>NC_072415.2:26353852-27689268 GCF_028858775.2 Pan troglodytes
AAGTTTGCAACACATGACAAACAAGTGGTTTTGTTACTAGAGGAAAAAAAGTATATATTTTGATAAGACAATTTCAAATATACCAATGAATAATAAATAAAGTACCTAGGCAATTTACACAAAAAATTAATTTTGGCTATTAATTATTGTATATGCTCCGTTTCCAGTATAGATCTAAAATGCTTTACATACACATACCTTCTCATGTAAGTCTTCCAACAGTCCTATGGGACAGCGTAGCATACGGGTTAACAGCATAGATATTGAGATAATAACAATGCCTTTTTTTCCATGATGGTGTTGTGGAGATTACCTGAATTAATATATAAGGTACTCTTCGAAGAGTTCCTGGCCTTTAGGAGGGGCTGTTATTCTTACAGGAGGAATTGAGGCTTAGAGTGGTTAAGTTACTGGCTGAAGAAACATCACTACTAGGTGGAGCTGCTGAAGTTTAAATCCAATCTGTCTGACCCCCAAATCCAATGATAGTAAACACTACACTATATTGTATGATAATCTTTTTTTAAAGTTTACTTCAGTTAAAGTACAAATTAAAACAATGATCTTTCTCATTCAAATTAGCAAATATTATACAAAATGTGGAGGCAAATCTCAAAGATTCCATGTAGAAGTGAGACAATTGATAGTAGCAGTCTCTTACATTAGTGGCAGGAATTTAAATGGTTAGATCTTGACAAAAACTAACTTTATATGTAACCTACTATTTAATAATTCCCATTTTATAAATCTATTCTAAGTGAAGAAAACAAAATAATAAACTGGGCACAAAGATCTTGATTATTGCATTATTTATCATGCCCTTGAATGTTCAAGAATAGTACAATGGTTAAAGGGTTAAAATAATAGTACAAATTATATTCTTTGTACTACTAAACATTTTATTTGTATGTATTTATATTATTTAATAATACACTGCTATTAAATTCATGTTTTTAAATAATTCTGTTACAAAGAAAGATAGATAAGTCATTTGAAAACTACAATAAAATGGAGTATTTTGTCAATTTTATGAAAGAATTACTAAGAAGGAAATTTTATATACACAATAAAATCTAGAGAGAAATAATATCATAAGGAAAACAATGCTTATCTATGGCTTGGTAAATGAGTAATATTTTAATTTTTATTTGAATGTTTATTTACCATGAAAATCTCTGTGATGAGCACGCATTAAACATAAAATCAGAAAAAGAACAATAAGTATGATTTTAAAATAAACTAAAAGTCTACTTCCAGTTTATGGGTTGTTGGAGAAAAAAATAAAGGAGTGTGAATATATTCAAAATGTGAAGAGTTTGTAAGATTATAAAAGCAATATTGACTGTAGATAATGTATCAACTGATATAACAATGTTATACTTTTGCTGCCCAAAGATGACTGTTTCAGTGTTACAGGTGTTGTGACTTGGTATGAGTTCTACTACATTTCTATTTCATGATTCTGTGAATTACCAATGGATACTACCAGAGAGGAGAAAAACAAAACATGCAGCTCACCTGTGCCACACTCCTCCCCATGTCCTCCCACCTCCCTGTGGTGATGGATAATGATGAGCCATGGCCAAGCATGTCCCTTCACAATCTTTGCAAGAGCCTCATAGCACATAAGCTCATATTAGTAGAGAACTCTTTATATATCTCTATGTTTAACATAGATCATAGCTGAGGCTTTTCCCTTTAGCAACAAAGCTACCCAGGAGAAAAGGAGATGCAAAATATTCATGTCTTCCCAAAATGTCAGTTAACAGCATGTGCATATTGCATGTCCCTAATGGCTTGGTTGGTAAATGAGCCGAAAACATCACCTTGTTACTGTGACATAGTAAATATTCTCAGTCAAAGCCTGACCTTTTGCGTTCCCTCCACAGTAAGCCTGGCTGTGTGTCTCCTTTACGGCAGCATTTGAACATATTTCAGTATTTCTAATAACTACAAATACCCTTCCTAGAAGTACCAAACCCCTTTAATTTATCTTCACTGTCCAACTTCTTGAACGGTTGCTGTCCTTGCTTTTTAATTTCCCTTTCTTTCACTAAAGAGAAATGATTATGGTGAATTCCACCCTCATCACTCTACTAAAAAAGACTCCTGGACTTTACCAACAATGTTCCTATTGCTATATTACACGGCCACCTTCATGCCATTGTTTAACTTGATCTTAATGTAGCATTTGACACTGGAGACCACTTTCCTTAGAGCAATTTCAATTTTCTTGGCTTCTATGACAAATTGCTCCTACTTTAATTCCTTTTTAGGGATGCTTTTTCCCTGTCTTCTCTGCAAATGTTCCTTCCTCCATTCTGTGTCTGACACATTGCTGTCTTGGGCTCTTTGCCTTCTCACTCTCCATGCATGGTGGCTTTCATTCCCCTGGCTTCACAACTGAAAATTATGTAGCCTTCTGCCCAGGTTCAAAATTTGGAAAGGTTTATTTCTTACTTTGACATCTCTACTTTGAACTTGTACTGGGACCCCAAACTCAAAATATATAAACCTAGTAAAAAAAACAGGTGAGTCTTTGGGTTTGAGTTTCACTTTCCCCAATGTACTAGCTGTGTGACATCGGACATGTTATTTAACACACTTTGAGGTTCAGTTTCTTTATTTGGTTGGTTGGGAAAATTGATAGGATAGTGTATGAAAAGCGAACGCAGTATAGTTTGAAGCACATAGTAGGTGTTCACTTGTGTCCCTTTCTTGTGACTCCATTCTCAGTGCACGATCTGCTGATATACTTGCTTGTCCAACTCAGTAACTTGAGGATCAACATTTACTCTCCTTTCTGCCTCACATTCCACCTTCAGTCACCTAGTTTTATTGATGGTCCTATTTAAATATCTCTCAAATATATTCCCTTCTTTAGATGTCCACTGGTGTTTCTCTAGTTGAGGACATCAAATACTTTTGACTGTTTTCCAGATCTTATCATTATCCTCAAAACCCATTGGTTTTTCCATCTTTGACCTCATTCACTTCAAATGCACAAACCCCAAAGTCACCCAATAAAGCTTTGTGACATTAGCCTAATTTACTCTCCTTAGCTATTAATTACCCCTTTCAGTGTAAATCCCAGGCTCTTTAATTAAACACGGAAAGGCTTTGGAGATGTCTCCCCTGCCTTATCTATATTCATTTCTTGACATTCACTTTATTATTTCCTCTAACCATACTGGGCAGTGGTCCTCTCTTGATTTTACTATATTATTGCACACTTGCATATGACAAACCTTTTTTAATGTATGCTTTTATTTCATGATTTAGAGATCTAAAAAACACAAAAATATTGTTTTGTCCACTTTAAAGGTCATATGGAATTATCAAAGGGAGAGTACAGAAAATATTCTGCATCATTATTCAATTACAAAACCAGACTGAGAAAGTAGGCCGTAAAATACTGTGATAACTTAAAAAAATACCAACAAGGACCTGCCAGTAATTACGAGCTTAACAGAATTAGCTAAAAAATTTAACACTTGGGTACAGAACATAAACCATGTGGGAGAACAGGCTTATGAGAAACATAACAACTCAAGACCATTTGCAGATTGACTGAATATTCAAGTGACACTAGATTAGAAGGCTTCATTAGGGGAATTAATTTGAATTCATTGCATTATTTTGATAGAAGATGTCTTTAAATCATAAATATATTACCTTCATGCATTTTACCTGATCCAGGACTCTTAGTGATACCTTCCCTGTGACAACCATGATTTGCCTTCCACGATACATTTCCAGAATGCAACCAACCCTTTCAGTGGGTAATGATTGTTGTTCCTAGAACACGTTATTTTCTTTTTCACTTCCTCTCATTTCATACACTACTTTCTTGCTTTAAATGTTCTTTCCTATTCTCAAATTATTTTCTTTAGCTAAATTCTACCCATGCTTCACGTCATATATGTGACATCCTCTAGAAAGTCTACTCTGAAGCCTCAATACTTGGTCAGATTTCCCTCCTGTGTTTTGTCCTACTATTGCGCTTCTAACCCCTGACATGCAATCACCTTGTTTTATGGATATGTTACAGGTATACCTATATGTTATAGGTATATAGGTTATAGGTATATAGATATAGATACCCCATTATACTGTCATCTTTTTAAAGTGCTTGGCCTTAACTTATTCACCACAGTATGCCTACAAGCTAGCAAAGTGCTTGCCTCTTAAGAAGAGCTCAAACCACATTTGGAATCAGACATTTAATACTTTTAACTGTGGAAGTAAAGAATCCATGATAAAAATTATCTGCTTTCCTATAGAATTATTTTCTAATTATTTTCTAAAATAGAAAAAGATTTTCTATTTGTATAAATTTCTTTACTGCTACTAAATGCTCTGTTTTAATATTAGCCCTAATGGCATCAATTCCACGAACCTGCTCAGTGTACTCTCAGAAGGCTGTCAGCAAAGTCCTCTCTGATAAGGAAGTTTTCTTTCCTAATATGGGGACCATTGCTTTTATTTTGGTTTTTCTTTGCTTATTCAATATTTCTCACTTTTTAATTTTATTTTAATCTTATGTATTTATCCTCTTGTAATCACCGAAGGGTTTATTTTCTTTTTGCTGTTGTTTCTGGAGGGAAGAAAACTGACCTTCTTGTTAGCACTTATCTGATGCCTGACACAGCAAAGTCACTTCTCCCAGACATCTCTCCGATAGCCCTGGGCCAATCATTACAAACAGAATGATGCTGAAGTTTTATGTGCAAGACCATGAAAGTGGCTTATCATTCCAAAGAACTGATGTATGTTTTTAGACAATGAACAAAAAATCTGTTAAGCTTCTTGCAACTTCTTGAAGCTTTTACAGTTATAATTATTTGCTTAAAACTTACTGCCAAGAAAAGCTTTTGATTATAATTTACTAAAGTTATCTTCTTATAATGAGATTTTATTCTCTGTGTTGTTACAAAAAGAAAAAGAGCAATATTGGTGCTCCAAATAGCTGCAGAGTGAAAAAGTACAAAGGGCAACAGAAAATACAAATTGACATGAGAAAAATAAAAAGTAAGATGTTTTATTGCCTTGAGGGATTTCTAGTGTGCTGGAAAAAACAGATACAAATAGATTGAAATAATTAGAGTATATTCACATGTGGACCATAGCAGAGATGGACATGGTTTGGAGGTTCAGAGAATGAGCATGATCCTAGACATCTAGATTCATAATTCTGTTCCACTAATAATTTAGCATCATAGCCTTATGTAAGTTTATTAATCTCTCTAAGCCTTGATTTCCTCATCTGTAAAATTAGGTTATTAGTAGACTTTACCTCACAGGAAATTTATGAGGATTAAATGAGACAACATATGTGCCTGTTGCATGACAAATGTTCAATGCTTGATAACTACTATTATAATTTATAAAAGTCTAAAAGAAGACAGAGAAGTTTCTAGTCATTCCAAGAAAGGAAAACTGAGGCACAAGAGTAGGCCACAAGGGAGATCCTTGTGCTGTTTTCAAGGCAGAAGGTGAGCATCAGCCATTTTGTAGTTCCCACATATTGTTGCCAGTGTGCTGACTCACCTCGTTGGCAAGAAGTAGCAGCTGAACCTAAATTGTTTTCACCTTTCCTTGGAGCCTCCTTTAGCATTTCTGACTCCTGGGCTTCAATTTAACTTCATGACAACAGGCATAGCTTCTGCAGGATAAATTTGGCATCAAGGGTAGAGGCAAGAAGATAATGCTCAATGCTTCCAGATGGGTTTCTGGCTCATGCTTGTGGAATCCATCCTGCCTTTGGTCTTCCTCATTTTACGTCTATTTTCCTTTCCGTCTGCACACCCTGTGAACTTCAAGATCCATGACTATATGAGGAGAGAGCAGCCTTACGGAGACTGCTTAACCACCTCCCACAATTGTGTAAGTCAATTCCCCCAATCCCCTGTAACAAATTTCTCTCTCTCTCTGGCTGTCTCTCTCTCTTTCTGTCACACATACACACACACATACACCCCTACCCCTACTGATTCTCTTCTCTGGCTGAACCCTGACTAATACATGGCCTTTTCTACCGCTGTTGCAATTTTTCCTTATGAGGAAGTGCTCAATGGTTTTATTTTGCATTGCATACATACATCATGTCCAGAACAAAAATGTAAAAATATCCCCATCAGTATTTCCAAATACAACAACAAATTTGTGACTACAATGATAGTGAAAATGCATTATATACATTTATTTCAGAACTTTATCACTTCGTATCACAATCTATGAAATAAATGAAAATGTAAACATGAGTGAATGAATGAATGAATGAAATATTTGAAAGTAGAATTGACTGACCAGTTGAAATAATTTCTTTAGGAGCAAGGTTGCCGTATTAGTATTTCTACCACGACAAATGTTACCTGTAGTATTAAATGGGCAAATCAGTCAGAAGATTGTTTATCAAGGACAGCCCATGTATTTTCTAATTCCTTTTGTAAGCATTGAAAGTTTTTACAGACTGACCAAACAAAAGATCAAAATAGGACACAACAGCAATACTGTTTAAATCAGACTCTTTCTTTTCTATTTCTAATAGGAGAGCCTTTGACATTAAAGAAGATCAGCAGAGTCTGAAACAAAGGAAAAGCTCAGTTAAAAAAATCATAAGTAAATGATTGTCTCTCTGAAATATATACTTCATGTAGAGAAACTATTCTTGGTTCTCATAATTTTCTTTTTCTCCCACTCATGATTTGCGGTACTGCACTGGTGTCCATGGCAACATCCATAGCTAATGAGTGGATTACTACCAGTGTCCTGCCACTGTCAATCGCTACATTCTTAAAGACAAGGAAATTTCTCTCTAATTGAGTGGTTTTATTACCCTGTCTCTCCCAATAAGCAAGACCTGAATCTTCACCAAGAATACATGATATCAACACAAGATTATCTATTGCTTTATCTATTTTACCACATTGGAAAGTTTAGTCAAGATGATAACATTTATTCACAAACACTTGGACAGATTGAAAAATCTCCTTGTTCTCTTTATGTAATGAACAAGAAAACAGTAGATTAACATATGTCAAATTATTCATAGAAGGCACTGTGCCTTATGTATCATTTGATGAGTAGTTCTCAATTTTTTTCTATTAAGTGACTACAACAATAAGAGCAGAAATCAATAATAAAACATAATTTAAGAGAACGCATCCAAGTTTATGCCAGCTAAATGTGGACTACTTTTGACTTTGATAATAGTGCAAGGAAGTTAGGCAGTGCTAGAGCTAGAGTGTTTTTACACACAATGCTTTTCACGACTGATCTTGAAATCACCTTGGTTAGTCATGGTCAGCCTTCTTTTATGACACAAAAGAAAATAGAATGGAACAGACAAATCAGAATGCATCATGGTGTGGTAAGAGTTATTTTGTGAAACATGTAAATTGAAATGTAAAATGTATTTTTCACCATTGTCCTTTTCTCATACAATACTGAAGGAATAGTATCAAACTTTCTCTAGATTCTGTTCCTTTTAAATTTTGTCCTGTGAGATTATAGTCTGGTTACTACCTGAATATGCATGTGTTTTGACTTTTCTCTAGTGGCTTAGAGTCTAAATCTATTCTTCTAAAGGAGTCAGAGTTCTTCATAACCACCAAACTCCCTGTATTCATTTCCTAGGGATGCCATAAAAATTACCACAAACTAAGTGGCTTGAAACAACATAAACTTAAATTCTTTCAGTTCTGAAGTCAATAGGTCCAAAATCAAGGTGTCAGGAGGGCCATCCTCTCTCTCCTAGCTTCTGCGGTTGCCAGCAATTCTTGATGTTAGATCTGCATAACTCCAATCTGCATCTGCGTAACTCCAATCTCTATGATGTCATGCCTGTCTGCCCTCTGTGTCTTCACATGGCATTTTCCTCTCCATGTGTGTGTCTCTTCTCCTCTTAGTCCAATCTGGAAGTGTCTTTGTTGAGATGACTAATTGGATCTGTGAGTCACATGCCTAATCTCTTCATATATATACATTTTTTCTGTTTTATTTTTGTTTTGAGATGGAGTCTCGCTCTATCGCCCAGGCTAGAGTGCAGTGGCACGATCTCGGCTTATTGCAAGTTCCGCCTCCTGGGTTCATGCCATTCTCCTGCCTCAGCCTCCCAAGTAGCTGGGACTACAGGCACCTGCCACTATGCCCAGCTAATTTTTTGTATTTTTAGTACAGACAGGGTTTCACCATGTTAGCCAGGATGGTCTCGATCTCCTGACCTCGTGATCCACCCGTCTTGGCCTTCCAAAGTGCTGGGATTACAGGTGTGAGCCACCGTGCCCGGCCCACCAAAATATTTTACAGAAATTCATTGGCCCTGTTTCCAGAGCAAGTTACATGGAGAGATTGAAAATTTTCAAATAATCAAGCTCTGGTTTCTTTTTGCTTAAGAGTTTGTCAATTTATTTTCTTTTGCATTTTACTGTATGTGGCAAGAAGAAACAAGGTCACATCTTTCACACATTGCTTGGAAATCTCCTCAGCAATATATCCAAGTTCATCATCTAAAGTTATATTTTACACCCAACAGCAGAAGACAATTAGCCAAGTCTCTACCATCTTATAATGAGGATCATCTTTGCTCTGCTTTCCTTGTTTCCATCTGATGCCTTGCAAGAATCGCCTTTAACGTTCATATTTCTAGCAACATTCTGTTCATGTTGACATATGTACTCTCTAAGATAAAAGAAGCTTTGTCATTTCTGAGCATTCACCAAAATTGCCTTTAACATTTGTATTTCTACCAACGATCTCTTTAAGGCTAAGTTTTTCTAACATATACCATAAAATTCTTCCTGCTGCTACCCATTATCCAATTCCAGAGCTACTATCACATTTTTTAAGTATTTATTACAGCAGCATCCCACTCCTGGTAATAAAATTTGTATTATTTTCCTTGGGCTGACATAAGCAAAGTATTACAAATTGTGTGGCTTAGAAAATAACAGAAATTGTTGTTTTTGTTGCAGGGTTGGTTCCCCCTGAGGAAGAATCTGTCCCTTAGGTTCTGCAAATCTTTTATACACCTTTGCTTATAGATACATCATTCTAATCTATGCCTCCACCCTCCATGATGTGCTCCCCTGTGTGTCTGTGTCTGCATCATGGTGTTCTCTCCTGATCATGGTGTTCTCTCCTGATAAGGACACCAGTAATGTTGGATTCAGACACATTTTAATGAAACATGAGCTCATCTTAATTTGATTACATCTGCAAAGATCCCTCTTCCAAATAAGATCACACTCAGGGGTAGCAGAGTTTAAGCCTTTAACATATCTTTCTGGGGGACACAATATGACCCACAAAACCCTCATATAAATTTTGGCTAATTCATTAGGCTTTTCCAGATTTCTCACTATTCATTTCTGGTACCATTTCCCTATCTTTTAACAAATGTATATTCTGGTTGGACTATGACTAGGTTGTAAGCCCTCAGATATGTAGACTGTGTTTTACTCATTTTTTATCCACCACAGTATTTGGCAGTATTTGGGACATTGCTATACAAAGTAGAAAAATCAATAAATATATTGAAATGAATTGAACTGAATTATATTGAATATTGGTTCTCTATCCAAGAAAAGGTGATCCAATTTTAAAAATTTATGATGTGCTTGAAAAGGCAATAAATCTAAAGATAAATGTATTCTATACCAAAATACCATATTCACCCTATTAAAATCAATAAAGAGAACAAGATGGCACCATGGGAATATAATTTTGGGCAATACTTAAGCTTCTCAGGTATTCTTATTATCATATATAAACAAAATAACATTAATGTTATTGGTGAAGTATCTTTAGGCCCTAGAATGTTATAGTTAAATAGAACTACATTCTTTAACTCTTCACATACATTCATGAACATATATTCTAATCCAGATATTTTTCTAGGTTCTGGGAATGCCAGTCAAGAAACTACAGTGCCTGGACTCAGAATGGTAGTGACACAAGTGACAAGTAGTCATATTCTAGATACATTTTAAAGAAACTGTCAACAGAACCTGCTAAGAAATGGAAGTGGAGTTTCACAGATAGGGAGGACTCAAGATAACTCCATAGATTGTGGCCCAGTAACTGAAATAATGAATTTATACTATCCTGAGATGGGGTAAGCTGGGGGAGAAGGGGAAATTTTAGTGATTTTTTAAACATGTTATTACACAGATGCTTCATAGACATTCAAATGAATATGTCAAGTAAGGAGATGGATATGGGTCTGAATTTCAGGAAACAGGTATAAGTACATTTGGGACTCACAAGCATATAGGAGATATTTATCAACACAGGAATGAATGAGATGATCTGGAGAAGATAATGAATGTATATGATGAGAAGAGGTTCAAAACTAAACCTAGGGGCATCATACTACATGGAAATAAAAATGATCCAATGAAGGAGACTAAACAACAGTAACAAGTGAAGTAAGAGGGAAATCAAGAAAAGGTAATGTTCCAGAAGCCAAATGAAGAAAGTGTTTTAACCAGTCAATTAACACTGATAGGTTAAGAAAAATCAATTCCTAGCATTAGCCATTAGATTTGGTAATTAAGCTAAGTTTCTAACTAAAATTAGTGTAGAAAATAAAACAAAATACCTTTTTTTAACAGTCTAAGGAATAACTGCAAAAACTCATAACCGAAAAGACAATGTCACAATAAATATTATTATAATAAAAGGAGAGAAAATAACGTAGAGATTTTTAAAAGTAAGAAAAATTATGAATATTTACTATTTCAATATATTTAACATTTTCAGATGAAATAGATCATTCCCTAGAGGAAAAGTAAATTACTCCAACTAATTCAAGAAGAAATAAGAAACCAATATCCAAGCATTAAGCTAATTCCAAATGTAACCAAATTTCTTTCTTTTCACTCAAATTATGCACTCTCATACCTTACCCATACTCATACACACACAGTCCAAACTTTAAAAAGAACTAAAAGGAAATTATTATAGAAAATATAGTAAGAGAAAAAGCCACTCAATTAATTATAAAATAATAATGCAAACTTGATGCAAATACCAGGAAGCCATTATTTTTAAAAAGTGAGTGTAGATCCAAAAATACTGAATGAACTATTAGCTAATTTGAATTTATCAGTGAGTATAAAAATACTGTATTATTATCAAATCTAAATTATTCTAGAAATTTAAAAGTATTCAGAATTAGAAAAATAGTTACTATAATATAACTTACTTCATTATCAAATTAAAGTGAAAAATCAAACATTTCTCCTAAGGCATACAAAGAAGACATTCAGAAAATGTCAATATTGAATATGGTTTATAAAACACAAAAGATGTACAAGAAAAATTTAATATCTCATTAAAAATGACACCACAACCAAAAGGAATTTATGAAGTGAAGGATAGTTCAATATTTCAAAATGGATTAATTTATCATATCAATACACGTAAATGGAAAAAAATGCAACATGATTAACTTCATGGATGTTTAAAAGGCCTTCAATAGTTCCAGAAGCATTCTAAAGAAAAACACTCAAAAAGTAAAGCAGCATCTGACTTGATATGGAAACATTAAAGGCATTTCCACTAAGATCAGGAAAAAAATAAAGACATCTATATCCTTACTGTAATTTGACATTGGTTTGGAGGCATGAGCCAATGTAATGAGACAAAAGAAAAATAATTGAGGCACAATGCTAGAAAACGACATGTAAACCTATCTCTATTTACTGATAATATAAAATTATTTATGTAAAACACAGTGATACAATTCACTAAATATAAAAAAGTACAAAAATCAAAGTCTTTATACATACTAACCATAACATGTTAAAAATAGAATGGAAGAGAATATTCCATTTTTTATTCTAGTATGAGCTCAGCTTAACTAAGAGAACATTCCATTTTTAATGACAACAACAGAATAGAATGCTTAGGAAAAAAATTACAAAAATTGCTCAACTTATAGAAAGAAAATCTTAAAACACTCTTAAAAGACAAAATAGAACCCATCAAAAAGAATATAGCTGTTCTCTTTGTCTCAAGCTACACAAAATCATACTGATGCCAATTAACCTCAAGGTAGATTTAAATGCAAACAAAAAAAAATTTCTTCTAGGAACGTCACAATTCGATGTCAAAGTTTTTAAAGAAGAAATAAACATTCAAGAATAACAATTAAAATCCTGAAAAAGGGCCGGGCGCGGTGGCTCATGCCTGTAATCCCAGCACTTTGGGAGGCCAAGGCGGGCGGATCACTTAAGATCAGGAGTTTGAGACCAGCCTGACCAACATGGTGAAACTCTGTCTCTACTAAAAAATAATAAAATTAAAATAATAATAATAATAATAATAATAAAATAAAAAAAATAAAAATGCACGAATTAGCCGGGAGTGGTGATGTGTGCCTGTAATCCCAGCTACTCGGAAAGCTGAGGCAGGAGAATCGCTTGAACCCGGGAGGCGGAGGTTGCAGTGGGCCAAGATTGCACCACTGCACTGCAGCCTGGGCAACAGAGCAAAACTCCATGAAGAAGAAGAAGAAGAAGGAGAAGGAGAAGGAGAGGGAGAGGGAGAGGGAGAGGGACAGGGAGAGGGACAGGGAGAGGGAGAGGGAGAGGGAGAGGGAGAGGGAGAGGGAGAGGGAGAAGGAGAAGGAGAAGGAGAAGGAGAAGGAGAAGAAGAAGAAGAAGAAGAAGAAGAAGAAGAAGAAGAAGAAGAAGAAGAAGAAGAAAGAAAATCCTGAAAAAGAAAAATGAATGGTAGTAGCCCTTCCAGATACTGAAATATAACCTTAAAACTATAACTTAAAAATTTGATTGCGGTAGAAGAACAGATAGAATGATGATGAAAGCAAAACAGCTAGCAACAGATCCCAATACACATGGAAATTGAGTACATGATAAACTAATCTCAAATCACTACAGGAAAAATTGTATTGGTAATAAAAGGTAATGGCCACTTTATCGCCTGCACTTTCAAAGAAACACCAGAGAAAAATTCTCCAAGGCGTGTTTTCCACTGCGATGCCGAACCTCTGCCTTTAGGAGTCCCCTATTCTTGAGCAAGGCCACCTGCTTCCCCTGGACTTGAGCTAGACTCCTTGAAAAGTGGGCATTTGGAGAGATGCTAGGGATACAGATGCTGGGGGAGGGGCGGGGGGTGCACAGGGTAGTCGGGAGGGTTTGAAATGAAGATGGGATGTGTATGGAGCAGGGAAGCCCTGTGAGATAGTTCAACTTGGGATGCTCCCGACATCTTGTCATCATGATGGATGTGCTGGAGAAGGAGATACCCCAGTGAGCTGCCCCAAATTCATAACTTTGCCCTTGCCTTGGGAAGATCCACAACGCCTCTCTTGGCTGCATCTTAAGGAGGGTCCTAACAAGGCCGATGGTTTTGACAGAAACAAGAGACTAAGTAAGTTCCAGGTGTCCCCTGGAGCCAGTAGGTGGGAGCTTCTGTCCCGGCCAGCCCTGCTCCAGCTCCCGTGTCCAGCTGGGCCAGTGGGAGAACTGGGAAGGAGGCTGCCCTTCCCCTTCACCGTGGCTAATGTTTGCTAGGCCAGTTATGGTCAACCAATGATATACCGTGTGTTCCCTCTTATGTTTTCCTTTTAGTTTCCCCTTTTCAGGGTTTCCAGAGAATTTTGTTGTAGTCGTTTTTCTTCCTCTATTATTGGGGTTTGAGGATTGTGGTCGGGGGAGCCCTGGCTTTCACTGAAGGAACCTCGTGGTTTCCGTGGAAGAGGCTCCCACTCCCACTTTAATGAGTGTGAAGGTTGTCAGGTCACTGTTTGACATATTCATCTCCCCACCCTCACCACCACAACACCACACCACCACACACCACCACACCACCACACACCACCACACCACCACACCACCACCACACCACCACACACCACCACACCACCACACCACCACACACCACCACCACTACACACCACCACACCACCACACCACCACACACCACCACACCACCACACACCACCACCACCACACACCACCACACCACACCACCACACACCACCACACCACCACACCACCACACACCACCACCACCAAACACCACCACACCACCACACCACCACACACCACCACCACCACACACCACCACACCACCACCACACCACACACCACCACCACACCACACCACCACACCACACCACCACACCACCACACCACACCACCACCACCACCACACCACCACACCACACCACACCACCACACCACCACACCACCACCACACCACCACACCACACCACCACACCACCACACCACACCACACCACCACACCACACCACCACCACACCACCACACACCACCACACCACCACACCACACCACACCACCACCACACCACACCACACCACACCACCACCACCACACCACACCACCACACCACCACACCACACCACCACACCACCACACCACCACACCACACCACCACCACCACACCACCACACCACACCACCACACACCACCACACCACCACACACCACCACACACCACCACACCACCACACACCACCACACACCACCACACACCACCACCACCACACACCACCACCACCACACCACCACACCACCACCACCACACCACACACCACCACACACCACCACACCACCACACCACCACATCACCACATCACCACACACCACCACACCACCACATCACCACACCACCACACCACCACACATCACCACACCACCACCACACCACCACACCACCACCACACCACCACACACCACCACACCACCACACCACCACAACCACACCACCACACCACCACACCACCACACACCACCACACCACCACACACCACCACACCACCACACCACCACACCACCACAACCACCACACCACCACACACCACCACCACACCACCACCACCACACCACCACACCACCACACACCACCACACCACCACCACAGCACCACATCACCACACACCACCACACCACCACATCACCACATCACCACACATCACCACACCACCACCACACCACCACCACCACCACACCACCACACACCACCACCACCACACCACCACCACCACACCACCACACCACCACACCACCACGAAGGTTGCTTTAAAGATCAATTCTTGTTCAGAGAAGGATTTGCTAGGTTTGCAATTGGGCATTAGCATCACGACCCACGAGGGCCCTGCCCACCTATGTGTCCCACAGGGCACCTTGACTCTTCAAACCAAAATTCCTTAAAAGGGCACAGCCGAGACTTGTCTGAAACCTCAGGGGCCTAGGATTTCTGTGGCACTTCCTGAACTCTAGGTTGCCACAGACAATGGGGTCTGAGGCTAGTCAGAAGGAGGGGCTCTTCCCACAGAGACCAGCTGGTCTCTGCCTAGGACCTTCCCTCCCGCCCAGCCAGGTGGGCGGCATCCCAAGCAGTGAACCGAGCTCGTGGACTGCCCCGGGGCTGGGCCTCACCAGCCAGGAGAATGAGAACCACACAGCGGGGCTGGATCAGGTAGCTCCTCCAGGGCCATTCAGATCCCAAGCATCAGGAAATCACAGAGGTACTTTCATTTTTATTATTTTATTTTATTTTATTTTATTTTTGAGATGGAGTTAAGCTCTTGTCGCCCACGCTGGAGTGCAATGGTGCAATCTCGGCTCACTGCAACCTCCACCTCCTGGGTTCAAGCCAGTCTCCTGCCTCAGACGCCAGAGTAGCTGGGATTACAGACGCACACCACCACGTCCGGCTAATTTTTGTATTTTTAGTAGAGACGTGGTTTCGCCATTTTGGTCAGGCTGGTCTCGAACTCCTGATCTCCGGTGATCCACCCACCTCGGCCTCCCAAAGTGCTGAGACTAGAAGCGTGAGCCACTGCGCCTGGCTGCTGAGATACTTTTTAAGAAATGTAAATAATTTTCAGTTGTTTTCTAATCCTACCTTTTTCTTTTCCCCACGAATTCACATCAGTGATCCGTTCACATCAGGTAAATCTTGAAAAAGCCTTGATGCCCCTCCCCACTCCCCACTGGTTAACCACGTGCACCCGCCCCCCTGCCCGCGCGCCATCCTTTCTCAGTAGTTAAGATTTTGTAGGCAACACCATAGACACTTCTGACTGTGTTTCTCTCTTCAAGTGCAAGAAACTCAAAGCATCTTTAAAAAAATACAAAAATATTTCACAAAAACAAAACACACAAAAATATCTTTTTTAGGCCAGAGTTTTCTACTGATATTAATATTTTTCTTAATCTGTATAAGTTTGATGTGTTTAATATTTCTTAATAGCAGTAGCATTTATTTACACTTTTGTAGCAACACAATATTTTTAAAGAAAACATCCAGTGCTTGGCTCAAGTCTTCACGAGGGGTTTATGCAGGGTCACCTTGGTGACCCTGTGTATCATGTACTGTATTAAAAAAAAAAAGTTACCTAGTGTCACACTTGCTGTGTTAATTAAGAAAAGACGTTGTGCGCAGTCTCCTGTATTGGTGTGGATCCAACAGCTCTCCTAGGAGTCACCTTGCATGGGGGTTGAGTTGACAGTTCTTATTGTGATATGTAAACCCCCAAGACCAAACTTGAGGGTTTATTTAGGGTTTTCTGTTTGCCTTTTGGGTATTTGTTTCATTTTGTTTTTGTACTGTTACTTCCTTTGCAGCCAAATCAATTTCATGATGCTCAAAACTTTTACCGATGTCAAATGGAGGAAGGGAACAGAAAAAAAAAAAAAAAAAGCAAAAAAGATTTGTACAAAGTAATAAAATTTAAAACTGAGCTTTTTTTTTTTAAGGGAGGGAAGTAATGGTCATTTAGAAAAAATACAGTTGAATTCATACTTTACACCATTTACCAAGGATAAGGTCCAAAGACATCAGAAATCTAAATGAACAAATAATAATTTCCATAAGTATTAGTGGAAAAATGAATGAATTCCTTTATAGTTAGGGTAGCAAAACTCTACCTAAATGTGATTCAAAATCTAGAAGCAATGAAAGAAAAAGAATAAATTTGGCTAGATAAAGTTATCAGAAACATGACAAAACAAACCTAAATGTGCAAGTTATATCACAGGTAAAGACCAAAACCCTGGTTGAAAAATAGGCAAAACAAATGAACAGTTCACAGGAAAAAAAAAATGTGACCATGCTGGCTACTAACATATATATGTATGTTTATATATATATATTCTTTATATATATATATTCTTATCTTAATATATATATTCTTATCTTTTTATATATATATATTCTTTTCCTAACTCATAATAAAAGAAATTCAAACTAAAACCACACTAACATATCACTTCTCACCCATTAGAGTGGTCAAAATTCTTAACTTGACTAGAGTTGACAGAGAATGCTCTGTTTTTTAATTTGATAAGTACAAACTGCACAATTTTAAGTATTAGATGATAAGTACTCAATTAATTTATATTACTTTAGTTCTTTAAAAAGTTATATGTATGCCAAATATGTAAGTGTGGTTTAACAATAGAAAATCAATTAATGTAATCCATCACATCTATACTATAACAAATGTACATCCACAAGTAAAAAAAAAAAAATGAATCTAGACCCAGACCTTTCACCTTCCCAAAAAATTAATTCAAAATGGGTCATAGACCTAAATGTAAAACGCAAAACTATATAATTTTCAGAAGATAACATAGGAGATAATCTAGGTGATCATAAGTTTGGAGATGACTTTTTAGACACAACGGAAAAAGCACAGTTCATGAAAAAAAATTGGTAAGTTACACTCCCTTAAATTAAAAAGTAATCTGGAACATTATGAAAACTGCTGAATTTGACAGAGCTGAGTAGTGGCTATATTGTGATGTTTTCATTGTGCTTTTCTGGATGTCTGAAATGTTTATTTAAAAGATAATTTAAGGCCAGGCGCTGTAGCTCACGCCTGTAATCCCAGCACTTTGGGAGGCTGAGGCGGGGAGATCACTTGAAGTCAGGAGATCGAGACCATCCTGGCCAACATGGTGAATCCCCGTCTCTACTAAAAATAAAAAAATTAGCTGGACATAGTGACGCACGCCTGTAGTCCCAGCTACTCGGGAGGCTGAGGCAAGAGAATCGCTTGAACCCAGGAGGCGGACGTTACAGCGAGCTGAGATAGCGCCATTGCACTCCAGCCTGGCAACAGAGTGAGAAGACTCTGTCTCAAAATAAATAAATAAATAAACAAACAAATAAATAAATAATAATTTAAACTAAAAAAAGACGATATTATTTCATTATAACATTTCCAAAAAATGTTTTATTTAACTCTTTACCTTCCTTTTTCAAATTTTTTTTTATTACTAAAGCCATGTTTTGAGTGATCTAACGTGACTTTAAAATATACATTATTTTTACTTTTGCCAACATGGTTTTAGATGCAGAATTTTGAAACAGGGATGATATTATAACTTTCTATTTGTTTTATGGCACAAGAATCCATGTTCAATAACACGGTAACAGTTTCTTTTCTTTATTTAGTTCTCTATAGGTGTATATTTGTGGTCTCCACAGATAACTACTTAGTCTATTGCTTAGTGGATTGATCTTTAAACATTATTCTATTGATCTATAAACATTACTTATAATGACATTTAATACTTGCAACCGTGAGATAACACCCAAAGGAGTAATTAGTAAGTTTGTGTTAAATTCCTTTACAATCCATGAGGACAGAATGTCTTTCCATTCACTTGTGTCCGTGTCAATTTCTTTCATCAGTGTTTTGCAGTTTCCACTGTAGATGTCTTCACCTCCTTGGCTAAATTTATTCCTAGGTTTCTTATTACTTTTTGTAGCTGTTGCAAATGAGATTGCTTTCTTGATTTCTTTTTCAGCTAGTTTATTATGGAAGTGTAGAAATGCTACTGATTTTTGTAGGTTGATTTTGTATTCTGCAACTTTACTGAAATTGTTTATCATTTCTAAGAGGTTTTGGTGGAATCTTCCAGTTTTTCTATGTATATGATCATGTCTTCTGCAAAGAGGAACAATTTGGCTTCCTCTTTCCCAATGTGGAGATCTTTTATTTCTTTCTCTTTCCTGATTTTTCTGGCTATGATTACCGCTAATATGTTGAATAATAGTAGTGAACATGGGCATCCTCTCCAGGATACTGTTCCACTTCTTAGAAGAAATGTTTTTCCCCATTCAGTGTAATGCTTGTTGGGAGATTGTCTTGTATAGGCTTCATTATATTGAGGTTTGCTTCTTCTATGTCTAATTTGTTGAGCGTTTTATCATGAAGGGATGTTTAATTTTACTGAGTGCTTTTTCTGCATATATTGGAATGAACATATGATTTTTGTCCTTCATTCTATTGATATGATGTATCACATTTATTGACTTGCATATGTTCAATTATCCTTGCATTCTGGGGATAAATTCCACTTGATCACGTTGTATTATTTGTTTGATATGCTGTTGGGTTGGGCTTGCTAGTATTTTTTTGACGATTTTTGCATCTATGTTCATTAAGGATATTGACCTGCAGTTTTCTTTTTTGTTGTTGTTGTGTCTTTGTCTAGCTTTAGTGTCAGGGTAATGCTGGTTTCATGAGAGTGAGTTAGGAAAGCTGGGAATGGTTGCATACACTTATAGTCTCAGATACTCAAGAGGCTAATGTGGGAGGATTGCTTGAGCCCAGGAGTTCAATGCCATCCCTGCAACAGAGCAAGTCCCCACCTCTAAAAAATAAAGATAAAAATACATGGATTTAGGAAGAATTCCCTCCTCTTTATTTTTTTGATAATTGGAAAATAATTGCTGTTAGTTTTTCCTTACAAGCTTTGTAGCATTCAACAGCAAAGCCATCCAGTCCTAGACTTTTCTTTTTTTGGAAGACTTTCTATTACTAATTTAATCTTGTACTTGTTATTGTTCTGTTTAGTTTTATATTTCTTCTTGGTTCAATCTTTGTAGCTTGTGTATGTCCAGGGATTTATACATTTCCTCTAGGTTTTCCATTTTGTTAGCACATTGTCGTTTATAGTGGTTTCTAATGATCCCTTGTAGCTCTGTGGTATCAGTTGTTTGTGTTTCTGATTCCACTTATTTGGGTCTTCGCTCTTTTTTCCTGGTTAGCCTAGCTAGTGATTTATTTTTGTTTATCTTTTCAAAATTTGTTTATCTTTGTTTATATTTTCAAAAGAACAAGTTTTAGTTTTGTTAATCTGTTGTATTTTTTTTTACTATGGATTTCATTTAGTTCTCTGCTCTGATCTGTATTATTTCTTTCCTCCTAATAATTTTGAGTTTTGTCTCTTGTTACTTTTCTAGTTCCTTGAGGTAAATCATTAGGTTGTTTATTTGAAATATTTCTACTTTTTCTAGGTAGACATTTCTTGCTATAAACTTCTCTCTTACCACTGCTTTTTCTGTATGGCATTGGTTTGGGTATGTTGAGCTTCCATTTTCATTTGTTTCAAGAAATATTTTTAGTTTTTCTTAATTACTTCATTGACTCAATGTTCATTCAGGAGCATGTTGTTTAATTTCCATATGTTTGTAGAGTTTCCAAAGTTCCCTTTATTATTGATTTCTAGCTTTATTCCACTGTGGTCTGAGAAGATATTCAATATGGTTTCAGTTTTTATAAATTTGCTGAAGCTTCTTTTGTGGTCTAATATATGGACTATACTGGAAAATTCTCCCTGTACTAATTAGGGTAATGTGTACATTGCTATTGAATGAAATGTTCTATAAATGTCTGTTAAGTTTATATGATGTATATTGAAGATGAAGTCTGATATTTTTTGTTAATTTCCTGTCTAGACCAGTGATCCCCAACCGTTTTGGCACCAAGGACCTGTTTCATGAAAGACAGTTTTTCCACAGATGGTGGGAGGTGGAGGGGCAGTTCAGAGGTGAAGGTTTTGGGATGAAACTGTTGCACCTCAGATCATCAGGCATTGGTTAGATTCTCATATGAAGCATGCAACCTAGATTCTTTGCATGCGCAGTTCACAGTAGGGTTCACACTCCTATGATAATCTAATGCCACCACTGATCTGATAGGAGGCAGAGCTCAGGTGGTAATGCTCGCTGGCCCACCACTCACCTTCTGTTGTGTGGCTGGGTTCCTAACAGGCCACGGACCAGTACCAGGGGTTGGGAAACTTGGTCCAGATTATGTATTCAATGCTGAAAACGGGATGTTAAATCCCCAACTATTACTGTATTGAGGTTGATCTCTCTCTTCAGCTCTAATAATATTTGCTTTATATATCTGGGTGCTCTGATGTTGAGTGCATTTATATTTATAATTGCCATATTCTGTTGCTAAATTGATTCCTTTGTCATTATATAGTGACCTTCTTTACCTCTTTTTAGGTTTTCTGACTTAAAGTCTATTCTGTCTGATAAAAGTATAGCTATTCTTGTATGCTTTTGTTTTCTACTTGTTTGGAATATTTTTTTCCTATTATTTCACTTCTAGTATATGGTTGTCTTTACAGGTGATATGGTTTGGCTCTATGTCCCCACTCAAATGTCATGTGGAATTGTAATCCCCACGTGTTAACGGTGGGGCCCTGGTAGGAGGTGATTAGATCATGGGGGTGGATTTCCCCCATGCTGCTCTCATGATAGTGAATGAGTTCTCATGAGATCTGATGGTTTAAAAGTGTGTGGCACTTCCCCCTCAACTCCACTCCACCATGGTAAGATGTGCTTGCTTCCCCTTTGCATTCCACCATGATTGTAAGTTTCCTGAGGCCTCCCAGTCATGCTGCTTATTAAGCCTGCAGAACTATGAGTCAATTAAACCTCTCACTTCATAATCACCCAGTCTCAGGTAGCTCTTTATAGCAGTGTGAGAATGGAATAATATAACAGATGA
Source organism: Pan troglodytes (assembly GCF_028858775.2). Lineage (NCBI taxonomy): Eukaryota > Metazoa > Chordata > Mammalia > Primates > Hominidae > Pan > Pan troglodytes. The sequence goes on from NC_072415.2 coordinate 26,375,668, forward strand.
AGTGAAATTTTTGTAGGAAGCACATAGCTGGTTCTTTTAAAACAATCTATTGTTAATTTTTTTAATCAAGGTATAGAAACCATTTACACTCAAGAATTTTATTGATGGGTGAGAACTTACTCCTGTCATTTTGTCAATTTTTGAAATTTTGTATATTTTTTCTTTCTTTTTATCTTTATGATTTCTTGCCCTCTTGTAGTGATAATTTTGAACTTCTTTCTTTCTCATTTGTTAGTATGCTTTATCAGGGCATTTTATACTTTCATGTCTTTTCATGATGGTAAATATTTCCCTTTAACTTCCAGATGCAGGAGGCCCTTAAGTATTTCTTGTAGGGCCAGTCCAGTGGTGATAAATTCCCTTAGTCATTGTCTGGGAAAGGCTATTTTTCTTTTATTTTTGAAGTATACTTTTGCTGGGAATAGCAGGGCAGGTTTTTTGATTTTCTTTTTTTTTCTCAGCACTTTGAATATATCATCATCACATTCTCTCCTGGCCTGTATGCTTTCTGCTGAGAAATCTGCTATTAGTCTCATGGGGCTTCCCTTACATGTAACTTGACACATTTCTCTAACTCTTTTTAGAAGTCTCTCTGTCTTTGATTTTTGGCAGTTTGACTATAATGTGCATTGAAAAAGACCTTTTTGGGTTAAATCTATTTTGGTGTATTTGAAGTTCCTGTATCTGGATGTCTGTATCTCATGCAAGACTTGGGGAAGTTTTCAGCTATTATTTCATTGAATCACTTTTCTATGTCTTTGCCCATCTCTTCTTTCTGAATTCCCCAAATTTGATTATTTAGTGCTTTACGGTGTTTCATATGTTACATAGGCTTTCCTCATTCTTTACTATACTTCTTTTTCTGGCTGAGTTAGTTCAAAAGACCCGTCTTCAGGTTCAGAAATTCTTTCTTCTGCTTGATATTCTACTGTTGAAGCTCTCAATTATGTTTTTTATCCCCTACATTGAATTCTTCAGTTCCCTTATTTCTGCTTGTGTTTTTTAAAATAATATCTCTATTGAATTTCTTATTAAGATCATGAATTGTTTCCCTGATTTCTTTGTATTGTTTATCTCTGTTCTCCTTTATCTCACTGATTTTTAAAAACATAATGATTTTGAATTCTTTCTTCAGGCATTTCATAGATTTTCCTTTCTTTGGGATCTATTCCTTAAGAATTGTTTTTGTTTTTGTCATGATTCCTTATTTTTTAATGTTTCTTGTGTCCTTACATTGATATCTGCATTTCTGATGTAACAGTCATTTCTTCCAATTTTATGAATTGGTTTTCATGGAAAAGACTTTTTTAATATATTTATATCTATAGTCTTGGTAGGATAGAGTGCTTTGCATTTGATTTGGGGTGGGTGCAGTAGTGTAGTCTCCCTATGATTTCTTTGGCTATAATCAACATCAGTGGCATATTTAAGTTTCTCAGTGGCTTAGCCTACAGATATTACTGGAGGTTGTGGTAAGGCTTTTTTGGCCACAGGGACATGAAGTGTGCCAACCCTCAGGCACCAGTAGTGGTGTGGTGGCAGGACACCATGCAGATCTACAGGCCTCTGGTTATAAAACAGATTGTGAGACCAGCAAAAGTGACATCCAGCTGAGTGAGTACCAGTCAACTCTTGAATCATGAGAAATACCAACTTTTTAAAATACACTTAGTTTGGGGGTAGTTTATTGCACTGCAAAAGATAACCAGAACAGAAATTAGTATCAGACGTAGGTACTGCCATAGCAAAAGATGTGGTATGGGTTTGTTAGCAAGTAGCAGGCAGAGACTAGAAGCACTGAGGGTATTGTTAATGAAACTTGGCACCAGGAATAGCGAGTCTTGTTGGGTTGATCCTCAGGCCTCTAATTGATATGTTCAGATGCCAGTAGTAGCAACAGTGTTCCAGGCAGCTGGGCCCTTGGGACCCTGGGTGGTATATGTGGCATTGGTAGTGGTAGTAGCAGTGACAGGCCAAACATCAGCCTCCCAAGCCATTTCAGGCACCAGTGAAAACATCAGCAAGCTAAGTGCGTCTATCTCCCAGCTCCCAGACAGTGCAGATAGTATTGGTGTTTGTTGTCAGCTAAAATCTGCTCACTTGATACCACATTTAAATTTACATTTATCATGAAACTTCAAATGCTGTGGCCAATAATGTCAATAGCAGATCAACAAAAGGATTGCATTTTGCAAGAGTAATAGTTTACTTAGCATCTCTCTTTACAAAAAAAAAAGTATTTTTGGTGAAAATTTATGTATTTTTAAGACATGTTACAAATATTAACATTAAATTAACTGGCATATTTGTATGTTCTGTAAAGCTTATTTTTAAATGATATTTTATTTTATGGAGCATAATTAATGGCCTTCAGGCAATTTTATACCTATAGTGTAGCTGTGTAATGAAGCATATTATTTTGTTATAAATATTTAAATTAAGGTTGTTACATACTGTCTACTCTATTTTTATCCAATAAACATCATTTTTCTATCTCCTTAGATTATTAAGTGCCCCTGGACTCTCCTGAAGAAGGCTCTGACAATCTGTTTAGTCATTTTTTATGACATTGCTGGCAGCAAACTATTTTCACTAGAATATGAAATGTCTGTGGTACATTAACTAAAAAGAAGAGAAAACCAATTTATGAATATCTGAGAAATCATTGCAATGGTAGCTTAAAAATATATGCTATGTTGTACAATGCAACATATATGTAAAGTTTGCTTTGGTGATTCTAGAGAAATGTATGACACAATGTTAACACACCTAAGCCAGTGTTTTCCAAAAAGCAAGTCACACACTACTGATGGAACAAAATATTATTTTAGCTAATACATAGCATAACACTGTCTAATAACTAATATTTATACTAACATGTGTGGTAACTGGACTTCAAAAATAGTCCACAATGAATCATTTCTTTCTATATTCATGTCATTATTTAGTCCTTTACCCCCTTGAATCTAGACAAGTCTTGTGACTACTTTAATCAATGGAATGTGGCACAGTGATGCTGTGCCATTTCCAGACCTAATCTTTAAAAAAGCTCTCTCCTTTTTACTTTCTGTGATTTAGAGAGCTCTAAGTTACCGACTGAGAAATATGGCTCCCCTGCTACAAAGACTATGTGGATAAACCACATGGAAAAGCCATGTGAAGAGAGAAGCCTTGGGACCACATGGATAGAGAGAAAGCCCCAGCATCCCAGTGTCCCAGCTGAGCCCAGAGGTTCAGCTATTCTTACCCAGGCACCAGTGGCACAAATAAAAATCTCCAAAAACAAAAAAAGATTTCAACCTCAGCACCATCTAACTGCAATGACAAAGCAGATTGTAAGTGAGACCAGCAGCAGTACCAGCCAGCTGAGCACCAGGCAATTCTTGAATCATGAGAAATATCAAAATTATCCTTTAATACACATATTGTGGGGGCAGTTTATTGCACTGCAATAAATATTCAGAACAGAAATTGGTATCCAAAGTAGATACTGCCATGGCCAAAAAAAAAAATGTGGCATGAGTTTTGTTAACACGTAGGAGGCAGAGACTAGAAGCACCGAGGGTATTGTTAATAAAGCCTGCCTGATAAGACAGCCAGGAAATCATGATGGGCAGATGGAGAAAAGGGAACCCAAGTTATATGATGTTAAAAAATTAATAAAACGTCTTCCAAGATCACGTAGAAGATAGAAAAGACACCTAAGGAACTTCTGATTTGATCTAAGGAGATATATAGGCAGAAAGCTGAATGTGCCAATTGCCTTTCTTGGGCCACCTTTGATAAAGTATGAGAGGTGTTAGATAAGCTAAAGAAGTAACTGCTTGGTTTTCAAACAGCATTTAGAGAGAATATAATGAAGTCAGAACTTGTTAAATATGAAAATACAACTGTTTCTCATACTAATCCTCTTTTGGAAAAGGACTCACAAAATAATAATTGGCTTTAGTGCAAATGTTACATTCTTGGTAAAATGTGACCTCAGGTAAAGACCTGGGTTGCATCTGTAAGACTCTTTTTAAAAAGTAAGAAAATTTTAAGTCTAGGTATGGAGACCATCATATATATATATGCCTTCTATGAACATAAGGCCATTCCTCATGCACCCTCACTGATAGGTAGTAAGATGTCTAAGAGAGCTTTTAAGAATATTTTAAGGATATCATTCCATACTAAGTTGATCCATGACCGAAAGTCAAGACAGACCTGTACTGAAGAGATATTGAAGAGATATGTGCTTGTGGCTTCTGTTTAATGAATATTTATATTTTTATAATTTATAATTTAATACATAGTTTTAAAAGTTCACTTAGGACCCATACTAACTCAGATTAAAGGATCCACAGATCATTCAGAAAGAGTCCTATATCTCCAAAGACAGAAGGCATACTGAGAAATAGCATTACACTGTAAGTGCAGGCCATTTCTCATTCAAAAGGAAGAATACACTCAGTTATCAGAACCAAAAGTCTACAAGACAGAGCTAAGAAATTAGGAGAATCACTCATGGAGTGCAGATCTGAGTCTACAAAGGCATGTATTTCTTGCTCAGAACTAGGGCAAGTGTCAACATGTATTTGTCTGAATTAAGGATCGCTATGGACCAGTGCCTGTTATATGCCTTCCCAACTCCCCTTTTGAAATAAATTGACTATTACTATTGCATTGTTCCCATTTCTGTCTCATCTTTGTAATGTTTTGTCAATTCCAGGCCTAAAATTAAAAAGTCCTGGCATCTTCTGGTTTTGGTCTTTTGTAGCTCACCTTGAACCACTATATGAGACCACCACATAAGACTGCCTTGACCCACCACATAAGATATTAAGCTACCTCGCTGAAAGGACCATGCAGGAGACTACATAGAGAGACCTCATGGAGAGGAAGAGGCCCCAAAACTACATTGCAGGGGGGTAAGCCATACCATTGCCACAGGTGAGCCCTGCTTTCCAGAACCATCCACATCAGGTCACCAGACATGTTGGTGAAGCCATCATGGACATTCCAGCCCCAATCACCTAAAACTGCTGCTGCATGAAAGGCTTTAACTGAGAAGAGCAAAAGATCTATCCAGCTAAGTCAAATCATAGGATTCTGAAAATAATTAAATGGTGATTGTTTTCAGATACTAAGTTTTGGAGTGGCTTGTTATAAAGCAACAAAACAATATGTTTTAGAAGCAAATATAACTATTATGTAACACGTATGATCTCCCAGATATTATTGCAATGGAGAAAGTATCCGTAGTGAGAGTTAACCACTTAATGGATTCATCCTGGAATTTCTTTTCTTTTTTTTTTTTTTTGAGATGGAATCTCGCTCTTTCTCCCAGGCTGGGGTGCAGTGGCATCATCTCTCCTCACTGCAACCTCCACCTCCTGGGTTCAAGCGATTCGCCCGCCTCAGCCTCCCGAGTAGCTGGGACTACAGGCGTGTGCCACAACGCCTGGCTAATTTTTTGTATTTTTAGTAGAGACGGGGTTTCACCGTGTTAGTCAGGATGGTTTCGATCTCCTGACCTCATGATCCGCCCGCCTCGGCCTCCCAAAGTGCTGGGATTATAGGTGTGAGCCACTGCACCCAGTCTATCCTGGAATTTCAAACCTACCCCCGATGCCTCAAACCTACAGAAACTGACACATGCACCATAGTTTCTTAAAGGGATGCAAAGTTTAAATAATGTGGATTTCAACTGAGGATTATTAAATATTGAATTTGCAACCACATTGATGCATTTTTCTTCAGCTGCACTTTGTCATTTCTGGAGGTTGACAGTCATTGATTATAAAAATATTTTTATTATGCATAATTGTGAATTGGAATCAAACGTATCAGTGATATTTTTGTTGGTTTTGTGTTTTATTTTGCTGCTGGTTAATCCCATCATGGATGAATGACTTAAAAGAGAATGAGTTTTTAAAGCATGAAGGCAAAGAGAGTGATGGAAATAAATGTGAGTAGTAATACTGGTGGTGTTTAAATCAGTCGTGTATCTTCAAAGAGTTATGAGGACAAAGTAAATCAGTTACTTTGTGTTTTTTATAAGTATCATCTACAAATAAAACTAAAATGTCATTAAAATGTTCGAAATATTTTATGCTTCTTACTTTTATGATCTAGCAATGTGATTTACTGCATTCTGTTTTGAATCATGTATTTAGAAACACAAATTAAACTAATCCATCTCAAGTACAATTTTCAAGTACCCAAAATACTAAGGAAAATCTATCAAAATATTTGGAATGAAGTGTAAAAAAATTAAATTATCTGAATACGTTTTCCCCAATAAGGAACAAATGCAAAAATCATTAGAATACATACATATAGTGTCACTTTAAAACATACAAACTAGAAAATCTGTAATATTGACAGAATCTTTAGTAAACTTGCTATGAAATAAAATGATAAAAATTATATTTGGACACAGAAAAAATAAAATGATTAATAAAATTATTTCATCCAAAAAGGTGAGTTTATTTTAGTGTTACAGATATTGACAGAAACCAAAGAAATGACTACTTTCTTAAGTATGGCAAAGTAATATTTATTAATAGTTGTTTTTCAAATATGAATGAATAAAGAATTATACGAAGACAATTTTTAGGCAAACATTGAAAATATCTGTGACTATAGAATAGATTTTGAATTGACAGCTTCATCTCAAATAGTAACACAGACTAAAAATGATATACTGGGTTAAGCACTGACACTAAGAACACCTCTGGTATGCTAAGAAAACCTGTTTCAGGCATTGAAGCTGTTACAACAGAAGAAAAATATATTCTGGGTTGAAAACATAAGAAAGTTTTTATCCCATTTGGTATGCACAATTTTTTCAGGAGAAGTATTTTTAAATCTGTTAAAATGATCATTTATATCAAGGGAAGACCTCTAAATACTTAATAATGCTCAGCTTTGTGAAGAGATGGAGAATGTTTACAAATAACTACTATTCCAGACTGAAGCACGTTGACTTTTCACTCAGAAAGTCTTCAGTGTTACGTTAGGTAATGCAAACTTCATATTCCTCTGAAAGAAATATTTAATCAGTAATATTTATGAGCACAAATTTGCAAATTAAGTTTTGCAAATATATCTGCTCATTTGAGAAATCTCACTGTGTGCATTAGTCAGAATGGGCTATGCTAAGCTTTGCCAGTAAGCAATTCTCAGTTGTCTTTGACTTGGAAAACATGATATATGACCTTCTTAGTTTGACCAGGGCTCTGCTCCACAATGGTGGCCTTCATTTTAGAACCCCACATGCCATGCCAGATTGCCACCATCAGAACATTGCCAATTGCCAGGGGAAAGGAAGAAAAGTGTAAGGAATTGTGCCCTGGCTCTTAATAGTTTCAGTACGGGAGTAACCCACGTCATTTCACTCACCAAAACAAGTCACATGGCTTAACTTCAAGGGAGGTGGAAGCCTACTCCATGTGAAAAAATCCTGAGAACCAGAATATTAGGGATCTCACTAACTATTGGGTATGTTTTCTTAGAAGTCAAGTTTGTCTCTGTATAAAGCCAATATGATATAATCACATACTTTGGAGTATACATACATCCCTGATCAGCCTGAGTTGGAGTCTTTTGGTTGTTCCAGCTGTTTATAAACTGTTTTGAAGAATTTGCTTTAAAATCATTTGGATTCTTATAAAAAGGGACTGGAAAGATTTGAAAAAAAAAAAGGTCTTCATAACATTTTCCAACTCAGAAGACACTGGTGAGTAGTAGATAAGCAACTTTTTCTTATCATGTGAGGGCAAAGGTAGCATATTTTTAAGGAATTGATCATCAGTGTCTTAATGTATCAGAGACTAAGTAACTGTTTATTACCCTTTATGATCCAATACTTAAAGTTTTGATTCTTTAGTTAACATAAAAACTCTAAAAAAGCAAAAATGTTTTTCCAGGAACTACATCTTCACATCATGCAAACCAAATGTGATTTTATTGTTGAATTAATCAAAAAATTATCATCATTTTTCTCATTGAGTAATGTTATTTTAGGTATGCAATTTTGCAAATTGATTAGATTTAGCATTACTTACATAAAAACTTAATTGTAATTATATTTACCTTTATAGTTACTTTCTACTTATGTCAAGTGAGATGTTTTTAAATGCATGGCAGTGATATAAAGTTATTTTAAATATACTCATTTTAATAAAATGTAACAAAATGTGCAGTAAACAAATGGATAGATGAGACATACATACAGCTAAAAATTGTGTAAGGGTCATCAAAATACTGCTATCTGGAAAACAGTAATCCAATGAATAAATTAAAAATGATTGTTATGAATCGAAACAGAAAAAATAATTACCCTAAATTTGTTCTGAGTTGAAGTTGTGCTCCTTTAATTAGGATTTTTATTCATGAACAAATTTTAGAAATGCTAAAGATTTTAAGAACCACTTCCAATTAAAAGAAACTGATTTTCTAAGGCTCCTTCTTAATAAATGAATTAAAAATCATCAGAAGTGTAAAAAATAATTTGCATAAAATTATTTGAATATGCATATACTGATGCTACTTTATATAACAAAATATTTGTCATTATCTAAATAAGTAAATCATTTTCAGACCTATTATTAAATTGTGACATTTTCCATCACTCTAAATTGCTTTTGCAGGTTATACTAGAAGAGTGAGCATCTTTTACCAAATAATTTAGTGTCAAGAAATTTCACTCTAAGCCACAAGTGGCCTTAAGATAGGACAGGTAAGTGCTCCCATGAGAGATGTTGAAAAGTCCTCAAACTTCTACAGAATTATAGCAAAAGTTTTGCCTTTTGTTTTTGTATAAGTTTAACAAGGAGCCTTAGAAAAAGCACATGAAAAGATGCTCAACATCTTTTGTCATTAGGAAAATGTTAATTAAAATAACAATGAGAGGCCCAGTGTGGTGGCTCAGGCCTGTAATCCCAGCACTTTGGGAGGCCAAGGCAGGTGGATCACTTGAGGTCAGGAGTTTGAGACCAGCTTGCCAACATGGCGAAACCTCATCTCCACTAAAAATACAAAAATTAGCCAAGCATGGTGGCACACACTTGGCTGAGGCAGGAGGATTTCTGGAACCCAGGAGGCAGAGGTTGCAGTGAGCCGAGATTGCGCCACTGTATTCCAGCCTGGGTGACAGAGCAAGACTCCATCTCAAAAAAAAATAATAATAATAACAATGAGATACCACAGCATAGTTATTTTACAATGTCTAAAAAATAAAATATATTGATAATAGTAATTGATGGTAAGGACGTGGAGCAATAAGAAGTAGTGGGAATGCAAAGCATTACAACTACTTTAGAAGCCAATTTAGCAGTTTCATACAAAGCCAAATATAGCTTCAACATATAATCTAGCAACCATGTACCTTGGTATTTAACCACCAGATTCCATCAACCAAAATATCCTTTAATAGATGAACTGATAAACAAGCTATGGTATGCCAATGCAATGGAATGCTATTCAGCAATAAAAATAATGAATTATCAAGCCACCCAAACGTATATGTGAACCTTAAATGCATATTGCTAAATCTTTTACTGAGCTTATCTGAAAAGGCCACCTATTGTATGACTCAGTTTATATGATGTTCTGGAGAAAGCAGAAATATGGAGACAGTTACAGTTCAATTTTTCCCAGGGCTTCTTGGAGAATAGAGGAGAAGGGTGATTGAATAGGTAAAGCATAGAAAGTATTTTTACCATGGTGAAACTATTCTTTATGATACTGTAATCATGGGTACATGCTACTATGCATTTATCAAAAGCCACAGAACTTACAGAAATCAGAGGAAACTTAATGTATGCAAATTTTAAAAGATCATTTAGGAGGCCGGGGTAGAGTTGGGGGGGATCCCAGGAAGGAATGCAGAATGTGACAAGAGAATCTAATTGTATTACAAATGTATGAAGGAACCACGCTGAAGGGAGCTGTAGTAAAAAATGCTGACCTTGGAAATGAGTGGAGTCTGTAAGACTAACTAATGGCAAAAATAACTGTACATAAATTCTATACTCTAGGTGATAAAATGGTTTCCCATGGGGGTATAGGTTAACAATTCTGAAACATGTATGTTATATACATTTATGTTATGTATATGTATGCTGTACTTGAACAACTAAGTGGATGGCAGATGGTGGGAGCAAGGTTTCTTAATGTTAGAGAGGGAATTTACAGTTAAGCAAAGAGTAGAAGATAGAAGATCCATGTCATAGTAGATTAGAATTGGAGACATCAGTATTAGTGTATGCTTAGTTTAATGTAGATAAAAATGGTCCCATATAGAAATATTTGTAGATGGTGCCTATACATAAGTTATTATACACATATACATTTCTTTGTTTTATCACCAGAGAGGACCTAAAAGATGTGACACTCCACCAGCAAACAGCACATATAGTGCCAAGATCTTAGTTTCTAAAACCTTCCTCTGATGAGAGGAACTAGTTTCTTGGAGAAATGACTGATTCCAAGACTGGGGCAGGAAATATAGATGATGAACCTAGAACACCCCGTAGTGCCAGAAAGTAAAGTGCTCAAAAACCAAAACAAAACTTCCAACAATTCACAGAGATGGAGACATGTCAAATGATCACAGTGGCTAGAGTCATTTGAACAAAATGAATAAAGTAAGGTTGGATTATAACCCAAAATATATTTTAAAACCATGAACCTATGTTGATATAAATCATTAAATATTAAATAAGAGGAAATGGACAAATCTCCTGGACATAAAAATTCCAAGTGATTTCCGTAGATACCCTGCCCCCGAGGAGATGGAGCATAATGCTGCACTTCTGAAGAGTGGGCTGCATAGAACGGCTCCCTTCTGAAGAATACATACAGCATGGAAAGGATCAAAAAGAGTAGCTTTCCAGTGGAGAAATCTGACAAACACTGTCTCCGTGAGGTGATCAAGGATTACATCCACAGTGACAAGTCATTTTGATAGTATGTATCCTTGATGAGATGTGATGAGGATGGCACTTTTTCTCTGTGGTCTTCCTACCTGTATTAGTCTGATAAAGACATACCTGAGACTGGGTAATTTATACAGGAAAAAGGTTTAATTGGACTTACAGTTCCACATGGCTGGTGAAGCCTCACAATCATGGTGGAAGGCTAGGAGGAGCATGTCATGTCTTACATGGATGGCAACAGGCAAAGAGAGAGAGCTTGTGCAGGGGAACTCCTCTTTTTAAAACCATCAGATCTTGTGAGGCTTACTCTCAATCACGAGAACAGCATGGGAAAGACTTGCCCCATGATTCAATTACCTGCCACTGGGTCCCTTCCACAATATGTGGGAATTCAAAATGAGATTTGGGTAGAGACACAGCCAAACCATATCACTACCAAAAATGGGTATCCCAAATCTGATCATGTGAAAGTCATCAGACAAATTCCAAGAGAGAGCATCCTATAATTTACCTGTCCTATACTCCTCAAAACTTTCAAAGTCATCAAAAACAACAAAAAGTCTGAGAAACTATGATTGCCAAAAAAAGCCTAAGAAGACATGACAACTAAAGTTAATGTCATATCCTGGATAGGATCCTGGAACAGAAATACAACATTAGGCAAAAACAGAGAACATGAATAAGGTGTGAGCTTTAGTTAATAATAATGTATCAACATTGGTTCATTGTTTGTGACAAATGTACCATACTAATGTAAGATGTTGATAATAGAAGAAACTGGGTTGAGGTATTGTCAGAACACTGTGTACTATTTTTATAATTTTTGTGTAAATCTAAAAACATTCCAAAAATTTAAAGTTTTTTTAAAAAATAAAAGCTATAGGGTTTTTTTTAATTAGATAAGCAATATGAACCCTTACCCCAATTACATCTGCATATCTGGGATTTCTTTCAGCATTTTATGATTAATTAGATCACTCAAATTAGTAATGATTATCATTGTTAATTTAAAAAATGGTGGCATTACAAAGACTAGGAAGTATAATGGTTTTTGGTTTAGAAATTGGAAATTGACCACCAAAAAACAAGAAACTCACTAAGTGACTTGGAAAATTATTCTGCCTGTATATATTATGGTCTTTTCTCAAATGGTGACCAGAGTAGCACTGGCAGTGGAATCACAGAGTGTGCTCCCTAGACATAGTGATTCCTGGGCCAACCTCAGAACTCATGAACCGGAATCTCAGGGTGGGGAAGCATGGAAGAGCAGAAAAGGGAAGATCGAAAATAGTAATCTTCAATGAGACTTTCCATTTAGCCAACTGTCATTACAAATTCTGTAGTTAAGCACTTATTATTGCGGAAGTACAATATGAAGTGCTTTTAGAGTTATCAAAAGTACATTGGGTTCATATATGAGCTTCATAAATAAAATTGTGCATCTCTTCTTTTAGTATGAAATAATCAAATCCAGGTTTGTATTCTCATGTATGCATATGAATTTTTACTAACATTTATGGTCCTGTCAGCACACTCTTCAAATTATGGTAAATTAGTTGATCTTGTTTTTCTAACTTATTTTCCAAAAGGCACTAACTGAAAGCGATTTTTAGGAGTTTTATACATTGGAACCATTTTAAAAAAAAAACACTTTTGTCACCTTCACACATTCATGCACTTCATAGTTGATTCTGGCAGGTTTTTAAATAGCAATTTGAGATAAATCTTAATAAAAGAAGCATACATAACTCTAGCAAATAATTAATGTTCAATGAACTCCTATTTTGAAACCAATTGGTGAATTACTTTTTTGTTTGTATGTGTGTGTTTCTTTTTAATTTATAAATATTTCCATTTGATATTTCTTGGTTGAGTCATATTGCCTTTTGATCCTTTAGTTTATACTTGGGTTGCAAGGGCGGTAATAAAAACAACTATAGGTTAGCAAGCAACTACAATCACAGAAGGTGAGTTTATTTATAGCTTTACCCATAAAGGTTTCTATTTCTCTTATATATCCTCATGATTTTGAGAAATGTCACAGTAACAATTTGAATTTTAGACACAAATGAGGTGGTATATTTTTGAAAGTAATTGAGCAGTAAAACCAAGGCCAATGGGTCAGAGCTACATGGAGCTCAATATAAAAACTAAGAACTTTTGAAGAAACTGAGAGTCACCCAAAGATGGCAAAACTATGTCACTAAGTGACAGCACTTGTCCTTGGAGGGATTATCAGAAGTTGAACAATTATTTGATGAAGCTGAGCTAGTAAGTAAAATAAATATTCTTGGCCAGGCGCCATGGCTAACGCCTCTAATCCCAGCACTTTGGGAGGCCGAGGTGGGTGGATCACCTGAGGTAAGGAGTCCAAGACCAGCCGGGCCAACATGGTGAAATCCCGTCTCTACCAAAAATACCAAAATTATCTGGGCATGGTGGCATGTGCCTGTAGTCCCAGCTACTCAGGAGGCTGAGGCAGGAGAATCGCTTGAACCCAGGAGACAGAGGTTGCAGTAAGCTGAGATCATGCCACTGCACTCCAGCCTGGGCAACACAAGCAGGCTCCATCTTAAAATCAATCAATCAATCAATCAATCAATATTCTTTAAGGTCTAGTCCAGCAAGAGTTATGTGTTAAGCCACTTGAGTTTAAAAAGTGAGGTGGGGTAGAAATAATATATTTCAGTGTATTTGCGAAGATGTATATAGTCTGAAATTTTATATAGAGGTATAAAGATTTATTTTAAGTTTATATTTGTTTGTTCTGATGATAGTTACTGCATTAAAAATTATCCCCAAACTTAGAGACTTACAAAAACACTTTATTTTAATCATGGACACAGATTAGGACTTTGAGAAAGACTTATTATCTTGGAAGTTCTTCCTTTTTGGTTTCTCAGACAGTTAGCATTAGATACTGGTAGAGGCCACTGTCATCTGAAGGCTTCACTGGGTTGGACATCCAAGATCGTGCACTCACAAGGTTTACAGTGGATGCTGGCCATTGGCTAGGACCCGTGCTGAGTTGTTTACCAGAGTACCAATTTTGTCTTTCTAGCATGGTAGCCCCAGAATAGTGAGATTTCTTATGTCCACCAGAAAAAGCACAAGGTACAACATTTGTTGTCACCTGACTTCCAAAGTCACAGAATATCACTTTTGCCCCCTCGCTGTTAGTTTTAAATAAGTCTCAAGTTACAGACCTGTTTAGGTTGGGATACACCGAGCCAGTGTCCTTTAGCCAGTTTAGATTGGGAGCCTCAACAAATAAAGATGGTTGATATCTCTTGATCACTCTATCAAGTTGTTGTTACTATTTACTGCCTAAGATGGAAACCAGCCCTTATCTGAGAAATGGATTTTTTTTTTTTGCTGTTGACTATAGAATGTAAAGTAATAAAAATGATTTTTAAAACAAGAAACTAATTTTATTTTTTAGTCATAAAAAGACAATGGTAAAATGACATCGTTGCACTCACCCATACAAATAGAACTCTGTCAAGTTTTATTTAACCGTTTTGCAGATGTGCTAAACTTGATAATCTATTGGCTGAGAGGGAAAAGATGCAGTATAGAACTGTCACTGAAATTTTTCATGATTACAAAGACATGTGGCACTATTTACAAATAAAAATAGTTTTCTCTTTATTACACAGAGGAAATCTATCCTTAAAATAATCAAAAACTTGGGCAAATATATATATGTATATATACATACATATAGATATATAGTCATGGAGCATTATTCACATTTGTGAAAGATTAGAAACATCTTAAATTTCCAAAGTTAGAGAGATCCATCAATGAATGCAGCAAACAATAAGTATGCTTATAAGGAACTTAAATCATATGGGAGATCATATGGGAAAATACTTATAAGAGTGCTTATGGGAAAAGTCAGAATGTAGAATTATATATGCTATATGACTTTAAATAGCTAAATGGAAAAATAATAGAAAAAACCAGAAAATTTGTAAACTTAATAAACAAGCTATACAGAGCTTTTAAAAATCTATTTTATTTCTGCAGTGTACACATCTTCCTTTTATGATCGAGAAGGCATAAAGCAATCTTTTTGTTATAGAATGCTAAAAATAGAATATGTTTTCACAGATGTATACACACTCACACAGAAAATGAAGACTTACTCTTTCCTTCCTTCATTTATTTGTCTTACTACATCATAATCTAGCTTATTTTCTGGTGATCCCAAGGCCCACATCAAATATTACTTCTTTTTCTGGTATATCCAGACAGAACTATTTGCTTCTAAAATTGTGCTGATATACGACATTTTAAAACATTGAAATATAATTCTCAATCATAAAATTTACCTTTTATAGTATACAATTAGGAAGTTTTATATATTAACAAAGTTGCACAACCAGGACTACTATCTCATTCCGCAATATTTTCATCACCCCAAGAAAAAGTCCTATACCTATTAGGAGTCACACCTCATTCCCTGATGCCCCCAGCCCCAAGCAATCACTAATCCACATTCTCTCTCTATGGATTTGCCTATTATGGATATTTCATATGAATGAAATCATATATGTGGCCTTTGCTGCCTGTCTTCTTCCACTGAGCATAATAAGGGCTGGTTTCCATCTTAGGAATTAATATTATCTAGATCCATCCATGTTGTAGCATGTATCAGTACCTCATTCCTTTTATGGTTGAATAATATTCCACTGTATGAATATAATACATTTTGTTTATCCTTTCATCAGTCAGCAGACATTTGGGTTATTTTTACTTTTTTGGCTATTTTGAATAATGCTACTACGTACCTTCATATGCCAGCTTTTGTGTGAACAAGTGTTTTCAAGCCTCATGAATATGTAACTAGGATTGGATTTCCTGGATCATATAATAACTTTCTAAGGAAATGCCAAATGATCTTTCAAAGTGACTGTACCACTTTACATTGCCACCAGCACTGTACAATGGTTCTAATACTCTACATCCTTTTCAACACTGGTTATAATCTGCCTTTTCAATTATAGCCATTCTAGTAGGTATGAAGTGGTATCTCATAGTGATTTTTATTTACATTTTCCCAATGACTAATGAATTGAGCAGCTTTTCATGTGCTCGTTGACCATTCATGTATCTTATTGGGATAAATGTCTATCGAAATCCTTTACCCATTTTTAAGTTGTGTTGTCTTTTTATTGTTGAGTTGTTAGAGTTTTTTATACATTCTGGATACTGGACACTTATCAGATATATTGTTTGCAAACATTTTCTCTGATTCCATGGGTTGTCATTTTACTTTCTTGATAATGTCTTTGAAGCCTAAACTTTTTAATTTTGATGAAGTCCAATTTATCTATTTTTTCTTTGGTTGTTTTGCTTTTGGTGTAATCTCTAAGAAACTATTGCCTAATCCAAGCTCACAGAGATTTATATATATGTTTTTTTTTCTAAGAGTTTTATAGTTTTAGCTCTTAAGTGTAGCTCTTCAATTCATCGTGTATTAGGTTGCTATTGGTGCGCATAGGAGTTTATACAGATCTTTGAATTGCACTTAACACTGCACCATTCTTTTCTAAATATATTTTTTACTCTCTTCTAGATTTTGGTCTCCTGAAATAATTCACATAGTGGATAGCACCAAAAAAAAATGATTATTTCCTAAAAATTCAATTATTCAACAACAAACAATGGCATTAATGTGTCAGCCAAAATTTAACTTTCTTGAAATAACTGACATATTTGCCAATAATTGTTACCTTCAACTTTAAATTTACCTTATTGTGATAACTGCTTTGCGAATGAGGTTATACAAAACTCATCTGAATTGAGAAAATGCTATGTTATTTATTGTTTGGGAGGTTTTAGTTGTTTTGTTTCTTTAGTTGTTTCCTAGCTTCCAATTTCTCCTTCATCCCCAGAGAAAACTCTAAACAATGCAAAAAAATAAGCTAAATATTTATTATTAGTATATTATAGTTATTTTATCTTAATAAGTGAAACTAATATTAGTTTAACATTATTATCTAATATCAGTTAATATTAGAGTGAGAAATTGACTATTTCAGTTGAACTTTCATCATGGTGGAACAAGAGCCTGAAAATTAGAAAGCCTTCTGCTGAGGCCATAGGATAGAATCTAAAGCTTCTCTGTATCTTCAGTTTTGAAAAATCAGAAGAAAGACTTTGAAAGCACTAAGAATTTTATATCAAACAATGAGTCTTGTCTGATGCATCTACCAAACCTTTGCCTGACATTCATGATATTGTTTTCTGTTAATTAAATTTGATAATAAAAATTTTCATTACTTCATGTAATCCTAGTCATTTGGTATCAGAAAAACTAAAGAAACTACAAACTTGCCATTCATTCCTATCGATAGACAGGGAACTTGGTTGTAAAGTGCAGATGCAAAATGAGCTATTGGAATATAAAGTCTGATGAAGTGGGAGACATGGTGTAGACGCACATGGCCTTCCATATGTGAAAGAGGAGACTTGCCCAGAGGGAGAAAGCAGGAAGAAGCCAGAGTGAAGGTCTCTAAGCAGTGATCCAAGTAACAACCTAGACTAGAAGAAAGAGAAAATCTTCTCTAGGCATAAAAAACAGTGTAATAGGTAAGTGCTTAGAGGCAATTAATACTGTCAATAAAGGCTGGTTTAGGAGTATCAGGTATTGTAAAAAGAATCTGGGGCCCAACACATATGAGAAAGAATCTAAGCAAAATGTGTAAAAGTAAGCTTTCAGACAATGGAGCACATTGTAATTAAGTTTTCAAAGCATATCTGACTTGTATGTAAAATTTTTGTTTTTTGGTTTGCTTCAAATGCCAACTCTGATCAGGAATGTTAAGCTGCATACATACAAAAGGGGTAAAACTTGATGGGTGTATGTGTCTTTATATTAATGAGGATACTTTTATAAAATAAAAAAGAAAGAATGAAGTTGTTTGCAATGCATAATAAATCATGAACCAATTGTAGAAAACAGCACTCACTTTATGGTGTCATCAGTTACATGCGTGGATCCTAACCATTTGGCTACTTATACTTAAATAAACTTAGAAAAATAAATACACCCATGTAGACATTATGTGCATCAGGGGACTACAAAACAAAGAGAAAATATCATATTTAAATTAATTAAATAATTTTAGTTTGTAAAGTAATCATACAATATATTCAATGGCAACAACTGTTGTTGCTAAGAAAAGCCTATATTATTGCGGCTTACTAATAGTGAAAACTCACATGAGGAAGGATAACAGTAAGAGAATCACTTTATTAATTGCCTTTTATTTTCTGTTAATGAAGTAAAGTTTAACATCTATTCTACCACTGACTGTTTTCTAGTATGTACTGTTGCAATCTTAAAGAAATATGTTTTTCATTGAAATATTAATTTAAGCATATTTTAAAAGTGCAAATTATATGACAGGCACAAGTCTATCATCTTATGCTGTGACTGTCAACTACAGCACCGGGGAATCTAGATGAAACTTGATAAAAACACAGTTTAGGTTCTTTTGATCTTCTAAGTGTTTATTCACATATATATTGAGATATATTTGCCTATAGAGCCTGACCTAGCTAGAAAACCTCAGACTAAATCATAGTTTATGAAAGGTACAGAGTGGCAGAGATTACTCAATGTGAAGGCACTGGGTAAAGATGAAGAAACTTGCCAAAAATCACTCAGTTAACTGATAATAGTAAACACTGCATGGATGTCCTCAGTGACTTTGCAGAGCAGCCCCAATGGGACAATTATTCTCAAGCTGTGGCAGTGGTGGTGAACAGAGACTTCCAGTTGTCTCTTGGCTTTTCCTCCCAGATGTCTAACTGAAATTGAAAAACAGGAGAGTCCAAGTGAGCTTCTGTACCCCTCCTGTGCAGGTCTCTTCTCTGGCATTGGCAGTCTTGGTCAGTGACAACACCAGTCACCTTGTTACAGAATCCAGAAACTTAACAGTTTAAAGCAGACTGTCGTGCTTTAACTTCTCATTGTAATAAGCCTCTATACTTGGTTGAGTCAACCTCTTTTTTAAAATTTACTTTTAATTTTGATGTTTATTTTTTTGAGACAGAGTCTCACTCTGTCGCCCAGGCTGGAGTGCAGTGGTGCAATCTCAGCTCACTGCAACCTCCACCTCCCGGGTACAAGCAATTCTTCTGCCTCAGCCTCCCAAGCAGCTGGGATTAAAGGCGTGCACCTCCACACCTGGTTTTTTTTATTTTTTATTTTTTAGTAGAGACAGGGTTTCACGTGTTGGCCAGGCTGGTCTCAAACTCCTGACCTCAAGTGATCCACCTGCCTCTGCCTCCCAAAGTGCCAGGATTAGAGGCATGAGCCACTGTGCCCAGGCAACCACTTTAATGTTCCAATCATCCATTTCTTTTATTTGATCTCCAGTATGACAACCTTCACTTTCCCAAAGCTAAACCAGAACCATGGCTTCCTAGTTGACATTTCAACCTCCAGGCTTGATGACCTTCATAGAATCTATTACCAGAGGACTCATAAAACTATAAAATTCTCTGATACTGTAAGGCACCATAGCTCCTCAATGTCTGTGAAGTGAAGTCTCAATGTCTTAGCCGCTTAGAAAACATTTAAGGCCTTACTTAATCAAATTTCTTCTTGCTTTTCCAGTTGTATTTCTTACTTCTCCCTTTTATGCTCCAACAATGTCAAAGGATATGCCTTTTCACAAAGGTATCAAGTTCCATACTCCGGGAATTCCTCTCTACCAGGACTTCTCTCATTCTCCATACCTGCCTTGCTAAGTCTTATGCACCCTACAATCCTTCTGTTTTCTATTCAAATATATCTTTCTCTGTGAACTCTTCCCTGCCTCATGACAAGGAAAATGTTCACTTTCTTCCTTGTCCACATCTCTCTCTTGCACTATCTTTGTTATATCATATAGCATACGCTTAGATAGATAATTGGTTTATGATTGCTTCTTTCTACCATAGTGTGAACATATGTGATTTAATCTTAGTACTCCTAAAATTTAAACTACTGTTCTTCATGTATTAAGTTCTCAGCATGTGTTTATGGAATTAAAGCTTCATGTAAGCTTTTATATGTGATGCATATGGTCACATGTAATGGGCAATGGTAGTATTCATTGGGGTCAGATTGTGAAAGGTCTTGTATGACAAATGTTGAAGAGTCATTCAAAGTAATCTAGAAAATGAGAGCCTGACCTTGGCAGTGGCAAATTGGAGGGGTTTTCACAAGCATTTCTGAGGACAAGCCTAGTGCCTGTATTGATATGTGAAGTGAAGGAGTTAGAATAGTAGAAGATTCCTCTGTGGTTTCAGCTGAAGAGACTGGATAGATAGTGACACCATTGTTTGAGATAAAGAATAGAGCAGATTGGCCAAAATTAGCAGACACTATTTTCCTAATATGGAATCTCAGATGAGCAAAGAATACAGACCATGACAATTATTTGCATACAGATAAAGGTTGTGTTTGTTGGAGCTTTACTATCACTGAGATAATTTCAATTTAGAACTGGATGACTGACTTCCACACAAAGGTTAGGGTAAATTCCCTGTAGACCAGAAGGCATTTTGAAGAGGAGTAGTATGCTGCCACCTCTGCCCTAATATCACCCTTCTTTGCCTTCTTAAAAAAAAAGTCAAAATAAACAGATAAAATATGATCCCAAAGGTGGCTGAAATATACCACCTCTCCTTTGTGTATCCTCAGAGCACCTGAAAAACAGTGAGAACTTTACTGTTGGGCCAAGGTTTGTACTTAATAAGAGGAATAATAAGATTAACATGCCTTTGTGACTACATCCAGGGATCACTTGGAATAGAGTGCTTGTTGCCAAGTAGTTATCTGAAGGGTATACACACCAAACAAAGTAATGAAATCCAAATACCAAACAAGTGCCTTTATTGTAGTTAAAGGCCAATCTGATAAGTTAATTCTGAATAACACTATGTGAATGAGGTACGACTGTTTCTTCATGATGTCACTTATCCAGAAAGTTTACCCACTGAGATCACTGAAAAACTAAGCTTTTCGGTGACTCACTTTCAAGCGTCCAGAAACAAAGGCAATGTTTGAGCCGTCACAAAGGATAGATCTAAATTCAAGACAGGGAGTAAAAAATCATTCAAGTGCCATATTTATATGTTTTTAAAAAGACCTTTGTTATCTTAAAGGAATATAATAGGTCTTGTGTATACCTTTGTTTTGTTCACAACACATTTTATCTTTTCATATGCATCTGTGACTCCTCTACTAGGCATTAATAATACAAGATGAACAAGTCCTCCCTCTTCTGGGCTATCTGTTCTCCATGCTTTCAACTGTTTCTCATGTTTGATGGATTCCAGTTCCTGCATCATTCTGCTTTTCCCACTATGACCATATTCCAGTTTCATACCAATCCACTTAATACAACTAGCAGTTGGATTCACACTGCAGCCATTGACAAGGATAAGCTGTAAACAGCAGAAGGCTCATTCCCCAAATCAGAGAACTATATGTCTTCTGCTGAAGCTAAATCTTACATTAAATTTTAAGGTAGTCATGCTTACTTTTGGCTTACATTGAGCTTATAGTAAGTTTGTATTTTTTTACATAAGCTGTTAGTAATCTTCCCCATCTACTTCATCAAGTGATCTTTTAAAAATTGGTGGGAAAACATTTTAAGAGGCAGCCATAAAGTTTATTCTTATTGAGTTTCATGTCATTTCAGCTCATTGCCTGAATGCATTAGGATCTTTATCAGCAGTTGTTTGCTTCTCTAATATGATGACTTTCCTGATTCTTCTTTCAATCCAAAGTGAAAATGGTAAAATGAACATGGGGAAACCCTATTGGGTGCTACTATTGATTTTTCTGATTTTCCTCCTCAGTGACTGACATATTGCATCAATCAACACTCTTTGGATATAACTGTTCAAGTAAATATGGTTTCAACTAATCAGCCTATAATACAGCCAACACTTTTCAATCTTGTCCGTAGGATATGTGTGATGTACTTGCATGCGTTGTTGAATATTAAGATGCTCTTTGTGTATTTGTAAGCTTCTCTTGGTCTAGTCAATAATCCTATTTTGTTACAAATTATCCCATGATTATCTATTTTTTATGCATCTACATTGTTTATATTGATGACCAGTTTCTTTGTTTAAGAATGATTTTATAACCCTTTGTAGAGCTTTTCTTGGAACTGATATAAAATTTGGTAATATTTATAATAATATAAGGACTTTTTCTTTATTCTCTTTTGAAAAATATTATGGTGATATTGGTACAGCTAAAGTCACCTAACTCTTCCATCCATATATATGATTTTTCAAAAAAATCATTAACAATATTTCTTCAATTGTATCTGAAAACTTATTCAATATGTTTAACCTTAGCATCTTTTAAGTACCCAAGGCTGTCTTACTATTTCTCACCTTCATTGGACTTTAAATCTCTTAATAAAGTTTTAAAAAATGTTCTTTTCTATATTGCAAATTTTTCTCTGTGATTAAAATAAGTAAGAACAAAAAAGGAAAATAAGTTGAGTAGTTTGGTCTCATTAAACCATCTGCCCAAATGATTGTACTTAGGCCATCTTTGGTCTTGTTCTAATTTTGTTTTATAATGCCCTATTTTTTTCCTTGTACTATAATCATAAGAATTGAACTGAATCATGTTTCCATAGGCATCCTTGGTTCTATGTTTCTCTTTCAATACTTGAAATTATGATTTCCAAAATCTGAGCTCAACAGAAAGCTTCTTTTAAAACTCATTTTGTTTTTATAGAAATCTGCTCTTTTCCGTCAATTTAAGGTAACTTGGCGATTGTATTAATTTTAGAAAGTCTCATCCCTGTTGAATATTACTCTATTTGAGAGTTTCTCTCTGTTGTATCACTATGTCTGTTTCCTCTGTGAATTTGAAAGTAAGGGAGTCATATTTGATGATACCCCAATATATTTCCTGTCATTGTAATTTCTTCCCTCTGTCATTTTTACTTAACACTTTCCAATTTTTGTTTAGTGTTTCTCTTATTTTTATCAAGTGAATGAGGCATATAGTAAAAATTAAGCAGTATTAAAGATTTTATAATATTTCATCTCATTCCTTACCATCTCCAATCCTGCTACTGAGAAGCAAGCAGTTTTAGTAGTTCTCATAGCGATTCTTCTGGTGGTTTCATCTATAACACTAAATAACATACCAGTATTTCTTGATTTAGCAAGCAAATCTTCTATTCTCTGAACGCAAATTACCACTTTCAGATGCCCTCATGTAGCCATCCATTATGTTCTTAATTTTATTACTTATGTTATTATCTTAGTTTAGTCATTACTTGATTTTTCTTTAAATAGAATTATTTATATATCTTGATCTGTCAACTTCAGACGGTCACTTATTTTATTAACTAGTTAATTAATTTATTTTTGAGACAAAGTCTCCCTCTGTCACCCAGCCTGGAGTGTAGTAGTGCCATCTCAGCTCACTGCAAACTCTGCCTCCCGGGTTCAAGCAATTCTCCTGCCTCACCCTGCCAAGTAGCTGAGACTACAGGTGTGAATCACCATACCCAGCTAATTTTTGTATTTTTAGTAGAGACACGGTTTCACCATGTTGGCCAGGGTGGTCTCAAGCTCCTGAGCCCCTGCCTCGTGATCCTCCTGCCTCGGCCTCCCAAAGTGCTGGGATTACAGGCATCAACCACCACAGCTGGCTCCAGTCACTTCTTCAGTTGAACATTCTAACATTCCAATTTTTTTCCACATCTTCTTCACATTCACCTTCTAAATTCTGTCAAAGATAGCTTTATTTTGACAATGACAACACCAATAACATTTTATGTTCCATTTGTAACCATAACTAAGTACAACCTGATACTTGAAACCCAAAAAATAGCATTGACTTGATTGCAGTTGTGTAACTATTGCCCAGTGAAGAGCAACATGCTGGTCAAGGACACCATTCTAATCTCTACATATCCCAGGTCACATACACAGGACGGCCTGAGAATAATATTGCTTAAATACTAAAGAAATGTACTTTTTATATCTCTTCAATTGTCTGAAATCATGCCTTTTTTTTACTTTGTTTCATAAATTAACCATGGCTCTTTAGCACAGCTGTTTTTCCTACAATTTCTTAGTACAGCTCTTTATTTTTCCTACAATTTCTCGGTGTCCCTACATTTACCTGGTTGAGAGAATAAATATATGCATTCTTCAACATAACACTAAGAAGCCCCAGTTTCCTATTTATTTCAACTACTAATTAGAAATTATCTCATTCTTTTTAAAGACATTCTTCTTAGGGTTCACTGACTTTAGGATTTAATTTGGACCAATAACTTTTTAGGCTTACACAGACAAGTCACTCTGGCATTTGTTTCACTGCGTTCCTGACTCAGTTGCACAGTTTCTCCTTCACGACTTTTACCTTTATTTTGCTGGATTACAACCTCAAAAAATTTCCTCATAAAGGGTATATTAAAAGTGAACTTATTGGTTAGGCGTGGTGGCTCACATCTGTAATCTCAGCACTTTGGGAGGCTGAGGCAGGCGGATCACCTGAGGTCAGGAGTCCGAGACCAACCTGGTCAACATGGTGAAACCACACCTCTACTAAAAATCCAAAAAAAAATTAGCCAGGCGTGGGGCATATGGCTGTAATCCCAGCTACTTGGGAGGCTGAAGCAGGAGAGTCGCTTGAGGCAGAGGTTGCAGTGAGCCAAGACCTCGCCATTGCACTCCAGCCTGGGCAACAAGAAAGAAATTCCATCTCAAAGAAAAATAAAAAATAAAAAAGTGAACTTCTCCATTGCTGCAAGAATTACATCATCTTTTTGCATCCACAGTTGAGTACCAGTTTGATCATGTATAGATTTGCAGGTTAACTGTCAGTGGGATTTTGATTGCGTTGTAAGACTTATATTCTCTCTTTCTCTCTGTCTCTCTCTCTGTCTCTGTCTCTTTCTCAGATTTTAGGGTATGTATTTATTCTTAGTGCTATAAAATTTCATAGGGATGTATATATGTATGGGATTTTTAGACCCCTCTTTCTACACATTCTGGGAATACTTTTTATTTTGCTTGTACTTTTTTTAACCAACCAAACTATGGCGTTTCTTATCATTCTCTTCATTATTTTAGCTTTCACTCTTTAAATTAGCATACAATAGAATTCACTGTGGTATATAGTTCTATGAGTTTTGAGAACAGTATAAACAAGACAACCAAGATTTAAAACTGCTCTGTTGTTCCAAATGTTCCCTGTGCTGCTGCTTTGTAAGTTAACTCCTCCACCTATCTGCAACTTCTGACAACCTGTGATGCGTTCCCCATTCCTACAAATTTATCATAGGAATATAATCATACAATATGTAGGCATTTGAGTTAAGCTTCTTTCACTTAATATGATGCCGTTCAGATTCATCTGCGTTTTGTGTGTCATGAGCTTGTCTTATATTATTACTAAGTAGTATTCCACTGTATGAATGTACTAGAGTTTTTTTAATCCCTTCACCAATTAAAGGACGTTGAGTTATTTTTAGTTTTGAAAAACTGTGAATAAAGCTGCTTGTAAACAGTCACATATATATGTTTGTACAAATACAGGTTTTCATTTCATTAGGAGAAATACCTAGAAGATTTGTTCTTTATATGGTAAGCATATGTTTAAATATGTATGAAACTGATACACTCTTATAAAGTGCTGTAACATTTTGCATTCTTACCAGCCATGCATGTAAACACCTGCCATTCTACCTTCTCACTAGCATTTGGAATTGTGCCCTGTTATTAATCTTAAATATTGGTGTGGATGTCCTTTCTGTTTGTTACTTTTCCTTTTAACAGACAGGACCCTTAGCTGCAGGTCTGTTGGAATACCCTGCCATGTGAGGCATCAGTGTGCCCCTGCTGGGGGGTGCCTCCCAGTTAGGCTGCTCGGGGGTCAGGGGTCAGGGACCCACTTGAGGAGGCAGTCTGCCGGTTCTCAGATCTCCAGCTGCGTGCTGGGAGAACCACTGCTCTCTTCAAAGCTGTCAGACAGGGACATTTAAGTCTGCAGAGGTTACTGCTGTCTTTTTGTTTGTCTGTGCCCTGCCCCCAGAGGTGGAGCCTACAGAGGCAGGCCGGCCTCCGTGAGCTGCGGTGGGCTCCACCCAGTTCGAGCTTCCCGGCTGCTTTGTTTACCTAATCAAGCCTGGGCAATGGCGGGCGCCCCTCCCCCCGCCTCGCTGCCTCCTTGCAGTTTGATCTCAGACTGCTGTGCTAGCAATCATCGAGACTCCGTGGGCGTAGGACCCTCCGAGCCAGGTGTGGGATATAATCTCGTGGTGCGCCGTTTTTTAAGCCAGTCTGAAAAGCGCAATATTCGGGTGGGAGTGACCCGATTTTCCAGGTGCGTCCGTCACCCCTTTCTTTGACTCGGAAAGGGAACTCCCTGACCCCTTGCGCTTCCCAAGTGAGGCAATGCCTCGCCCTGCTTCAGCTCGCGCACGGTGCGCGCACCCACTGACCTGCACCCACTGTCTGGCGCTCCCTAGTGAGATGAACCCGGTACCTCAGATGGAAATGCAGAAATCACCCGTCTTCTGCGTCGCTCACGCTGGGAGCTGTAGACCGGAGCTGTTCCTATTCGGCCATCTTGGCTCCTCCCAATCCAAACCCATCTGTACATCACCATCATCAAAGACCAAAAGTAGATAAAACCACAAAGATGGGGAAAAAACAGAACAGAAAAACTGGAAACTCTAAAACGCAGAGCGCCTCTCCTCCTCCAAAGGAACGCAGTTCCTCACCAGCAATGGAACAAAGCTGGATGGAGAATGACTTTGACGAGCTGAGAGAAGAAGGCTTCAGACGATCAAATTACTCTGAGCTACGGGAGGACATTCAAACCAAAGGCAAAGAAGTTGAAAACTTTGAAAAAAATTTAGAAGAATGTATAACTAGAATAACCAATACAGAGAAGTGCTTAAAGGAGCTGATGGAGCTGAAAACCAAGGCTCGAGAACTACGTGAAGAATGCAGAAGCCTCAGGAGCCGATGCGATCAACTGGTAGAAAGGGTATCAGCAATGGAAGATGAAATGAATGAAATGAAGCGAGAAGGGAAGTTTAGAGAAAAAAGAATCAAAAGAAATGAGCAAAGCCTGCAAGAAATATGGGACTGTGTGAAAAGACCAAATCTACGTCTGATTGGTGTACCTGAAAGTGATGGGGAGAATGGAACCAAGTTGGAAAACACTCTGCAGGATATTATCCAGGAGAACTTCCCCAATCTAGCAAGGCAGGCCAACGTTGAGATTCAGGAAATACAGAGAACGCCACAAAGATACTCCTCGAGAAGAGCAACTCCAAGACACATAATTGTCAGATTCACCAAAGTTGAAATGAAGGAAAAAATGTTAAGGGCAGCCAGAGAGAAAGGTCGGGTTACCCTCAAAGGGAAGGCCATCAGACTAACAGCGGATCTCTCGGCAGAAACCCTACAAGCCAGAAGAGAGTGGGGGGCCAATATTCAACATTCTTAAAGAAAAGAATTTTCAACCCAGAATTTCATATCCAGCCAAACTAAGCTTCATAAGTGAAGGAGAAATAAAATACTTTACAGACAAGCAAATGCTGAGAGATTTTGTCACCACCAGGCCTGCCCTAAAAGAGCTCCTGCAGGAAGCACTAAACATGGAAAGGAACAACTGGTACCAGCCGCTGCAAAATCATGCCAAAATGTAAAGACCATTGAGACTAGGAAGAAACTGCATCAACTAACGAGCAAAATCACCAGCTAACATCATAATGACAGGATCAAATTCACACATAACAATATTAACTTTAAATGTAAATGGACTAAATGCTCCAATTAAAAGACACAGACTGGCAAATTGGATAAAGAGTCAAGACCCATCAGTGTGCTGTATT
The DNA here is from genome assembly GCF_028858775.2 of Pan troglodytes. Classification (NCBI taxonomy): domain Eukaryota; kingdom Metazoa; phylum Chordata; class Mammalia; order Primates; family Hominidae; genus Pan; species Pan troglodytes. Next base: position 26,403,497 of record NC_072415.2, read on the forward strand.
CAGGAAACCCATCTCACGTGCAGAGACACACATAGGCTCAAAATAAAAGGATGGAGGAAGATCTACCAAGCAAATGGAAAACAAAAAAAGGCAGGGGTTGCAATCCTAGTCTCTGATAAAACAGACTTTAAACCAACAAAGATCAAAAGAGACAAAGAAGGCCACTACATAATGGTAAAGGGATCAATTCAACAAGAAGAGCTAACTATCCTAAATATATATGCACCCAATACAGGAGCACCCAGATTCATAAAGCAAGTCCTGAGTGACCTACAAAGAGACTTAGACTCCCACACGTTAATAATGGGAGACTTTAACACCCCACTGTCAACATTAGACAGATCAATGAGACAGAAAGTCAACAAGGATACCCAGGAATTGAACTCAGCTCTGCACCAAGCGGACCTAATAGACATCTACAGAACTCTCCACCCCAAATCAACAGAATATACATTTTTTTTCAGCACCACACCACACCTATTCCAAAATTGACCACATACTTGGAAGTAAAGCTCTCCTCAGCAAATGTAAAAGAACAGAGATTATAACAAACTATCTCTCAGACCACAGTGCAATCAAACTAGAACTCAGGATTAAGAATCTCACTCAAAACCACTCAACTACATGGAAACTGAACAACCTGCTCCTGAATGACTACTGGATACATAACAAAATGAAGGCAGAAATAAAGATGTTCTTTGAAACCAACGAGAACAAAGACACAACATACCAGAATCTCTGGGACGCATTCAAAGCAGTGTGTAGAGGGAAATTTATAGCACTAAATGCCCACAAGACAAAGCAGGAAAGATCCAAAATTGACACCCTAACATCACAATTAAAAGAACTAGAAAAGCAAGAGCAAACACATTCAAAAGCTAGCCGAAGGCAAGAAATAACTAAAATCAGAGCAGAACTGAAGGAAATAGAGACACAAAAAACCCTTTAAAAAATTAATGAATCCAGGAGCTGGTTTTTTGAAAGGATCAACAAAATTGATAGACTGCTAGCAAGACTCATAAAGAAAAAAAGAGAGAAGAATCAAATAGACACAATAAAAAATGATAAAGGGGATATCACCACCGATCCCACAGAAATACAAACTACCATCAGAGAATATTACAAACACCTCTACGCAAATAAACTAGAAAATCTAGAAGAAATGGATAAATTCCTCGACACATACACTCTCCCAAGACTAAACCAGGAAGAAGTTGAATCTCTGAATAGACCAATAACAGGAGCTGAAATTGTGGCAATAATCAATAGTTTACGAACCAAAAAGAGTCCAGGACCAGATGGATTCACAGCCGAATTCTATCAGAGGTACAAGGAGGAACTGGTACCATTCCTTCTGAAACTATTCCAATCAATAGAAAAAGAGGGAATCCTCCCTAACTCATTTTATGAGGCCAGCATCATTCTGATACCAAAGCCAGGCAGAGACACAACCAAAAAAGAGAATTTTAGACCAATATCCTTGATGAACATTGATGCAAAAATCCTCAGTAAAATACTGGCAAAACGAATCCAGCAGCACATCAAAAAGCTTATCCACCATGATCAAGTGGGCTTCATCCCTGGGATGCAAGGCTGATTCAATATACGGAAATCAATAAATGTAATCCAGCATATAAACAGAGCCAAAGACAAAAACCACATGATTATCTCAATAGATGCAGAAAAAGCCTTTGACAAAATTCAACAACCCTTCATGCTAAAAACTCTCAATAAATTAGGTATTGATGGGACGTATTTCAAAATAATAAGAGCTATCTATGACAAACCCACAGCCAATATCATACTGAATGGGCAAAAACTGGAAGCATTCCCTTTGAAAACTGGCACAAGACAGGGATGCCCTCTCTCACCACTCCTATTCAACATAGTGTTGGAAGTTCTGGCCTGGGCAATTAGGCAGGAGAAGGAAATAAAGGGTATTCAATTAGGAAAAGAGGAAGTCAAATTGTCCCTGTTTGCAGATGACATGATTGTATATCTAGAAAACCCCGTTGTCTCAGCCCAAAATCTCCTTAAGCTGATAAGCAACTTCAGCAAAGTCTCAGGATACAAAATCAATGTACAAAAATCACAAGCATTCTTATACACCAACAACAGACAAACAGATAGCCAAATCATGAGTGAACTCCCATTCACAATTGCTTCAAAGAGAATAAAATACCTAGAAATCCAACTTACAAGGGATGTGAAGGACCTCTTCAAGGAGAACTACAAACCACTGCTCAAGGAAATAAAAGAGGATACAAACGAATGGAAGAACATTCCATGCTCATGGGTAGGAAGAATCAAAATCGTGAAAATGGCCATACTGCCCAAGGTAATTTACAGATTCAATGCCATCCCCATAAAGCTACCAATGACTTTCTTCACAGAATTGGAAAAAACTACTTTAAGGTCATATGGAACCAAAAAAGAGCCCGCATCACCAAGGCAATCCTAAGCCAAAAGAACAAAGCTGGAGGCATCACACTACCTGACTTCAAACTATACTACAAGGCTACAGTAACCAAAACAGCATGGTACTGGTACCAAAACAGAGATATAGATCAATGGAACAGAACAGAGCCCTCAGAAATAACACCGCATATCTACAACTATCTGATCTTTGACAAACCTGAGAAAAACAAGCATTGGGGAAAGGATTCCCTGTTTAATAAATGGTGCTGGGAAAACTGGCTAGCCATATGTAGAAAGCTGAAACTGGATCCCTTCCTTACACCTTATACAAAAATCAATTCAAGATGGATTAAAGACTTAAACATTAGACCTAAAACCATAAAAACCCTAGAAGAAAACCTAGGCATTACCATTCAGGACATAGGCATGGGCAAGGACTTCATGTCCAAAACACCAAAAGCAATGGTAACAAAAGACAAAATTGACAAATGGGATCTAATTAAACTAAAGAGCTTCTGCACAGCAAAAGAAACTACCATCAGAGTGAACAGGCAACCTACAAAATGGGAGAAAATTTTCACAACCTACTCATCTGACAAAGGGCTAATATCCAGAATCTACAATGAACTCAAACAAATTTACAAGAAAAAAACAAACAACCCCATCAAAAAGTGGGCAAAGGACATGAACAGACACTTCTCAAAAGAAGACATTTATGCAGCCAACAGACACATGAAAAAATGCTCATCATCACTGGCCATCAGAGAAATGCAAATCAAAACCACAATGAGATACCATCTCACACCAGTTAGAATGGCAATCATTAAAAAGTCAGGAAACAACAGGTGCTGGAGAGGATGTGGAGAAATAGGAACACTTTTACACTGTTGGTGGGACTGTAAACTAGTTCAACCATTGTGGAAATCAGTGTGGCGATTCCTCAGGGATCTAGAACTAGAAATACCATTTGACTCAGCCATCCCATTACTGGGTATATACCCAAAGGACTATAAATCATGCTGCTATAAAGACACATGCACACGTATGTTTATTGCGGCACTATTCACAATAGCAAAGACTTGGAACCAACCCAAATGTCCAACAATGATAAACTGGATTAAGAAAATGTGGCACATATACACCATGGAATACTATGCAGCCATAAAAAATGATGAGTTCATGTCCTTTGTAGGGACATGGATGAAATTGGAAATCATCATTCTCAGTAAACTATCGCAAGAACAAAAAACCAAACACCGCATATTCTCACTCATAGGTGGGAATTGAACAATGAGATCACATGGACACAGGAAGGGGAATATCACACTCTGGGGACTGTGGTGGGGTGGGGGGAGGGGGGAGGGATAGCATTGGGAGATATACCTAATGCTAGATGACAAGTTAGTGGGTGCAGCGCACCAGCATGGCACATGTATACATATGTAACTAACCTGCACAATGTGCACATGTACCCTAAAACTTAAAGTATAATAAAAAAAAAATCTTAAATATTCTGTGTATCACATTATGTTTTTAACATTCATTTCTCTAATGACTAATGACTTTGAACTTTTAGTCATGGACTAATTTACCATCTGTATATCTTCTTTAGTGAAGTATCTGTTCATATGTTTTATCCAGTTTGTAATTGGGTAGTTTCTTTTCTGAATATTGAGTTTGGGGTGTTTTTCATGTATTCTAGATACAGTTTTTTTCAGCTATGTGTTATGCAAAAGTTTCTCTTAGGCTGTGCCTTAGGTTTTAATTAGCTTATTGTGTCCTTCATGTTGCAAAAGCTTTTCATTATGATAAAGTCCAATTTTTTTTATGGATTGTGTTTTTGGTATTAAAACTAAGAACTCTTCACCCAACCCAACATTCCATTGATTTTATCTTATATTTTTGTCTAGAATTTATACAGTTTTGAGTTTATATTTAGTTCTATGATCCATTTTGAGTTCACATTTGTATATGGTGTGAAGCATAAATCAAAATTCTTTTTGTTTTATATACAGATATCCAGATCAAGTCCTTTAATAGCATTTATTTGAGGGTCAATGCTCCATTGTATTTTTTCTTCAAGGGTTGCCATTTTAGAATGGCAATACCATTATTAGGCTAAGGCATGTGTATTTTTTCTCCAGAGAATACTGGATTCTCTCTTCTTCTTCTTTTTTTTTTTTTTTGACGGAATCTCACTCTGTTGCCCAGGCTAAAATGCAGTGGCATGTTCTCAGCTCACTGCAACCTCTGCCTCCTGGGTTCAAACAATTCTCCTGTCTCAGCCTCCCAAGTAGCTGGGATTACAGGCATGTGCCACCATGCCTGGCTAATTTTTGTATTTTTAGTAGAGACAGGGTTTCACCATGTTGGCCAGGCTGGTCTTGAACTCCTGACCTCAAGTGATCCACCCGCCTCAGCCTCCCAAAGTGCTAGGATTACAGGCATGAGCCACTGTGCCTGACCTGGATTCTCTCTTTAACAGTGGTGTATTAAAATTTTATGATGATGTACCTGAGTGTGAGACTCTTTTACTCAATGTGCACTCTACTTGTTGTGCATATCAATAGGTAAGACATTTCAACAAAGCAATGTTGGCAGATGAAATGGATTCCAGGGAGCTCTGGCACAGCATATGCAATGCACTAGTAAGAGCAAAAAGGAAGAAGAAACAAACAGAGGAGATAAAATAAGATAAATGGAAAGCCTGATACTCAGAACAGCTGCATTAGTTGATAAGCTGCCCAAAAGAAATGTCTTCAGCTCTTTTCTAAAGAAATTGAGCCACATTCTATGGGAGAACTGGAGCGGCTTGTCTCCATGTTAGTGGCCCAGAGCACATCACTCTTCATTCTTGCTCTCAGCAAGAATAGGGAGTGGAGGAGAGTATTGAACTCAACCCATCTGTCAGTTCCTGACTGTCCTAAGCTCTAGTCAACTAGGGATGTAGTTGAAGTAGGATGGTGAGAGAATAATAGACTAGGTAAATGGGTGGGAAGCTGGGCAGCAGTAAGGACCAACTGTCCTTAGTGATTATTGATTTAAAGTGAGACAGGGCAGCATGGCTGTGTGCTCATATCTAGCCTCAAGCATCTGCACATTTTAGGTGCAAAGTAGGTAGAAGGTGGGAATTTTGTCCTCTGCCATTTCACGTATTAACTTGTGAAATCTCAAATCATCCATTGCAATCAACTACTTAGTTCTCATCACAGAACTTTTATTCCAACTGTTATTTAATCTTTACTTTATAATTTCTCCAAAGACAGTGTTTTTCAAAGACAAGGATCAAGGACTCTCCACAAATGAATAGCCCATGTACCTGTCTGTGTTCTCCTGTGTCCTCATCTTTCATTTCATTGTCTTTTACATGTTGCGGAGCCCTTTTCTGAGGAAACAGAAAAATCATAAGGCAAATAACTACTAGCTCGGAGGAAGATATCCCCAGAGCCATATCACCAGCAGTGTTTAAAACACAGCAGCAGGAATGCAGGAGAACTAGGTGCTGGAAGGAGCCAAATCAACCTCCAACCTGCATAGAAGGGCACTGAGATTAACAGACTACTCAACTTAGTAGGGGCAAGGGGAAGCCTGGTGGGCCTGAGTGCCATTTGAGGAGTACTAAAAGCAGAAACAGACCAGAGCCTGGATGACCTTCCCAAGTGTGTGGCCTCCTTTGCACTTTGGTGGATCACTTGGTCAACAGTATGTATGTGACTTAACTCTTGACCCTTGGCTCTCTTTGCCAGCTCTTCTAAGAAGTTCGTAGTTTGTAGCTGGGCTGCAAAATGTTTGTTGCTGATCTGTGGGGAAATAAGTACAAATGATAAGAGTAAGCACTTAAAAACTCAGAGGAATTTGGCATTGCTGTGATATTCCAGCATGTAAATTTTGAATTTTATACATTTATTAATGATTGACCGATTAGGATTTTTAAGTTAAATCTGGTCTATCAGAAGCTGGCCATGGTGGCCCACAACTGTGATCCTAGCACTTTGGGAGGTCAAGGTGAGAGGATCACTTAAGCCCAGTAGTTCAAGACCAGCCTGGGCAACACAGTGAAACCACGACTCTAAAAAAAAAAGAAAAGAAAAAAGAAAAATAAAAAATTAGCTGGGCGTAGTAGCACACCCCTGTTTTCCCCAACTACTCGAGAGACTGAAGCAGGAGGATTGCTTGAGCCCAGAATTCCAAGGCCACACTGAGCTATGATCACCACTGCACTCCAGCCTGGGTGACAGAGTGAGTCCCTGTCTCAAAAAAATTAACTAATTAATTACCTTATTTTAAAAATAGTACCTTTATTGACCTATTTTAGACTTAGAAATTAAGCTTTTTAATACTTTCTAAATGGCATTTTAATGGTGATTTCCCCGCCAAACCACCTCAGCATCCCCCACAAAAAAAGGAAAAAAGAGAAAAATATTCTGCTAAAATGTTTTAAAGTCATTGTTATAATCATCGAATCCATTCAGTTTTTCCTTAAGCTAAGGGCAGCTCAGGTATGACTTTAGGTGAGAAATGTGTTTGCCTCTGGTTGGTGGCTTGTTTCAGTCTCACTAGGCTCACCACAGGAGTGAAAAATATTTTCAAAAATCCCCCTTTTCTTCATTTTCTTCTTTAATTTTTCATTTTCTATCTCTCTGCATTTTCTTGTTATTGACTTAAAGACCAAGCAAGTGGTCTTGAACATTTTGCAGAACTTTATGTGAATGGAAATGAGCCCTAAAGAATGTTGCTTTTTAAAGATTTTATGTCTCTTCTTTTGTTAGCACCTCAATGACATCTGCTTTTTTTTTTTTGGTTGTTTTTTTCTTTTTTTTTTTCAGTGTTCCTCATCCTTGACTAAAACACCTCAGAGGCTCCCTATTGCTAACTCCATCAAAGCTAAATGCATCTTGCTGAAGGAGCCGGTGTGGTTTCCCCATGATGCGGTGAATGTGTGTATGTGAACAATGGGAACAGACAGCACATTTACACTTCAACAATTTGACCCCCTCGTTTCCCAGGAGTGGTAAGAAGAGCTGAGCACTGCACTGGTGAGCAGAGTCAAAGGTGTTAGATTGTGAAATAAAACTTCAAAAGCCAAGCTTCTGAAACATAAAACAGTCACACTTCTACCTGAAATCTCTTTCCAGCTGCCTGTACAGTATTGGAATGTCTAACACAAGAATTGGGCAGAAGTCTAAATTCTTTGAGGTACTCTTTGTGGCTACCTCATTTTTCCTAACTTAGATGTTATCAGCTAGAAAGAAGGAAAAGAAATTGACTGAAATGTCAGGAGGCTTTATTTTAAATTAATACTTTCAAATAATTGCTCAGAGCATAAATCTATGCTACTGGTTCCAGACCTGATTGGTGCCTGAGATTCCAAATCTAAATAGTCAAGGGGACAGGGAAACATCTGAAGCAGATGGGATGCCCCTCTTAAAATGTTAAAGCACTTTATTTCATTAGTCTTTTTAAGCAGAATCTTTTCCATGGGGAAAAATTCCTTCATTTATCACAGGACTAATTAAATGAAAATTATCAAATTTCCAATAAACTAGCAACATTTCTTTAGAGGCCACTTCATACAGATTATTATTCTAGCACTCAGAAGAAGGCATCTCTATTAAATTTAATTACTCCTTTTTGCCAAAGCAATGCTTCTGTAGGCTTCACATATGTATAATTACGTCTTGTATCATAGTTAGCTGTTTCTCTTTCTCATTCTCCCTCTAGACTGAAAATTCTTTGAAGGCAAAGATTAGGTTTTACACATCTATGTATCCCCTTCAAGCACCTAGTATAATCTAGTTTTCTACATACAAGATGTTCAAAGAATTCTAGCTAAAATAAAATACTGTAGGAATAATAGGCTGGTTCCCCCCACATGTGGGGTTTATATGGGAGAAATGACCACAGTTTTGTTATTAACTAACTCATTTGGTCATTGAGAAAATATTTATTTTGTACCTACTATGTGTCAGTACTTTGTAAGGTTCTACAGATATAGCTACAAAAAAAAATGTGGATCTCGTAGTCAATGTCCTCATGGAGTATACACACTCAATGTTGGATCCAAGACTGGATTATTTGACGTCTGCCTCTGCACATGATATGACAGTATTTCAATAAATTTCAAAGAATTTGATTTAGACCATGTTAAAATGATATGATCTATACTACATTTTTCACTCAGAGATAAATTAGAAACCAGTAACAAATTTATCTTGAAAATCCACATTTATGTAAAAGCTAAATAACACAATCTTAAATGATACAAAGGTGAAAGAAGCAATCAAAAAGAAAATTAGAAAGTATTTTGAACTAAAAAAAATGAGAGAAAATATACGAAATTTGTTGGAGACAAAGTAGAACTTAAGAAAAGAAGAAAGGTTCAAAATCAATGACTCAGGTTTCACAAAAAGAAACTAAATATAAGACAAAACAAAAAAACAAATGAACAATAAAGTAAGACAGAAAATAATAAATATCAGGATACAAATCGGCAGAATTGAAAATAGAAAAGCAATAGAAAAAAACTCAGTAAAACCAGAAGCTGCGTCTTTGAGATCACTAAAATTGATAAATATCTAAACAGACTGACCAACAGCAAAGAGAAAAGACACAACTTACCAATATCAGGAATGAAGGTGGAGACCAGTATAGATTCTACAGATAATAACAGCTTAACAAAAAAATACATAACCATTTTATTTCTATAAAGTTGACAACTTAGATAAACTGAAAAATAGACATTACCGAAAATCAGTCTAAAATATATACATTACCTGAGTAGTTCTATAGCTCCTGGAGAAGTGGAAATTTTATTTTAAATCCTCCTATAAAGAAATCTTCAAACCCAGAAGACTTTACTGCTAAGTTTTGCCATACATTTAGAGAAGAAATAGTATCAATTCTATACAAACCTTCAGATAGTTGAAACAAACTCAGTCTATGAGTCTGATATTTCCCTGATATCATAACCAAAAAATTATATTTAAAGAAATTACAGCTCAACATGCTTCGTGAATGTAATTTTTAAAATTTTAGCAAATATTTAGCACATTGAATTTTAAAATATAGGAAATGGATAATACATCATGATCAGGTGTGGTTTATCACAGGAAGAAGAATTGGTTTAACATTCCAAAATCAATCAGAGTAATTCGCCATTAACAGATTTAAAAAAGAAGAAGTAAAACCCATAAGATCACTATCGATATACATAGAGAAAGCTTTTGACAAAATGCAACACCCATTGCTGAAAACAAAAAACAAAAACTTTGAGCAAGCTAACAATTACAGGAAACTTCTAAAAACAGATCTTTTGAGAGAAAACACTGACAGTCAACAGAGAGGTGATGCAGACACCATGGCTGAAGGGCGAGGAAGCTGGGAAGCCTGCACCAAGTTGCTGAGTGCCAGAATCAGCTCCCGGTCCTGAACAGGTCCTAAAGAATGGGCAAGTGAAGGAACTTCCGTGCACCACGCTCCCATGCCAGACCTTTGGGATCCTAGCTAAGAGATCCTATGACCCCCATGGACATTTAATTTGGCAGCAGGAACTGCCCAGAGATCAGGCAGAGGCAAAACTCAAACCCACGTGGAGCCCAGTAGATTTTCTGGCACATGGTGCAGCTGCTGCAAAACGCGACCATAAGAGCCCATTTCCCCAAGGCTCTATATCTTGCTCTAAGGGACTGTATCTCCTACTGTCTCTTGGCCTGGGAGAGAGTAGGGCTGCCTTTCTTGTGGGACAGGAGGACATGTGAACCACGCAATCTCTGGTCCATTGGCCCCTCCCAAGACCACTGCCTGGCAACTTCCACAGAAGTTACCCACAGCACAGCCTCCACTGTCCTGCCTGAGTGTTTTCCTGGCAACCAGGAGCAGTTTGGATTCCCTAGCACAGCCAGTGCTCAACCCCCAGAGGCCGAAAGACAAAACGTGGGCCCTGTCTCAACACCCCAGGAATTGAGTACACCACCCAGGGGTATCAAGCTGAGAGATCTGTAGCCTGAGCTGGAGTTGGTGAGGAGCCCCCACTCTCAGAACACTGAGGAGAGTGTGGTGTGGGTTTGTGTGCTCACACAGGGCGGGGTGTCCCTCCTTCCAAAGGACTGGTCTGGGAAGAGAGTAGCTTTTAGCCAGGTGCAGCTTCTTCCCCTGGGAGCTCCACAGCCCATGATATCTGGAATAGTCTAATGATTTGGGAGCAGAAAGCTTGGGACAAGCCTAACAGGTTGAGTCTGCTCCTGGGACAGACACAGAGAGGACAGACATATAACTCAGATGGCAAGAAAGCTTAATGGGATTCGAGACAAAGTTAAAAATCCCATCCAAGGAAGCCATTAAAACAATTCAAGACTTGAAAGATGGCATAGCCATATTATGAAAGAACCAAACTGAACTCTTGGAATTGAAAAATCTACTACAGAAATTGCAAAATACAACAGAGAAAGCTTAATAACAGACTTGGCCAAACTAAGGAAAGAATTTCAGAGCTCAAAGATGGGTTACTTGAATCAACCGAGTCACACAAAAATAAAGAAAATATTCAAAGCAATGAACAAAGGCTGTGAGAAATGTGGGATTATGTAAAGAGACCAAACCTAAGACTCTTTGGCATTCCATGAGAGAGTAAGCAAGTTGAAAAGCGTATTTGATTATACAATTCACAAAAAGGTTTTCCAGTGGTGCTACAAGTCGACATGGAAATTCAAGAAATTCAGAGAACCTCTGCACAATGTTATACAAGAAAACCCTCCCCAAGACACATGATTTTCCAAGATCAATATGAAAGAAAAAATCTTAAAGGTAGATAGAGAAAAGTGTCATATCACTTACAAAGGGAACCCCATCAAACTAACAGAAGACTTCTCAGCAGAAACCGTACAATCCAAGAGAGATTGGGTGCTTATTTATAGCATTCTTAGAGAAAAGAAATTCTGAACAAAAAGTCCTATCCCTCCCAAATAAGATTCATGTGTGAAGGAGAAATAAAATATTTTCTGGACAAGCAAGTGCTAAAGGAATTTGTTACCATTAGACTAGCCTCACAAGAAGTCCTTAAGACAATGCTAACCATAGACATGAAAGAACAAATACCTACTACCACAAAAACACAAGTTTTTAGCTTACAGACCCTAATAAAGCAACTACACAACTGAGATTACAAAGCAACCAGCTAACATCACCACAACAGAATCAAAGCCTCAGATATCAAAATTAACCTGGAATGTACACAGCCTAAAAGCCCCACTTAAAAGGTACAGAGTGGCAAGTTGAATAATAAAATAAGACCCAATCTTCTGCTGTCTTCAAGACCCATCTCACATGTAATGTATCCATAGGCTCAAAGTAAAGAGATGGAGAAAGATCTATCACGAAAATATAAAACAAAAGAGAGCTGGGGTCACTATTTTTGTATTTGCTAAAACAGACTTCAAACCAAGAACAATCTAAAAGGGCAAAGAAGGTCATTACATAATGATTAAGGGTTCAATTAAACAGGAAGACTTAACTACATATATATGTATTTTTTTGTGTATATATACACACAAATACATTATATATACATATATATAGAGAGAGAGAGACAGCAAGAGAGAGAGAGAAAGTATATGTATAGTAACACCCAGATTCATAAAATCTGGAAAAAAATCAGGAAAGAAATCTATCAACAGAGTAAACAGATAACTTGTAGAATGGGAGAAAATATTTGCAAACTATGCATCTGGCAAAGGTCTAATATCCAGAATCTGTAAGGAACTTTAACAATTGAAAAAGCAAAGAAAAAAAAAACCCATTAAAAAGTGGGCGAAGGGCACAAACAGATACTTCTCAAAAGAAGGTATACAGGTGGCCAGCAAACATATGAACAAATGTTCCATACCACTAATCATCAGATAAATGCCAAACAAAACCACAATGAGATACTATCTCACACCAGTCAGAATACCTATTATTAAAAAGTCAAAAATAACAGATGTTGGTGAAGCTGTGGAGAAAATACTTATACGCTGTTGATGGGAATGTAAATTAGTTTACTCACTGTGGAAAGCACTTTGAAGATTTCTTAAAGAACTAAAAATAGAACTATCATTGAACACAGCAATCCCATTAAGGGACATATATCCAAAAGAAAACAAATTGTTCTGCTGGAAAGAAGACCCATGCGCTCACATGTTCATCGCAGCACTATTCACAATTGCAAAGACATGGAATTAACCTAGGTGCCCATCAAGAGTGGATTGTATAAGAAAAAATGTGGCATATATACACCATACAACACTATGCAACCATAAAAAGAATAAAATCATGTCCTTTACAGCAACATAGACGCAACTGGAAACCTTTATCCTAAACAAATTAATGCAGAAACAGAAAACAAAATACCATTCTCATTCACAAGTGGGAGCTAAACATTGGGTATACATAGACATAAAGGTGGGAATGATAGGCACTGGAAACTACGAGCAAGGAGAGGGAGGGAGGAGGGCAAAGGATGAAAAACCGCCTGTTGGGTACAATGCTCACTACCTAGGTAATGGGTTCAATCGTACACCAAACCTCAGCATCACACAATATACCCTTGTAACAAACCTGCGCATGTATCCCCTGAATCTAAAGTAAGAGTTGACATTTTCAAAAAAGAAAACTTCTCAACCTGATAAAGTGCATCTTTGAAAGTACTATAATATCATAATCAATGATGAAAGCATAAATGTATCCCTGCTAAGTTCAGAAACATGTCAAGGATGACTGCTGTCATCACTTCCATTCAATACCGCACTAGAGTTTCTAGCCAAGAACATAGGCAAGAAAAATAAAATAAAAGGCATCAAAGTTATAAAAGTGAAGCCATCTTTATTTACAGATGACATTGTTGTCTATTTAGGAAATCCTGTGATATGTACAAAAAACTACTAAGATGAATAAGATTAGCAGATTTGATAAAAGTACACAAATATCATTTTTCCCATATACTTTTAGTGAACAATTAGAAATTGACTGAAATAATACTATTTGTAATAGCATCACAAATATAAAATTCTTCAGATAACTCTCAAAATAGTTGTGCAGAATTAGTGTACTGAAAACTATAATACATTGCTGAGATAAACACATAAAAATGGCAAAATATGCCATGTTTATGTTAGGTATCATTTCTCTCCAAGTCGATCTTTAGACTCTAAGGAATTCCAATTGAAATCTCCACAGTCTTTTATTTATTTAATTTTAGAAATTAAAACTGTGACTCTAAAATCCATATGAAAATGGAGGAGACCAAGAATAACAAAGTATCTTTCAAAAAAATGAACAAAATTGGAGGACTTATACAACCTGACTTCAAGACTTATTGTAAAGGCACAGTAATCAAAACAGTGTGGTTTTGACATGAAGAGAAACAAAGAATTCAAGGCTGGGTGCAGTGGCTCACGCCTGTAATCCCAGCACTTTGGGAGGCCGAGGATGGCGGATCACGAGGTCAGGAGATCGAGACCATCCTGGCTAACACGGTGAAACCCTGTCTCTACTAAAAATACAGAAAATTAGCCGAGCGTGGTGGCGGGCGACTGTAGTCCCAGCTACTCGGCATGCTGAGGCAGGAGAATGGCCTGAACCCGGGAGGTGGAGCTTGCAGTGAGCCGAGATCATGCCACTGAACTCCAGCCTGGGCGACAGAGCGAGACTCCATCTCAAAATAAATAAATAAATAAATAATACAAAAATTAGCTGGGCGTGGTGGCACGCACCTGTAATCCCAGCTACTCGGGAAGCTGAGGCAGGGGAATCATGGAACCCAGGAGGCAGAGTTTGCAGTGAGCCAAGATTGGGCCATTGCACTCCAGCCTGGGCAACAAGAGTGAAACTCCGTCTCAAAAAAAAAAAAAAAAAAAAAATTAATGGGACAGACAGAATACAGAGTCCAGATAGACCCACACATATACAGTCAATTGATTTTTTTTAAGTTGCAAAGATAGTCCAGTGGAAAAAGATTATATGTACAACAAATAGTGCTGAAACAATTACATACCTATATGCAAAAAAAAAATAAAATTTGATCCTCACATGATATATAAAAATAAACTCAAAACAGATCATAGATATAAATATGAAACCTAAAACTGTAAGACTTCTTGAAAACAAAAGAGGAAAATCTTTGCATCTTTGATTTAAGCAAATATTTATTAGATACAAAACACAAAGTGTATAATCTATAAATAAAGAAAATAACAAATTGGATTTCATAGAAAATGAGGACTTCTGCTCTTAGAAAGATACTGTTTAGAGAATGAAAAGACAAGCCACAGTCTGGGAGAAACTATTTGCAAGTATCTAATGAAGGACTTGTATTCAGTATACAAAATACTCTCAAAACTGAATAAAAAGAAAACAGCTCATTAAAAATAGGCAAAAATTTCAAACAGATACTTCACTAAAGATGTATGAGTGGCAAATAGGCGCATAAAAACATGCCCATCATCATTAGTCATTAGGTAAATGCAAATTAAAATGACAAGGAGATACCTGTACACACTTATTAGAATGTCTAAAATTAAAAAGATTGAGCATAGCAAGTATTAGTGAGGATATGGAGGAACCTGAATTGTCATACACTCACTGTGGGACTCTAAACTGATCAAAATACATTAGAAATAAGGCAGTTTCTTAAAAATTCAACACACACCATATGACTGAGCGATCACTCTCTTGGGTGTTTGTCTTAGAGAAATAAAAACAGATCTCCTTAAAAAGACTTACACCCAAATGCTCATGAAAGCGTATTTTCTAATGGCCAAAAACTGGAAAATGACTCAGCAACCAAAAGAAGTGAACTATCAATTTCAATACACACAGCAACATGGATGACCCCTGCATCATGTTGAGTGAAATAGGCTAGAGGGAAAAGCAGTACATACTGTATGATACCATTTATACAAACATTTTATAAAATAATCTGAAGTGACAGGAGGCAGAATGGAGTTTGCAGGGAAAGAGAGGGTTTGGAAAATGATAAGAGGGAGATAAAAAGGGAGAGGGAAATTTAGGAGGTAATAGATGTGTTCATTATCTTTATTGCGATGATGGTTCTATCAGTGTGTGTTTGTGCCTGTGTGTTTACACACACATATATATATACCCACCTGTATCTATACATATGTGTCAAATATATATACATATTTATTTACACATACATATATATTAGAATTTATATTGTACAATTTAATTCATTTGGTTTATTGTACATCAATATTTCAACAAAACTTTTGAATGAAATTGCACAATTCTCTGCCATTTAAACATTGTACACAAATACAACTGTCTTTTTCTTACTAATGCAAGATTATCATTAAGTATGTTAACCACATTTTAGGGCCATAATGTACAGATAATGTCAGCATCTTTAAAGTTAATTAGCACTGTTTACCCACACAAATGCCCCTGGGCTTCTAGTCTACGGTTTATGCAACTTTGTTTCAGCTTTTTATGATTTATTTGTTGTCTATTGCTTCCATAATAGACAACATAATTTAAAAAATATATGTTTTTTAAAATTATTGCTATAAAACTGTCATAGAAATAGAACTCTTATTCAGTTGTTAAGTCAACCAAAGATTAGAGAAAGATGTGTTGTGAAAATACAAGCTCTGAGGCCAAACTCAGGTTCAAATTTCGACTCTGCCGCTCACCGGCTGTGGATCCCAGAAAACTTATTTAACTCAAGCATCACTTTCTTCATCCTTAAGTGAAACTATCAATGGCTAGTTCAAAGGTTTGCTTGAGAGGATAAATAAAATATTGTATACAAAAGGTCTAGAATACAGTAGACACTTCATATTTTTTCATTTACTTCTTCATTGTCTTAGATAAATTGACACTAGCTCTGTGCTGAGAAACCCCAAAATCTCAATCAATAAATGCAACAGATAATAATAAAATATCCAACTGGGAAGCTGTATGTTTTTTTGGGTTTCTGCCATTTCCAATACAAGACACACTCCAAATAGCCATGTGGAGAGAGGTAATGGAGGGTGTTGTAAGAGGTTTCTATGGCAGACTTGGAAGTGACAGACATAATTTCTACCTGCATTCACTTCACTAGAACACAATCCTATGGTCGTAACTGTAGGGTAGCTGGAGAAAGCAGATTAGCTCTGTGCACCAATTATGTTTTGGTGCACAGCTAGCATGCTTCTGCCACATTCCCTGTGTAAATTAAGAACGAAGGTCTAAGGAGCACTCAGATGAGCTTCAGTGCACAGCCTTAGTAATATCTATGTGTTGTGTAGAGCCTATGTTAGGGCTATATTCCAGAGAGTTCGGGTTGCTGGCATATGAATTATTATCATGTGATATGTTATCACTCTAAATGCTAATGCTCACAAGGCTATAGTAATCATCATCATTGTGAATATCATCATTAGCTACCATTTATTGAATGCCAACTTTCCCACAAGATTTGAACTATGCATTTCACCAATATTATTTCATTAATTTATACTTTAAAGTGGAGAATTCTTAGGGACAGAAGCCATGCCTTACTTGTTTGTCTGTCTGTCTGTTTGTTTTCCTGCAAGTCTTTTAGTATCAAATAGAGCATAAGCAGACTATGATTAATTAGAAAGAATGAATATTAGAAACAGAATGTCTTAAATAACCCTAGGAAGTCCATCTCGGTCTTTCTAGTGTCCCAAACATGAATATATACACACCTTTTTAAAAAATGTATCTTAAAATGTATTAATATGGGCTTATCAATATCAATAATACAAGTGTGGGAGCTGTGCTTCTCAGGATTGAATAAATTACATCTTCCGACAAATTTGCATCTAAAGAATCTGATTCTTAGAGGACAGTGGCTTATTCACAGAATTATTTGTGTGTAACTCATCAGTTATTCATGCAATCACTGGATATTCACTGCTGATTTTCCCTGAACTACACATTCTTTTACTGAAAAAGGAAGGTGTTTTCCTTTTAAATCCGCTGTATACAACAATGAAAACAAAATAAGATTCTACACAAATGTGCATGCTCATTGCTGGTTAAGTTACTGGTTTATGTTAATTCAGGTCATTCCAATATTGTGAATACTTCTTTAATCTAGATTCTCTTTAATGAGAGTCATGTTTAAAATGGCATTTCTCCCTGACAGATCCAGAATATGTCTATCTTATATAAAAAACTTAAATGTGAACTGGATTTGAAAAAGATGAGCAGTCAAATTTAGTGCAATATGAAAAAAGATTAATTAAAAAATAATAAAATTATTCTTTCACCTGCCTAGATATATTGCCTGTGAAATTAAAAGTCAAATCCTAATCTTGTTATTTCTTTTAAAACAATTTTACTTAATGTAGTCTGTCAAGAACATTTACATATCTGGAGAAATTAGAGTACTACATAATTACAAGAAAGTTTTTGAAAGGGTAAAATGTCTTGAAGGGTAAAATTAAAATGCTTGAAAGTGAACTCTTAAATACGATATTTCTAGGCATAAAAATCTGGAGCATGTCTCTTCTCAAAATTTATACAATAATATGTTAATTTTTGTTAGTTATTGGGATATTCTGATTCTTTCTCCCCAATTTACCACTATGCTGGTAGATAGTTGACCCAGATTCATTTACTATCATTAGTTCCTACTGTATATAGATGTATATATTTTCTTTTTTTGCACTTACTACTCTTGAATTCCTTCATATTTGTTCTTCACTACAAATAGTTATTCCCAACCTGTTACAATTATTTCAATGCAGTTTTTAACCAAGTATTTCAAAATGTGAAAAGTCACTCCACTCAAATGAATTAATTTGATAATTTAATGAAGAAAAAGGTTGTGAATGGCTTACATGTCATACTTATTGTTTTCAATTTTACCTTGAAGACAGAGAGGATCTTCTGAAAAAAATTTAAGCAGTGGAGTAAAATACATAGCTTATTGTTTTAGGAGTTTGGTAAAACTTAGGGGCTAGATGTAGCAATAATGTGGAAGAAAGAGATACAGAATGACTTTAATATTAATATTTCTGTCTTCAGTATCTGGGTATGTGGTGGAATCAAGAATCACCAGTGGAAAGACTGACTGGATGGAAGATGGCCTGTTTGGTTTGTGATGATGAATTTGTGAGTGCTATACGTATTTTCTGGTGGAGACATTATTCGTGCAAAAATGTTGGTTTAAAATTCAGCGTCAACCAGTCTCATCTCCTGAAATTCTCCCACTCCTTGGTTTTTGTACCACTGTTTCCCTGGGTTTCCTCCCACCAGAGATTCCCTGGGTTCCTGGCTGCAGGCCCTTTCTCTTCAGAGATGTCATCGCCTCAGCTACCATCCTGGGGACATGAAAATTGCAACTTAGGAGGGGTAGTAAGAAAACCTGGGGGCAGAGAAGTAGAAAACAAATAGGCCAGAGTGAAGCTATGGAAATTTCTGGTGGAATTTTTAAAAAATCAGTTGTCTATAGCCTAAAATTTTATTTAGAGATCAAGGAAATAGGAATTACAAAGGGTCTTTTTGTTGAGAAAATTAGACATCTTTTATCAGAACAAAGCCAAATTGCAATGTGCAAGGCTCAAGCCATATGACAATGGGTAGAAGAATAAAGGAGGGAGAGGGGATGAAGACAAGAAGAGGAAACAGCATGTGTAGATTAATCAATAAACAAGTTTTGGTGCTTTATTGCACAGTAGGATGACTATGGCTAACAATATTATATTTTATATTTATAAATAGCTAGAAGAGAGGATTTTGAATGTTCTCACCATAAAGAAATGATAAATGTATGAGGCGATAGATATGCTCAATACTCTGACTTGATAATTATACAATGTATATACATGTACTAAAACATCACACCATGCTCCATAAATATATACAATTATCATGTATCAATTTAAAAATTAAGTTTTAAAAGAATGCCAGGGAATAAAAGAAGGGAGTAAAACAGAAGCTAAGTCCATTGTATTCCAATATTTACATCTCTAATGAAAATTGTTAAATAAAACATAAAGCAAAACATTCAGTGAAAAGAATTGAAGGTTAAGATCCTTTCATTTCACTGGATTGGCTACCGTAAAGAAAAACTAGTCAAGGTGTTTTCAAACATCTTTCTTCAATTTTTTTGTTTGTTTTTGTTTAGCACGAGAAAGAAAGCTCCCCATTTACTAAACCTGATGAGGGATGGGTTTTAAAATTTGGATACATGTTATATTGTATCATACACATGTTTTTATTAAATAATAGGGTATATCCTGACACCACAATATATTCTCAGAGCAGTTCAGGTCAATCGAGTTTAATAAATACATATTGATTATCTATTGAGAGATAATTTTTATGCTAGGTATTGGTGATCCAAATAGGGATAGCTAAAGTCTCAAAAACATAACCTACATAATCTGAAAATTGTAATTGAATGTGGTAGGAGCTAAGATAGTGGTAGGTACGGTGAGCATTGGCAACACTTAATCCAACCTAATGTCTCTTTTAGGCAAGAGGTATACTGAAGCCCATCTTGAAGGGTCAATAAATATTAGCCAGAAAAAGCAGAGAGAGGGAATTGAAGACAGGGAATAAAGTAAGGAAAAGTTAAAGATCTATTACAGAGCATGATACATAAATGGCATTATAAACAGCAGTTTGATTTACTGAGGCATAATGTACAAATCATGGGAGGAATGGCTGAAGAAGATGAAACCACGTTTATGAAGAACCTTGTATGTCATTATAAATAAATAAACTTTATATGGTAAATAATGGTCATTATTAAAGATTTTAAAACACCGAAGTAGCATGGTCAGAGGTGCATTCTTAGAAGACCACTCCTGCTGCAATGAAGAGAAGGCAAAACTGAGGAAATGGAAAGAAGATAGGAAGATAGTATAATAACCTGGAGATGAGACGATGAAGGCCTGATGGGGCCATATAATAGAAATGGAAATAGACAAAGAATTCAAGACCTACTCAGACAGTGGAAGAAGTCAACAGCGTTTGGTGATGGATTGCAGGTGATTGGTGAGTGCAGAAGTCTAAGAAAACTCACAGGTGTCTGGTGTTAGTGACTTGGTGGATAATAGTGCCATGAATTCATATAGTATAACAGGAAATGAAATAAATGTGAATGGAGGTGAAAGGCAGATGATGGTGAATTTAATGCAGACCCATTAAGTTTGAGATAACTGGAAATTTCAAGATTGGTCTAGTGGGCCTTTGGATTTACAAATCTTAAACTGATCTGAGAGGATGTAGAAGTTATCACCATTTTAATATTACTCGAAACCATGAGACTGGATAAGAATGCTCTATTAATACAGAATAAATTTATGTTGTTCACATTTACCATTCAAAATGCCCTTTGAGTTCTTTCTTCTTTCACAACTGTGCTTCATTTTAAAATACATGCACACTTTTGATATCACATTTGAAGGTATCTCTCTAAAATTGACCTCACTGGTTTCCTTCTCAGCAAATTGACCTGGGCCACTCAACATGGCTTTTATCGTGCCTGATGTTAATGCATGTTCTCTTTTTACAATAAATTCATGGCCATCAGATGATATCAATTTGACATACATGGCACCAGGGCCTTCACATCCACCACAGGTTTTCTCCTCTCCATCCATTTTGTTCTTACGAAATTCTATTTCGCTTCCCCAGGAATTTTAGTAGTGGCTCGCCACCCCCGCAGCCATTGCAGCCGGGTCCCCGTGTACCGCCGCAGCCTTTATTCCAGGGCTGCCCCCCACCACCCTCTATGCTTCATTTTCATGGGATTTTACCTGTCTGACGATTTTGTGGTCTAGAAGGAATGCCGCCATTTTGATGTAACTAGAGAATCGGAAACTCTTGCATAGGAACCCTATCTGTCCATGGTTTCCAATTTCCTGTTCTCACCAACATGTTTGCTAACTTAACCAGCTTTGAGTTAGCTTCTCCAAAAGTAGGTATACTTTTCTGCGCTTCTTCTATAGTGAGGGCCACCATGCCACCCACTACCAATAGCGTGCTTTTGAAAGCATGCTCCCAACGCCTGGGTAAGCTGTCTGTATTAGTTTCCTGTGGCTGCTGATACAAATTACTACAGACTTGATGGCTTAAAACAACACAAATTTTTTAATCTTATAGCTCTGGAGGTCAGTCTAAAACCAGTTTAACTGGGCTAAAATCAAGATGTTAGTAGACCGGTGTTCCATTTGGAAGACTCTAGAGGAGAATCCTTTTTTCACTTTTTCTAGTTTCCAGAGATCACCTATATTCTTTTGTTGATGACCACCTTCCTCCATCTTCAAAGTGCATGATTTCAACCTCTGTTTCCATCATCCCATCTTTTTCTTCTGCCTTTGACTTTCTTGACTCCTTCCTATAAGTACCTTATGTTTACAATTGGGCCAACTAGGGTAACCCGGAAGCCCAGGATAACCTTCCCACTTCAAGATCCTTTATTATATCTGCAAAGTTCCTTTTGCCAGGTAAGGCACCAATCACTGGTTCCAAGGATTAGAACTCGGACATCTTTTCATGGCCATTATTCAGTGATGAAATAAGCCCAGCTGACAAGCTCTGGCTTGCAGTAGTGCTCACAGGTGCTATGAGAATACAAATAAGGTAACCAGACATAGGATATTTAAACAACATTTAAAAATCTCTTAACTAAAAACAAGCATACGAATAACAACAACGAAAAGAAGTGCTATCAGTTTTCCTTACACAATATCATTGTTTGTTTTCAAGTAACTATAAGAATTAGAATATAAATTTCATGGCCAAAATACCAGATGTATATCATTTTAAAAAAATCTCAGCATCAAATCCTCCTTATTCATCACTCTCTGATTTTATTTTGAGGAATTACCTATCTTCAATTATGTATTCTTGTGGAAGTGTCATAAATCCAGGTGCCCACCCTCCATCCTGAAAGTGAAGAAATCAAATGTTTCTTCTTCCTGTCCTGGTATATATAGCCAGGGAGTCAGTGCCTGCATGAAGTTTGGCCAAGCAAATAAATACTCAACCCTGTGATTTTGAATCTTGATTCAGTAATGGAAGGTGAGAAAAATTTGGTATTTTCTCAAGTAGACTGTGCAGCACCAAACCAAACTGCTGTCTTTCCTGCTTCCTAGCCCATCGGTATTGCCTCAAATCCTGACTGTTTCCAAGACTGCTTTCCAGTCCTCTCTTTAATTCTGGAAGCTTTCAATATTTTTCTAATAAATTATTTTCACTTAAGTTAGCCAACTTTGGTTTCTGTCACCTACAGTCAGAAAACCCTAATAATAGCAATGTTACATCGATATTATTGTTGCTGGGTTAAATCTACCATAACAATTTTGTAAGAAAATTGATTTTCCACTTGAAGTAATTTTATTCACTGAATTCATCTAATTTGAGTTAGGGCCTGACAATGATACTGACCTTCTTATTTATGTGATGTCATTGGAAGAATCTATAGATTAAATGTGGTTAGATACCAGGATTAAGCTCTAGTATTCCATAGTACAGCAGAGGAACTATATAGTTTAATTTATTGTATATTTCAAAATAGCTAGAAGAGAAGAATTCTAATGTTCCCAATACGAAGAAAAGATAAATGTTTGAGGTGAGGGATATCCCAATTACCCTGATTTGATCATTATGCATTGTATATATGTACCAAATTATTGTATCTACCTGCAAAATATGTGCAACTATGATATATCAATTTAAAAATTAGAAAAGAAAATCTATTAATTAAACATATTTACAAATCTGGAAAGGCAAATTTTCCAAATTATGAAGGCTATTATCACATATCAGTATTTTGCCTTTTCAGGGAATCCAATTTGAAGTGTCCCTATAATAATTCTTTTTTTTTTTTTTTTTTGAGAGTCTCGCTCTGTCACCCCGGCTAGAGTGCAGTGGTGTGATCTCGGCTTACTGCAATCTCCACCTCCCGGGTTCAAGTGATTCTTCTGTCTCAGCCTCCAGAGCAGCTGGGATTACAGGCGCCCACCACCAACCCAGCTAAGTTTTGAATTTTTAGTAGAGATGGGTTTTCACCATGTTGGCCAGGCTGGTCTTGAACTCCTGACCTCAAGTGATCTGCCCATCTCAGCCTCCCAAAGTGCCAGGATTAGAGGTGTGAGCCACTGAGCTGGGCCCCTATAGTAATTCTTGAATTGTCTGAGAATATCTTTTAGATCATTGTTAAAGCATCGGTGCTCATGGTATTACAATGCTGAGAATTTACCTCCATTTAGTGGTTTCAGTAATTGTTATTTTCTTTAATGGAAAATCACTCAGTGACATTGCAGGAAAGAGGTTATTTATCTGAGTCATATTTTTATGAAAACTGTTTTTCACTTCCTTGCATTTTTAGAAGTGTTGTCTTTAAAAGGATATTCTATTAATATTTATAATTAGACATCACACAAACAGATGCTAAATCTTATGCTATAACTTCTGGATAAAATTAAATAAAGATTATATACTTTTTGGCATAATATTCCCTCAGGAAACTGTAGAACAAAGGGCATTCTCCATGAAGATGCCATTTCTTTTTTTAATAGAAGGAAATAATAAGGCAGTGATTAACCACGATTATTTTAACTATTGTAACGTTTGCAATTAAGTGGGCAGCGCAGGAGCTCAATAAATACTTAATTGATTTACTTTTTTCTCTCCTTGACCCACATCGCAATTCACCCACTCACGCCGCTATCCCTATTCTGACTTTGAAACCAAGTGGATTCTCTCTGTTTTCAGTTTGTGGAAGCGTGGTGCTCAGCCTGTGTGGAGGGGCCTGGCTTCCAAGTGTACTTGGGGTGGATCCTGGGGAGTTTACCGAGGGCACAGGTCAGGAGATGAGATTCGTTTCGCGTTTTGAATTACCTTTTGGCCTGTACCGAGATGAACTGGTGGGATATATAGTGTCATCGAACCCGGGAGAGTTGTGGAGGTGAGGAAACAGCTCTGAGGGATAACGGTTTGAAAGTAGTGGCGCTGGGGACGAACATGGGTCCCTGCGAGTCTGAGACTCTCTATTGCCCCCGTCTCCTTGCTGCCGATTACTTCTTCAAAAATTCTCCTAGGGACCCTGAGGAGGGACGGAGAGTTCAGCAAACCCTCTGTCCACCAACTTGATATCCTGTGACACAAAGTGTCATGAGTTCTCCTGCTTTCCTCCCTTAAAAAAGACAAGATTAGGAACAACGGCTGGCAAGAGAGGAGGGGAAAGCTTAATTCTCCAAAGATGCTGCGCAAGGGAACCAATGGGTCACGCCCACTCGCGGGTGGCCGCCTCTCTGTTCCCTGCCGGGGATGCTGGGCTTTCCCCTCGGACCGGGGCGAGCGCACTTCCCACCCGGAGACTGAGCGGGCAGCACCCGCAGGCCAGGAGCGCGTTCCGGGAGGCGCCGGCGCCTCCCCGCGGCCTGGGCGCACGTGCCTGAGCTGGGGCCGGAGCCGGCGGTCGCGCCGCGCCGCGCCGCGCCGCGCCGCGCCGTAGTAGCTGGGGCGGGTGGGAGCGGCTGGCTCCGGGCCGCGGCCGCCGCCCGCCCGCCGGCTCCGGTGGTTGGGCGGAGGAAGCGCGGGACTCCTCCTCCCCACCGTATTAACATGCACCCAGGGGCGGGTGACCAGCACAGCCTTGCAGCCCCAGCCCGCCGCGTCCCGGCGCTCAGCCTCCGCTCCAGAGGCGAGCGCTGCGCTTCGGGCGCCGCAATCTCGAGGACACGGCCTCGCGGACACCTTCCGCCTCGGGGAATCGGCAGCATAGGCGGCGCGAACGGCCGCCGCCGCCTCGGCTCCTCTCTCGAGTCCTTCCCGTCACCTCGCTGAGAGCCGGTCCTGGTCGCGGGGACATCTCTCTCGTCCTTCCTCCGAGGCTCGTGGGACCAACGGACGGACGCAGCCAGCGAGGGCCGGACTGCGGGACGCGGCCAGGTAACGCCGGGCTGCGCCGCGGGGCTGGGGCTTGCGCGGCGGCGGCGGCGGCGGTCGCGGCGCGCTGGGTGGCTCCTGGCTGCTGCCTGCCGCGCGGTCGCCGCTTCCCTCGCCCGCGGAGGGGCTGCGGGCTGGGCTCCCCCGGCTGCTGGCTCGAGAGTCCGCGCTCCTTACCCTTTCAGCCGCCCGGGGTGCACTCCCGGGCCCTCCGGGTAACCTGGGATCTCGGGGGCGAGCGCGTCCTCTCCGGCCATGCGGTCCTCGCGGCTCCCCACGGGGACCCAGGCAGGGGAAGGATTTCTAATTGCGACAGGGTCCCGGAAGGGGGAGGGGAGGAGAACACCGGTCCCCTGTCCCCGTCATGTCCACCGGTCAAATTCACACCCCCACCCCACCCCCGAAGCACCTTGCAGGGGAGGAGGGGGCTGCTCCCCGCAGGGGATTTCTCGGCAGGCTCCTGGGTCGTTTGCAAAGCAAGTTGTTGCACTTGCTTTTTGGGTGACATTTTGGCATTGTGGAAAAGGACCAACTCCCCCGTGCGTTTGTAAGAGAAAGCCAAAGAAACAGAGACACAAAGAGAGACAGGCACAGAGAGAGAGAGAGAGAAAGAGAGAAATGGGGTCCAAGGAGGAGGTCACTGGAGAGTCGCCCCCTGCCCGTGGCCAAGGCCAATTCCCGGAGAATCGCGGGGCGGGCCGGGAGCCCCGACATTCAGCGAATTCAATGAGCCGGGTTGGAACCAAGGCCAAACAGGGACCTCTCCTCTGGGCTGGGCGAGATAACAAATTGCACTTTCATTGAGGGGCGGCTGCAGCTGGGAGAGGCACCTTTGGAGGGCCCGCGGCGATGAAGACCGTGCATTCAGGACTTGGGCTGCTGCGCTTTTTGCGGAAGGCGCGCTGTCCCGGCCTCGCTGGGTGGCACCAGGAGGCCGTGGGAAGGGGTGGCCCGTGGCTCGGCTGCCGGCGCCGGAGACACTGAGTGCCTGTGTCCGAGTGCCGCGCTCGCCCCCGGCTGCAGGGCTTGCCTCCAGCCCGACCGTAGCGCTGCGGAATTTTCTGCTAGAGAAGGGGAGGATGTGCAGAGGGCAAGGGGTTGAAGGTAGCCAGGCGGCAAGGAGTGGGACGCTGGGTGGGAGATGTTACGTCTTTTGTGGATCCAGGCGAGACTCTTCACTCCTTACTCCTGACACAGAGACTGACTCCCGGTCGTGGGAGGTGAATGCTCCCTGCCTCCTTCCATAACACGTGAAGTTAGGGAGTTACGAGGAAAGACATGTAATAAAAGTACCAATTAAAGACAGATCTTTTAGCTTTTGTGGTCTTCGTGAATGGCTTCGTAGAAGGTGAGGATAGATCAGTCTAAGATGTAGTTAGACATTGAGATGAGAAATGCTGAGAACTAGGAAAGCGATTTTAGGTCCTAAGGCAAACATCCTGCAAATTATTTTTTACCCTGAAAGAGCTGTTCTAAAAAGAACAGCCTTTTGACTGTTATTTATAGCACGATTTCAGTTCAGGAAGCGACTTTCTATTGGCCTAGGTCATTTTGCATATAAAGCAATACTTTTTATTCCTTGAATAAAACTTGAACGGAAATGACATGGAGGCAAGAAATTTTACAAGATCCTAATTTATTTCATGCCAGAAGAGTAAAGTTTTCTTTAAGTTTTTAAAAGGAAATTCAAGCCTATAAAGAAATAATGAATATGTCTATGCAAAATGTATGATTTTAAAAAGTTTAAGTTATAAAAGCTACCCTTGGTTCAGAAAATTCATACTCTGGCATGAAACAAGAAAGTTCATAGATATCAGGTGTCAGTAGCCCTGTTCTTAATTTCCTTTAGATTTAGTACTTAAATGTAAAGTTGTTTCAGTGGTTAGTGCCTTGCAATACCCCTAGTCCCAGATATAAAATTCTGTGAATTTTATAAAAACTAATTTACTTAAGAGAAAATGTTAGTTACCTTGTGTGAGTAAAGAAGAATGTACTTGCATACATAGATTTTTTTAAATTTATAGCTATCTCTCTCTATATTTCATTCTAAGATTAGTCTGCAAATACAATACTTTATCTCAAACATTACAGGCAATATAAATATGGGCGAAAGGAACTGGTTAACATTCTTTTAAATATGTCAAAATAATTTTCTGACAAGGCTTCTTAAATCTCACACAAGCAAGTGTGCTTTGGGGAAATAATGAGTATATGAGTTTTCCCTAGGAGGGAATTTTCATGGTTTAGCATCTTTAATTTCTCCATCAACATAAGCTGTGTTCTGCCAGGACTAAAAACCCAGTAAAAGCATATTAGTGATTAGTGAAAGCAAATGGAGACAAGACCTTCCTTCCAAAATATTATGTAGCCCATATAGAGAAATAGCCTAAAACTAATTGTAGCGTTCTACTTTTTAAATCCTTCTAAGCTTAAGTGTCCTATTCAACCCAATTTGGGAATAGAAACTGCATGCACTTTGAGTTAACTCTATTAAATATGTGTGCCTTTGTTCCATATAGCCATTTAGATTGATTTTTTTAAATATAAAATTAAAACTTGGAAGAGGGGGACTTGTTTTACAAAGTACTCATTTTAGTGATTATGAGCAATATTCACTAATATGCAGCAAAGTAATAGTTTCATCTACAACTTAATCGAGATGAATACCATATTCTTTGAACATCACCTCTTTCAGAAACAAAGAATTCAGTGTTTTGATTCTGATCTCGTAATATTTCAAATTCAGAGATAATAGTAAAATGTTATCTAATGTGTATTTCTATAGTGAAATTTCTATGATCAGCTCAAATTCATGTTACCTTCATGACCATTCCCACAAATTGCTCCACTGTTTATCAGAGGAGAGGAAATTGGTTTCCTCTCAGGAAGCATCCAATTAAAATATACTTTTATGTAGATTTCATCTCTATAGAAATCACACTTACCTCTCTTTTCTTAAATTAAGAAAATGATACAATTTTAGGTTATTTTGTTTATTTTCTCTTTTTCCATTGGTAATTATATTTCCCCTGGTACAGGAACACCATTGAAATAAGAAGGCTAAAAAGACTCTTGAAAAACCTAAACACGTTTCCCCAATCCTCACTTCTCATAGTTATAATCTATGCCTATGTCTGTGGTATGTTGGTCTTTTGTACATTTTTTTTATTTTAAAGAAACACTATCACAAAAAGATACTTTGCTAACATTGTAGAAAAATCTTTATGTTGTTGTTGAAACACCTGAATGTTCAAAAACATCCCATATCTTGAGCTGTTTTATTTCTTAAGATCCTAAGTGCTACGAGTTCTCTATTTTCAGAGAGGAATAACTACAGTGTCCCTCAAAAGATGTTTTTTCTTTTTTTTTTTTTCCGAATCATGAGAATTTGTAGCTTGATTCTTGTTACTGCCCGATGAAGGTGACTTTCTCTAGTTGTGTGGTCTATCAGGAATTGCCAAAGATGCTGTTCCTAGGAAGATCTAAAACATTGCATTACCACAGAGGAGGATTTAGAAATAGTCTTCTGACATTCATTTTAATCTATTAGACACCCACAGATAACCGATTGTATGAGATACCAGGTACCAGTTCTTTTGCTTCTAAGATATAACTATTTAGCTTATACAATACTGTATACTGTATATTTGCTACACCTTTCCCTGTAACCCTGCAAAATACACACCTACAGAGCAAAACATGTGATTGAGCACAAGCAAAAATGGGGTGTGACTATAAGGCAGTTAAAAAGGTGAATGACATCCCTTTGAGGTCTTCTGTTCTTTAGTCTGATTGTACAGAGGTTGGTATTGCACAGGAGACGTGTTGACCCAACCATTTCCCATCCTTCTCTCTAGTAAATGGTAGGGGACAGATAGCTGTTGTATAAGTGAGAAACAGGGTTATCTTCATCCATTATTGACTTAAGATTTTTCCTGGTTGCTTTATTATTTTCTCCCTCCTATAGGAGTTAATGATTACTGGGCAACAAGTAACATCCCACTTAGGAAAACCAGCTCATGCAAAAGGAAGCCCTATGGATCTATATCCACAGATATTTGGCTCAGATCCTTGGACGTTTTCTTGGATAGACAACCAGCATAGCTGGGATGTGATTGTCCCACTGGATATCTAATTGTGAACTAGATATCAGTGTTCTGAATATGTTATGAAGATGCAAACCACCTTCCTCCCTCTCCCTAGGATTTGCCAGCAACCAAACTGTTCATTTTCATATTCACTTATCATGGTTTGCTCATCTGTTGCCATTGACAATTTCTCTATCTTCTCTCAATGTTTTCTTATCAGATTTGTAAGCAACAACACAGCAGCAAACCACAAAGTGTGTGATTTGGAACTGCTCAATCTTGCCAGGTTTTCTTAATATTCAGCAGAGTTGTGGTCTTACTGAAGCCATGGATAAGCATTTGGATGAGGAGACATTGTGCTGTGACTTGCTTATCTCCCTAGGCTTGCATCTGAATCTCTGCACTAGGAGAGCTCAGAGACATTTAAATGGCTCCCTCAGGCGGCTTGTGGGAAGGTCTCTCTGGGCACATTTCCAGCTTTGCTGCTTTACTCTGGTGACACGGTTTTAGCTAATTTGAAAACATCTGCTAGAGTAACTTGCTGTTTTAATTCTACTACTGGAGAACATCTGAGTATGTGATAGGAGGACTGGCACTAACCCTCATTCTAACCTCATGATTACACCCTTTCCCTGGATACCCCTTCTTTCTTGGTTTCAATTTCAGTAGAAATCAGTGTGGAGTCTATTTCTGGACTGCAAATTTCCCTGCTAGATATCACTAAGATTTCTTTACAAAACACATGCTGCAGTTTCAGAGGAAAATGGCATTTTGATCTTGTCTCAGACTTTGCAAACAACCATTCTTTGATATGATTCATCATACTATACTAGCAAAAAGACAAGGCACATTCACTCTCTTCAAAGCTATTTTCGTGTAGACATTAACCCAGAAGGCAAAGTCACCTTTTCATCCTTTCAAATTAGGATGTGCTTTCCATTTAGAGTTTGGGAGGGTCAGCAGGGGAATCTTGAAGTGGTAATGCATTTGGAAGTCTTTGCTGTGAATCCTTGCCTAGGTAGTTCAGATAAGACTCACTTGATTCTGGAGCTTCTATGGAGCAGGCTAAGAAATCTTTCCCCTTCTCCTTGGAATGCTGTTTCTTACATTGTTCCCTCTTTCCTAGACTTCAGCTGAAAAGTCATTTAATCAGGGAAGGTCTCCAGCTGAATGCTGTTTTAGCACTTTATTCCTTTTTCATGGTCCTTTTACGGTCAATAATGACGTGTTGACTTGTGAGTGTCAGATTGCTTTCCCCACTGAACTGTGCATTCCGTGAGATCAAGAACTAAATATAGAATGTTCACCAAATATCACTGATGCCTAGCACAGCACCTGGCACTTAATAAATGGTGGGTAAACATTGGTTGAGTGAATGAATAAACAAGTGAATGCACATCTGTATTCTTAGTTCATAAGGGCCATAACTCTGAGGATGGTGTTGCACAGCTTTTGCATGGCACTTCTTTGCAATGTCAGATGCTGTGTTCTTTGGTCCTAAGTTTACTCTGTTAATACCTGGTAAACACTGAGCTGATCCCAGCCTGAATATAAGGTGATGGGCTACGCAGTGCTACATTTCCCAACTAGGCAACATGCACTCTGCTGGCAAGCAGAGGTAAGGTTTTGAAATACAATAAGGATTTTAAAAAGGAAGCAAAGAAAAAACAAACTGCTGTTCCCTCTTCTTCCTCCTCTTCCTTATTCAAAATTAACATATTAGTAGATTAATTGCCTTACTTTATTCCGACCCTCTAAGGCTTAGCATAAACTTCTTTCCTACCCCTCACCTCTTACATTGAGTTCTCCTTTCTGTGTCTCCATTGAGTCTGATACGTAATTATAACCTAGTTTTGTTTTTCATTTTCTGCGTATATGCCTGTCTCCCTCTAGGAGACCAGAAGCTCAAGGGAGACCAGAGATGGTGGCCCCTATATGGTTTGTAAGTGGAAGAAAGCAAAAGTTCACCAAGGACTCAAAGAATAAATCAGATCACAGGGATGAGGTGGAAAGTGTTGTGGGAGGCAGAGAAGCAGCTACAACCGCCTTTCTTGCTTGAGGCTGATCTCTATGTAGGTACGTAGATGTGGGTTGGCTCTCACAGGGGAGACTGGAATCTAACATCTTTACTGATGTGCAATCACAGCCTTCTAGGTATTTTCATGAATTTTTTATACTAGTTTTGTTTCTGGCCAGACATGTAGTGTATTCTGTTCTACTATCTGCTTCTGAACTACTGGAATGATGTGGTGAGATGGGCCAGCCTTGGGGATATGCTAACCTTCCATGTGGCACCCTGCTATAGATACCACATCTACCATTCAGCTTCGAATGGCCTGTGAGGAATGGTGAGATAGAATGCGAACATGCACCATGTTTTTATAAACTGTGGTGCATAATAATTCCTCTAGATTTGCATGTGCTTTATAGATAATTGAAAACACTCTGCTTTGATGATATGAATCCTAAGGGATCTTGATGATAGATGTCAGGTATTTTGGTATGTATATATCCAGCCTTTCCAAGTATGGGCAAACAAAAAATATTTGTAACATCTCCTGGGTACTTATTACTGTGAAGAATATAGAAGAGCAAGACCTAGTTAAACTTCTTGGGCAGCTTGAAATGTAATACAAAGAATAAGATTAAAATGTAGGAAATAATTAGTAATAATGGGTTACAGAATGAAACTGGTGCTCAAATGCACTTATTTTGGGCTTTTCTGTAGGAGTAGGGGCTCAACAGAGAATGAGATCATTTTGGAATGCTTCCAATAGGGAAGATCTGAAGCTAGATTTTCATGGATTTGTAAGACTTACATAGGAAGAAGGACCGACTTTCAGATAGAGAAAACATTTGCATAGACATGGAGGTGCAAATGAACTTGGCATGTTCCTGGTCCAGAAGATGGTTCTCTCCTCCAGTTCCTCCACTTTAATTAGACCTGAAGATGAATTTGATTGAGAGGGTCATTAATGGCTATACAAGAATGTTTAGATTTGATAGGAACCACTGACAGATTCTGAATAGGCAGTGACATGAAGAAGTGGCCTCTTGGACTGATATGAGTAGATGAGCTGGGACAGAGAGAAGCATGAAGAGGCTGTTTTAGTGAGGCTTACATTATTGGGAATCAAGTCCAGGGAAGTAGAAATGGGAGTAAATATTTTGAAAAATTTTCAAGCAATATTTGACTCTTTCCTTTCTCTTTTACTCTGTACCGGTGTCACACATTCTTTTTAATTCTTTATTATTCATTAAAAATTCCTGTGAAATATTTCAGGAACACCAAAAAATTAAATAATATTATAAACCCCTTTGTGTCCACCACCCAGATGGTGAAATAAATCATTGCACACACTGTTGAGACTTCAGTGTACTCTTCATGTCTTCCCTCAGAGGGACTCTGCCCACTGAGTTTTGTGTTTATTGTTCTTATGCATGTATTTCCTTATTCTTTGCTACGTATGTATGTGTACCTAAGCAATATAGTCTTGTTTTGCTGTTTTTAGACTATTTATAAGTAGTAACAATGCTCTTGTAGTCTTCTTTACCTTACTGTAATTGTTCAGTATTTTGTTGACGTGTAGATCTGATTTATTCATTTTTACTGATATATGGTATTCCATTGTAGAACTGTATCATGATAAAGGTATCAATCTTTGTTGATGGACATTTAAGATGTTTCCAAATAAGGCTGATGTGAACATTCATGTGTACATCTCCTTGTGCTAACAAAGGGGACTCTGATTAGGGTGGAGGGGGATTGCAGTAGGGTAATAGTCGTATCTTCACATCTAGCAGATAATGCAAATTACCAAAAATGGTTGTACCTGTTTATGATCCCAACAGCAATCTATAAGAACACCTTTTGTTTTATATCCTTGTCAACACTTGGTGATACATTTTATTTTTGGCCAATCTTATGGATATGAAATGATATCTAATTGTAGTTTTAATTTGTTGTTCCATGTCTCCTGGTAATGTTGATGATTTATTCCCTCTCTTTATTAATATTCTAGTTGCTGTGGATTCCTTATTCATATATGTTCCCCACTCTCCTACTTCTTTTTGTTAAACTCATTGATTTGTAAGAGCTGTTTATATATTCTGGATACCAGAGTTTTGTTCTGTAATAGGCATTTCAGTTATCTTCACTCAGTTGGTGGCTTGTCTTCTCATTTTTATGATGTCTCTGGGTGAAAAGATTATGTTTAAATTTAAAATAGTTGCATTTTAAATTCTCTTTATGGTACCAATAAGATATGTTTGAGAAATATTTTCCAAATCTGAAATGACAAAGATATTATCATTTTGTTCTTCAAGACTTTTATATCCATAGTTATTTTATAAAGCCTTTAATTACATTCTAAATTTAGGCAAAACACCCATCTTCTCTTAGTCTTAATTTCTTACTCATTACGTTAGAGAGCAAGGTGGTTGTACTGTATGAGTTCTGCTGCTGCTGCTGCTGCTTGACTTCACAACTTCATCATTTTATGCCTGGAATACATAGCAGCTTCTTAATGGGATGTCTAATCTCTAGGATCTGATTAAACTCACATCAAAATTTACTTTTCTAAAATGCTCTTGAGGTCATCATGAAACTCCTCAAACTTTGTCCTGGAGCCCCCCAAAAGAGCAACAATCCCATTCGCTAGTATTCCCCTGCCTACTCCAGACCCGAGTATGCCTAGAACGTGGTTGGCCTTCAGATGTGTCAGTGGGACAAGTGTGTGAAGGCACAATTGGTTCTCATCATTGCTTAGCCTCATTTCCTAATAATCTCTTGCATCAGCCTCCACCATGACCACTCCTGTTTGTCAGGGCTATGCTGTTCCAGCTATTTTTCCTCTTTGTTTATTTGCATGTACTCAAGCTCCATCTACTTGATGAATTGTTAACAGTGGGTGCTCCTAGAGACTAGGACAAGGAGCCTCAGGGGTTTTCTTTCCCTTTCTGTCCTTCTATCTAGTTGACTGTTTTACCAGGAGGAAGGATTTCTTTTAAAATAATTGTTTTAATGTCCTTTGTATCCTTCAAGGCCCAGCCAAATCTCACCTCTCACAGCACACATTTTATGACTACTCAGCTGAGGGTAAACTCTTCTCTGAATTCCAGTTGCATTTATCTGGATTACTTACTTTATTATAATATTCACATTTTTAACATTTTATGTGAATATTCTGAGATTTTAAGCTCTTTTAAGTAGTGAATTAGCTGATGTTTTTTGCATGTCTCGTAGGCTTGAGCCCAGTAGCTAGTAGAGTGACTTTTCAAGGGGTAGCAGCTGCTTTCTTGATGATTGGTAATTAGTTATTAGAGAGGGAATAGGGTGAATAGAGATTTGGAGTGTAAAGATATTGGGAGTAGTGACATTACTGGAACATCTAAGCGTTTGGAATAGGGAACTGACTTGTAGTAATTGAGCTATATTTTGGTTATATTGATTTTTGAGATGATATTGGACATAGCCCATAAGCAACTTGGAAAATATTAAACTCGAATTTATGAAATGATAACATTTGAGGTGCTAATTAAGGAGTTACCTGTTGGAAGATAGTCAACAGATTCATGATACTAGTAGTTGCTTCTGTGTTCCAGATAGGAAGTGTTACTGCCTTCACAATCCAGATTCTACTATCGTGACTCATCTAACTAGCTAGACGACTTTGGACAAATTAATTTTACTGAGTCCAGTTTTCTCATCTGAAAAATAAGGATGATTCGTCTTACATATCAAAGTTTTTGAAAGGCTTAAATGAGTCACCTTATGTGAAGTATCTAGTTCAAAGTTGGGTTCATGGTGAGCAATTACTAAGTGCTATTAACCATACTGTATATTTTTTTCTGCAAAAACCGATCTGCCAACCATCTTTTTACATCAAAGTACTACCAAGTAAAGAATTTAAAAATTACTTGTCTAGTCATGATATATTTTTCTGCTGCTGCTGAAAAATCCCTGTCTTATTATTTCATATTCCTTTATCATTCATTTGATGACACTGACAGCAACTTGCTGAACAAGTTTAAGAATAGCTGATATTTACTGAGCAACCTGGACTTTGTACTCATGCAGGATACAGCTCTCAGTATTGCACTGCATGTAGGCTGTATGTGCTGTTCCTATAATGAGTAGAGGCTCATAGTCCCTCAGCCCAGTCTTGCCTGATATGGCACCATATGCTGTGAGGAGATTACAAAGGAAATCAAAATCATGACTCTCTCCCCAAGGAAGATTTAGTTGTGTTGATGAGAGATATTCTCATGAAACAATTCAGTGCATCTATAGCAACATTCAAAATGTAAGTTTTAATTTACTCTGCTCAGAATACATATTTCTTAAGGTGAGATGGGATATGGGGGAAAAAATGAAGAGGCAACACAGAAAAGCAGTCATGCCTTGATCCTTAAAGAGGAGCGTCTCCCTCGTGGTCACAGTTAGCTCTAAGTTAGCTGCACACCGGCAGGTGGAGTGCACCTGTCTTCCAATTGCATTCACCTTCTCTGCCATCTGGGGCTTATCTTCTGCCTCTCTATTGTGTGTGTTCAGTTAACCCAGTTTCTTTCCTTAGAAGAAGGGATCAGTAGCTGAGCACATGTGCAAAACATAACTGGAACACTTTACTGATTGATTAGGTGGGAACATTCCACTGGTTTTCACTAAGGGAAAGGTTTCTGGGCAGTTATATCCAGGTAATTTGGGTTTTGTAGTTTTCTTTATTGTTACAGTAACACAGTATTTCACATCTTGTGGTTTAGGTTTAAAACCTAGAATAAAAGACAGAAAGCTTTTTCTCATGTCTTTATTTTCTTACGGATCCCTTTTGGGTAGACATATTGGCATATCTAAAGTGACTTGAGTTGCTCCGAAGAGAGCTGATAAACACACACTTAATACAGTTTAAATATTGGCAGTACCAATTTACAGATAGGTTGTGTTCCAAAGGTGTATTTGTTAACTGAATACGTTTGGACACTGAACAGTATTTTCCCATGGAAATTGTGCTACACTGTAGTGACTGGCTTCTAACTTAATGACTTCTAGAGTCTTTTGACCCATTTTCTGCAAACTAAATAGTATTACTCTAATGAAAACCATGTTTAGGACCCTATATTTATGAAAAAATGAATTCTAAATTTTAACCAGGAACACATGCCATCCCTTCTGCTGCAGAAACATAACTCCCTGGCTCTGCCAATGGTTGGTGCTAGATGATGCTCAGCCATCAGCAGCTCCTACTGCATGAGTGTGCCTTGATCCAGGAACAGAACTGGTGAGGGGAAGTGGGAGCAAACAGAGCTTATTCATGGCCACTAATAATTGCTAAATAGCTACATTTATGTAAACTTCCCTTTATTTGACTACTGGAACAAAGGAAGGAAAGGATAGTTCAGTTGTCCTTCTGTTCAGTTATCCTTATGTTCTGCATTGAGAACCAAGATATGTAGACTATTTATAAATCAGATTTCAGTAAGTTAGGAGTTATAGACAGAAATGTATTCTTTTCAACTTTGGCAGTTTTTGACAAATTTTTCTATGTATTTCACATTCTGAAGATGTCCGCTATTGGACAATTGTCAATCCATTCATTCATTCCTTCACTTATTTGTTCAACCAAAACCGATTTATTGAATGACTACTGTGTGCCAAGCACTATTCTAGGTGCTTTGAGTTCAGTCCCGAGCAAGAACATCAACAGAAGACAAAGGCATGCCCTTGTGGAGCCATGGAGCATACATCCCAGTCGGAGAAAATAGAGATAATAAACATAATGCGTTTCTTTTAGAGTGTTAGAAAGGAATAACAGCTATAAATAAAAATAGTACCAGATTAGGAGGATTGGATTACTGTGCTCTGATAGATTCCTGGTATATGAGGACATTAACTTTTTTTTCTTTTTAAATTCAGACCTTCAGCAGAAATATTCTAGCTTTAAGTTTTGAAAAGAGGTGTGAAGCTACTTTTACCACTTTCTCATTCTTTTGTCCTTTCTGTTTTAATAGTAGTCAATATATCTAGTCTATATGTCTAGTACTCTACACATCTATGTAACCCCAGGTAATCTACTGCATTGCATTATAGATACCTGTTACTGTATTTTGATCTCCTACTAGGTTATTAATTGTAGCATAGGGCGTATTTTCTACAAACTTGTATTTCTGTAATAATGATGCTAGTAGTAATAAATAATAGTGAGTATATTTTATTGAGTGCTTAGTATACACTAGGCACATTATGTAAATAATCTCATTTTATCCTCATGCCCATCCTATGTAGAAAGTGATATCAGGGCAGGGCAAAGTGGCTCATGCCTGTAATCCCAGCCCTTTGGGAGGCCGAGGTGGGTGGATCATGAAGTCAGGAGTTTGAGACCAGCCTGGCCAATATGGTGAAACCCTCTTTCTACTAATAATAATAATAATAAAAAATATCCCGGCATGGTGGCGTGTGCCTGTAATCCCAGCTACTTGGGAAACTGAGGCAGAAGAATTGCTTGAACCCAGGAGACGGAGGTTTCAGTGAGCTGAGATCGCGCCACTGCACTCCAGCCTGGGCGACAGAGTGAGATTCTGTCTCAAAAAAACAAAGAAACCAAAAAAAGTGATATGATGGTTTACAGAATATGTTCTCAGACCACAGACCTATCATGGGTGGAGCTGATAATTGAACGAAGGTCTGTTAGCGCTAGGCTCTGTATTCTGCTGATACCTAACCCAGTGCCTGACAATTGGTTGGCATCCGAGAATCGTAGAGTGAAATGGAAATCAAATAAACTGTTGTATTGCCAAATTGATAACTGTCAGAAATGTATCTCTAGTAGCATGCAAGATATACCCTCCTCTGGTTTTATTTCACTTCACAGCCTAGCTGTCCCGGAAGGTGATTATTTGGAAATTCTTGAAGTGTCACTTCTCTTATTTTTTCCTTAATTCTTTCCTACTGTTTCCATACGTCTTACATGTGGAGATGCAATAGAAATAAAATTGCTTCTGCTAAAATCACAACCTTTTAGTCTGAAGGCAAAGCTGCTTTGTCCTAGAATGCCTGCGGTATTAAGAAATCATCATGTGTCCTTTTATTTTTGAGTTTTACCATGATTTTTACTAGTGCCTACTTCAATGAGTTCTTCCAGGATGCAGGCTATTTTGATGACATCTTAAACAAAGGGAATAAGAATTGTCTTTGCCTTACCTTCCTTTTCCCCCCTTTCTCTTCCCACTTGTCAGAGAAATTTTGCATGACAGAGGTGAATCTCTGTGGAACCTTCTAGGGGTGTGACCATCTGCTTGCCCTGGAGAGAATCAGTCTCTTCTTTCCAAGAAACGATCTGTCACTGCTAGAGAAACCTCAGCTCCCTGCTGCCCATTGAGTAATCTATTTGAAAGCATAAATGAACACATACCTCAAAGAGAACGAAGCACAAACACAGATGAGGTCTGCAATAAGGACACAATTTAGAGAACACAATGAACAAGCCTGGCTTTAGTGCCACTCAGACAAGAACTTTAATAGCAAGGGGTAAAAAAAGATGTTAGAATATCCTTGTAAAATATACCTGAAAGAAGGTTCTCATTGCCTCTTATAATTCTTTGCAATTCAGGCTGATGAAAGTAAAACCTTCAGTCTATTTAAGTAGACATTGTTAAATCAACATTGTTGTACCCTTAGCTCAAAGCAAAATGTTTGAGTCAGTCCACAAAATACTAGAGTGTTGCTATATTTTTGGTTTTAACTTTAATTGTTCAAGAAAGAGGCACGTTAAATATGTAAGCATCCCTGCCTTATGTAAATAAATATTGGTTGAGGATATTTGGTTCATGTAAATTAACAAAAGCTGAAATGAAGATAGACACATGTAAAACTGATTGAATAGTGAGTGTCCTTTATAATGTCCTAGCTGTCACACAGATGACACATTTTTATAAGTGAAATGGCTTTTATCTTTCTTCTCGTGTGTCTATATAGGTTATTTCTGGCACTTTTGTTTGGTTCTGAATTACCTTATGTTCTTGACCTCCCCCCATGTTTGAATGTTTAATTGACTTAGGAAGGATATAAACTTAGTGAAAGTTCTAGACAGATACTAGTAAAAGTAATGTACCGATAGTAAAGCATTAATTAGTCAAAGATAGGAAATAGATGGCCAAAGATTTAACCACTGTTAAATCCACAAATGTCCCATACTGAAAAATTCAATTTATTTATATTGGACATGTAAAAATAATTTTTATATACATGTATTGAAAGTGAGTCAAAATATTCTATTAGTCATTCTATAATTGAGATTGAGTACATCACATCACAATCATATAAGATGAATGATAAGTAATATTTTCTAAAATATTTTATTCCATCTGCCTGGAAATTTGGCCCCTCATAACTCCCCAGTCCTCTTGACATAAATGATTCTTTCTTATTACTGGCACTTATTTTTTTCTCTCTCTCTTTTTTTTTTTTTTGGTGACGGAGTCTCACTCTGTCACCCAGGCTGGAGTGCACTGGTGTGATCTCGGCTCACTGCAAGCTCTGCCTCCCGGGTTCATGCCAGTCTCCTGCCTCAGCCTCCCGAGTAGCTGGGACAACAGGCACCCGCCACCACGCCTGGCTAATTTTTTGTATTTTTAGTAGAGCTACGGGGTTTCACCGTGTTAGCCAGGATGGTCTCGATCTCCTGACCTTGTGATCTGCCCGCCTCGGTCTCCCAAAGTGCTGGGATTACAGGCGTGAGCCACTGTGCCCGGCCATTTTTTTCTTTTTTTAAAATTTTTTACAGACAAAGTCTCATTCCATCTCCCAGGCTGGAATACAGTGGTGTGATCATGGCTCACCATAACCTTGAACCCTTTTCCTCAAGCAGTCCTCCTGCCTCAGCCTCCTGAGTAGTTTGGAACTACAGGTGTGTGCCACCGTGCCTGGCTAGTTTATTTTTATTTTTTTGTGGAGACAAGGTCATACTATGTTGCCCAGGCTGGTCTTGAACTCCTGGCCTCTAGCAATCCTCCTGCCTTTGCTTCCCAAAATTCTGGGATTACAGGCATGAGCCACTGCACCCAGCATAATGCTGCTCTTGATCACCCTTTGTAAAGGTATTCAACCTGTCCCCATTATTCTCTTTCTCAGCACCCTGTTTAGCATAGAACTTCTTAATAAATATTTGTCTAAAGAATGAATATGAAATAACAAAGCTCAATGGTTTAATTTCTTGCTTATAATAACAGCTAGGCATGTTTTAACTTAAAGTTTTAAATGATTATTTGTTGAAGGAGCTGGATTTAAAGGTTTGGTTTGAAGTCTGAGTTCTACAAATATATCATCTCCTGAAAAGGGCTTGGAACTCACTAATAGAAATGGCAAAATCCCCATGACAGGGAACTCATGGGCTAGTGAGAAAGAAGGATGGGTAGGATTAAATCCAGGGGGGCAGCAGGATGCTGAGAGGCCACGGGGTGCTGTGATGGGCCTGAGCAGGTGACTCACCTCAGCAGGTCAGTCTCTCCTTTGGGGTGGGGACCAGCGATGTCGAAGGACCATCAAGGCAGGAAGGAGGCATTCAGTGGATTGTAGCCAGTTTGCACAAAGTTCCTCCTCTTCCTAATGTGACGTTGCTAGCCACAGTGTTTTGTAGCATATAACGTGCTCCTCCCTCAGGGTCTCAGTTTACCCATATATCAATTGACAGGGGTCATGATGTGATTTTGAGCTTCCTTTAAAACACTAATATTCTTTGAACTAAGTTTCCCATGAGAGAGGTGTTTCATGGAGATTTCAGCAATATATGAAATAAACACTGGAGTGGAATGAGTTTATAAATGTTATGTCTGTGATGATGAGCAGGCTAGGAATCAGGTAAATTTCAAAATGCTAGGATGCCTGTCAAGGAGGTTCAAGTGTGTGTTTGTAACCTACATTAAGGAGTAAGTGTAACAAATGAAGCTGAAGATAAACTGTGTTTCTCAGGGGGACTAGGAATATGCTGTTGGGGAGGGTGGTTAATAAAAGTGATGAAGAAATGAATGGGGATAGTGGAGTGGGGCTAGGGGTACATGATGAGGCTCTAGGAGGGGGCATGAGAGATTTAAACAGTTGCTTTCAGTTGAAAAATGTGGGCATATGAGGTGAGATTTTTTTTTTTTCTTTTTTCTTTTTTTGAGATGGAGTCTCGCTCTGTCACCCAGGCTGGAGTGCAGTGGCGCGATCTCAGCTCACTGCAAGCTCCACCTCCCGGGTTCACACCATTCTGAAATGTGGCAT
Organism: Pan troglodytes; assembly: GCF_028858775.2. NCBI lineage: Eukaryota > Metazoa > Chordata > Mammalia > Primates > Hominidae > Pan > Pan troglodytes. Next base: position 26,445,170 of record NC_072415.2, read on the forward strand.
AGCCAGATAATTTTCCAAAAAGTTAAAATAATGTAGGACCCATCAGATGATAACATCAGTCTAGTACTTCACAACATTTGTTGATTCCTTATTCGCCATGCACCATGTTTGATCCTGGGTCATGGAAGGACCAGTATGTAAGCAAAATTTGGCAATATGTCATAATAAGTATACAAGTGACACCACTGGGCCCCACGGGAGATGTTACATAAATCTTCCAAAGCTCTGTGGAGGCGCTAAAGTTTTTCTGATGTGGACAGTCCATTTTTGATGACAAAATTAGCCCTAGTATAAAGAATAAATGCCTTTTCTATGTTAATTCTGTTTCTCTACCTTAACATAACCTCCAACTATATTAAGTAGACAATTCAGAGATTATAAGAAGCAAGTAGAAATGCCAGTTTCACATATAATCTTTTAAACCATATTTACTATATGTTGTAAGTTAATTCCTATATATGTTAATTACTATTTGTCTTTATATATTAATTCCTATTTCCCTACCTTAATATAACCTCCAACTATATTAAGTGGACAATTCAGAGATTATAAGAAGCAAGTAGAAATGCCAGGTTTGCATATAATCTTTTAAACCATATTTATTATACAAGAGAAAGATTAGTAAACAAAACCAAGATTATACCAGCATAATGTACAGTCAGCCTTCTGTATCCATGGTTTCTGCATCCATAGATTCAGCCATCCACAAATGGAAATATTCAAAAACAAATTTGCATCTGTACTGAACATGTACAAACTTTTTTTCTTGTCATCATTCCCTAAACAACGCAGTGTAACAACTATTTAGATAACATTTACATTATATTGGGTATTATAATTAGCCTGGAGATTATTTAAAGTGTAAGTTATATGCAAATACCATACCATTTTGTACCAGAGACTTGGGCATCCTTGAGTTTTGGTATCTACAGGAGGTCCTAGAACTAATCCCTTATGGATATTGAGGGACAACTGTATTCCGTTAGTTATTGTTAATTGATCAATTATTTAACAATTCTGAAAAATGCAAAAAAGATAAAAACATCATTCCTGCATTCAGGTGTTCCACTTGGCTAGTATGTTGTGAGGCTTTATTGATTATTTTTCTTATCTCTAAAGTTGCATTAAAAATCTCTGTCAATGTTTCAGTCAGCCAGTATTCTTCATAAAATTTCAGAAATTAATCAACCCATCTGTTCCTGGAGCACTGTCATTCCTCAGAAACTTTATTGGATTTTCCCCTTGGCTGCTTTATTGTTGTTTTGGGAAAATTGTTTTTCTTCTAAGTCCTGGCAGCATGGATGGAGAAAACCATAGTCTTCCTTCTATTGGTAGAGATTTCTTCTTTGTTTCTTCAAGGTAAATTAAACCTTCTAGGAAAATTTATAAATCATCAGTGATATTACCCAAATACTTTATTGGCATAAATAGGACTTTGTTTGAGTCTAGCTTAGCAGGAGCTGTAAGTAATGTGTTTTTGATAAGCATAATCACTGTTAGACACCAATGAAAAATATTAACCCCTAGGTGTCGAGAGAATAGCTGGTTCACCTTCAGAAAGATGTCTTGCTGAATCCAAGAAAGAACTTACCCGTCAACATTTAACTTCAATTCGATTTGAAGTTAATTAATTTGAAGTTCAATTCTGTAATTTGAACCTCAGCTATGTATTGAATCATCTAGAGAACTTTAAAAAGGTGTAGATCTCAGGACCCTTTCTAGACCACCTCAGTATCCATCTCTAGAGTGGGCTCAGGCATGAATGTGTTTATAAAGCATGTCCTATGATTTTAGTGTCCATTTAGGGATAAGAACCGATGACTAATGTGGTTCCCAAAGTATGGGTTCTGGACCAGCCACATCGCGTCACCTGGGAATTTGTTAGAAATGTGTATTCTCAGGCCCTAGTTTGGAAATACTGAGTCAGAAACTTTGGTGGTCGGGGCCCAGAAATAGGGTTTTAACAAGCCTTCAGGTGATTAAGATGTGCACTAAAGTTTCAGAACCACTGGCTTTCAGGTTCCTGTCTCCAGACAGGCACTTATATTTATACATCTTTGCCTGCTGGTCCCAGACAATCATGCTTTGGAATTGTTTCTTTGCATGAGAAAAAAAAAGAAAAAAGAAACATAAAAGATACTGCCTAAAGCAAGAAATCATTACCAGTATCTCCCTAATATGACCATGTTTATCTGCTTTCCAGATCGCTTCCCTGGATATTTTCTAACCTTCCCTACCTTTGAAACTGTTTCTCTGAGCTTCTAACTTTCTCCTTACCACCAAAACCATCTTGCATGTTTTGAGCTTCTTCGCTGATAGTTCTCATCACTTTTCCTGCAGTCTATTGTCCTTTAACTACCTACTTGTCTAATTTGTGACACTTGTGTGCGCATCCGCTTAGGTTTGAGTCCCTAAGCCCGCCTCAGCTCTCTGTGCATTTACAGCCTGTCCTCTCTTTCCTGGTCCCGTCCAGCTCCTATATGTGTGACATGATGCTAACCTGGCTTTGAATGTTTTGCAGTTTAAACTTTTCATATGTTGGAAGAGGGAAGTGAAAGAAAGAATTCAGAAGTTGGGCAGCTTTTATCTCTCCAGAATTATATTTTTGCAGAGCGGTTTTATTGCTGTGATTAAAGAGTTATGTAGAACATCTGGAGCAATTGCATTCAAATATACCAAAACTCTTTCCAAAGTTAAATTATGGATGCAGCTAAATCATGGTGATTTTACATCAGTGCCCTCCCTCCATCGGTGTGGAGATTGAGATACAGCTGAATGCTGCTGCCTCCTTTGTTACCATTTTAACTTTCTATTTCTGTTTCCCCTCTCTTCCCCCTTCTATATTGTTTTCTGCAATTCTAGGAATTACCTTTCTTGACTCCTCTTCCTTTTCTTTTCATCTTTCCGTAATACCTTTCCATTACTCAGAATTTGATGTCAGTATTTTTATGTGACTATATTTTCTGTTTCATATACATCATCCTTATAGTTGCTCAAGCAAGAAACTTAAAAGGCAGCCTACACTTTTACTTCCTTGTATCAAAACATCAAATTTTACTGACTAACTGCCTACCTTTCTCTCAAATAAGCTTCCTGTCCACAACTCAGGATTCTCTGGTACGTGATACCTGCATCATCTCTTTTCCCTGCAAATCCAAGAGCCTCCTTACTCCTCATTCCATGTTCAATTTTATCCTCCTCCAAACTATTCTCTGAAGTTACATTATATAAATCATTTTGAAAGGTTTAATTTTGCTAAGTTCCCAAATTAAATCATTTCATGTCTAGCCCTCCATGACCTGTCAGATGAAGTTTCAAGTTTGTAGAGTGCCATTTAAAGTCTCTCATGACCTGGTCAAGTATAATTTTCCAGCCTTAACTCTTAGTACTCCTCTACATCATGAGGTTTTATGCTTCTTTGTCATTTCCTAAATAACACGGTGTTTTATGATGTTTCTCTCTCTGTCTTCCCACTCTTACGTCCTTTCCTTGGGATGTCCTTACTTCCTTTTCTGCATGGCAGACCTCTAAACATTGTTCAAGGACAGCTTGAGGATTCCTACAGTTTCCCTGAGATTTACATACCACCTCCTCTGGGTTCCAGCAATATCTCATGGGTACTCCTTACAATGTATTGCAACATTTTGTCACCCTGCTGATTTCTCTGTGACTTGGTTGAGAAGAACCAGCCTCTTGCAGGACCAGCAGAGGAAGCATTCCTCCTCCAGAGGAGTTGAGAGTTAGGAACACAAGAAGGTAATGCTAGAACCAACAGGAAGTATGTGAGACTCACAGTGTACAAACTGGGTGCTGGCAGCCTTGCAGCACAGGGGAAGAAAGAGAGTAATGTGCAGGCTGTTTTTAGAATTTGAGCAGATTCAAGGAGAACCAGGGTTTAGGGAAAAAGGTTCAGAAAACCAAGTGCGGAACCTAAAAAATAAGGCAAGGGGAAGGAGAAGTTAGTGTATCAGTTATCTTTGTATTGTATAACCAATCCGTTAACCAATCATTGCCACACTTAGAGGTCACTACAACACATTTCACTGTGCTCAAAGATGCTATGGTCAAGAATTCAGATGGGGAATAGCATTTTTTCGGGGGAGACGTATGTAGATGAGAGTCTATGATATAAAGCAGTAAAAAAAATGCTGTTGTATAGGGATGCAATATTTTCGGTGTAAGGAAGAGGTTTTAATTCATAAAATAGAAAACAGGTTGGAGAAGTCTTTAGGAAAGGGATACCTTTTGGGTTGGCTTTTGAAGGAGAAGTTTATACCCAGGTTCAAGCTGAAGGGCTAAGTGAGTAACTGAAAGGGCTGAGCTATTTGGATTACCATGAGGAATTTGTGATGGCTGGAATGTAGGGTGTGTGACCAGATGTGAATCACAGAGGAGCCCACAGAGGAGCTTCGGCACATAAACTAAAGAGTTTGATTTTATTCCTTATGCAGCAATGAATCACTGATTTTTTTTTGGCAGAGCTTTCTCTTTTAGAGCCTATCCACATTGTGATACTAGCATATTCTGGAAATGACTGAAGAATAAATAGATGACAGTCACATATATTTGCATAGGTCTTATGCCCTGAAATCTCTAACAGATAAAATGCATTAAGGTTCTGGTGATGAGATTAGAGAGTAAATGAGTCAAAGTGATAAGCATGTCTTTGCTCTCAACCCATCATTAGTCTTTCAGGATAGGTTCTCCTTATTCATGCAAGAGTGTGAGCTCCATGAGGGCAGCTATGTCTGCACTGACTATAACAGTGCCTACTATGTTAACATTAGATGAACAAGTGAATTAGAGGATTTTTAAATGTGTATCCATCAGTGTATGGACACACTCCCTCTAACTTCTTCAAAAAACAAATATTCCTCGTAGAGCTAAGTGGTTTTTAGAAGTTTGGTTTTGGTAACTGATTTCTACGAGATAATTGAACACTTTTTAAAATAGTTGATCATTATGTCAAACAGGCCTCAACAGCAAACTTAAATTAGGTAGAATTATAGTAAGCTGGAAGAGAAAATGTTCCCAAAGAGCATTAGTCCCTTTCTGGCACCTTATTACAGATGAATAAATTGAGAATCACAGAAATTAAATGACTTAGCCCCAGTTATCCAACTAACTCCTTCATGTGAGGCCAAGATTAGGAATAGGCTTCTAGTATTCAGTCCCATATTATTTTGACTGTGTCACTTTGATTTTAAAGTCAAATCTCGGCTTGAACTGTATGGGAAAAAAAATCTCCATCTGGCTCTGCTGAATCCCCAGAGGGGCCCTCCACTTTATGTGGCTGCTGAAAAATTTATATCCTAGGGTGGCAGAACTCAGGAAAGGAAAGGAAATTAATGTTGTGGTATAGTTAAATAACTTAGTGTTTTTTTTAAAAAGACCTATATGAACTGATTGTACACTTAAGTAACTTCTCGGGGGCCTGTTTGGGAGAACTGAATTCGAGTAGGCTGGACTTTGTCTATGGGAGAAGGCTTAGATCTTTATAGAATTATAAGAATATTCCTTAGAGCTGGTGAGGGGCATAGAGAGGGGAGTGCAATAGGGAGGTGTTGATCAAGAGTGCAAAGATTCAGTTAGACAGGATGAATAAATTCTGGAGATCTATTGTACAGCATTGTGACTACAGTTAATAATAATGTGTACTTTAAGAAAGTAGATCTTAAATATTCTCATCACACACACACACACACACACACACTATGTGAGGTGATGGATGTGTTAGCTTGACTGTATCATTTTACAGTGGACACATATATCAAAACATCAACTTGTGCACTGTAAATATATATAATTTTTAAATAAAAAATCAAATTTATTTCAATATCTAGTTTCCTTTTAAAATTAGAGCTATTGGACAGTTTTTTTTGTAATTTAAAATTTAATATCAGAGGTGGGGAAAACATTAACAAGTATCAGATACTGCCAGTGAATAAAATAACTGGATGATGCATTTATAAAACCTACGTTTAATAGTAAAACGTTTCAGTTACACTACTTAACTGAAGGAAATATCCTTCAGCTCCTTACTTCTAATAATTGCACATTCTCATTTCAACATAATTTACCCATTTTAGCCAATTACTACCATGCCCAACAAAATTCTTGCAAAGTTTAAGCTTTTCCTCACCACTTATAAAGTATGACTTGACTATTGCCCTTTAAGTGTTTTCTAAAAGAAATTTGAGATTTTAACTTTCACCTTGAATCTAGTTGATCAAAAAGTATAAGACACCACCACAGGAGTTAAAACAAAGACTGGAATAAAAAAACGGAAGTTGTATCTATACAATCAGCAAATTATTTGATAAGACATTTAAACTATTTCACACTTCTATTTAGCACAAAAATAAACTGGTTCTAAAACATTGCAGTGCCTGACATCTTTACTGCAAGTGGCACTGTTCTCAACAAGTTATCTCTAAGAAAATGGCAGTGTTCATCATTACAAAAATTGTTATATCCAGCAGGTGGGATTCTACATAGCCAATCTAATAAGAGAACTCTTTGTAAAACTAGGTTAAAAATTCAGAATGTCTTGATCATTACCAGTAATCTCAAAGGTGAAAATCAGAAAAAGTACAGAAAATAGAAGTACTCATTAATAATATGAGTTGCCTTGGGCCGGGCGCGGTGGCTCACGCCTGTAATCCCAGCACTTTGGGAGGCCGAGGCGGGCGGATCACGAGGTCAGGAGATCGAGACCATCCTGGCTAACACGGTGAAACCCCGTCTCTACTAAAAATACAAAAAATTAGCCGGGCGTGGTAGCGGGCGCCTGTAGTCCCAGCTACTCGGGAGGCTGAGGCAGGAGAATGGCGTGAACCCGGGAGGCGGAGCTTGCAGTGAGCCGAGATCGCGCCACTGCACTCCAGCCTGGGCGACAGAGCGAGACTCCGTCTCAAAAAAAAAAAAAATAATAATAATAATAATAATATGAGTTGCCTTGAGAAAGCCAGAATGATTCTATTCCAAAAAATAAGCAATAATGATAAAAGATGTGATTAACATATGGTGTCTTTTAAGCCAAAGCATATTTTTCACCTCAAAGAGGATGGTTTTGACTATGACATTCTTAATTACCTTTGTCCAGAAGAGGATCCCGTTTTAAACCATTATTTGAATAGAGTTTATTGACTGAAGTCATTTTTATCTGCAGGATATTTTCATTTCAGTACATAAGATGCAAAATGGGAAATGACTAAGTCAGTTATAAAATCTTTATAGGATAATAAATGCTAATTTACAATAACTTCCAACAAACACCAATGAGTGTTTATACCCAAGTCTAAAAGTTACTGCAGTACTAAGGTCAGAACCAATATAATTTTCCCATATGGCCAGACTTTGTGTATTAAATGACACCACAGTATCATGAAATCCAAAGAAGAGATCTTAGTGGGTCCTTTCAAAACTGCAGAATTTTCCAAATGATTTGTCTCTTGTTACAGAGCCTTTTCATTCCATTTGTCCTTTTTGAATCATTAGCTTCAGCAATATTTTCTTGACATTTTGTTTCTTCTTTTGCACCTTTTCCCTAGCCTCAATCATCTTGGCCAGTTTCCAGGACAACAGGGCACATGTTAGGAGCCGTGAAGTAGGAGACAAAGTCGCTATTGTAAGGAAGCCACACCAGTCCTTCACAGTCCATTCCACAACATACTCAGCCTAAGCCTGCAGAGCAAGTGTCTTCATAGGAGCCATAGGAAAACATGCTTGAGCAATGATCTCTGTCATTGACCTTGGATTATTAATGAGCCAGTCACAATTTCAGATGACTCTTGGTTGTTTCTCTTCTTTAGTTCTGCTGTACACTTCTGAGAGTAGGTTTAAATACCTAATGGCAGCTGATCACAGGGGTTACATTCACCCCAGTCCCTCAGCCTTGGCAAGTGCTGGTCCCAGGAATCCAGGCTTGGCCATACCACAACAGTTGCCATCAGCCTCCCCTACATCAAGTGGAGGACCAGCAACTCAGACCCTCACTCTCACATAAATGTATACAGGTTTTACTGGTGAATTATACCTCAATAAAACTGCGGGAAAAGAAAAAAACAGTCAAACAAAAGAAAACATTTGAATCACAGACACACACACACATACACACAAGAATATTTACCAGAAAAGACCTAAGGGATTTCCTATCAAAGAATCTGTATTTTCAGATTGGAAAAAGAATATCCCCAGAGAGATTAAGTAACATGTCCAAGGTCACAAAACTATTAATGACTGTATAAGAACTGGGATCTAGAACTTTTAATTTGGGGGAAGTGAATATCGCTTTTTAGCTATAAACTATACATTCTTAAAGGTAATATTTAAGTTTAAGGTGATGCGTTTAAAAAATATATTAAACTTCCATGTCTACTTATGATAGAAGACATAACAACTCAACAAATACCCTCACCACACCATCCATCTGCAGATAGAACATCATCAGCAACATTGAAATACCCCATGTGCTCTCTGCTTCCTAATCTCAGCCCCCTCCTGTCCTCCATAATGAATGTTTCTCTTGAAATTTACTTTGTTGTCTTTCTTTCACTTTTCTGTGTCCTTTTACCATTACATGCATTATTCCTAAAGTCTCTCTTTTTTTTTGGATTTTGCTTGCTTTCAAATTTTATTAAAATGGCAGCAAAATGTTTATATTCTTCTGCTACTTGCTTTTTTTCATTTAATATTGTTTTGAAGATCTATGCATACTGATGCACACTGATCATATTTTCAGTGTTGTACTAATTACAGTTTATGACTATTCCACAATTTGTTCATCCATTTATTCCCTCATTTTTGTGTATTTGGTTTGTTGGAGGATTTCCTGGTTTTTTTTTTCTATTATCAACTGGGCTGCCACATATGTCTTTATGCCTGTTTCATGATAAATACGTGCAAGAGGCCAGGCTATGCAAAGTGCCAGCTTTACAAGATCATGAGCGGCTGTTTTGCTAAGTGGTATTGCCAATTTAGACTCACACAAGTGGTAAAGAAGCATCCCCAGTGTCCTAAATCCTTGCCAACACTTAGTGTCACCAGGCTTCTTAATTTTTACCAGTCTGGTCAGTGGATAATAGCATTGAAAAGTTATTTTTATTGTGATTTGGAGTCCAATATTTTTTCTGTAAGAAATGCATGTACAATGTTATAAGAATATGCAAAAATCAAAATACTTTATAAATGTTCACTTTATAAAAAATGAATGAGAAAAACATGACGCATTTTACATAAAGAAAATCTGTAATGCTTTTGTTATTGGCTGGGTATTTTCACACCTTCCAAGTGGTGGCTGTTGATAAATTCAGCAATAATACCTTTATGTTTATTAATATTTAATGATAATGTCGAATTAATTAAATGAAGTTCAATTTATTCATAGTTATTTGTTATATCCTGCTGTTCTAACTCATCCTGGAAGAGAATAGAGTGAAAGAGAAATTGCCTTTATATATAAATGACTCATAGAATTTCATATACTGACCTAAAGAGATTTCATTGCAAAGGTATTATAGAGGTAATAACACAGTAACTCTTAGGACTGTTTTGAGATTTTCACAAATTGAAAAATCCTTTTAGATCCTTGGTTGACAAATGCCCTGGCTGTGCTAATTATATGACATTTCCTGACACTAGTGACATGGCATGGCCTCTCCCAGCTTACATTATAGATTGTTTTCTGCCCCCATGGGATCTGATTTGTTAAGGCTCACTTTCTATTTTAATGTGGTGGAAGAATTTTAGAAAGCCTAGACCCCACTTTCACCCTCCACTGAAACAAATAGAAGCAGTGTATTAGTCAGTTTTCTCACTGTTATGAAGAAATACCTGAGACTGGGTAATTTATAAAGAAAAGAGGTTGAATTGGCTCATGGTTCCACAGCTGTACAGGAAGCATGGCAACATCTGCCTCTGGAGAGGCCTCAGGAAACTTTACTCATGGTGGGAGGCAAAGTGGGAGCAGGTGTCTTATGTGACAGAAGCAGGACCAAGAGAGAGACGGGGGAGGTGCTACACACTTTTTTAAAAACAGAGTCTCACTCTGTCCCCCAGGCTGGAGTGCAGTGGTGTGATCTCGGTTCGCTGCAACCTTCGCCTCCCAGGTTCAAGCATTTCTCATGGCTCAGCCTCCCAAGTAGCTGGGATTACAGGTGTGCGCCACCATGCCCAGCTAATTTTTGTATTTTTAGTAGAGACGGGGTTTTGCCGTGTAGGCCATAGCTGGTCTCGAACTTCTGGCCTCAAGTGATCCGTCCGCCTTGGCCTCCCAAAGTGCTGGGATTACAGGCGTGAGCCACCATACCTGGCCCCAGCTACACACTTTTAAACACTAGATCTCTGGTAATGCATTATCTTGATGACAAGACCAAGGCGGGTGGTGGTAAACCATTCAGGAGAAACTGCCCCCATGATCCACTCACCTCCCACCAGGCCCCACCACCAACACTGGAGATTACAGTTTGACATGAGATTTGAGGGGCGGACCCAGATATAAACTATCAAGCAGCTTTGCTATAAAATCTTGTTACCAAAAATAGATGAATAAACTCAGAGAAGTGGAACATCTTTTAGTAAAGATCCAGTGAGTGCCCAAAGTTAAGTGAAATTTAATACATACCTTCTTTGATCAGAGATCTGAACAATTTACATCCAGGTTTGACAGTAAAGACCATCTTTGTATTCTGAAATGATTTTGCAATAACACAGTGAGCATTGACACAATGAGGTCAGTTTAAGCATTATATTTCCCATAAAAGCGGTGAGCTCTGGACAGTCATCTATCAGTAATCAAAAATGATAACATTTGGCAACCACATTTATCTTGTGATCTACTCAGAACTCAGCATTTTCCCCATGACTTACAATTCAAACCTGTGGCCATCCCAGAGTATCTCAAAATAATGGATGACAGACAGCAAATGGTTTTCTGTCTGAGGCTGGATTGACCAGGCCCGGGCACTGCCTTTGTTGATTTGTCTCTCCTACTCCCTACTGTCTTTGAGTGCGTTCTACTATCTTTGATGGCAGCAAGGGACTCAATCTAAATTTCAGGTTCTGAGATTTGCTAGTTGCCATGCCAATTTACAAAACCTCCCTGAAGAATAAGCTCTTCCAATCTAAGGTTGCTGTGTTGCATTAGGAGGCCCGGTAGAGAACTGAGAAGATGTGGATTCCCAAACTTCTGTTTTACTAATGCTGGTGAATTTGCATAATTCAAGATCGCAGACTCACATATTCAATAGAGCTAAGGTATCCCTCCAAGTCCCATCCTTTGTTTATTGCATAACTCCCCTCCCAACTCCACCTCCAACCTTCTCCCAAGGTGGACTTACCCCATCTGCTAGGTTGCTCTGTCCCCATTTATTCTTCACTTCTTCATGTGGCTTTGCTCAATATGATATCACTACCACACGGGAACAGTCTCTCTGCTCCATTTGGTTAATTAATCTCCGACTGTGTCTGTGGCTCACCTTGTTCTTATGTTTACAAGATGATAAAAACTCTGAAAGTTTTCTTTCTTAGTTTTCATGCATCTTCATATATCATACCAAACAAACTACAGTTTCCAAAATCCATTATGGCAAGGCATTCTATTTCTAATTCAAAATCTATAATGCCTTTAACATTAGTAAGTTCATAATTATATCTCAATAGTTGATCTTCTTAACCAAAGTCACTTCATATGTTTATTATTTAACCTAACATATTTTCTCCTTCATTACAGTTATCTGCCTTCAAACCATTTTTACTTGGTATTCTTGAAGGGACCCAATCTCATTTTATTGGTTTTACGTGATATCAGATCTAATTGAGATAATTCATTTATAAGAGGAAAACAATAATTTAATAATATCTAGCATTTGCTGAGATCGTATTTTGTTCTAGGCAGATGATACTTCGTGTGTTAGATGTATTTTCACTTACCTCTTAGAATAACCTATAGTGTAGTAATATTCTTATCTGCACTTTATGGAAACTGAGGCACAGAATCGTCGTAGTCATACAGGAAGTAACTTGCTATTGTGGAACAAATAGCAAGGTGGTGCAAATGCAAGATGTCTGGCTCCTGACCCACCATTCTTAACACTATTCTCTACCTCCTTATCAATATGACACATGTTTTGTCCTCTTGAAATCCTTTCTGAACAAGATAGACCTTCTAAATCAATAAATCTGGTAGTACAAAAATTCAAAAGCACAAGCAATCACTGCCAGCATTTGTATTTAAGAGAAGGCATTCTGGACTTTAATTCAGAGCATGAATAAGACAATCCTTTATCAAGACCATTTGGGGAGAACTTTTTAAGGGGAAGATATCTTCTTCTGTCATGGCCTCAAATCAGGCCATACTGATTTTCTACATGCACTAAGGGTGTGGAGATGGGGGTTAGGGTAGCAGGGCTACAAGAAAGGATCAGCAGTTCTTGTGCACATGGAATGTCTGAATGCTGAAACAGAACTACATCACTACCACACAGCCACGCTGCTCTGTGGAGAACTTTTATCTTTTGCCTTTCACTGTGTCTTTATAGTGTTCTGGGTGTCATAACTTCCTTTTGCTATTGCTTTTCCTGGAAGTGAATGTGACTTTATCCATTTTGCAGAAAAAAAAGCCTGCACAATGTGAATCACTAGGCAATTGGCTGTTAGAAGAGCATGTACAACCTATTATGCTATAGGATTCCTGCCCTCAAGGAATTTACTATCATGCAATCAAATTCAGTGGGAAAGAGAGAAACTTTAATGAATGGCTTTATGAAAGTAACTCTAAAACCACTAAGATACGGTCATATTGGGGGAGTTGCAGGGGGAGAGAAGTAGGGAGAAGGGTTGTCCTCTTTCTTTCTAACCTCCCCTCAGTCTATCCTGTAGTTTAAATTCCATGAAGGTGCTGGCCATGTCTATTTTGATCACTGCATTGTCCTTAGCACCTATCATAACATCTAGACAATAGCAGGTATTCAATAAATGTTGGAATGTGTGAATGAGTAAGAATTTCAGGCTGAAAAATAGAGGGAAGTTGTTTTCTGCATTCTTGAAATCAATATCATATTCCTGTCCAGGGAACTGACTAAACTCTGGGTCTTTAGGCAGATATGGAAGTGTCCTTGGCACAGATTCAGTTCCATTTGCAGGTTTGTGTTCAGTGTGTCCTGTCATCATGACTGTACCACTACGCCAGTCCCTGGGAAGTGGACCTGGCACCTTCCTTCACCCTCACATCAACGGGAGGACAGTTGGAGCCTGAGTTCAAGTTTACCTCAAATAAAAGCATGAACATGGTTAGTCACCAGTATCCAACTTCAGACCAAGTGGCCAAATATTAAACAGTTAGTTTTACAGTTGGATTTCAAAATAATGTAAAGTATGTTGCTTTGCTGAAATATGAGTCAGCTAAACTCTTATAGTGATGATTTGTGGAACCATTTTATAACAATTTTTTTTGGTTTTGAAATATTTTTTCTAGATTTTGAGCTTCAAGAAATGACAACAATGAAAAAGGAAAGAAAATAAAAATCAAATTTTAGCACCCCGCCCCCCGCCCCGCCAAGGAATGCGTGGTTATGTTTCATCTCCCTGGATTCTTGCAAAGAGTTTTGTATATACTAGGCAGTAAATATGTGTTGGAGTAAATGGATAGGTGGAAGTAATTATATTTTAGATTTAAAAGAAGTTTCTTTCAGTGGAATAAACAATGCGGTAAATATTAGATGCATGCTGCTAGGGAAATTTAGCAATAAATTGGTTTTGTGAAGTAAATGAAGAATAAGGTGCAAATTTAGTAGTCAATTTGACCATCTCTTGTATTCGCAATTTCCTCTCCCCTCAAAAACAAAAAAATCATGTCTAAGAAATAAGTACTTCAACCAAACTACTGCTTTTATCTTTTCCAATTTGTGATTAATAACTTTTCTCTTTCAGATATACCATGAATTAAATCAGAATCCCACAGAGAACAGTTTGGTCACAGTTTGAAGGCATTCCCAGATGGTTTTAAAGAAAAATGAATTTTAAGAGACTGTGATATAAATGACTAATTTTATCCTTGAAAGTATTAATGGTCCCTTTATCTCAATGACTGGCCAGCTTGTATTATCTTTACATCAAGTATACATAAATTTAAACTTACAGTAAAAGATTTTCTTAATAATGAAACTAGGAGGATGGTGTAAAAATCAGAAATAGAGGAGGTGAATTCTGGAAAATGTAAGTCTTTTAGCTTTCTGCAAATTGAAATTAAGAATTTGCATGCTGTTAACACAGTTGCTTATCAGGAGTCAAGTAAACTAAAAAGGAGAAAAGTTTGCTTAGTTTCCTATTTAATATTCAGAGATCTGACTGCATCCTTTTAGGACTCTTTGCCAACTTCCACTATGCCCAGTAAATTAATATGACTTCATATTCTTTGCCCTATACTTCCCCAGGAATTGTTAAAAAAATTTTTTTTAAGATGGAGTCTCGCTCTGTTGCCCAGGCTAAAGTGCAGTGGCATGATCTCGGCTCACTGCAACCTCCACCTCCAGCTTCAAGTGATTCTCCTGCCTCAGCCTCCTGAGTAGCTGGGATTACAGGTGCATGTGACCACGCCTGGCTAATTTTTGTATTTTTAGTAGAGATGGAGTTTCACCATGTAGTTCAGGCTGGTCTTGAACTCCTGACCTCGTGATCTACCCGCCTAAGCCTCCCAAAGTGCTGGGATTACAGGCAGGAGCCAACGTGCCTGACTTTTTTTTTTTTTTTTTTTTTTAAATTCCTGGGCACTTTCCACTTAACTAGTGTCTCATGCTCCCAGGATATGGGAGGTGTATCACCATTCCCAGGATGTCTATATATGTTGTCCTGGGGTAGGCAACCTTTAAAGAAGTCTGTGAGTTGGCAGAATTGAAACAGTTCTCTCATAATTAGGTATGTGTTAGAAGAGGAGCACTGCATTCTCTCAGTGACAGGTGGTAATGACATATCAACCCTAGTTTTCTATCAGATGTTAGAATAATCTAGCACATTCTGTTGATAAAACATAAATCTTGAAAAATTTCTTTTAGATTATTTATAATTCTAACAAAGTTGAATCATTTACTATACTTTGTTGTAAAATGTTGAAAATTCCAACCAACAACAACCATTTAGGAAAACTATTTCTGTAATTTGATGTGAAATGCCGTGCACTTAGTAGGCAAAGAGAGAGTCATACAGTGAATTACAAAAATTTTAACAACCTAATCAATTTCATAGTTGTTAAATTAATTGTGTGCCATTTCTCACCTTAATATTAATGCAGATGTTCTGCCTGTGAGCACTGCACAATTTTCATTGTTTATTTTATGAAGAGCTACATAAAATTCTCCATAAAACTCTAACAGGACATTTTTTGATTAATCCATTTTCCAGGTGAAGAAGCAAATACCAGAGAAACTGAATATTTATTGCTTTGGGAAGAATTGGTAGATCCCACTTAATGATAGTGAAATAACAATTTCATGGGAATTTTTTTAGGTTTGAGCTACAAAAGTTACTTTCTAGTAGTAGTATATAAAATATCATTATTTTGTGAGTTATATATAAATAAAAATATCTTGGAAGACGCATTTTGTGGACAACAGCACTAATCGTTATGCTAATCATTACGCTAAGGTTAGTGCCTCTTCCAGAAACATTTAAATTTTATAATTTATGTGTATAATTTACGTTTGTAGATGTTATTCATTCATGGTCTCATTTACTTTACCAGGCATGCATAATTGGCTTTTAAATGGCTCATAGAGTATACTGACAACTGTAGGCTCGCTTTTTCTTAAATATAATGGAAGTTTGTTACATTCAGAAATAAAAGATTTTCTCCCATTTGTTAGGACAATACATGGATAATGCTAGTATTAATATTTTTGCTAAGGTGGTTCACATTTCTTTGATGTTTGGACTTTGTGATGTTTAGGAAATAAATATTTGAGTTTTTTCAAATTTATTTTTATATATTTCTATATAGTTTTTTCATTATCAGAAGACAATTCATATCTAAATTACATTGAAATGTCTGAAATTTTAAGAATTATAAATGTACTTTGAAGAAAAATTAATATGTGTTTAACAAATATATTCACTTTTTAGTTATTTTAAAATATTGTAAATAAACTCACTGCACAACATTTAAACCCATAGGTAAAAATGAGTTGGATACAATTCCAGTATTAATATTTTTGGGATCAATTTATCCAGATTGTTTTAAATACATATTTTTACTAAAATGTTATTATACTACACATACCATTTTATAAACTTTTTATTTGACAATATGGTGAATTATTTTATATGTCAGTAAACATGGCATTATATTACCAAATTTAATGGCTACACATCATGTCATTGTATAAATATACTATATGTGTGTACATATATTTTTATATATACATTTGTTTATATATATATTATAAATTAAGCCTCAGGTAAGCCCCCGTTATTGGGCATTTTATACTAGATTCAACCTTTCTTTTCAAATAAAAAAGACTGCGGTGAACACACTTGCACATTCACATATGAACCAAATATTTTTATGCTAGAGTTCTGAAATTGTCATTGCTGTGCTAAAGGCAATGTGCAGGTCAGGCATGGTGGCTCACACCTGTAATCCTAGCACTTTGGGAGGCTGACACAGGCAGATTGCTTGAGGTCAGGAGTTCGAAACCAGCCTGGCCAACGTGGTGAAATCCTGTCTCTACTAGAACTACAAAAAAATTAGCTGAATGTGATGGTGGCGGGTGCCTATAATCCCAGCTACTCGGGAGGCTGAGGCAGGAGAGTTGCTTGAACCTAGGAGGCGGAGGTTGCAGTGAGCCAAGATCCCGCTACTGCACTCCAGCCTAGGTGACAGAGTGAGACTCCATCCCCCAAAAAATAAAAATAAAAACTAAAAAACTATAAAGGCAATATGCACATTTTTTCCAAGACTTTTGCTTGACTTTGCCAAATGTTCTCTGAAGACATCATGCTAATTTAAATTTTTTCAAACGTGTATGAATCCTCTTTAACTCCATAGTCTTGTGAACTGTGGATGTTATTTTCAATATATGACAGAGTGCTTGTAGTAGGCTGAATAGTAATCCCCTAAAAGACATGTTCATGTCCTAATCCTGGAACCTGTCAATATCAACTCGTACGGCAAGAGTGAACATTACCTTATATGGCAAAGATGTGATTAAATTAATGATCTTGAAAAGAGGTTTACACTGGACTATACTAGATTCTCTGTGTGGGCCTTAAGTGTAATTGCATGTATCCTTAGAGTTGAAAGATTGAGGGAGTTTTGAGGTAGATGCATAGAGGAGAAGGTGAAGTGAAGACAGAGCAGAGAGAGAGAGAGATGTGGCTACAAGCCAAGGAATACTGACAGCCACCAGAGCTGGAAAAGGCAAGGAAAGGATTCTCCCCAAAAGCCTTCTGAGGGAGCATGGTTCTACCAACACCTTGATTCAGACTTCTGGCCTCAAGAAGAGGGAGAGTATAACTTTCTGTTATTTTAAGACACCTGATTTGTGATAATTTGTTACAGCAGCTCCAGGAATTTAATACAGTGCTATACAGACTTCACTGTTTTTGAAGATACTAATAATAGTTTCAAGGGAAAAATCTCTGAACCAAATTCTCAAGAATCATCAGATATATATGTATCATCATGTATAACAGACGGAGTGGAAAGAGAGATACTAAGGGTACCTTATCAATAATGCCTCATGGTTGATTTCATGTGGAGGTGATAAATGATAAGATGCACAATTCTGGCTTAAATATCTTAATGGAGGGAAATATGAATCACCAAGGTAGGTAATTAAGGAAGTGGAACAAGATGTTGAATTTAGCAATAGTATGTTGGGTTTGAGGTGCCAATAAACTATCCAGAGAGCAACTGTGTAGTAGTCTACAGTCCAGTAGTGTGATATTAGGCAAAATTATGAATCTGAGATTTATCAGTGCATAGCAATAACTAAATCCTTGGGTATGGATGAGGTCTTCCTAGGGAGAGAACTTAGGTGAGGACAGAGCCAATGATGGGGCCCAATGCTCAGGGACCCATTGACTGACCACTGAGGTGAGGAGAAAGAGAGAGAGAACTATAAGTAGAAATGAAAGATAAAGTAGGAACTTGACTTTATATTATTTTTAAATGTTAAGAGATTTTTATAAGCCAGAATATAGCCAGTCTATTTTGGTGAATGTTTCATGTCCAATGGAAAAGATTGTGTATTCTGCTGTTGTTGGGAGGAGTGGTCTATAAATGTGAATTATGCTGAGTTGGTTGATAATATTGCTCAGGTGTTCTATATCCTTACTGATTTACTATGTACTTGTTCTGTCAATTATGAGAGAAAAGTGTTGAAGTCTCTAACTATAAATTCAGATTTGTTTGTTTTCATTTTTATCAGATTTTGCTTTACATCTTTTAAAGCTCTAGGGTACATATTTAGAATTGTTATGTCTTCTTAGAGAATTGACTCTTTTTGCAAGACATAGTATCCTTATTTATCACTGATAATATTTCTCATCCTGAAGTCTACTTTACCTATTAGCATAGCTACCCTAGCTTTCTTGGGTTAGTGTTTCCATGCTTTAACTTCTTCCATCTACTTATTTTTAAGCTGTCTGTATCTATTTGACCTGTCTGTACATATGTAAAGTGTGTTTCTTGTGGACAGCATATACTTGGGTTTTGATTTTTTTTGCCATCTATGTTAGCTGTTTTCTATTTGTCTTACCTGTTGTTTGTTTCTCTTTTACTTACTTCTTGTAAAAATTTAGCATTTTTATGTTTCTATTTTTCCCCTATATTATTTACTCAATTTTGTTAATTTTTTAGTGTTTGCTCTGTGATTTGCAATAAATATCAAGTAGAGTCTACCTACAAATATTATAATCCCACTGCATGCATTATGTAAGGACCTTAAATAATATATTCTGAATTTCCCTCCCATCCTTTATCTTATTATTTTCATAAATTTAACATTGAAATATGCTACAAACATACAATATGTTGGTACCATTTTGGCTTTAGAGAGTCAGTTATATTTTAGCGCAATTAAAATACGAAAAAAATTTATTTTCCATTCATTGATTCTATTTTCAGCACTCTTTATTTCTTTGTGTAGATTGAAGTTCCTGTTTGCTATCATATTCTTTCTGCCTATAGAACTTCCTTTACCACTTTTTGAAGGGTAGGTCTGCTGGCAATTAATTATTTCAGTTTTTCTTTGTTATTATGGTATGGTTTGGCACTGTGTACCCACCCAAATCTCATCTTGTAGCTCCCATAATTCCCACGTGTTGTGGGAGGGACCCAGTGGGAGATGATTGCATCATGGGGGTGGGTCTTTCCCATGCTGTTCTCATGATAGTAAATGGGTCTCACCAGATCTGATGGTTTTAAATAAACTTCTTTCTTTTGTAATTTGCCCAGTCTTGGGTGTGTCTTTATAAACAGCATGAAAACAGACTAATACATATTACTTCTTCATTTTTGAAAAACACTTCAAAATATTTTCTTAATTCACATTTTTTTTAGCACTCCATTGTCTTCTAGCTACAAGTCTGCTATAGTTCTTATCTTTGTTCTTCTGCATGTAATGTATCTTTTTCTATAGTTGCCTCCAAGATTTCCTCTTTGTCCTTTGTTTTTAGCAGTTTGAATATGATATACCTGGGTGGATTTTGTTTGCTTTTTATCTATCATGCTTTGCGCTCTCTGAGGTTTTCTTTTTTTTTTGGCTCTGTAGTTTGGTGTTTGTCTTTAATTTTTAAAAATTCACAGCCATGATTTCTTCAAATGTTTGTTCTGCCCTGTTGTTTCTCTTCTCTTTCTGTTATTCTATTTACATGTCAGTTAGACCATTTGATATTTTTTCACCTCTCTTGGATACTCTGCTGCATTTTTTCCAAACATTTTTCTCTATATATTTCTATTTGAGTAGTTTCTATTGATCTATCTTCAAATTCCTTGATTCTTTCTTCAACTATGTTGAGTCTACTAATGAAGCTGTGAAAGCATTCTTCGTCTCTGTTACAGTGGTTTTATTCAGTTCTAACATTTTCATTTGATTTTTTTATAGTTTCTGGCTTTCTGCTAAACTTCCAACCTGATCTTTTATCATATCCTTCTTTTCAGTTAAATCCTTTAACATTTTCATCATAGTTATTTTAAATTCCTTATCAGTTACTTCCAACATCTGTGTCATAGTTGAGTCTGGTTTTGCTGCTTACTTTGTCTGTTGGGAGTGTGTTGGTGGTTTCTGTTTTTTACTTTTTGCCTTTCTATATACTTTATGTTTTTATTGCTGTTGAAAATTGGACACCTTCTGTAGTTCAATGGAAACTGAAGTTAACAGTTTTTTCTGCCTAGTAATGGACATGCCTTTCCCTCTGTTGGGCCTTTAGTGCAGGGGTTTGAGTAAAACTAGTTAGGAGTTGGGTTAGGTGTGAAGTGTGTTATAATTGTTATTTCACTCAGTATACCACAGGTTTCAAATTCCTCTAGTAACAACTTGTTTTTAGGATTGAGGCTGGGTTGTCAAACGTGTTTTGTTTTGTTTTCTCTCAATGCTTGCTCTATCGCCAGCTTTAAGTCTTTCCTTTGCACTGAACCTTAGAGAAGGTCTCCTTCCACACTTGTGTTTCTCTCCAAGCAGCACTGTGGATTACTTAAGATATCTTAGCTTGGCAGTGAGAAGTGGCAGCAGCGGAGTGTTCTCTGTTGTTCTCATTTCACCACACTATTAGACAGACAGTGTGTCCCTCAATATTGAAGTGTGGCTTCCTTAGTTCTCCTGCCCCTTCCCATCTGTAGTTCTCAGCCCAGAATCTGCCTATCTTCCCCAGGGTTAAGTTGTTTTGTTTTGTTTTCTGTTTTCTTCCCTCAGCTGAAATTGGTTTTTTCCTGTGCCCAAGAGAGGCAGTGTTAGTTGCCCTTCACTCTGGACACTTTACTTAAACTTTCTCCAATAGGTTTATGATATTTTTCAGTTTCTCCAGCTTTTCATTGTAAGTGAGGGAAAGATCTCTTCCCAGCTTTCTTTACCTTAAAGTGAAAACTAGAAGTCTCTAGAACTCTTATTTTTTACTAAATCATTACACTAAAGACAGCAGTAAGCAAACGTTTCTGTCTCAGGACCTGTTTACACTCAACAATTATTGAAAACCCCATATTTACTGTATTAGAAATACAACCGAAATATTTTTAAATATTTATCAATTCATTTTAAAATAATAATAAACCCATTATTTATTAACAAAACATTTTTTGAAAATTAAATCTATTTCTAGAACAAAATATATTTAGTGATAAATATTTTAGTGATTGTTTTATAATTTTCCAAATCTGTTTACTGCCTGATTTAAGAGACCACACAGCTGGATTCTCTGCAACCAGTGGGTTGCCATGTCACAGTCACACATCATAAAACCTCTGGAAAATCCCACTGCAAACTCATGAGGGAGAGTGAAAAATGGAAATGGCATCTTAGTAATATTACAAAAATAGTTTTGATCTTACAGACTCCTTGAACAAGACCAGGGTTGACTTCCTTCAATGGGTATAGAATGACTGCAATAAGGAATAAACACACTATGCTCCTGACTTCTGACCCTCACACTAATGAATATATATATCAAGCCCCAGAGTGACAGAAAGTTCAGTTTAGTTTTGTTATACTTCATTTTGTAGGACTTAAGAAAGAGAAAAATAAAAAGTGAAAGTGAACCTAGTCAGTGTCTGAACTTGTGTTTGAACGCAGGTCTTCTGACTGTAGAGCCTGTGTTCTTTTCCCCCATGCCATTCTGTCTGTGATGGGTTGGAAAACAGGCAAGCCCAAGAGCACTTTTTGATTAATGCATATTTCCTATAGCATCTCATATTGGTCTTCCAAAAACTGATAACAACATCTCTTAGCCTCTTTGGCAGTAAACAAATATTAAGATTATTGGATCTTATAGAAAGTTAGATGAGCTTTGCCTTTGGGCATTTAGAGTTGTAGAGGTTTGTATATACACAGGTAGTTCATAGACTTCTGACTCTCTCATTAACCAAACATCTTTAATACTTTTTAAAAGCTCATGGTGTATGTTGTTCTAAAATGTCTTATGATGCATATCTTACTTGAACTAGAAAATGGTTGAGGTCAACCTGTAATTCCTTTATTTTTCATGAATAAAAGGAATTCAAAATGTAAAATTTGTTATTAATAAAATGTGCCAATTTTGATAATCCCTTCTAATGTAGGCATAACTCAATAGCAACCTATTATCATCTGACCTTGGTATAAGCTCATCTATGGAATTTGAAACTATTATAATTGATCCACAAAGGACACTATTGCCAGGATGCTTGAAAATAAATAATGACAGGATAGATAATATTGTATGATGAAGTGTGAACATATTCTTTGTTCTTCCTTAAAGGCCACTGAATCTTTGTTGAATTTCATGATGTATTAATATGTCACTACACATTTAGGTTCTGAAGCATACAATATATTCTAGCCAGAATGCTTGCCAAGATACTAGTGCCAGAATTGAAATACTGCAATGTGTTTATTGAAGAGCATAAACATAATAAATAGGACTGCGGTTTTATATTCTACTGTGAAACCTCAAAGCGATCAAATGAGAGGGAGAGAGAGAAAGAGGACTCACAAGTTCTGAAAAACTAAAACCAATTCTCAGGCACTTACCAATATAATTAATAATGCAAATAGCATGATGTAAACACCCTGTCTTTATTGAATTCCAGTTGTATTTCAGTGTGTTAGATTCTTCCCTGACATTGTTTCTGTTCTTCACAATGACTTTCTGAGGCACATGATAATCCCATTTTACAGATGAAAGCACTAAGGTTCAGAGAGTAAAAAAACTTAGCCCAAGACATAAAGTTAGTAAGTGACAGAGCCGATTTTTGGATTTTTGAATCTATACCAGCTGAAGTGCAAAACCTATACCATTTACATTCCACAAAGCTGATTTATTAACAGTAGAAAATAAGTGAACCAAATTTATAGTAAAAAAAGTTAATATTTGTTTTTAGAAACTTGAGCTGAATCCACTGTTAAAAGGCAATTCAGTATGAGGAATTATGTTCTAATGAACTTTACAAATCTGTAACCTGATTCATTGCATGCAAGTCTTACCGATTTAACAATTTTTCATTTTTTGAATGTTTATTTTATAAGGCAAGTAATAAATTTTAATATTACAAACACCACAATATTTTTGTAGCTTTTATTTTATAAACATTGTCATATCACATGTGCCAAATCAATTCAGTGACTCAGATTTTAAGATACTAATTAAGAAAGTTGTCCAGAACATGATACTTTTCATTTTTCAATTGTGGATTACATTTTCATACAATTTGTGTGTTATCCATCAAAAATACTAACTGATAATATATTATACAAGTGTTTGCTCTGGGTGCTAAGGTTTATAGAGTATGAGAAACAGTATTTGATTTAAATTCACTTTGTAAACTACTCATTGATTATAGATTGTTCCTCTACTATCAACAGTCATTATATATATATATATGTGTGTGTGTGTGTGTGTATATATATATATATATATATTTCAATTGACCCAATGTTTTAAACACAATGTTGTTTTGTATAATATCACCGAAAGTCCTGTAGAATGAGCACATCATCTTCCTTCAGAAATTAAGGACTGAAGATTCAGAAGATAAGTAACTTATGCAAATTGACACTGCTAGTAATTGGCAAAGTCAGAATTCAAATATAAGAATATCTAATTTTATAAACCATGTTCATTTGACAATATGAAGGTGCCACCTATTCTCACTTTGCTGAGAGAGAATGTAGTCTCTATATTACTACATTACTTATCATGATTCTTTTTTTTTTTTTTTTGACAGAGTCTTGCTCTGTTGCCCAGGCTGGAGTGCAGTGGCATGAATGATCTCGGCTCACTGCAGCCTCTGCCTTCCGGGTTCCAGTGATTCTCCTGCCTCAGCCTCCCGAGTAGCTGGGATTACAGGTGTGTGCCACCATGTCTGGCTAATTTTTGTATTTATTTAGTAGAGATTGGGTTTCACTATGTTGGCCAGGCTGGTCTGCAACTCCTGACTTCAAGTGATCCACCCATCTCAGCCTTCCAAAGTGCTGGGATTACAGGCATGAACCAGCATGCCCAGCCCTTATCATGATTCTTATAACAGACCAAATTATGTCATAATGACATTGCTTATTTATATGCTAAGCATCATATAAATACAATTATTCTATGTACACCAAATCTAAACTATCAAGTAACTTTTATTTATTGTTATGTGTAAAACAAAACAATTTCATCTTTATTTTGCAAAGCACTTCCAAGACATTTCATATAAATAGTTTAAATTTACTTTTATCTCTATCTTATTTTCCTGATGCAGGTAGTTGCCATATTATTGAATAATGTTTGTATTCTATTTTAGCAATGTTATATGTTCTTTAAATGGATTATCTTATTTAGTAATCACTTTTCATTCACATTGGAGATGAAGAAACTAAGTTCACTGAATTGAAGATTTGACCAGCTTCACATAGTCAGTGTCTCAGTCTGGCATTGAATGCAGCCTGTTGGATTCAGAGCCTAAGGATGAGGGACGGTCATTCATATTTAATTTGATGACCTCGTGCCACCTCAAAGTGAAATTATTTCTGAATTGTTAAGAAGGACTGTGAAATATCAGTTTCCAAAAACCGTTTTCTTGAAGTATAGAGTATATAAATAAAGTGTGGCAATGCTGTAATCATGATGGCCCAGCTTGATGAATTTTCAGAATTTATATCCATGTCAGTAACCCCCAGATAAGAAAGAGAACATTATTATTTCTCCAGAAACCCTTTTATCTTTCCTTTGAGCCACTGCCTTCCTACAAAGGAAACCCCGTCCTAATACCTAACACCAGATTTTATTTCTGCCTATGTTTGAGCTTTATGGAAATAATGATTATACTGTGTGTGTCCTTTTGTGTTTGGTTTCTGACTAAGATTAACTTTCCTAGAATTCAATCCTGAGATGGAGATTGACAAACAAGAAGTTGACTGGGGAGCCCTCGTGGCAGAATAGCCCGTAAGGGAGTAGGGGAGGGAGGTTCTGTCAGAAGGAGGAATTGAATGGAGATGTAGTTGCCCCAGAGTCCTTATCCAGGCCCACACAGGACTTCGGAGCTTCATGGCACAAATGAGCAAGGGGGCCAGGCCTTGACCATCTCTGTCTTGGAGAGGGGATGGAGGAGGTGCACTTGCATGTGCTATAGTCCACCTGCCGGGCTGTTGGGATCCACTTGCTTCATTTAATCTCATGGGGAAGAGTTCCTCCAGGGAGTGGAATGAATCCCTAGCTGCAGCAGCTGGTCTCTGGGCTGCACTGCTCCTCCTCATGTCCTTTCTCTCCTACCAATACTAGATTCCCCACATCCTCTGTTAGCATCTCTGTTTGTCTAGATGGATAACGAGGTAAAGTGATCCAGATCTCCATCTGAACACCATGCCTGTCTCAGGCTGTGGCACTTCTCCATACTCCATCACAGTTGGGCAGGGAGTATCAAAAACGCCCCAGTGAATTACCTGATGCCAGACATATCCTTCCCTGCCTCCTTGTGAATATCATGGGCTTGATGCTCTGTAATAGCGTCCCCTCCGATCTGCCATCACCTAAAAAGGCAGCACCACTGAGCATCGCAGCATTGCCTGTGCATGTCTAGGCAGCACATTTCTTAGGACTTTGGCAAATCATGTATTATCCAGGACAGAGTGTGGGGACCTGGTGGGTTTTCTGGCCTTTGTGTATCCTGGAATCTATACTCTATCGTGTTCACTTCTCTGTATGTTTTTCTTTTTCTTTTTCTGTTGCTGGCCTTGCTTTGGACCATTGCCACCTCCAAATTTCAGAGAGCCACCTTAGCAACATGAATTCTGTCTTCTGGTGTCCTTTTTAAGCGTTAAATCCTGTATAACAGGTGGTTGTTCCCATGTCAATAAGCTGTTCCTTATTAAACTTTATGTTTCTCCGTACTTGGTCCTAGACCCTGAACCCATTCTCTCAGCTCTAGCCATGCATGTTGGGCAGGTGCCACAGCTCCTTCAGTGTAAACACCCTTCTCTGTTAGCAGAGCCAGCACTTATCCAGCTGGATTATGTTGTTACCTGACCTAGTTATTTGTCTGGCAGCCTGGAGGAGAAGCTGACTATATCTTGATGAGGGCACTTGCTATCTTGCAAGGCAGAGCCCTCTGCATCATGTTTATGCAAGGCAGAGATGATAGCCTTAACAGAGTGGAGTGGGGTACTTGTTTAGGCCCAGGAGGTTCTGAGGAATCTAGTGATAAGAGATTTTCAAGTGCATCCATTGAGCTATTGCAAATCTCACGGTCCCCCTCTTCACTAACACAGGACCAGGCCTTGGCACAGCTGACTTGCTGGGGCTGGCTGAGATGTCCAGTTTCCCTTATCGTTAAGCCCTGAGCCTTATCATCAGCCTATTCTGCATCTGACTATAGGAAATGAGTATCTTTACACGATACCAAGGAGACTGTAGTAGTTAGTCTTACAAGATAAGGATGTCCTTCCCCGCTTTAACTCCCCTGACATTCTCCCTATATAAGCATGTCGCATCCAGAAATTGAGCTTATTTTTTGCTCCCCTTGAACCTGAGCTGGACTTTTGACAGGCTGTGATCAATCAAATGTGGCAGAAGTGATGGTTATGTTCTCGGACTTCCAAGCCCATTAAAGGACTGGCAGATTTCTCTTTCTCCTCTTGGAACCCAGCCATCATGCTGTTAGGTGCCCAAGCAACATGAAGAGGTCACATGAAGGAGGACTGGGTGCTCCAGTCAAAATCCTAAGCTGATATCCTAGCCTACGGCCAGAATCCAATGCCAGCCGCATGAGTGAACCATATTGGTTGTTGCAGAATATGGAGCCTTCAGATGACTCCAGCCAATCTCACGTGGAGAAGAAAAGCTGCCTCGCTGAGCCCATCAACCTCCAGATTATGAAAGATAATAAAATGGCATTATTTTAAGACAAAGTTTTGGGGGTGATTTGTTATGCAGCAATGGAAAATAGAAATTGACTCCCTCTGATCTATTCACTTTGCTCTAAATTGCTGCTTTCAGTTTTTCATTGACTTTCTCTGCCCGCTATACCCTAAGCAAGAGCCATCTGATCCCATTACTGTAGTTACGAGTCCACCCAAACCTTGCAAACAGCCATGATGTTGTATCCTCCAGTGTATTTTCTGCCATTAAAAGTTTTAATAACTGTACCATTATCTCATCCCAGGGGCTATCAGTTCTCTACTGATGATGGGTCTCCACTGTGAGCTGTGCGGTGGGTGATGCTTGGACTATTCCTTGTACCAACCCTCTTTTCTTGAGTTCTTCAGGAAACAGACTGTGAAACTCAGAGTTGCATGAAAAAAAATTTGTTGGAGAGCCCTCTTGGCAACACCGTCTCCAAGGGGCTGAGAGAAGTAGGTTGGTCAGAGGGAGAATTTGAACTAAGATGCAGTTGCACCAAAGGCCTCAGCCAAACCCATGAGGTGCTCTGGAGTAAGGACTATTCTCCAGAGATGTCCCATATTGAGGCAAAAGGGCAGGCCCATATCACCCACTTATTGGAGGGTTGCTGCTTTTGCCAGAGGAAGTCAGGCATGAGCCTTCAGCAGGCAAAACTCCTGGAGCTGGGGAAACGATTACCTCAGGTTGAAGTGGGGATTCTCTGTGGTACACCATGTCACGTGGGACAGCATCTTTTGTTGGTTATAATTGTGAGATCCATCAATATTGTCGTGCATAGCAATAGTTTGTTCTCATTGTGTCACTATCTTAAACTTTTTTGATTGCTTTTGTTGCTATGAATGTTCTTGATTCCACCTTTTGATTTTATATATATATATATATTTGGGGGGAATTGTATGTCTGAAAATAAAATTGCTGGATCAGAGGATACTGTATATGTAATTCCATTTATAGCAAACACAGTTTTCCAAAATGTTTTAAGCAATGTATACTTCCATCAGCAATGTATGAGAGTTCTGTTATATATAGTTTTATACTTTTATATTCCATTTTAATGTTTGGAAATGGGATACTTAATACATGCATATATACTTTATATGTATGTACCTGTATGTATGCTTCTGATCATTCTCAGAATGCTATATTATTTGGAATTATTTAGAATCTACTTTAAAAATGGAAGCTAACTTTATTTGATTGTTTTGACTATTTTAATATTGAAAATCTAGCTAGACTTATTGAATTTTTCTACCAATTTTTTTTATTTTTCCGTAAGTTATTGGGGTACATGTGGTACTTGGTTACATGAGTAAGTTCTTTAGTGAAGATTTGTGAGAACCTGGTGCACCCATCACCCAAGCAGTATACACTGCACCATATTTGTTGTCTTTTATCCTTTGCCCCCCTCCCACTCTTCCCAAGTACCCGAAGTCTATCGTATCATTCTTATGCCTTTGCGTCCTCATAGCGTACCTCCCACATATCAGTGAGAACATACCATGTTTGGTTTTCCATTCCTGAGTTACTTCACTTAGAATAATAGTCTCTGATCTGTTCCAGGTTATTGCAAATGCTGTTAATTCATTCCTTTTTATGGCTGAGTAGTATTCCATCCTATATATATACCAGAGATTTTTTATCCACTCGTTGACTGATGATCATTGATTTGGTTCCACAATTTTGCTATTGTGAATTGTGCTGCTACAAACTTGCGTGTGCAAGTATCTTTTCTCAAATAAGGACTTCTTTTCCTCTGGGTAGATACCCAGTAGAGGGTGAAACAAATCAGTAAGAAAAAAAAATCAATCCCATCAAAAACTGGGCTAAGAACGTGAATAGAGAATTCCCAAAAGAAGATATACAAATCGTCAACAAACATGAAAAAATTTATCAACATCACGAATGATCAGGGAAATCCAAATCAAAACCACAATGCGATACCATCTTACTCCTGTAAGAATGGCGATAATCAAAGAACCAGTTAAACTTTTTTTTTTTTTTTTTTGAGACGGAGTCTCGCTCTGTCGCCCAGGCTGGAGTGCAGTGGCGCGATCTCGGCTCACTGCAAGCTCCGCCTCCCGGGTTCACGCCATTCTCCTGCCTCAGCCTCCCGAGTAGCTGGGACTACAGGCGCCCGCTACCACGCCCGGCTAATTTTTTGTATTTTTAGTAGAGACGGGGTTTCACCGTGTTAGCCAGGATGGTCTCGATCTCCTGACCTCGTGATCCGCCCGCCTCGGCCTCCCAAAGTGCTGGGATTACAGACGTGAGCCACCGCGCCCGGCCAGAACCAGTTAAACTTTAACCTGCATAAAGCTTTAACAGAAATAACTAAAGACGTTGTCTCTCATCGATATAATTTTATATCCCTCACTATCTTCAGAAAGAAAAATGTGTTGATTTTATTTTCAAGATTTGTGAATTCTGTGATAGAGATAAGAAGACCAAAAGGTTGCTATTTCTCAACATCACATTATCTGTAAGATACCGAAATTTGCAGATAGCATATTACTGCTTACTGCCTTCCACATAGGAAATTTTCCAAATATTTTAATCTACTTGGAAAAAAAGAATTATAGAAACTGCAAAAGAGGGAAATAAATAAAAAAATTAACGGTAGTCACATGTATCATTCTCTTTTCAGCATCATTTTTCTCTTTGTAACTTAGAAAAATGGAATACTGTCAGTAACCACCTTTTCTTGCCTAATATTTTATAACTAGTTTCTTTATCAAAAAACAAAACCCTAAGTTACCATTTTTTAAATTATTTTATAGTTTCCATGTAGTAGATATATCATAATATTATAATTCATTTAAATAACCTATTGCTGGACATTTGGGTTGTTTTTATTTTTTGGCTTCTACAAAATACAATGTGTGTGTGTGTGTGTGTGTGTGTGTGTGTGTGTGTGTGTATAATGGTTTCATTTGCCAATTGAGCTTAAATTCTAGAAGGAATTGCTAGTCTAGGTTAGAGCGTTTTCCTAGATGTTGTCAAATTAACCCCAGAAATATTCTTATTTGACAATGATATACCTACCTCTGCTTTTGAGTATATGATTTTTCTACACTTTGGCTGATACACAGTTTTAACAATGAATCACCTTTGCCAATCTAATATATGAATAATATATGTTATTACTTTAATTTTTATTTCTTCCTTAGTAGTGAGACTGAATTTTTCGCAGACTTATAATGGACATATTATTAATTTTGTACATTTTGTTTTGTTCATTCTTAATTGGTTTGTTCATCTTTTATCAATTTCTATCAACTATAAACCTTTTGCTGTCCCAAATGCCAATATGTCTCGTATGCCATATCCCTTATACCAACGTCATGTTTATATCTTGCCATTGTTTTTCAACTCTTATTGTAATTTTGACATATTCTTTTTTGGTTTTCTGTTTGTTTATCGTTTATGGTTTCTGGTTTGGCCTTATGCTTATAAAAAAACCTTTTCAATCCCTGGTTTTTCTGCTGATTTTAGCCTCCAGTTGGATGTAGTAACAATAGTGAACTGCCTACTATTTTAGTTCTGTGCTTTTTATGGTATTTTCTATGGCTGGCATAGTACCTCTGTTCTCCCACCCCCTGCAACACACCCACACGAATACACACAGCATTATAACCACTACCATGAATATGCACCTGATAAATATCGACCCTTTTGGGAAGACTCTGATCAAGAATAACTTTTCTTTGGAGCCTTTCCTGACTCGCCTCCCTTTCTCCTCTCTGTAAAGTTGACTGTTCTTTTTTTCATCTTTCCTTCTACCACCTCAAAGTATCTATCACAACACCTCAAATACTTTAAGGCCCAAACTTGATTACAGATTTGTATGATCTTACTCAACTCTAAATTCTTTGACAAAACTCATGTTCATCTCCATACCCCCAGAGTATATGATAGCACCTGCTGCAGGAGAGTTGGACAATAAATGTCTGTTGAGTGCCTGTTAGATACTTTTCTTATTTATTTATTTATTTATTTAGAGACTGAGTCTCACTCTGGCGTAATCTCGGCTCACTGCAACCTCCCCCTCTTGGATTCAAGCAATTCTCCTGCCTCAGCCTTCCGAGTAGCTGGGATTACAGACACATGCCACCACTCCCAGCTAATTTTTTTTTGTATTTTTAGTAGAGACTGGGTATCACCATGTTGGCCAGGCTGGTCTTGAACTCCTGACCTGAAGTGATCCTACCGCCTCAGCCTCCCAAAGTGCTGGGATTACAGGCGTGAGCCAGCGCACTCGGCCTGTTAGATAATTTTAGATACATGATTGAGGGAAGGGATTTGCCGAGACCCAGAGAGCTCCTAGGAAGCATAGCCAAGCCTAATGCCAATGCTAGGTTCTGTTGACTGCTTTGCGTTACTGCTACTCTACTTGCAAGTGGAGTCAGTAATGACGATCAGTAAGCATATCCTTTGTACAGATAACTAAATCCAGAAAGTTTACATTCAAATTCCCTCTTTCATTATCTAGCTTTCATCTAGCTAGAACTTATTTAATTTACCTGTGTAAAGATGACATCTCTTTCTCTAAAGGGAAAAACTTGGGCAGCCAAACAGTACTTTTGGGTGGCTAGAATTAAAAGTCTTCCCACCCCCAATTACCTTGTTTTTTTACAGCAAATGCTACTTTTTTTCCCTTTAACTAAATTGTGTTTTGCCCGTTATTTTTTCTGGTTGGTAAAATTTGCATTGCTAAAGTGGGATTAAACTTAACTGTTATTGTTTTGTGGCTAGAATTGCATGGAGTAAGCCACCTTCTTACATAAAGTAAATAGATTTCATGGTTCAGCAACTAACAAAAATCTAACTTAATGTGACAGGAGAGTGCAATTTTAAAAGGAAAGCTCCCAATGATCATAAAATCATCAACTTCTTTTGAGTGAGAAGAGACCACAGAAATTGCTTTTTATTCAAATTGCCAACCAAAGTCAACAATGCAGAAATATATTTATCCAGCTTTTGACTACACTGTCTCAGTTTGCACTTTCTCATAAAGCCACTAATTTTATATTTTATACAGTTCTCATGCTTATAAGATTTCTCCCGATTTCAAGATCAATTAGTCCCTCTTTCTCTCCATTTACTATTGCAGGACTCTTCTAACTGGCTTGCTGGTTGTCCTCTAATTCATTCCCTGACACAACCACTCCCAATATCCTACTCGAATTCTAGTGTTTAGAGAGAATTAGTGGCTAAAAAAGGATATCTACTTATGCGCTGCCTCTCTTCCCACCTGGCAAAAAGACACTTGCCTTTTCCTAGCAGTGTGACCTTGGACATTCACAAACCTCTGTTAACCTCAGTGTTCTCAGTTATGAAGCATGATAATACCTTCCCCACCTCACAGAGTTGTTTCACAGATTAAAATATGTGCACAAAAACACCCTTACAACTATGCAAGGCTTTATGTTAAATTCTCTTGAGGCAGGAGAATAGGGTCTGGAGGCAGGGAACCTAAGGCTGATTCATGCTGACTTCCTAGAACTAAATCAGAAGGAAAACCCCAAGTTTCCATGCTCAAGTAACAATAGGACCAGGGGTTACTGCCTTTGCAAACTCCCCTCGCTTTCTGCCTCACAGATGAAAAATGGAAACTACTTCTGATTGGTCCCCTCCCACAACCAATCAGACTGGTGGTGGGCCTAGTTTTCATCTGCATAGGGCAATAACTTTGTAACCACTTCAGCCTCTGATTGGCCCCCTCTCACAACCAATCAGACGTTTGCATAAGGTGTAACTTTGTAACGTAAGTCTCTGATTGGTTGCAGGCCACGCCTTCACTTACATAGGGCGTAAACCAACTAACTAATGGGAATCCTCTACGGTTTAAATACCCCAGAAAATTCCATAACCAGGGCTCTTGAGCTGAGCCTGCGCCCACATTGTGGAGTGTACCTTCACATCAATAGATCTGTGCTTTCATTCCTTCGTTCTTTAGTTGCTTTGTTTGTACTTTTTGTCCAATTCTTTGTTCAAAACGCCAAGAACTTGGACAACTGGTAGTCAAAACCTTCCCCCGGTAGCACGTCTATTCTCTAAAGCTAGTTTGGAGCCCCTGTTGGTGGCACCAGTGATTCTAGTGTTTTAAGTGAACTCCCTGGACCCATCTTTGTCTTGAGATAGTCTTCTAAGCACACAAGATAAGTCAGTTAGGTGAGAAACAGTGAAAGCCACTTTGTATTAAGTGTAAGAGTGTAAAATGTCAATCTTCAGAATAATAGGGACGTATTGTGTCCCCTCTCACTGTCTATTTTTATCATTATGCGTATACATATATATTTATAGTTTAATTCTCAGAAAGTGGCAAACTTGCTGAGAAAGAAAAAAATGGCACTTTGAAAAAATGCTCATTGTGTTGTTCTTTGAATAATTCCTGACACAGGGCTGGACTTAAGGAAATATGTTTTTTTTTCTTCCTTCCTTTCACTTGCAATTAATTATGAATGTTTCAAAGTAGTGTCTGAATTCCAGAAACTATCCAGATAAAATGACATAGGAGGTATTGTAAATCTGTCATCTATGTTGTATTGATATATGCTTTCTCCACCAGTGGAAAATGGACCACCATGTTGCCCTCTGATTTGGATTGCCTTGAGGGATACCTATGGCATTAATACTCCTGCTTTGGCGCGGGTGTTCTAGGTGCTGATGTAAACCCAATTTTGAGTTATAGTTTATAATTGCAAGAAAAATCCCTTTTCTTTTTCAACCACTAACTGAAGTGCTGAAACCTCACTTATGAATGTGAATACTTTTCCAACTGTGTGTAATTGAATGTACTTAAACTTAAGTAGTTGCTTATATTCTTGTTCTTTCCCCATACAATGAAGGTACCATTCTCTACCACGATTATTCTCTATTTTAGTTATTTTCTCAAAGAACTAGTAGGATATAGTTGCTTCTATTTTTAGCATTTATTTCAAGATCATAGGAGGGCATGGGGAGAAGCCTTTTTTGTTGTTATTATTTTTGTTTTAAAATCAAACTATTAGGTGCCTTACATAATCAGCCCATGTCTAGCATGTGGGACTATTTTACTGTCCTGCCAGAGTCTTCTGTGACTTTGCTGTATTTGTCAGGCCTTTATGCGTTTTCCTCATATTATTATAATCTCTGATTTCATAGGATTTCCTTTTAAATTGACATTTTCCTTTGAAAGACTTTGAAAAGAAATACAGAAAAAAAATTATGTAGAATAAGAAAATACAGACTCCATTCAAATTCATTAGATTTATTTTAACCCTCAAAGCTATTTCCCAGTAATGTATGTAAGAGTAAATTAGTTTTCATCTTTATGTAATATTGTATGTTTTTGTCAGCTCATGATAGCTGTGCTTTTATTGTCTACCTTGGGTATTACCTGTGGCATTTATATTTTGTTGTTGTTTAAGCTTTATTCCAACTTCTTCCTTGCCATGTTTTCTTGCGGTCTCCAGAGCAGCTAGTGTGTGCTCAGCAAATGTAAACTCAGTCAAATAATTATTAGGAAGGAAAACTGACTTCACAGGAAAAACATCAAAATGTATTTCAAACTCAGCTAGAACTGAATTTTGAGTTATCTAATGCTATTAAATGAGATTTCACTTGCTCTCATTCGTTAATTAATATCCTAAAGAGTTATCTGTTCTTTCCAAGTCATATACAGTGAAATACTCATATGGTTATAAAAACAAGAAACTGTTGGATAAGGAACATTTTTATCACCATCTTCCCTTCACCACACCTTTTGCACTTTCCTTCCTCAAAAGTCCTGTGACTTTGGTGTCTGGCATGTGGTATCTCTGCAGGCACTGATCCTGAGAGCAATTTGGCAGAGGACTTTTGACTGGGACTGGGAAGTTTAAAGGTTGAAGAACAGATAGTTTGGGAAGGAACTGCCTTCCCACACTATCTGAGCAAGTGGGAAAAAGGGCTGCAGAAGGGAGCCAGGGAGAAAAAATATAAGTGAGACCCAATTCTTCTTCTTGATATTTCATAGCCTAATTACTTAAGTGTGAAACCTTCTCCAGAATAGCAAATAGATCATGCAAATAACCCATGGACACTCAACTGGAATTTGGCAAGAAAAAACATAATAAAAAGAAAGAAAGGAATCAAAAGCTATTTCCATTCCAAGGGACAATCTCAGCCTTTTAAATAATTATTTAAAAATTTGCATGCACATAGGAACAAATTTCTCCATTTTAAAATGTAACAAGACTTTGATTTGCATTATTAAAACATTTCTTAAAATATAATTTATAATTTGGCAGGAATATAATCAATGGGGGAGGGAAACTTTGTCATCAGAATTTTTGTGCGTATTTTAAAGCATGCATGGCGAAATATTGCCTATCATTTAAAAATTGTTTTGTTAAGGAGAATTTTTTGCTAAAAACATCTTTTATTTTCTTTTCAAACATAGATAACATTAAGCATTATTATTGTAATACCGAGTTTTGAAAATGAAAATTAAATAAGTAGAATTTTCGTTATGTGGGTAAAATTACATTGCATTTTCTGAATTTTAAAAATTCAACCTATATATTCCAGGTATATTTTAGTTGATCATAGGGAAGTGGACTTTTTGGTGGAACTTCAGTACTTGGTTTATAGATCAGGTAAGCATTATATGCTCTCAATCCACATTAATGAGCAACCACTCACACGTTACAATGGACACTTTTAAATGGCAGTAGGGCCTATAACATATCAACTTTAAATTTTGCCAACATTTCCAAATCAGAACTAATAATACCTACCATTAATTAATGTAGAAAATACACCTTTAGTTTGCAATATTATTCAGAAGAAAAAGAAATGGTAAGAATATCTTTAAACCTAGTATTAGTCATGGTCAGAGTTCTACCGTAATTCATATACTGAGCCATTATCTTTTGCAATATAATACTAAGTGAAAGATTTCAGAGTGTGCAATATTGTTGGAGATAAGAACATCTATAAATCTGTACAATCTCCATTAAGGCTGGCTTGACCTGTAAGCATTCCAAATAATTGCTTTGGGAGACAGGGAAATTTTGGTGAGAGATGTGGTGAAAAAAATAAGCCAGACTCCATTTGCTGCTGGCTACAGACATGTCATTATGGACTCTAATGGTCCTTTTGACTGTCTTCTTTTTACTTCCTCTAATTTTTCTTTTTGCAAAGCAACTTTTTACCAATTCAGTGCTTTTTAATAATTAAAAAAGCAATACTCTACAATGGTAACATCCTAATGTTAAAAAAAATTGGCTTTGAGATCCGATTCTGATGTTCTTGGGCCAAGTGACCTTGAAAATGTCATTTCACCCTGTCTGAATCGTTCTCATCTGTAAAATAGAATTAACCATGTCTTCCCGGCCTGCTTCCCATAGTTTTCTTGAAGAGCAAATAAGGCATTTTCTTTGTTACTTTGAAAATGACTCTGCTAAGTGAATGTGTGAGATTATTATATTTTAGTTCCTAACATTAATAATATAAATAGAGATATCTGTTTCTGATAAACCTGTTTTGTTCACCAATTTAAAAGTAATTTCCTAAAATTTAGTGGATTAAATGAAACATTATAAATAATATAGATGTGAGTTTAACTATGACCTCTTATGCATCTTAATGTCCTAAAGGAGTGTTAATATTATCATAGCTAGATTACATGAAGACATTGACTTCTGATTAGGTACTTATTGGCCAAAGAGTGGTGAAGTTCAGTTATCGCCAAAAGGGATGATAAATTTTAGTGTTCTCTGAAAGCTGTAATCAGTAGCCCCCTGCTATTGGATTGTGTAAGTGCTGAGGCTACTTTCTCTCAAGGAACCCTGGCACTTCACTCTCCCTGTCTGTGTCCCCTCAGTGTGGTGCTTAAATCACCTAGGTGCTTGTTAAAATATAGATTGCTGGGCCCTTGCTACCTGCAGCCTTAAAATATAGTTTAGAATTTGGCAGGAATATAGTCAATTGGGGAGGGAAACTTTGTCATCGGAATTTTTGTATGTATTTTAAAGCATGCATGGTGAAATATTACCTATCATTTAAAAATTGTTTTGTTAAGGCAAATTTTAAGCTAAAAACATGTCTTTTCAAACATAGATAACATTCAGCATTATTGTAATACCAAGTTTAAAAAATGAAAGTTAAATAATTAGATTTGTCATTATCTGGGTCAAATTACATTATATTTTCTGCATTTTAAAAGTTCAACCTACATTTTCCAGGTATATTTTAGTTAATCATAGGGAAGTGGATCAACTTCCCTATGATCAACGGGATTATGCTTTTTAAAGAAGATCTCCAGATGCTGCTGACACACACTAATGATTAAATATCACTAGTTCTTGATCACTAAATTCTCAGTCTGACAATAAGTGTAATTCTTCTAAATTTTATAAGCAGAAAACTCAGAAGGAAAAAAAATACTTTCTCATGCCTAGTATAGTGCCTGGTACTTTTGTTCTGTATCTGTTTTTACTGGCAGTTGTGGCTTTTTTGTTCTATACAGAATAAGCAGCATGGTTTTTGCAAAGAAAGTAATTTTAAGAATGCAAAGATGAGGTTAAAAGATTTAAGCTTCTTTCACACCTTTCATCCAACCAGGGTCTGTGATTATTAATTGAAAAATTGTAGAACCCGTTTTGACAAAGGAGTTTTGTGTTGTGAGCTATAATAGGAATTGGTTTGGCTCCATCTCCAACTGAAATAAATGAAACTTTGGATCTGATCATTAACCATTTTGGAGTGCCTCTGCTGACATTAGTAATAGTGTGTCACTTGATTTCCTGTTTCCTGCATGACTTACCCAACCTGATACTCTTTGGCTGATACTTCTAAGTAATTTGGAGTATTTTGACATATTTTAAACTACCCAAGGAAGAGAAGAGTTGACTTGTGTTTGAGTGTGAAAATAAGGACCTGCAGTGTATTTACAAATAGTAAACTTCAGTAGGGAGGATAGGCTGAATTCAGGGAAAGGAAATCTTTGAAACTTTGAAGCCAAAGTGGATTGTTCTATAGCAGGAGCTCTTAAAGGGTGATCCCCAGCCATCAGGTGCAGTACACAGTGGAGGTTGTTATACATGCACATTTTCAGGCACTACCACAAATCACTATTCTTGCCTGTTGAGTTAGCCATGATATGATGCCATCAGCTCTTGAATTTATTTTCTCAACTTCTGACTTTGTCCTAAGAGTCTTAACATCTTGGCTTCCTCAGTCACAGAGGTTGAGCCTTGGTTTCAGCTGCTGTGTCTACCAGTTGCTCCCCCGAGAGCCCCACAAAGAACATTCTGTGTATGTCCTGCAGTCTTTATTTCATGTCCTTTACACTTAGTGACATATATCTGTGAAAATATACATGGGACACAGGAAAGAGCCAAACTGACAGTTTCCTTCTCTGGATTGGCCCCAGTGGCCCAGGCATCATCTGCCCATTAGCAGATGCTGTAGCAGCAGGTTTGAAAACTCAGCTTGTCCTTTTTCCGTTCCGAACAACAGCAGGAGAGGAATTGTCCTTTATGAGACATATTAGGTCAAAACTTGAATGTTTTCACAGAATTATTCAGGTCACCTTGTCCCCAGAGAAAATCAACCTGATCAGCCACCTGTTAACATCTTGTCAGAATCTTTGTTTCCTCTAGTCCTAAAGGGAACAGCAACACCATGCTTGGCTGCTGGGGGGATGGGGAGTGCAGGCAGATGCTCAGGGGCGTGCTGCAGGTGGATGTCCCGGGTAGTGGTTCAGGAGGAGGCCCTGGGGATGTGGTGCAGGTGGATGCCTGGCGGGGGGTGGGGGAGCACGTGGTGCAGGAAGCTGCCTTCAAGAGTGGTGCAGGTGTCACTGCAGATCCTCGATTTGTTGACATCCCTATACTTTTTTTTATTCAGGGCTTTATTAATGATGCTCTCAGGGCCCTTCTGAAACTAGACATACCTAGCTTTTTTCCCGAGTCAGGTTGCTGCTTAGTAAGCATAGAAGTGAGTCAGTGCCTTACAGGTATTTATGCATGGAAGGAGAGACGGCAGGTCTTGGGAAATACAGGGCACTTACAGAATAGGTTCTTTAGCTCCCTATGAAGTGAGGGATATTCTTCTTCATTTTTTTCCAATAGATGTCTCTCTCTATGCCTCTTGCTTCTCTACCTGCCTCTCTGGAGAAAGCCAGCCTCTGCACCTGTAATTGAAAAGTAGTAAGCTTCACATCCTGTGGGATTAATGGTGCTGAATCAGAGTGCTGGCTTTATCCCCAACAGTCTCAACAAAGGATTTCTGAGGAAAGATGGAGAAAAAGGTATCCTAAGACGTTGTAAAATAGTGAAAAATAACACTTGACATCAGCTGCCGCTATATTTACATTTTTATTTCTCTACTCATTAGCTGTTTAATTTTGGACAGATAAGCTTTCTGACGCTCAGTTTCATCACCTGTAAGATGGGATTCTAATAATACTTATTTTACAAGGATTTTTAAAATAAATGTAATTAATATAAGGTAAATGCACATAAATAGACCCTGAAACACTAGTAGCTATCATTTGTTACTCTTGTTGTTTTCAGGAATTCTTGTTGGTAGTAGTAGATTAAACATTTCCAGTGTAAAAAAAGATAATTCCACTTGGTGTCAATAGTTTTTTAAACATAGAAGTAAATCCTTTCTTTTTAACAACTTGACATTGAAGTGAGTTATGAAAAAGATATTTTGAAATCATCTTTTCTAATGATTTTTAAAATGGGTCCGTCTAGGCCTGGTGCAGTGGCTCACGCCTGTAATCCCAGCACTTTGGGAGGCCAAGGCAGGCGGATCACAAGGTCAGGAGATCGTGACCATCCTGGCCAACATGATGAA
This sequence comes from Pan troglodytes, assembly GCF_028858775.2. Lineage (NCBI taxonomy): Eukaryota > Metazoa > Chordata > Mammalia > Primates > Hominidae > Pan > Pan troglodytes. The sequence continues at coordinate 26,485,064 of NC_072415.2, forward strand.
AACCCTTCTCTACTAAAAGAAAAAAAATTAACCAGGCGTAGTGGTGCGCGCTTGTAGTCCCAGCTACTTGGGAGGCTGAGGCAGGGAATTGCTTGGACCCCGGAGGCGGAGGTTGCAGTTAGCCGAGATCATGCCACGGCACTCCAGCCTGGCGACAGAGTGAGACACTGTCTCAAAAAAAAGCAAAACAAAAAAACGGCACTCTTGATCTGGAATAGCCTGGCTTGTCTTACATGGCTAAACTCTTAAAATTCTTCCAGGTTTGTGATTTAATAAATTACCCCTGGCTTAATGGACACATAGAGTATTGATTTAAGTAACACAGATGAAAGCAAAGGGACAACAGTTTCTCTCCATTTACCAATTTCCTGTGTTTCTGAAGTGGCTCCTATATTTATCTTTTCATAGCAGCAATAATGCCTTCAACGTCCATCCTCCGCAATCATCTTCCATCAGTTTCAAAACATTTTCTGTAATAGCTATTAAGTTAATAGACACTGCGGGTCTGCTACACTGAGAGTTGGTAAACAATTTGTCCGGGATCAAGCAGGACCAAGCATGTGTAATTTCAGTTGGTATGTCCATAGCATATCCGCTAACTGTAATGTAATTTCCGCTTTCACTGTATTTGACTTCAACTTCTAAGGTCACTGGAGAAAGTGAACAGTCACATTTCTAGTAATGAAAAAAAAAATCGCTTTATGAAAGTCTGTTTTTTTGTATTCCTGCAGAAAAGCAATGGGGACAAATTGGGATTTTCAGGAATTCCTATTAGATGTTTGCCTATTTGTACTTAAAATGCTTAAACAGATGCTGTTCTTTTTCACTGTTTGCTTTTCATAGATATGCCTTATCTCCTCATGTGATTTTATGTGGCCTGTGGCTCTGAACACATACAAAGATTTTATGAATATTTATTAACATTAATTTTGATATACATTGGTATTTCAAAAAAAATTAGTGGCAGAAACAATACACATTTGAGTACATACCCCTTAACTAATAGATCATATTGTATCCTCCATTCTCTATTTAGAATTATGCCTTAGAAAGTCATTACATCTTAAAAATAGAAGCACACACTAAATTAGAATAACATATTGATGAATAATCTATAAAACTTTTTTTCACTCATAAACCCTGCTCTTATTAGCCAGATAAAAATGTCCTGAAAAAGATGATTTAAGAAATCTTTACCTCCGGCTGATTAATTTAAATTGTAAAGACCACTGGTTCCTAACATATGGTAAGATTGATCTACAAAAATTACCAGTCTATCCTTATGTATCTTAAAATTTTATCAACTAAAAACATAATAATGGTTGAAATTTACTTATTTCAGCTCAAATAATTCCAGATTCAGGACAGTTTTACTCCATTAGCTTGTGGCTTGTACTGCTTATGAAAAAAAAATACTTGTTATCTCTGTAAGGTGCAATAAAGAGTAAGGAGCATACCTGAGGAAAAAAATATTTGAGGACTTTGCATTTCTGTTACAATATACAAATGCATGCTGATAATTTCAAGTGGATATAATCAGTTCAAAGAAGATGAACATAGGATCCAAGAAGTGCTTTGATATAAAGTGTGGTTTCAAAGTACATAGAAGTAATAAATCAGATGTTTAAGATGTTATTACCTAGACTATACTAATTTAAAATGATCTATTTTAGTACTTACTCTGACTTTTATATCAGTTACAAGTAACCAAAATCAGCTTTCTGAAGCCAGACTAAGGAAATATAGCCTTCTAATGACATAGTTAAGTCATGGTTGTTGAGGAAACCAGTACTAGTAATAGTGACTACAACAACTTGTTATACATGCTACACACTAGGTATTATGCAAAGGACTTTAAGTGATTTATTTTATTTACTTCTCCCAACTACCCTATGGTGGAGATACTTTATCATGCCTATTTGACAAGTAAAGGCATGGAGCCTCAGAGTTTAAATACCCTGCCTTGGTTGCATAGCTAGTGAGTAACCCTGGGATCAGAAGTCAGGTGTGTCTGGCTCCAGAGCCCATGTTGTTACCTTTTGGCTCTAGCACTTCATTCCATGGCAGCTTTACCCTTTGTTTCATTCTTTCTCCACTGTGATTTTATTGTACAAATGATATTCTAATTAGCTTAGAGAGCAAATTTGTGCACATTATGCAATATGGGTTTGGGAAACCGTCAGCAAAACCCAGCCAAGGGCTCTTCATTCAGTGAACCACAGACACTACCCTCCAGCATGCTCACCCTCTCCATCTGTCTGGGAGACTCATCCCTCCTTCTGGCTCACGTGGTAAAAAGATATAGGAGCTTTCTCTCTCTTGCTCTTCCTTTTGTACTTCTTTTGGTCACCCAAGCCCTAGCATGAGTTTCTACCTTTCCAAGTGAACCAACCAAATTGCTCTTGAGAGGGAAGAACATGTGGCTTCCTCTCAGAGACCCCTAATACCCAGCACTACTCAGCTCCACATGGTTTATCTACGGGAAACCTTCCTTGTACTTTGATTCCTGGGAAAGGCTTTTTCCTTCCTATCTCTTGGACTTCAGAGTAGCAGAAAACCATAATTCTTGAGAATAACCCAATCTCTTTCTTTAATTTTGCTATTTTGGATAAACTCTGGGTCCTCATCATCATGAAGGACACTTCTACTGCAGAGTTGCTACTGTCCGTGTCATTGGAGTGGCTGTGGAATTCCATGCTGGATTTCCTGGTGGTCATATTCTTTTACAAAATGGGGCTAATGAACCTTTTGTAATCGTGGTCTTTGTGTCTTTCTTGAACATCGTTTGGATGTGGAAGCTTCATCGATTTGCTGCTCTCTGCCTTTCTTTACACTTTTCTTCCTCGGACTGGGGATTGAATGTTAAATTTGTATTTGCTCTTACTAAGTCATAGAGGCAAATCCATCTGGAAAAGACTAACAGTATCTTTCAAACATCTACAGCCAATTACTCCAGCTTTCCCTGTGCCCGCAGCCGGTGGAGTTAGAATGTCTGTTAGTGGATGCTCCTTCATATGTTTGTATTCTACAGGGTGCATATTTCTTGGATTGAGGAGGCCCTGGGTCTTCTTCAGGTAGACTCTGACACTTTTCCCATGGTCTAGTGTCAGAATGTAAGTGATGTTGAATTTGTCTTTATCGTGGGGTTTAGGAACATGTTAACTGCAGCTCCTGCATTCAGCATTACTTGGGCATTTGATTATGAATGTTTTTATATATCTTTCTGGTATTCCAGCAAGGCTGTATAGCATGTCCCCTCTCTCTCATAAATTAGGAGTTTTATTATTTAATGGGTATTGACTTAAGTAGATTCTGTTATAAACGCTTGTATTCAAAAATCATTAGGTTGGAAAAATGTTATTTGGCTCTCAAAAGATGTGTATTGTGTTTATTTACTTTTACCAGAAAACACCGTTTCATCTTTCCTTCACCCGTCTCCACCCCTCCATGTTAATGAATGGCAGATCTTTACAGAGAACCAGCTGCATGGCCAGCAGGTCTCCCAGGTTAGGAAACCATCAGTCTCTGGCTATAGGTAATAAACGGAGCCCTCGTACTGAGGGAGATGCTAGAAATAATAATTTTAAAAGTAAGGCAAAAATCTTGATTTTACTTTATACCCCCTATTTGATTTTGATTAAGTTTATCTTGATTTTTTTTGACCCAGAGAAAAGCGATACTTACCTCCCCAATGTTTTAGAGATAGTAACAGGGATATAAAAAGGAAAAAGAAAATATTACATAAAAGTTAATACCCATTTGGAATTTTATTTTCTCTTTCTTTTTCTTTTGTATGTCAATAGGGGAAAATGTGAACTTAGGTAAAGAATTCCCAATGCAATGTGCTATTTCTTTTACAACTTGTGTTTTGTGTTGAAACGCTTCAAAATTAGGCATAAAACTCAAAGGAAAGTCTGAAAAATTAGAAACTGGAAAATTAACATTGAAATGTCTGGGTACTTTTTAAAGACTGTTACTTGTTTCCTTTGTTCAAACACCATTTTCTGACTATTCTGAGCAAGATTTTATTTCTGGGTAACTACTAACTTTCAGTATCAAATGGCTTAATTTAGCACAGTAGGGCCGAATGAAGGTATTCCTGAGCTGTCTCATGTTCACTTGTGCAGGCTGAGCATGCCTTATTTTCAATAGACGAGAACTGAAACTCTGTAAAGCAATTTATGAAATTCTTTAAGAGAAAACAGATCTAAAAATATCACTATTGGCATAAGAACCTTACTAATTTCCGTGATCATCAAAATCTTGATTTCTGAAAATAGGTTTGTTCCCACCTATTTTATCGGATTCACTGGCATAGGAATTTGTATTACAAAGAAGATATATTTTAACAATAAACTGTAGTTTTCATTTAAAACCTACGTTTTCATAAATAATTAACTAGGCTAATTATTCCAAAAATCGATTAAACCCAGTGATTAGAGGCATTCTATTTTGGGGATTTTTTCCCCCAAATTCTTCTCCAAAGGAATCCTTCCAAGTAGATGTGCATTTTTCTGGATTTTTATGTTATTGTTTAAATATTGTCACCTGAACAATTACTTAGTTTGAAGTAAGTTCTTTCAAAATGCCAGTGAAATAGTGAATCAAGCAAAAGGAAATTTATTCTTAAATTCTTATCTCACACACCTTCAATAGCTTCTTGTTTCTTCCTGATTAAAGAACAGTAGACATTTGATAATTGATACTGATTAGAATTGTGCCCACTTATTAGCAAAAGCGAAATCCGTGTCATCTAGTAAATGAATACGTTTTTTCAAGGCTCATGGAACTCATAGTCGTCCTGACAGTGGCTTTCTTCTTTTTCTGTTTGTCTTCACATATGCAGAAACTTTGTTGTCACCTTATTATGTTTAGCCATATAGCTACTTTTGTATTCATTTATTCAATAAATATTTATTACATACCTTCTATGTATTAGTTGTTCTAGAGCAGGGATCCTCAACCCCTCTGCCATGGACAGTACCAGTCCCTGGCCAGTTAGGAACCTGGCCGCACAGTAGGAAGGAGGTGAGCCATGGGTGAGTGAGCATTACCACCTGAGCCCCACCTCCTGTTAGATCAGCAGCGGCATTAGATTCTCACAGGAGCGCGCAAACCCTGTTGTGAGCTGCACATGCTAGGGATCTAGGTTGCACACTTCTTATGAGAATCTAATGCCTGATGTTCTGAGGTGGAACAGTTTCATCCCAGAACCACCCCTGCCCCCGGTCTGTGGAAAAACTGTCTTCCATGAAACCGGTCCCTGGTGCCGAAAGGGTTGGGGACTGCTGTTCTAGATAAGGGAGACTCCAGGTGAGTAAAAGAGTAAAACAGATATAGAGTTCATGTGCCAGCAGGAGAGACAAAAGCAATCAGACAAATACAAACGAAAATTTCATTACAAATTATGGTGTAGCTACATCAACGAACTATGGTTGAGATCCAGAATAATGGGAGGGGTTGCCATTTTAAATAGATTGGTCAAGGAATGCCTCTTGAAGAAAGTACCATTTGACATGGGACCCAAATGTGACAAAGAATCAACCATCTGAAAAATTAGAGGTAGAGTCCATTCCAGGTAGAGTACAGAGAGTGTGAAAAGGCTCTTGCGTGGGAAAGAGACTGGCATGTTCACCAAATGGGGAAACACAAAAAGATGGCTGTGGCTGAAGCATAGTGAGAGAGAGAGGCATGGAGTACGATAGAAGAGGAGTCTAGGTATGCAAATAAATACGGGTCTTGGTAGACAGAGTTTTCATAGGCTGCGGTAAGGAGATAGGATTTTATATTAAGTGTTTTATTTTATTTATTCTCTTTTAAGGCAATCAACAAAATTGTTCAAGTATGCAAGTGACAAAATCTAATTTATGTCTTAAGAAGATCTTTTATTTTGCTGGAAAGAAACCAACTGTAGGAATTTGACAAGCACGTGAGGGCTGCTGTAAGTGGTAGATGATGAAAGTCTAGTTCAAGTTGATGGCAGAGAATGTATATCAATTCCTTATGTATCTTGGAAATACAGTACACATGGCTTGCTGATGGATTACGTATAAGGCATGAGGGTGAGGGAGAGGGAGGGAACAAAGATGACTTTTACATTTCTGGTTGGAATGGTTGGCCGGGAGTGCCATATCCTAAAAAGGAGAAGGCTAGATTTGGGACCAATTGGGCATCAGGACTCAAGTGTTTTGTTTTGCTCATTCTAAGTTTGCAGCGTCTTTGAGACACCCAGGTGAAAATGCCAAGCAGACAGTTTGAAATGTGAGGCTGGATCTCAGAAGTAAGACTTGGCCTAGGGATATAAAATGATGTTTAAATCCATGGGCCTACAATCACTGTAGACTGTACAGTTATTACAGAGTTTAGTAGATTATAAAGCTTCCTGTCTTATATGAGCCTTTAAACTTTGAGTAGGTGGATCAGCCAAGGGAAGAGACCTAGCAGCACTCTCTTTTAACTAGTTGTCCTCAAGAAGGCATTTTTTAAAGTGTGTTATGACACAAGATCAAATTCCTTTTTTTTCTTGGAGCATCTGAAACTTGGATACAGCCTCAGAATAAATAATACATTATTAAATGGTCTATAATGAGGACCCCTAGAACTTTGTTAACCTTTCATGGGAAAATTCTGGTGTATTTTCACTCACATTTTAAGGGCCCAATCAAACAATAAGTGAAAAGATCATGCAGCTTCCTAAGGGAAGGCAGAGAAGTCCCACCTGGATATGAGCAGCTCCTCCACTAACATACCATAATCATGTGAAGCAGGAGGTCTCTATCCATGAATCTCAGGCTGTGCTGCCTACCAACTGCCCCTCAACAGACTTTGGGCTACCCATCTGGGTTGCTGGTGGCGATTGCTGGCTCTGGAATCTGTTTTTTATGACCTAGTAATCAGGAGGAAACTGGTTTCATTTCCCTTGACCCACTTTCGTCAGGGGAAATTGAACTTTTGGTTCATGAGAAGAGAGCCATCAGTTGAATTTCTCCTTTTAAGGGTTTCTAACCAAAACAAGTGACAACAACAAATCAGTAACTGATTAAAAACCAACTACCTCAATCGCCTTTGTAGTGTGACTTTTTTTCTTTAAAAATATTTTTAGACCAAATAAAGAGGGTACGGTATCAAAGCCATGTGTAGATGTGGAGGGAATGAGGCTGGACTGCTTCTCCATTACAGTAAACTACTGTTCTGGAGACATTCAGAAACTCCTTTGGCTCCCATGAGGTAAATGTTTAGCCCAAGAACATGCGTTTCTGGGAGCATACCTTAACAAAGGGTGTAGATCTGTCTGACCAAGAGGCAAAATAAAAGTCAGTATTTCTACTTGAGCAATCCTCAAGGTTTATGCTTCTAGGTAGGACCAGGTTATTTAAATTGCAAGCTGGAATTCAAAAGGGATGTTATGGGCTATGTAGTTGCTTCTTCAATTTCCTTCAAGCTAGGGGGATCTTCACCAATCAGTACCACAGAAGTCACCGAAAATAGGTGTCAGCCAGCTATGGATTGGGGTGAATATTACTCGGCATTTGAGGTAGCAAAGAAATAACCACTGAGTGAACACTAGAGGATGGTGAAATAGGTAAATAGGACTATTTCTTAAGCAAGAAATTGAAATGCTAGAAATTAAGAAACCCCACCGTGGGTCAAACTGGCCAAAGACAAAAGCAGGATGAAGAAAGCAAACTTTCTGAGCACATCTTCCGCAGCTGGACTCTGCCATTTTTATTAAATGAAGGAAGGGTGGGAAAAGTGACCCAGATGAGTTTCCCTAGTTGCAGAGGCCTCCTGCTCAGTGCTGTTGAAAAACAAATGCTTGCATTTGAAAAAGTGATTGCAGGAGGAGCATCTTCCTTGGGAAATATGTATGTCTGTTTTGTGACATAGATAAGCTCTTCTGGGAGATTATGTTTATCTGGCTTAAAGCAAATTTATATAAAAGGGATACACTGGACTTGATCATATGTGTCAATCGGGATAGGCTAAGTTAAATTCAGGTAACAGTGTGTTTAAGGTATATGACCATTCTGTACTACTGACCGTACCAAGCTTCTTTCTTCCAAGACGAGCGCAGGCTGATGGAGCAGGCCCAAGAGGCGCACTTCCAGTTACAGGTCAGAGACAACAGAGAACATGGAGGAACCGTGAAAAACAGTGTTAAAGATCTCAAAGCTTTGCCCAAAAGGGGCCTCTAGAACTGCCTATGATTTTTATAGAAATTTTATTCATAACTGCCAAAAACTGGGAGGCAACCAAGATGTCTTCCATCAGTGGATGGATAAACTGTGGTACATCCAGACAGTGGAATATTATTCAGCTATCAAGCCACAAAAAGACATGAAGGAAACTAAATCCATACTAAGTGAAAGAAAATAATCTGAAAAGCCTATGTACTGTATGATTCCAACTGTATGACGTTCTAGAAAGGTCAGAGATAGTAAAAGGATTTGTGGTCACCAGGGGTTAGGAGGAATGGAAGGATGAATAGGTTGGGCACAGAGAATTTTTAGGGCAGTGGAACTATTCTGTATGATACTACAATGGTGGACACATGTCATTATACGTTTTTCAAAGCTCGTAGAATGTGCAACACCAAGAATGAGCCCTGATGTAGAAACTGTGGACTTTGGGTGATAATGATGTGTCAATAGAGGTTCATCAATTACAACAAGTGTACCACTGTGATATGGGATGTCAATAGTGTTGTGAACATGTGGGGACAGGGGTGCATGGGACCCCTGTCCTTTCCTTTCAATTTTCCTGTGAACCTAAAACTGCTATAAAAACATAAGATTTATTAATTAAGAAAAAAGGGGGAGGAATACATCTTTTTTTTTCACACAATTTGTTATGGGCCAACATGGTATGGGGACATATATTCTTTCCATAAGGAAGGGCAGAGAATATTTTGGAGAACAATACAATACACCATTAGAATGTATTTCTTAAGATCAAAAACCATACCTCATTTAGCCCTGTAGCCACTGGAGGGACTAACACAGTGCCCTACATGTAGCTGATGTTCAGTTAAATTAAGTGAATTAATCTTGAAGTAGAAGTATGTTAGAAACATGAAGGAAATAGACATCTAGATTTAATAATGAAGACTATTCACCAGTAATATTTAAACTATGCATTATTAATTGCAGGTTATAGTAATTGATGTGCATCTTAATAGACATCATTGTATGCCAACAGCAGACTCATGACACAGAATATAACAGAATAATGCAGTTGCTCTGAAAGCACATTGGAGATGTACATCAATTTGCGTATAATGGGTAGCGTGAACTAGTTCATTGGAATAACTTCTATTTTGACTATAAAAGGTACACATCCCATTGTAGTAATTTTGGATAATCCATGAAGATAAAGAAGAAAATAAAAATCATTTAATTTAACCAATCATAGAAAATCATTCTACAGTCAATCTGTTTTTGCTGTCACCATTCAGTTGCTTTATACAGTTTTCCATTGTAGTAAATTACACAGAACATTAAATTTACCATGTCAGCCATTTTTAAGTGCATAGTTCAGTAGTGTTAAGTACATTCATATTTTTGTGCAATCAGTCTTCAGAAATTTTTCCTGTTACAAAACTGAAACTCTATGCCCATTAAACAACTCCCCATTTTCCCCTACTCGTACCCCTTGGCAGCCATCATTCTACTTTATTTCTCTTGCTGTGAATTTGACTATTCTAGACACTTCATTTAAGTAGAATCATAAAGTATTCATCTTTTTGTGACTGGCTTATTTTACTTAGTATAATGTTCTCAAGGTTCATCCATGTTGTAGCATGTGTTAGAATGTCCTTCCTTTTTAAAGATGAATAATAATTCATGGTTTCTATATATCATATTTTGTTCATCCATTCATCCATCAATGATCAGTTGTGTTACTTCCACTTTTTAGTTATTGTGAATAGTGCTACTATGAACATAGGTGTACAAGTGTCACTTCAAGACATTGCTTTCAATGTTTTTGGCCATATACCCAGAAGTGGAACTGCTGGATCTTATGACAACTCAATTTTTAATATTTTGAGGAACTGCCAAACATTTTCAGAGTGGCTGTACTATTTTACACTCCCGTCAACAGTAGACAAGGGCTCCAGTTTCTCCACATCCTCACTGACATTATTTTCTTTTTTTGTTTTTGTTTTGATAGTAGCCAACCTGATGGGTGTGAGGTGATATCTCATTGTGGTTGTTACTTTCCTGATACATATATGAGATAATTGTTAAAATTATATTAGATACTTTACAGTTAAGATGTCTTTGGCTGTAAGTAATAGCCAGGGGGTGGGGGAGAGTAACTTTTTCCTTCCTAATATGAAGTCTGAAGTTAGTAAAGACTGTGATAAAGAAAAATTTGGGCATGGGCATCTTACCTGCAATAGTTTCAGTACAACATGACTCCTTATTTTTCTTCACCAATTTCTTTCTGCCTTTACCCACTCCTTAAATGCCATTGTCCTAATGGTTCTGTTCCTGAACTATATGTACCCTCTAGGCAAGCTCACCCTTTCCCGCAGCTCCAATGGCTCTCTTCACTAATGACCCCTAGCTCTAGTGTCTCCAGGTGAAGGAATGCCTCCTGTGTTCCAAGCTGCATATCCATCTACCTCCTACATATTTCCCTATGGATGTGCCACAGGCACATGTGCAAAACTGAAACCATTTTTTCCTTCGAAACCGTCTCCTTGGTCATTAGCTTCACCATCCTCTAATCAGAAACTTGAGTGTCATTCTTGAATTTCCCCTCTCTATGTTTTACTTTACTGTGTCCTGTCTGCTGCATTTCTTAACACTCTTTAGCATTGCCCTTACCCTAATTCAGAGCCTCATTTCTCTCTTGAAATATTGCAAAGATTTAAATATGACTTTAGCTCACTGTTTATGCCTAGCTTCCACTCCGTCCTCCACACTGCTGACCCCGATTCTTCCCCACTAGGCACTCAGTCCCTGTAGAGAACAGTCCAATTTCCTGAGCTTGGCAAAAGAGACACTTCATTACCTGGGCCTTTTGAGTGTGTGTGTGTGTGTGTGTGTGTGTGTGTGGGTGTGTGTGTGTGACGGAGTCTCTGTCACCCAGGCTGGAGTGCAGTGGTGTGATCTCAGCTCACTGCAGCATCCACCTCCCGGGTTCAAGTGATTCTCCTGCCTCAGCCTCCCAAGTAGCTGGGACTACAGGCACACACCACCATGCCCGACTAATTTTTGTATTTTTAGTAGAGACGGGGTTTCGCCATGCTGGCCAGGCTAGTCCCGAACTCCTGACCTCATGATCTGCCCGCCTCGGCCTCCCAAACCTGTGCCTTTCTTTACTTAACTTCCTCAGCTGCATTTCTTCTTCATTCTTCCCTTCTGCTGTATGTGCATTTATTCTAGACAGCTTAGTTGTCCCCCAAAATGTCATAGAGAAAGCATGGGACTTAGAGATAGTGCAGAAGACAGTTTGTTCTTATGAGCAAGAGACATAATTAGAAGTATGCCCTAGAATAAGTAGCATAATATTCATGAAATTAAAATGAAGTGTATTTATTTCCATTTAAGCAATATACTTCCATCACAATTACTTATACTAACATTTTAAAATCATCGTCTGGTCACATATATGGCCCAGCTTAAATCTTTATTACATTAATTACTTATGTATAGCCTTGTGTGGTTTATTTTCACTCAAATGTGGCTTATTTCCCAATCAGACTATTAAATTCTTTTTTTACTCCCCAAAGAATCTAGCAAAATGCTGTGCAGGTGTGTTTGTTATAGAGGCTTAATAAATGCCTCTTGACTGATTGATATTGCCTACCTTTTCACTCAGCCTTGCTCCCTCATTTCTTCATCTTATCCTTTTCATCCAGTCCCATGGTTTTTATTACAATTCCAATGAGGGTTTAGGTATTTAGAACACAATGGGTGGTCCCTAAATATTGAAGAATAACAGCATCATCCCCATACTAACTTAAGTCTTGTTTCATTGCAAGTGACTTAGAAAGGTAGTTTACTCTTACTTATCTCAGAATATTATAGAGGCCACATTTCTCTTTCACCCCAAACAGTCATGCTCCACAGATTTTATACCCTAATTATCCCTATTATGCAACTTGATGCTCTCCTGTCTTTCTTTCTTTGCCTCATTTCTTTTGCTTTAACCAGCATCTTCTCCATTCTAAACATAGCCCTACTTTCTATTTGCTTATTTTCATTCTCACATACCTGGGCCTCAGAGTGTTGTTCTCCCAGACAGTCAGTTTGTAATGGTCTCTAAAAGAGTTGCTGCCCATATCCCTATTTCCTTTTAAATACTCTGCGTATGTGATCTTTCTCATTACTCTATAGACCTAAGAAAACTCATGCCCATATTTTCCCATTATCACCTGTATTAACTCTGAGCCAGCTCTTTGACCTTGGACAGGTCGATTGGCTATACAACTACAGCTCACTTAAAACTGTTACATCACTGTCACTCTTGCTTCTACATATAGCTAATGTGACATTAATCATGATGGACTATAGTTATATTTGATAATTTGCCATATCCAGTGGACTATAATCTCCTGATGGAATGTTTGAGTCCCTAATGTCAGTTAATGGAAAATTTGGGGTTGTTCATGTTTACTAGGTCAGTGAATAAGATAATCAGATTTTTGTTTGTCTACTAATAATAAAAAGAAATGGAATACTATTCTGAGAAGACACTACCTGTGAAATTACAGGATCTAGCCTTCAGATAGTCTAGGTAGTCTTTCTCGATCTGGTCGGCATTCTGACCTTTCTGATTGTCAAAATGATAAATGAGGATAGGATAAATTTAGCTATATTAGTATGGGGACATAAGAAGAAGTCATAGCTATCATTGTAGCCACCCCTTCCCCAGCCCCCAGCAATCCCTTGTCACAAACACATTCAAATGTTTGTTGAGGAAATGACCCTTAAATGTGACACTTCATTTAGCCCACACCAGGCCATTTTCTAAATCCTTGAGGCAGCTTCTTAAAGTCCCAGTTCTCATTCCATATATTTCCTTGTGCTTTTCTGTGCTTGAAAAGCTTTCATAAGCTTTCCTCTAAATACCTACAGAAAGTTCATATTCTCTACAAAAATGATTTCAACAACAGCATAACATTAGTGTCAATTTACAGGCATGTTTACTCTAACTGGATTCCACATGGCTCCACCACTACTATGAAATTATTCATAACTAAAGCAATGAAAGTAACATGTAAAAAATAAATTTACTTTCCAATGTATTATATTTGTGTGTATTTGTATTATGTATCTTGTTTTAGAAGTCTCTGGATGGTGACAGCCCTGAATCTGTAGATTTCTTTTCCTAGAACAGCGTGTCAATTGAATGCTACCCTGTGGTTTCTGTGAGGTGCCTACTGCTCATTCCCATGGCTCTTGTTTTATTTATTTATATAATGTGACACATTATTCCTGGCAGCAACCAGCAATCTGCATCTCTCAAATCAGATGTGATCAACAACAGAGTTTTCTGCTAAGGTATGGGAAAAAAATGAAAGTATTGTGATGATGTAACTAAAAAAGAATGAAAAATATCCTATCTAATACCATTTTGACCCAGATTTCAGGGGGTCTGAGGAAGGCATTTTGAGAGCTAACTTTTCCTGAACATACAGGTTGTACACTAGCTATGATCTCAAATAATTATAGAACAAGTTTCATTGTCTCACTGCTACTTTGGCATTTTCTTTATTCAAAATCTATATGCTGCCTGAGATCATCGGAGAGTATGTATATGAAAATGAGAGTGAAAATAAGAGAGGAATCTAGTGATCTAAGGACTACATTAAGGGAGTAGTTGCTAGTGTCAGTAAGTCTGGGTTCTATTTCTGAGTCTACCCTCCCTTCCTACTGTACAGCCTGCCTAAGCTTTCATTATTACTTATTGTATTGTATTGTATTGTATTGTTTTTTAAAATGATTATTTCCATGGCAACGAGGCACTGTTGCAGGCATTAGGGAGGCATGACAGCCACAGTGGAGTTGGGAATCAGCAAAGAAGATAAAGGGAGTGGAGAGAAAAGGAGCAGGGGTCGGAAAAACTTTGAAAGCAAAGATGTAGGATGAATCCAACAAAGCATCAAAGATATTCTAATTTCTAATGTCAGTTAATGGAAAATTTGGGGTTCATGTTTACTAGGTCAGTGAATAAGATAGTTAGATTTTTGTTTGTTTTCTAATAATAAAAAGCAATAGAATAGTATTCTGAGATGACACTGCCTGTGAAATTACAGGGTCTAGCCTTCAGATAGGCTAGGTAGTCTTTCTCGATTGGTCAGCATTCTGACCTTTTTGATTGTTGAAATGATAAATGAGGATAGGGTAAATTCAGCTATATTAGTATGAGGAAATATAGAGAGAGTATTTGATCTAGAGTTAGCCCTGATGTTAAAAAATAACAAAGGAAAACTCACACTATTGCTCTTAAAAGGTTCAACCTGTTTTCCAAAGATGAAAAATAAAATTCCTTTGATGAACAAGATATGGTGTATGACAATGAACTAATCCCTGCTATTACATTCTGTCATCAAAGTGGACTGGATGGTTCCACATGAACACAAAGATGGTTATCAGATCAGTAATAATAATAATTATAAGGATCTTAACTTGCTGAGCACTTACTAAGATCCAGGTGCTAGTCTAATAAATTTCAACATATTAACTTAATAACTTCTCTGAGAAGAGAGAGATCTTTCGAAATCAGACTTAGTGTGTGCAGTTGCCTTCACAATGAAAATTTAGCCCTGCAAATGTCCTCCCTGGACCCTAAGAAACTTGGATAGAGCCAATATTAGGTAGGTTAAACATTTACTTTTCATTATCCATCAGATAGAATATTGAATAATATCTTTGATTCTGTCATTAGCACTCAATTTAGGAGTAAGTCTCGTTGCTGTTGACCAAAGTTATTTGAGAGGATGAAATTGCTTGTCGCATGGCTCAATTTACCATTTTATGACATTACCGTAGTGTATGGAAGCTGTTTTGACTTTTGTACATCTTATTAGCAGAGTGAAAGGGTGTTTTACACTAATCTTTTCCATTTCCCTGAGTCTGGATAATTGATCCAGAGTTATTTTATTTATTTGGTAGGAGCCATTGAAATGGTTGCACTTAATCTCATCCTCAAACTTGTGGATTAGATGTGCCAGTAGAGTAGGTTCAAATGGAGATGGAACAATTCTGCTTCTTTCCTTCAATATCATGATATTTGTGTTTTCTCCATTTGGTTACTTAAAACAGTCACATGGTCATATTATGTGGGTTATCAAAAGGAAGTATAATAATCTGTGATGTTTAATCACTTCGCATTCTACATAGCATAGTCAGAAAGCAGTTCTACTTGATTCTCATAGGTAAACATCCCTTTTTTTTTAATGAGCAAGGATACTCGGTTTTGTCTAAGTGCATACAGAGCTTGTTCAGTAACTGATAGGTTTAAAACCCAGGTCTCTTATCTCCCTGTCTAATGCTGTTTCTAGTACAAGCTCCTGCCAGTAAACTAGAGGGAGATATCTTACATGCCAATTTTATTAGGATTATATTTTCAAAATTTAATTATGTAAGGAAAAGGAAAATGAATGCTAATGAAAACCATGAAAATCCCATTAATGTACTAAATATTTTGAGTTTAAGTACATATTATTTTACTCATTAATAAATATGCTTGCACAGTAGTTGAATTTTAAAAGTTAAAGTTCTAGAGATAATGACCTTTCAGTTAGATGAATATTAGAACATTATTCCCCAGGTAATGTTTTAATGTTTTGTTTGTGCTTTTGTTCTATCTGGATAATGATGCAGTAATTCTTAGGACATTTAGCTTTTGTAAAAAGGAGTGAAGGTAATTAACCTCTGATTCCTTTGCTAAACTCTGTTAGCAGGCAGATCAGTCATTTGACCTCTATTAGGCAAGATAATGTAATGGAAAGACATGGCTGGTTATCCTCTGTGAATTCTAAATACAGTTACTGATATACTGGCTGGCCCTATATACATTCTTTGGTTTCCAAGGTTCTTAGTTGCCCTGGCTTTCAAGTAATCCAGTGTGTGGCCATTTAACCTACGTTGCTGAACTGCAGGGTCAAATTCGTGTTTGATTTAAACAACTTCAGGAGACCTATGTAATAAATCTTTCTTAAATCTTTATTATGCCTAAAGTAGTATACTGAAGTGAGAATTGTATACATGTGAGATAGCATGAAATATAAAACAAAGAATACAGAAAAGGTTTCATTTTTCATATAGCCTTTTCCAAAAACTGAATTAGCATTCCTATCTTTTAGAGTTAGCAAGTAAATATTTTATTTAAACCCAGGAGCCAAAGACCTGAAATATACAAAACATAGGTTTTTTTAATTGCGAAGTAATTGATTGTCCTCCAGATTTGTTCCAGTGGTTTTATTAGTTACAGAGTAAGGAACTTTCCAAAACAGTTTCATACCAAGAAGTAATACTTAAAAAAAAAAAGCATAATGCTGTTTTTATTGGCCCCAGTTATTTTTTTTCTCATGATCAATTAGTAGATTTTTCTTAGAGAAAAATTTCAAAATATGGAAATAAATGCTGACAACCATAATGCATAATTTTAAAATATCTAATAATGGCTAAACTTTATTGAGTACTTAATATTTTGAAAATGCTGCAAGGTAACTCTTACAATTATCCTCGTTATATATATGGAGAAATTAAAGTTTAGTGAGGTGTGCTGGGAATGGGACTCCAGCTGCATCTGACTGCAGAGTCTTGACTCTTAGCCATTCCACTCTACTGGGTGACATAAGAACAGTTAGATAAATATAAGAGATATGGCTTGGCTGTGTTCCCACCCAAATCTCATCTTGAATTGTAATTCTCATAATTCCCACACGTTGTGGGAGGGACCTAGTGGGAAATAATTGAATCATGGGGGCAAGTCTTTCCCATGCTATTCTTGTGGTAGTGAATAAGTCTCATGAGATCTCATGGTTTTATAAGAAGTTTCTCCTTTCACTTGGCTATCGCTCTCTCTCTTGTCTGCCGCCGTGTAAGACGTGTCTTTTGCCTTCCACCATAATTGTGAGGCCTCCCCAGCCACGTGGAACTGTGCGTCCTAAACCTCATTTTCTTATAAATTACCCAGTCTCAGGTATGTCTTTATCAGCAGCATGAAAACAGACTAATACAATAAGCAAGTGCCTGGAACCTTAGAGTTGAAAGAGAGCCTATCAGTATGAAGAAATCAAGAAAGATCTCCTAAACATGGTGATGTTTTAGTTGGGCTTTGAAGGCTGAATAGGATTTGAACAAACATGTTAGAGAGAGAGGAAGGTTAAATGTCAAAGGAGTAGGAAACGGGGGACTCCTTTGTCAGATTCTTAATCTGCTAGAACATGGAATTAACAGAAAGGAAAAGCGGGACAGACTGTTAGAAAGGAGGTAAGAAACACATCTTAAGTATGAAATAACAGACAGCATAATTAGTGATACCCATCTAGATACTTTTACTTTATTCCATAGAAGATTATTTTTGAAGATTTTGGAGTAAGTAGAAGATTCATCAGTTATTACCTGAGGACTGATTCTTTTGAAATATGCTCCCTATAGCTTTTATCAATTGGGTATCATTCTGCTTATATTATATGATGTAAATGCACTTCACTGTTGAATTAGTTATCAGATTGTTCATTTTTTATATCTATCTATTTGTCTATGTATCATGCAATCATCTCTGAAAACAATTGTAGGCCCACTCCAATAGATAGAAGAATGGCCATACAAAGTCAAACTTCTAGGCTTTAGGGAGCAAAAGCACAATAATTTTAACATGGGGAAGTCTTTTTAATCATCTCTATTTCAACCATTTTGAATCGTTAACTATAAAATATATAGTGTTAACCACCTGGGTGATACTATGTATGATAAGCCAGTTGGAAATTAATGATTGTTGGTTGGAAATAAATGAGTATTCTTGATTGTCAGCTAAAGCTCCTCGAATGTGAAAATAGGGTGTGCCTCACACTGTAATACATCTGCTTTAATCAGGTCAATAGGGAGGGAAGTCACATGTATGTACCAGTGGAGAACCAAATTGGCAGCTGCATCATTAAGCTGCCTTCTGGAACATATCTCAAGAGAGGCTGAGTCCTGATGCTGGAACAGTGGATCAAATGACAAAGATCTATCTCATCAATGCTGTGTCTGAGTGAAGGAGATGAGTTTCGTTAATTAGTATACAAGCCGAGAGTTAAGATTCTGGGAAACATATTAATGATATGGCAAAGCCAGAACGGGGTGCACAGATAGGAAGTCAGAGTTCGGTAAAGATTAAAAGAGAGTTTATGGTGAATATCTGCTAGATTAGATTCTATTCTCCATTATATCCCTTAAGTGCTCAGCTTGGTATGCTTCTTGAGACTGGGAGCATGTGTAGAAGTAAGGAACCTTCACATAGATCATCTTTAGTAAAGGGGGAAAGGGAGTGATTTGTGAGTAGAAAGCAAAGGAAAGAATGTGTTAATATCTGACTCCCTTTCTTCTATGAGTCTTTACCCTCCATTTTTATTTATTGGTAGACTTACATTCTGCAGTCAAGGGCAAATGCCCAGGACTCTCCTCTAGTCCTTGTTAAATTGGCAACTTCTTAAAGGTCATTGTAATTTTGAAGAGGTAGTGATTTTCTTTTGTTTTAGTGGAAACTGTAACAAGAATAATTTTCAAAATGTAATGATATTCATTTTATTTTCCAGTAAGTGATATTTGGGAAATCATCAAGAAGTGTATATTTGTGATATTACTCCTCATTATTAAAATCCTTAAACTACAAGTCCTATTCATAGTCATGAGTATAATTTTACTTGACTTTTTCATCTATCTCATTTATTCTTTTCCTGGAAGGACATTTGTGTGTAAGGAGTACAACACATTAACAATAATATTTCACTTGCTCTATTTTATTTCTCCAAGAGATTGCATCTGAGTTTTGAACATGGGATTAATGCTTGCCACATGTGCTTTAAATATCTAAGTAATGTATATTGGTTTATTCATTTTTCAAAATTGGCTTAAATTTTCTAGCACAAAACATCTTTTTAAGGATCTCTTCTTTCATTTAAATATTATTTAAATATTCTTGTTAGATCTCAATGCCTTATATTAGAATCTATACTTAATTACTTATTTCAGTTGAGTGAGATTCAGTTATATTTTTGGAACATGGGCTCAACAACTTAATTAACATATTTCTGGAATGCCTACTGGAGTGCTCCAATTATAGAAACTATTGAAGAAATACAACACTTTACCTCTGCCCTAAGGAAGGTTTCAGTCTAGTAAGTTATAGTCTATCAAAGGCATTGTTTCACAAATGAAAGTTGCTCCCATCTCAGCTTAAATTATGAAGTGCAGATTTTGTGTGATGTATTCAGGAATGATTGGTATGAGCTGGCATCATGTCCTTATCTTTTCATGTGATTCAAGAAAAAGGAAGAATTTGGGTGGGCCTTGAAAGATGTAGAATTGATATAGGGACAGTCAAAAGGGAAGTTCCCCATCAGGTATCTAAGACACAGAAAGCCTGTCAAATTAGCTTCTCTAAGAAAATATTTATTAAAAGATGGCAGTAGTATTCTGGAGAACCAAAGAAAATGAAGACACACTGGGTTTTCTTGGGAGTAGAGCTAAAAAGCCTGGGGAACAAAGCAGCTATTCCTGTCCCATCTCCTCTACTCTTTTTTTCTCCTCTCTTGTTCTCTCATCACCTGGTTCCTGTTTCTGCTTTTAAATGTCTGCAACCTGACTCTCTCTGCTAAATAATTAGTACACATAGCCCCTGGGGCTTCCATAGTTTCCGATTCTATATGATTTTCCAGCTCCAAGAACTACTAGTAATTGATTCAGTCTTGACTCTGTTGGTTAAATTATTAAGAGAGAACATCTGAGCTGTTTAGATCATGAGTAAAGGATCAACCCTTGGTCCTATCAACCTGTGGTCACGCGGCACAGATCACATGCTGTGAACATGGATAAGCAGGGACTCAGTCTCTCTGGAGGGGAGTGGTGGGTGTGTAGTTGTCAAAGAGCTCCCGAGAGAGGATGTTAGCTGAGGAGGAACCCCAAGTTTATTAAATGCAGAGCTAAATAGTAAGAATGAATGAGGTTCATGGAATGGTGTTTGTGGAACTGTGACACAACCAAGCTGTTAGGAGGGAAGATCTATTTAGGAAAGAGTTGGAAATAAAAACAGACAAAATGGGTTCAGATTAAGTATTGAGTTAAAGTTCTCAAGAGGACAAGATACCTACCCTGATGGAGTACATATTAGGTACGGAGCACCTTAGGTGCTTTCAAATTGTGTAGTGTGCCTCCCCACCACGGATTCTTAAGCACTCTAAGAACTTGATTTTATTTGTTGATTTTGGTTTTAATAATTCAGTTTGTAGATTCATAGAAGATAAATCTTGATATTTTGTTTCAAGGTGTCAAACCTACTTACCAATAAGACAATCAAACCTAACTCAAGTTGAGTGTTAATTCTATTTCCTGACCATACTCTTTAGATGTTTAAGTTTAATTATACAGAATGATTTTGTCGTTAAAAAGTTATAATGTATTGCATTGGTCCTGTTAACATACCTTCTAAATTTTTAATTGAAAAGTGATAGAGTTACATGTTCAATGTAAATAACACAAAACTAAATGTGAAAAATAAAATGTAAAATGTGAAGACCTTTATTCTTACCTCTTTCCTGGCTTCCCCATTCCACACCTCCCCCATTCAGTAGTCTTCCCTATAGATAACCATAGTTTGTAGTATCTTTGCAGACTTTTTTCAAATATATATAATATAAATTTTATATACAATATTTCTAATATATGTTATATATTAGAAAAAAGATTGAAAAGTGATATATATATTTTACAATATGTATATATAAAAACACATAGACAAAAAATAGATAGATTTCATATCGTTCTGTAATATGGATTTAATTTGGCCATACTCCAAAGTACATGCTCAGTAAAGGTTAAGTAGTTATGCTGTTATTAATGTAACAAACATTCTTAAGCATAGTTTTGTGCATATATGATTATACTTATAAATGATGGATTCCAAATTGTAGAATTTGAAAATCAAAGGTACATACTCTTTATTAATACAGCCAAGTTGTCTTCTGAAAAGGCTCTACTGATTTACGCTGCCACCAACAGTGTATGAGATAAGCTATTTTCCATTCCCACACCATTTTTATTAAGAATTTTTTTGGCTTCTTTTCAAAGTGAATCATGACTGTGTGTATATTACTCAATAGTGTGGATTATGTATTTTATAAGAAGTAATAATTTACATGTCACAATATAAGGACAATATAAAAGAATTTTTTTGTAAGTGATTGAAGATTAAGTTAATTTAAAATTCCTAAGGAGTGTAAGCTCTTCAATAAAACTTGTTTATCCTTTGAAAGGAAATGTTTATTATTCATCTCAGTGAGATCAAAATACATTCCATGTTTTCTCAAACTGACAAAACCATGGCCAATCACTAAAGTTCATTTTAGAGTTTTTATAAATACTTGACATTTTTAAGCAATGTATTTTCATAAGAAAATTAGCTCAGAATCTGGGAATCATGAATTTAGAGTAATATGATAGTTCTTTTCTATTCAGAACTTGATTCTCTTCTTGAGTGGATGAGAATGGTAGTAAATGCTCTCTCCAGTTTGCAAGAGGCAGGGTGCATCACTGGTCATTTCTTATTCTCTTGTGCATCCAATTCTAGAGGGAGCATCATCCACAAATGTAGCCATTATGACTGAACTCTGTGTGTGCAAGCGTGTATGTGTGTGTGTGAGAATGGGAAATGCATAACAGTGACTTCCGAGCCCTTGGAAATGCCTGGGTTGTATGGCAGAGTCACAGACCTTTGAAAGTTTAATATGTTGGGAAGTGAACAATTCTTTCTATTCAATCACTGGATGGATTCAGAATTTATGATGTCAGAAACTCCTGCCAAAGTTATACTCACACCAGATCACCTAATCTTTAAGTAATCTAGATAACCATTGTCAAGGAAATTATATTTTAAGTGTACTTCAGATGGTTTTAGGTTAATATTTTAGTGCCCCGATGCACAATGCCAAGTTCGAACACCTGAAAACCTAGGGCTCTGCTCTGTGTCCAATAAGTGCCTGATGAATCTGTTAAATAAAATTAATTACACCTCTACCGAGGATTTACAGAGAGAAACACAACCCATTAAGAATCACTGACCAAGTGCTCAGAATCGTTCTTGAAATACACCCTGACTTTCTTACAAGACCGTTCTTTTAAGACTTAAGGCCAGTTATTCTTCTGATATAGAAAGTTTCCTCTTGACATTAGTTATCTTTGGTCTAAAACTATTATATCCTAAATTAATGGATATTCCTTCTTAAGAAATGATAAAAACCACGCCTTGAGATAGGAGCACTAGGATGCCTATTATCTGTGGTTGCAGTAAAGATTGATCACTTTTATTTCCACTGAAATTCAAATAACCATTAATAACAGTATGGGGTATGTGAGATAAAGCAAAGGGAGGAAGAACACAGAATTCAGTGATTTCTACGTGGATTCCACAAAGGGAGTTGTGCTTTTACATCATGGAAAATGTAATCAGATTGAAAGCTCTTGAGATAGATGAGAACAGGTTATGGAACTGGAGTATGTGCCAAAAGTAATTACTGAATATACTCAAAAATAATTTTGTAAGTTGCATAGGAGAGCCCAGTGACATTAACAGCTGGTTGGTGCCTTGGCCCACATACTGTATTTGAAATAATTCCATTAGAGATGCCAAGCATTATTTAAGTTCATGATGGCTTTAGGTATCTATTTGATACTTTCTATCATCAAGTATAATTCAGTGTTTTCAAGCTCTTCTGAAAGGTTCTTCTCCTTGTATAATCTATAGAATTACCTTTTATATTGCTATATCAAATAGAGGTGCATTATAAATTAAAATCATCTGTGTTTGCCAAATGTCTATATATCACAGTTATAAATTGTGAGTTTAAACTGATGAAGAGAAAAACAGTTGTTTTTGCATATCTGTAAGCAATGAGCTTGATGTATGGATAGTCTTAAATATTAACTGGAAATAAGGATGTACTCTGTTTGAAGAAAACATTTAGTATGATGAATTCAACTCTGAAATCATAATTCAATTGAAAGGATTTTATTCTATTGCTTCTTACTTACCAGGCTTTTGCACAGATATATCTTGAGCCCTGCCATAGTGTGTACAGACTAGTATGATGTTTAAAACTCACAGTGATGAGAGTGAAATAACATTGTTCCACTGCTTCTTCATTGTAATGTTGAAATCAAATCAATCTAGGAGGCTCTGGTAGATCAAATAAAGCTTAGAAAATCATTTGCTTTAGAAAGAAGAACATAGCTTTGGTCTCAGGTTGGTTGGTCTCAGTTTTGAAAACTTAAATCTATTTATCACCAAGTAGACAACTGGCTTTCGGAGCTATATATTGTTGTGGCACAGTGCTGAGCAAATAAAAGACAGAATATGTTTGGTTGCTTAATATATAATTGAATGCTAACAATAAAACTTCCATTCCTGTTGAAGCTCAAGTTGGGTGAAAAGTATTAACAGGACCAAAATTTTTGGATTAGTTTAATTCAACGAATCCAAATACTGCTGTATGATCTTTGACTGTCATTCTGTAGCTTCGTTCCTCATCAGCATGCATTTATTAATATTTCACTGAAAAACACATTTGGAACTCTTAGGTGAAAACTACCAAATCAGTGGAAAGTGCTATGGTAAAGTGATAAAATTGCATCTAATACAAGTTAGAAGAAAGAAGAGATCGCAATCATAGAGTGCTCAAATACAATTTAATTTCTGGATTTTCTTCCAAAATTATGTGAGTCAAATTTATTTTTGTGAATTATGCATTAATTATTTGTTTGAAAAGCAATAAATCCTCTAAATAACTAGAAGTGATATTTTATTTTTTTCTTCTCAGTTTTTCTATTAATATAGTTAAAATTTGTCCATTTCCTTTTCTTTATTTCCAATCTGGTAGATATATTTAAACTACAAATTGACATGTTACCCATACTTATATCTCATTAGGACAGTATTTTTTTCACTCCCTAACATGGTCAATGTTGAAATAATTGTATTTTCTCACTTCTTAGCTATTTGTCACACCACGTGATTGTATTTCTTAACATTTACCTTTTTACTGGTAAATTGTATTGGTATTTTACTGGCAAATTGTATTTCTTAACATTTACCTTTTTACTGGTGAACACACTGAAAACCATCATTGTGTGATTTACTGGATTTAAATGATATGTCATCTCAAGATTTAAAGAGGAGAAAATGAGAATCTTTAAACTATATGTCATTTTTTTACTCTTTTTCAACTTTTCTTGTAGTATCTGTCTTCTCTTGTATAGCCATAATCCTGCATTTGTTTACCCTTAGTTATGCCATTGAATAGATTCAGTGCCCCTGCCAATCTTGTGCTATAGTTTTTTCATTCATCTCTGGGTAGCTCTAGTACTTTCAATAATAAATTAATACTCATGGAAAATATATTACTTAATGTTTTTGCATTTTTAAAAAATGTTGGTATGTTTCTTTTTCACCTCCATGCCATCTTGGCATAGTATAAAATTTCTAAGTTACATTTTTCATTCCTTTCTTTTTGTGTGTTTGTGTTTTCTTACGAATTTTGGAAGCATTGTTCCATAGTCCTCTAGACGGTGATATGTGGTCAGTGGCCAGCCTGGTCATGCGTTCCCCATATAAATAGTCTTTTTGCCTGGCTCTCCAAATACTTTCTTCTTTAGTTTTACAGACAAGTAACTTTGTTAGATTATAAGTTAGTGTGGATCATTTCTGTGATTAGTTTTCCCAGAAAACCATGTCCCTTTACATCTATAGAGTGAAATATTACTTTTATTGTCTTTATACTCTCCTTGAATTATATTGTTAAATGCTTTCAGGTTCTTTTTTCTTTTCTTTTTTTTTTCTGTGACTCCAATTGTTGCCTACTTAAAACAATATATCCAAAACAGAAATACTTATCTTTCCTAGCAAACTTGCTCCTTTCTATCTAAATTTATTAGACCGGATAAATATGTTGAACTAAGTGTTTACACCAACTACTGTCCAGATTCCTGAGAAATGCAAGTCTAGGGAGGACCCTTTCTTTGGCTGAGTGGGGAATGAGAGATGAATTAAAGAAAAGAAATAAGGGCTAATAAATACTCTATGTGATAAAGGTGTCAACTGAAAATTCCAGAGTGTGTATGTTGCAGAGGCGAGAGGAAGAAAAAGAAGAGATGTAGATGAGAGGAAGGGATCACCAGATTGTGTGATTGTTCATATGCGTGTATGTGCACCTGTACATATGTGCTTATGTGTGTGCAGATGCATGTTTTGATCCAGCTAACCTGGGGGTGGGCACCAGGTGCAAACAGTGGTGGCCTGAGATGGCCGAGTTACATTTCATTCATCCTTGGATTCCCTTTCCTCCACGCTGGAATCCTAGGAGCTTCCTTTGATGCCTCCCACTTCCTCACTTGCTTGTTTTCTCACCTCCATTGCCCAGTGTTTATAGCTTCCACTTTCTATGGATTCTGCTTTAATATCTCCTGAATCTGGCCCTTCCTGTCCATTCCTCCTGCTTGTCTTCAGTTTCTGCCTTACTCAGGACTTCATGACTTTCTCTTAGATTATTACTGTAGCTGTTTTATTTCCTCCTCCCCTGTAATCCATTGTTGACACCATCATTATTAGAGTGATCTTGCCAAAATTCAAATGTGCCTTTCTCTTGATGAAGTGTACTCAGTGGCTGCCCACTGTCTGCACTAAGCAGAATAAAGGCCAAACTTTTTAGTGTAAGCTGACTCTAGGCGCTTTGTTGACCATCGCCCGTGCACCCCCAGTGCCTCAGCTGTACACAGTTATGTGCATTATTTTCCTTTATTTTGTTTGTTTTGTCTTTGATCTGTACCTTTTCTTTTTTTTTTTTTTTTCTTTTTTTTTGAGATGGAGTCTCGCTCTGTGGTCCAGGCTGGAGTATAGTGGCTTGATCTCGGCTCACGGCAACCTCTGCCTCCTGGGTTCAAGTGATTCTCATGCCTCAGCCTCCTGAGTAGCTGGGATTAGAAGTATGCACTACCACGCCTGGCTAATTTTTTGTATTTTTAGTAGAGATGGGGTTTCACCATGTTGGCCAGGCTTGTCTCGAACCCTTGACCTCAAGTGATCCACCCACCTCACCCTCCCAAAGTGCTGGGATTACAGGCGTGAGCCACTGCACCTGGCCTGATCTGTACCTTTTCAAAGGATGTTTTCCTCTGCTTTTGTTTCTTCAAGACTCAACTCCAGCAGCAGTGAGACTTGCTTTTCTGTTAGTCCACAAATCTATACCCCTTCCTCTACCACCAGGACTTCCAGTCAGGAGTAGTGACACTCTTCTATTCCTCTTTACATGCTGTGGGTATCTCCAGCACATGCTATTTTGAGCTTATAAATTCAGCACATATTTATTGAGTATTCACCATCATGTCGTCACTCAACTGAACCCCTCACAAGGCCATATCCTGGCTGTCCACTGCCACTGCCTTCCATAGTGCCTGTAAGCAGTAAACACAAGGTAAAGGCTTGTTGAATGAATGAATTAGTAATGAAGAAATACTAGTATTTATTTGTATGATATGTATTAAATGTTCACATTAGTATTTAGGTTTTAGCCATTTTATACCTGGTTGTGTGTACCTTGTGACCTAGCAAGCCCAAGTTCCTCAAGACATAAACCATATATTGCATTTCTCTTTAACTCCATCTATCTCCATCTTAGAACATTTTCTATGTATTAAGTACATTGAAATTACATGGCTTTTAAGAATGTCTTTGGTGTGCAGCTTGACTGCTGATAGAAGCATGTGCTGTAGTGTAATTTAAAGGAAGAGATGATTTTCTCTACCCAAGAACAGCAGCCTGGTCTTAATATTCTATGTTCAGAGAGATACATTACTTTAGGTTAGGAATTAACACCTGTTACTTTGTCCTTCTTCGTGGTTGGAAATTAAAACAGCAACACCTTGATATGAATTAGGACATGAAGGTGATGGGACAGGATTAAGTACTGCAGCAAAAGGGCTTGCTGAAGGAAGGGCCAAAAGGGAGGAGGATGTATTCAGAAAGCCGACTTTGCCTTTTTTACCATTTTGCCTCACACTAATCCCAAATACAAAATATTTACTCTCTGTGTGAAATCTTCATACGTTTGTAGTCTTCCTGCATTTTTATTCCTAATAGACTTAGATACATAAAGCCCAATTTGAATAGGCAATGATTAAAGACTCAATAATTAAAAACAGAAGTTATAAGGGTGACCAAAAAGCTTAGGGCAGTCCTAAATAGAGCAGGAGAGCAAATAACATTTGAAGTGAAATAGGGTTTGAGTCATCTGATTCTTTGCAGGTTAAGAGGGTTGTCTGTTGAAATCACAAATGCATGTGATGCAATCTGCTCTAACAAATATTTTATGGAAAGCAAACAAAATGCAAGTTCTAAAACCAAGATGTTAGAGGCAAGATTTCTCAATGCCATGCAGTTGCATAGGAGAGGAATGTACTTCTTTCTGTTCCATTGCTCTTCTCTCTCAGCCCTGTACTAAGCCACATATATTTGACTTCTTAACAAAGTCTGTTGTAATCATGTATTTATTTATTTATATTCATTTGTCTATTTTGTTGGCTAGACTCTAAACTCCGTGAGGATATTGGCAGTCTTATTGGCAGTCTGAGCACTTATATCTCAGACACCTGTAAATGTACTTAAGACAACTAATTGTTGTCAAATGAATGAATACAACTACAACAACTGCTCTTCTCTACTGGTCATGCTACCTCTATGTCTCCTGAATCTTTTTGTTTTGTTATTGACTTTGATGGCATGCATCTGTGTGCATGCGTGCATGCCTGCACTATCTTCTTGTTGTTATGTTGTTAATTTTGACCAAAGGATAGGAGAGGTATGTACTTCCCATCCTAGTGTACAACACTAGGCCCACTATTGTGGAATGATATATTACTGAAAATATAATTGGCTGGTTACTTCAGATGGGGGAGGAAGTGACGAGTGTTTCCTTTGTATTTTTGTATGTATTACATGAATATCACAAACAGGTCTTATTTCTGAAAAAAAAAAACCCACACATATGCATACACATACAGCAGAATTTGGGAATGGAAAAGCAGTGTAAAGATATGGAATAAAAAGCTTTTACTTAGAGGCGCTTCTTCCTCTCTCTTCCTCAGAATCCATAGCAACTCAACCTGCCACATCCCTCTGGAGGGGAAGAAGATCCAAGTTCACTCATTTTTCTTCTGGGAAGAAGAGACAATACTTGGTACCATTAAGTCCTAAGCAAGATTAGGTAGATAATGTAGATAAACAGACTGAGGACTAGGGGAAAAGTCGATGAGCAGTGATCCCAGTTTAACAATGGTGCTTTGCCCAAGTGATCTCAGTAATTACCATAGTTTTAACTCCTCATGTACTGCTGGTCATGAAATCTCTATTTCCACCTTGACTTCTTTCATGAGCTCCAAACCCCCATATTCAATGGATTAGTGAATCTCTCCGTCCGAATGTTCCACAGGAACTTTGCGTTCATGGTGTTATCATCTCTTTCCTGCTTTTCTTTCCCTTGCCCTGATCTGGATCTGTTTTTCTGTCTACATTTTCTAGCTCAGCTAAAATCTTTGGATTTTTCTTCATATTCCTTCTCCCTCTCATCCAATTCTAAACATTCAGCAGGACCTGAATTTTTTGCTGCCTAAGTAGTTTTTCAAATTCACCCCTCACCTATAGCCTTATTACCTGTGTCCTAACACCTGAGTCTTTGCCTTTTTTCTCTTCCAGTCTAAAGCTCTAGGTTCCTAATTAGTTTTCCCGCCTTCAGTCTTGCTCCCTGCTTCTCCTTCTGTAACAGCAATTGTGACAGCAATGCGATCATAACCATATCACACCCTCCTCCAGGCTGCTCCAGCTGGGTCCCCTTCCTGGCCCTTTGTGTGTCCATAGCCCTGATGTGCTTTAGTTTCATCACCCAGATCACTTTTCTTCCCCCCGCCTTTTTTTTTTTTTTTTTTTTACTAAGACTTTCTCCTTTCAACCTTTAAGATTTATACTAGGTTTTGTTACCTCTATGAATTCCTCCCTAAACACATTCACTAATCCCCCAGCCACATTCACACACTCTCATTCCCTTTCACTCTGGGCAAAATTTCTGTCCTCTTTATTCCCCGAGAGCCTGGGCCCATCTGTCTGTCAAACACTGACTATGGCATTGAAGTGAGTCATTGCCTCTGTTTCACATTGCGTACCTGGCTATTCAGTAGGTATTTTAATTTAGGTGCAGGAAGAATAAAACAAGGTCCTTAGATTGATATCCTAATTCCAGTGCAAACAGATAATATTAAGTTATTTAAATTAAAAAAAAAAAGAAATAACAGTTGTGGTAACTAAGGCATTGCGGAATGATTCTAGTCCTTGATTACAATTATAATCCGAAGATAAGATTTGGGATCTCTTGTCAGCAGGAGACAAGGTAAGAGAACAAACATATATTGTTTGCCAGGTATAGGATTTTTCACTGAAATACACACACACACACACACACACACTCATATGCATGTATACACAAACATATATGCATATATAGTCAAATACACACATATGTGCACACGGGTTTATATTCATATGCATACATATTAAGGAACATACACCTAGGAAAAGTTATTTCAACTGAAGAGTACATCTCAGATATAAGGAGAGGCAGCTCTATTTCTGGCTCTTCCATCAGAGGTTTTGTGACCTTAGAGATCCATCTTTGCTTATCTGAACATGTTTCCTTCCCTGATAAAAAGAGCTGCATATCCCTGATGCAGTGTAGGATGCTGGTTAGCTGTGTCGGTTAAACTTGCCTGCAGTCTTTAACCTACTTTGCTCCACAGTTACTGCTCATCGATATTTGCCATAGAAAAATAGAAGGAATGGGAGAAATATTGCTTGCTCTACTCTCCTGTCTGTCTGTCCATCTATCCATCCAGCATCTCTTTTTATCTATATAGAGAGAACCATGAATTTTAATAATTTTTGTATTTCAATATTATATTGGGCATTATTAATACTTACTTTATTTAAAACCTTTAGTAATATTATACCATCTTGAAAATTAGAAAAAAATATAAATCTATAGTAGTCATGGTTCTCTAGAGAAACAGAACCAATAGGATGTGTGTGTGTGTGTGTGTGTGTGTGTGTGTGTGTGTGTGTGTGTATGAGAGAGAGAGAGAGAGATTTTAAAGAATTGGTTCATACGAATTTGGAGGCTGGCAAGTCTAAATCTGCAAGGTCAAGTAGGCAGCAGACTGGAGACCCAGAAATAGTTGATGTGAGTCTGAAGGCTGTCTGCTGGCAGAATTCCTTCGCTCTTGGGATAGGTCCTTCTTTTTCTTAAGGCCTTCTACTGATTCGATGAGGTCCGCCCACATTTTAGAGAGTAATCTGCTTTACTCAGTGTCTACTGATTTAAACTTTGATCTTATAAAAAAGCCTACCTTCACAGAAACATCCAGATGTTTTAAATAAAATATCTGCTTACTGTGGTCCAGCCAAGGTGACATTTCAAATTATCCATCACAGTATCTAAATCATAAAAATTCAATACCATTGGCTAAAGTGGGAGATAATATTGTGGCAGTTAGACAGTATAGACTTGTTAGAAATTTCTTTAAATTTTAGAACAAAATTTAGCCAAGACGCTGCCTCTGATTGACTATCCTTAAAACTTTTTAAATTGTATTTAAATTGTTTTTTTCCTTAGAATCGTGAATATAGTCTAATGCGTTGCCCTTCATTTTGAAGGTCATTAAAAATGTGTGCATTGCATATGTGTGTAATGTTTATGCTTCCTTATACAAATGAAATGTTGATAAAACAAGATTCATCAAATTTTTGATTCATCAAGATTCATCAAATTTTGAAAATTGTTGAGAAAATACGTGGCCAACTAAATACTAAAGTAGTAATTTCTTTAAAAAATTTTAAGTTTCTTTTTTTTTTTTTGAGATGGAGTCTCACTCTGTCGCCCAGGCTGGAGTGCAGTGGCACAGTCTTGGCTCACTGCAAGCTCTGCCTCCCGGGTTCACGCCATTCTTCTGCCTCAGCCTCCCAAGTAGCTGGGACTGCAGGTGCCTGCCACGACGCCCAGCTAATGTTTTGTATTTTTAGTAGAAATGGGGTTTCACCATGTTAGCCAGGATGATCTCGATCTCCTGACTTCATGATCCAACCGCCTCGGCCTCCAAAGTGTTAAGTTTCTTGAAGAAGCTGCTTTACTATTTCTGAATGTGCCCTCTATTCCTACATATAATTTTTTTTGGAATAATATTGGTAGAACTGCTAAATTTTTAAGGAGTAACTTGATTCTTTATACTGAAAGAAATAGATACATTGAATTCAGCTAGGAAGTTTTGCAATTTTTTTATTGTAAAGAAAACTTACTTGGTAAGATGGAGTGAAAGCAACTCAGGATAAAATTAGGAAAGGGATCATAATGGATACATCTTTGAACTCTAAAAGTAATGAATCAAATCAAACTAAGATTTGACATTGGCTAGTTTATTTTTCAAATAATTCTGAAAACGATATGTGCACTAACTGTTCTGAAGTTATACTACACAAGTTCTTTTAATGCATCTATGTTGCTACTTTTGAATAACTAACTATATTATATATTAGATGTAATTAGTGTTTAAAATTAGTTTCCTTGATGGTCTTGAAGTCAGTCCTTTATAATTTAGGTCAGCAAAGAAAATGCCAGTGTACTAAATTAGCACAGTTTTCACTGTTTTTATTCAGCAGCTGCAGGATAAGAAAAGTACAAGATTCTTTTTTTTTTTTTTTTTTTTTGCCATTGACAGAGCCGTATACTGGATTTTTACATGGAATTTACATATTATGAAAGTAAAAATCAAAAGATCAATTTTTCTGTGAAATAACTTTGTAATTTGCCTATATGTAATTATTGTGTTCATTTGATTTATGGCTTAAAGATGAGAAACAATCTTGATTTTTTGGATACAGCCTCTAGATATGCTCTAGAAATGTTTCTTGCATTCTTAATGTCATTTCACATTATCAAGTAGAAAGAGTTCAGTTTTGTAAAGGTAACACAGGTTCTTACCTATAGTGAGTTTTTTTTTTCCCATGGACGTTGGGAGGTAGAGCCAAATAAATTGATTTATCTGTAGAAGTGTCTTCTATACCAGTGTTTCTCAGCATTTTTTAAAATTATCTCCCCACTAAGGATTCTTTTCAGACTTTTTTTTTCCTGAATATTCCCCAATGACACTTTAATATCACAGGTATACTGTATTTGGTTTATGTACTCTGGCCCTAGGAAGGCCACAGATCATGATAGTGTCTAAGATTTTTCACTCCCTACAAGAAATAATTCTTGTATTGACAGTGCATGACATGCTCTTTTTAGTTCTTATCTTTTCCATCAGGTTTAGAAATGAATTGGCTTTTAAATTGAAAGAATCTAAATTATTTTTTCTCAGAACCCTAATTTTCCAAGAAAAATTCAATTCCCCAACTTCCCTTAATATGGTTCAAAATTTCCCATTCCAAATGGTTTGATTTAACATAGATTTATTTACACCTAAAAACATTTTTAAAAGATTATTCAGTATTTAGGACCCAGATGAATTCTTTTCAGGGTTTCAGGATTGTGTAAATCCATTTTATATTGAAATTTTGACCAATGGAATTCAGATTTATATCAGTTTTATTGTAGAATGTTGCCCCTGACTGTATCAGTTGAAAATATATCTCAGTCATTTTGACAGTACGTATACAGTATGTCCATAAATCATTCACCAAAATTACTGTTACTTACTTCAACCTTAATATAATTCCACTTGAAATCAGTGTATCTTGCTAAAGAGGTGAGACAAGACAAGTTTACGCTGATAACATTTAAAAAACTTATGAGTAATTGCCAAGCTATTTACAGAGCCAGCTTTTGACTTAATACCTTAGGGACAAATAACATTTAGTTATTAAATAAAACTTTTAATTTCAAAAGTTGTCAATAGCCAAATACTATATTTAAGTATTTTATTTTTAATGAGTAAAATTAGAAGAGGATATTTTATTGCCTACACAATTTTAAGGAACAGGATTAAATAAGTTTCTCATTTTCAAATTCATGCCTGTGCTTAACACGGAATAGCTCAATTTAAGAATATTGAATTTCTTTAATTTGTGGTACATACACATATGCATATGCATATTTTCCACTGCCAATTGGGTCATTATATTTTAATAGTTTTATTGAGGTATAAATTGCATACAGTTAAATTCATTCATTTTAGTTGTGTAATTCAATGATTTTATGTACGTTTATAGGGTTACATAATCATCATTCTAATTTAGTTTTAGAACATTTTCTATCACTTCAAAAGGATTCCTTTAGCCTGTTTACAGTCAGTCTTCCTCCCCACCCCAAGCCCTAGGCAACCAGTAATCTGCTTTCTGTCACAATAAATTTGCCTCTTCTGAAACTTTTCATAATAAAATCTGTTGGCTTTGGGTTTAGTTTGCACTTCTGCTTCCAGTTTTTTAAGGTAGAAGCTTAGGGTACTGTTTTCAGATTCTTCTTTTCTAATATTGCTGTGTAAAACTGTAAACTTTCTCTTAGCGTTGCTTTACCTACATCCCACAAGATTTGATACACCATGCATTTATTTTCATTCAGGTTGAAATAAAGGCTGTTCACAAGGAATATTATTGTTAATATTCACAAGGAAGATTAATTCCTTATGATCTCTTCCTTGATCCATGGAGGGTTTTGCTTATGCAAAAGAAATGAAATCATAACAATCAATCTCTTGAACCACAGCACAATCAAATGAGAAATCAAGACTAAGAAATTCACTCAAAACCATACAATTACATGGAAATTGAATAACTTGCTCCTGAATGACTTTTGGGTAAATAATGAAATTAAGGCAGAAATCAAGAAGTTCTTCAAAATGAATGAGAACAAAGATACAACATACCAGAATCACTGGGACACAGCTAAGGCAGTGTTAAGAGGGAAATGTATAGCCCTAAATGCCCACATCAAAAAGTTAGAAAGATATCAAGTTAACAACCTAACATCACAACAAAAATAACTAGAAAACCAAGAGCAAACAAATCCCAAAGCTAGCAGAAGACATGAAGTAACCAAAATCAGAGGTGAACTGAGGGGGATTGAGACACGAAAAACCATTCAAAAGATCAACAAATCCAGGAGTTGGATTTTTTTTTTAAACTACACATTTTAAATAATATATGGCAGCATCTCGATTCTGGGCACTCCCTCCCATGTTTTATTGCCATTACTGTTTGTTTCATTTCTTGTCTGAACTAATTCTATGAAGTCTGTATCCCCTGCAATGTATACATATTGATGACTGTGCATCTTTAAAAATCTACTTTTTATTATTTTATTATTATTATACTTTAAGTTTTAGGGTACATGTGCACAATGTGCAGGTTAGTTACATATGTGTACATGTGCCATGCTGGTGTGCTGCACCCATTAACTCGTCATTTAGCATTAGGTATATCTCCTAATGCTATCCCTCCCCCCTCCCCCCACCCCACAACAGTCCCCAGAGTGTGATGTTCCCCTTCCTGTGTCCATGCGTTCTCATTGTTCAATTCCCACCTATGAGTGAGAACATATGGTGTTTGGTTTTTTGTCCTTGCGATAGTTTACTGAGAATGATGATTTCCAATTTCATCCATGTCCCTACAAAGGACATGAACTCATCATTTTTTATGGCTGCATAGTATTCCATGGTGTGTATGTGCCACATTTTCTTAATCCAGTCTATCATTGTTGGACATTTGGGTTGGTTCCAAGTCTTTGCTATTGTGAATAGTGCAGCAATAAACATACATGTGCATGTGTCTTTATAGCAGCATGATTTATAGTCCTTTGGGTATATACCCAGTAATGGGATGGCTGGGTCAAATGGTATTTCTAGTTCTAGATCCCTGAGGAATCGCCACACTGACTTCCACAATGGTTGAACTAGTTTACAGTCCCACCAACAGTGTAAAAGTGTTCCTATTTCTCCACATCCTCTCCAGCACCTGTTGTTTCCTGACTTTTTGATGATTGCCATTCTAACTGGTGTGAGATGGTATCTCATTGTGGTTTTAATTTGCATTTCTCTGATGACCAGTGATGGTGAGCATTTTTTCATGTGTTTTTTGACTGCATAAATGTCTTCTTTTGAGAAGTGTCTGTTCATGTCCTTCGCCCACTTTTTGATGGGGTTGTTTGTTTTTTTCTTGTAAATTTGTTTGAGTTCATTGTAGATTCTGGATATTAGCCCTTTGTCAGATGAGTAGGTTGCGAAAATTTTTTCTTAAGTCTGGTTTCCTGGAAGTTACCACTCACTGTGTTAGGACAGCTTAGTTATCCTGTGAATTATTACAGTATTCCAGTATTCCCAAGGATCCCTGTGTAGGTTGGGTAACATCAAGTTTAGTGATATTCTGCCCCAGCTTTTTATTTCCTGTGTCTCCCCTGTGTATGTGCGAGCACTCACATGCAATCAGGGATGTGTGGATAGCCCGGGCCCTTCCTTGTCTTCCCTGTGTGCATGCAGCCTTGCCCATGTGTGCATATTTCCAGGCTTACATTTACATTTTTTATCTCCACAAGGAATATTGGGGAGCTTATCAAGGCCACTATGGCCATTTCATTTACTGGATCTCCCTGTAAATCTTAGGTCAGTATGCCAAGTCTGTTGCTTGCTCCAACTAGAGTTGCAAACTCAGGTTAGCTGTGATGTTGGCTTTTCTGGTTTGTTTGCCATCGACATTGCTTCCAGTAATGCCAAGGGGATTGGGGTTTTCCTTGCTCCTCTCCAAGTCAAGTTGGCCCTCCAGCAGTGAAACTGCTGTTTTTAATGGCTTGTCAGAGACTCCTGCTGTTCTTAGCCAAAGTTCAGTATTTTCTCTTGATTAAATGCCTTTCAATTGCTTGTATGTCTTTGTTTGATTTTGCAGAGTCCTGAAATTGTTATTTTTGAACATTTTCATCCAGTGTTTTTCATTATGGTAAAATGTACGTAACATATAATTTACTATCTTAAACATTTTTACCATTTACAGTTCAATGGCATTGAGTACATTCATATTGTCATGCAACCATCACCACCGTCCATCTCCAGGGCTTTTTTCATCGTGCAAAACTGAAACTCCGTACCCATTAAACAGTAACTTTCCATTCCCCACATCTTCCCAGCCCCTGGACTCCACCATTCTACTTTCTGTCTCTGTGATTTTGAATACGCTAAGTACATCACATTAATGGAATCATACAGTATTTGTCTTGTTTGTGACTGGCTTATTTCACTTAGTGTAATATCCTCAAGGTCCATTCATGTTGTCAGAATTTTATTTCTTTTTAAGGCTGAATAATATTCCATCATATGTCTATCCCACAGTTTGTTTATCCATTCCTCCATCGATGGACACTTGGTTCACTTCCACATTTTAGCTATTGTGAATAATTCTGCTGTGAACACTGGTGTACAAATATCACTTCAAGACCCTGCTTTCAATTCTTTTGAGTATATGCCCAGAGGTTGACTTGCTGGATCATAAAGGAATTCTATTTTTAATATTTTGAGGAACTACCATACTACTTTTTATAGTGGCTGTAACATTTTACATTCCCACCAACAGTGTACAAGTGTTCCAGTTTCTCTACATCCTCACCAACACTTGTTATTTTATGTTATTTTATAGTAGCCATCCCAATAGGTGTGAGATGGTATCTCACTCTAATTTTGATTTTCATTTCCCTACTGATTAGTGATGCTGACCATCTTTTCATGTGCCTTTTGGCCATGCGTATATCTTCCTTGGAGAAATGTCTATCTAAGTCCTTTGCATACTTTTAAATTAGGTCTTCTGGTTTTTAGCTGTTGAATTTTAGGAGTTCTCTATACATTTTGGATATTAATCCCTTATCAAATATATGATTTGTAAATCTTTTCTCCTGTTTTGTGTGTGGCCATTTTTTTCTCTGCTGTTACTGTCTTTTGACACACAGTTTTTTAAAAATTGATAAAATTATTTTTTGTTGCCTGTGCCTTTTGTGTTAATCAAAAAAATAGTTGCCAAATTGTTTCGAAGCTTTTGTTTTATCGTTAAGGGTTTATAATTTTAGATCTTACATTTACATCTTTGATCCATTTTGAATTAATTTTTATATGTAGCATTAGGTGAGGGTACACTTTCATTTTTTTGTTTGTGGAAATCCATTTTTCCCAGAAGCATTTGTTTAAAAGACAGTCCAGTTTTCACTGAATGGTCTTGGCACCCTTGTCAAAAATCATTTGACCATTAATGTAAAGATTTATTTCTGAACTGTCTATTCTGTTCCATTGGCCTGTATTCTGTCTTTATGCCAGTACCACAATGTTTTGATTACTGTAGCTTTACGGTGTTGAAATCAGGAAATATGAGTTCTCCATATTTTTCTTGTTTTTAGGTACTGTTTTGGCTATTCAGGATTTCTTGAAAATTATTATTTTCTGCACAATGTGTTTTACTTCAAAAGAGATAATTTTTGAAGTAAAATTATTTGCACATATCAATAAAATATATTATGTTATTTCATAGAAACATTATTATTAAGATATTAATTTCTTAGACACTCCCTGAAGCCCTCTTCTGAAATTTTCTTCAGAAAGTTTCTTCCAAAATCTTGACAGAAAAACTATAATTTCTGTTGATTTCTTCTACAAAGAATGTATCTATAGATAAGGTTTAGATTTATCTTTGTCTCATCTTTTGACTCTTTTCATAACTAATAGGTAAGTATAAACACACTTTTTTTTTTTGACATAGAATCTTACTCTTGTTGCCCAGGCTGAAGTGCAATGGCTGCCTGTTGGGTTCAAGTGATTCTCCTGCTTCGGCCTCCTGAGTAGCTGAGATTACAGGTGCCCGCCACCATGCCTGGCTAATTTTTTGTGTTTTTAGTAGAGACAGGGTTTCGCCATGTTGGCTAGGCTGGTCTCGAACTCCTGACCTTAGGTGATCCACCTGCCTCAGCCTCCCAAAGTTCTGGGATTACAGGCTTGAGCCACTGCACCTGGCCTAAACACACTTTTTTGATTCTCCTTTCATTCCATCAACATTCTCTGTTCCTTTTCACTCCCTACAGCAAATCCTTTTGACTACACAGTGCTGTATTCATAACACTGGATTATAGACTTCACTTTTCTCACCAGCCTCTCCAAACTTGCTTTATTTATCTATGTTTATCATTATTTATGTGTGTGAAAATATTTCATTTGCATAACTCCACTGAAGATGAAAGTCTTCACTTTCACTTTCGTGAGTTCCACCTTTTGATTCGCATTTCTCTTCTATCTCCATTTCCTCTCACATCCTACTTACTTAGCTTCTGCTGTGTAAGTCTGTTCTAGACACTCCTTTTGCTTTGTCTCACTTTTGTCCTTTTTCTAATGTAACCCTATAAAATGAAATACATTAATTCCTGTTTTATAATTTTCTATTTTAATTTGCTCCCAAGTACACATATTCCTTTCCACCCTAATGCCACAAAATTAAACTTTAGCACACTTCTTGGAGCTCTATCCTCAGCCATCCTCTTTTTTCTGTCTATATTCTTCCTCTAAGTAATTCCATGGTGCCCAGTG
Organism: Pan troglodytes; assembly: GCF_028858775.2. Taxonomy (NCBI): domain Eukaryota; kingdom Metazoa; phylum Chordata; class Mammalia; order Primates; family Hominidae; genus Pan; species Pan troglodytes. The sequence continues at coordinate 26,523,916 of NC_072415.2, forward strand.
GATTTAAACACCATCTGAAAATTCCCAAATTCATATTATTTTTCCAGACCTCTCTACTAAGCTCCATAATTGTCTACACAACTCTTTACCTGAGAACCACACTTGGATAAGTCACTATTCATTACCTACAGCTACTCAAGACAGAACCTAGAAGTCATATTTGATACTAATTTTTTATGATCCCTACCTCAGGTTTATAAATCCCTTCAGTTGACCTGTTTGTTTGCATGTATATTGTTTGCTTCCCTCCAACTTTCAAATACAGACTATATGGAATCAAGATTACTGACTATTTTCTTCCCTACTTTATCTCCAGTGTCTAGAACAGGGCCTGCTTGAATGTATATTCCAATTCTTTACCCTTCTCTCTCTGTCTGCCATTATCAATCCTAGTCCAAGGCACCATCGTATCTATCCTAAATAACTATAGTAGTCTCGTGCGGAGGGATTCTCATGCTTTATCTTTTCCCCACCAATTGCTAGGTCCATGGCTGGGGCCTTTATAACAAAAGACATTAGCAAGAGAAAAGCATACATATTTATTTAATATAAGTTTTATGTGACACGGGAGCCTTCAGAAATGAATATTTAAAGAAACAGGAAAACCCGTGTACTTGTAAGTTTGATGAAGAGGTGTATCGTTGTGAAGAAGTATGACTGGAAAAAGGGGGTATGATCTAATGAAGGGAATGTACAAGGCCTGTTTGTTTGGATTCTTCTCCATGTCCCTGTATCTTCAGCGATAAAGACGTTCCTTTCCTCCAGAAAGGGCACCTCTCACATGAGGGTCTTATGATCTACTCCAGCGGAAGATCAGAAAATTATTTCTAGGTTTTATGAACTGTTTCAGAGGAGAAGGAAGGAGAAGTCAGAGAGATCATCCCACTTCTGCATTGTTTTCAAATACTGAGGTGCCATATTTTACAGTAGCATGTCCTGAATCCCATCACTCCTCACTAATATCTTTGCTTTTCATTTCCCTCTGTCTGTAATTCAGTCCCTAAATAAAAGCTAGAGTCATATTTTTAAAACATAAATTAGATCACTGTATTTCTTGTTCAAAAAAGAAAAACATCCAAGCTTCCTTTAGGAGTTTGAGAGGGAAGGCTGTTAATTATAACTCCCTCATCCCCGCCAGCGTTTTAAAGCAGTAGAAGGAGACAAAGGAGTTAAACACATGGAGAATGGACTGTCGGGTCTATTACTAACAGAGCTCTTGGAGAATGTGGCAGAGTGAGTGCCAGCCTGGGCTTCCTGCTGCTGCACCAGAATTAGATGAACTGACCCAGAAGTCACAGGAAACACCGAATACCTGCACAGCAGGTGCTGCAGAGGTAAGCTGTGGCCACAAAGCTCAGCCCTAGGCCCAAAGCAGACAAGAGCCCTGCTCTCTGCAGGCAAGAGGAAGGGACTGAGCCTTTTATGCCCAGTTCTTCCTACTAAACTCACCAATCAAAGGCGCGAGAGCAAGAGGGAGGCCCTAGGTTTCCCTTCACATGAAGAAAACAATGGAGAGTGAGTAGTCTGCAGTTATATCTCTAATGCCTTTGCATTTGGAATAAAGCATGAACTCCTTACTTGAGGTCACTGGGATTGTCTACTTCTCCATCTTCATCTTTTCTAACTTCCTCTCACTCCCTAAGCGGCACACACACTGGCCTTCTTTCTTTGTTTCTCAAGTATGCCACATTAGTCCCTAAAGGCCTTTTAACTTTCTTTTCCTTCTTTAAGGACCATTCTGCCCTCAGGACTAATTATTTTTCATTATTCACATTTGTGCTCAAATGTCACCCAGCGTAATAACATGATCACCCAATTTCAAAGAAATCTTTCAGTCATTTATCATCTTATTTTATTAGATTCACTGAACCAATCATTATCTGAAATTTTATTGTTTATCTGTTTGTTTGCATGTATATTATTTGCTCCCTTCCAACTCTCAAATATCGACTTCATGGAATCACGATTACTGGCTGTTTTGTTCCCTGCTTTATCTCCAGTGTCTAGAACAGGGCCTTCTTCCAGTAGGCCTTTTGTAAAGATTTGTTGAGTGAACGGTTTATGCTCTCTGTTACTCCATCTGATCCTTCCAACAGGCAAAGCTTGAGTTATAAGCTCCAGCCTTGGGCAAGCACAGATGTAAATATTTATAATCTACAAACTCACAGTGCTGATTACACTGGGGCTCAAATTTCAGATTTTCTGCGTTGAGAAGCAGTGAGGAGCACAGGTAACTACCTTCCTGCCAGCTGCATTTCTCACTGCCATAGGGCTGTGGAATCCCTAGGACTAAGGTGGTACATAGGCCCTGCCCTCCAAAGGGGCCTGTTTGTTATTCAGTGGAGAGGCGCTGCGAAGCACTGGGCCCACTGACTAGCTGACCTTGCAGCAGTGAGATGGTGTCAGCTGCTCTTGCCAGAGATGTCAGTCAGTGGAGCAGATGAGCTACTCTGGTTTTTCAGAATTCTCAGGATGTAGGCTACTCCAGCTACACCAACTCTTCTCTTATTTGGAAATAGAAAATTACTTGCATAATTGGTTAAATAATTCATTCAGGCCACGATTATATATTGACTTATCTTCTGTGTTCCAGGCAAGATTTAGACACTGGGAATACAGAAGTGAAAAAACAGACAAAAATCCTGTCCTATGAAGTTTACGTTTGAGTAGGAATCCACAGATAATAAAGAAAGAAATGGTGGGAGGCCGAGGTGGGTGGATCATTTGAGGTCAGGAGTTAGAGACCAGCCTAATTAAAATGGTGAAACCCCATCTCTACTAAAAATACAAAAATTAGCCAGGCGTGGTGGCACACACCTATCATCCCAGCTACTTGGGAGGCTGAGACAGGAGAATCACTTGAACCCAGGAGGTGGAGGTTGCAGTGAGCCAAGATGGTGCCACTGCACTCTAGCCTGGGCCACAGAGTGAGCCTGTCAAAAAAAAAAAAAAAAAAAAAAAGGAAAAAAAAACAAAGAGAAAGAACAAAGAAAGAAATGGTATATCATACACACACACACACACACACACACACATGCACACGTATATACACAGAGAGAGAGAGAGACAGACAGATGATGAGTCCTATGGAGAACAGCAAGGCGTGGAAAGATAAGAATTCATCTATAAAGGTGTCATGTGGGCACCTGAATGGGGAATGGGGAGTGTTATCCTTGTGGCTACCCATGCTGGAGGAACAACAAAGGCTAAGGTCCTGTGACATGTATGTGGCACGTCCTAGAAAGACAAAGGAGGCCAGTGGACTAGAGCAGAGCAAACAAAGGTGATAATAGGAAGGGAAGAGGTCGGAAAAGTAACAAACAACAAAATATATAGGGTCTTTTTGGGCAGAGGAATGTCATGCTCTAACTTGTGATTTAGGAGGAGCCCTTAGTTTACTGCACGGAACAGGCATGTAGGGAGTGAGGGCAGAGTAGCAACATAGAAAACTATTTCAAGAATCCAGTCAAGACATAATAGTGGGCAAGAATAGGATGATAACAGTAAAGGTGGTGGGAAATCCTCGGATTCAGGATGTATTTTGAAAGTAGAGCCAACAGGATTTTCTGATGGATTGGACATGATGCATGAGAGGAGAAATTCATGACACCAATATTTTTGACTTGTGTTGCTAGAAATATAAAATTGTCCATTGTTGACATAGGAAAAAACGGGGATGGGCAGGTTTGGTGGGGTATCTGGAGCTCAGTTTTAGTCATGTAAATTTTAAGGTGCCTACTGGTAATCTATGTAGAGATTTGCAGTGGCTGTTAGACACAAGTCTAAGATTCAGGGAAGAGACTGGACTAGAGGTATAAAATAGGGAGTTGTCAGTGTATAGATAACTATTTCAGCCTAGGGTTCTGGATGAGTTTACCAAGGGAATGGGTCTCTGGGAAAAAGAGAAGAACCTCCAAATGAGACCAAGGAAGGAGCCACTCATCAGGAAAAAAAAATCAGGAGAGTCCATGAAGTGAAGACAAAGTCCTCCTGAAGACAGAGTCCAACTGACTACGGTGCACTTCCTGCTGTCAAGGGGGTATTGGGCCTGGAGTGACAGATGTGCAATGGAGATGAATAGCTGACCCCTAGACAGGAACATAGATGTCATTGGTGATCTTGACAAGGGCGGTTTCCTGGGAGCTGGTAAAAGAATCAGAGCTATGATTGGAGCAGATGCAAGATAGCATAGGAGAGGTATTAAAGGCAACAAATAGATAAATTTTGAGAAGTTTTCTATTAAAAAAGCAGAAGAGGAAGCAGAGAGCAGCAGCTAGTCTAGTATGGGAGACTCAAGAGAAGATTTCTCTTTTTTATTTTTATACTTCTTATTTTGAAATTATAGATTCACAAAAAAATTGCAAAAAAAAAAAAAAAAAAAAGATCCCGGATTGTCCCATGTAACTTTAACCCAGTTTTCTCCGAAGATAACTTGTATAACTATAGTACAATATCACAACCAGGAAATGGATGTGGGCACCATCTACAGAAGTCACTACAATTTCACCAATTACATATGCACTTCTGTTTATGTGAGTGTGTGTGAGACAGTGTGTGTTCCATTTAATTTTATCACGTATGTAGATCTGTGTAACCACCAGCATAATCAAGATTCAGAACCTTCCGTAACTATGTGGCACCCTTGTTCTATTCCTTTAAAGCCACACATCCTTTATTCCTAACCCCTGGTACCCACTAATCTCTTCTCCATCTCTATAATTTTGTTATTCCAATAATATTACATAAATGGAATCACACCGTATGTAACCTTTGAAGGGCTGACTTTTAACACACAGTATAATTGCCTTGAGATTCATTCAAGCTGTTGTGTGTATCAACAGCTCCCTTTTATGGCTAGGTAGTAGTCCATGGTATGGATGGACCTGTTCAGGGACATCTGGACTGGTTCCAGTTTTTGGCTATTATGAGTAAAGCTGCCATGAACATTTGTGTACAGATTCTTGGGTGAACATAAATTTTCATTTCCCTGGGACAAATGCCTAAGAGTGTCATTGCTGAGTTATATGTCAAGAGTATGTTTAGTTTTAAAAGACACTGCCAAACTGTTTCCCAGAGCGGCTGTACAATTTTACATTTTCGCTAGCAATGTGTGAATGACCCAGAGTCTCTGCATCCTGGCGAGCATTTTGTGTTGTCATTATCTTTTGTTTTAGCCATTCTGATGTGTGTGTAGAGAGGATTTTTTTTTTTTTTTTTGGTGAGAGTAATTGCAGAAAAAGCCAGGAGGCTGCCTGTACCTCTAGTTTCTTCTTAGGTAGCTTGAATATTGTTAAAAATCCAGCCCATATTTAACAATAATGAGTGGCTGTTGAGACATGTATATACAAAGATGGGTATTGTGTGCCTTAGATATGGATGTGTGGAGATCATCTTGACCCATGAAGATGAGGAGCAGTGTAGGGGCAAAAAAGATGTGATACCTTTCCTCCCTATCATGAGGGTCACAGCTGACACCCCTATAACAAAAGGCAGGTTAACAAGAGAAAAGCATTGCAAATTCATTTAATCAAAGGTTTGCGTGACATGGGAGCCTTCGGAAAATGAAGAGGCAAAGACTTAAGGAAAACTGTCTGTTTTTATGCTTAGGTTCAATGAAGAATGTACAACTGTGTAGAAATGTGATCGGACAAAAAGATATTCATCTAAGGGTAATAAAACTAGGGCCTGTCCAGATTCTTCTGGTCCCTCTGTGTGGCATTCCGTCTTCCTGGGTTTGGGCAGGGACCTTCTGGAAGGAGATAGGTCAGATTTCTCTATGACCATCTTCCACACAGCAAGGTGGAGGAAGGTTAGAGTAATCGTTCTAGGTTTTATGATTGGCTTTGGAGGAGAGGGGTTCTAGTTTCTGTGACTCACCTTGGGGAAGAGAAACCCTAGTTTCTATCATCTGCCTTGTGGGAGAAAGGAGAGTAGGAGAAAGAAGGGCAGGAGAAGGCCAGAAAGAGGCTTTGCTTTTGAGGCCCCTTCAGGGTCCTACAGTTCAAAGTACCGAGCATGCCAAAGTGCCATAATTCAGGGTCGTTTTCCGAGCCCCAACAGCAGCAACTATGTGCGAGTCACAGAGACTCCTTACCTGTCGATGGCGGTAACAACAGCCAGTTCACGCTGCTGTTTTGCCTCAGTCTGAAAGTCTCATTCATCTCAGTTGTACACGTTTACCCACAAAACCTACTCAGCTTCTACGGTTAAATTTACAGTAGCTCACAGCAACTTAGGCATTATAAATTTGAGTTCTTATGTTTGTTTGGCTATTGATTTTTCAGAGCGACAGTGATTTCAAAGTGCCTAAAAGTTGATATAACTGATTAGCCCAACACTAAACTTCAGGATTAAGAAACCCCTTGAAAAACAGAGTGGAGGAAAAATATATAGTTAAACATATATTAATATATACATAAATTATATGTTTATATATCGTGTGTATGTTATATATCATATATATTTAAATATAACATTTTAAATATCTTACACTAGTTTCACAGTTTTAAGACGTAAAATCCTTTTCCTTCTCAGTCTGAAAAGTTTTCTCTAAGCCAAATTTGCTCATTATAAAAAAGAGCCAAAAAGCAAAAGGCTGCAGAAAGCTTTTTACAATGAGGAGGAAATTATCCTGTGATGGAGAAAGCCAGACCGTAAAACTGCCAATCACACGGAGGTTGCAATCTCCTGGGAATGGGAAGGAGCCCGTCTTTTGGTTGTTTGCTCAGAATGCGGCTCACTCTCGAAGGTCCTTGTAATAACTTGACTGAACAGATGTAGCTACTTCAGGTCATTTGAAACATGTCAGCTTGGGGTGGGTGATCATCAAGGAATTGTGACTCGCAGCCCCGTGCTCAGTGGGAAGCCTTTACTGAGCCAATTTATCCCCTGGGACCTAGAGAGAAAGGAAGAACAAGATAAAACAAAGCAAAACAAAGAAGGAGATAAACAGCCAAGTGTTCTGAAGGCAGAGTGAACAGTTGAAGACAGAAAAGCTTTGGTGTGTGAGGGCTTGTATTTTAAATGCTACAAATTCCTGACTTACGATAGATCTTTTTAAATAGAAGAGTTTGCTGAGCCAGGGTTCTTGCCCAAATGCGGGCTTTCTTGCAGATGATAACTGTACTTGACTACAGCCTTTTGCCATGCAGTTCTGCCCAGAAGACTTTTCGGGAGTGAGGACCATCTGTAATCCAGGTGGATGATTGTCATACTCACCGAGGGCTCCAGTGCTTAAACGTGCTCAGTGCTCCACAAGTTACAAGCAGTTCCTCCTCCCACATTTACAAAAGTAATGGGGATTCACATACAGAAAATCATTGGTAGAGAAGCATTAAGTCAAATAAGCGTAAAGACTGAGACATTGCCATGAAATACTGGTCGTGAGTGTGTGTTTTAAGGGCATAAGGCAAGAGTGAGTACAGAATTCTGCATTGTGGTTGTCCTGGGTGGGGAAATGTTAGCTTTTCTTAATTCAAACAGAAACGTTATGGAAAAGACAAGTTGTCAAGTGTGGGTAAGTGGGTGAGAGATTGTTTGGCTGCTAGAAGATGAAGGAAATTCAGGCATTAGGGGCTACTTTATATGACAAACAAATAAAGAGGACATTTATCTTTGTTTACAGAAAGCCACTTCATGTCCTATGTATACCTGTATCCCCCACAACAAGCAGAACAGTGACTTTCATTGAGCAGGTGCTAAGTAAATGTCATTAGCTTGATCGATAGGACATTAAGAAGGCAGAGGGTTGCCTTATCAAGCCATGGTTAGAGAAAGCAGTATTGATGAGAGTGCCACCTACAAACATATGAGGGGCAAAGTGCTAAGGAGAGGGAGAGATTTGAGAGCATTTTTCTCTAAAGGCTGGAGTTCTCAGCATCTATAATGAAATTGACCTATCATACTGCAGACAGAATCTAGAAGCCTGATATGACGCTTCTATTTTAGGTTGCATGAGACAACAAAGTAAGGGAAGAAAGAAAACTGGCAGGAGACAGAAAGGTGTGTCCTTGTTTTGATAAAGTTGGCAAATGCCTCTGAGTGATTCAAACAGGTGGCTTGATGCCATTTCGAAAGTTTATGCGAGCTTTTCTAGAAATAGTACTGTGAATATTTTTCTTCCATGATGATCTTATTCTGTTGCACCTCATGGTTTTATTCCAGATTTGTAAATTAAGTGTGATAAGGCAGTCCGTGAGGTAGGATTTTTATGGAAAAACTACATGTTGCTTTTAACAGAAAGAAAAAAACACATTTGAGTGTTTGAAATATACCTAAACAATCTTCTTACTAGAGCAAGGTTATTAATTTTAAATCTTAGCATAGTGCAAACAAAATGTATAGAATAAAATAAATTTGAGCCTAGTATGTCTTTGATTAATGATTCAATTTGCAGCACCACATTTGTACAACAAATCTAAGCTATTCATGATGAAACTCATACTTTGATAACTGATAACTGACTAGCTACTCATATTTATCTATGTTGGACAGGAATCAGAAGAAACTGAAGCAGAAATGCATGGTTTTAGATACTGATTTTTTGCAGTCTATTTTCACGTGCTATGGATTCAAAAATATTTTATTGTCCCATGTATGTATGTATCTTTTAAATTAGAAACAGAAATTAAGTCACCTAAGAGACCCTTAGCTAGACTTCGAGTCAGAATAATCTAAGATTTTAGCATATGTACTAAAAATTTAAATTATTTATCTCAGAGCTACTAATAACTTACAAATATGACCCTAGAATAGATAAGTATAGCTATTTTTATAAATTCTTACAAACCAGAAAACTCCTCTTCCAAATATGTCGAGCTTAATTTTCTGCTCTGTGGAGCACAGCTAGTGAGGCAGCAAAGCCCAGTGACATTTTCCACAGTGTGAGTTGCCAACCACTAGAAGCCTGTGGCAGTGTTTTAATCTACAGCAAACATGCTAACAATTGGTTGAAGAAAGGATTATGTAATTCCACCTTGATATTCCTTTCTGTGGTGCTTACATCAGTGTCAAAGAATCATAAAGGCAGAACTGGGTGAGTGCTAAGGTAGCATTTTCTCAGTTAGGAGCCAATTTAATCTTTATGCTTTCTGGAGATTACTTTAGTCAATCTCTCCATTTTCACTAAACTCCTAAAGAAATGAATCTTCTTTGAGTGTGGCTATTTCAGTGTGTGCTGGGGCCCTCATTTCAGTGGTCATTATTTCTGCAGAGTGGTCTATATTAATTCCAAAGTCTCCAGGAGATCATTAACTAGTAAAATAATAACATGCCTCTACCTAGATTCTAATAATGTTTTGGTAATTAGATCAAACCTACTATTTGAAAAATTGGTAATGGCAGAAGAAAGAGTTAAATTCCGAGGACCTGGAAAACTTTATTGTATGAATAGAATAGAATAAAAGTCAAAAGAAGACCTCTACAATATAATGGACAAAAAATATATGTATGTTATGAAATTCTATTAAAGTTCTAGGGGAAATATGATTATCCAAATTGTCCTACTGTAGCACCCCAGCTTTGTTCCCAGATCTGTAAATGACTTTACTTGGCAATATTGGTGAACAGAAGAGTCATAAATAAGTAAATTTTCTAGCTAACTGGAACATATTCTCACTGCCAAACTTAATTTATTATTTTAAAACATTTGAATGTATATTTATTTCTCAGCCTTCTTTTAACAGAAGATGTTGATCATAATTTAATCTTTTTTTTCCCTTAAAGATATTACTTTTGTAACTTAAAAAAAATTTATATTGACATCTGACTACGTTCAAGACATGTATTGAAGGCCCTAATAGGGATCTTGAACATCTCACATTCTATTGGTAGAAACCAATAACTGTGTGACTAGTATTCACATTTCATATGTTAATTACAGATGTAGTTAAATTGTAATTATCTGTCTTCCCCAGTAGATTGTAAAATGCCCAAGGAAAGGGACTGTATATTACTTATTGGCTTAAAAGTGCTACTTTCAGGGAAAAACTCATGGATGGCAGCTGTTTAAGAGATTTCAAATTAATTAATGTTGGCTAATTTGGAGTTAGTACAGATGAAAAATTCTGGAAATTTTATAATTAAGAGAAAATTATATTTACTTTTAGTGTTGAGGAAAATTGAAATGCATTGCTTTGCATTAGCACCTTCATATAGCTAGAGACATTTTGATAGTTTAGGAAAATATAATATCTCATTTTAAAATTTGTTTTTTCTTTAAAAAAAATCAGTTTTGGTACACATATGTTAAAAATATTTTGCTAAGATATCTCAGGGCGCTGAACTTCATTGTCTCCAACAACTAATATTTCCCTCCATTTTTTAAGAAGAAATAAGCGCTTTGAACAGATGGAATAATTAGCATTTATAGCAAAAACCAGGATATTTTATTTTCTCATCATCGAAAGTGATAAACAGATATCTGAAGCATACATGTTCAGCAAAGGCGTTGAAGAAGAAAACAATTCTGCTTCTCTTCTGTTGTTTTATGAAGAAGTGCAATCTCAGAAGTTAATACTTAGTTTTAATTGCATCCTTTAGAAAGTTCTGTCTGATAAAATGGCACGTTTAAACTATGAAAACTGAGACAAAAGAATACATTCAATAAATGTTTTTGCATAATTTTCCACTAATTAAAACCTACCTATGATAAAGTACCTGGATCTTAAGTGTACAGCTTGGTGAGTGTTACGGATTAATACACATGTGTAAGCCTCACAAATAGAAAGATACAGTTTATTATCATCCACCCAAAGGCCTTTCTGTTACTTGTTCTAATTAATACCCCCAGAAGTACTCATTAGAATACATTTTTTCACTACAAATTCATGTTATTAGTTTTTTAAATTTCATATAAATGGAATGACACACTATGCCCTATTTTGATTTTCTTCCTCCATATCATCTCTGTGGGGCTGATCCATGTTGTATAATTTATAACAACAGTTTGATCTGCTTTGCTGATGTAGAACAGTAAATTTTGTAAATATACCGTAGTTTTTTTTCACTTTTATTCTTTTACCTTTACCCTTTGACTAACATCTCCCCTTTCTCCTATCCCCCAGATCCTTGTAGCCACCATTCTACCCTCTGTTCCTATGAGTTTGTGCCACAAATGTCATTTTTCTGTATTAAGATCCAATCCAGGATCACAGACTGCATTTACTTGTTATGTCTCTTTACTCTCTTTTGATTTGGGGTACTTCTTAGACTTTCCTAATCTTTTATGACTTTGACAATTTTGAAGAGTGCTGGCCAGTCATTTTGGAGAATGTCCTTCAATTCTGGTTTGTCTGATGTTTGTTCATGATTAAATTCAGGTTTTAAAAATTTTTGCATGAATACTGCAGAGGCTACACTGTGACTTTCTCAGTGTGTCATATGAGGAGTTACATGATGTCAACACGTCTCATTCCTGGTGATGTTAATTTTGATCACGTGACTGAGGTGGAGTCTGTCAGTTTTCTCCACTATAAATTTATATTTTTTCCCTTGTAGCTAATAAGGATCTTATGGTGAAAGAGTTTGAGACTATGCCAATGTCCTGTTTTCTCATAAACTTTTGCCCACAAATTTTAGCTTCCATCAATGATTCTTACCACGGTGTTTGTGAGATGATGATTTTCCATATCCATCATTCCTTTTGTATTTTGAATTTGAATTTCATTCTAAGGATTTTGTCCTTACCTATTAATTCAACTACTTATTGGTGGTATGGACTCAAGGATCTTTATTTTATTCCATGAGATAAACTTCATTATTATCATCATTTAGTTTGTTGCTCTCATTCTAGAATTGCCCATTGGGGGCTCCTTCAGGGTGACTCCGATGCCACGAAATTTTGAGCACATGCTTACTGTGGCACTACAAGATCTTGCGGGCTCATCTTGCTCCATTTCTTCATCCTGCTAATATCTACCCATTCCCAAAATCAACCTTTCTGTGAAGGTTATTTGGCTCTTTTTCTTAGCGAAAGGTATTTGGAAAACAAAATCTGAGTGCTAGATGTGCTCGTTGCTCTTCTGCCATTGCTTCTAGGTCACCTGACAGAGCTAGGAAATATGTGTACATATACATCCACATATGCGCACACATCTCTACTTTATGTCAGTTTGTACACACACACACACACACACACACACACACACATATTCCTGAGTTCATCCTGAGGCACCTGATTCCAGTGCAGCATCCCAGGGTTCATTCTAGCCAAATCCCTTCCATTACTTGTAACTCCTCTTTTTAACATTGAGAAACTTCACTCTCAGTATCCTCTTTTTAACATTGAGAAACTCTCTCAGTATCATCAATTTATTTAATTATTTGCTTAATCTTCATATACACACAATGTAGTCTCACAATCGCAATTTCATACCACTCTGAAAAACAAACCTTTAATCAGACAATATGTATGGATACTTTTCCTTGTCTTTGGGCTTGGAGTAAGCGGTCAAAACACTGTTTTCTAAAAGTTATTTAGCTTAGTTCTATTCTTTCCCATCCCCTTCACTGTGGTTATTTATTTATAATGCAATGTACACGAAAGATTAATATCTTAATTTATGAATATTAATTTCATATCCTGTTGCCTTACTAAATTATTTTATGATTTGGGAATTAACAATATTAATTATTATTGATTCTTAAGTGTTTTTCAGGTATCATATCATCTATAAGTAGGGATACTTTTACCTCTTCTCTACCAATTCTAATACCTTTAATAGATTTGTTTTGTCTAATTGCATTTTTTAACACTTTCAGTAAAATAATAAGTAGTAATGGAGATAACTAGCATCTTCCCCTTGTTCCTGATGTGAATAGGAATGCTTCTAGTGTTGTCCAATTAAGATACCGATTTTAGCATTGAGAAATATATATTTTTAATATGTTAAAAATCACATTCAATTTCTTGAATATTCTTATAATGAGTGAATGTTGAATTTCATTAAGGCCTTTCAGCATATATGGAAAAATCATATTGCATATGATAATAACAGATTTCCTAGTAGGAACCAACCTTGAATTTCTATAATAAATCCTACTTAGTTGTATTCATTATTTTCTTAATATGATATATAATACTATGCATGCCAACATTTATTTTAGTACTTTTGCATTGATATTCATGGACAATATAGGTCTATAGATTTATTTTCTTTTGAACAAAGTTTTTTAGGTTTAGGTATCAACGTTATTCTGGCTCAGTAAAAGGAAACATTGTCTCTTTCATTTCCAACGTTTTGCAGCAATTTGTAGAGTACTGAGATTATTTGATCTTCAAATGTTTTGTAGATTTTTACCATGACACTATCTGGGCCTGGTTGTTTTTTATGATATTCATCCTTAATAATGTTCTCTATTTCTTGTATGGAAATTGATCTCTTTAAACTTTCTCCATTAATGGAGTCAATTTTAGTACACGTGATTCCCTGGAAAACTGTCTCTTTTATCTAAATTTTCAAACTTGTATACATAGATATCTGTAGTCACTTATGCTACTTATTTAATTTTATCTTTTTTCAATAGCTAATTCTTCATGTTATTTCTTATTTTGTGTAGTTTTACCGTCTGTCTTTTGTTTTCTGATCAAGGTTACCAATGGTTTGTTTATTTTGTTAGAGTTTTTAAAAACTGAGGATATTTATTTATAGAGTTACTGTTTTCTGATTCTCTGAGCATTAATTTTTACTTTAATCTTTATTATTTCCTCCTATATGCAATTATTTAGTTATTTAGCTAGAAAAGTATTTTATTTTAATTCTTTCATTTCTCCTGACAAAAGCACTTAAATGATATACAGAAATAATTCAATGCTATTGTATCACAAACGATGGTTTTGTGAAAATTAGCCAACTGACTCTCAACTTTACTATATTCTCCTCAAATGTGAAAAAGGCCAGAAGATCAGACAGATGTGTCTTAAGTTCCAAATCCACTGTTTCCTTGTTGTCTGACTTCAGCAAATATCGAATTCCCTGATTATCAGTTTCCTAATTTGTAAAACTGAAATGATAACATCTCATCTGAAGATGAAGTGAGATAATTTCTGGAAAACACCAACTCAGTGCTTAATATTGTGTATTCCATAAACGGGCCCTCTCTCTATCTTTCTGAGTTAGGGATAAAATAACTACTCTTTATTGAGTATTGTTAGAAGCATTTTGTTAGTAATACCTTATTTCTTTTTTTCACAGTCTTCTGCAGAGGATGTGCATAGCTTGCCCTTAAATACGAGTAGGTCCAAATTTTGACATGAATTCCATCCATCTGACTTGGAGCTCATGCTCTTTAAAAAAAAATCTGATGTACTTTTATTTACTTATTTTAATTGACAAATAAAGTTCATACTCTTGATGACTAAGCTAGCCTGCCTCTGAACTGTAAGTTAAAAGATTAAGACTGCTATTCATAAGGTTTAACATGTATGAGTAACATTGCAAAAGTAATCATGAAGCTCCATTAACAGACTTGCCTTCCTTCTTTGTCCCCTTCTGCATTTCAGCACATCGTGAGTGGTGCTCTTGAGTCCCTTCAAGTGATTACTACTTAGATCTTCCCGGGGACACCTTCTTGAAAGGACCAGCGTGCATCCACTTTGCTTAGATATAATCCCAGATCAGTGGAGGTGTTGCAAAGCAGACTTCACTTGTCTCACTAACACTGGGTAAGAGTTTGATAACTATATTTACTGTTTGCAGATGATATTTGATGTCGTGACCTGATCTGAAATATTTCTGCTTTCTTGTAAATGGGAAAGCTATATTAACTAACTAGACACATAGCAGAAGGGAAAAAGTAGGCTAGCACGAAAAGGCATTGAACATCGATTGAGGTGTTTAAGATTAGCTAAGCATATGCTGATGTATTTGAAGATATTTTTCATACTTATGTGAAGTAGAAGGAGCTAACATTTAGAGCAAGTGGAATTTCATGACAAGCATTCTTATTTTTGAGTATAACTGAAATATAGTTGTGTGAAACCTATAATTGCCACAATTTGTGTTGTTTCTGCCACGTAAAACCAATACCTATAAAATGGAGATGCTAACTCCTTTAAACTGGTTATGATAAAAGTGTGCCTATTGTGATTATCTATATGCAAATCCTTCCCTAACTGTAGGGTTCCCTTACATGTACTGCTAGTGCATATAAGTTTACTTCCATGTGTCTTTTCCTCAAACTTAAAAGTCTTCTGTTCCAAGATATTACATTGCCAGTTTTACTCTAGTCAGGATTATTATCAAAACAGAATTGGAGCTGAGAAAAGACAATAGAGTTGAATGGAATGGCAGAATAGGAATAGTTAGTGTAGGGAATCCTTGGGAGAGATTAAAAAAAGGGGGAGCTATGAGACTAAGAAGACTTTGTCTTAGAAGTGCATTCCAGTGACTTCTATGAGAGCAGAAGCTAAGGGATGTAAATTGGCGCTTGGGCCATGACATGGACTTATCTTGGGTGGACAGATGTTGAGAAATAAAGGTCATCCAAAGGTTTGCCCTCTCAAGCACACAGGTTATACTGCATCTCAAAGCCCTGAGATTCAAGAATGAGTCAGTATCTCTGAGACATAAATCAGAGAGATATTGAATATTAACATGGAGGACTAGGTCTCTTGAAATGCACATTTATCTAAAATGCGTAACAACTTTTGCAGTGTTTTATGTCCTGTGTAGGAAAAAGGTATCTCAAAAATGTCCTAGTGAACAAGGCTTGGTAAATGAAAACCGGGAAGATTGAAGGTGTATAAATGCCCCGGGTCATAACACGATGGCTGAGAACATGGGCTCTGAGGACAGATTGGTTTCTCTGGTCTGAATCCTGACTCTGCCACCTTTTGGCAATGACCCTTGGGGTAGTTGGGAAAATTAGATGTCTAATTTAAAGAGTGCTTAATACCAGACCTGGCACATAATATGTGTTCAGTAAATAGGTATTTTATGTTAAGTGATTGTACAAATATTTTAAAAGCTTTGTAGCCTCACCAGTGACCTTGACCTTAATACTTTCTCTATTTTCTCTGTGAGGACTTAAGTTTCTCATCTGTAAACTCTTCTACTATGTTGAATTTTCCTTAATCTCACATAGCAAATTATAGTTGAGATGACATTACTATTATTTTCAAGAGTGGATTTTTTGTCTTTAAGTCTGGCATGTTATATTTCTGAAAGTAGTTGATATTTTAAATTTTATCATCTCAAATCTGCCACTTTCTAGCATCGCGATATTGGTCAAATTACCTAACTTTTCTCAATCTCCTCATCTTTAAAATGGGAACAATAGAGTATCTGTCAGAATCATTGTGGAGATTAAATAATATAACGCATAGTGCATGACAAAAAGTACCCAATACATGTTAGCTACTACTAACATTATCGCTACTGTCATCATTATAATTATTCTTCTTAAATGCATTCTTAACTACCTCTGGTATGATTGCTGATGTTGTCTGTCTTTAAATTGTGGAATTTGAAACAGGACACTTTATAGAATTTTAAATAAAATATTCATATATTCAAAATCTCAGGACACCTTTTCACTTTTGAAACCACAATTCATCATCATCATTTTGTACCCTTGTAATACAGTTTATTTAGCTTAAGCACAAATCTCATGTCATGAGGTTACTAAATTATCTCCAAGGACAACTTCTGTTATAAACTTCCCAGACTTGATCCTTTCCGGAGGAGATTTTACAACTTCCATTTTAATTTAAAATAAATCTTAATTTATAAAGGGAAGTAACTTTAAAAAATTTATTATACTTTAAGTTCTGGGATACATGTGCAGAACGTGCAGGTTTGTTACATAGGTATACATGTGCCATGGTGGTTTGCTGCACCCATCAACCTGTCATCTACATTAGGTATTTCTCCTAATGCTATCCCTCCCCTAGCCCCCAACCCCCCAACAGGCACCAGTGTGTGATGTTCCCCTCCTGAAAAGGGAGGTAACATTTTAATTTAGAAAGGAAAGTAACATTGATTTAGTGCTCACCATATGCCAAACTTTATACTTTGATGATTCTTAATATCAGTGTTTGGCTGTTTTACCCTTATTTATAACTTTAAACTGCTGACCCAACCTAATAAATCTTAAAATTTATAAAATAAATATTAAGTAATCAGGATACTACCACTATCCACAACTCACTCTGTATAACTTGTCTGGATTTGTACTCAGGCTTATCTCCATGGTTCTGCATGCTTAGAACCTAGTTCCATAATCTAAACTTTTTTTTTTTTTTTTTTTTTTTTTTTTTGAGAAGGAGTCTTGCTCTGTCGCCCAGGCTGGAGTGCAGTGGCACGATCTCAGCTCACTTCAAGCTCTGCCTCCTGGGTTCACGCCATTCTCCTGCCTCAGCCTCCCGAGTAGCTGGGACTACAGGCGCCTGCCACCACGCCCGGCTAATTTTTTGTATTTTTAGTAGAGACGGAGTTTCACCATGTTAGCCAGGATGGTCTTGACCTCCTGACCTCGTGATCCGCCTGCCTCGGCCTCCCAAAGTGCTGGGATTACAGGCGTGAGCCACCGCACCCCGCCCCATAATCCAAACTTAATGTTCAACTATGATTTAGATTATATTTATCCCAGTACAATCCTGAATCTGAAATAATCCCTGAGCTTTACGAAGCCAAAAATTTTGGCTTCATCTCTCATATTCAGATCTGATATTGTTTATGCAAAGCTATTTACTAGGGTTGTTAATAATGTTCTCTATGAATTGTTGTAAACAATTAAATCAAAAAATTTGTAAAGATTTTCTGTCTATTAAATATTCTTCATTTTGAGGGGTTGATTTCCAGTGTCTTTTAAAATAACTTAATTGTGTAAGCAAGCAGGTATAAGAATGATATGTCAAATCTTTCAACATACATCTACAGATTTGTGGCAAACGTAGTATTAACCAAAACCAAAACAAATACATTTTCAATAGAGCTAATTTCCCTCTTTATGTAATCTCAGCCTAAGCCAGATTCTTGGAAAGAATGATGTAATTAAATTATTTCATCAAAGCATTTACAAGTAAATGCACCATATGGTCTTTCAAAGTGGGCAATGAGGTAACATTAGGCCATTTGATCAAAGTTAGAAATGGCTCTTATTTAAAAGAAAGCAAAGTTTTAAAACCATTTAGTCTTAGTAGTGCAAGATATTTCCTTTCCAATTTTTAAAATGTAAGATATTTGGGAGTGTTTATCCATTTAACGTATTCTATTTATATTCATAAGTATAATATTTTATAGTTCAAAAATACAAATAACATCTAATATAAAAAATCCTCACCTACCATTAAAATGCAAGCAGAATCAAGTTCAGGGGCTCTGTTGTAGGTGATCCCAGCGTTACCATTTCTAGAAACACCCTACTGCCAAACTGGGTGTCAGAAGAGACTACCACTTTGAGTCTGTTGAATATTGCCAGGTATTGAATCTTGTGTCTTTTAAAATTCTATGGACTTGGGAAGGGAAGTAACATTTATTTAGTGTTCACCACATGCCAAGGACTTTATCCGCTCAGAAATTCTGAAGATGATCTTGTGTGGCAGGTTCAGCTATTTATTTTTACTTGTGGATAAAATGAGATTGAAGGAATTCAGTAATTTGCTCAAAGTCACACCACCAAGAGATGCAGAGAAAGAGAGAGAGAGAAAGAGAGATATCAGTTTAATTCACATCAGTTTAATTTCAAAGCTATCTTTCATCATTTTATCATGCTTTTCACTTCATATTCTTTCAAAGACTCTTTGAGAACAAAAAATTCTTCCAAGTAAGAGCTAAAATGAATCCCTCTTATGTTTGATGTCTGACAAAAAATATGCAGTATCCAGTATACCAAATACTATTTAAAAAAAATTCTAGACTATTATTCCTAT
The DNA here is from genome assembly GCF_028858775.2 of Pan troglodytes. Classification (NCBI taxonomy): domain Eukaryota; kingdom Metazoa; phylum Chordata; class Mammalia; order Primates; family Hominidae; genus Pan; species Pan troglodytes. Next base: position 26,542,787 of record NC_072415.2, read on the forward strand.
TTCTTGATAGTCTGTAAGGACTGCTTTTCTTGTTTCTTGGAAAAGACAGGTGTAGGGTGGGGATAGGTTTGTAGAAGCGGGAGACATAAAAGAAACCCCAAATGTCTGAGTATACTCTTAGTGTACCCCAGGGTAGCTCCTGGGAAGAAATATTCTATCACTTCTCCACTGTTCTGAAGGAAATTAAGTATTTGGTATTGAATTAGTGGTTAATGAAAATTTAAGGTCCACTGAAACATTATGTCCTTTCATTAGATCATTACCTAGTCATTTTGGTATTGATTACTATGGTGTTCATTGATAATCCAATTGTCTTGTTTTATTAATTTGTTAAGAGGTGTTAGGAAGGCTTTAGAGACAAAAATTTCTTAGTACATAAGCGATTTTTGTTTTCTAAAGTGCATGATGTATAATTAGTACCTAATATTTCTACTGAATCCTGTTTTTGCTTCATAAGAAAGTAGCTACTTTCCCCTCTTCTTCACATTTTTCTTTTTTTTTTTTTTTTTTTTGAGACGGAGTCTCGCTCTGTCGCCCAGGCTGGAGTGCAGTGGCGCGATCTCGGCTCACTGCAAGCTCCGCCTCCCGGGTTCACGCCATTCTCCTGCCTCAGCCTCCTGGGTAGCTGGGACTACAGGCGCCCGCTACCACGCCCGGCTAATTTTTTGTATTTTTAGTAGAGACGGGGTTTCACCGTGTTAGCCAGGATGGTCTCGATCTCCTGACCTCGTGATCCGCCCGCCTCGGCCTCCCAAAGTGCTGGGATTACAGGCGTGAGCCACCGCGCCCGGCCCACATTTTTCTTTTTTTTATATATATTCCTCTATTCTTAAAGCAGATAGATAAAATAGCCGTAATTCATAGTTCTTAGTGTGAATTGAGAGGAAAGACTATGGAATTGCACTCAGGTCTAGTATTAAGTAGATTACATTTGTGAGATACTTAAGGGCTCCTTAACTCTTAAATAATATCAAAACTAGCATTATTTCATATGTAATCTCTTATTTAAGTTTCTTTCTATAACATAATTGCAAAGACTATGGTCTCGTGAATTTTCCTTATATAATTTTTGTAAAAGTCTATTATTTAGTAATAGAAGTATTTTTAGTGCATTTCTTGGCAGATTTATTCAGAGAGAGCTGCTTAGGTGTGTCCAAACCTGAAAGTGAACATTCATCCTGTTGAAGCAGGGATGATTGTCAAGCAAAGAAGACTAAAGTGGATGCACAAATATCTTCCACGTTCTTGTATTCACCCTAAAACTAAATCTGTTTGTGAGAGAGAAAGGGTGCTGGACTTAAGGGCAGAGAACCAAGTTACTAACTGTGATTTTAGGCAACTCAATTTCTTGGTCTCTTCAACTATAGTTTTTTGGGTTTTTGTTTTTCTTAATAATAACAACTTACTGGGCTGTTGTGGACATTAAATGAGATAGTGTTTGTGGAAGTGTTTTTGAATTTTAAGTCTGTATAAAAATAATGCACGTGAATGTTGCTGTTACTAAGAGTGTACAGCAATCCCCTTATCCATGCCTCCATTTTCCATGATTTCAGTTACCCTTGGTAAACCGCAGTCTGAAAATGTGAAATGGAAAGTTCCAGAAATAAATCCTAAGTTTTAAATTGCATGCTGTTTTGAGTAATGTGATGCAACCTCACTCTGTCCTGCTTTGTCCTTCTGGGATGTGAATCATCCTCACATGTAGCATCTTCACAGGGTCTACACTCCCCACCCATTAGTCCCTCAGTAGCCATCTCAGTTATCATACCAACTATCAAGATACCACAGTGCTTGTGTTCATATAACCCTTATTTTATAATACGTCAATAATATTCAACTAATAATTATTAGTTATTGTTGTTAATATCTTATTGTACCTATTTTATAAATTAAACTTTACTAAAAGTATGTATGCATAGGAAAAACATTGTGTATATAGGGTTTAGTACTATACGTGGTTTCAGGCATCAGCTGGGGGTCTTGGAAGATATCCCCCATTGATAAGAGAAGACCAATGTAACATAAAACTTTGTTATAAGAGAGTTAAGGGTTTAAATATATAAGTCTAAAATCTTGTAGTTTAAAGAATTCCAAACTTAAACATCTTCAGTAGACTTGACATTGTATTTGTTATATCCTATGTCAAAGCATATCTTCTTTCACTTTTTGTGCAAGAATTTGTGCTTTTTCATTGGCAGGACTTGTACATTCAGGGTAAATGATAAGTATTGACATTCAATATTGTATTTTTGTTAAATATTAAATCCATCTTGGATAACTGAGTCTGGAAGATTCAGAGTTCCTTGGCATTGGTTTCAGAGAAATTTTAAGTAAGGAATAATAGAATCTATAATGTTAGGGGTTCTGATGAGGTCAGTTAAAATTATGAATATTTCATAATATAATTGGAAACTGGAGTGAGCTCATTATTGTGTGATCAGAAAATACAAATAATTGATAAGTGGCATCAGTTTGTCTGTATAGACTGTATTTTTTACATTTAATTTAATTCTATTTTATTTTATTCTAAGTTCCAGGATACATGTGCAGGATGTGCAGGTTTGTTGCATAGGAAAACATGTGCATGGTGGTTTGCTGCACAGATCAGCACCTTACCTAGGTATTAAGACTCGCATGCATTAACTATTTGTCTTGATGCTCTCCCTCTGGCTGCCTTCCCAACACACACATAACAGTGTGTGTTATTCTCCTGTCTGTGTCCATGTGTTCTCGTTGTTCAGCTCCCACTTATAAGTAAGAATATGCAGTGTTTGGTCTTCTGATGAACTGTATTTTTTGACACCAGCAGAAAGTTTGTACATATAGATGAAAACTTGGTCCTGACTTAACTCAATAGACTGAAAGAGTCAGTAATTCATGGGAATGGAGTCAAAACCCAGTTTCATGTGAGTCTAAAGTCAGGACCCTTTAGTTCTTAACTAACCTTCCGCATACATATTCTAAATGAAATCATTGATCTGCGGTGTGTTACATGACTATTTTGTCCCCATCAGTTGGACACAGTCTCAGAGCTATATAAATTGTAAAGCACTTATATAATAAGTTATTTTCAAGGAAATTTTTAATATATGAGCAAATAACGTATTTTTGAAGGTCCACTATAATAATAGGCCATTTACATCGAATAAATGACTCTTTTAATGTCCTGATCAGTGCCTTGGTGACCTATGAAATTATTCATAGATGATCACATAGGGGACATAGTTTATTTGCATAATGGAATCTGCAATTATACTTCTCAATCTATGTATAAAGAAACAAGCAGCTCCTTGCTGTAAATTTATTTAATGTCTTATTCATTCACCATCTGTCGTATTTATCATCTTGCCATACAAAGAACATACACTCCTCTGTTTACCTTTTCATCGTGAACTCCTAGAGAGAACTGTCTATAATCTATTCATCTTGGTATATTTTCTCTGAGCCACAGTTCCTGATAAATGATAGGCACTCAGTAAATATTTAGGAAATGAATGCCTGAAGGATCAATATAATCAGGTACGTGCCCAGGGTCATTTAACAAACCTGTGTTACAAGGATAATAAAAGGCCTTTTAAAATTTCCCAACTATTGACACTTGGTATGACTGATTTATTTACTCCAGAAGTATTATTGGACATGTACTATGTACTCAGCGCCTTTCTGGATTTTGGAAATAGCTCAATAAACAAAACTGACAACAATTTTCTACTTTTAGGGATTTTACATTCCAGCTGATAAAACTGTGTCTGGCCAAACTTTTAAATCCTTTAACAATAAAAATGTAATTTCTTTCCAAGAAATTATTTGTGATCATGATTTGAAAATGGATTGCCTTGACAATGGAAAATAGATGTACGGTTTCACAAAATACTCAAAGATCTACAAACTGAGACTGATTGGAATTTTTTAATGGATGCTAAAATTAGTGGTAAGATTAGTTTCTACTCAACATCCATTATTATCTTAAATACAGCAGAGAGATAAAAACTATGATTCACTCTGTTTTAAAATATGTGGTGTTTCAAATGCCACTGATGATTTTTTAAAAGCGAAACAGAAGTGAAGGGAAATGTTGAGGCAATATGGAAAAAAAATGACCCCTGACAAAGACTTCTGTGAAAAGAACATTGTAAAATACAGCACTGAAATAGCTGAAATTTCATTTCAGCTATGAAAGTATGAAATAAAAAAACTAAAATGGCTCCAGTATAAAAGTAGCAGTTTGATTCAAATATTCCAATACTGCCAGTAATGTTCTCAGTGATGTTTATGAGAAAATTATGACTTTATATATGTATCTATGTATTTTTTTGGTTTCGGCTGGTCAATTATTTTTCTTATTTGTTGGAATTGACAATTGGCTCCCGACACACAACTCTTGAGGAGATTTGTGTGATTTTTATAGAATACTAGAGCTAAAATATTTCTCTCTAAAATGTCATACATTTGTAAATTCTTCTTACAATCTTTTTAAGGATATGAACTATAATTGTTTTAAAAAGCCATCTCTTTGCCGGGCACAGTGGCTCACACCTGTAATCCCAGCACTTTGAAAGGCTGAGACAGGTGAATCATTTAAAGATCAGTTCCAGACCAGCCTAAGCAGCATGGCGACCCTGTCACTACAAAAAGTAGGAAAAATTAGCCGGGCGTGGTGGCGTGCACCTGTAGTCCCAGCTACTCTGGAAGTTGAGGTGGGGGGATCACCTGAACCTGGGAGGCAGAGGTTACAGTGAGCCAAGATTGCGCCACTGCACTCCAACTTGGGTGACAAAGTGAGACCCCATCTCAAAAAAAAACAAAAAAGCCAACTATTGGCCTATCAATGTATCAACTGACCTACTACTACTTTTGCTCTTTTTTTTTTTTCTTTTTTCTTTTTTTTAAGATGGAGTCTCACTCTGTCGCCCAGGCTGGAGTGCAGTGGCACAATCTTGGCTCACTGCTAGCTCCACCTCCTGGGTTCATGCCATTCTCCTACCTCAGCCTCCGGAGTAGCTGGAACTACAGGCGCCAGCCACCACGCCCGGCTAATTTTTTTTTTTTTTTTTTTTTTTTTTTTGTATTTTTAGTAGAGACGGGGTTTCACTGTGTTAGCCAGGATGGTCTCGATCTCCTGACCTCGTGATCCGCCTGCCTCTAGATACCGTGATGCTAACATAAACTAGATTAGATCTTATCCTCAAGGAGTTTACACTCTAATAGGAGAGAGACTCAATTCTATAAGCCTCTACAACAAACTAGAAAAGTTTTATTCATTGAAGCTCCTTTGTTCGATACATGTCCATATCAACTGTTAATAGTAAAATGCCATCTATTAATTAAAGTAGAGTGGATGTTAGGCTTTGAATTAGCCACTGACCCAGCCCCTTACATGAGATAAGATTAGATGCCACAGGACCATTTTGATAGAAGGAACAGAAGCTTTGGTGAAGGGTATTTACTGGGAGGACACACTAGTATATTATGTAGGTATGTCACAGGAGCTCATCCTGGCCTAGAAGTAGCCGTTACTCTCCTTAGCTGCCAACATCTTTGGGCCTCATTGCCTCTCTTTCATTCTTTCTTCAAATTCACTCGTCTATATTTTTCTACCTTCAGACCAGCTTCTTCCACAGTTGTATGTGGCCAGCACAGTGGTCCTCAAAGTGTTGTTTCTACAGACTTTCCAGATCAGCTGTCTAGAGCTAACAGAGTCCACCTCTGTGGACCACATTAGATTTCTGGGAATAATATGATTGGTCAACCTGGAATTATTCACTTATAGCCCAATAAGCAGTAGTTGGAAGAATGGAGTTGTATGGTGCATATGTATCTTTTTCTGTGCCAATGGGCAGCAAAAGTACCTATGAATGGTGTGTGGGTCAGGAGGGCATCGTCGGCACGTGCACTGTAATAGACATACCGCAGTATGCTAATAGTGATAACAGGCAGATTGGCATTGATAGTGCATTTTGCTGCTTCTTGTGTGATAAATTGAAGCTTGTATTTTGATATATCAATTTGTGCCCCAAATGGCAATGGAAATCAACCAATAGTCTTGTATTTCTAAATCATAAAAATGTCACAAATAATTCATGGCATGTATTTCATATGCACACTTTAAATACCTGAATATGATAAATTGCTGATAGAATTTTCAATTTCAAAAGCCCAGTAGAGTGCACACTTTTTTTTCTAACGCAGTCTTTCAATTCTGTGACATTGCTGATTGCTCCTTTAAAACACATTTTGCACCAGACATTTTAGAATATTTGATTTCTGAGGACTTAAAACAGGACATATGTAATTTTATTTTTCTTTTTTTACATTCTCAGGTTTAGTGCGTAAGCTTGGATGTGAAGCCCTGGAGTTAGCCACTTTGCTTTGAAAGAGGACCTTGTTTCCTCCAGACAGTACTGTCTTATGTTTCCTTCCTTTTCCAGAGCCAGGTGAAACCACAGGACTTCCCATTGCAGTTAAAGTTATCTGCATTTTCAATGACCGGTCAACCTAAAAATTCAAGTCCTGATAAAACAAACTTAAGCAGTATGATGAGGCTTCTTGGCTTTGTGAACTATTAAATTATGTATTCACCAATTTTTATTACTGATATTGTGCGAGGCACTGAGTTAATTCCAGAGGACCTAGGAATGATCCTTGTCTTTTCTCTCGTGTAGTGGATCATGCTGTGGAAGGTGGGAGGGGAGGTAAAAAACAGCTTTATGATTGGCTACACTTTTATCATTTAGTCCACTGTTTCTGCTCATTCTTTGGGATGGCTTTGATGCCAACCACATAAATGTCTTTATTTCTATTCTGGACATTCTCACCCATAAGAAATATGCTCCTATTGGGATAATTGTTTATTGCTCAGTCAACGGTTTTTTAATTGTGTTGAATTAACTGCTCGCTGCCTTATTGTGTCTTTCTGCAGCCATTTGGCCTATAATTCTTAAAGAGAGATTCTTGAACCAAGAATTTGTTTTTAATAGTATTAGTGTCACAACACAGCTATTGCATGAAATGATGTATACATTCACATTCAATGTTAACAATTGTTCAAAGCCAAATGTAAATACTACCAAGCTTGTTAGGATTTCTCTTGGCTTTCTTCACTGTACCTTTTATTTTCTCCAAAGACTTGAAGAACCATTAGTGCCATACATGCATGGCACTGATACCGGGTTCCAAAGAAAATGCTTCTTTTTTTTTTTCAATCTAAAGATATGGTCCATTATAACAAATGACCACGAATTATTTCTCTCTCTGTATTGATAGTGACATTATAGGTCTTCCTATCCAAAAGTGGGTTGCTTTGGCCACTGAGACAGTTGTAAAAATGATTTGAGTAGAATCGTGAAAAGCACTTGTATAGTAGAGCTTACCTTCTGGATGCTTTTAGTACCCAGTACCCATGGGAAGAAGCACAGGCTAGCCTGCTAGAGGATGAACACAGTGTGACCCAGTCATCAGCCAACTGCCAAACCCATAAGTGAGGCCATCTGGGATGAGCAGCCCCTGGCTGACTCTCAAACTGACTTCAAATGCATAAGCTGACCTAGCAAGATCAGCAGAACCCAACCAGGCCAGACAAACTGCTCAGCAGAATTGTGAGCTAAGTAAATGGTCATAGTTTTTAGCCACTGAATTTTGGAGTCATTTATTAAACATCAATGGTTAACTGATTTGAGAGATGCAAGTAGCGCACCTATGAAACAGTTACACAGGAAAGCAGGATAATATGTAGCTAAATATCACCAAGATTAGATTACCAGAACTTGCTGACAGAGAAACGTTTATAAAGATGAGAACTGAGGGAGAAGAGTTTAGTTTTAAACTCGATTTTTTAAAATAAATAGAATTTGGGTAAATACAGGTAGGCAGAAATAACATTTATAGGTAAAGACATTAGTTAATTTCAGCATAGCTGAGAGGTCAGAAGGAAAATGGGGCTTAAATGTAAAATCACACTTTGAAGTCAATTTGGAGGAATACGTCAAGTGATGTGAAGTATGGCACCGTTTGGTACATTAGATGACGAACTTTACCTCCAACCCAGGCCATTTGAGGTGTCAGCCCCAGAAACAAATGTGAAATATTCAAATGTCTCTGCCTTTTGTATTGGTCCATTCTGCCTCTAGTTTTAAGTCCACATCAAAAGAAGAGTTGAATTGTTTTGGCATCTTTGGATGAGGCCTAAGGAATGCAGCTTTGGAAATGAAAGTATTTCTTGTTTTTACTAATCTTTACTATCATTAACATGTGTTTTTATTTTACTAAATTTACCAGTTAGGAATCAGTTTACTTTTTAAAAAAAAACCTTGTTATTACTCTTTTAAAAAAATCTTTTCTACCTAATAATACGCAAAATATTATTCCTCTTTACTGAAATAATAAACCCATAATTTTACTTTCAGATAATATGACAAGATTGAGCCAAATTGAGCATGTTGTAACTAATTACTAATCATGATTTGTCTGATCAAAATTGTCATACTGTATCTTGTTAACCGTACATGTATATGAACTAAAGTTTCGATTAATATGATTTTCCTCACCACTGGATTCACAGTATGCTGGTTAACTCCTACTCCCCATTCCAATCATGGTCAAAGAATCCATCCTCAAGAAAGCCTTATTTACAGCCTCAGTTGATTTCCATTTTGTTATTGGTTTCCATAGAGCTGGGTTCACTTTCTTTATGTGACTTCTTTTAGTGCATATTTGCACTTTCCTGGAGTGATGCCTGTCTTCCCCATTGAATTGTAAGCTCCTTGAGAGCAAGGACCAAATATCTTTAGGCTCACCATTTCCTTCTCAGCATGAAGCTTAGTGTCTGACATCTTGTATGCATTGAACAAATATTTGTTGAGAGAATGAATGAATAAAGTGATAACACTTTTGCATGCTTGCAGTCTCAGTTTAAATGCTAATAATGGAAAGTACTCAGGTGAATTTATTCCAGGCAGAGGCAATAGCTGAGGCTATAGATAAGAAAGAATTTAATAGAATCAAGAAGCCGAAAGACCAGGAGGAACCGAAGTGTGGTGGTCCACAAGGAGAAATGGGCTTAGAGAGGAAGTAGGGCACCAGTCATCTAGGGCTTCTTGGTCATGGGAAGGAATTTACATTTTGTTCGAAGTGCAATGGGAAGGGACCAGGGGACTTAAAGCAGGGTCATAATGTCATGTATTTAAGATCATCCTTGCTGCTGGTACAAGAAATGGCATGAAGGTGGGTTACAGAGGGAGCTAGGAGGTAGGTCAAGAGCTCTAGAGTCATGAAGATCTTGACCTCTTTTAGGTTTGTACTGTGGATATGGAGACAGGTAAATGAGTTTTTTGTGTTTTCTGAAGAATCACTAGGATCCCCTTGATGGGTAGGAGAACAGAGGAATGGAGTTATTTCCTAAGTTTCTGTCCTGAGCGCTGTCTTGTGTCCCATTCACTGACATATAGAGAGCTCGAGAATGGGAGTGATGCACTGGTGGAGGGGTGGAGAAAACACAGTCCTGTGATACATTTAAGCAAGACATTAAAAGTGAAAAGATGAAAATTGGTGTGCCACACAAGCAGTAATCAAAAGAGAGCTAGGATGGCTTTGTTAATGTCAAATGAAGTAGATCTTAGACAAGGAATATTACTGGGGAAAAAAGGGACATTTTGTAATAATAAAGATATCACTTTATTAAGAGGACATTACAGTCCTAAACGTTTCTGCACCTAATGACAGAGCCTCACATCATAAGAAGCAAAACTTGATAGAGCTACAAAGAAAAAGAGACAAGTCCACAACTACAGTTAGATATTTCAACACTCTACTCCCAGTAACTGATAGAACAAGTAGAGAAAATTGGAAAGAGTATAGAAGACTTGAACAAACTATCATCTAACATGATTTGCTTGAATATTTCTCTCATCAACAGAAAATACACACCAAGAACATAACCCAGAAGAGACCAGATGCTGAGCCATAAGACAAATCTTAATGAATTAAAGAGGATTGAAATCATGTGAAGTATAATCTCTGACCACAAAGAAATTAAACTATAAATCAATAACAAAAGAGTATCTTGAAATTTGGCAACTATTTAAAAACAAAAGAACACATTTGTATATAACCCACATTTCAAAGAAGAAATCACAAAAGAAATTAGAAAATATTTTGAACTGACTGAAAATGAAGTCACCATGCAACAAAATGGGTAAAAAACAGCTAAACAATAATTAGAGAAATATTTTTGCACTAATTGCTTATATTAGAAAAGAAGAAAGTATCAAATCAATGGTCTAAGTTTCTGTCTAAAGAGACTATATGGCAAGAAAAGAAAATTAAAACCAAAGCAAACAGAAAAAAGGAAATAGTGAGTATAAGTCAAGGACGTAATTAAATAGAAACAGAAGAACAGTAAAAAATAAATTTAAAGAAAACAAAAGGCAGTTCTTGGAAAGCATTAATAAAATTGACAAATCCTTAGCCAGTCCAATCAGAAAATAGAGAATACAAATTAATAATATCAAGAAAATTATATGAGTATCACTACAGATTCTACAGAAATGAAAAGATGGTAAAGATGAGTGAGCATCTTTAAGCCAATAAAATTGACAACTAAGATGAAATGCAAAATGTTTTTGAAAAACACAAACTATCAAAGTTCTGTCAAGAAGAAAGTGGTAAATGTTGAAAAGCTCAATGTCTATCAAACATTTTAATCTATTGTTTAAAATATCAAAAAAAAATTCAAACCCAGGTGGCTTCACTGATGATTTCTATGAAACACTCGGGCAAAAAATATTTCCAATTCTATAGGAACCCTTCCAGAAAATAGAAGAGGTAATTCTCCAAACCTCATTTTATGGGGTCAGCAATATCCTGCTACCAAAACCAAAGACATTATAACAAAAGAAAACTGAAGACCAATATCTCTCATGAACATTAATTGCATTTATCTATACTAACACCAATAACTACAAATTGAAATTTTAACAATGTAATTTATAATAGCATGAAAGCATTAAAAACAGAAATAAATGTAACCCATGTTTTCAAAATCTATAGACTGAAAACATAACCAAGAAATTTAAAAAGAACTCAATGACAGAGAGATATTCCCTTTTCACAGATTAGATAACTCAACCGTGTTGAGATATTATTTTCAAAGTGATCGATAGTTTCAATGTAATCCTAGTGAATTAAATAATATAGAATCCTATAAAACATTATAGTAGATTGACCACTTAATTCTGAAAAGTACACGAGACTGCAAAAAACAGAGTAATTAAACAAAATTTTAAACAGAAAACAAAGCTGGAGAACTTACAATATTTGATTTCAAGTCATACTCTACTGCTAAAATAGTCAAGATAGTGTGATATTGAAATAAGAATACATATTAGATCATTAGAAAAAATAAAAAATTCAGGAATATGGTTAATTGGCTTTTAACAAAGGGGCCAGGGTAATTCAATGTAGAAATGCTCGTTTTTTCAAAAAATGATGCTGGAACAATTGGAAATCCTTGTGGAAAAAGTAAACCTCAACCTCACATCCTTCATATAAAACAATTCAAACTGGCTTATAGAGCTATAAACTATATACAGAGCAGTGAACTATAAAATGTAGAAGAAAGAATAAGAATATCTTTGTGACTTTTGGTGAGGCAAAAAGCACAAGTCATAAAATGTTGGTACATTGGACATTTTAAAGTTAAAATATTTGTTCTTCACAATATACTACTTACAAAATTAAAAGACCAGCTACAGACTGGGAGAATATATTTGAAGAGCATATATGATAAGAAATTTATATCTAGTAGATATAAGAACTCTTATGACTTAATAAGGCAACCTGATTTTTTATTAAAAATACATGCACTTTATTTGAAGAGAGACTTCACAAGAGAAGATAAATGAATGCCAAATAAGTACTTAAGTAGATGCTCAACATCGTTAGTAATTAGAGAAATGCAAATGGAAATCACAATGAGACACTACTTCACACTCACTGGGGTGGCTAAGATGAAAAGGTCTGGCAATAATAAATGATAGTGAGGATGCAAAGCAATTGGAAACATACATTACTGGTAGAAATGCACAATGGTACAACTTACTGGAAAATAGTTTTACAGTTTCTTAATAAGGAAAGTAGACCCTGTGTGGCCCAGTAATCTCACTACTAGGTATCTCTCCAAGAGAAATGAAAACATATGTTTATGCAAAGACTTGTTTTCAAATGTTCTTGCAAGCTTTGTTTATAATAGTCAAAAACTGGAAACAACTCTAAGTGCCCATCAACTGATGAATAGGCAAGCAAATTATGGAATACAGATGCAATGGAACACTATCCATTATGAAAAGGGACAGATTATTGACTCATACAACAACATAGATGCATTTCAAAATCATTTTACTAAGTGAAAAAAGATGTAGGGAACGAAAAAATTTTCTTTTTTCTTTAGTTCATTGGCTGAGCCCTTGTAAATTAGACTGACAAAACACAGCTTAAAGAGAGAGAGCGAGGAAAAAAACAGGTTTATTAACATATGTGTTGCTCATATACTTGGGAGTTCTCAGTGATGAGTAACTCAATAGGTGATTGAATTTGGGGTCCAAATGTCTAACTTGGTAGGGGAAGCGGGGAGGAAAGAAAGGGCCCTTTTGGAAAAGAAAATTATTTTGGAAAGATAAATGAGCTCTTAAGAAAATAGATAAGAGATGGTAGTTGCTCTGGGGTAGGGGATTTATGACAATTCAGTCTTTTCGTATTATATTAGGAGGCTCTGCTTTAAGGCAGATAAGGGATTTCAGGAACTCAAATGTCTTCAGCTCAGAATAATTTTTGTGCTAATATGACACATGTCGGCATGGTATATACTGATTCCCATCAAAGCAAAACACAAACATTGCATCCCATACAATTCTATTGATGTGAAATTCTAGAAAAGAAAAACTAGTGACAGAAAGCAGAACAATGGTTTTCAGAAGCTGGAAATGGGGTGACACTATTGAATACTAATGGATGCAAGAGAGCTTTCACAAAAATATTCTATATTCTGAGTATAAAACCTGAGTACATCTGGAGTGTACCCATTATACAAGAGTATATGTTACAAATTAAGATGTATGTGCACAATTGATAAATTTTATTGTGTGCAACATACATTTCAATAGAAGAATAAGTTTATATAATTCATACAGAAATATTTGATCTTCTACAGAGACCTCAAAGCTTGATCCATTATACTTCAATATTGAATAATTTCTAATTCTACTAAAATTGATTTTTTAAATTCTAGAATCTAAAAGCTCTTGATTACTTACAACTTCATTAAGTGAAAAACATTGAGCAAGTATAATCGCTTCTTTTAAATTTAAATTTTTATTTTAATTGGCACATAATCAATATATTTAGGGGTACAGGATGTAATGTGATGTTTTGATATATGTGTACCTTGTGTAATGATTAAGTTAAGCTAATTAACATATCCATTACCTCACATACTATCTTTTCTTTGTAATGAGAACATTTAAAATCTACCATGTTAGCAGTTTGGAAATACACAATACATTATTATTAATTATGGTCAACATGCTGTGCAGTACATCTCAAAAACTTATTTCTATGTCTAACCGAAAATTTGTATTCTTTAATTAACATTTTTTTCTTTCCTTCATTCCCACCCCCATGCCTTTGGTGACCACCATTCTACTCTGTATTTCTATAAATGTGACTTTAGGTCCAGGGGTACATGTGCAGCTTTGTCATATAGGTAAACTGTACATCGCAGGGGTTTGGTGTATGGATAATTTTGTCAGCTGGGTAATAGGTATAGTACTCAATAGGTGTTTTTTCTGATTCTCTCCCTTCTCCTACGCTTCACCCTCAAGTAGGCCCACTGTCTGTTGTTCTCCTCCTAGTAACTATGTGTTCTCATTGTTTAGCTCCATTTATAAGTGAGAACATGCAGTATTTGGTTTTCTGTCCCTGTGTTAGTTTGCTTGGGATAATGGTCTCCCACAAATGCATCACCATCCTTGTTGCTGCAAAGGACATGAGCTCATTCTTTTTTTATGGCTGCATATTATTCCATGGTGTGTATGTACCACATTTTCCTTATCCAGTCTACTATTGATGTGCATTTAGTTTGATTCCGTGCCTTTGCTATTGTGAATATTGCTGCAATGAACATATGCGTGCATGTGTCTTTATGGTAGAACAGTTTACATTCCTTTGGGTATATATCCAATAATGGGATTTCTGGGTTGAATGCTAATTCTGTGTTCAGTTCTTTCAGGATATGCCACACTGCTTTCCACAATGACTGAACTAATTTACACTCCTTGTGTATAAGTGTTCCTTTTTCTCGACAACCTTGCCAGGATCTGTTACTTTTATTGTCTTTTTAATAATAGACATTCTGACATCTGTGAGACAGTATCTCATCGTGGTTTTGATTTGCACTTGTGTAATGATTAACAATGTTAGCATTTTTTCATATGTTTATTGGCTGCATGTGTGTCTTTTTAAAGTGTTTGTTCATATTCTTTGTCCACTTTTGCTTGTTTTTTGCTTACAAATTTGTTGGTTTCTTATAGATTCTGGATATTAGATCTTCGTGGGATCCATAGTTTGCAAATATTTTCTCCCATTATGTAGATTGTCTGTTTACTGTGTTGATAGTTTCTTTGTAATGTAGAAACTCTTTTGTTTGATTAAATCCCATTTATCAATTTTTGTTTTTGTTGCAATTGCTTTTGTCATCTTCATCATGAAATCTTTGCCAAGTTCTATGTTTAGAATGGTGTTTCCTAGGTTATCTTCCAGGGTTTTTATAGTTTTAGGTTTTACATTTTTTTTTTTTTTTTTTTTTTTTTTTTTTTTTTTTTTTTTTTTTTTTTTGAGACGGAGTCTCGCTCTGTCGCCCAGGCTGGAGTGCAGTGGCGCGATCTCGGCTCACTGCAAGCTCCGCCTCCCGGGTTCACGCCATTCTCCTGCCTCAGCCTCCCGAGTAGCTGGGACTACAGGCGCCCGCTACCACGCCCGGCTAATTTTTTGTATTTTTAGTAGAGACGGGGTTTCACCGTGTTAGCCAGGATGGTCTCGATCTCCTGACCTCGTGATCCACCCGCCTCGGCCTCCCAAAGTGCTGGGATTACAGGCGTGAGCCACCGCGCCCGGCCTAGGTTTTACATTTAAGTCTTTAATCCATCTTGCATTTATTTTTGTATGTGGTGTAAGGTAGGGGTTCAGTTTCAATCTAATGCATATGGCTAGCCAGTTATCCTAACACTTTTTGAATGGAGGATCTTTTCCCCATTGCTTGTTTTTGTTAGCTTTGTCAAAGATCAGATATTTATAGGTGTGTGGCATTCTTTCTGTGCTCCCCATTCTATTCCATTGGTCTGTGTGTCTATTTTTGTACGAGTACCATGCTGTTTTGGTTACTCTAGCCCTATAGTATAGTTTGAAGTTGGGTAATATGATACCTCCAGCTTTGTTTATTTTGCTTAGGATTGCCTTGGCTATTTGGGCTTTTTGTTTGTTTCATATGAATTTTTAAATAGTTTTTTTTTAGTTGTGTGAAGAATGTCATTGGTAGTTTGATAGGAATAGCATTGAATCTGCAAATTGCTTTTGGCCATATGGCCATTTTAATGATATTGATTCTTCCTATCCATTAGCATGGGATGTTTTTTCATTTATTTGTATCATCTCTGATTTCTTTCAGCAGTATTTTATAATTATCATTGTATAGATCTTTCACCTCCATGGTTAGGTGTAGTACTAGGTATTTTATTCATTTTGTGACAATTATAAATGGGATTGTGTTCCCGATTTGGCTCTCAGCTTGGCTGTTGGTGTATAGGAATGCGAGTGATTTTTATAGATTGATTTAGTTTCCTGAAACTTTGCTAAAGTTGTATATCAGATCAAGGAGCTTTTGGGCCAAGACTATGGGTTTTTCTAGATATAGAATCATGTTATCTGCAAACAGGGATAGTTTGACTTTCTCTCTTCCTATTTGGATTTCTTTTCTTTCTCTTGCCTGACTGTGCTTGTCGGGACTTCCAATACCATGTTGAATAGGAGTAGTAAGAAAGGGGATCCTTGCCTTGTGCCAATATTCAAAGAGAAAGCTTCCAGCTTTTGCCCATTCAGTATGATATTGTCTGTGGGTTTGTCATAGATGGCTCTTAATATTTTGAAATATATTCCTTCAATGCCTAGTTTATTGATGGTTTTAATATGAAAGAATGTTGAATTTTATCAAAAGCCTTTTCTGTGGTTGGTATGATTTGTTTTTTTTTTTTTTTTTAATTTGCTGAGTCCTGTTTTATATCAGATTGTATGGTTGATTTCAGAGTATGTGCCATGAACCACATTTTCTCTATTAGTTTATTTGTTCATGGACAATAAAGTTGATTCCTGATTCCCTACCTTAGCTGTTGTGAACAATGCTGCAAAAAACATGGGGATACAAATGCCTCTTCAGCACACTGATTTCAATTCCTTTATATATATAGCCAGAAGTAGGAATGTTGGATTATGTGTTAATTCTATTTTTATCTTTTAAGAAACCTCCATACTTGTTTCTGTAATAGCTGTGCTAATTTTTATTCTAATGGTGTACAAGGGTTTCCTTTTCTTCATGTTATTTCTCAAATTTATCTTTTGTCTTTTAGATAAGACCCATTTTTACAAGTATAAGGTGATATCTCAGTGTAGTTTTATTAGCCTCTTCCTGATGAGAGTTATGATGAGCATTTCTTCACATATCTGTTTACTATAGGAATGTTTTCTTTTGATAATTGTCCCTTCAAATCCTTTGCTCGCTTTTTAATCAGATTATTTGTTTTCTTGCTATTAAGTTCCTTATGTATTCTGGATATAAACCTTTCATCAGATGTGTGGTTTGCAAATATTTTCTCCCAATCTGTGAGTTGTTTCTGCAGTCTCTCGTTTCCTTCTCCATGCAGTAGCTTTTTCCTTTTTTTTTTTTTTTTTTTTCTGTGCCCAGGCTGGAGTGCAGTGGCGCAAACTCAGCTCGCTGCAAGCTCCGCCTCCCGGGTTCATGCCAGTCTCCTGTCTCAGCCTCCTGAGTAACTAGGACTACAGGCGCCCGCCAAAACGCCTGGCTAATTTTTGTATTTTTTCGTAGACACGGACTTTCACCATGTTAGCCAGGATGGTCTCGATCTCCTGACCTCGTGATCCACCTGCCTCGGCCTCCCAAAGTGCTGGGATTACATGCATGAGCCACCACGTCCGGCCTCTATGCAGTAGCTTTTTACTTTGATACAATCCTATTTGTCTATTTTTATTTTTGTTGCTTGTACTTTCAGAGAGTGATATCCAAAAATAATTGCCCGGATTACTGTTGTGGAGCTTTCCCCCTATGTTTTCTTCTAGCAGTTCTACAATTTCAGGTCTTATGTTTAAGTATTTAATCCATTTTAGTTTATTTTTATATATGGTATGTGATAAAGAGTCCAGTTTTATTCTTCTGCATGTGGATATCTACTTGGGTTCCCAACATCATTAAGTGAAAAGACTGACCTTTTTTCATTATATATTCTTGGCACCTTTGTTGGAAAGCAATTAACTGTAAATGTGTGCGTTTATTTCTGACCTCTCCTATTCCACTCCATTTGTTGATGGTTCTCTTCTTATGTCAGTACTATGCTGTTTTTATTATTATAGTTTTGTAATGCTTTTCCCTTTTTCTTTCTTTCTTTTTTTTTTTTTTTTTCTGAGATGGAGCCTTGCTCTGTTGCCGAGGCTGGAGTGCAATGGCATAGTCTTGGTTCACTGCAACCTCAGCCTCCCAGGTTCAAGCCATTCTCATGCCTCAGCCTCCCATGTAACTGGGATTACTGGTTCCCCCCACCACACCTGGATAAATTTTGTATTTTTAGTAGAGACAGGGTTTCACCACGTTAACCAGGCTGGTCTCGAACTCCTGAGACCTCATGTGATCCACCCCCCTAGGCCTCCCAAACTGCTGAGTTTACAGGCGTGAACCACCCTCACCCAGCCTGTAATATATTTTGAAGTCAGGTAGTAGGATGCCACCAGCTTTGTTCTTTTTGCTTGAGACAACATCTGGCCTCATGCAAAAAGAAAATATTTATAAAAATTGTTTCAAGGTGTATGCTTAATTTACTTCTCCTGCCTCATTTTGTTACACAATGCCTAGAAACAAGAAATGTCTTAACTGATAAAATATAGTAAGTTCTTGTAGCCATTTCTAAAGTCTTATTATTTTGTATTATTTAACCGAATTGGTTTAGTATTTGTTTCAGATGGTCTGCTCTGAATTTTCTAGGAGTGTTCAAAGCCTGTTTTCAGTATCTGCATGGATACTTGAATTCTGGAAATCATTGCTGTCTGTATAGTTGGATTTTAATGTGAATAGGATCTGTGGGGTGGGGACTACTTTTAAGTTGGAAGTTGCTAGAGATAAACTTTCCAGTACTATGTGAAGCCACTCTGGTGTTTTTCACTGTAGTAGAGAATAAATGACAAACTACCCTCATGCTCAGACTTGAAGCTGTTGAGTAATTTTCTGTAGTTACATTCTTTGTCAATGATTGAGTACTTTTACTATGATCATAAAATCTAGTAACAGGTGAAATAATAATGATGCTGTATCATAATACTTGTAATTAATGTTTTATGGCTAACTCAGATTGATTCTGTGTAAATCATTTCCACTAACTCATTTTATGTTAGCATTAATCTTATATATTTATAAATTTACAGTGAACATTAGGTGCTGACAATATCCAGGAGTCTCTCATCTCAGTCTGCATATGGAAAATGATGTTTTTGTTATCTGCAGGAGACTGCAGAGTCCTCAAACTAAGAGATGAGAAAAAGGGGATTAATAACAGCACTTTCAAAATATTTTTCTTTTATAAATGATGACGAAGTTAATAAATATTTTTCATTTGCACTTAGAGATATTTACTCAAAAATGTCTATTTTTCCATCCTGAAATTCTGGAATTAAAAGTGTTATGAAGGTTATTTTAATATCAGTGCCCAGAAAGGCTTTATTAAATTCCACAATACACAATAAATACTAGGGCACTATTGGCCTTTGGTAATTTTTCATTTTCATTAAACATCTCAGAATTGTGAAGTATTCTTTTTTAATCTTACGGGTTTTCTTTTTGCATTGGTATTGTGTGTGTGTGTGTGTGTGTGTGTGTAAAATTGTAATTAGGGTTTCCACCACAGATGTTTTAAAGCTTGGAAAGGGCAACTTTAATTCCTTATGCATGAGGGCAAGAATGAATTAAAATCAGAGCTTTTGATTGTGTTTACAGGAGAGTGAATGAGGGGACTCAGGCACATTGATTATACAGTTCCGTGTTTCACATCTTGCCTGTTGGCTTTCTGTATTTGCCTCCCACTCAGTTTTGCTACTGCTTTGGCTAAGAAGAGAGTCACAGTGTACTGTGGGGGAGTGTTAAAGAGAACAAGAGATTATAACTCATGAGACAATGACAGAATATATCATTTATAGAGCTCTAATAAAAAATAAATATATTTAATTCAAATAACTTTAAAAAGTAACTCCAATTTACCCGTTCAGCTTGAATGCATCTAGAAACAAAAAGGGAACTCATCAAATAGGCATCTTTTTCCATATTTGGAGTTGTTATGGTCACTTCCCTTAGCCCACCAGCTAAAATGACGCAAGCAGCTGTGAAAATCGTGGGAGGAAGAAACAGAGAATGAGCAGTTAAACAGTATCTCACTCTGTCTTTCTCATAATTGCCTCCTTTCAAAGCATGATGTTTAGGGGGAAATGCCCCTAGGACCTTCTACTCTGCTCTCATTACCTTTCTGAATAGCATTCTTGGGAAATTTAATTAACATTGGATTATTAAATTCTCACAAGAAGGTTATAACAGCAAAGACAAGGTTGGAGGGAGAATGAAGGGGAGACAAGTGATGGATGGGGTTCCCTCCCAGAGTGGGAGGGCTGAGACCCCAGAATGAGTGGTTGGAGAGGCCTCAGAATTGAGGAGAGAAGAGGCAAATGTGTATATGAAGGAATGAGGGAGGCTGGAATTTCCTCTAAATATTGCTGAGTCCTATTCCCAAAATTCAAATGTGATTTTCCTGTTTAGAAACTTTCAGTGACTATTGCCTAAGCCAGATGGGGATTTAATGACACAAAATGCCAATCAGTCTCATCTCTTACTAGTTTTTCATTCTCACTTTAGTACTGTCCCTTGAAATGCTGAATCCTGGGCACAGTAAGTAGATTTGAGCCTTTTCAACAACCGCCTTCTCTGCCTCTGTTCTTGTCAATTTTTATGAAAATCTTCTGGACCCACTTAAAATGTCTCCACCTTTCTATATCATTCTACAATAGTCATCTTCAAGAATTAAAGTTAATTTCTCCTCCCAGGATCCCCCTTCTGATTATTAATATGACCCTAATGGAGCTTGTCTCATATACTAGTTGTATTTGTTTGGTCCCCAAACTAGACTGAGTACTCCTTTGTTCAGCCCTCATGTTGTTTAGCATAATTAGACATCCACTAAATGTTTAAATTAGGATATACAGAAGAAAATAATTTAGGACAATATAATCACTAAAAATCAAAGCACGAAGGGCTACATAAGATAGTGTTACTGTTCTTTTGTTCCAGAAGTGATACATTTATAAATTTTTAAACTGTTACCACAGAGGTAGCTCTTAGTAAAACAAGTATATGCTAGGAATTTTGTTTTAAAAAAGCCATAGATATATCTTTTTAAACTAATTTATTTTTTACCTCACAGATAACAATTGTATTTATTTATGGTGTGAAACATGATGCTTTGATATGTGTATACATTGTGGAATGGCTAAATCAAACTAATTAAAATATCCATTACCTCACACTGTTATAATTTTTTGTGTTATGAAAACATTTTAGAATCCACTCTCATAGCAACATTTAGGTAATAATACGTTGTTATGAACCATAGTCACCTTGTTGTACAATAGATCTTTTGAACATATTCCTCCTATCCAACTGAAATTTTGTGTCTTTAAATGAAAACATCTACATTGTCTTAGCCAGAAGCCCTGTAAAATGTTTTTGATATTAATAATGATAAACATATGACAACTTCAGTACCTGGAGCTAAAAGATTATTTTCAGTGTAATGCCCTTATTTAAATAGATGAGTACACTGAGTTTTTTTATTGAAATATGGTGGCATATGATGCACATTCTTAATGAAGTTGCAAATAGAAAATGACATTTTCTGAAAAATAAATAAAGGAGACCTTGCTATCCCTGATTTCTTTTTCTCAAGATGGAACTCCTGCATCGACTCCAGAAAAGCTTTTGTGTGTATATCCTACCAATTCTTGCCCCTATCTGTTCTTTCATGCATTAGAAGGAATTCCAAGCAGGTCCACATTGTAAGCAAAGGCTTAATGCATTGTTCTAGATTCAGCCTGCACTTGAATTGGTCTTTGATTTTTATATCATGTTACAACTTTCAGATTTCCTACCGTTTTTCAAGCAGGGCAGCTTCATGGTTTAACAGCTCACATCTTAATAATTATTCTCTATACGTATTTGTAAATTTTGCCGTGTCAAGCAATAGAAATGCACTGAATTTTCTTTCAAGCTATGAATGGTGAAGCCACAGAGGAATGTTTTAATGATGCTGGAAATAAAAAGTTTTCTGGGAAGTATTTGAGCCATTTGCCATATTTGGGTATCATAGTATGTCTTTCTTTTTTAATATCACTTTCTCATAGCTGGGAAATATTTCTTTTAAAAGGAAAGCTTTTATGGCCAGGCGTGGTGGCTCATGCCTGTAGTCCCAGCACTTTGAGAGGCTGAGAAGGCCTGGCCAACATGGTGAAACCCTGTCTGTTCTTAAAATACAAAAATTAGCTGGGCGTGATGGTACGCGCCTGTAATCCCAGCTACTCAGGAGGCTGAGGCCGGAGAATCGTTTGAACCCACGAGGCGGAGGTTGCAGTGAGCCGAGATCACACCACTGCACTCACATTCTGGCCGACAGAGTGAGATTCTGTCTCAAAAAGAGAGAGAAAGAAAAGGAAAGCTTTTAGCTCTTTTTATATATTTTACTTGTTGTTCTATAACTGCCCAATGGCAACAGCTGTTAAGGTTTGTGTTTGATCATCCTGGGGATCAAGTTCCAATTATGCTTCAGCTCTATGCCTTTCTTCCCCATCCTGTATCTGCACTTGAGATTCAAGAGGAAAACAAAAGAGATACTTAAATAGAAACAAGTTTCTGGGTGAATAGGGAGTATGCAAACTTTTTAATATCTGAATTCAGTGAAACAGTTATTCATGAAAGAGTGACTGTACAGCCCTGGAAAACATATTTTTCCTTCAATCCTTTCACTGCTAACTTCAGAAACAGAAAATAGAGCAAGAAGTACACTCCTTTATTGTGACAATGTACAAGAAACTACATGGAATAGAATTTCAAAGGTAATTCTATGTCATGATACCTTAAAATTATCATGGATCTGATTTTTTTCTATGTCATGACCTGTCAGGTGGTACTAGCGTAGCAAACATGTTATAAGTCCGGCTCAGTGAGCAGAA
The DNA here is from genome assembly GCF_028858775.2 of Pan troglodytes. NCBI lineage: Eukaryota > Metazoa > Chordata > Mammalia > Primates > Hominidae > Pan > Pan troglodytes. The sequence goes on from NC_072415.2 coordinate 26,565,374, forward strand.
CATATAATTTGAAAAAGATGGTAATAGATGAAGAATTATATAAGCCAGTGAATGTGTCAGTAACAAGGTTGTGACGGCACTACATGAATAGGTGTCCCAACAGGTGGTAAAACCATACAGTGAGGAATCTAAGGTCATCAGTAGGACTGTGAACATGGATGTGAAATAGGAAGGCATTTCTATTTCCCCCCTACATTTTCACATTTTGCGTGGAAATATTAAAACCTGAGCTGATTTCAAAATAGGCCAGTGACATCTCTGCTGATGGTATCTCATGTCTAGGGTATCTCCAGCAGGGACCTCACCAGTGGACCTGGCTGTAGGTCATGAGGGAAGGAGGGCAGAAGCAGAGGAGGGACTGCTGGTAGAAAAAGCCAACGAAACCCCTAAATTCCTGCAAGGCGGGGGGCAACCGCAAATTGATGTCCCTATCCTAAATAAGCTGGAGAGCTCAGCAGGGATATGGACATGGGAAAAAATTATAAATCTAGTGGCCAAATTGTGGCATACGGTCAGTAACCGGACTCAGGAAGAGATTGATCCTGCTAATTTAATCATATTGGGGCACAGTACAGTGTGAGAACAAAGTGTCAAGTGTTCAGCTCGATGGCCTTAAATCCTCCCTGCACATAGTCAGGATATGGCTGCAACCGTGCAGAGAGAATGTAGAGTGGCAGGAAACTGTACAGAGGCCAACACTGTTCTCAGAGGCCTCCATCATTGTTGTCTTCTGTGCTTGGGGTCCCCTCTACTCTTACATGTCTCTCCAGGGCACACGTGGAGCCATAGGAGAGGACCGTGGTTTTCTGGGATATCTCTGAGTAAGACTGTGTCAGAGTGGCAGTTTCATTGAAGCAGGCTTGCTAACTGCAACTGTGCCACCCGACCCTGCCTGATTCCCATCTTCCCCATCAAACATGTGACAGCACTTTCTACAGGATGGAGAGTAGAGGTAGAGCCACTTGTTTTCTATAGTGTACGGCTGTGCATGGCAACCAGAACTTGTGGTGTTTTCATATGCAATATAGAGTTTAAACAGTTAATAGGCGGTTACTCTCATTATTACTTTCAGCCTACATGATGCCATGTAACACATGGATAAATAGGCATTAGCAGCTCAAAGTTAATGAGAGAGATTTAGGGAAGAATTTTATGACGGATCCAGTTGGGCTTAAGAAATAGGCTTCTGGTTTCCCTTTTAGTCCATCATATTTTCAACTAGTAGTTAAAGAAGGCATAGATAGCAATGAAACCAGATTGTACAAAAAAATTCATTCTTAGTTCTGTTTGTGTTTATACCTTATGTTTTTCTTTGTGTTTATAGCAAGAACCTGTGGTACCGTTTTTGATAAATTTTTAATAGTGATAAAACCCAACTGTCCTATGAACTCCTTAGGCCATCTCATGGGAAAACCATCAGTTCAGCCATTCATTCAATCAGTATTTTTTGAGCACTTACTATGTGCTGAATATTGTGCTTTTTCACTCATTTCTGCTTCAGAGTCAAAAAATTACTATGATGTATCATGCAAATGTTAGAGGCAAATAATCTGAATATTTAGGAAGTATATTTCAAAAGTTTGTGTAATTTTACCAGTCTTTAAAATATCTGATACCTGGGCTGAATTAGCTTTCATTAGTTTAAGTTTGCAAAACACTTTATTTCAAAATTAATTGACCTTCAGACTAATTTAGAAGGGATAATTGTAATGAATTTGGTAATTATAAGCATAATAAATTGCATTCAATGTATAATACTTAAAAGATTGTAACTTTTTACTTGTCTACTTCTAGAAAGCAATTGAGGTAATTTAGAGTTTTGAAAGTTATATAAGTCAATATAATTAGAGAGTGGTTAAAATATAAATCAAAAGCTAATTAGCAGGAGAAAGAGAATTGCCAGGTACCCAGGGATGTTTGCTGTGGCAAGCAAACATTTAATTCTTTCCAAAATGTCTAGATAATAACACGGCAGCCTGTATAGTCCATATTATCAGTCAAAAGTGTATAGGTAGTAATAACAATAATAATCAATTTACATCCCACCTGCCATAGGCTTGGCACTGTTATAAGCCCTTTAAATATATTGTATAAACACCTTCTTTCAACCCTAGGGCTCACTTTGCAGTTGCTATCCCAGTTTGGCAGATGAGGAAATTGAGGTTAAGCATCTTACTCACCTAGTGAGGGACAGAACTGGGAGGCCACCCTAGCAGTTTGACTCCAGGGTCTATGCTCACAAGCCTTCCCTTAAATTATAAGTTAATACCTATGTTATAGGTAATGTTTTAAATAGTCTAAGTAATAAATTTCATAAGTCCCAAAATTTAATTTTGGGGAAAAACAGATATTCTTTAGATAAATGTTTCTCATATTGTCCCTCGGTAAACCTGGGAGCAATAACAGTGCTTTAAATTATTGAAGTCAGCACATATTCTCTGTATCTGTAGGCTCTGGGTATTTCATTTATCTCTTCTTGTCAACTGCCTGTCTACCAATTAGACTTTTCTTTTATTCTTCACCACACACTTATGTACCATCCTATGAAAATAGCTGAGTACATTTTACGTCATAATCCCTCTGAAGGTCTTGTTTTCTGGATGTCTTCACTGATTATTTAGGGGAATGTTTATTGCGTGACTCCTTTAGGCACTGGCCTAGGTGTTGGGGAAACAACAGTAAGACCAACAAACCTGGTTCTTACCATTTTTATAAAACATATTTTAGAGAGATACATGCTGTAAATCACTTTATAGAATTAATTATATGATATTCCATTATATAATTGTAATTATATTTTAATTACCATTGTAGAAACCCTCTGACATTGCAAAGCCAGGCAAGTTTACATAGTAGGGGATTTGAGAAGGCTTCTTTGAGGAAGTAATATTTGAGTCAAGGAATAAATAAAAATAACAAAAATTACGAATTTGTGATTAGAGAAATTACAGAGGTTCATAAAATCTTATTAGGTCTTCAGAGCAGTTATTGCTTGGTTTTTACTTACAGACTTCCTTTCTCAGATCATGGGGCATTAAGAAGTAGCAGCTGGTGTCCTCCAGTCAAAGTTCCTAGACTTCAGAATCTGCTTACCCAGTTCTGAATCAATGTGCTGCCAAGTTGCTCAGAATATAGATAAAGGTCAATCATTTGGAAAATGGGCTTCCAAATTGTTTTTTTCCTAGATGCAAGTCCCTCGGCTTTGTCCCATTTACATCTGCATGAGGAAGAGGGTCTTTCTTTAGCTCACAAAGATGCCTCTCCTCTCTCCACTCTTGTGGGGCTTCAATATTTGCAGTCAAAGGTCTCTGATTTTTGCTTCTGAAACTCCTGTGCTTATCCTTGTCCCCATGGCAAAGAATGATAGTTCTCCATATGACCTGCAGACATTTCCCCTGGGCTGCACTTTAGCTAAGAGTCTCGGCTTTATCTATCCAAGTCTTGTTGAGCACTGATCTGGGTCAGTTCTAGTCACTTCTTTGTTAACAATTTATTTATTCATTGCTTCTGCAGCATGCTTACTAGCCATTTTTTAGGTCCTAATCTATAGTGAAGTTCAACTTGTTATCTATTCTTTTTCAATGTATTACAATAGTAAATACCATCATTTCAGAAGGTTCTCTTTTTGTTCAGAGGATGTCCAGGGGAATTTTCATTTTTTATCTCAGAAATGCTGCTAAGCCAGACCCTATTTGCAGGACAGAAACGATGAGTGTCCTGCATTTGTTCATTGTCAATCTAGCCCTTTACAGCTCATTTTCACCCTCAATGAACTGTCAAAGTTTTGTCTAACACACATTTTGGTCTCCCTATTCACAAGAATAAGCATTTAAAAGCAGTTTTAAGTAATAAAAATATTCTTGACTGACAAGGTTGCACTCCCCTCATATAGCTGCATGGCTAACTGCATCTCTTTCTTCTCTTCTCCTTGAACAGGTAGCCATTTCTCAACGGTACCAACCAGGACCACCCTATTTAAGGATACAACTGTCTCTACTCCCATTACCCAGGTCTCTCTATCCACCCAACCCACATCTACTTTTTCTTTATTCCATAGCACATATCACCTTCTAACCTACTATAAAATTCCTTATTTAGTGCTTCTATTATTTATGGTCTGTCTTCTGATACAAGCTTCATGCAGTGACATTTTTCTGTTTGTTTACTGATATATGCCAAGCACCATAAACATTGCAAGCAGTAAACATTTGTTGGAAGACTGAATATGACTTGCAGAAAACATTACAAGCATAATTTTTTAGGAGAGGAAAATGTAGGTCACTTTCTGCTACTCTTAATAAGGCTAAGAAGTAAGTAAAATGAGGACACAATATGGAAAAGCAAAGCTTAAATGAGTTTGTGTGTGCATGTACTGGCACAACTAACACTAAAATATTACTCTAGAGAGTTAATAAATAACTTTCATTTTCCCTAAGCAAATTTTCTAAGGCTATGATTATATTTTAAAGTCACTTAAATTCTAGTAAAACTTAGGAATAACAAAAATTCTGTACTTTGGCACAGAAACGATTATATCATAGAATTATTCAATAAATATATTAGAAATAAAATATGGTAAAATAAAACTGACAGATAAATGTAATGATAAAATGCTACAATTATGTTTAATAGTTTTTGTCAGAAATTTTATGATTCAAGTCAATGTTTCCAAATTGAAGTACAGATGCCCCTCATCTTGCAGTGGGATCACATCCCAGTAAACCACTGTAAGTCAAAAATATCAGTCAAAAAGACATTTCACACCCTGACAAACTTAAAGTCAAAAATTATAAGTTGAATTATTGTTAGTTCAGATGCTCTTCCACTTATGATGGGGTTCTGCCCTGATAAACTCATCATAAAATTGAAAAAATTTTTAAGGGGAACCATCAAAATTGGGGACCATCTGTATCACCTTAGTTAGTATTGTATAATCTTGGTGTAGGATGTAGTGGTAAGACCATGTTCAAATTCTAAACCTGTGTATAAATCGTAGGCATTGCTTCTTGGTTGTGAGACACTGAATAAGTTTTAAAATACCTGTCAATTTTTGTGTGTATATAATCACTGAGAACAGTATGTGGCAAACTCTTATTACTGAATTATCGCTTAGAAAATTTTTGATGAAATTATTGGCACTGGGCCAGGCACGGTGGCTCATGCCTGTAGTCCCAGCACTTTGGAAGGCCGAGGTGGGCAGATCACTTGAGGCCAGGAGTTTGAAATCAGCCTTTCCAACATGGTGAAATCCCGTCTCTACTACAAATACAAAAATTAGCCAGGCATGGTGGCTCACATCTGTAATCCCAGCACTTTGGGAGGCCAAGGCTGGCGGATCACTTGAGGTCAGGAGTTCGAGACCAGCCTGGCCAACAGGGTGAAACCTTGTCTCTACTAAAACTACAAAAATTAGCCGGGCGTGGTGGCGGGCACCTGTAATCCCAGCTACTCAGGAGGCTGAGACAGGAGAATTGCTTGAACCCGGGAGGTGGAGGTTGCAGTGAGCCGAGATTGCGCCACCGCACTCCAGCCTGGGCGACAGAGCGAGATTCTGTCTCAAAATACATATATATATTTAGTTGGCATTGGATCTAGAGGAGCACATATCTAGATTAAATTTAGAATTAAGTATCAATAGTGCACTACTGAAAATGTTCAAGAAGAGAAAATGCTCAATGATCCACTAATGGCCTATAATTTCTAGCATTGGAATCAATATAAAAATCTCAAGAAGAAAATAAATGAAACTTGACTCCAGTGTAGCCCCTAGACAATTCAAAAGGATTTGTTACTAAAAGATATTAAAAACCTGGTATTAACATTTCACAAATGTTATTCTCATATATTGTATTCAGTGCTAAAGATAGAAACTGCTAAGGCATCCCTGGCCTTTGAGCTTATTATCTAAATAAAGCCGACATGAGTGAAACAACCACTGTAATTATCCCAGTGGGCACTCTTAAAAAGTAAGGCTGATGAGTAAATGAGGAGATCTTATGAATTAGAGGGTAAAAAGATTTTGCCTTTGTCAAAGTCAAGCTGTCTGCAATAAAATGTTTATAGTTCTGCTCAAGTCAGTATCCAGCAGCAGTGATTACAGATGAATTTTGCCCTAAGGGAGAACACATCTTACCAAGTAGGCCTAAGGTGTTGGAATTGGACTTTGACTAATACCTGGGCTTACTTTGTATAATGCTGCAGAATTTTTTTAGTTGTTTTCTCTTTAGACCTAGGCTTTGAAAGGAAAAATAAGTCAGCATCCTTTACATGCAAGCATAGAGTAAATGTGCATTTAGTGGGCTAAGAATTTGAAAGAATCAAACCCAGCAGAGAGAATTACTAAGGTGTTCTGTAAGGCACCTACGGTGTTCTGTAAGGCCTTCTAAACAATCAGAGAATTGCTAAGATGATGTAAAGAACCGGGCTAGGGAGGCTGTGTCTTATATATGAGAATGATGTGAAGAAGCACCGAAGCAAGAATGAATGAACCTTTTGGCATACAGAGTAATGTTTACTATTTAAATGGGAAGGGACAGGGTGACATTTCTGTTGCTTCTATATAAGTATCTTGTGCTCTTACCTACTGAGTGCATCGTTATATGCCGGACAACTAAACACAGGATACAACGAGGAATAAGAGGGTTCCTGTTTCCAAAGAACTCGCAGCCTGGAGTCAGAAAATGTATGTAAACCTGTACACTATGATAAAGCACAGTGCTAAAGATGTGTTCAAGGTTGTAGGAAATCACATAAAAGGAGTACCTAACCTAACGGGAGGAGAGGAGTAAATCAGGAAAGCAGTGGATGATTGCAGCCTTCTTGAAGAAGTGGAAATTGAACTTACCTTAAAGAATGAAGTGGGAAACTTCCTAGGGAAGATGGCAATTGGAATTTTATTGTAGATGTTTAACTTTTTCAAAGCACCAGTTGTTTTGTGTTTCAAAACAACACACGCATGCGTGGAGCATATGCACATATGCAGGCTGACTAATGTTAACAGTAAAAACAACAAAAAAAGGAAAATGTGTAATCTAATGCAATTAAAAAAAAAACTCACAGCCAAGAAACTGGAAAGTATCTTCTGAATGAGGAGTCTCATTTCCCACAGGAACGATTCTAACCCAACCAAATCCTGGTATAAGTCCTTCACGGAAGTATCTCCTAGGTGAGGTCAGAGCCTAGATCTTCTAACAAAATGTGTTAACTGAAGCTTTCCCAATTCTCCTGCAATTGAATTAGATACAAAAATATGGCTAGATCACACAATATTTAGTCCTCAAGTCTAGCCTGGAGTGGGAAAAATTATTTCATAATATCACCAGTGTCCAAGAAGCCACTCACACTGAAGCAGAGCAGATACTCAGGCCCTTCTCTAGACGTGGAGAAGAGATGGTGTAAGAGAAAGAAGCTAAACATTATCTCATCTGAATTTCATTTTCAAAAAGCCTGTGGAGCCTTTTTTACTCTTTGACTATTAATGCCCCCATTTGATACATAAGAAAACTGAGGTTTAGAAATGCTAAATAAGTTGTCCTAGGTCACTAGGGGAGGAAACTTCTGGAGTGAGAATTTGACCTCATTCTTAGAAATCCGAAGCTGTCACTTTTTCTCTAAGACGTCATGTTGCTTCCTTGGCTTTCGTAATTACAGCATCTTTCCTTCTCCACTGACAGTGGGCATTGGACTAAGGAAGAAAAAAAATGGGCTAAACGATTTTTTATTTCTCTTTGTATTTCAGTTCTGTGATTAAAGTTTTGGGGAAGATAGAGGCTCTTCTTAGTGCTTAGTTCATCCTGACTCAGCCTTCCAGAGCTGACCTCCTCATCCATGCCCCCTCCTTCTACTGTTCTAAATCCCATCAAATCTGCAAACTCTGCAAATTCTCTTGCACTCTCTTGCTTTTGAAACCTCCCTCAGCATTTTAAAACTTTTCTCACCTGACCCACAGAATTCAGCACTGGCTTATCTTCCGCCATATATTTAGTGCTACTGCTATGTGTGCTCTTTCCATTTCTCCAAGCGGTTTGAAGGCCTGAAGTACATGTATGATACTGTAAATTTATCCTTGAACCCCAAAGCACAATGCTGAACAAAGTGTGTATTCTCAATGGATGCTATCACCAGAAACTATACAGGTAACCAAGCCCTTAGTTGAAAGCAAAGCCATGTGTGTTGTCATATCTTACCTACCTACCTACATCTTACCCGATAACTGTAGAGGCCTACAGTGTATGGAATATTTCTATATGCATTATTTTATTTTATACTGCATCAAATATATTTATATGACTTAGTTGTTATAATGACCACAAGTTGTTTACTTTTCAATCCACTTGTTAAGGAATGAAGCAATTACATTTGTTGTTCAGGCCTCTGTATCTTTAAAGGGCTTGGATTTCACACGTCTTACCATTTAGTAACTTATTTTAGCTTGGCTGGAGCTTTTAAAAGGTGAAGTTCATTTTATTTGGCAAAGGGTACAATAGCAGCTTCTTCGCCTGAGGCTTTGTGTTGTTAATTAGATTTGCCGCCAGCTCTTCACATAGAAATTGAACTTGTTCCGGTTTTTCTTCCCCTTTCCTACTTGAGTCTCAATCATAGACCTACTACTATTTGTCCCAATTTAAACCTTTTAATTTGATTCTTTGTCAGGTAAGTTTGGGGGTAGTCCTTGTGTTTTTATTGTTAATCTGATGGAAAGGTTTTATGATTTTCCTATATCTGAATAAAATTGGATGTTTAAAGTTATATGTATGGTACAAAAATAATTCTTTCCATAATTGGAGTTTTCTAGTTAAATTTATCTTCCATGAAGTTGAAAATGTCACTGGAGCTATCACAGCTTGTAATACACAGATTATTTTAAAGAGCAGCCATTAGATACAGTAGTTTTGATCACTGTTTCATGATTCTAGCATATTTATCATATTTATTAGATATTTTTATGTAGCTCAAAATAAGTTTATGTTTATTAAGTCCTGGTGGAAATCAGTACGGTTATAGAGTACCTCTGCATGGTTGCAGATATTTGGTAGAGCAAAGGCAGAGGGCAGTGAGTAGAAACTTGGGCTGTAGGGCAGGAGAGAGTCTTTGGGTCACCCAGTCACCAATTATCAGACAAGCAGTCTTCCTCAAGTGACTTAGTCCCTATAAGCCTCAGTTTCCTCTTGTGCATAAGTGAATAACAGTAGTGCCTTGCTCATCAGTTTGTGGTAACATTCAGATGGGATGACAGGTGTCAAGTGTAGCACAGGGACAGGTATAAAGCAAACCCTCGGCTGGGCACCGTGGCTCATGCCTGTAATCCCAGCACTTTGGGAGGCTGAGGCAGGGGAATCACCTGAGGTCAGGAGTTTGAGACCAGCCTGGCCAATATAGCGAAACCCCGTCTCTACTAAAAATACAAAAATTGGCCAGGCGTGGTGGCGCATGCCTGTAATTCCAGCTACTCGAGAGGCTGAGGCAGGAAAATAGCTTGAACCCAGGAGATGGAGGTTGTAGTGAGCTGAGATCATGCCACTGCACTCCAGCCTGAGTGACAGAAAAAGACTCTGCCTCAAAAAAAAAAAAAAAAAAAAAAGTAAACCCTCAAGTTTGCTACCTGAGGGACAGAGTGCTTGGGGGGCAGAGTGCAGAGACTGCAGGCCCTGCCGCCTGGCTGTCCCGTGTTCTATTTCTGTGGCTGGTGCACTGTTTCTCTAAGCCTTAGTTTCTTCCTCTGTTGAAAGAGATCATATTACACTGGAGTATTGTTGCAAATACATGAAATAATTTATGTAAAGCACCTAGAATATTGTGTGGCATTTAGCACGATTTGGACAGATGGTGGCTGTGTAACTTTGTGTGTGAAAAAATATTTACCAAATGAATAAATCAATGCATTTCAGAGGTGGAAACCAGAGATGGCATTTGAGAGGCTCTGGTAGAACAGAGTTTTTGGTTGAGGTGACGTGAAAGAGGAGAAGGAGTCTGTCACCTAGCAATGAGTATCCAAGCAGAAGGGAAAAGAACCTTCTGGAATGTCTTAAATATGCATCTCTTCACTATTCAATGCTAAGACTTTCAATTCTATTGGATTAAGTTGGTCTTTAGGAATGCATTTCTTCCAGGACAACCTGGGTACACACAGTGCCCTCTCCTATAGCACATTAACACATTCTAAAGGGATTTTGGTGCTCAAAGAAAGCCTCACTGTGTAAAATCTAAAATTTCCCAGGTATGAATTTGGGTGATTTATTTATTAGCACCAAACTTTTGATAGCTTTTATTTGTGTTTCTTGTGATTCAATTATGAAATCAAATTGTATGCCTTTTAAAGTTAAAATTAACGTGCTATTGAGAAGGACAAACAAAACAAAAACTCATTGATTCTCTGAAGAATTTTATACATACCATTTACCTATAACCTAAGAACATAAATGATCTGCTTCACTGGAATAAACAAGATTAATAGACTTAATAAATTCTTGTGAAAATTACTCAACTTACCTTTGGATAGATAACTCGAGTCCTAGGTTTTAAGGTAGCAAATGTCATTTGAAACAGGCACCACATCCCTCAAAGAGGCTTTAGAAGAGAATGTCAGTTAACTGAATCCCTAAAAGTAGTAGTCTAAAACTTCTGTATCATTTGGGAAACTTATTATAAAATGTAATAGTAAGTTATAATACCTTCTAAAATTAGATTTAATTTTTGCAAAGCTATACAAGGAAATAGTTTAAACCATAACCGTTTTACAGGGCTTCTGTTTTCCTCTCCTCCTCCAACCCCCTCTCCCACTCCTTCCCCTTTCCCTCCTTTCTTCTTTATTTTCTTCTCTGTCTCTCTCTCTCTCTCTCACACACACACACACACACACACACACACTCTTACTTTCTCTTTTTTTATTCTCATATCCTTCTGATATGATCATATTAAACTTTTTGGAGGGACAGCAGTATGATAGTTTGACAAAGTAAAGCATGGGTCTTCGTTCTTCTAATATAAGCTTTCTGTCAGTCCCTCTACTTGTGTCCCCTTTGTAGCCAACTTTCCTAGCAATGTAGAAGATCTGACATGTGAATCAACTTACCAGTAAGCTTTCTTCATTCAGAGCTCAGGCAATTGCCTTCCTGGGATCTGGTTAAGCAGTCATTCGCTATCCATCAGTTTTCCAGATATCACCTATCTGCTGTTATTTAATTTCTCTCCCTCTCTCTCTCTCTCTCTCTCTCTCCGCCCCCCTCTCCCCCGTGTGTGTGTGTGTGTGTGTGTGTGTGTGTGTGTGTGTGTGTGTGTGTGTGTAATGTTTTGGGAGTTGTTTCATTAACGAGACTGATAGCATTCTACTCGATAACTTCCCCAAAACTAAAACCTAAAATTCCTCTGACAAAAAAAATAATAATCATCATGCCAAATTTTGTTGTACTGTTTTCCCAGGTTCCACACACTATCTTTTCTCACCTTGTGTAGATTTTCTTGTTTTGTTTTAACATTAGAAGGGATAGGTAATATCATAATGTGATTTAAAACATAGGCTTTGAAGTAAAATGACCAGAGACAGGTACCTCAAATTACTAATTTTCTGATATTGAGAATGGTATTGAATAGACTTTCTGAGCATGATTTTATCATTTGTAAAGGTGAAATAACAATAGTACTTTACTTAGAAAATTGTTGGGAGGATCATCTGAGACAGCATGCATGTAAAGGTCGTGTCTTCATGGACTAAATGACCTGTGGTTTTTCTTTTTCTTTCTTTTTTTTTTTTTTGAGACGGAGTTTTGCTGTTGTTTCCCAGGCTGGAGTGCAGTGCCGCGATCTCGGCTCACTGCAGCCTCCACCTCCCAGGTTCAAGCAATTCTCCTGCCTCAGCCTCCCGAGTGTCTGGGACTACAGGCGCGTGCCACCACACCCAGCTAATTTTGTATTTTTAGTAGAGACAGGGTTTCACCACGTTGGTCAAGCTGGTCTTGAACTCCCAACCTCAGGTGATCCACCCGCCTCCGCCTCCCAAAGTGCTGAGATTACAGGCGTGAGCCACCACGCCCGGCTGGTTTTTCATGTTATTGTTCATTCTCATTGTCATCATGCTTTGTCTCCCTTTCCTTTCACATCCCTACTCTTCCTTCACCACATAAGCACACCCAGATAGGAGTTTTGAACTCAGGGTCTGTTCCTTTTTCTGCGTCCTCACCACAGGTCCTGGCACATGGTAGGAACAAAAATATTGTTTTAATTTATTCCATGAATGAATTAATATTTATTAGTGTCAAGACTAAAAGGAGTGGGCAAGGAGAGTAACATACAATGTTAGGAATGACTTTTAATGAATAATGTTAGCAAAGTTCACAATGACAACTTTTTTTTTTTTGTTTTGAGACACAGTTTTGCTCTTGTCACCCAGGCTGGAGTGCAGTGGTGCAATCTCAGCTCACTGCAACCTCCGCCTCCTGGGTTCAAGCGATTCTCCTGCCTCAGCCTCCCAAGTAGCTGGGATTATAGGTGCCCGCCACTGCGCCCAGCTAAATTTTGTATTTTTAGTACAGATGAGGTTTCACCATGTTGGCCAGGCTGGTCTCGAACTCCTGACCTCAGGTGATCCACCCTCCTCAGCCTCCCAAAGTGTTGGGATTACAGGCATGAGCCACCACGCCTGGCCAATGACTATATTTTAGTTAGTATTATTTTAGATACTAAGATAGTAACTTTAGAATACATTTTCTTAAAGAAGCTTCTGCAATATTAACAATATGTAAAATCTGCAGTAGTGACAAGGCATCATTAACTAATTACATCTTTCCAAAATGTGTTCACAGAATCAGCTAGCAATTGTTTTTCAAGTGGAATTGAATTATGTGTATAATACTAACAACTGCAAACATTAATATGAAAAAGCACAAATAGGTGTTTGAAAATTTTTTGAATAATTGTTTCTAATTATTGAGGGTTCCCCACCCAAGGTAGGCACTGGGATCACCATTTATTTTATTTTGGTTTAGTATACATAACATAAAATTTACTATTTAACAATCTTAAAGTGTACAATTCTATAGTATTAAGTACATTCACATTGTTCTACAACCATTACCACCATCAATCTCCAGAACTTTTTATCTTCCTCCACTTAAAATCTGTACCCACTAAACACTAATTTCTCATGACCTTCTCATAACCAACTTTTCATTTCTGCACAGTTTTATGAATTCAGACTAAAAAATGTACATGCCAAGATCAACAACTGCTTACCATGCATCCACAAGTATGTCTGATAGGGGAAAGCATATGTCCTCAATTGGGAAATAGTTAAAATATTTATAATTTTGCTTAGGAATAACACATGGGTTTTCCTTTTTTGTCAATGTTATCCTAAGTCATCTTCTCTTGAGCACTTTTCAAAACCAGTTCTAACAACCAGCCAAGAATAGAATTAAAAAGGAACTAGGATTTTCAGGACCAACAAGGTATTCTAAGGCCATTTGCATTTCTCCTTCTTCTAATACACTTCAGATACGCTCAACTAAAATATTAAGGACCATTTCTCTAGTAGGCACAGAAATCAGGGAACATTACTCTTTGCATAATTGAAGTTTATTCAGATTATGGAAGGAAATGAAGTGGGTGCCACACCAGGGTTCATTCCCTGCAAGGATTGAGATGATGAGTTAGGGAGGAGTCCCAGCCTTGCTATGCCACTTCTTCTAAATTAACATTGTCCAGTTTGGAGAAAAAAATTTGAATTGTCAATACAATCAAAATTTGATGGTGCTGTAGCTTCTCACATGGCACTGCTGTTCTTGGGGACTAGCATCCTGGGGCCCTCACTGCTCTGAGAGAGGCCAGCCTGACTACCAGAGGGAGGTTTGTGGGGTTTGCTTCTTGCCAGGTTCCACTCTCAGCTGTGGTTGCTACAGCACACAAGAGAGATCAGCTGCCCTCATGAACGGAGGTGCCTACATGCAGCTGTGATGTTCTGCCTACATTTTTTTTCTTTCTCCACATTAACCTGGTCTCCCAACATTGCTAATGAAAAAAAAAATAGAATAATACCTTTCTCTTCTTTTGGCTCAGATAGAAAGAAATTAACAGAAGCCACACATTCTTTTCCAGAGCTCAATCAAGCTATCGATATCAGACTAACTGATTTCGTTCATGCATTCACTCATTCATTTAATCAACAATTGTTTTAGTGGCCTCTATGTGCCAGTCACTATTCTGGGAACTGGGAACCCGGCAGTCAACAGGGAAAGTTCCAGCTTAAGTATTAGTGGAAGGAAATAAACTAGTAGAAGGAAAGTGCCACAAATAAAATTACACAGACAATCCCATCTACAATAGCTACAAAAAATAAAATACTTAGGAATAAAGTTAACCAAAAAAATAAAAGAAATAAACACTGGAAACTCTAAAATATTAAGGAAAGAAATTGAAGAAGACATAAATAAATGGAGAGATAGACTGTGTTCATGTATTGGAAGAATTAATATTGTTAAAATGTTCATGCTACCCAATGTGACCTATAGATTCAGTGCAGTCTCTATTAAAATTTCAATGTCATTTTTCATAGAAATTAGAAAACTTTCTAAAACTCATATGGAACCACAAAAATTCCCAAATAAGCCAAGGCAATTCTAAGCCAAAAGAACAAAGCTGGATGTATCACACTACCTAATTCCAAATTATACTACAAATACTAATTTAAAAGCATGGTTCTGGCATAAAAATAGACACATTGTCAATACATTAAAAACTTTGTGTTGTACATGTTAAAAAATGTACTTTATAAAAAAAAAATTTAAAAATAGACACATTGACCAATGGAACAGAATAGAGGCCCAGAAAAAAGCTCGCGTATGTACATTGATTTTCAACAAAGGTGCCAACAACATACAATGGGAAAAGAATAGTCTCTTCAATAAATGATGTCAGGAAAACTGTATATCCACATGCAGAACAATGAAATTGGACCCTTATCTCACAGCATATACAAAAATCAACTCAAAATGGATTAAAGAATTAAACGTAAGACCCCAAACTGTAAAACTACTAGAAGAAAATACAGGGGAAAAACTACACAACCTTGGTCTGAACTGTGATTTTTCTTTTATTTGACTCCAAAAATGCAGGCAACAAAAGCAAAAAAGTAGAGAAATGGGACTGCATCAAACTAAACAGCTTCCGCACAACAAATGAAACAATGTACAGACTGAGGAGATATCCTAGAGATTGGGAGAATATATTTGTAAGCCACACATCTGATAAGTGGTTAATATCCAATATATATAAGAAACTCAAACAATTCAATAGCAAGAAAACAAATGACCTGATTAAAAAGTAGGCAAGGGACCTGAATAGACATTTCTCAAAAGAAGTCATACAAATGACCAACAGATATATGAAAAAAAATTCAATTTCATTAATCATTAGAGAAATGAAATCAAAACCACAATGATTGTTACCTCACACCTGTTAAAATGGGTGTTATCAAAAAAAAGGTCATTGGCAAGGATGTGGAGAAAAGGGAACCCTTGTACACTGTTAGTGGGATAAGTAAATTAGTCTAACCAAACTAGATGTAGGTTCCTCAGAAAATTTAAAAATAGAATTATTATATGATCCAGAAATCCCACTTTTTGGTATTTACCCTGAAGATTTGAAATCAGCGTGTCAAAGGGATATCTGCATATCTGCATATCCATGTTCACTGCAGCATTGTTCACAATAGCCAAGTTATGGAATCAACCAGTGTGTCCACCAACCGATGAATGGATGATGAAATTGTGATATATATATATACAAACACACGCAATGGAGTACTATGCACTTTTAAAAAGAAAGAAATTTAATTGTTTGTGACAACATGAATAGAACTGGAGAATATTAAGTTAAATGAAATAAATCAGAAACAGGAAGACAAATACTACACATTCTCACTTTGTGTGGAATCTGAAACAATCTAACTTACAGAAATAGAGAGTGGAATGATGGTTACCAGAGGCTGAGAGGTGGAGTAATGGGGAAATGATGGTCAAAGGGCACAAAGCCTCAGTTAGATAGGAGGAATATGGGTTGTTGTTTTTCTTTTGAGATTTATTGCATAGCATCGTGAATATAATTAAAAATAATGTATTGTACATTTCAAAATCACTAAGGAAGTGAATTTCAAATGTTCTTACCATGCAAAATGATAAGATTTGAGTTGATAGATATGTTAATTGGTCTGATTTAATTATTCCACATTGTATTCATATACCATAATATAACTTTGTATCCCATAAACATCTACAACTATAATTTGTCAATTTATAATAAATATTTTAATTAAAAAATTAAAGAGGATAAAATGATCAGAAGTCAAGTGAATATTTTTGGATTGGGTTGTTTGCAAAGGAGAGATAACCTTTGATCTAAGAATTCAATGACAAAACAACCCTAACATTGGAAATAGGAGAGAAAGCTTTCTTAAAAGAGAATGGCAGAAAGCCCTTGGTGTGCAAGAGTATATAACAAATCCTTACAAGTCAGTAATAAACCTATCATTCCGGAGGCAATGACAGAAAAATGTTTTAACATATGAGAACTCAAAGTGTATAACCATGTACACATAAAATCGTGAAAAAGACACTGTGCCATCTAGACATACTCAGAAGGGGGAGACACTTTAAGAGCAGAAAGAGGGGTGATCAGTAATACCAGTAGAGCTCAGAATCAAGTCTAAACTATTATTGCTGTTAGTGTGGCTGTAAGGCTTAAAACAAATATAAAAATATTTCTAGAGTATTGCAAGAGTTTTTTTAATTGTAAAATCAAAAGAGGCGTGTAATTGTGTTTGGAGAATGAGTTTGTGGGTATATCTGTACATAGGGTGGAAATAGGTTTTAGGGCAAAGCGATCAGTAAAATTTGCTCAACATTTTGTCTTGCATGTGATATTACTAGAGATTCAAACATTTTACGATCTACAGATAAACCATAGTAGAATATGTTTTGTGTGCATAATTTATAAGTGGCAGGAAAACATTTAAACATGATCATTTTATCAAAATAAGACAAAATATGTATTAAAACCGTAATCACATGGCATTAAATAAGGTAAATAATAAGTTTAAATATTGTTATTGTCATGGATTATCATTGTGGATTAAATTCCTTTGCTAAAAGACAACACTGTTAAATTGAATCAAGTATTTCTCTATATGCTTTTGTATAAAAAGGACACACTATTTGCAAATAAAGATATGGGCAAAGCTTTATCGCACAAATGAGAAATAAAATTTGTTAGTACAGATGAGATTGCTTTTTTTTGGATATTCTAAATAGGTTTTGCTGGTACATAGCAAAGCTATCGATTATTTGAAAGTATGAATTTACAGATTTCTTATTAGTTTTAATAATTTTCCAATTGATTTGATTCTAGGGATTCCTTAGAGTGCCGTGTAACTTTTTATTGTGATAAATAGTTAAAAATATCACTTTTATACATCATACTGTAGATGATTAATTGCCTAAATAAATTATAGTTTATGGGAATATTTTACAGCCATTAAGACCTGATACTTGATATTGTCCTAAGGTAACCTTCTGGTATTTTTTTGGTTTGTTTTTTTGTGTGTTTTTTAAATAAAATCTTGCAGGGAGGAATACAGAACATGTATTAATAACTTTTAATTTTTTCACTCTCTTTTATATTTGCTGAGTAATTTTTATGACAAGTAAGCACAATTTGAAAAAGCAAGACATTTCTACTTAGTGACAGTGTGACAAAATGGGCTGTTTATTTTCATAGATGCTCTGTACAGATGATTATTTTTGGCTCAGCCAAGTAATATAGTATTTGAAATTGAGGAAACTCTTCTAATGTACACTAAATTATGGTTGTGAGTGCAGAGTTTGTACTACTATTAAATATTTGAATTAAAAAACTCAAACACATGAAAGTGATTTCTTCAAAGAAATCTTAATTCTTTTAGAGATAGATCTGTTGAGTGTTCTTTCAAAATGAATTTGTGTTAGCAGGGCACTGTCAAATGGAGCTACTGTTACTAGAAACATATGAACAGCGTATGTTTTGTGGTTTGTAAATCTTGGTGTGCACTGGAATTACATGAATGGCTTATTAAAGCATAAATTGCTGAGCTCCACCCCAGAACTTCGGATTCAGTGGATCTGGGCTGGGGCCCAAGAATTTGCTTCTATTTTTTGGTTTGTTTTTTTTTTTTTTTTGTCTTGAGACAGAGTCTCGCTCTGTCGCCCAGGCTAGACTGCAGTGGCGTGATCTGGGCTCACTGCAAGCTGTGCCTCCCGGGTTCACGCCATTCTCCTGCCTCAGCCTCCTGAGTAGCTGGGACTACAGGCACCTGCCACCACGCTCGGCTAATTTTTTTGTATTTTTAGTAGAGACGGGGTTTCACCATGTTGGCCCGGATAGTTTCGATCTCTTGACCTTGTGATCTGCCCACCTTGGCCTCCCAAAGTGCTGGGATTACATGCGTGAGCCACTGCGCCAGGCCAAGAATTTGCTTCTTTTTTTTTTTTTAATTTATTATACTTTAAGTTTTAGGGTACATGTGCACATTGTGCAGGTTAGTTACATACGTATACATGTGCCATGCTGGTGCGCTGCACCCACTAACTCGTCATCTAGCATTAGGTATATCTCCCAATGCTATCCCTCCCCCCTCCGCCCACCCCACAACAGTCCCCAGAGTGTGATGTTCCCCTTCCTGTGTCCATGTGTTCTCATTGTTCAGTTCCCACCTATGAGTGAGAATATGCGGTGTTTGGTTTTTTGTTCTTGCGATAGTTTACTGAGAATGATGATTTCCAGTTTCATCCATGTCCCTACAAAGGACATGAACTCATCATGTTTTATGGCTGCATAGTATTCCATGGTGTATATGCTTCTTTAACTATTCCCCAGGGCTGATGTGGGAACACACTTTGAGAACTTCTGATGTTAATTTAGAAACTGAGGAGGGTCTCAGATTACAGTTGACCCTTGAACAACGTGGGTTTGACCTGCACAGATTTGTGTATACGCAAATTTTCTTTCACGCAAACACAGATTGAAAATGCAGTATTCGCGGGGGATGCAAACCTCGCATCTAGAAAGGGCTGACTTTTAGTATATTCAGGTTCCTTAAGGCGGACTGCGGGACTTGGGTATGCACGGATTTTGGTATAGGTGAGGGTCATGGAGCCAATCGCCCGCATATAACTGAACTCTACTTGCAAGCTAACAGGTTAGCCTTGCACAGTTTTATGCATATACTGACAGAAGACACCAGAGCCCGGGGCAGAGACACAGAGCCTTATGACTCACAGAAAAGCAGCAGCCAGAGAACTGTCTTCCCTCTGGCTTGTGGTTCTAGTTCCCAGTCCTTTCATGGCGATGCTGTTAAGAGTCAAAAGTTTACCTGAGTTTGCATTAGGTTTGCATAATGGGAGAGGAACCCCCAAATTAGGAGAGACTAAACTTTTATGGGCTACTCGCACCTCTGCCTTGCCTGAGAAAGAGCAACAGCGATAGATAAAGAAAGAGAGAGAGATTGAGAGAGAGAGAGAGGAGAAATTAATTATCTGTTATACCAGAATGTAAGCCAATCTCATCCGGAGAATAGAAAGGAGAGAGCCTTGTCTCCAGATCTCTCCCGTGCTGTCTATCTTAATGGAGACATTACTCTCCGACTTCCAAGGCTGTCTGTTAAGCAAACATCCTTGCAGTACCCTTTGCTCAGAGGCTCAGGATCATACTAAAATGTGAAAGTAACCAAGGATAATAAAATAACCAGGGATAATTGTTTCCCAACAGTAAGTATAGAGGATATGTTACAATGTCAGCTATTTTATATTTCTAATTAAGTATCTTTACCATTGTCTCTTCATGAATAAGTTTTAGTCATAAAGTTTTGTTGATTTTTCCATGTGGATATTATATTTCAATAAATTTTTCCCATGGCATGGAGCATCTTAGGCACCACCAGACATTGATGGTTTTCTACAGGTCATGGCTCAGTGTGGTGGGAAGAGAGGATATCTTCAGATTCACCTTTATGGGACTCCCGTCTCTGCCCTTTCTTGGCATCTTACCTTGATGCTAATCCTTACCTAAATCTCTCTGAGCCCCAGGTGCCTCATTTATAAAATTGGCATATCTTCCTTATACTGTTGTTGAAGATAAAAACAAAATTTATCCACCATTTTCTATAGCATCTACTATAAAAAGGGTGTTCAAAAATTATAGTTATTATGGGATGCATAACAGTCATAGGTCCTCTTTACAGACCTGTTCCACTCTTAATTTAGGTGAAGTACCTGTCAGGTTCAAGTGCCATTACCCGAAAAATAACTCCAGATGATGCATCACTTCTGGGGAAGTGCTATTTGGTGATGAAAGATGTTGGAAGTTTAAATCCATCCATTGCCTGTTCAGAAAGTGGCTACTTTTCCAGGCATAGGATAGCTGCTTGGTCAGATGCCACCCGCTCTTGTCTTTCAGTGCACAGGTAATGGGAGAAGACAGGAAAATATGGGTTCTGATGGCAATAGCCTGGCCTCAGGAATATAGTTTCAGTTGGTTATTTATTCTTTTGATGCTGAAATTGCCAGCATCTAGAGGTAAAGAATTACTTTGGAACAAAAAATGTTTTGTCCACCAGAGAATGTAGATGTTACAGAGCTATTAATCAAGACAGCCAATCTGAAAGTGGTTTTAACAACAGGATTTAGGAGAGAAGGAAAACTGGAATTAAACTATAAAATGACTCAAGGTTGAAGGAGGATGAACTAGCTGAATTACAGATTTTAGAAATTCAACAAATTGTACAGGTATAACACTGTGAATGCAAGCACGTGGTTCATTTGAGTGGTCTAGTTTTTCTGTTCATTGCTAAAATGTTTCTAAGAGTGGCCCTCCTTTAACCTGCTGTGTCTTTTCCAACAATGTGGATCTACTTTGTCACTTCTCCTCTTTATTTGTGTGTGTGTATGTGTTTCTGTGTGTGTGCACCTGTGTGTACACCAGCTTCAGGCTGTGAGAGTTATAAAGGTGAGTTACACAATCTCGGTCTTCAGAAAATGTACTGTTTACTAGAAGGTTAAAGGAAGGCTGTGTGCTTAATTATAATAAGGCAAGTTCTAACAAAATTAAGACGCAGGGTGGTGGGGCCATAATGTGTGACTAGATTCATAGAAGGTTGCTTGAATGTTGTATATTTGCTAAGATCCCAGATGATGAAATGAGAAGCACAGTTTTTATGCTTTCTCCTTACTAACCTTGTGCTGGTTATACTTTTTTAAAACTGTTACTTGATGTTGCAATGGTGTAATCCAGTGAGAATAGATGACTGGCTCAAAGTAAGCACTCAATAAATATTGACTCTGTTGACTCTCATTACTTTAATCATTAGTATCTTTAAATACACTTAATAAAAGCCTTTCTTAACAAGCATAGCTGGAGGCCTTTCAGGAAACAATAAGATGATAATAACTAACACTTACCGAGCACAAATTTGTGTTTTACACACTCTGCTAAGCACTTTACTTACTTTTATTTGGTCTTATAAACAGTGCTAAGAGGTAGATATTATTTTTGTGTCCACTTCACAGATAATGAAATAGAAGATCAGAGAGTATATGTGATTTGTCTCAGGTTGCATAGCTAGGAAGTAGCACAGCCAGATGAAATGGTGCTAGCTCATTTAGTATTATAGGTCCTTGACCTCCATTTATTTTTGTGTGTGTTTGTTTTACTGCTTTGTTCCCACCCATGAACACTGCTAGAAAAATTAAACTTTTGTTTAATCTATTCTTTTAGTATCTCAACACTCTTTTTTTAAGCTTCTAAGTGCTAGACATTGTGCCCTGGTGGAAATAAGACATGATATCTACTTTAGAAACACAATTCAGTGCAACCCAACCATTTTATCGAGGCCCATCTAAGAATCTTGCACAGGGAACACCATTAGTCTACTGAAGAAACCAGACATATAACCAAATACCCCAATGTGGTGTGGTGAGCACTAGAATGCAGGCAAATATGGACCCTTTTAGAGCAAAGGGAGAAAACATAAAGAAACAGATGAATTTCATGTCTGCACCAACTGGGTACCACACATCTTTATGATGCAGAAAGGAGACAGGGAAATACTGGGTAGAAGAGGGCAGTTCCCCAGCAAAAGCCCCACCCTCTAGCCTGGATACAGGACGGGCATTCCTGTTTTCATGCCCAAAAAGTTGCCTTTTGACCTGCCACACACCCTGTCCTGTACCCGTATAAACTCCGAACCCCAGGCTCCAGGAGCAGATGAGGAGACAGGAAACAAGGAGATTAGCAAATTGGATGGCAGAACAATGCAGCAGAGGAAAGAAGAGAAGGACTGTTAGGAGGAGTTCAGCTGGGGATGGTCAGAGAATCAGCCAGTGGATGGCCAAGCTCCAGGGGAAGATGATCTTCCCACTCCATCCCCTGTCCAGCTTCCCATCTATCCTGCTGAGTACCACCTCCACCACTCAATAAAACCCCCACCTTCATCCTTCAAGTCCCTGTGTCACCTGATTCTTCCTGGATGCTGGATAAGAGCTCAGAATACAGAAAGCTGTCACATTGGCCCTCTGCCCTTGCAAAAAGGCAGAGGGTCCACTAAGCCAGTTAACACTTGGACAGCAACACTAGAAGAGCACACTGTAACATGTGCCCACTTGGGTTTTGGGAATCACAGAAACTCACCCCTAGACACTGCTGTGGGGCGGGACCCCAAAAGCTCTCGCTCTGGTTCCTGCACCTGCTCATCTGCATGCTCCACCTCTTGTAAGGGCTTTGAGCTCATAGCAGCCAAGAAGAGAGCCATACCCCTGTCACACATCCTGTGAGGGGGACCAGGGAACTCTCCCATTTCACTTATACTCACCTCTGAATGATGGCAGAGGACATGTGTGGTCTCCCAGGCCACCCTGACTCTCAACCCTGTGGAATCAGGGGTGCTCTCAAGGAGGTGGTGACATTGGAGTTGTATCCAGAAGGATAAGTAGTAAATATTACAGAAGGCATTTAGCTGGGAATATAACATAACAAGTGTGGTCAGCTCTGGAAAGAATGTATAGTTTGGCCTGACTGGAAAATAGTGTATTTTCGGAAGAATGAGGAGGCAATATGGTGGTGAAAGTTGTTTAGAAGCAGCTGATAAAAGGTATTGAATCATACCAAGATAGATTCTGGAATCACAAGTGGGAAACAAAGGTTATGTCCCAAAAGAAAAAAAAGGAGGGGTTACAAGATACCCCAACTTTCTGTTCAATTAAACTCACTGGAATTTCTAACACACGGATTTGCGTATAGTTTGAGATGGGAGATAAAGTAGATTACCAAGTTTAAAAGATACAAAGTTTTGGCAGGTAGGAAAGTCTAAACATGGATTAAAGAAATAAAGTAAAAATATATTACTTTTAAGTGATCAATCTCATTCTTAAAAGCTTAATTATCTCTGGTGGAGGTTGGGTGGAGGTGAGGAAGGAGTGTGGGGACAGGGACAGGGTAGATGGGAAATGGGCTACAGAAAACCCTTGAATTATACGTTATGCACTATAGTTGTTAATTATTTTAAATGCGATAAGGATTCTTCTGAGCTAAAGTTTTTTGTCATAAAGATATTCATTCTATATTCAGGAAAACACAGATAAACATAACCTCTTTACCAAATACCAAATGGTCTTGTACATATCTGAATGAAAATGAGATTTAGTAAGGACATACAGTCTCAAGAACATGGTATCCTGTGACCTAATTGTTTTGTCTTTGCATACAGAAATCTCTGAGAGGAAGTTCTGCTTTTACATGATTCAGTATTGTTTTGGAGTGCAGTTTAATCTGATTTTGCAAAAAGCAATGTTCTTATTTTGATCATTGTATCTATGATCTCTACTAATATCATTGAATTAATCACATAAACTGGATCTTCTCTGTCCTTTCTCTGACAAATGAGGAGACTTGTTTCAGAGCCAAACTTGACCATCCACTGAGTCTGCCACAGGTAGTTTTTAGAGATATTGCTGCAGGCAGTCTTTTCTCTGTTCCAGAATGGTATACATGTAGTCATCACATTCTTCATTATTGGAACCGGATCCCACCTTTGTTCATTTGCTTCGATCTTCTTGCTCTATGAGAGAAGGCAGACATTTCTGTGGTCATTTCCAGACATAGAATCATAATCACCTTTGTCCTTAAACAGCTCCTTGAACTTCCACTGATTTCATCTCCGTTTCCTTGTGTTCTTTGGAACACTGTGCGTATTGTAATCACAGCCTTAGCTAAATAGGTAAGTAAATGTCAACCTTTCAAAGTTATCACCTATAAAGAAATCCTCAAGAGAACTATAATGGATCTTCTCTGCTCACTCATGTTGTTGGCAGTTCCTAGGAAGATTGGGACAGGGATCTGCTAGGTATCAATCACATATTGATTTTGTATTCAGCTTCTTTGATAAGTTGTTTGGTCCCATCTCACACATTTCTTACCAACTTTCTAACTTGTTTCTCCTGTCTGATTTCTATTTCCCAGTGGAGAGAAAAGACTACCCTTGAAATTCTATCTGGCCTAATACTTAGTTGCAAGAATTTTTAGTTTGTGTGTGTATGTATTTAACCTTCAAGCCACATTCCTGGAAATATATTGCTTTAAAGATGTAGAAATTATTTATTTCAAATACATAATTAAAGAGCAATCTTTGTAATAGATAATTTTCTTCTAATTTCTGAAATAATAAAAATTAGTAAAGTATATTATAGTATGAGCAAAGATAAATTTTAAAATGTGATGTTGTAAGAGATTATCCAACAACATAGGAAATGCTCATATTTTACTACATAAAAAATTTGCTAAAATACAATCTGGTGATCTGACTTTAAAATATACATATTTTCAAATGAAAAAAAAACTTGGTAGCTGTGGCAACCATGGGACATTTTGATTATGGCTGATTCTATCTGCTTTTTGTTTTTATCTCTGTTTTCCAAAAATAGGTATATTTTGCTTATTTTAAAAATTAAACAATGATAAAGTTGAATTTTTTTGTAAACAGATTCATTTTTTGTTACTCTGGACCATTTTTATGGTTGCTAATGCTGCCTAATTAGGGCAATTCCATATTGCTTATGCTATTCAATTTTGAACAATTGAGTTCATTAATGGCAGAATACAGATTGGAAATATCTATTTGTAATGTTTTAAATGAAAGTCATCTAGCAGTGATTTCTGTAGATTGCTGGATTTCTAGTTAAAATAGTTATTGGGCATCTACTGATTCACGGTGTGTATGTGAGAATCTAACAAATGTCAACAGTACCCCAGAGAATTCTAATGTAGAACCCAAATTTGCAACTTCTAGTCTATAGGCAGATTTGACAAAACCGTTTCCCTTTCTAACTTTGTTTTTATGCAATTCAAACATTTTTTCTTTTCTAGCGCTCTTCCTTCAAGATCGATGCTTCGTACTATTTCTCACATTTATAATTATCAATATTCATTAAATTTATAAGTGTGTATAGGATTGGCACCTTAGTAGACCATAGGCTTCCTTTGCCAGCTGAAATTTTAACAATAAACACAATATAAATTAATAGTGAGACATAAAGTATTATATAGCATCTTATTTCTCATGGTAGCTACAACTGTACCTACTTTATTGTCATAAGTGAGACCTACTGATGATATTAAAAATATATGTATGTATGTATAAAATAATCCAAATGTGTGTATGTATGTATGTATAAAATAATCCAAAATTTATTATTTAAGAAAATGCCATATATGTATACATGACATACCTGGTAACAATTGGAATTTGGAAAGATAGCTTTCACTGGACTGTCTTGTTGTGGAAAGTTCTATAAACAATATGCTTAATGAATATTTAATTGAGTGAATATTTAATAGTGTTTTGTGATAAAGGCCACACCTATATACATAACACCATAAAACCAAGCAGGAAGAGCCATGATGACTCAGGGTTACCCCTCTCTGGACAAAACCAAAGAAATGCCAGTAGCCCTGTACTTATTTGTCCAAAGTCCTTCCACTCATTTTCTAATGAGTCTTGACATCTACTCAGTCTGTATTACAGTTTCCATTTATATTATCTGCCTGAACTGCACCAAGACCAGGAAGCCCAGATGTCATCATAAATACCATCACCCATAATATAAATATTCCAATTAGATTCCTTCTATTTTCAACATCTACCATTTTGAGCTAACAGGAAATATTTGTATGAAAATGAAACCTAGATTCTAAGGTCTTCCTATTCCTCCCCTTACTATGCTTTTGTTTTTTAAAAAGATTAATAATATTCAACTGCATTTCAGTTTGTGTTATCAAATGCTCATTTTCTTATTCACACAAATAAGAACTATCAAAACACGCTGAGCACTCCGTACAGGGCACTTCACATCAGGGTGGCCAGAAGTTCATTACAGATTGAAAGCGTGAAAAAGATAGACCACATGTGGGTTTGGTTTTTCTTTTCACGTTTTTAAGAAAATTTTCATTTTCCCTCCCTTTTCAATGCTCATAACTTGATATTAAATCAAAATACTTTAAACTGTAACCTCAAAAAATCTGAGTAATCATTGACAGCTCAAGCATATGGCCTTTTCTTGTTTTACTGTTATTGGACTTTAATCAACAATTTAAATCTTCACCATTGGGAAACTGAAAATAGTTCTAGACTGTCCGTCTTTGATGAATTCTAAAAGATGACTCGAGACAGACTGAACTTCTCCCCGACAGTGACCGTGAACCTTCTATCTGTGCACTTAAGAGCAGTTGCCTGCCTTGCCATGCGGAGTCCACGTTACCTTTCATCGCCACATATGTGTACACAGCTATTGTCTCCTGGTAACCGAGAAAGAAGGGCTGATAGTTAGATTTTACAGATTATCTCAACTAATATTAGTTTTATAGAATGTTCCATTCTCTGTTTTACACCCATATTCTTTAAATTGCACCTGCAGAATGCATTCTCACTTGAGTTGTTTTTGATAATCTAAGTATTTCTCCTGATGCGTATTCTTTTTCTATTGATTTTGAAACCGTGTGCATAATACCTAGTATATAAATGCTAACAAATAAAAAGTATTTTTTGCAAGATTTGAAATGGTCACATTCATCTTCCTGGTGACAAGCACAGAGACAGTAAATTTCTAACAGCAGTTCAAGCTACTGTGTTTGAAAAGCTTGCAGGGGAAATGAAATATACAAAATTTACCAGATGTAGTAGCACTTCTATAAAATAACTTCTGCCATTATTTCCTTTTTTACATAGAATGTTACATAAGAACAAACTAAGAAAACCAGAATATGCTTTTCAAAAGATGAAGAGTCTCAAAGATAAAAATTGAAAGGAGACAGAAAAATTCTCTTAATACATGAATGTTGTAATTGGGTGCATAAATGATTTATACCATTTACTGTACAGAGCTGTTATAATTATGCAAAAGCTAGGTTTCAAAATAAGTACAATTATTTCTAAGTTCAGGAATGACTAAGAGGGATTTAAACTCATAATTCTAGGACAGATGCATTGCCACCTTAAAAATTTAAAATTTAAACATTAAAATTAGGTTTACTCATTTCCTCATTTTGCTTTCTAATTAAGTTTTTAATTTTTCATGAAAAAAAGTTTTCTTTCTTTTAAAATCTGTTGAAGGAAATACCTCCACTCCTACTACCCTCCTACCACCTCCATTGAAAATCTCCATGAAGAACATTTTAACAGTTACGGAATCAAATTTGGCTACTTTGGGTATTCACATGGATGTTGGAAGAGTTGACACAGTCAGAATTCATGGAACAATCTGTGATTTTGACCATATTTTCAGCAGCACTTTCATCATGTTTTATTTTTCTGATTTCAAATAACTCCTGTCATTCTTCAGAAAATAGAAAACTGCCCAACACATGCTCATCTCTGGCCACACAAGCTTTTCCATTTTGTCACTTACTTTTCCATGCATCTTCCTGGTTACTGCTGCAAACGTAGGTAGAGAATGATTCACCCTTTGCAGAATGCTGCCATAACCCTCCCTTCCACCCTAGACAAACACACAAGAAAGAACAATGGCACATAAGAAAAATCTGGTCCCATCTTCATTCAGCCAGTCCTTCTTTGTTCCTAGGAGAGTGAGCAGCTTGCCCTCAGAAGGCTCTGAAATAGGTCAGAACAGGGCAATATTTCAGTCATCTCCAACAACACTCCTGCCCTGGGCTGAAGATTTATCTGTTATTCCGTTTTCATTTTCATATTTGTCCAGACAGTTAACACAATAGAGTAAGACAGGAGAAGTTTTACAATGGGTGCCACATGACAGAACAGAGGCCAAAATACCCAGCCTCTACATCCAACTCCCCAGATTAGAAGACAGACCTCCCTCTAGCATCATTTTATCTCCCCCAAAGAAATTAAAGTTAAAAATGAAAACCTGTTATGCAAATCAAATCCCAATTACACCAAAGACTAAAATTCTGCCCTCCCAATTTATTTTTCCACTTAGTCGGAGGCAGATGATGAGCTGAGCAGCAAGCGGATTGATTTTAAGCTGTCTTCTAGTGTGCCCCACGTTGAAATGATTCTAACCCCTAAAACATTCAAGTGTCTCCCTCTTTCTCCTTTTTTCCCCCTGCGAGAGCTGTGCAACACATGAAAACATGGCACAGCCAGACCCACCCATGAAATTGCAAAAACACAAGCAAATCCTCAGGGCCTAGAGCAGTCATCCAGGAAAACTGATATACATTTGAATTAATACATATTTTTAACTGGAGCTGCCCTTCAGATAACAATCATGGAACCAGGTAGAGCTTTTGAGTTCTTTGAAGAAACGAACATATAACAGCCATAAAGGAAAAGCTAAAATTCTCTTGCTTCTGGCTTTTGCATGGTACTCGTCAGTCCTTTCCAAGTTTCTGGAGTCTGTGACTTGTTAATTGAAACTCCTTTGGGAGAATTTTTCCATTAAAACATTAATTGTGACACTATGCCTCCCATATCCTTAGAGAAAATCCCCAATGCCTAGTGCTACTTTCTTGTAGAGTGGAAATGAAACCTCATCTGCCTTATTGCAAAATTTAACATTTGTCAAGTTGCCACCTTTATTCTCCTGACCTGACTCAGTTTCTGTCTTTGACTTAATTCTTAACACAAGCCTGTAAAATGTTTACTCTCTTCTCAGTACCCCAAGGTGACATGTATACTGAGGCAGCCTCCTCTGCCTTTGTTAGCAGGGTACCCGCTCTTTTTTTTTCTTTTTTAAATTATTTATTTTATTTAAAAAAATTTTTTTTATTATTATACTTTAAGTTCTGGGATACATGTGCAGAATGTACAGGTTTGTTACATAGGTATACATGTGCCATGGTGGTTTGCTGCATCCATCAACCCGTCATCTAGGTTTTAAGCCCCACATGCATTAGGTATTTGTCCTAATGCTATCCCTCCCCTTGCCCTCCACCCACTGACAGGCCCTGGTATGTGATGTTCCCCTCCCTGTGTTCTCATTGTTCAACTCCCACTTATGAGTGAGAACATGTGGTGTTTCGTTTTCTGTTCCTGTTTTACTTTGCCGAGAATGATGGTTTCCAGCTTCATCCATGTGCCTGCAAAGGACATGAACTTATTCTTTTTTATGGCTGCATAGTATTCCATGGTGTATATGTGCCACATTTTATCCACTGATGGGCATTTGGGTTGGTTCCAAGTCTTTGCTATTGTAAATAGTGCTGCAATAAACATATGTGTGAATGTGTATTTATAGTAGAATGATTTATAATCTTTTGGGTATATACTCAGTAATGGGATTGCTGGGTCAAATGGTATTTCTGGTTCTAGATCCTTGAGGAATCACCACACAAAAGCGTTCCTATTTCTCCACATCCTCTCCAGCATCTGTTGTTTCCTGACTTTTTAACTGATGTGAGATGGTATCTCATTGTGGTTTTGATAACAAATCATTTATTCTCAGACTTACGTTTATATGTTGACTAAGCTCTGGCTATACCAGACTGGTCTCGGCTTGGCTTGGTTCCAAACTACCGGCTGTGATCAGATCTATATATGCTTTTCATTCTCCATGGACTAATGAGCCACCCATGACATGCTTTTCTTAAAGCAATAGCAGAGGTGCAGAGTTACCCGCTCTTTTAACAGGCACCTCTTCATGGCCTCAAATTTGTCCTGCTCTTGAGTCTGAAGGGGATAGATTCCCAAATATCCATGTGGTTCACTCCCCCAATTATCGTTAAAAAGTCCTCTCTTTCCCTGGCCACTGTATTTCAGCCCTCAACCCCAATACTTCATATTCTTGTCTATTTACCTTTTTTCTTTTAAGATCCTCCCTAACAAAATTATTTCCCTCATTTGTCTTGCTTATTTTCTGTAACCTTCCTGAGAATGTGAGTCCTGATAAGGCAGAGGTTTCTGCCTCTCTTGTTCCTTCACAATCAGTACTAACTAGTTCCATCATGAACACTGCCTGGCTCTCACTAAATATTTCTGAAATGAGTGACTGAAGGGTCCTTCCCAAACTCTGCTCTTCTCTCTGTATTTCCCCATCCCCAGCAAGACCCTCTGACGCTTTTAATCCTGTGCTAAACGGCTGCTGTACTCCTTCTGCTCTGAAATTCTGGAGTCCTAAAAGTCCTGTGTCCTGGGGGTGGCTTCCTCCCAGACCCTCAGCATTAGCGTCATCCTCCGTGCTTGAAATGAGTCATTTGTTGATGCTTTTCACTGCTTGTGCCCTGAGGGACCCCAAATCTTGAACATTCTAGGCTCGGAGAACGGTCCTGTTTGGAATAGTTTTCCTTGTAGTGAGGGGTCTGCCTCTGGTGTTGTTTCCTTTCAAATAGGCTCAGCTGGATTTGCTTGGTTGGTTTCATGTTTGTTTGATTGATTTTATTACCTGCTGCTTAATTTGGCCCATCTCTCCTCTACCATATAATACTGTTTTGCTCACAGTCATTTCTTCATCCTTCCTTTTTGGCTTCTGGATCCCAAAATTGTATCTGTGAACACTTTTGCCCAGACTCAGTCCTTTGACAGTGTCCCTGAGGAAGAGACATAAGCTGTTGTGTTCTGAGTTTGCCAGAGTGACACTTTGTTTTTCAAATAAATTTTGTCCACATTCCTCTCTCTCTCCGAGTGGGGTAATTTTACTATCAGTCCAGGACCAGGCTACTTTAAAAGTCATCAGGAGGTTGTTAAAGCAAACTAAATATGGCCTGAGAAAAACTCTGTACTTCTATATTTGAGTCCTTGTGGATGAACTGTAACCTGGGTTAACAGGTAGACAAGACAAGATTGAAAACCTGACTTAGGAGTTTGCACCTGTAGCAATAGCTGAGTCTTGGCCAATCCCAGTAGCCATGTTTCAACCACTCATGGACTGCTAAGTGTTCAAACTGTGTTCAAATAAGGCAAACGTCAACCTGTAACCAATCCAGCTATTTCTGTACTTCACTGCCAATTTCTGTATGTCATTTCCCTTTGTCTATAATCTTCTTCCACTATGTGGCTGCCCTGGAGTCTGTGAATCTGCTGTGATTCTGGGGACTGTCTGATTCATGAGTCGTTCACTGCTCAATTAAACTTCTTTAAATTGAATTTGGCTGAAGTTTTTCTTTTATCAAGATCCATAATTTCTTTTCCCTTAAAAATCTGTCTGATCTGCCCTATGTGTTCTTGAACATTCTCCTCAGGTAAATTTTCTTTTCCTTGCACTCTGACAACATCCTATTTTCTTTTCAGCTCCATTTTCTGCCCCTCTTCTTACTTTAGATACTTGCTTTTAACTAGTTCATTTCTCCTTGAGTCTCATTTTGGGATTCTAGATAGAAAGATATCTCTGGGCATGAGAGTTTTCCATTCCCCTTTTAGCTTCAGTTTTGTAATAATTGTAGTGAACTTTTCTCTATGTGTACTTGCATAAAAAGCATTACTAAGATTTCCCTTCATTCTACTTTTTAGCAACTAGATCTTCCACCTATAGGCCTGGGTCCCTGATATCCAAATGATGAACAGGATATATAGGGATTGCCAACTCTGGCAAAAATAATGGCTTTACAAAAAGTAAAAATTATTACTTTATACATTATTTTTGTAAAAAAAAATAGTTTTACAAAAAGTAAATAACATCCTCCATTTCTTTATCTTTCCTAGTGCAAGCTTTCAGGAGCATTTGCTTTATTGTGAAAGCACTTTAACTCATCAATATTTCTTTTGAAAAGTGGCTCTCAGAAATCAGCATTATACATCAGATAGGGTCCAATTTGCATAGAGTACAATGGGATTATTACTGTCCTTGTTGTGTTCATTACCTCAGTTCTTCAGCCTAATATTTTATTAGCTTCTTTTGATAGCCATGCATAAAATAGACCAATTGAGCCTGCAATCCACTTCCTATAGCTTGTCACCTGAGACCTGTGAAGCCGGCACTCCAGAAGGCCATGGGTCTGACCCCACCTCTTTAGTTGTAACATAGTGAAAGCCGAGCAAACTAGCTGATCCGGTGTGTGGGACATCAGTTCCTAGTGACTAAGTATGTAAAACTTAGGAGTACCAGCTTCAGCATCACCTGTAATAATTCTGCTACTACCATACATCAAAGGCCACAGTGGTGCCTGTGACACACCTTCTAAAACTAGAAACCACAACTGTTTCCTCACAGGCTCTTTGACACTCCATTTTAGCCTTGGTACTCGAACTCAAGAGCTCCTTGTTCATAGGCCTTTGATGGGATAAAGTGTTTAATGCATTAACTGGTTTCCCTTCCCTCTATTGTATTTTATTTCTTCTGTGTCTTCCCATTCCACCTTCCCACCCTGCCTGTGTTCGGCTTGTACTTTCTGGGCCTGTTTACCTCAAGGAAGAGCCGACATTATACCTCTGCTGCTGAAAGGCTTCTCCCTGCTTGGAGGGCCACACTTGATTTTTTTTTTTTTTTTTTTTCAGTAGAGACAGAGTTTCGCAATGTTGCCCAGGCTGGAGTGCAGTGGCTACTCACAGGTGGATCATAGTGCACCTATAATCATAGTGCATTGCTTGAGTCTCAAACTCCTGGGGTTAAGCCATCCTCCCCCCTCCACCTCCTCAGTACCAGGAACTACAGACACACACCATGCCGGGCAGGCACACTTGATATTTAATGCTCTTACGTGTGTTTCCTTTGGGGAAAGAATCATCTGTTTGTTCCTGCCTGCAAGCCCTTGTCTTTTATTTAACCCTGTTTGACTGTCAGGACTGAGCCTTGGATTTCTTGGATCAGACAAAAGCATATTCATTCGCCAGTTTGGATATAGCTGTATGTTGTTTGAAGTTACAGTTATACATAGTTTTATAAAAAAGAGTGCTTTTCTAATTACTTGTTAACTATATTGAATAAAACTTTTGTGCAAGTACATGGATAACTTCTTGGCAAAATCTGTTTATGAATTTTATCTTCATTAGCATGTTTAGTATTTTCAAGAAAAAGTCTTTATCCCAAACTATTTGATCGCTTTAAAACTTTCTTTATAAACTCTATTGATGAGGAAACTTTTCACACTCTCCCTTTATAAGTTGTACACAAGGTTTCTTGAAGAAAAGGGTGTGTGGAGTGAAAAGTAAAGAAATTATTTTCACTAGAGTTGGCAATCCCTGTCAGTTATTGTTTTTATTTATATATATATGTATATCTTACAAGGCCCTTTACCCATTGGTGGTAACTAGTATATGTTTGTGTTTGTACTAACTAGTTCAGGAAATCAAAATAAATCTAATCCTTTTGCTACATAATATTGCCTAAAATATTCAAAGACAAATATTTCTCTAACTCTCCCATGTTACTTAAGAAATGTCTTCCATTTCTTTATCATTCCTAGTACAAATTTTCAGGAGTATTTATTCTGAAAGCACTTTAACTCATCAATGTTTCTCTTTAAAAGTGACTCTCAGAAATCAGCATTACATATCAGATAGGGTCTGATTTGCATAGAGAACAATGGGATTATTACATTCTTTGTTGCATTCATTACTTCAGTTCTTCAGCCTTATGTTTTATTAGCTTCTTTTGACAGACATGCACACAATAGACTAATATTGAGCCTGCAATCTACTTCTTATAGCCTGTCCCATTCATTTTGTCATTTTTCATATGGCATAATGTCAAAACAAGTTTTCCCCATCCTGGGTGGCTAAAGTTGACACTTTGAACAGACTGATTACTATTTTTGAAACTAAATAGGATAAAATGACATGACTGAGACAAAACAGTCCAGACAGTTTATTACAGTGTCTGCTAATTTATGACATATTTCCTGGAATTATTTGCTATGATCATATCCATATTTTTAAAAACTGAACTTTAAGTCAGAGGCATGCTGCTGTGTCATAACTGGTAAAGCAGGCTCTTCTCTCGCAATGCCAGCCCCCAGTTATGTGATCACAGAAAAGGTTGCTTCTATTTTTTATGTGCATAAATTTAGCAAGGTTTTGTCAACAGATATAAAAATTTGTTAATGCTTCTATGGCAAACTCTTCTTTTCAGATCTAAAGCATTTCATTATTTACTGAAATGTTGTCAGTGCTAAACATACATCAGATGTATTACTTGCATTGGAATGGAAATTGATGTTTATTTAAGATTAATTTATGGCTTTGTACATACTTACTATTTTGTTTCTATAAGGGACTTATCTATTATAATATGTGTTATTATCCAGCACCTTATCTGTACCAGCTTTGTTCACAAATCATTTTGTTTTAACAGCAGAAAATTCTCATTTTTACTCTTTTTTTTTTTTTGAGACAGAGTCTCGCTTTGTTGCCCAGGTTGGAATGCAGTGGCGTGATCTCGGCTCACTGCAAGCTCCGCCTCCCAGGTTCATGCCATTCTCCTGCCTCAGTCTCCCGAGTAGCTGAGACTACAGGCGCCCGCCACCATGCCTGGCTAATTTTTTGTATTTTTAGTAGAGACGGGGTTTCACCATGTTAGCCAGGATGGTCTCGATCTCCTGACCTCGTGATTCGCCCGCCTCGGCCTCCCAAAGTGCTGGGATTACAGGCGTGAGCCACTTCACCCAGCACATTTTGACTCTTTTAATGAAAACATTATCATAGACATTGATAACAATTGGGAATATTGATCACATTGATTATTAAACATTTTAAAATATTTCTTAAAGATATAAGTACTTGTAACAAAGTGGAATGCATTTAGAATTCATTATAGACTACCCTTCTTACATTATAGATGTTTCACACAGAAAGTCTCTTCTTTGATACACAGAATTATAAACATAGGAAGTATATAGGTATAAATATTTATAATATGTGTACATCTTATGCATTTTATATGTGTATGTGTCTCTGTGCATGTGTGTGTCTATAAGTGACTGTTTATACAACCCCTGAAGGAAATTAAGAAATGAGCTTAACTTTGTATTTTTGAGGGAAAGCCCGAATATTTTTTGACCCTACAGAAAAGTGGCTATATTCTCTTCACTTGGTGTTGTGGGAAACAATAGAAAACAACTGCTGCAAAGAAGTGAAAGCGAATTATTGCAGACATAACCAATATCAGTGCAAATTTTCTAGATGGACCACATTTTTTTGAGATGGAGTTTCGCTCTCGTTTCCCAGGTTGCAGTGCAGTAGCGCAATCTCCGTTCACTGCAACCTCTGCCTCCTGGGTTTAGGCAATTCTCCTGCCTCAGCCTCCCGAGTAGCTGAGATTACAGACTCCCACCACCATGCCCAGCTAAGTTTTTGTATTTTTTTAGTACAGACGGAGTTTCATCATGTTAGCCAGGCTGATTGCGAACTCCTTTCCTCAGGTGATCCAACCACCTCAGTCTCCCAAAGTGTTAGGATTACAGGCATGAGCCACTGCGCCCGGCACCACATTTTAAGAAACTTGAAAACAAAAAACAAACAAAATACAACTTTAGGCTGTAACATTTCTCCAACTTTTCTCAAACATATCCCAAAAGCAGCTACGTTCAGATCATTGACATAAAATACATATAAATGTTAGTACTCAACAAGTATTACTTTACTGGAATTTCAAATGATGGAAGATGGAACTAGAAAGACATTATTAGGCTGATCGTTTGTTCCAAAATTAGCAGGCATAATTAATCTGTTTCTCGTAGGATATCTCAAGTTATAAGTCCAAGACAATTTTAGGGTTAAAAAGAAATTTATATTTCCACCAAGGCCATGAAGAGAAAGACAAATAATCTCATTTTTGAAAGAATGCTGAGGGTGGGATTAGTAACAATAGCATAAAAATTATCTCAGAATTCTTTATCAAAGCTAATCAGTCATGAAGTATTTCACACCAATTATCTATGCCCAACCACTGTTAGATTCACGAGTTTAAGAGGCCATCGTTGCTTACTTCATAATTGGGAAGGTAAGACCATGGAGCCTCCTCCCTAGAAAGGAACCAAAAGGGAAATCATCTCTGCAAATGGTAAAAATCGTATTGTTTTTATCAGACTGTAGAAAAGTCTAATTGCAGCAATTGTTAAATTACTGTTCAGAAATCATTACAAACAAGTGTGAGGTGGTGTGGTAGGAAGAGACAGAGGGACAGTGTGGAATTGTGGGAATATCCCTAGTCTGAGAGTTGACAGACATGGATTTTAAGCCCTTTTCTACCATTAACTGGATATATTGTGATATGAAGTCAGGGAGTAAATACTCAGCACTATACTAGTTGTGGGCTTTTGATCAGTAATTTATTCACTCTGTGCTTCAGTTTCTTCATTTGTTTTAAGTAAGACCATGAAGACAGGGATTATTTTATTTGTTATGTTCATCCATGTATCCCAGACACCAAGAACAGTTCCTGGCAAGATTGTTTCCAATAAATATTTGTTAAATATATGAATAAATTAATAATTGCCAGGGTGGGTAGATTTATTAAAATTATATCATGATTAATTGGCCCTTTAAAGGGTTGGCAGGACTTATACATGCTTACATTTTTTTAATCAACTTATACAGATATTAAGATTTCATCGAATGTCAGAAATGTGAAGTTCATGTTGAAGCTAAATAGCAACCAACAGCCAATATGTCATATTTAACAAAATCAATGAAAAAAAGTAAATGTCAGAAAAATGTTAGTAATACTGCAAGAAAATAGCTTAAGATGACAACTTGTTTTTATTCATTATAAATTGAAAATAAATTGGGTACACTATGATTTAATGACTGTTTAATGAATAAATCAGATTTTCGGTTCAAAAACAGCCACGAGTATACTTCAGTGTTTAGGATAGTAAGATGAAATAACATCAATAAAATTAGTTGGCATGGTTAATGCAATATATATAATTAATGAAAACTAAAACATTGAGATGATATGCTTAAGTTTTATCATTCTTCAAATAATTGAAGAAATGATTTTTGTTAGTAAATTTGATATAAAAGAGTTTATATGCTTTACAATAAATGTTTACTTTAGTTAAGAAAAATAGCAAATTATTTAGAGTTATCTTACTAATATTCAATACGTTAGACACATTTAAATCACTGTTGTAATTGGACATATAGGCACGCAGGTGTTTGTTGAGCTAGAGGGAAAACAGATCATTTGTTTCACCTAGAACTTTGTCTGAATCTTACACATCAGGCACTTCCCCACCAGCACCAAGATTCAGTCAACGGTTTATTTTTTAAAGCCCACGTGGTTTTTCTCAAAGAAGCAGGAGCTTTATTACTTTACTTTAACCTAAATACTCACAATCCTTTGAAATCACTGCAAAAACATATTACTTGGTGTATCTAAAATGCCCAAGGCAAGAGATATTAGCCAAATAAAAATTAATAGATATCAGTGCTTCTTAATCTAATGGTAAAAAAAAATTATTTGGATGTTTAAGGATTTCTATTTTAGAATACACTTTCCTGTATGTTGCTAAGTGAAGTGAAGTGTTATTATCCCTGTTTCATGTTAGAAGAAACACAGAAAATTAAAGTGACCCAGAGTTATACAGCTACTAAGAAATAGTAAGAATTGAACCCCAGGTCTGCCACTTCCAGTCCAGTGCTTGTTCTGCATGTAACTATTGCCCATGTAACCATTGCCTTTGTAGAAGGCTGCTTCCAGCATGATTTTTGCTTCTCTGAGCCAGAAAATAGACACACTCCACTAGTGTTCACAACTGCCTCCAAGATCAGGAATATTTTTTATTTGCTTTGTAGAGGAAGAGGTATTTTAAGGTTTTCTCTTGTTTGCTTAAAAATAGATCCAGCAATCCCACTAATGGGTATCTACCCAAAGGAAAAGAAATCATTATATCACAAAGATACCTATATTCCTATGTTTATTGCTGCAATGTTCACAGTAGCAAAGATACGGTATCAGTCTAAGTGTCCATCAACAGATGATTAGATAAAGAAAATATGTGTGTGTGTGTATGGGTGTGTGTATAACATTTTCATATATATATATACACACACACATGCACATATATATATGAAAATGTTATATACACACCCACACACACACATACACATACACACACACCATGGAATGCTATCCAACCATAAAAAACAATGAAATCATGTTCTTTGCAGCAACATGGATGAAACTGGAGATCATTATCTTAAGTGAAACAACTCAGAAACAGAAAGTCAGATACTGCCTGATCTCACTTAAAAGTGGGAGCTAATGTGTACACATGGACATAGAGTGTGAACTAATAATCACTGGAGACTGGGAAGAGTAGGAGAGTGGGAGGGCTGAGGGCTGAGAAATTATTTAGTGGGTACAATGTACACTAGTTAAGTAATGGTTCTCTAGAAGCCCAGACTGTACCATTGCTCAATGTATCCATGTAACAAAATTGCACTTGTACCTCTTAAATTATACAAATAAGTAAAATAAAATAAAAGGCAAATGTAAGCAAACTTCCTTTAAAAATAAAAGACCATAATACTCATTTAGTTTATCACTCTGAGAAAAGAAGTACTATATAAATGCAAAAATCAGCCCCATAGCCTTTTTGTATACATATTTAACTCACATAACATGCTGTATTTAAAAAACTATAGATTTGTAACAAAAGTATTGTTACCAAATACAAAACAACAGCAATAAAAATAATAAAAAAGAGCCAAAGATAAGTAGCTTTTCTCTTCTAAATCAATTTGAACACGTCCAATGGTCTAAGAAAAAAAAATGCAATCTCTTTCCCACTTTTCAGGTTCCTAAGTAAAGGACTGCTCAACAGTAGGTTTTTAGGATAACAAGGTGGGAGAAAAGGCTTTTAGAGTGGAGCAGACATTGTATTTCCAAGGGCTGAAATTCCATGAAGAATAAAATTTAATGCAATATTACCGATATGTGGACAAACAAAAATTCAGACAGCCAAAATACATAAAGTGACAGTGGGAGATAGGTTTGTGCTACCCCTGCTGAGTTCTATCACAGTAGTATCTCTGGAAACTGTCTGGGCTGCAGTAATGTGGGATAACAATCCACCAAAAATAATTTGCACTAAATAACCCAAAAAAGAGAATTAGAAAAAGTGCAATTTCATAATGGGTTTTATACAAAGGAATATTAAAGGGAACTTTAAAGTTTCCTTTTAAAATAAATAAATAAATAAATAAACCCACAACATTCTATGGTTCCTAAATTCATAGACATCCTTCACAGAACCTATGACATATATCTTACCCCACATAAAACCCACAGAAACTATTCTTACTTTCAGAATGCTAACAAGCCTTGGGTTCAAAGTAACCATGACATCCTTAAATTATCAGAATACGTATTACAGTGAAACAGTGCAAATAAGCTTACACACACACACACACACATTCTCCATTTGTGAAACTGGATTTTAAATAAAAATTCAATAATTCTTTAAGCAAGTTTTAGGTTAAGTAACATTATGCAATTCCATGTATTCATCAAGGCTATTTCTGATAGAAATTTGCAGCATTATTAGATCACAAGGGCATCCTTTGCACACAGTCCTCAATTGGAACACGCCTATTTCTCACAGTCGTCTATATCACGTGTATACACAGGAAAATCATCAAATGCCATTATACTAGCAGGGAAAAAAGCCTCCCACTGTTTTGGTGATGGGATTTTATTTAAACTTCTTCTTCTTTTTAAAAATCAGCATGAGCTAAGTTACTACACAAATTTATTTATGGGTTAGAAAATATATTCATTAAAGTCTAGCAAGCAAATGAAATGTGTAATGAGGCTGGAACCAATATTTATGCATATTTAACAAATAATTTAAGATACACTTTTTAAAAATCTTACATATGCATTACTGTTTCTATTTATACTTACTGATACAACTCTAGTCAGACACACAGAAATCTGTATTTCTTATTTAAACTTCACTTAAGAATCACACAAAATTTAGAGTACCAGATATTAATTTCTTGAGTTTCTCTGACCTTATGCATAAAAAATAGACTTTGAAAATTACCTATTAGTAGAATTATACTGTAAGACATTTTACTTTTACCGTGAAATACTCCTATGAGAAAATATATTTGTTTAATTTTTTTTTTTTCAAGCTGGTGTCTTGCTCTGTCATCCAGGCTGGAGTGCAGTGGTGAGATCTTAGCTCACTGCAACTTCTACCTCCCGGGTTAAAGTGAGTCTCCCGCCTCAGCCTCCCAAGTAGCTGGGATTACAGGTGCATGCCACCACACCCGGCTAATTTTCGTATTTTTAGTAGAGACAGGGTTTCACCACGTTGGCCAGGCTGGTCTTGAACTCCTGACCTCAAGTGATCCGCCAGCCTCAGCCTCCCAAAGTGCTGGGGTTACAGGGATAAGCCAACGTGCCCAGCCTTGTTTAACTTATTTTAACCTCCATCTATAAACAGAAATTCTAAAAAGATCCTGAATAATCAGAGCTCATTACAATTCTCCACACTATAGCCAAAGTCAAAGTCAGCTCATCAAAACATAATTATGATCCTATTTCTTATGCCTCCCCCTGTCTCCTGCCCTGCATTAAAAAAAAAAAAATCAAGCCCCCTCCCACCCCCCGCCAAAAAAGAGACACATCAGTGGTTTCCCATTTTTCTTGGACAATAGACAAAACTATCATTCAGCCCATAAGGTCTTTTCCGGCTGAACCCTCACACCCTCCTGCTACCCCATACAGTCCTCTCTCTTTTTTCTGCTCCTCCTAGCCACAGAATATTTGCATGTTCTCTTTCCCTTGTAAACTCCTGCTTACAGTTCATATCTCAGTTCAAGAATAACTTTCTGATATTTGAGCAAAGGCTTTTC
Organism: Pan troglodytes; assembly: GCF_028858775.2. Lineage (NCBI taxonomy): Eukaryota > Metazoa > Chordata > Mammalia > Primates > Hominidae > Pan > Pan troglodytes. The sequence continues at coordinate 26,606,658 of NC_072415.2, forward strand.
TAATCAATGAACTCACTTCTGGATATATTTTCTTTGTTATATTTTCATAAGACTTTATTTCTTCAGAATAAATATGTATCTCAACTTTATATTTTATTGTATATGATTATTAATTAGCCTCCATCTCTGCCACTCAGAAATAAACTCCACGAGAGCAGTGAACACATAAATTTTGACACATCGTCTAATAGTATGACTAGCACAATAGTTAGCATTTAGTAAGTGCCCAATAAGTATTTATTGCAAGAATGAGCCATGCTCAGTTTTGGGCATTTATGATATTCTAGAGAGAGAAAAAAAAAACCAGCTAAAATCCTTGCTTTGTTAGGATTTACATTCTAGCATGGGGAGAAGGACCAAAACATATACATAATAAGTAAATTATGGAGGGTGTTAGAAAATGATAAATGTTATTCAACATAGAAAAATTTATATTAGAGTAAGGGGATCAAGATTGCCAACAGTGGGAGAGACATGGGGGCAGGTTGAATTTCAAATAGGATTTTAAATACATGCATACCTGTTTGAGAAGTAACATTTGAGCAGACTTGAAGGAAATGAGGGAATTCACCACGAGGATCTCTAAGGGAAGAGCATTCCTGTGAGAGAGAGCACTCAGTGAAAAGATGGGAGAGCTCCTAGAATAGCAAGTAGCCAGTGTGGCTGGAGTGGAGTGAGCAAATGGGACGGTACTGGTCAAAGTCATTAGAGACATCATGGGGACCAGACACCTTAATGGAAATAATGAAAAGTATATGATTTTTAAATGCATTTTGATACTCTTTCATTACTAGTAACTACAATTTATAATGCTGATTACAATTTGCTAGCAGATAGATGTATGATTATTATATATTCCCATATTAATTCACAATTTCCCAAATTAGAAGTCAGTCCCATTTTGATAAATTCTTTGAAAGATTATTTCTTAAATTTCAAAAATATTATTTAGTAGCATCTTACCAATTTGTTCCCATTAATGATCAATGGAGTCTATTTTTTCTTAGAACATTCATGGTCAGGACTGGTTTTGTCTCTCACTATAATAAGTCCAGTCAAATATTACTTATGCAGTTATTTAAATGGTTTAGTGTGTTCATTTATGACAAAATAAACATCATTTCTACTTGTTATCTACTAAAAGCGGGGTTTTCAAATACTCGATTGTTGTGGTTTTCTCAATTATAGCTGTCAGAATTATGATGCTATTAAATTACAAGTGCAAGTTTCTGCAATGATCTAAATGAAGGAGGCCTGCATGGATGTGTAGTGCCTATCTACCTGTATTGACATTTGAGTAAACATAGCCTGATTATAATATCAAAGCTCTCTAATGTGAGTCAGATTCCAGTGAAGAATTGGCTATATATTATTTCTATTTTAAGTTAGAATTAAAGATATTGAGTAAATTCTCGACTGTCCAAAGTGAGAGGGAAGAGGACTGTTTTCCAGAATGGACCATATACTAGTCCATAAAGCAAACCTCAACAACTTTAAAAGAAAAGAAATAATACAAAGTACATTTTCTGACCAAAATGGAATGAAATTATAAATCAATAGCAGGAAAAAATTGGGGAAACTCACAAATATGTGGAAATTATATGACACACTCTTAAATAACCAGCGGGTCAAAGAAGAAATTAAAAAAGAAATCGAAAAACACTTTGCGATGACTGAAAATGAAGGAAGCATAGTAAGACTTATGGAATGCAGATAAAGTGTTACTTAGAGGGAAAGTTATAACCATAAGGGCTTTTGTGGAAAAAGAAGAGTTAAATAAATAACCTAACCTTCCACCTTAAGACGGAGAAAAAAAAAAGCAAACTAAACCTAAATGAGAGAGAAGAAAACAAATAATAAAGATTTGAGCAGAAATTAGTGAAATTTAAAACAACAAAAATTATAGTAAAAATCAATGAAACTAAAAGCTGGTTGTTCAGAAACATCAAAAAAATTGACAAGCCTTTAGCTAGACTGATGATCAAGAAAAAAAAGAGAGAAGACAAATTACTAAAATCAGAAGTTAAAGTAGGGATGTTACCAGTGATTTTACAAAAATTAAAAAAGCATTGTAAGAAAATACTATGAACAATTACACACCAACAAAGTGGATGACATTGGACTCCCATTTCTCACCATATGTAAAAATTAACTTAAGGAGGGGCACAGTGGCTCACACCTGTAATCCCAGCTATCTGGGAGGCTGAATTGCGAGAACTGCTTGAGCCCAGGAATTTAAAACCAGTCTGGGTAACAGGGTGAGACCCCATTTCCACAAAAAATTAGCCAGGCATTTTGGCGTCCACCTGTAGTCATAGCCACTCAGGAGGCTGAGGTGAGAGGATTGCTTGAGCCCGGGAGTTTGAAGTTACACTGAACTATGATCTCACCACTGCACTCCAGCCTAGGTGACAGTGTTGCTTTCATTCTGTAAAAACAACATTCACAGAATGGTTGTAATGCTGTGCCATGGAACATCGTCAGTAATACCTGGTGGTGCTGGGTAAAGTATGTGAGGGATTTCTTGGTTCAGCCAAGACCAGGAAAAGGAGAGCAAGTACCAAGAGGAAACCCATGTATGCTGGGGAAGCAAGAGCGGGAGAGGCAGGGTGCATGGAGGGTTTAAGAGATCAGGCTATTTCTCAACATGGTGAGAGGTTAACAAATGATTGCTTTCCTTCTCCACACTCAAATTTGCTATAATGGAAAGTTTTTGTTTCAATGCTGTGTTAGTTTCCTGGAGGCTGCAGTAACAAATTACCACAAATAGGGTGTGGAGAGGTGGTAAAGCAACAGAAATTTATCCTCTTACAGTTCTAGAGGCTAGAAGTTCAAAGTCAAGGTGCTGGCAGGACCTTCCTCTCTCTGAAGGCCCTTGATGAGAATCCCTCCTTGATGCATCCTAGCTTCTCATGGCTCCCAGCAATCCTTACTGTTCATGCCTTGGCTTGTAGCTGCAGTCTCCACCTCTGCCTTCACAAGGTTTTCTCTGTGTGCCCTCTCCTCTTCTTGTAAGGATACCTGTCGTTGGATGTAGGGGCCACCCTGAACCAGTGTGATCTCGTTATAACTAATTATGTCTGCAAAGAACCCATTTCCAAACAAGGTCACATTCACAGGTTTCAAGGGTTAGCACTTGAACATATATTTTGAGGGCATACAATGTAGGCCACTATAAAACGCTTTCCCGTAGAAGAGTTAGGGCAATAGGAAATCCTTTTATATATGTTGAATCTGTGTCTCTGGCTTTTTACTTCATATGGTGCTGCAGACAGTCTGATCTCATGGTGGCCTGCTGATGGCAGAGAAAATAGCCTGGAATTACTCAGCCTAGGGGCTAAGGGACTAAGTCGGATTATTATTTGACAAGTTTAACATTTTCCAGTATTTTGTAACTGAAATGCCATCATATGGCTGCTATGTTGCTCTGCATGGTTGACAGGGACTTTTAGCTCAGGGATACTATTTAGTGAGATAATATATTCATCTAATATTACATATATATTTCATACTTAAAAATCTCTCCTGGCTTTAACCCAAAGAACAAAAAAAGGTAAAATAAACTGAATTCACATCACACCTTATACTGTAACTTTTTGATGCATTCTTCAAAAAAGCTGCAGATGAGGAAATCTTATATAAGTTTGTAGATGACAGTTCTTCAGAAGCAATTTTAATGACAGAAGTAGACAAAGAATTACGCAGTTCTAAGAAGTGAGATAAATATATATTTCTTACGCAATACACCATTTAATACTATTCATACTCTTCTACCTTAATATTAGCCTAACTTCATAAAGTTGGAATACACTGCACAGATCATAAACCTAAAATATTAAAATATCTGAATACAGTCATGAAAGAAAAAAATGGGTAAAGAATTGCAAGGAGGAAACTTGGTCTCAGTCTTCAAGTGCTTTCTCTTAAGCCATTCCTGTGTTCTCACCACAGAGCCTACTAAACATGAATTGTGTGCATCAAAAAGGGTACTTGATTTAATGAGCATGATTACCTGTTCCCTCAAGCTTTAAGGTCTTCTCAAAATATATTAAGTCATTTCAGCATAATCAATATTTACATCATTAGATTTGAAGCAGAAAGGTCAAAAGCAAAGGGAAATAGGTGGGTTAAAATCACTAAGAAGTAATAATTGAGACTGAGGCATGATAAGAATCACCACCTCCAAAAACCTTCACAACTCTGATACCATTAAGTGGAGGGGTAGAAATATTACAAAGACAAGCTAATACAACTACAGGTGTCTACAATGATAATATTGAACCATCAAGAAAAGATTAAATAATGTTTAGTATATTTTCTTCAAGGTATACACTTACATAATACTTATTAGAAAAATTCCCAACAAATTTGGTTAAATATTTAATATTCACCATTGGTAGGCCAAATTTTTCTTATTTGCAGTATTCTTTCATTCATAATAATCATTCCCAAAGGATACCAGACAAATGATGTGTTTCTCTAAGATTGCCTTACTTGCTGTCACTTCATATATGTGAAATTAGGTAGTATCATGAAAAGCAAGAACAACATGGTAAAGTATTTGTAAATGTTCCAACTAGAGGTTGGAGGTTAATGATTAACAATCATTAGAAGTACTTCGGGAGGGAGCTTCAAAAATATTGGTCCCGGGGCCTACTCACCACAGACCAATTAAATCAGGACCTCTCGGGATTGGATCTGAGATTGAGTTCTTTGTAAAACTTCCCCAAATGATTCTAGTGTGAAACCAGCTTGGAGAAAGCTGTCAACCACTTTCTAAGTCAAGAATACTCCCCCTTTATAGAGGGGATTGTGAATCAGCTGGCTTCTGTGTCTTCTGGAATATGAGTCAGGATGGAAAGCTGCCTTTAAAATTATGTTTCTAAGCTTTGGAAAATAATCCACAAGGGAAAGAAAAATTTTCTGATGAAAATTGTAACTTCATAAAATGTTCTAGTGATAGGATCAAACAATAAAAGGACATAGTGATTAAGGAATCTCATTCACCATGAAAACGACTTAAGGTATAAGTCAACATCTGCAAACAGCATCTCAGAAATGCCCACACAAAATGCATGACTGCAGTTCTATAAAAGGTTGTTCTTGGAACTTTACTTTTGGAAAGTAAGCTTACAAAAAAGCACCTGATTACTAAATTAAAATCGAACCTACTAGTAATAGCCATAGAATGCTTGTCAGAGGCTTTGGAAGGTATATTTGGAGGGAAGGAGAGGGATGGGACAGTGTAAGTGTTCTTTATTTTCTTGTAAGTGTTCTTTATTTTCAGTAAAGCCTCCTCTTCAGAAAAATATATTCCAAACATTAAAAATTATTAGTTTTGTGTGATGAAACCATCAATGTGAAATATTTTGGAAAAATATTATGTTATCACTAAATTAATTATTCTCGTGAAAAGTTACTTACTCAAGTTTTAAAGTAACAAATCATCTGTCCTACACCAAATGTTTTCTACGCCTCCCAAATGATGCCATTTGAGCTAGTGGGAGAGACATTGACACAGTGAGCTGGAAGGAGAAATGTTGCTGCCTAAGAGTAGGATGTCCCCAGAGGAAGAGCAAAGTGAGGCTTGGCTTTGCACTTTATGTTAAATAAGCTGCAGGGTAATAAGAGGGGAAAATGAAATAAAGCCATTGCAAAACAACCTACCTGAGAGGTGCCAAGTGTGAATGAAACCACCCTGAATTAGTGATGACACAGTGCAGTAGTGCATCTCATCTACAAAGGGACTTTCTCAGAGAATGAGAGAGATCTGGTTCTTTAATAAGAGGAACTTGAGCCATTTTGTCAAAAACTAAATTTTAACACAGAGCTTCTGAACATTTAAACTATGCTACTGTAACATGTGAAGGATCCTATTGTGAATAGCATAAATTTCTATTTCAATCATTAGCATGCTAAAGTGAAACAAGCTGCAATAGAAAAGGCCTTTGTAAAGGGAACCTAGAAAGAAGACTTTACAAACAGAATTTAAAACAGACATAAGTTCAGGACAAAATTATGTCAGAACTCAAGAAATTCTCCCCCTAGTACTCGTAGTCAGACCTAGCATTTTCTAGATAAATGTATGCATTGGTAGAATGTCTGTGATGTTTAATAACTAGACTTATCATTGGCCATTTTAACTTTATAGCTGTAACATTAATTATAGACTATGTCAATGGCCCTTTCAAATGGCTTTTATTTCTCGGTGAAAATAAAATAATAATAGAATATGGCTGGGCGTGGTGGCTCACGCCTGTAATCTCAGCACTTTGGGAGGCCAAGGCGGGTGGATCACGAGGTCAGGAGATCGAGACCATCCTGGCTAACACGGTGAAACCCCGTCTCTACTAAAAATACAAAAAAATTAGCTGCGCATGGTGGTGGGCTCCTGTAGTCCCAGCTACTCGGGAGGCTGAGGCAGGAGAATGGCGTGAGCCTGGCAGGCAGAGCTTGCAGTGAGCTGAGATCGCGCCACTGCACTCCAGCCTGGGCAACAGAGCAAGACTCCGTCTCAAAAAGAAAAAAAAAAAAATATATATATATATATATGTATATATAAAATAATATGAATATTAGAATATGAATGGTATTGTGATAGTTTTCCAAAGAGAAATTATTTCTACTTTCAGGGAGTCAACATTGTAGTCAATATTACATGAAAATTAAGTAGATGTATGGAAAGATCAGGCTGGCATTTGTTGGATAAATTTACTATATCTTACTGCAATATGGGAGAAATTCAGTAAGTAGCAGTGGATTTATTTAATCCTTTAAAAGAGATTTCTTGATATTATAAGAGTTAATATTAACTGGGACTACTCTGATTTACCAATTTTTAATAATCCATCAATCTGACATTTACATTTTGGCTTTGTTCAAATTATGTCCAAAAAACTGCTAATAGCTAAGCAAGAAAAACATTATATATAACACAATACTGAATAAAAGAACTCTTCAAAATTATTATTATTTATATGGTGGATCTTATTCTTTACTGATCTCTGTATTGTGTAATTTCTTAAAATTGGTACTGGACCAATGTAAAAGTTATTAAATACATTGATTTTAGTCCATTGGTTTTTATATGTTTTCAAGCAAGAAGCAGACATGAAATCTATTATCTTTAAAGTAAGAATATGTATTTATGGAGTATTTCAAGTTCAATAATTATTTCTTCCCAAAATAATAGTTTCTATATTTAATATGTAAAATAATTCTTATAGAAACCTAACAATTCTGCCATATTTTGCTGCAAATTACATAAATGAAATTGTAGTTATAAGATATTAGAATGGCTGTAACCCACAAACCCTGCTGTTAAAACTAGAAAATAGAAAATTAATCTGGTACTATAAGGAGAGAAGAGAGGAGAGATAAATTACAGCCAGTGTGGCAAGAGTTGTGGGATAAATATTATCCTAATACCTACTTCAGCATCAAATAGGTATTCACTCCAGTCTGTCTATATTCATAATCTCCCTTTCTCTTTTATTCACTATTTTTTTCTTCCCTGGCATACTTTCTATTTAACTACACTGTAGAATAAAATTATTAAAAAATACTGTTTATTCCTTTTTGAAATTTCCAAAAATAGCAGTCAATTTGAAATGTTCATATTCCAATAACTACAAGAGTATATAAGCCATCAACATCAAGGGAATTGTACTTGTTTCTTTCCCCTCATCTCTAATGAGGTTAAATTTTGGCCTGTCTGAGAAGAACTGATCTAACAGTTTTAATTGTGCAGAGATGGAATAGGCTGCCACCTGAGGTAGTAACCATCCTGTCAGAAACTGAACAAACATCTATGACAGCCAGCCTCCAAGATGGCCTCTGCTCACCACCCTCTCCTGGTTGGTATTCACACCTTTGTGTGATCTTGTCCAGAATTTCAGTAATGATATGTGACCAATAGAATATGGCAGAAGTGATAGTATGTCCCTTCCAAGATTTGGTTGTAAAAGGCACTGCATCGTATATTTTGGTCAATCTCTCCCACTCCCATGGATCACTCACTCAGGGAAGCCGGCTGCCATGTTGTGAGTGGCCCTGTGGAGAGACCTACGCAGTGAGGAAGTGAAGCCTCTTGTCAACAGCTTGTAGAAGTGGATCCTTGTGCCACAGCCTAGTTGTCAGATGACTGCAGCCCCAGCTGACAGCTTCACTGCAGCCTCATGTGCGATCCTGAGCCAGAACCACCCAACTAAACTGCTCCCACAATCCCAAACCTCAAATTGGGTGAGATAATAAATGTGTGTTGTTTTAAATTGCTAAGTTTTGGAGTAATTTTGTATGCAGCTGTAGATAAGTAATATACCATCTGACAGGAATATTTCCTTTGGGTGCAAGATGAGATTTTATGATTACTCACATATCTTCTAATTCTTGTGTTTGTTAAAACAAATGGAGGTGGGGAGAAACTTCCCATTAAGCATTTTATAACCAGACAGTGTAACTGTAGAGTTTAACTGAAGTAATTTGTAAGGCAACAAAATGTTTCTGCAAGGGAAGGAGCAATAGCAAGTAATCTTTGTAGTTTCCCATTGATAGTCCATTTATCTCTGCTACAAATTAGAAGTTGTAAAGATTAGGTGCACAGGTGGGCAGGTAAGACATAGCATTAATCACAGTATTAAGACAGCAGTTGACTGTAATATTAGGCTCATTAGATAGGTAGATAGATACACACACACACTCATTACAGTGATAGAAACAAATATTGGTCTTCAGTCTCATCAGGATATTGTGTTTGTGATAAGCTATTGTCATAAAATGTCCCAAACCAATTCACAAACCTAATAAAAAGTCAGGCAAAAGGAAAAGAAAAGGCAAATAGATGCAAAAGAGTAAGGTAAGAGTTGTTCAACTAATGCAGCTATCAGTGGGTGGGTGAGCACATTAGTAAACTCAGCACCTGAGATGAGTGTATGGATATCAGACTTGATCAAAATGCCAAATTTATATAAAGATTACACTTGGAGTCTTTTATTTGCTTGTAAATGTTATCTAATGAGTTACTAAAAATTATACATATAGCCCACATGCTGATTTCAAAAATCATTTTTAAAAAATCACAGACAGCTTGTTTGCCCAGAATGCAGTTGATTTTTGATCATTGTTGTCATAAGACATGGATGTATGTAATCTTCTGAAATTTACCCAAATATCATTGAGCTTTTAGTTTTGACTTTCCAGCAACTGGTGCACCTGGAGAAACTTGTGCTGTCTGCTGTCTTTAGACAGAAATTTGCTGGAAGTATGAAAGAGCAATTGAAATAATTATTTTTACTTTCTTGATCTCCTCTTGTTGCCTGCTAATCAGGGAAATAAAGAAAAAAGTGAACAGACAAATAAAGAAGCAAAGGTCCTCCCCAGTCAGCTCTGAAGATACCTATGCTCTCTGCTCCCCGTTGATCTAGCGAGGCCTTCAAAAATGATTTAGCCTACTAGGAGTCCTCCAGTTCTTAGGATAAGCATTTATGCCCAAATTGCCATTATAGTGATTTTCTGTGCTCCCTAGTCTGTGGCATTGTATTTTTATCATCCAAGCAAGTGATTAGTGGAATCTATTCATGCTTTCTCTGTGGCAAACTCAAATTTACATTCTTTCCCAGCTTGAGGGCTGTATAGTTAGATGGAGTGTAGAGCTACTTATAAAGGGCCTGCAAGAAGAAGTGATGGAGGTTGGTTGGCTAATGGGTAGTTCTATTCAATATAATTTATTTTGAAAAATCAGCTAAATGAAAAGTAGCTCCATGGTCAAAATGATCTTTTGTGTATCCTACAAATTTCAAATTCCATTATATCACTGAGATTAATAAACACACTATAAGAGCAAAATATCTTAAGAGAGTTCCTCATACTGAACTATTCAGTGTTAATTATATTAATAGTTGGGCATGGTGGGTGATGCCTGTAATCCTAGCACTTCTGGAGTCTGAGGAGGGAGGATCGCTTGAGCCAAGGAGTTCAAGACCTGCCTGGGCAGCATAGGGAAACCCTATCTCTCCAAAAAACAGAAAAAGTAGCCAGGTATGATGGCACACACCTGTGGTCCCAGCTACTGAGAAGGCTGAGGCAGGAAGATCAGTTGAGCCGGGGAGGTCAAGGCTGCAGTGAGACATGAGTGCACCATTGCAGTGCAGCCTGAGCAACAGTGAGACACTGAAGAGAGGAAGGAAGGGAGGGAGGGAGGGAGGGAGGGAGGGAGGGAGGAAGGAAGGAAGGGGAGGGAGGGAGGGAGGGAAGGAAAGAAAGAAAAAGAAGAAACAAAGAAAAAGGAAAGGAAGGAAGGAAGGAAGGAAGAGGCTGGGTGCAGTGGCTCACACCTGTAATCCCAGCACTTTGGGAGGCCGAGGCAGGAGGATCACGAGTTCAGGAGGTTGAGACCATCATGGCTAACACAGTGAAACCCGGTCTCTACTAAAAATACAAAAAAATTAGCCGGGTGTGGTGGTGGTCGCCTGTAGTCCCAGCTATTCCAGAGGCGGAGGCAGGAGAATGGCGTGAACCTGGGAGGTGAAGCTTGCAGTGAGCCGAGATTGCGCCACTGCACTCCAGCCTGGGTGACAGAGGGAGACTCCGTCAAAAAGAAAGAAAGAGAGAGAAAGAAGGGAGGAAGAGAGGAAGGGAGGGAGGGAGGGAGGAAAGGGAGGAAGGAAGGAAGGAAGGAAGGAAGGAAGGAAGGAAGGAAGGAAGGAAAGAAAAATTACGTTAATATGATTAAGATTTACCGGAAATCTGTCATTATTTGAGAGAAAGAATTTTGTCTGATGCACAGAGAAGGGAAGGGGAGCCTGAGAAGTTCTAGGTGGGTATGTTTTGGCTAGGCAGGGGAGCACTGGAAAGCAAGTGAAAAGCACAAAAGGAAATTCAAAGGTAAGATTCAAGGATTCCAATCTTCCTACCTTCCTCATGGTTTTGCCGAGGGCTGTTTCAGCAGTTGGTGCACCTGGAGAAAGCCTTGCCATCTGCTCCCTTTGGACAGCCTCAAGTTTGCCTCTGCTGGAAGTGAGCTTCCAAAATTAGTCTGGAACATTAAAAACCTCGGTTTCCATTAATTCAGCTCAAGGTCCCCAAGGACTAGCATATTTAATCTAGATTTAGCTGATTAGCCTGCATTTCGCTGTGTAATTCCCATCCTTGGCTGCTAAAATGGGAGGAAAAAAGAGCAAGTGAAAGTAACAAGTCCTGTCGGGATTTGGCTCAAGGCAGGAGTTAGAGAAGCCAGGTGGCAGACTGCTTGGGAGGAAGTGCAGAGTGGGAAGCAAGGGTGAGGCAGAGGTAGAGTGTAGAGTTGAAGGTCAGTGAAGGTGAAGAATGAGTCTTATGAAGTAGTTATTGATGCAAGGGCAGGAATCTAGCTACTGACAGATCATCAAGGATTAAGAGAAAATCTTACACAATACTTACCAGAGAACAATGACATTGAACTTTGTTCCTCTGACCGGATGTGGATCTCAACATGTGAGTTCAGTGTGGGAGCCAAGCTAGCACATACATCTGCTGGCTTAGAGGAAGAGGATGGAGATGAGAAAAGCAAATGATTGCCTTGGAATGTTTAGAGCAAATGGATGCACTTTCCACATCTTCTCTTTCCCTCTCTATTTTTAGTTCAATATACAAGGATTTCTGGGGCTCCAAGAAATCTCAACATCCTTTTCCTAAAAATACAGGAAGCTCCTGGTTGGACTTTATGAATTTTCCATTTTATAATTGATTTTGCCTCACCAACCCTGGTCCTACAGAATGTAATTTAACAAAGCACATATGACTTATTTATATTTATGAGAAGTTGTGGGAAAATATCTTCATATGTGATGCTTAAAGAAATGTTGACTTCAGAAAGACTATTTGCTTTCGTTATCATAATAGTTGAGCCAATATTAACCAAATTATTTTTAATGAGTAGGGAGTCATTCATTTTGAGAGAAAATGTTTATAAATCATATCTTCTCATTCATGTAGTTTAATGTTCTGAAGTAACTGAAATCTATCTAAAAGAAAAAACACATTAAAAAAAATACAAAGATGATGTACAAAGAGCACCTTTTGAATTTTATAGCAACTGCCCTTTCACAGGATATGCTGAAACGAACCAGAATTGATTAATTGCACATTTATCCATTTATTTTTCTTTTAAATATTGAAGTTCTGGGCACCAAATACCAAGATAAAGTGAGGAGGAGGACATAGGCCTTGCCTTTATTCAACTTAAACATTTAATGGAAGTATTTTTCATCTAGAATTTTCTTTATCCTCTTTGGCCATATTTGGTAGTAGATCAGATTTTAGGACTATTCATAAAGTCTTTTTGTATTTCTTAAATTATGCATTTTATTTAATATTTACTTAAAAATTATTTTAAAATATCACTTCAAACAAATTTTAATAAGAATTCATTTAAATGAATGGAAGAATTTTTTAAATCTCATATATGGGCATTTTTGGTAATTAAAAGCAATACGGAAAGATACCTACTCTGTTAGTTTTCTAGTCAGTAATATTATTTTACTTTGTATTGATAGTTGCAGAACCACTCAGTATGAAAATGCGTCCTGGTATAATAATAGAAGGCAGGCCCGGTACGGTGGCTCACGCCTGTAATCCCAACACTTTGAGAGGCCGAGATGGGCAGATCACGAGGTCAAGAGATTGAGACCATCCTGGCCAACATGAAGAAACCCCATCTCTACTAAAAATACAAAAATTAGCTGGGCGTGGTGGCACGTGCCTGTAGTCCCAGCTACTCGGGAGGCTTGAGGCAGGAGAATCGCTTGAACACGGGAGGCGGAGATTACACTGAGCCGAAATCACGCCACTGCACTCTAGCCTAGTGACAGAGTGAGACTTCGTCTCAAAAAAAAAAAAGATAATAAAATAATAATAATAATAATGGAAGGCAATATTGTGAATACTTACCATGTTACACCTCTGTTCTTAGTGCTTTACAGGGGTGATCTCATTTAATCCTCCTCTCTCAATTCTATGACATAAGTAATATTACATCCATTTTACAGATATGGAAACAGAGGCATGCTGAAATTGAATAAATTTGCCAGGGACACATAACTAGGGATTACTAAGGGTGGTTCAAACCCAGGGAGTCTGGGCATAGAGAGTGTGCCCACTGGCACTCTGCTGTGTTGCCCACGTAGCACCTGGATGTTGCTGTGTCCCTGAGGATTTTAAAATCTATTGCTTTTCATGTCTAGACACAGGATCAGGAGTCATTTGAACAATGACCAGTTTTATTCCTATTTCCTTGCAAGTAATTAAATGCTAACAATCATTTAATTTAGTGTCATGTAGTACAAAATGCATTCATTTGTTTTATTTGTCCCGCAGTGTGGCCACTGATTCCTGACGGTGCAAGGGCACACTGTAAGGGTTCAGTGTCTTCTCCTCAGTTATTTCTGATAATATAACCCACTTAGACAGATATGCACAGCATCCCTGCATGCACACACACTGTGCACACACACACACCTACACAGGGACTGCCCGGGAATTCCTTTTACTTTCTTAGTTAAGGGAATTAGATAGAAGAAGTGCTAAGTACTAGCTCACATTTTTGCAGTTTGTGTCTGGCTGTATCCTGCTTCTCTGCAGCAAAAGCTTTCTTTGAATAGCTTTGGTTTTAATTACATGTAGAACTACATGGCTACGGATGTGTCATTTAAAGATGAAAATGGATCTCCTTCACCTTTGAAATGGGGAATAAGTAGTTGAGACTATAGAATGTTAGGATTGGAAGAAATCTTAGAAAGTACCTAACGATCTAATATAGCCTTCCAATCATGAAATCATTTTTATATAGTACTCTTTGCACTATCAGTGATGGTTAACATACTTTATTACCAGGTATTCTTTTCCATCTTTAAGCAAATATGGTTATTAGAAAGTTGTTTCATTTTTAAATGGGTTCCTATTCACTTTTTCTTTCCTTCTGGTGTTGTCTAGCTCACTGAGCTTTACTGCTTGGCACTCAGTAGGCACTTAGTATCCATTTGTGATTAAGGAAGTTCATTTACCTTTTAGCATGATGAACATCGAGCCCATTTCATCAGATGTCTTTTCACAGCCACTATCAGATAGAATCTCTGCTTAGCAGTTCACCAGCTACGGAAGACAGTCATACACAGATCATTTTAATTCACTATATGCTAAAAATATATATGTATAAGATGCTACAGGATTCCAGAGGAGGGGCATTGGATGGGACAGAGAGGTGGAATAGGGACGAAGGGGGTCACAAAATGTTTTCTAGAGTTGATAAGTTTGAGCTGAGTCTTAAACATGAGGATGATTTATCCCATGAAGAAGAAAAGCAGAGGTAAAAGGGCACTTCAAGGGGAAGAATAGTAGCAAAATAGCATGGAGACACAGCAGCATATGAGGAAAATCTAAGGGGCTCCATAATGCTAGAAGATAGAGTAAAAGTGGGAGCAGAGGAGCAGGGCTAGAGGATGGGGTAAGCCAGGTCATTGGAGGCTGTGAGTGCTGCGTGTGATCACTTCATGTTTGTGAGAGCTCGGGATCAAGGCAGGCATAGAGTCCGACTTGGATGGCTACCCTGTTTTCATTAGTTCAGCTTCTTTTAAGGCACAGCAGCTATTCCCTTTCTTTCTCTCTCTCCTCTGTGACATATTTTCAGTGCAAATCCCATCATGGACATACTCTGCCTTTTAGATACCAATGTACCACTTGAAATGAGGATTCAGACATTGAACCGAATATTCTAGAGGTTTCCTGACAGAATCAGGGCATGAAAAGATTCGTGTTTGTCCTTTACACACTCTCATTTCATTAACACAACTTGGTCGTGTTAACTTTTTGGTAAGCTGTGTTATGCTGTTGATTTGCATCTATAGCCAATTAAAATGCTAGATGTTTTGTGAGATGTCCTACTTTGTAGCCAAGATTTTCCAATCGTTTCTGGATGTTTTTCCATTTTGTTTAACCTATGTGTATTTGTTTGTATTATCCAGTTCACCATGTCTTATTATTAGTTCCTGATGAGATCATTAGAATGCAGATATTGTCTCCAGTATAATCACCAATTTGCCTTTTTGCTATTTACCTATTTGATAGGCATGTCTTTGGATCTTGGGACAAAGCATCACGGATATGTTTCATCCTATCCCATATAAAATATATATCTGATATTTATCGAGAAATATGGGTATTAAATAATAAAAGCAATTTAGCCATATGAGATATTCATTTATATTTAATATATCTTTGGTTATAATAAATTAAAACGGAGACTTGAAGAATCTGTGAGAAGACTAAGACAGGCCTCATAAATCACCTTAACTTTGCTTGATTTGCAAACATAAGTGAAACTTAACTTGAGCTTTTTCTTGTAAATGCTTATATTAAAGAAAAATGAAACTTAAGGCTGATCGATGAGAAGTCACCAACTTATACTTCCGCAGGTTGGGACTTTCCAGCAGCATGGTAAGGTAACTGTGTAACTGTAACCCCTCAAATATTTGCTTTGCCTCTGTGTTCATCCTATTAAAAAGCTTTGCCTTTGTGTTCCCTCAGCAGAGTCCCCAGCCCATTTCCGGTTTCGAGTTGCCTTTAACATGTCATTGTGCCTCAGTTTACCATTTAACAATTTACATAAACTGAACCACATTCTCCTAAAGAAGATAATGTTAATTTGTTTTGTTCTCATGTTAGGCAGAGGTGGAGACATTATTAAATATTTAACCATAAAATAGATGCTTCTTGTTTTCAACTTATATGACCCTGAGTTTATACATAATATACTTGATTTTCATGGTTGTGACCTTTTAATTATATAAAATTGTTTTCATCTTCAAAGAAGGTCTGGTCCATATTATAGACTGGAATCTTTAGAAAGTAGTAGAGAATTTAATGCATAAAATAGAATAATAAAAGATAGCAGTAGACCTAACACAGAGAGATTATTCTGATGGACATTAGATGTTTTGCATTTGGAAATGTCTACTTCGTTAATCAACTCATCCTCTCTCTAAGGGCACAATAGACCCCTTGAAATTAGCTAACTATTTTATTTTTGTTCTTTATATTATTTCTATAATTTAAATTATCTGTCAAAACACATTAACCTTGCTGCTGAATATTGAGTGTTACACTATGTAATGGCATTGGTCAACCACTCAAGCCAGTGAAGCTCAAGGGGTTATTTAGATTTCTTAGCAATCTGGTTTATTTCTAGAGATCACATTGCCCTTCATTCAGAGTGATGCAGACCCAGAAACTAAGCCTCGCCACTACAACTGCTGAATATGTAATCTCAGTAAAAATTTCAGATCACAATCTTCTGTCTACCATTTGCCAGGAGGAAAGTTGACTGTGTGAATTAATGAATAATTTATCTGTGCCTTCTCTACCTCAGAGTATCCAATTTGTGTATGAGTTAGGCACAAGTCTAATTCACTGTCTTCTAAATGACTTTTTGAGGAGTTATTTCAAATGAAAACAGTGAAGTAT
Source organism: Pan troglodytes (assembly GCF_028858775.2). Classification (NCBI taxonomy): domain Eukaryota; kingdom Metazoa; phylum Chordata; class Mammalia; order Primates; family Hominidae; genus Pan; species Pan troglodytes. The sequence goes on from NC_072415.2 coordinate 26,623,149, forward strand.
TACATCTTTCAGTTTGTTCCACATTCCATCCCACACACCCTAGGCTCCTCTTACTGACACCGGGGCTTTCTCAGATTCCCTTTCTTCTCTTCCCTCCATTTTCACCTCTGCTGTCTCTAGATCTGACCTAACCACCTATCGCAGTGGTTCCCCACCTGTTAACTACGTACTATCTGGAGGGTGAATGATTGCTAGGAGTGCTTCAATCCATTTATGTACCAGGCACGGTTAAAACAAAAATCACGGATGTCCTGCACATATGTACAACGAATATATTCAAATATATCTAGGTGCTTTGGGGACTAATAAAATATAAAATAATGTAAAAGCATTGCAGAATTTGCTTGGCAGTATTCCTAACTGATCTATAAGGTCCACATTCTATGAGATTTGCATTAGGAGTGTAGGAAGATGAAGGGTTGGAAGGAGTCTCTGCTTGGTTCCTATTGTTCCACAAGATTTAAGATCATGCAGGGCTTTTGTTCATGACCAAAGAGTAGGAAAAGGCAAAGTTTCAGAAACTTAGTACTTTCATCTCCTTTATTTTGATGATCATTTCTATTTGAGTAAATGCACTACAATAAGGAGCGGTATTGCCGTAACGAACGATGATCAGTTAAGAAACTATTGAAATGAAATCAATTAAATGTTATTAATTTTATCCAACTCACGACATAATTTAGTTGCCATGTGTAATATTTTAATATTATATATTTTTTCACTTTTCCCACTTTGGTGTTTATATTTTTCTTTGTGTAGGAAAATGTTCACAATTATATCATGCTTTTTTTTTTGTATTTTTCACATAAGCATGTATATAAAAGTGATGCTTGATAAGTCTTACTGGCTGTAAGGGAAATGGGATATAAAACAAAATGTGACTCCAGATCAAAACATTTTGTCCTTCAAAAATGGAAACTTTAGGAATGGGCATTCATCAAGAGGTGGTGTTGATGGCTATGTTGAAAACAGGCATCCTGGGCTGGGTGTGGTGGCTCAAGCCTGTTATCTCAGCACTTTGGGAGGCCCAGGCAGGACAAACAGTTGATCCTAGGAATTCGAGACCAGCCTGGGCAACACAACGAGACCTCATCCTTGTCTCTACCAAAAAATTTAAAAATTAGCCAGGCGTAGTGGCGCACGACTGTAGTCTTAGCTAGTAGGGAAGCTGAGGCAGGAGGATCACTTGAGTCCAGGAGCTGTGATCATGCCACTGCACTCCAGCCTGGGTGAGTCCCATGCTTATCCAAGCTAAATAAATAAAGTTACTTTTTGCTGACAGAATTCAACATAGGTTATACACACACACACACACACACACACACACATACATATGTATAACTCTTGTTGTAATCCATAACGATTGCTAGAAAATGAACTGGGCGTGGCGGAGTAGCTCACGCCTGTAATCCCAGCACTTTGGGAAGCCGAGGCAGATGGATCACTTGAGGTCAGGAGTTTGAGACCAGCCTGGCCAACATAGTGAAACCTGGTCTCTACTAAAAATACAGAGATTAGCCAGGCATAGTGGCATGCATCTATAGTCTCAGCTACTCGGGAGGCTGAGGCAGGAGAATTGCTTGAACCTGGGAGGTGGAGGTTGCAGTGAGCCAAGATCATGCCACTGCCCTCCAGCCTGGGCGACAGAGCGAGACTCCGTCTCAAAAAAAAAAAAGAAAGGAAAAGAAAAAGAAAAAAAATGAATTTGTTAAAAGAGCTTTAGGTCTTCAACCAGAGTTTATAAAAATTCTAGGAGATCATTGAGGGATGTAAATGATATAATGTATAACTTTCTGTGATGAATAAGTTTTTAAAATAAGTTTTTGTTACAATCTAAATATTTTAACAATTTCCTTATTTAACCCTATTTAGCCAGATACTGCCAAGTGGAGTAACATATACATTCACTGTATATTATAAATTCCAAATTGTAGATTTAACCGGGTAACCAGTTGACATCAGACTCTATTTTCCCTTCTGAACTATAAGACTTCACTAAGTGCCCTCCTCCAGCCCCTAAATTTTACCATGTTGATGCTTTAGGCATCCCACATGCCATTTGGACATTTCACTCAATATTTCTCTCACTTCCTTATTATAGATCACAATAGCTTTCTGCTTACCCTGGCAATTCTGTAGCCTACACTTTCAAGGAATTATTAGTGGTTTACACAATTATCAGTGTAAACATAACTAACCATAACTATCTCCCTTACTCTGCTTTCTGTAGGCTTCTTCTTCCTTTCTACTGTGAGTACACATGCTAACATTCGCATCCTGGGCAGTGTGTCACTCTGCTGTTCGTCTCAGCCAGAATCTATGCCAGAGTCACACTGTGTGAGTGTTGACGGTGCTGTTCACACGTGCTCTGTGCTGGGGAAGAACCCAGCATTTATGGTCCTTCTCCTCCTTTCCAGCTGTCTTCGCCCTTCTTCTTGGTAATGTCACATTTCCTGTACCCTCAGGCTATCGAGGAAGCCTGGCATTAAAAAGCAAAAAGAGTGAAACCGTCTTTATAGCACATTATGCTTCTCAAGGAAAATGCATTCCCAATGATTTATACAGTTTCACTACTGAAAGTTCTCTCAGGAGAGAGTAAAAGCTAGCATATTAGTATAATCTGAAATATTTTATCAAAGATTATATTATTAAAAAAAATTCATGTAACAAGAAAATGAAAACTTCAGCACGTATGTATGATTTTCCCCAGAAGGACCTTGAGTTGAGTACATTTTAATATATACACATGCACACATACCCACATATTTCCCCCTAAGGAATCTAAGTTGAGTAAGTCTGAGTAAATTTTACAAAACACAGTGGAGTAAAAGAAATTCTGTTTAAGTAGGAGAACTTATATACAGAGGTATGATTTTTGTTTTATTTTATGTATTTATTTATTTATTATAGAGGGAATCTCACTGTGTCACCCAGGCTGGAATGCAGTAATGCAGTCATAGTTCACTGTAACCTCGACCTCCTGGGCTCAAGCAATACTTTCACCTAAGCCTCTTGAGTAGCTGGGAACACAGGCGTGAGCCACCATGCCCAGCTAATGTTTTGTTTGTTTGTTTGTGTGTTTGTTTGTTGTAGAGATGGCATCTCATTTTGTTGCCCAAGCTGATCTCAGAAGAAGTATGATTTCTATTATATAGTATTGCTTTTGATTCGCTGTGGCCCCAGGACTGGCCAGAAGAGCAGGGCATCAGAATGCTTTGCTTATAGTAATGTGGAGAGTCAGTGGTTCAGCTTGAATTAGCATCTACATCCTTATTAGCTGCCTTGAGTTGTCAGAGCCCTCTGTGCTTCCCTTCAGTCCTTGTTCTTACACATAAATATTAAAAGAAACTTGGTTAGGGTGGTAAAATCGGACCTTTCATTCTCTCACTAAAGAAACCAAATAATGATTGATATTGAATTTCCTTAGGATTTGTTGAAATTTTCTAGATAAAATATCTCTAATATTTTATGTTAAAAATAGCTTTTTTATATGTTTTCTCTTTCAAAAGTTAAAAAACATTAAATTTATATTTAGTTTATTTGGGGAAAAGTATAGTTTTTATCATTTCACTTAGAGGTTTAGGTAGTAACAACTCCTGGCTTCAGTGTTAGACCTGACATATGTGGAGATGATTTCTAAGCAATAGCCCAGATTTCAGGATAGATGGAACTGTGCAGAAAGATGCGGGGTTTCATTGGTGGTGTTCTTTTCTCCATGCTTAAAATTGGCACTTTACTGAATAGGGAAAATAGTGGTCACTAATGACTACAGTTGGAAAGAAAATTGTATGTATATATATATTTTTCATCTGTATATAAATATATATATATGTATATCTCTCTTTTGGCTGTATATACATAGAGTTGCAAAGAGAGAGTAACATAGAGAGAGAGTCAGTTTAAAAGAAAGTCAAAACAAAAGGAGAGAAGAAAAATACAGTTTACTTGGGGAAAAGATGGACAGCAATATTCTGTTGAATAAACACAAGAATTAAGAGCTCAGAAATCTGCCACTTAGGACTAATGAAAATGAGTTTTCATATTCATTTGTCAGCTTCCTTGTTTCCACCTCTGCTTCTCAAGTAGTTCAGTAAGTCATGGCAGAAGGCAATCTAAAGGATAGATGAACTTGAATGTGCGCTCTTTTCCATAATGCATCAAGTCTACATCTCTGTGCAGAGGTTTTAATCGGGCGTACGTAAAACTAATTCCTGCCTTATTTCCTGCTGTGCCCCAGCACTCGGCTCTGCTTTGCCCAGGTTGGTTTTCTCACTAGTCCATCATGCTAATTCTGTGCATTCCTTTATGCTTTCTCCCTTGGCCTCTTCAAGGCTCAGCGTGTCTTCCTAGATTACGTTCCATTGAACTCCATTCTATTGCATACAGTTTAGCACCTTACTACAGACTGTCTTGATTCATGTTTTTGTATGTCAGTATTTCCTCTGCAAGGAAGCTACTTCAGGTCCTGTCTTATTCATTCGTGTTTCTACAGCTGTCAAAGAATCAAAGGGAACTCCAAAGCATTTCTTGATTCATTGTGTGTTTCTCTGAGAATTAGGAAGTAGAGTCATATGGGAAGAAAATGTGTTCACTTTAGTCTCTTTCCAATTTTCATAAACCAGGACAGAAAAACATATGCATATTTCTTGCTTCCTGACCTTAGAATTTGGTATCAATGTCTGTCCTCTGGATAATATGAGATGATATGGTTCTGAGCATTATTTTAGATTTTGGGTAGTGCTCCCAAATGCAGGACAAATATACCTGGAGATAAAAGTGATGTTTTGGAGAAGTCCTGATTGAGTTTAATAAGACCTAGATATTCGACCTGACTCCATTAAGAACAACCGGGTATCTCAGAATTAACATTTTGAGTGATAAAGCTTCTGCTTACAAGCTGAATAACCATCAGCATGATACTTACTTTCTTTGGGCATAACTGTCCTTACCTTTAAGTCAGATTGGACCGGTTGGTCCATCTCTAATCAACCTTTCAGTTCCCAAGTTTCAGTTTCCATTTAATTGTTAAAAATTAGGATCATCAACAGAAGCAGCTCTCTATACAAAGTAGGATACCTGTATATCATGGCACTTGGAGGGGGCAATCACTTCGAGAATTCAGGATTCCAAATTCGTAAGAAGAAGGTACCTTCTGTGAAACTTGTGCCGTGGATGAGTCTTGTTCTTACTCCTATTGACAATCCCTGCCTGACATAGTACAATGTGGGAGAATAAAAACGTGCTGATCTTCAAAGTTATTGTGCATCATGGGTTATATGGAAGGGGTGGAAACACTTCACTGAAGCATGAAAATTTCAGAAAGGAATGGGGGAAGTAAGGGACTGACATGAAGGTGGCAGTCTCAGGCTGCCAAACCTGAGAACTGAAGCGAGTAGAAACAACATACAAAGTACAAATATAAATCAGGGAATCACTGGAATTTAGTTGAATTCCAGTGGAATTGAGTCTCGTCTCTTGCAAAATCTACCAGGGATTGGGTAAGTATTTATGTTTTTCTGTTCCAAAACTATTTGTATCTAGAGCCTTAATTGTGATCGCCATGGATAAAAGGGTAGTGTCTTGATAATAATAGTTCTGCCAGGCACAGTGACTCACACCTATAATCCCAGCACTTTGGGAGGATGAGGCAGGTGAATCACTTGAGGCCAGGAGTTCAAGAACAGCCTGGGCAACATGGTGAAACCCTGGCTCTACTAAAGATATAAAAATTAGCTGTCATGGTGGTGTGCACCTGTAATCCCAGCTACTTGGGAGGCTGAGGCATGAAAATCATTTGAACCTAGGAAGTGAAGGTTGCAGTGAGCAGAGATTGTGCCACTGCACTCCAGCCTGGGTGACAGAGTGAGACTCTGTCTCAAAACATATATAAAATAAATAAAATAGTTCTAAGAAATATCTCTGTTGTGTTTACTATGTTCAAATATTTCAGAATATTATTTTCCTTTTCTCACTGAAACTTATCTTTTGGGTAAATCATAACCCCACTGCTTATTCTTTTGTAATTCTTCATTGTATCTAACACAGCATCCTGCAAGGGGTTAGTTAGGGCTGGATGAATGGAGTTGATTGGCCATAAAATCCTACTGCGTAATGCATTAGTGTGTTTCTTAGGATTCTTTCCTTTATGTGACTTTACTGAGGGAGTGAATGATTCTTTGCTACTTCCCCAGAAGCAGAGAGAGTTGGTGAGTATGCTGATATACAGCTACGTAACACCGCATACTGCAGCAATTGCCTGTGTTTGTCTTCTCCCAGGGATTCCAAATGCCAGCTACTGGCCCTGGGCCTGTTTATAAAAATCTTTAGCTGCTATGGTACTTTAAATTGGAAGATCAATCTCCAAGTGTCTTGAAAGCATTCAGCTTCAAAAATTCATGAAAGTAAGAAGAATATGACTTTGTTTAAGAGAAAAGGTAGCTCATGATTGGTGCTACAGCCATTGTGATGTGTGAATTGGTTTCTGATGTTCAGCTCTGTGGCGATAAATAACTGACATCTGGGGCAATGTTCTCTTGTCTCATAATAAGCAAATGTTTTATCTTCAATGGCTGCATTTGAATTCTGCAAAAATTATTACGGTCGAAATTGAAGGGAAACCTAACAGTTTTGTTTTGTTTTGAATATTTGGCTTTCGTTTCTTTAGCTACTAGTTTAAAGGGAAAGTTCAACTGTTTTGTAAGCCATTTGCTGTAAGAGAGTCATGACTGCTGTTTTGTGCAAAGCAAAGGAGTCTAAAGCATAATACTGCATAGAAACACTGCTTTTTTTCTTTTCTGACTCTCTCAATGTAAGTATGCACAAACTTTCTTTCCAATTTATGCAGTGAAGCTGTTGCCTACCTCAACTTCAAATACTTTTCTCAGTTCCCCCATCAATACTTAAAGAGGTTGTTGTTAATTTCTGAAAAATATCCCTTCCCCCAAATTGCTCATGTATCAGGCTACTATTTACAGTAATCTAAGTGAATAGATATCATTCACACTCTCACAACCTCAGAATTACAAAAATGAGGCAAAAGAGAAATGAGACTAGCCCAAAATTCCATAGAATACCTTCCTTCCTAGTCACAGTAGAATAAAACTCTCCTGATTTGCAGACTGAAGCCTCCCTCCATGAAGGTGTTGCCTCTCCAGTGACCCAAGCCACCGGGCCAACTCCCTGAAGGTCATTCAAGGCTTGAGATGACTCATTCCAACTCCACTTGGGGCCACACTCTTTTTGGTGGCAGGTGCCTGGGCACTTATTAAGCTGTTTAGTCCAGAACTCTGTTGACTCCTTTCCAGAGCTCACGGAGAGCCAGACTGGTGCCTGGAACAGAGCAAATGCTCAATCCCTGGGTGTTACCTCCCCATCCCAACAACACTGCCAAAAATAAATGTTAGGGCTTGGGAAGGAGAGCCATATAAATGATGAATGGCTTAGAAATAGATAAAGAAGCTCAGGTCGTCTTAGAGACATGTAAGCTGAAAATGATACCAATATTCTTCCTCCTGCAGGGGTAGCACAGTTGTGCGTTCATGATTCCCTCTTGAGGCTCACTATAGAGTGGGAGTCAGGAACCACCCCCTGCTTCTTTAGACAAACTCAGCTTCCACTGTTTTTTAATAGTGGCTGTTACATACAATTTTATTTGTACCAGGGATTGTAATCCTATTTTACAAAGAAAAAAGTTTGTGATACACATACTCTATTTTCACTGGATTTTAAATGAGATAAACTGTCATGGGCATCTGCTTATTCATCTGTCAAATGAGACATTGAATTTTTTTACTCTGAGCAAACTGCATAACTCTCCAAGGAGATTGTTGTACGTGGGTTGTCTCTGACATTGGTTACTAGAGACAGACATCAGGGTGAGAGGTTAGGACTCCTGTGGTCCAACCCTGCCTGCCCGCAACTCACTGACCTCCTCTGGCCCTGGTGCTTCCATCTGTAAAGTGAAGTTCTTGGACTAAATGAGCTCTGACAGACCTTCCAGCTTTAAAAGTTATATAATCTCACGTCTGGAAAACTTTCTTAAGAGAAAAGCAATTTATAAGATTTATGTCTAAGAGGATTTTAAGGAGAAAGATAACACCCATCTGTCTTTCTCTCTGTCTATCTATCTCTCCCTCTCTCAAATGCATGTGAGAGTATTTTTCTGAAGGCCAGGAGGATTTAAAGACCCTTTCTTTAAAGACTCTGTCACTTCTGTGTTTCTAGGGTTTTCAATTCTCTAATACTCCAGTTTAACGCTGTTTCCTGGGGCGTTATAGATTTCACTTGTGTAAATTCTTCTTGTGTTTTTGTGATCTCTTTCAACCAGAAATGAGTTTTGTTTCTTTATTTTTGTGGCTGTTTTTTGTGGGGTTTTTTTTTAATTGAATATAGTAGCTGACTTAAGTTACATGGTTATATTCTTCCTAAATTCATACTTTAGGGTTTTATTTTCTTTTTTGAGCTTCATGTAGGTCTGCTTTTGAATAAGTCATTGAAGCAATTGAATGACATTTTTGAAATCTTGTTTTATAAGTTCACTTCCACACACTAGAGTCTATTAAATGGAAGGGACATATTTTCACTCCATAGTGGAAAGTTAATGCATAGAACAGGTACCAAGACTCAGCTTTTCTCCATGTTTGAAATCAAGATGCTTTGGTTCTTTTTAGCAAAAATCTTGCTAAAGTATGAGGTGACAGGCATGAGAAGGTACAATGCCACTAAATATGAACCACATTACAAAAACAAATGTTCCTGAGCTGGAAATAAAAATTAGCTCCTCAGGAACTTAATGAAACACGAGGTATAAAATGGTAGCAAAATAATCTTTAATAGTGATCTTCAAAATTGTTGGCATCGGCACTTTCTCAGGTACAGAGGAACAGTGTGACACAGCAGCTGATGACATTACTTTTCGTTCCTGTTAACTACTCAAGGAGGTGACAGCTGTGAGTGTTGTACCTAATAGCAGAAGTGAGCTCACCTCAAATTATAAATACCAAGGGTAATGTAGTGATAACTTCTCTCACCTAAATATTTTGCCCTCTTGGTTAATAAGGCCTTCTGTTTCACCTGAGAGATCATTTCTTTTTTGAAATTGCTGTTGTGAGCCCAAGGAAGACAAAGTATCTTGGAGCAGAAGAGAAAAAAGCAGTCTCCCCAAACATCTATAAGCCCTGCCCTGCCCTGCCTCCAGCAAACTTCCAGCATCTGCTGAACTCCGAAGTGCGATTTGCTTAGTGGGATCTAAACCCTTTGCTCTATAAAGAGGAACAGAGGTAGTTACCTACCCAAAGATCCATGGCTGAAGGATATGAGCTTAAAGGCTATCAGACATAACTCTGGACAGTGGAATAGGACAGAGAGAGAAGAGTTTATAAATATATGGATATGGAGAAATTGAAACTTACGTGGTCACGCTTGGTGGCTCACGCCCATAATCCCAGCACTTCGGCAGGCTGAGACGTGAGGATCACTTAAGCCCAGGAGTTTGAGACCAGCCTGGGGAGCATAGTGAGACCCCCGTCTCTACAGAAAGCAAAATAATTAGCCAGTAATGGTAACACATGCCTATAGTCCCAGCTGCTGGGAAGGCTGAGGTGAGACGATTGCTAGAACCATGGAGATAGAGGCTACAGTGAGCTATGATTGCACCACTGCACACCAGCCTAGGCATTTGAGTGAGACCCTGTCTCAAAAGAAAAAAATAAATAAACTTGAGAAACAAATGCAGAAATCCATCATTACTGAACGGTTACTGTACTTCTATAGAGTAAAAGTGTTGCCTGACTCATTTGGATAAGCATATCTAATATGCATAGCCAATATTCACTTTTTTTTTTTTTTTTTTTTTTTTTTTGCCAGAACATTCAACCATGTCAGGCCATTAACTTGCTGGGATCCTTAGTACTCTCGTGTAGCCAGGTGCACTCTTGCTCTTTTTCACATCTAGTCTCTTTATTTTAAAAAACAAAATTCCATACATCCTTCATTCATGTATTAATTCAGGAGCTCTACACTGAGCATTTTACTTTGTGCCCGGCAGTGTTCTCTGCATTGGAAATGAAGCATGAGCAAAAGAGGCTGAAATTTGTCCTCATGTAGTTCACATCTGGAGGGAGTATACAGCAATGAACAAAATAAGTGATTACAACATATAAGGCATAAGATATGGTGAGGAGTACAATGGAGAGAAATAGAGCAGGGAAAGGGAGGGGAGTGCCTCGGGATTTTCAATAGGGGAGTGAAGGGTACAGCCTCGCTGAGCAAGGCATATTTGCATAGAGACATAAATAGATGCACAAGTGCCCTATGTGGGTATCTGAGCATTCCAGGCAAAGGCAGCACATACATGGGCGGGAGGCCGGAGGGTGCCTGACCAATTCAAGGCACTGCATGTGAACCAGTGCCCTGAAGCAGTGGGAGTGATGGACAAGGATGTGGCCGGCGGGGTATGAAGGTCAGGCAGGGACTCAATGATGACTTAGGCCTTACTCTGAGGAACAAAGGAAGCCATTCGGTAGGTTTTTAAGAAAGGAGTAACGTGATTCGACTGACTTTTTAACAGGATTGCTCTGCTGCTCTGCTGAGAATAGTCTGAGAGGGAGAGATTGGAAGGTCGTTTTTAAGCTTGAGAATGGTAATAGACATCCAGGTGGAGATGACTAGGCGGCAGATGAGTCCGGAGTTCAGGGCAGCTCTCCATCGATATTTCTAGCTCGCTTTGTCTACAGTCATGGTAAGTCAACGTGTCTAAATGTCTCCCCTTTCCCCCCTTGAGTAATTGAACAGATTTGGCAGTCTCTATAAGAAAATGTTAAAACAGGCAGTTAGGCAGTTAGTTAAAGTAGCCATTTGTGAGCCTGATTTGCTGGAAAATAATAAAGAAGAAAAGAAAGCTGTACATCAGGATAAGAGAAATCCTCATGCAGTAAAATCTTCAAAAATGTTACAGACTCCAACGAGTCAATATCCTGAAGGAACTGAAAGTATGGTTCGGGCTCCTGCTCTGTTCTTCATTTCGCCGTGAAGGTTATTGTTAATTATTTCCTTTGAGCTTTAAAGTCAGCATTCATGCTTGTTTCCTCATTGTTTTCCCACTAAGCTAATTAATGCAGTTGTACAGGAACCCCAAGATAGGCTTTTGGAGAGGCAGCAAGGGTTTGCAGTGAAGACCCGAGTGAAGGCCCAGGGAACTCAAGTGCCAAGTCTAACGCTACCATTTGAGGGTGACTTTGACCAAAATCATGATATTTTTTTCATCTCTCGTACCAAATGCCATATTAATACTCCCAAAATTAAAATGGTTTTGCTTTGTCACTGGCATATTGAATTTTAGATCCCAGTATATCCTGAGTTCTCAGATAGTGGGAATTTGAAGATCAAATAGAAATAAGAGTGAAAACCTAGGTTAAATCCCAAGGGCCATGATTTAGTGACCTTCCAAAAGACATTTAATCCTCTTGACTGCAATATCGTTACATCTCAAACCTTGCTGTGAAAAATATATGGGATAACTTTTTTTTTAAGATGGAGTCTTGCTCTGTCACCCGGGCTGGAGTGCAGTGGTGCGATATGGGCTCACTGCAACCTCCACCTCCCAGGTTTAAGTGATTCTCCTGCCTCAACCTCTGGAGTAGCTGGGATTACAGGCGCCTGCCACCACGCCTGGCTAATTTTTTGTATTTTTAGTAGAGACGGGGTTTTGCCATGTTGGGCAGACTGGTCTCAAACTCCTGACCTCAGGTGATCCGCTCTGCTCGGCCTCCCAAAGTGCTGGGATTACAGGTGTGAGCCACTGCACCCGGCCTGGGATAACATTTTTAAGGACACTTTTCACAGGGAAGAGGCGTAGAAATAAGGCAGTATATTGTAGCTATGAAAACCATGGAAGCTGAAGCCAAGGCCGCATGGGTTCGAATTCTGGTTCTCTTCCTCACTAGCCAGGTGAACTCAGCCAAGTATCTTAACCTTGTATGCTTCAATTTCCTCATCTGAAAAATGGGAATAAGAGTATAATGTCTAATATAGCTGGTGGTTCTAAAGATTAAATGACTTAATACGTGAAAAATACTTACATCAGTGTGTAACACATGAATGCACTCAGTAATGATTTATAATAAATATTACTATTACTGCTAGTAATATAGTAATACTATTGTTACTGCCATTTTCCTCTTTCTCTTCCTCATCCTTCTCCTCCTCCTTCCCTTCCTTCTCCTCCTTGTCCTATTACAACTACTACTACTACTCCAATTCAGGTGAAATTCCAAACATAACCGAAGCTTTTTAGACACTAGCAGAATTCTAAGCCATTATGATTGAATAAAATAAGAGAGCTTATCTCTCATGGGGCTTTACAATCTTGAAACAAGATATGATGATGAAAGAATTGGTATCTTATTCCCATTCTCTCTCACTTTTTCTTTCCTTTTCTTTTTCTGAAGGAAGAAATAAAGGTAAAATGAGCTAACAAATGTCACAACAAATTGAAAAGAAACTAACAATTAACTAACTTGAGTGCTTCTTAGACAACTCTTCTTGCTTTTTTTCAACCTTTTTTGTCATTCTTCCTTTGTCCAGTGGTAAATTAACAGAACCTTGTTTTCTGTTCTAAGCAATTACCCTTGAGACGGAAGTCCTGATAAACAAGAAAGAGATGCTGGGGATAGAGGGTGGGTGTGTGGGGAGACACAGAAAGCACCCCTGACCTTTCACCCTGGGGTTTGACACTGTGCGTTCCCAGGCCAGCACTGGCCCTGGGAGGATAACTGACTCCTCACTGCAATGAGAGGTTGTGACCAATTCTGTTCCCTGCTGAGTTCTCTGCACCCCAGAAGTTAGAGTTTCAAAGGTGTGACAATATCCCAGGTTGATGCTAACAATACAGTTAGTGTGCACTTTTATGTTACTGGAAAATCATCCATTTTCATCCAGAACTGTTATACATAAATGCTTTGTCCTAGAAATTCTAAATAAAATTTGTTTGGCCTTCCTGAAATATCATCTGCCATGGCTATTTTTTTTCCTTTTTTTATCAAATCAGGAAGTGAAAAATATCAGTTAGAAAATTTCCTCAGCATCTATGTTAAGAACTTCATAAAACCTAATTACATTTTACCACATTTTATAATTCTGTCATGCTGCTCCTACTGGGGAATATCATACATGCAGCCCCCAGATAGCCCCAAGATACACACACATACTTTAATAGGAATAAACACACAAACTCTTCAGTGATAATAAGATGAAGACGTATAGGGAAGGTTTGTTTCCCATCAGCAAGTGGTACTAAAACACTTGCAGGTTTTCAGTGGTAACATTTGAATATATATTTAAGGGATTTATTATGAAAAGCTTCCCCCATTCCATGAGGGTGACTTGAAGTGGAGACTTGCACAGGCAAAACAGACGAGTCGGAGCCCTGTCCCCAAGCTCTTGGCTTTGTTTTCAGCTTGTAGGTGTGATCATATTAGCTGAATAAAAGAGTATCTTTGTATTTCATTGATATAAATGCTCCCAGCCTCTCTAGAAATAGCAGAAAAATCAAATCTTACTTGAAAAGGAAGCCTAATGCTTCTTGGCAAAGCGATACCACCCAAGCGGATTCTGATGATACATCATTATTTCCTGCTGTAAGGTCAACGAATTGCTCTGGGACTCTGTGTTATCTCTGTGCTGCTGTAGTCTGGAACTTGCTGCTCATTTGAAAGTCTAGGGCTATTGCTTATAAAAAATAATAGCTTTGCTAAGATTAATACTTTTGAGGGATTGGAATGTTTGTTTTGTTTCATTTAAAAAACAGAGCAATAGAGCTGCTAAAACAGCAAGCTTTGTCTTTTTTCTGAAATCCCTTACTTCACTAAAGAAATGTGCAGGAAAATCTCTTTGTAACATAAGCTCCCAAAAAAGTACATATGTCTTTTGTAGATTTTATGTCACAATTGTAACTTATCACAATATATGTTTTCATAATGCTGATGAAAGAAGTTGTGCACAAAATATTGAAACATCAGTAGCAATTAATATGAAAATATTCGGATTTTACAGAATACTATTATACTGATAATACCCCTCATGAACTGAATGTCAAGTACCGAGCACTTTCCTAAGCACATGTACAAGCTTATACACTTTGAATATTGGAGCAATGTTCTGAGTTATACCAGTAGCAGCTAACAACGTAGCAGACCACAGCTATCACAATTGCTAAGTTGAACAATGTGAAATTGCTAATATAAGGTCACTTTTAACCTATAAAATGGTAATTTCCTGTGATTTAATCTTGCTATATTTATAACAAGAATAAGGGAGAACTGTTTATAGAATCTTACAAACTCTTCAGAAAATGTATTACTAGACACTTGCTGCATTATGAGAAAAGTTCTAATATGATAGGCTATTCTAAGTACTTGGCTAAGAACCATTTCGTTACACTGGATGATAGCGGATATCATTGAGATGCATACAGCTTGGATTTGTGTTATGCCCTGGCACCTATGAACTAAAAGCAATTCCATCCTATATCAATTAGCCTTTTAATATCCTTGTGATGTTGATGGTGACATAATCCTACCTATTTTATGGCTGAAGAAAATGACACACAGATCATGTAACTGATCCATTGTCTCTTAAATATTTTGGCTCAGGAGGGGAACAACCTTTGATATAGAATCAACGAAGAATGACCAACAGTATTTATTTTATTTTCATTGCCATTTCCCCCATCACTGATTTGGCAACTCATAGTTCTCATTACTCTGTTGCAACTAATGCAGTATTTACTCCAAAAGATATACCGCATGAATTTCTATAAGAGTAAATAGGTGAATTGTGTAAATTAGGTAGTTTTTTTAATTTTCAAGAGTGAATTTAATATATTATGGTACTATCAGAAATCTAGAAACATCTCAAAAAGTCTAGAAATTAAGATGTTATTAAATATTAAATGTAATTTTTGTTAAATGGAAAGCTAAAGTCATTTGTTAAATTCTTAACAAATTCACAGTAATCTGATCTGTGTGTGGTTGTCTTAAGCATCTTCGCCTCTTACGTAGGACTTGAAGGGGGAAGGTGACCCTTGTTAGTCCAGATTTCCTACTGACGCTCTTATCCAGGAAAATATATTTCAAATTATTATCTTGATAGAATGGACTACGTATTAGATAAGAGATATTTTTGATAGACTTGTGATTATGTGGGATATATGAGTTCTTAAGATATGCACAATGTCTACAACTTCAGATGGTACAGAAAAAAAAAAGTAGCAAGAAAGCAAAATAATAATCGATGAAGTTACACCATGGGCACCCAGGTGTTTGTGGCATTACTATTAATTTTTCTGAAGGTCTGAACATTTGAATTTTCAAAGGTAGGGATAAAATGTTCCAAAATATAGCTACCTTAATTTTTAAATGCCATTTTGACATTGTGTACCTTTCAGCCACAGTGTAGGGTAAAAAAAGATAAGCAGGTTTCATTTTTTTCCCAAAAATCAGAACTACACACCTGACTGAAACATCCCGCTTTCCTTATTCCAAAATTAGTAAACATTTCTGATGCCAAGGAGATATCCCAAAATGATAATATTTATCACTGAAGTAAGTGCTGTTAGAAAGAAACATCATGGGACATGAGGATATCACGGAAGATCATGTTGCTGTGACATTGTTTTGTTTTGTATTCAAATTTGTCTGTGTCATCATGAGTTAGTTACTGAAATCTCTAACACATGTACTATAAAGTGACCTCAAAATAACTTGTTATATGATGAGATCATTGATGAAGAATACTTCTTGCCAAGGGGATGAGTTCTCTTCTCATAAAGCCCCAGAAATGCAGAGCCTTGGGAGGATCTGGCAGGAAGTCCACAAAAGCAAAACTGAGGACAAGGCTGTCCTCAGACTGTGCCCATCCGTGGTCAGTCCACCTCCAAATGCCTTAGAGATTATAGCACTCAGACTTATGAGTTTTGTTTCGGTTATGTAAGGAGTACTTGTTATCTTCCAGGCACTGTACTCCGCAGAGGCACTTTTTACCCAAAAAGAACTATTAAGGAACTATTATTGCATTGATTTTACAGATGGGGAAATTAGAAATTAGAAAGATTTTAAATAATGTGTTCCAAGAAACAGGTGTTTTAGGTGTCCAAGAATGATTCTACTAAACACTACAGCACAAGGCACAAGCCTCACAACACACCATCTAAGAGCGGTGAGAGGGCAGTTGAGTCAACTGAGCACTCTCCCCTTTCTTTCCGACACTTTCTCACCAAACCAGTGTGATCAGGGCCACTGAGGACTGCTCCACGGCCACTTTGTGTCAGTGCATCTCTAGTCCTCATAGTGAGTACTCTTTGTGTGATCCAGCCCTCATCGTGGGTACTACATGTGTGACCTAGCCCTCATCATGGGTATTACAGGTGTAATTGCCCTCATTGTGAGTTATTATGTGTGTGATCTAGCCCTCACATGGGTACTACATGCATGATCTCACCTTTATGTGTACTGCATTTGTAATCTAGCCCTCATCATGGGTATTACATGCATGATCTAGCCCTCACAGGTATGCTACATGTGTGATCTACCCCTCAGGTGGGTATTACACATGCGATCACAGGCCCACCAGGTATCGGGTTCCTAGTGCCACTGCCTGCCCTTCCCGCTTTCTTCCTCCCAGGTGTGCAAATGTTTCTGAAAAGAATTTTTGAATGAGCATGCAAGGTCCCTTTGTTCTGCCACTTCCCAAAGAAAGATCTGACTCTTTTTTTGAAGTGGAAAGTTTTTCCTAGGTTTGCATTTCCAAGAGCAGATTTACCCCAAATCCTCCTTAATGCCTGGCTGCTTGTGTTCTCCTTCATTTCAGATCCATGTGCCAGAATTCTGGGCGGACTTTCTAGCACCCACTGGAGCAGTCAGCTGCGAGAGCTGATTGTGTCCTTGAAAAGGTGATCCAAGAACAAAGTTAATTCCAGTGGATTAAAAAAAGAATGCATAAAATATTTCAAGATGAATCTTGATAGGTTCGTCATATGGAGAATAGTCTTTGTCCCCTAAAAAGCCTGGGGAGAAAGCTGTAATCTTCCTAAAACAAAGAAATGGAGTGTATTTTATTGAAATGAAAAGACACATTCTACAAAAAATCAGAATCATACAATACTAGGTCGAGGGCTTTGAGGATGAAGGGGGACTGCTTTTGAGAAGCAGATATGTCTGGCGCCTGATGGTTTTCATGATGGAAGCAAAATAATGTATCATTTTTCTGTATAACGGCAGATGACCATCCCAGATAAATAACTATAAGGGATAGCTTGATTTACCCTTTCCACAATGTATGTATATTTCAAAACAGCATGTGGTACACGATAAATATATACAATTTTTATTATCAATGAAAAATAAATTTAAAAATGTTTAGAAAACTAATGATAAGGAAAAAAATCTTAGAACAGTATCATTGGCCTGTCAATAGTCAACGGAAGTATTGCCTAAGTTTCTTTCCAAAATATTCAGGACAACACCAATGTGTAGGAATCTAATGGCAGTCCACAAAAACAATTTTTAGAAAAGTAAAAGAAATACTTAAAATACTTTTTATTGGTGGCATCCCATATCCTCCAGCCAGTGCTGTTGGATTTTGCATTTCTATTTGTTTCAGAATGATGGTATATTATTTCCTTTTCCTCCTTCATCCACGTAACTAAGATTTATCTCTTTGTAATAAGTGCTCTGTAATTTCTATCGTATGTTTGCATTTCATATGAGACCATTTTTTTTCTAAGAGTTGTGTTCATAGCTGACACAGCTTTGATGTTACTTTATGGACTTACAGTGAGATTTCATTATCATAACTGACAGGAAATGAAAGGCAGTCTATGAAAATTCACAGACTGGTTCATTTATCAATGCTGTAAGCAAAGTGTGTTTCTCAGATAACAGCATCAGCATCACCTGGGAACTTGTCAGAAATGCGAACTGAGGGGCCTAACTCCAGACTTACCGAATCAAGAACTCTAGGAGTGACCTCAGCAATCAGTGTTTTAAGAACCACAGGGCATTGGAATCCCCAGGAGGACTTGTTCAATCACACATTGCCGTGTCTCATCCACATAAATTCTAACAGACATAACCAGTCACAGGCAAGTTTTGTGCAGTGATAAAAGATGTGACTCAAGCCCTGGGTAACTTATTGTTTTGGCTTTTAATAAACCAAAAATGAATTGCTCAAGTTAACCAAAAAAGAAATGAAAAAGATAACTTTTTTCTCCTTTAGTTCTCAGTACCTCGATTAAACTGGGGAGTAAAGTAACAGTGAATGATAGGCCTATGAATGCTGAGATGAAAGAGCAGGCACATCTTGTGCTATATTTGTTTTCCATCATCATTTAGCCAAAATGAAATTGTGTAAGTTCGTATGATTGCATAGTAACCACATGGAACTTTTGAGAAGCCCATCATTTGTTGATCTTTTCAACAGCATGCATTGGAAGAGATTTGAAACTTTTGCCAATTTGTAACAAAATACTTTCCAAATTTCAGTGCTCTCACAACTCAGTTCACATCAGAAAAGAGGAAATTATTTCTATGGATCATAACTGGAATTATCCAAAAGGCTCTGATTATGTGAATTATGTTAGGACACTTATGATTTTTATTCTATTTGTTTCATTTTCATAGTTATCTATGTATAGGAAAAGAAAACTGATGCACAGTTTAATCTCTTTTTTGACATTTTCATTCTGGTCTTACATAAATTCTACTTTCACCAGAAAATCTGATTTCAAGAGATTATAATTAGTCTGATATTGATGTTCCAGAAACCTATTAAAAGACTTACTTTCTTAGGAATCTATGTCATCTTCTTTTTTCTCATTTTCTTTCTAATATCTTTATTTTGATTGTATTTTCCTCTAGCAGTGTATTTGGTAAATAAAGTTAAGGCATTATAGTGGTCATTCTTACTGATAAATTATACCTACTAGATTTTAATGCATAAATATAGATGTAATAAGATACATTATCAAGGCTATAAGGAAAACTACAAGTAAGAAAATTCTTCACATTTTTTTAAATTTAAAAAATGCATATAAACACTGTGGAAACTATGTAAACAGTAATTATTCACTGGGATTTCCTGGCCTATTAAAAACAACTATTTGAATCTGAAAACCAGTTTGCATTTCAGTAAAGGACTATTTGGTTAATTGACAATTCCTAACACAACAAGTAAATTACAAGACAAAGGAAATGTCTCTTTGGAGGACTAACTTGACGTGCTTGAAAGACTAAGAAGATGAAAAAAGAGGTTTAAATAAACAAACAGAGCATGGAAAAGGAGGATAAAAGATATGGGGAGGAAATTATATTAAGTAGGTCCTAATGGATTCAATGTGGATTTGCAGACTCATATCCAGATTGAAAAATACTCTTGAAGTTGGACCAACTTGGACAATCTGCACTGAGAAAAGTAGTAATCTCTCTTTGTAAAACTTCCAAATAAATATTATTTTAGATTCTGTTTCTGAAAATGTCCATCAACACACAGGCAACTAAGGAGGCCTGTATAGTTTGATTTTAAATCGAAGACACTTTGTTTAGCATCTCATTTGAGGAAACAGGTGTTGAGATGCTACAATTTAGTGGTGGCTCCAGAGCCACTTACCCTGAATATCACATGAATGTGGGCTAATTTTTATAATGTGAGACTATTTTTTAAAGCAGTATTTGGTACCACTTCCATACGAAAAAAAGAAGAAATCAATTTTTATAGTTTTCTTTTTATTTAGGGACCTTCTGAGTATATACTAAAAAACTGCAGACTAAAAGCTGATCATTCTCAGCAGGTAAAATTGCTTATTCAATACTTTAATGATCCAAAACTTCTAAACAAAAGATTTTCTTCTTTCTTCAGTTCCTTTGTTTAAAAAACCTAGAATTCATCAAATAAATGATGAAAAAAACTAATTTTTTTTAAATGATGTCAATTATCCCTTTAGGATTTAGGAGATAGATCAAAACACAGTCCTTCACACATCTCATGCTTGATGACATTGTATAGCTGAAGATTTGAAAAGTGCAAATGTGATAGATTCTCTCAGTTGCTATTTTGGTAACTTCTCCTTGGCAACCATAAGATATGAATTAAATCTTGCAATCAGAGCTGCTGTACAGTATAGACTGTGATACCAACAGCACTCTCTGAAGTTGTGCACTGCACAACACTCCCAGCGTCACATAGTGGCCCACTTTGACTATTGCCTACTCAGTGATAAAGTCTACCACAGATGATCCGAGTTATAGTTCTCAAATTTTGATGTTCACGCAAATTATGTGAAAAGGTTTTATTGATGATTATTCCTGTATTCTACTTCTTCAGACATTATAATTCAATAATTTGGGGTGGAGAGGGGCATTTTTCAAATTCACCTTATTGAAAAGTAATTCCAAGTAATTTGGATGCAGGTGGTCCACAGATTACTCTTGGAGAGATCTTTGCCTAAAGGGCACCCATTTCTAATAATATGAAAGCAGCTTCTATTGCCAGCTTATCTGCTTTCAGTAACCTGAAAGGGTAGTTACATATTTTGATTAGAATTAATAGTGCTGCTATACATATATAATCCCTCATTATCTTGTATCATCATGTTCATATTTACTGAATAAAACTTCTCAGTAAGTAGTTACTGAGTAAGTTTTTTGAAGGAAGGATACCAAAAATAGAGAGTGAAAAAGAGGTATTATTTCTCAAAACTTCTACGGTGTATTTACATAGTTAAAAAATTTCAACACTGAGACGTCTTTTCTGCTTCTATTTAATTAAAGGAGAACACAATTCATCAAAATGTTGTCAAGAAGTTGTCAAATTGACTTAAATTAAAAAGCTAGCTTTATGCTTTCTGATGATCTAAGTAACTTCAGATTTCAGGCTTTTTTAGTCTATGTATCAAGGATATAAACCTGACCTTGGGTTTTCAATAGAAAATAGTTTGGAATGACTATTTAGATTGGGGTCATAATTCACAGAAGTTCTTCTAAGAACTTTTACAGACACCATCTCATTTAACTCACAATATTTTGAAGAAAATAGCATTATCTTTTATAATTGATGAAACAGAGAGGAAGCCTACCTTGTACAAATAGAAATACAAATTGAGCATCCCAAATCCAAAAATCTGACATCTAAAATGCTCCAAAATCCGAAACATTTTGGGCACCAACAGGATCCTTAAAAGAAATGCTTACTGGAGCATTTTGGATTTCAGATTTTTGAATTTGGGATGCTCAACCAGGATGCTATACCTGAAATACTTTAAATGGCATATGGCATCGACAGATTTTTTTTCAGGTAAGAGATTTAACGGAATGTTTCATTTGGCATGTATGATAATATTGCATCATAATATTTTTATTATAGCTTTACAACTCATAATAACTCATTTGGCACTAGTCACGATCAGTGATATGAAACAATTACAAAGTGATTCATGTTAACATAACTTAGTTTAAGTTCAATAATTCCCGCTGTCACTGGAGCCATTTGTACATATTGAATTTAATCTACTCATAACTCAGGCAAAAATTGCTTCCTTTTTTTTTTCTTTCTAAATGGAGTCTTTTAGGGCCTCTTGCTGAAAAAAGAAACTAACTCTGGATAACATAAGCAAGCAAGAATGTATTAGAAGGATCTTGAGGAAACTAACAAATTTGAAGAGAAGGCTGCAGAGTCAGTCTCAGAAAAGGCAGGAACCTGGACATTCCAGAGCTGTTGGTGGCAGGAACAGTGTGGCTGAACCACTCAACCCCTCTTCTTCCCCAGAATCAAGGCATTAACCCTAACCGTTTTTTCTGTCTTTCATTTCTCCACTCAGTTCAAAATCCTAACAAAAGGAGGCTTCAGGGACTCCGTTAGCTTCTAGGATTTATCATCATACCAAGACTGCACCCACTGGAGGAAGGGAAATTCCCCAAAAAGAACTAGGTATACTGCTGAGAAAGGGAATGAATATTACTAGCAAACAACAACAATGAGTACAAATTTAGAGTTTCCAGTGCAGGATCTACAGGTGTATCCTGTCCTTCAGATCACAAATAGGCAAGGACCGAAGCTTCAGATAGCGTGGTAATTAATTGGCGAGTTCAGGATTAGTAACAGAAAGGCGCACACAGTCATTTGCCGACTTCCCTCTGTCCTAACACTGAGCTACTTGATAGCTTCAGACAGTGAACTCTGAGAAGAGTGGAGAAAGCACAGTCTTGACTAAACCCCTAATGTTCTATGTCAGGGTGAATGTGCCTGAACCAGAAGGAGCAGGGGAGACATGATTCATTTATTTAGTTTTCAAGGATAGGAGAACTGTTTATATGTTTTTCCCATGCTAAATTGTGCCACGAAGCACACCTCTTTAACTGCTCAATAAATGTTTGCTAAATTAAAATGAAGGAATAAGAATAGAAGACCTATATGCAAACAATTGGTTATTCAATATTCTGGTGACTGGTAGAGACATGGCCGTACATGTTTGTAAATCAGCTAGAAAAGACAATTGCGCAGATATTATTTTATCTAGTAGAAGCCACCTCGCTTAAGATGAATATAGTGAAAGTAGCTCAACATGGGGAATAAACAACGTTGCATTAAAGCGTTAAGATAACTCATTTGAGGGAGGGAAAAAATTATTTATAAAACTTAAAGAGTCTAAGCTATAAAGTGCAGCTTGTAAATTAGGGTGTCACTTTTGACTGATGTTTGAAGATATTGGTTCAGTATAAGGCAGTGGCACATAAGTGAAGAAATTCCTAAGCGTTGTGAGGAAGAGGTGTAAAAGCACAAGGAAAATGATTGCAATCTCCTTCTACCACACCGTGCTTCAGTGGCACATTTACTAGGTGCAGTTTGCACACTATCCTTTCAAGAGACATAATGGACTTGAGGAAGACCCAGCGAAAGGAATGTTAAATGACTAAAGGAATTATGGCACTTCTACTGATAATCATTACAATTATGTCCAACACTGCTTTAGTCCTTACTGTATGTAATCCATGTGGGAGTTCATTTTCATATACTTACTGATTGAAACCTCACAAAATCCTATGAGGCATGTAATATTATTTTATCCTCATTTTACAGATAAAGTTAACAAGGATCAGAGGCTTTAAATGGCTTGCCCAAGTCATAAAACTAAGTGGCTGAGGCAAGATTTGAACCCAGGCAATCTGGTCCTAAAGTTCATGCTACATGAAGATAGAGAAAAAACATTGAGGCCAGGCACGGTGGCTCATGCCTGTAATCCCAGCACTTTGGAAGGCTAAGGCAGGCAGATCACCTGAGGTCAGGCATTAGAGACCAGCCTGGCCAACTTGGTCAAACCCCGTCTCTACTAAATATACAAAAATTAGCCAGGCATGGTGGCGCATGCCTGCAATCCCAGCTACTCGGGAGGCTGAGGCAGGAGAATTGCTTGAACCTGGGAGGCGGAGGTTGCAGTGAGCCAAGATCATGCCACTGCACTCCAGCATGGGCGACAGAGTGAGACTCTGTCTCAAAAAAAAAAAAAATTGAAATTGAAATTTATAAAACTGTAAACCATGTTGACAGACATAACTTGGGTTTATCTTTTATTTCTCAAAACACTGAAAGTGGGTTGTATTTTCAGTCAAATAAGAGAAAGCGTTCATTTAAGCAGTGCTGGCAAAAACAAATGAACAAACAAATTTTTATTTAACACATTATTCCAAATGGTGCTAGGAATTAAAAAAAAACAGCAGGTTCAAACAAAGCTTAGATAATTTCATGGATTATAGCTTGATTTGCAGAGTAACTGCTATTTTACAGGCAAACATGAGCAATTCCCAAGTGGTTCATATGATGTTACTCTCACGATGTCTCTTCTGGCCCCCAGTTACCCCTCACATTTGAGGGGGAGGAAGTGCAGCAAGCTCAGTGCTTCCCCAGTTTTCTCCATTGAATCTATGCAATTTTTGAATTTTTAAAATAAAACAATTTTTTCTAAAATTCAACTTAATGAGTAGTTAATGGGTGTCCACTATGTGGTGGGCCCGTGAGGGTACAAAATGAATGTGTCATTCTAATTTCAAGGAGTGCTTCACCAAGGGACAGAAGAATATGTGCTTCCAGTAAGCTGGAAAACAGGTTTGAGTAGGGTGTTCAAAGAGAGACAAAAATATTGTGGGTAAGCTCAGAAAAGGGAACAACCCTGACTGGGCAGAAGTCAGGAAGCTTCACAAATGAAGTAAAGTCATCTCTGAAATTTTCTTTTTCTTCCCATATCAAGAAAGGGAGGGGGAGAACAAGGGAGGGGAGGAGGGAAGATTTAAACACAAAGTTCAGGGTTCACGTGCACATCCTTTTTTTACGACATGCCTTTCTTTTACTTCTTTTAAATTATTCTTTTAGATTTGTTTTCGTGAATAAGTAAAACAGGAAAAAAAGAACGTCAGCATCTATCCAAACTGCCGTGAGTTGAAATGGGTGTAGTGAGAGTTGATGCTGAGACTTGTAGAGAGTTGACATAGTATATAATTACTACAGTTATCTGAGTGGCACTAAATTTGTTCACCTGTCATTCTTCTAGTGGTATACATTTGCTAAAATATGATTCAAAGAAGTGTTGTTGTTTTTATAATTTGAAGAACAAAAGGCCTGTATTATATAAAATATTTTCCATTTAATATATTCTTTCTATAAAAGTTAAAAATCCAAAGAAATCTTTCAAAGTAAATTATTGTTCTCAGAAGGAAGGGTAGAAGAGTTTATACATTTGAAATTAAATTGGCTGGGTGCATAACTAAGAACATATTGAAAATGTACAGCACTTGAACCCTGCTGTGTTATCATCATAGTGAATCACAAGTTTTGCTTGGTTACTGTCAAATGGAGATAGAAATTAAATTTAAACAGAGCTTATTAAGACTTGTTAGTCTGAAGAGCACTTCATCAGCTTTAAAGTGTATGTAAGTGTCATGGCTAATTAAAATTGAGTTTTAGTGCAACTAACATAATTTTCTGTCTTAAAAATATGCTATCTGGGAACCTCTCCAGTACTTTGTCAAGATGTTCTTGGTACCATTATTAGTAATCATTAGGGACCATTATAGTTAATGTCTATTTGACCTTCCATCCAAGAAACTAAAAAAAAAAAAAAAAAAAAGCAGAGAAGAAACTTTACATGGCTTGTGTTTGGAGGACAGTTCTTTGGTGTCATTTTTTATAGATGACTGGAATTTTTCTCAAACTGAGTCAGAAGTGAAAATTAAGATATTTAAATATTGAAATCATGCTTCTCAAATATTTTAAAAACGTATGATGTAGTATAGCATGACAGGAGGAAAATAGAATACATTTGTATTATGTTTATTTGTATTAAAAGAAGTATAGGAATAAAGAAATGGTAATGGACTGTGAATAATCAAAATAAAGTTGAAATACTTTCTCAGATCCCCTGTGATGTTATCTGTTTCTTATACAGCCCTCTATCTCCATCAAAAAGTATCTTTCATCTCCAATTAAAAACTAATTGATCTCTGAGGGGGTTTTAACATATGTGCATATTCCTTGATAATACTCCCTCCAGGAGGTGAAGCTTAATTCCCTTCCCTTTGAGTGTTGGCCAAACTTAATGACTTCCTTCTAACAAATAAAGCATGGAAAAGGAGAAACAGTAACTTTACAGTAGAGAGAGCCAGCATACAACATCGTAACCAGGCCGAGGTTAACAATAACAGTGATAAATCATGTTGATATAATGTACCCTGTGATATGATGTGATGAGAAGGCACCTCACCTCTGAGGTAATCTCCCCCTAAATCCATAACTCCAGTCTATTTGTGAGAAAAATATCAGACAATCTCAAACTGAAAGACCTTATGCAAAACATCTGACCAGTAAGCTTTAAAATGTACAATTTTTAAGGTCATGAAAGACAAGGAAATACTAAGGAATTGCCACAGATTAGAAGAGACTAAGGAGACACGATAACAAACTTCAATCTGTTTTCTGGCTTAGATCGGGGCCAGGGATAGAACATAAGTGGGAGTACTGGGGAAATAAGTAAAATCTATAGTTTAGGTCATAACTCCGTACCAGCATTTCCTAGTTTTTGATCATTGTGATTTGATCATGTAGGATGTTAACATGAGGGGAAGATGGATGAAAGGTATGGGAGACTGTGCCAATTTTTCAACCTTTTATAAATCTAAAATTATTTTAAAATAAAACATTTTAAAACTAACAAATTCATGAGCAGTCATGATTCTCCTCATTACTCAGTAGCTAAGCTTCAAGGTGGTCCCTATAATCTTGCCTTCTGTGTTCCCACACTTGTGTGGTTTCCTTTGAGAGCTGACCTGTGTACAAGATTTCTGCAGAAGTGAGGGTCTGTGGTTTCTAAGGCTAGGTCACAAAAGGTGCTGGCGGTTTCACCTTGGTCTCTTGAGTTGCTTGCTCCAGGGAAAGCTAGCTTTCATGCTGTGAGTCGCTTCTGCTGCCCTAAGTCCCATATGAGAGGAGCTAGTGCATTTTTCCTTGACCATGGATTGAGTTACATTCCAGAGGTCCACAAACCAGATAGTGTAAAATTTCTTACATTTGTTATGCTGGAGCTTTGTTTCCTTGTTCTTAATGTCTGATTTTAAAGTTGATAGTAAATTTTAGGCTCTTGCACTTCTTTCTGCAAAAAAATGGCTTTTACATTACAACGACGTTGTCTTATAAATTCTCTTGCACTTTTATAATTTTAAGACCTTCATTCATAAAATGACACATTCATTACATCAGCCATTAGACTATTTCAAGGTGCTGTTTAGTCGCAAAAAGTTCATTATCGAGAAAACAAGTCTAACCATTTATAATTTCTCACAATTTCTCTCCAGTGTGCACTGACTTCTGACTAATTTCTCTCCTATGTAAATAAGAATACCTTTAGCCACATTTAAATTCAAGTTTTCTGTCAAATGTGATTTTTAAAAAAAATTTAAGGACCCCTCAATAGAATAAGAGATCACATAATTTTTTGCTATAATGAACATTACATTTTCTGACCAACAACATCTGTTTCTTTGTTGGATGGCGGGAATTCTTGGGATAGTTTGTAGGTTTTATGCTCATTGTTTTCTCTTTGTAAAATTAATAGGTGTAAATGTGACAAAATGAATCCTTGATTTAATAATACCTTACCTTTAAACTTCAAGCTCACCTCTTAGTAAACTCCAAATAATTATGAAATAGTTATTATTCAATTTATTCAGTTCTACATGAACTGAACAACTATGTATTAATACTTATTATTAATACACAATGGGCTTAACCTATTAGGGATTGCACATTAACCAATAGCCACAGAATTTCATTCATAGTGTCAATAGCATATTCCCTACTAACGTGTGCATCTTGTAGACGTTTAATGTTCATTTCTTCTCTATGAATATTCTTTCCTCTCAATTAGATATATTAGCTTTGATTTAAACACCTTCTGAATCATTCATTGTCCTGGAAGGAAAGAGGATTTACTCAGATGATTTAAATGAAGAAAGCTTTTAAAATAAAGAATTTGTTTACTAAGGAAAGAAATAGAGGATATGGAAGGATCCAGAGAATAGAAATGGTAGGAATGAGTTATTAAAAAAAAAATAGAACTGAAAACAAGGGAAGAAGCAAGCCCCAGGGAGGGCTAGAGCTCTAACAGAGAGATCACACAGTGGGAGTGGTAGTCTTTAAAAATCTAATTGCTTCACAGTAATTTTGCCAAAGCAGTGAAGGTGCAGGGAGGAAATACCCCAGTTTCTCTCTCAGCCTATCTGATAATCTCATGCTTTACTGCCATTACTTTCCACAGGCAAAATCCAATCAGAAGCCAGCTAGCTTGGCAGGCTGTCCTAGAGATCAGCCACCCAGGCTTCCAGAGCAGGGCAGAGAAGTATGAAAATTGATTTTGGAAAGGGGGCTAATGGAGAGCAAACACCATAAGAAAATGCTTTATTGGCAGCAAGCATTTTGTCTTTCCAGGTCATATTTTAAATATGCTTAAATATAAGGAAAAATTTATACATGTTTGAGATTTCATGTAAATATTTATATAAGTTGAATAATTATAATATTCCTGAATATGACATTTATTTCTTCTCAAGAGATAATATTTCTGACAATAAATAAGAAAGAAAAAAACTACCTGGTAGGTAATCTTGAAATTAATTTGTATAAATTTGAGCAAGTATTGAAACAAACCAAAGTGGATTCCTGTTCAGGACTGTGGACAAGTACCACGGACAGCTACCACAGCGCTGCTTTTTAGGTTTTTTGTTTGTTTGTTTTATTTCAAATTATTTATTTTTAATTTTGGAGTATGTAGTAGGTGTATCTATTTATGGCATACATGACATATTTTGATAGAGGCATGCAATGAGTAATAATCACATCAGGGTAAGTGGGGTATCCATCACCTCAAGCATTTATCCTTTGTGTTACAAACCATCCAATCATACTTTTTAAGTTATCTTAAAATGTACAATTATTATTGACTGTAGTCACCCTGTTGTGCGGTCACATACTAGATCTTAGTCACTCTTTCTATTTATGTACCCATTAACCATCCCCATTTCCTCCCCACCCTCCACTTCCCAGCATCTGACAACCATCATTCTATTTTCTATCTCCATGAGCTCAAGTGTTTTAATTTTAGCTCCTACAAATAAGTGAGAACATGTGAAGTTTGTCTTTTTGTGCCAGGATATTTTACTTAACATAATGACCTCCAGTTCCATCTATGTTGTTGCAAATGACAAGATCTCATTTTTTATGGCTAACAGTACTCCATTGTATTTATATACCACATTTTCTTCATTCATCTGTTGATGGACACTGAGGTTGTTTCCAAAATTTGTCTATTGTGAACAGTGCTGCAGTAAACACGGGAGTGCAGGTATCTCTTCGATAATACGAATTCACTTTCTTTGCATAATATATCTAGCAGTGAGATTGCTGGGTCATATAATAGCTCTATTTTTAGATTTGGAGAAACTGGCAAACTGTTTTCCATTGTGGTTGTACTAATTTACATTGCTACCAACAGTGTATGAGGGTTCCCTTTTCTCCACATCCTCATCTGCATTTGTTATTGTCTGTCTTTTAGATAAAAGCCATTTTAACTGGGGTGCTATAGCATTGTAGTTTTAATTTGCATTTCATAGATGATCAATGATGGTGACCACCTTTTCATATACGTTTGTTATTTGTATGTCTTCTTTTGAGAAATGTCTATTCAGATATTTTGCCCATTTTTAGTTGCATTATTAGACTTTCTTCCTATAGAGTTGTTTGAGCTCCTTATATATTCTGGTCATTAATCTCTTCTCAGATGGGCAGTTTGCAAACATTTTCTGTGGGTTTATGTCTTCACTTTGTTGATTGTTCCCTTTGCTGTGCAGGAACTTTTAAATTGATGTAATCCCATCTGTCCGCTTTGGCTTTGGTTGCCTGTGCTTTTGGTATATTAACTCAAATTGAGTTTCCCCATGTTTTCTTGTAGTAGTTTCATAATATGATGACTTAGATTTAAGTATTTAGTCCATTTTGCTTTTCTTAATATGGCAAGAGACAAGGGTCTAGACTCATTCTCCTTCATATGGATGTCCAGTTCTCCTAGCACCATTTATTGAAGAGACTGTCATTTCTCCAATATGTTCCTGGAATCTTTGTTGATAATGAGTTCACTGTCGATGTATGGATTTGTTTCTAGGTCCTCTATTTTGTTCCATTGGTCTATGTGTCTGTTTTTATGCCAGTGTCATGCTGTTTTGGTTACTATAGCTCTGCAGTATAATTTGAAGTCAGATAATACTAGTCTTCCAGTTTTGTTCCTTTTGCTCAGGATAGCTTTGGCTATTCTGGGTCTTTTTTGGTTCCATATAAATTTTAAGATTGTTTCTCTATTTCTGTGAAGAATTTCATGAGTATTTTGATAGAGATTGTATTCCATCTGTAGATTGTTGTAAGTAGTATCGACATTTTGAGTATTTATTCTTCCAATCTATAAACATAGAATATCTTTCCATTTTTGTGTCCTCTAATTTCTTTCATCAATGTTTTATAGTTTTCATTATAGATCTTTCACTTCTTTGGTTAAGTTAATTTCTAGGTATTTAATTTTATGTGTAGCAATTATCAGTGGAATTATTTTCTTGATTTCTATTTCAGGTTGATTGCTGTTGGCATATATAAATGCTACTGATGCTTTATGTTGATTTTGTATCCTGCAACTTTATTGAATTTGTTTATCAAATAATTTTTGTGGAGTCCTTAGGTTTTTCCAAATATAAGATTACATAATTTGCAAACAAGGATAATTTGACATCTTCTTTTCCAGTTTGGATGCCCTTTTTTTAAAATTTTTTTTTGTTGACTGCCCTAGCTAGGAATTCCAGTATTATGTTGAATAAAAGTGCTGAAAGTGTACATGCTTGTTGCTTACCAGATCTTAGAGGCTAGGCTTTCAGTTTTTCTCCATTCCATATGACATTAGCTGTGGATCTGCATATATTGACTTTTATTAACTTTTATCTGGTGTTTTCCTTCTATACCCAGTTTTTTAGGGTTTTTATCATGAAACAATGTTAAGTTTTATCAAATGATTTTTCAGCATCAGTTGAAATGATCACATGGTTGTTATCCTTCATTCTGTTGATATGATGTGTTGATGGATTTGCATATGTTGAACCATCTCTGTATTCCTGGGATAAATCTCACTTGGCCATGATGGATGATGTTTTTAATGTGTTGTTGGATTCAGTTTGCTAGTATTTTGTTGAGGATTTCTGATCCATGTTCACCAGGGATATTGGCCTGTAGTTTTCTTTTTCTTGATGTGTCTTCGTCTTGTTTTGGTATCAGGGCAATACTGATCTCATAGAATGAGGTTGGAAGTATTCCCTCCTCCTCTGTTTTTTAGAACAGTTTGAGTAGGATGTTTAAATGTTTGGTAACATTCAGCAGTGAAGCCATCAGGTCCCAGGCTTATCTTTGTTAGGATACTGTTTATGGTAGCTTTGATCTGGTTACTTCTTATTTGTCCATTCAGGTTTTGGATTTTTTCGTGGCTCAATCTTGGTAGGCTTCATCTCACTAGGCATTTTTTTTTTCATTTCTTCTAGTTTTTCTAATTTATTGGCTGACAGTTACTCATAGTAGCCTCTAATGATCATTTGAATTTCAGTGGTATTGGGTTTAATGTCTCCTTTTCCATTTCTAATTTTATTTATTTGGGTCTTCTCTCTGTGTATTTTGTTAGTCTGGCAAGAGTTTTCTCAATTTTGTTTATCTTTTTAAAAACAAACTTTTCATTTTAGTCATCTTTTTTATTGTTTTCTTCATTTCATTTTCATTAATTTTTGCTCTAACCTTTATTATTACTTTTTCTTTAATAATTTTGGGTTTGGTTTGCTCTTGCTTGTCTGATTCTTCAAGATGCATCATTAGGTTTTTTTTTTTTATTTGAAGTTTTTCTACATTTTTGGTGTAGGCGCTTATAGTTATAAAATGTCCTCTTAGTACTGCTTTTGCTGTATCCCATAGGTTTTGTATATTGTGTTTCCATTATCATTTGTTTCAAGAAATTTTTTAATTGCTCTCTTAATTTTTTCACCCACTTACTAATCATTTGGGGGCATATTATTTAATTTCCATGTGTTTGCATAGTTTTAAAAATTTCTCATTATTGATTTCTAGTTTTATTACATTGTGGTCTGAGAAGATGTTCAATATATTTCAATTTTTTTAATGTCTTAAGACTAGTTTTCTGGCCAAACATATGGTTTGTTTTAGAGAATGATTCATGTGCTGTGGAGAAGAATGTGTATTCTGCAGCCGTTGGATGAAATGTTCTGTAAATATCTATTAGGTCCATTTGGTCTAGGTGCAGATTAAGTCCAATGTTTTGTTGATTTTTCTGTCTGGGTCATCTGTCCAAGGCTGAAAGTGGGGTGCTAAAGTCTTCTTCTATTAATGTATAGGGGTCTACCTCTCTCTTTAAGTCTAACATTTGCTTTAAATATCAGGGTGTTCTAATGTTGGGTGCATATATATTTACAATTGTTATATCCTCTTATTGAATTGACCCCGTTATCATTATATAATGACCTTATTTTTCT
Organism: Pan troglodytes; assembly: GCF_028858775.2. Lineage (NCBI taxonomy): Eukaryota > Metazoa > Chordata > Mammalia > Primates > Hominidae > Pan > Pan troglodytes. Next base: position 26,655,302 of record NC_072415.2, read on the forward strand.
CTTTTTTATAGTTTTTGTTCTGAAATCTATTTTGATGTAAGTATAGCTACCATGCTCTTTTTTGGTTTCCATTTGCATGAATTATCTTTTTCCATCCCTTTTATTTTCAGTGTATATATTTCTTTATAGGTGAAGTGCCCTTCTTGTAGGCAACAAGTCTTTTTTTAAAAAATTTTATCTGTTCAGTCACTCTATGTCTTTTGATGGGAGAGTTTAGTCCATTTACATTCAATGGTATTACTGACAAGTAAGGACTTATTCTTGTGATTTTGTTACTTGTTTTCTGGTTGTTTTGTGGTCTTCTTTTCCTTCTTTTCTTCCTTCCTGGCTTCCTTTTAGTGAAGGTCATTTTCTCTTGTGGTCTGTTTTCATTTATTGCTTTCTATTTTTTTGTGTATACACTGTTTTTTTTTTTTTTTTTTTGAGGTTACCATGAGTCTTGCAAATAATATCTTATAATACACTAGTTTAAACAGATAATGTCTTAACACTGATTATATAAACAAATTAACAAGCAAAGAGAAAACTAATAAAAACTCTATACTTTAACTTTGTCCCCACACTTTTTAACTTTTTTGTTATTTCTATTTATATCTTATTATACCACCTATGCCTTGAAAAGTTTTTGTAGTTATTATTTTTAATCAGATTATCTTTTAATCTTTCTACTCAAGATATGAAAAGTTTACCCACCACAGTTACAATGTTATTATATTTTGTTTTCCTGTGCATTTACCATTACCATTGATTTTTATACCTTCAGATATTGGTCATTAAAGTCCTTTTCTTTTAGACTGAAGAACTCTCTTTAGCTTTTCTTATAGGACAGGTCTGGTGTTGATGAAATATTTCAGCTTTTCTGTTGGTCTTGAAATGTCTTTATTTCTCCTTCATGTTCAAAGAATATTTTTGCTGGATATCCTATTCTAAGATCAATGGTTTTTTTCTCCTTCAGCACCGTATATATATAAGGCCACTCTCTCCTGGCCTATAAGGTTTCCACTGAAAAGTCTGCTGCCAGGTGCATCGGAGTTTCATTGTATGTTATTTGGTTCCTTTCTCTTGCTGCTTTTAGGACTCTTTCTTTAATCTTGACATTTGGGAGTTTTATTATTAAATATTTTGTAGTCTTTAGGTTAATCTGCTTGATGTTCTATAACCCTTTTGTACTTGAATATTGCTACCTTTCTTTAGGTTGGGGAAGTTCTGTGTTATTATCCCTTTGAACCTTCTACCTCTATCTCTCTCTCTCTGTCCTTTTTAAGGCCAATAACTCTTATATTTACCCTTTGAGGGCTATTTTTTAGAACTTGTAGGTATGCTTCATTCTTTTTTATTAATTTTGCTTTTATCTCCTCTGACTGTGTATATACAAATACTCTGTTTTCAAGCTCACTAATTCTTTCTTCTGCTTGATCAGCTCTACTGGTAAGAGACACTGATACATTCTTCAGTATGTCATTTGCATTTTCAACTTTTTTCTGCTTGATTTCTTTTAATAATTTAAGTATTTTTGTTAAATTTATCTGATAGGATCTTGAATTCCTTCTCTGCGTTTCCTTGAATTTCATTGAGTTTCCTCAAAAAAGCTATTTTAAATTCTCTATCTGAAAGGTCCTATATCTCTGTCTTTCCAGGATTGGTCCCTGGTGCCATATTTAGTTCATTTGGTGAGGTCATGTTTTCCTGGATCGTCTTGATGCCTGTAGATGTTCATCAGTGTCTGGGCATAGAAGAGTTAGGTATTTATGGTAGTTGTCACGGTCTGGGCTTGTTTGTACCTGTCCCTCTTGGGAGGACTTTCCAGGTATCTATGGGTTGTGGGTATTGTGATCTAAGTTTTAGGTCACTGCAACCATAACTGCATTAAGTGGCACCCCCATCCTTGTAATGCTGTGACTCTTCCAGCCTCATAGAGGCTTGAAGATCTGACTGCTGAAATGGATGATTCCCCTCTGGCTAGAGCTGGTTTAAATGCTACCTTCATGGTTCTTGGTAGTATTGCATGAGATACAAAAGAATTTTCTGGATTACCAGGCAGAGCCTCTTGTTTTATTCCCTTACTTTCTCCCAAAGAAACAGAGTATCTGTGTGTGCACGCATGTGTGTGTGGGTGGGTGTGAGTGTGTGTACCTGAAGCTGGGGGAGCAGTGACATAAGCCTTCCTGTGGGCATCACCACTGTGAATGCACTAAGACCTGAAGCCAGCACAGCACTGGGTCCCCCAAAAGCCTACTGTAAATACTTTCTTGCTACCTCCTATGTTTTCTCAAGGCCTTAGGGCTCTACAATCTGCAGGTGGCAACACCAGCCAGGCTTGTATCCTTCTCTTCAGTGTAGTGAGTCCCCCTGGCCCCGGGTGGGTCCAGAGATATGGGCCCAGAGCCAAGACCTGGAGACAGATACCTTTGGAACCTACCTGGTGCTCTATTCCACTGTGGCTGAGCTGGCACCCAAACACAAGACAGTTCTTCCCACTCTTCTCTCCCCTTTCCACAGGCAGAGGAGTCTTCCTCCGTGTCTGCCACCACCACAGGCCTGCAGGTTGTATTGCCAGGCTACTGCCAGTGTTCACTCAAGGCCCAAGGGCTCTTCAGTCAGCTTATGGCAAATGTGGTCAGGCCTGAAACTCACCCTTCAGGGATGTGGGTTCCCATATGGCCCAGGGCAGGTCTAGAAATGCTGTCCAAGAGCTTAGCCTGGTATCACGGACCCCAAGATCCCCCTTGGTACTCTACCTCCTTATGGCCAAACTGATACCTAGTCTGTTTTCTTTACTCGTTTCTGCTTTTCTCAAGAAGAAGGGGTCTCTCCTCATAGCCATGACAGCTGTGAAACAGTTGGTCACACCTGAAGTCAGCACATCTCAGAGTCTCACCCAATGCCCAGAGAGTGTGGATGCCCACAGTGTGTGCTACCTGGCTACTGCTGCTGATTATTCAGAGGCCAAAAGCTCTTTAGTCAGCCCGTGATGAATCCTGCCAGGACTGAGTTCTTCCACTCAAGGCAGCAGGTTCCCTTCTGGCCCAGGTTGTGTCTAGAAATGTCAACCAGGAGTTGGGGCCTGGAATGAGTGTCTCAGGACTCTGCTCAGTGTTCTATGCTCATTCTCATTTCTCTAACTAGAATTTTCCAAGTTGTATTTAAATGATTGAAGCTATTATCTGACTGGTTATATAAAAATGTCATGAGGTTACAGCTAAGAATTAAGTTATAATGATTTAGCTCTTTAATGTAGACATTCATCTTCCTGTGGCAATGATATGTGCCATAAGGATGCTCTTTGGACTACTTCTCTGTTCTCTGTATAGACTGGGAAGGGTGATATTTTATGTTATAGTAGTGGATTCTGAAAAAAGTGAGTCTGACACCACTAATACACTTTCAAGAAAATTTTGCATTTCTGACAAGGAAATATAAACATTTAGAGTAGCATTCAGAATTATAGTAATGCCTTTACATATCTGGTGACCATTTTAATATCTATTGTTGTTACATAATCTTGAGATTTATTAAAATAAATGATGAAATTCTGCATGACCTCACTAACCACACTTTTCTAACTATGTAAACTAGATTATTTCCTGTAAACAAATGCGATGATACTGTGATCTTTGCACATCTTATTCAAATGTTGTGAGTACCCGCTGATACCTCAAAGTGCTATATAAAAGGCTGCAACTATTTTGGTACATAATTGTAGACTAACACACTGAAATACAAGGTTTCAAACATGGATCTGTTCTTGGAATACTTTTTCCATTTGGAAAATATAAGAAACAGTGAACTAGGCCAGTCTCACTCTCTAATAAATTATACATTTTATTCCTGCATAAACATGTTTCAAACTCAGCTGGAGATAAGAAAATGTATTTTTATATGTTTATTAAATATTAATTTAAAGGTCAGCAATATTTATAAAACATCTGTAGGGTATGAAGTATAAAAATGTACTAAATGCTTCACACACCGTTTAAAAAGAAAATAATAACAGTATTTTATTTTATTTTATTTTATTTTATTTTATTTTATTTTATTTTATTTTCTTAGAGAGACAGGGGTCTTGCTATGTTGCTAGTACGATGGTCTTAATCTCCTGGACATAAGTGCTTCTCGTACCTCAGCCTCCAGAGTAGCTGAGACTACATATTTGTACCACCATACCCAGCAAAAATCTTTAATATGTGTTTATCATTTCTTTTATTTCTTTTCTGTTTATGGTCATTCCAATATTTTAACTATGTCCTCTTATTTTCTTTCTACATTTTAACTCCCCCAAATTAGACATTATTATGGTTTTATTCAGTGAGTGCCTGTATCAGTTTACCCACATTTTTGCCACTTTCTTGTCCATCATTATTCTTGCATCTTAGCCTTCCATCTTGTATCATTTTTTTTTCTGTCTAAAACATATCTTTTGGAATTCCCTATAGGGAAACACCACTGGCAAAACAAACTCTTCATTTTTTAAAATTTATATTATAAAGTCCTTAATTCTGCCTTGTTCTTGGAAGATATTTTTACTCAATATACTATTCTAAGTTGATAGTATTTTCTTGCAGTTTTTATATTACTCCACTAACTCCTGACTTCCATTGTTGTTGCTGAAGAATTAGTTGTCTAACTATAGTGAATCACCTAAAAAGCAAACTGCAAATGAGCATATCTTTATCTGCAGTTTTACCCTGATGTACAGAATTGTTAATTGTCTGATTTATCATGCTGGGAATTTTGGTGCCTTGTATATCAGGTACTCCAAGATTCAAAAATGGGCACGGGCTCTGCCTCATGGAGTTTATGAGAGAAGGAAATGAGAGAAAACAAAATAAACACCAGAAACAAGCATGGTTTGGGGCAAAAGGTTAAGCATTATGTTTGGGGCACATTGAATATCACTTTAAGGCATGTAAGCAGAGACATAAAGTAGGCAATTGGATATATGTGTCAGAAATTCAGAGAAGTTTGGACTGAAAGCATATGTTTGAATATTATTTAAGTAAAGAAAGAAAATAAAATCGTCTGATGAAGTTGTCTAAGAAGAGAATATAGAATGAAAAGAGATGATGTTTTAGCAGAGAAAACTGAGAAACTACTATATTTAATAGTCAAGGAAACAGGGAATGAGAAGGACTGAGGGGCAACAACAAGGTTTTGGGAAAAAATCAGGAATATTCGTGTTCAAAGATGCAAGAGATTCTTCTGAAAAGACTTTCAAAAAGAAGGTAGTGATCAACTATTTGAAATGCTGCTTAGAGAGATCAGCTAAAGTCACACTGAAAAATCGCCATTTAACTTACTGACATGTAAATGTGAAGAGATAACCCTGAAGTCAGATTTTAAGCAGGTTGAGGAGTAATGGGGAGGGAGAAAATGGAGGCAAAAAGTCATGTACAAGTCAACATAGAGTAAAGTATGAGGCAGTAAAAAATACCTTTAAAATTTCAGCGGGCACACTATTGCAAGGGTTGATTTTGTGCTCAAACTCCGTGTACTGTCAGTCAACTTCACGTCTGCTGATGTCCTGCATCTTCCAGGACCAGGGTGAAGCAGCAGGTGTTATTCTGAGGCATCGTTGGTCTTATGATGGAAGAAAAAGAGAAAGGGGTAGGTGCATGTAATTACTCTAAAAGCTGCTTCTTGGAAGCAGCACACATAACTTTCATATATATTTTATTGATGAGAGAAAGTCACATAACCAAACCTGATGTCAGTGAGGCAGCAATAGAGAGGGAATATTTTAATTAAATATACAATCTGTCATATGTACAGAGAGCTCTTTTGATTATTTTTATTGTAAATGAGGAAAATGGGAAACAAGAAGCCATATAAGTTGAGAGAATTTTTTTAATGGAGATAATTGATAATGTTTAATTATAACAGGCAAGGGATTCAATTGTAAGAAAATTATTGAATATGTGGGAATAAGAGCGGATGGTTGCTATTTTGAGGTTCCCAAAAACATAGGATTCAAGTTACAGTCTTGCATTGCACAGTAACCAGAATACATTCTGAGAAATGTGTTGCCAAGCTAGTTCATTGTTGTTCAAACATCAACAAAAACCTAGATGGTAGAGACTACTATGTACTACATGACATAGCCTATTGCTCATGGGCTACAAACCTGTATAGCATATGACTGTACTGAATACTGTAGGTAATTATAACATAGTGGTAAATATTTGTGTATCTAAACATATCTAAACATAGAAAAAGCACCGTGAAAATATGATATTATAATCTTATAAGACCACTGTCACATATGTGGTCCATTGTTGACCTAAATATCATTATATATTGCATTGCTGTGTAAGAAGAGGCCCTGGACCTAGATAGAAAGAATTTCTTCCCTGCTCATCAAATAAACATTTTTAAAAACAGTAAGAGTTCATCTAGATAGATTTGTAGGTTTGTTAGGGAATACTAGATGGAATTTCCATATATATGATGGCTTCTTCTTGTGTGAAGTAGATCGCAAGAAATTTACCATGTCAATGGAGAACATTAAGGAATTTGTCCAAGCTTGAGGCAAATGGAAACGTTTTGAAACAATCACTGTGGGAGAAACTAGAGAGAGTGGAAAATAAAACTATAGTCAAATTGCTTATCCGTTCTGAGGGCCATTTGATGTTGTTGATGACAAATTTACAGTGTTGCCATCCACCCTCTTCTGATTTCCCCACCTGTGCTTGCACAAATGGAGGCAAAATAACCCAGTTGAGTTGCACTCATGCACAGTTGGGATTTTGCCAGATGGAAGTGAAGAAATGAGAACAAAGGATACTAAGTTCTTGGCAAGAGTCTTAATGAAATTATGAGCCATAGAATCTAAATTGGAAAAAGAAGGAAAGAAAGAGAGATTTTATGTACTGTCTTTGTTCACAGATGTAAAGAAATCGATCCCATTCAAAACAGCATAAAAAATACTTAGGGGTAAATTTACCCAAGGAGGTGAAATACACTGAAAACTATAGAGCATTGATGAAAAAACTGTAGAGAACACAAATAAATGGAAAAGTATTCTGTGTTCACAGATTAGAAGAATTAGTGTTAAAATGTCCACACTACCCAATGTGATGTACAGATTCAGTGCAATCCCTATCAAAATTCCAATGTCATCTTTCATAGAAACAGAAAAAACAGTCCTAAAATTTATATGGAACCACAAAAGACCTAGAATAGCCAAAACAATCTTGAGCAAAAAGAACAAAGCTGGAGGAATCACACTACCTGACTTCAGAATCTATCACAAAGATGTATTAATCAAAACAGCATAGTCCTGGCATAAAAACAGACACACTGAACAATAAAACAGGATAGAAACACCAGAAATAAACCCAGCCATTTATAGTCAATTCATTTTTGACAAAGGTACCAAAAACTCACAATAGAGAAGGGACAGCCTCTTCAATGAACAATATTGAGACAACTGAATATCCACAAACAGAAGATTATAATTAGATGCTTAGTTAATACCATACACAAAAATCAACTTAAAAATGGATTAAAGATTAAATAGACTAAAGACATGAAACTATAAAGCAACTAGAAGAACACATAATAGAAATCTCCGTAACATTGGTCTGGGCAGTGATTTTTTAGATATGACCCCAAAAGCACAGGCAACAAAATAAAAAATAAACAAATAGGATTACATCAAACTAAAGAGCTTCTGCAGAGCAAAGGAAACAGTAGTGTGAAGAAACATTGCATGGACTGGGAGAAAATATGTGCAAACCATATATCTGATAAGGGGCTAATATTCAAAATATTTAAGGAACTCAAACAACTCAATGGCAAGAAAACAAATAACCCAGTCCAAAGAAATGGGCAATGGACCTAAATAGACACTTCTCAAAAGACGACATACAAATGGCCAACAGGATATATGAAAAAATGTTTATTATTTTAATCATCAGAGAAACGCAAATTAAAACCCCAATGAGATATCATCTTATACCTGTAAGAATGGCTATTAACAAAAAGACAAAAGATAACATGTTGACAAGGGTGTGGAGAGAAAGGAACTGTTGATGGGAATTTAAATTATTATAGCCATTATGGAAAACAATTTGGAGACTCCTTAAAAAAAAAAAACAACAAAGATAGAACTAGCATAAGACCCAGCAATTCCACTCGGTATATATCTAAAAGAAATGAAATAAATATATCAAAGAGATATCTGCACTATCATGCTTATTGCAGCATTATTCACAATAGCTAGGATGTGAAATCAACCTAAGTGTCAATCAGTGGGTTAATGGATAAAGAAAATGTGTGTGTGTGTTTGTGTGTGTGTGTGTGTGTGTGTGTATGTATGTATGTATGTATACACATTTTCTTTATCACTTAGGTATATACACACAACAGACACATAGCCTTAACCTGGAGGATATTATGCTAAGTGAAATAAGCCAGACACAGAAAGACAAATACTGAGTTTTACTTATATGTGGAATCTTAAGAAGTTGAATTCATAGACGTATAGAGTAGAATGATGGCTATCAGAAGCTGGGGTGGGACATGAATGAGGAAAAGGAGATGTTGGTGAAAGGGTATAAAATTTAATTTAGATCGGAGGAATAAGCTTTAGTGATCTATTGCACAGAATAGTGACCATAATCAATAATAATGTATTATATATTGCTAAATTGCTAAAAGATTAGGTTTAAATGTTTTCATCACAAAAAAAGTTATATGAGGTGATGAATTTTCTAATTAGCTCAATTTAATCATTCTACATTGTAAATATATATCAAAATATCACAATATATCACCCCTACAAACATATACAATTACTATTTGTCAACTTAAAAGGTTTAAAAAGGAACAACTACAAAGCTACAATAATTAACACAGCATAGTATTGGTGAAAAGACAGAAAAATAGATCAATACAGCAGAATAGAGAGCCCAGAAATAGACTCATGCAAATGTTGTCAACTGATCCTTGACAAAGAAGCAAAAGCAGTTCAGTGAAGAAAGGACAGACTTTTCAACAAATGGTCCACATGCAAAAAAAAAAAAAAATTCTAACAGATCTTACACCTCTCACAGAAATTAAATAAAAATAAATCGTAGACAGACACGTAAATTGCAAAACTGTAAAACTTCTAGAAGATAAGAGGGAAAAATGTACATGACTTTAGTTTTAGCAGTGTGTTTAGATATAATACCAAAAGTACAATTCATGAAAGAAAAAAATTGATAACTTGGATTTTATTAAAATTAAAAACTACTTTCAGAAAAAACCTTTTTATACATCTATTGTTTTATTGAGGGATCTCCATACTGTTTACCAAAAGACACAATAAAGATAATAGAAAGACAAGCCACAGACAGGGAGAAAATATTTGCAGAATATGTGTTTGGTAAAGCATTTGTATCCAAAGTACACAAAGAAATCTTCAAACTCAACAATAAGAAACAACTAACCAAGGAAATGGGAAAAAGGTCTGAACAGACATCTCACCAAAAACAATATACAATCTGAGTCATGGCACCAAATATATATATATATATATATATATATATATATATATATATATATAGTGCGTGTGTGTCTGTGTGTGTAGACGGTAAGTAAGCATATGAAAATACACTGAACATCATCTATCATTAGAGAACTGCAGTACCAAATGCTGGCAAGGATGCAGAGAAACAGGAACTTTCATTCATTGCTGGTGGAAATGTGAAATGGTACAGCCGCTTTGGAAAACAGTGTCACTTACAAAATATAACCACATGTACTAGCAATCATATTCCTTGGTATTTATCCAATTCAGTTAAAAATGAATTTCCACACTGTAACCTGAACATGAATATTTATATGAGCATTATTCATATTTGTCAAACCTTAGAAACAACCAAGATATCCTAGGTGAACATTTAAACAAACTATGGTACAAAAATAGAGTGAAGTATTATTCAATGCTAAAAAGAAATGAGCAGCCAAACCTCAAAAAGGTGTGCAGGGACCCTTACATACAAATGGCTAAGTGAAAGGAGGCAGCCAGAAAAGGCTGTATACTGCATCTTCTCAAGTATATCACGTTCTGGTATAGGTGAAAATACAGACAGAAAAAAGATCAGTGGTTCCCAGGAGTTCAGAAAGAGGGAGAGAGGGACGGATATATGGAACACAGGAGACATTTAGGGCAGTGAAACTATTCAATATGATACTGTAACAATGGATACATAACATTATTGTTTGTCAAAATTCCTTGAACTGTACAACACAAACGGTGAATCCTCATGTAAATTATGGACTTTGGTTAATAATAACATATTAATATTGGCTCATCAATTGCAATAAATGTACCCCGCTCATGCAAGATGCTACTAATAGAGGAAACTGAATGATGTTGGGTTTTATGAGAACTCGCCATACTTTTCATTCAGTTTTTCTGTAAACCCAAAACTGCTCTAAAAATAAGGTCTACCAATTTAAAAGTTCAGTCATAATCTCTTTAATCCTAACTGTGAGGCAGTAAGATAGAAGTTGTCTATTCTAAGCCTTCTGTGCTTGTCTTAATAATGGAATCCTACAAAGATAGTGCAAGGTAACTCTACGATTCAATCATTGTTGCATTAAGCTAGGATATATTTACTCATGCTTAGCAAAGTGATGTGAATGTGTCTATACATGTGTTCGTGTATGGCATGTCCCTGATTTTTCTAAACATTCAAAATGGTGTTTAAAAAATTTGACTATGAACATGAATGAAAATAAACAGGGAGAAAATTAAAGAGTGTAACATTTAAAATTAGTTGGTAGGTGATATGGTTTGGCTCTGTCACCAGCCAAGTCTCATTGAATTGTAGTTCCCATAATCCCCATGTGTCATGGGAGGGACCTGGTGGGGGGGTAATTTAATCACGAGAGCGGTTACACTCATGCTGTTCTCATGATAGTGACTGAGATCTCACAAGATCTGATGGTCTTATAAGGGGCTTTTCTCCAGCTTCACTCTGCACTTCTCCTTGTTGCCGCCATGAGAAGGACGTGTTTGCTTCCCCTTCTGCCATGATTGTAAGTTTCCTGAGGCCTCCCAGCCATGCTGAACTGTTAGTCAATTAAACATCTTTCCTTTATAAATTACCCAGTCTCGGGTATGTCTTTATTAGCAGCGTGAGAATGGACTAATACATTTAGGAGACGGTGAATTTAAAGGATGCAATACATTTTTGTGTTCTAAAATTGCTTCAGGTGTATTCCCTTTTTGTCTATGTCCCTAGTGCAATCCTTAACCTTCTTTCAGTGAATTTTCAGTCTGCATCTTCCTACCCAAATGTGTTCCTGCTCCCACTTTTAGCAGGAGAAATGGACCACCAACATCAGGAGGAGATGCACTGCCAGAGATGTGATGTTTTACCTTTGCTATGAAAATTGCATTTCTGCTTGTTTTAAAAACACACCAAGCCATTACTTGAGTTTTAAAAATCTGCCAATATCCTTGGCATAGAAAGGATGCCCCAAATTAATGCTGATTCGCTTTTGGACAGCAAATGAACCCATCTGTTTTAATGAAAGGGGGAAAAAATGTCCCTCTTACTGGCCACATAGAACCAGAAATACTGACTGCAGTATCAGGGAATGGTTACTGTCCTTCCAAGAGTATTTACTTTTAAGGTTCATTTGTTAGATCTATTCGTTGAAAACACAGCATCAAGGCTGACAGAAACCTGGATCATATGAGATACGCCGTTCAAAGAATGAGACTCTGCTCGTCCCCTTAGTTATTTGTTAATATCTTCACTATTTCTCATGAAAATCTTGGAATTTGTGTAAGGCCTGTCTTTAAATATTGACATAGATAATTGGTAGCAACATAAGTGCTGCATAAAATAGCATTTTGTCATTCATAATTTTATTTTAAGATACTTTGTGGTGATACCTCTGAGTTGATCTATATCTAGATAATTTTTAATTTAAATTAATGCAATAAAAATAATTTATGCAGATGGCATCATTTCAAAATATTTTAGCTTATGACTTTCTTGGCTCTATGGTATATAAGATATTGATAATACAAAATTGTCTTGCATATTATGAAAAGGGAAACTGGAGCAAAATACAATAAAGTGAGAATAAAGAGAACAAATTTGATACTACAGTAAAATAAATCTCAGCTTTCCCGATAAGTTAACCTGAACTCTTTATCTCTTTCCTTATCTATTTATTGGCCTAAAATGTCGTTCTTTTTATTGTACATTTTCTTATCAGAGGGAAGACACTGGATCAAGAATTGTATTAATATCCTAATAATTAAGGAAAAAATTCTGGTGTTTATTTTCTTTTAGTGGGATTCTCTTCCTAAATGAACCAGATAATTAATTTTGTTCTCCAGAATAGAAAATTGCCCTGATTAGACTAAGTTCAAATGGAATTCACTGCTAAGGTTAATTAATTCTAGTCCCCTGGCTAGATTTATAACTAATGTATCTATATAGTGGTCAACATTTAAAAGATTGCTGTTTGCAATTATGTTAAGGAGGGTGAACTATTTTAATATTGGTTTTCATGTCTGAGAGATAGAAAGGTATACAGGGCTTTCCACTGCAAACTGTAAATCAATGCTAAGATTTCCACAGATTGCCTTGGATTAGAAATTTACGTGTGTACCCTCTGCCTCCACCCCAGCTCCAACAGGGTGGGTTTCTTGTGGGCAGGGACCTTGTTTGATTTACCACTGTATCCTCTGTGTGCCTAGCACGATTCTAGGATGAGAGAAACCTTCACTGAGTCTTGCTGAATGAATAGGAAAAATGGGCCACCCTATGAATAAAATCAGAGTTAAACGCAGGGTTTTATACTGAATCCTTTCCCCCCACCAAAAAAACTCTGTTTCCTTAACCTGTATCTGTATGCCCTGATCAGTCTGTAATCCACGACTCCGGTTCCCATCTCCTCCTGCCACCTTCCTGTTCCTCAGTTTCCCTCACTTTCTTTTTGCCTTTGATACTCCCTTCTCCTCTGTCTCTTTCTTGTAAGGTTTAGACATGTCTGTCTTCAAACAAACAAAGTCCAAAGTCCTCTTTTGACCTTTATCCATCTTGATGAGTTTCGGCATCTTGGAAGAATTGTCCTCACCTCATGTCTCCACCTTATCTTCTGTAGCGATGACTCCTCAATCTAGGGCACTCTGGTGTCCACTGAAATTTCTCGGGCCACAGTCTCAGGAGACTCTTTGGTGCCAAATCAAGAAGACTTCCTACATGGACTCTGAATCACCTGCTGCCCTCAGCCAGGTCCTCTTTCTTTACCGCTGGCTCCTGGACTTTAACACCACTTACTTTGTTAATTTTCCTCCTACTCATCTGAGTATTCTCCATTCTTCTTGTCAGGCTTGTCACTACTTAAATCTTGGAAGCCCAAGACTTGTTCTTGTATTTGTCTTGTTACTCTCAGAAAATTTTCCTTGAGATATGGGGGAGGTCCCCATTTTCTTCTGTAGCTATTTGACACTGTTAATGCATATGTCTCTATAGCCTCCACTGAAATATCTCCCCTGATCTTCAATGGGTACCATTTCTACTAAAATTTCCCATTGACATTTCTGATATAAAATGTCCAAGTTTGATCTCATTGTGTCCCAAGGTTAAACCTGCTATTCTTCCAGAGTTCTACATCTCTGAGTGGCACTATATCTGCCCAGAGACCCCAGTTAAAGTTTGGAAATAATCTTCTCCTAATTAACTCTCAAGCTAGTGGGTTTTATACTCTTGCTGTCGCTCCAATGCATCTACTCCTTTCCATTCTTCCTCCTGACTCGATGTTACTTCAGGGGTCAACTTGGCATCATTTCTTGCCTCAGTTTCTGCCATGCCCCTCCAACTGGTTCCCTCAAATCATTTCCCAAGAGAATCTCCATGCAAAGCTGATCATATCACTTTGCTCCTCCAAACCCTTCAATGGTTCTCTTTGCCCTCAGAGTAAAGATAAATCCCTTGGTACCAACTCTCATGTTTTCGCCCCAATTTGCTTTGGCATCTGCTTCAAGGAAGGGCAGAGACTGTATCTCATTAATCTTTATACCTTCAAAGTCTAATTTCATGCTTTGTACTTAATTCCCAAAACCTGTTTGTTCAATTAATAAGCAAACAAATGAAAGTAATAAGTACTATAATTATGCTTTGATATGTGAGAAAGTACCTTATGAAATGATGTAAATATAATTCATTTGCCACTTTATTATCTGTAGATTGTTGGTACATCTTTAGATGACAGAATCTCTTATTTATGACAAATATAATTGTTCATATAATAATACCAATTTATCAGGCCTTCCTGAAACATTTTTTGAATGATTAAAATTGGTAAGTTATAATAAATATGATTTATGTGATGGGATATTTTTATACTGTGTAAAAAATGTATAATCTATGTGATGTATATTGATTCCCAATTAACCAGAATATTTGTATTATGAGGGATATTATGAAAAGTATACCAATTAAGCTATTTAATTTTCATAAAGGACCTATGATGAGGTATCATTATTATCCTTTTTTTTTTTTTTTTGAGATGGAGTCTCCCTCTGTCACCCAGGCTGAAGTGCAGCGGTGCAATCTCCTGCCTCAGCCTCCCAAGTAGCTGGGATTACAGGCACGCACCACCACACCCGGATTTTTTTTTTTTTTTTTTTTTTTAGTAGAGACATGGTTTCAACATGTTGGCCAGGCTGCTCTCAAACTCTTGACCTCAAGTGATCCACCCACCTCAGCCTCCCAAATTGCTGAGATTACAGGTGTGAGCCAGTGCGCCCTTTTAAAAATTAAATCACCTTATTTCCTTTTCCTGCATTTCCAGATTACTAGCAGAATCTGTCAGTTTGGGAATAAGTGACATATATGGTATGTTTTAAGGACTAGATAGCTCTGGCAGTACCTATAGTCCAGCAGGACTCATCTCAAAGTCATTGAGTTTGATGACATTTGGAGTTCAGTGTCCTTTGCCCTGCCTGTCAGTGCTATGCATTGGGCACCAACCTGCCTGCCTTCCTTCCTGTCACAGAGTTAAGTAATGTACAATTTGACCTGTGTACATTCTAAAACTGCAGGAAAAATGTATTTCTATTGGGAATACCTGTTTCTGCAAAAAGAAACTGTATGTATGAAGTGCGGTAAATGCATACATTTTCAAAAACGCATACAAAACACAGACATGTTTGTATTTTTAAAAAGTTTCTTGGGACTGCTGAACATATGAAAAGCTGCTTGCACTCTCTCCTGAATTTGGCAAACAAGCTGCAAAAGAATGGTCAAAAAAAGGAGAAGGGGTGAAGAATAAAGCTAAAATCTAATTCAGAAAATCTTCATTACTACAGTGACTTTTGTTGACATCACAAGAATAGCACCTGTCACTTGCCTGTAGTGATTCATTCATTTTACATAGGGGTGTACTGCTTTATCCTTGTCTTGAGAGACTAAGGAAAATGCTGACCATTGTTTCTCTGTGGAAGCTAATTGAGTGATTGCTGATCTTTCTGGGTGAAATGCAGGGAATCATGACTCACCATCAAACCCTTTCATTAGGATCTGTGCTCATATGTACTCGTCTTATTGGAGAGTCCCTAGGATATTCCACTGAGGAAACATTTAAAGGCAGAGGTCTCACTGGGCTCTAATACAACATCAATTGGTATCACTCTCTGTCATTTGGAAAGATTAGGTCTAATGCCTTCCAGATTCAAACTAAGGACCTACCAAAAATGGTAATTAAACAATCTCCCTTGATAACCCTTTCTAACATTTACTAATGAAAAGAGTTCATACATATTCAGCCCAAGTCAGTAACACTATCATGTTGGTCCATCATTTTTCTTCTGTACTTAGGCGTTATGAAGAACAGGTGTTTATCATTCTCTACAAGCTGCTCGTGATTCATGCCATTAGTAACTCAACCCTCAACATAAAACCCCCCAGCCATCTGCAGATTCATTGTCATCACAGGCCTGGAAATCTGTTAGTTCTGTAGGTTTGCTGTGATCTTAATGCAGTAAACCAGGTGGCTACATTGTGCAGTGTGGACCCATCTCATTCTCGAACTTCAGAACTATGGTTGAGAAAACTAGTTTCTACCTTTAACTTCAAAAAGGTAGTATAAGTAGATAAAGCTACATTGTTCTCTTTGAATTATATTCTTCAAACTTATGGGTAATTATTTTGCCTCTGTAGAGCTAATGCTGTGAACCCTGACCTCAAGGTCAGAAGACAGGAATTTTAGTCCTAGCTCACCGACCTGCACAATGTCACTGAACCTCTCCTGGGCTTCAGCTTCCTTACATGTAAATGAAAGGGTTAAACTAGATGAGACGTTCTCTTTACACATCAGTACTGTCTGAAGAGTTGTAATAGATCTTTAGGCTCCATCCAGACATAATGCAGTCTTCTGGGACTGGAATCAGGAATCTTCTAAATTTTGGTTTTTATGTAGGTGTTCTGTATCTGGAAGCCACTGCTGCAGATAAACTTTATGTTCACTCCATCCCTGCCATTTCTATTCTCTGAGAGGCCATCGTCCTCTTTCATCTGCAGAGTTTTCCATTCCTCTTGCTCATTTTCCCCAGAGACATCGTGTATATAGTAAATATTGAATCAATCAAGGCAGTAAGAATCATGTGAAAAAGTCTGTTCCACTGGAATCGTCTTTTCCTTTTCCTAGCCCAGCATAAATGAGGCATTAATGATAACTCTTGAGTCTACTTTTCCGATCAGTAGTGTCCCAATCAACAAAAAGATATCCAAGACTCTCTGTGAGCTGAGTACATTTCCACCTTCATCTCCCATCACTCTCTGTTTAGAACTTAATATTTCTGATTATTATATCATATAATGCCTCTTCCATTCATGTATTCATTCATTTATCCATCAGATACTACACAACACCTTTTAATGACCATACTCTTGATAGGGGAGTGAATTTGATAGTGAATATAACTGGTGCCACCCTTCAGGGAGCTAACAGGCCAGGGAAGGACTCAGACAATGAATTGACTTTTTAAAATTACGATTCATGAGAGAGGACGTGGAGCATTCCATGGGAACAAATGGAAGGTGTAATTCACCCATTCTGTGTGGTTAGGGGAAGTTTCCAAGGATGTGAATTTTAAACCCAAACAGAACTGCTAAAGATAATTTAAGCTGAATTAGGGCATGTTCAAGTCCCATGAAAAACCATATAATGGCTCAGGAAGAGAAGTTTTATTGGAGTAGAGCGGAAGTCAGATTGCAATGAACGAAGGAGTAGGCGGCAGGCCAGGAAATACAGATATTGAATATTTTGTGTCCTTGCTTTGGCTTTTCTATTATTTCTGCTATGCCTTATCTTCCAAGAGGGCAAGAACTGTGTCTGTCTTATACACTATTATATTCACTCCACCTAACATAGATCTTGGCACCAATTTGTACCCCCCAAAATTTTGTATGATGAATTAACCTTTATAAATGATAGTTAAAATTCAAACACGTATTAAGTAATGTAGTATCCTGCTTTATAGTATATTTGTTTATACATGTTCTTGTTCCCCTCAAAAGGATTTACATTTGATATAAACAAATTAAATATATTTAAATTTGAGGCCTATGATCTCCTTTAATTTTACTAAATTAAAACAGGAGAGTATATACCTCAAATGCGTGATAGCTGTATCCGTTTCAGTGACTCAAACAATAAGTTGAAAGACTTATTAAAATGATTATTTTGAAACACTAATCAAGGTAAATCTGCTTATCAGATATTCAGGATTGAAAGAGCAGGCTTTGACTCGTACATATATAACTTGCTACTGTCCATTAAGTGAAAATGGTGTTTCTCTTTATGGCCCTTTTGTCTTCTGGAAAGAGTAACTTCAGTTTGTCTCTTTTGGCCTCTTTGCATGGCTCCATTTCAGTCTTCCTGGCAGCTCTCAGGCTGCCTGGTGGAGAATCACCACCACCATAACCCCAATCCTTGCTTCTCCAGCACCACAGTGAAAGGAGTCTCAGGTCCCCTGCCTTCTGTTGCTGGTAGATGTAGAAGCAACATTATTCCCACATGAGCCTCACCCTCAGCACCATCAGTTGACTCTTAAGGAGTCACCCTCCCTCCCTTCTTTTTAATGAAGGGAGCAGCTTTCCACCCGGCCTCACCTGAGAACAGTTACCGTTATTTACTTCTTTTCCCACTACTTGAAAATTTAATTGCCACTGACAGTGGTTGTGGTCACGTGGGAGCTGTCTCTGCTTTCTGCAGGTAATGAGTTCTCTGCCTATTATAGCTGCCATTTTGTCTTCCATTTGAGTGCATGTCTAGGTAGTTAAATAGTTGGCTTGTTCCCACAGCTCTCATTCATTCTCTCTCTCTCTCTCTCTCTCTCTCCCCCCCCCAACCCCTCCTTCTCCCTTTTCCTCTCTCCCTCTCTCTTTCTCCCTCTCCCTCTGTTCTTTCTCTCTCTCTTTTTCTCTCTGTCACCCTCTTGGTGTTGGTGAGAGAGGGAGCATCTTAAATACTTTGAGTCAAAAGCTGGTGAAAATAAAAATTTATTTCTTGGCTCAAGACCCATTTAGCCATCTTTCCCTATTGCGAAACTCCCAAACTACAGTCAGTATCTTCCCAACTCTCATTGTTCCATTCACTCTAAATTTCAACAACATATGTTACTGGCATAATGGAAATAGATCAAAATGAGTTCCCAACTCCACCTATGGCTCAGACTCCAGCATTAAATTAGTCAAGTCATTGGGCTTTGCATTGGTTCAAAAAGTGGTTTAATGTGTGTAAAAGAAAAACAGATCATAATTACATTTGCTATTTCCTATTATTTCATGCAAATTTATGGTATTTCAAGTATATTGATTATCAAATTTGCTTTTATGAGCTGGTCTGGAAACAATTACAATTTATAATATTTTTTCTATGGAAATTATTTTAGATGTTCCAAACACAAAATTTACAAGTGAACTTCCAAAACACAGCCTGCTCCTAAGGTGGAGACAGCCTGTACAGGAAATCTTAATGGCAGAGATTTTATGTTTTATTTCCTCTTTGATTGTTGTATCAAGAATACAGCAATTTTCATTTTTAAACTTAATTGTGTAGAAATTTTCTCTGTGCAGCTGTACTTTCACTGAAAGTGAAAAATATTATACAGATGAGGATTCTTAGGGTGAGGTAACATTGTAAGTATTTGAACTAAAATGGACACCTGGTATCATTTAGAAAAAGTAACAGGTTCATTATTTCAAAAAAATGCGGATGATTTCTAGTAGATAATACAATATGAGGCATTTATTCTGCTCCACACACATAAATGATTTTTTAATAGGGGAAAAAAGAAAGCTTAAAAGACAGACCTAGAATTCAAACCAAGATAAACACATTCCTGGACAGAAATACAAATCTGGGATTTGGGTCCCCAAACAGGCAGTGGTGGATAGCAGTTTGGCTCTTTGGTGGTTAGCTGGACTAAAAGCAGCTCATGTGGAGAAGTGGGTGGATCCAGAGGCAGATCTGTGTTTGGCCTCTCCCAAGGCTGCAGAAGCTGCTCCCAAACCCTCCCAGAAGTCAAGATACCTGTGAAGCTACATGAATAGGGGGCCAAGCTGAGCCACACCGCAGGTGGGCTTGTGACTACCTCAGATGGTAAATTCCGTTGAAGCCTTTGGGATTCAAATTAGATGTTATCTTCTTTGCGGTCTGCATTCTTGCCTCTTAATATGGTTTTTCTGTGTCCCCACCCAAATCGCATCTTGAATTGTAGTTCCGGTAATCCCCAGGTGTCATGGGAGAGACCAGGTGGAGATAATTGAATCATGGGGACATTTTCCCTCATCCTGTTCTTGTGGTAGTAAGTACTCACAAGAGCTAATGGTTTTATAAGGGGCTTCCCCCTCTGCTTGGCTCTCATTCTTCTCCCTGCCACCATGTGAGGGATGTGTTTGCTTCACCTTTCGCCATTGTTGTAAGTTCCCTGAGGCCTCCATAGCCATGCTGACCTGTGAGTCAATTAAACCTCTTTCCTTTATAAATTACCCAGTCTCAGGTATGTCTTTATTAGCAGCGTGAGAACAGACTAATACACCTCCTTTTCTTCTATGATGATGGAAGAGTCGTCTTTCCTCCACCTCAGTGCTTACCCACCATCTGCAATTGGACCCCATCGCCTCCAGCTTCTTATGAACTTACCAACAATCCTTTCTCTTCTGTAACTTCAATGTCTTGGTCGTTACTATCTCTTTTACATTAATATTTAAACATATTCAATTGCTCCCCATCCTAAAGAAATTCTCTCAGCTTCATGTCTTCCTCCATCATTAATCTGTTGTATTGCATGCCTTTTGTGACTTCATTTTTGCAAACCAGAGAATGAATGGGGATGGCTTTCTGTGAAACAAGCAGGAAATTGATGGAGATGAATGAAGGTAACAGAATTTAGAAGTGGAGGGTACCTCTATTTTCTTTGTGATGTGGAAGACTTAGTCAAAAGTGAAAGAGAGGTGAAGGGGCATAAAGAAGGAGGAAATAGAACACTATAGCTTTTAACTGTCGTATGCAAGGAATTCCCTTATCTGACAGTAGGCAGAGCCACACATGCTGATGTGGGCCCTCTCCAAACTAGTGTAAAGACTGGAAGACACGGTTTCTTTTTCCTGGCCTGAGGAGTTTTCCCTCCCATGGGCATCACTGACCCTCAGATCTTGGAACTAGGGTGACACCAGGGAAGAGCAGCCACTTCCCAGTGCCCTCAGCTGGCATAGTTCCTTTGCACTGCTTGTTTGCAGGTTTGGTAGCAAAATGGAGTGAAAAAGCCTTAAACCCAGACTCAGTCATTTTTGCAAACTTAAACCTCAACTCTCCTTTCTTGTTTAACCTAGCTTAAAAACTTCTGGAATCATGAGAAACTCACAATGCTTGTTTGGGGCAGTTGAGAAAGGAAGTGGATTGTAAAGGAAAAGGACTGGAAATTACTTTTGAGACCTATTCACTTAAAGCTCCTCTTTAAGTCCCTAAGTCCCAGGCACCTCAAACCCAACAGGTCAAAAAATAAACTAATCTCCTTTCTCCAGTCCACTATAATTTCCTCTAGTGTCTTCCCGTCAAAGTGTTACCATCCGCCCAGGCATCTATACCAGATACTTAGCAAAGCCCTCTCAATTCTATCCCTGGAAATCTTCTGAAATAGGCAACTCTCTCCACCTCCCCATAGTTAAAGTTTCAGGTGAATCGCTAAACAGTTTCCTTCTCACTGGCACTCTACCCCCATGCCCATCCTTCACACTACATGAGTTACTTCTTAATCAAGCACAGTTTTCATCAAGTCAATCTCTTACTTTACAATTAGCGATTGTATGTGGCTTCTCCTTATTTAAGCAGCACTGTCTATTAGTATTTGGGGTGAAATGGAAACATTCTCTGTGTTATCCATTATGATAGCCATGAGTCACATGTGGCTATTGAGCACTTGAAATGTGGCTAGTGCCTCTGAGGAACTGAATTTGTGTATTTATTTTTCATTGACATTTAAGGCTGGGCATGGTGGCTCATGCCTATAATCCCAGCAGCTTGGGAGGCTAAGGCCAGAGGATCACTGAAGCCCAGGAATTTGACTTTACTGTGAACTGTGATCACACCGCTGCATGCTGGCCTGCGTGACAGAATGAGACCCTGTCTCAAAAAGAGAAAGGAAAGAAAGAAATGTAAATGGCCACAGGTAGATAGTGGCTGTCATATCAGATAGTGCAGGTCCAAAGGATACAATCTACAATCATTGGCATAACCTGCAAGATCCTTCACAGACCAACCATAGCTTCTCATCGCCCCCTCCTATCCCATCCACTTAGTGCCATATGCTGTAGACTCACACAACCATGGCGCCTCTTCAGATCTCCTAAAGGACCACTTGTTCTCACCTACTGTGTATATGTGCTGGTTTGTATGTGGTTTTTTCTGATAATACTCTTTCTCCTCTTAACCTCCCAAGAACATCTACAAATCCTGAAAGGCCATGTTCACATGTGACTTCTGAAAAGCTTCCTATTACCTCCTCAGGCATCTGTCAACATGCTTTTCAGGGTTCCCACAGCAACTTGTATATTCTGCACTGAAGCACTGAAAGTACTCCCTGGTAATTATTTGTTTTCTTGTCTGTTATCTTTAATCTTAATTTTCCCCTTAAGCAATCAGTTAGAAAGCAGATTTCAAAATTATTATGTATGATGGATAGTTAATATGTTGGGGGGAAGAAGAGTCAAACCAAAGTTCAAATGGATTATGAAAGAAAACAAACCACGAAAAAAAAAAAATTGGGAAAAGGCTCACCTCAGTTACCACCACTGAATACTTCCGTGCATATAAGTCTTTTGAGGGAACTTAAGGAAAGGAATTGACTTTGACCTTCATGGAACATCCAACATGTCCCTTTACAATTCTAAACTGAATTTTTTTTACCTCTTACTTCATCTATATTTCAAATGTATTCCTGTTTGATGTCAAACCTCTTAAAACTAATTAAGTAATAGATTTTTCAATTGAGCACACTATATATCTTTCAAGGTTAAGCAAGAATAAAACACTTTGCCTGGATTTTCCACTGTGAAATTGATGGTGAGTAGGGAGGGTGTTTTTATTGTGATGCACTGCGGTCAGAAAAAAAAAAAAGCCACAACAGTCCTGTCAGTTAAAACTGCTAGATACAGCCATCCTTATGAATGTTTTATAATCATTGTAAAAGATCAAAGTGAATTAATGATATTTTTGAAATTTCCTGAGAAAATGACTTCCTGCCCATTGAATTGTCTTGGCAAGATTCCCACCTTTTGAGCTTACTGGAGAATGAAAAGAATAACAACCTTGTCCTGATTTTATGGAAAGCGAAGCAATCTGCTGTGTTTTTGAGGCTGCTGTTAGTACCATTTTTTTAAAAAGAAGATTATCTTAAAAGAGTTTGCTCCTTAGTACCTATTCAAACTCTTCTAGTTTTATTGACACTATTATGTACAGACAGTTGAAAGAATTATGGCGATTAAGCCGAGTTAAATATTATAGAAGATGAATGCATAATGACTGGGTTTCTGTTACTTCCTATTTTCACAATGAAGAGTTTTGTAGTCAACCAGATTTAAAATTATGGACCATGTGTTATTTGACAGTCAAATCTAGAAGCATGGTAAATCCTAAGCTTCTTGTGTTTGCGGAGATGCTACCAGGAAAGCATTTTGAAAAACAGCTGAAGCATTAATTCAGTGCCTCCTCTTCTGAGTTCTTTCTGACCTCCTCGGGCTGAGTAGGAAGCTGCTCTTCTGTGCCTCAAAGCACGCTGTGTTCATATACATTTATTACTGAACTTACTGAGTTGTGCTGTAATTAGATGTGTGTATTTCTGCATTTCCACTGACCTATGAACTTCCAAAGCCAAGTACCATGTTGTATTAGTCATCATTGTGTTCCCCTGAGCCTAGCATGTTGCCATGAACCATAGAGGCCCTCAGTAAATGTTTCAGGGAGGGAGAAAAGGAAGAAAGAGTGGTTGTTTTCTGGGCCTGACTGAGTCAGAGCATGTTCTCAGGAAGTTTTATGAGATCTAAAAGCTTAAATGCCCCTACGTTTTAAGATACCTTAAAGCTAAAACATGTGTCAAAGTAGAAGCCCAAATAAAAGCTCATGGCAAACAAAATTGTGTTTTTAAAAGATTAATTGATATCTGCTTCTATATTAAAGATTTGAAAAATGGAACTCGATTCTACCCGTTCTTAAAATATTTCCTCATGACAAATGTGGGCCCTTAGAAAATATTTAATGAATATTTCAAGGATGCATTCTTGCAACTAGAGAGTATTTTATACTGTATTAATCTTTAAAATAACACACTTTTATAAGAGTATCTTTTTTTTTTTTTTAAATCTCTCTGTTGCCCAGGCTGGAGTGCAGTGGCGTGATCTCATCTCACTGCAACCTCCGCCTCCCGGGTTCAAGCAAGTCTCCTGCCTCAGCCTCTCAAGTAGCTGGGACTACAGGCACCTGCCACCACGCCCAGCTAATTTTTTGTATTTTTAGTAGAGACAGGTTTCTTCATGTTGGCCAGGCTGATCTCGAACTCCTGACCTCAGATATCTGCCCACCTCGGCCTCCCAAAGTGCTAGGATTACAGGCATGAGCCATGGCACCTGGCCAAGAGTATCATATTTTAATCAGGTGATTTAAGGACTAGTTCAGCGAGAAAATCTGCCTGTGTTTATCTGTACTTCCTAGAATGTAACATGATTTAAATTATCATTTTACTGTCAAAAGATATTTATTTAGTGTAGAATGTTTATTTTGGAATAATATAGGATAAAACTTTCTAGTCAGAAGTGGTAAAATCTTATTGTAAAACCACTCCTGTCTTCCTTCTGCCAGAAAAAGAGTAAAATTATAAAATACCATGAATTTTGTTAAACATTCTTGAATCCATGTAGATTGAAAAAACTGAGAGTGAATAGTTGCTGACATTAGTGTAATGTTGCATCTTTTACTTTTCATTAATATCAAGTACAAAATCCATACTTGATTTTTTTCTTTTAAATGTTTAGAAATATTCCTGGCTTGCCATAATGTGTTGGTTTTATCACTGTTGATTTTAACTAGCTTTGATCTTTCTATTGGATATAGTCTATCTTTCTAATCAAAACATTTTTATTTCAATAGTTTTAGGGGTACAAGGGGTTTTGGGTTACTTGAATGAATTGAATAGTGGTGAAGTCTGGCCATTTACCCATTATGCAAGTAGTGTACATTGTACCCAACAGGTAATTTTGGAATCTCCCTTCCTCATTCTGAGGCTCCAGTGTCCATTATACCACTATGTATTCCTCTTTGTACCCATAGTTTAGCTCACACCTATAAGTGAGAACATACAGTATTTGTTTTTCCATTCCTGAGTTACTTCACTTAGGAAAATGGACTCCAGTTTTATCCAAGTTCCTGCAAAAAACATTCTTTTATTCTTTTTATGGCTGAATAGTATCCTATGGTGTGTGTGTGTGCGCATATGTATACACACACACACGCACACACCACAGTTTCTATATCTACTAATCACTTAATGGGCACTTCGGTTGATTTCATATTTTTGCAATTATGAATTATGCTGCAATAAACATAAAAGCTCAGGGGTCTCTGACATAATGACTTATTTTCCTTTGAGTAGATACTCAGTAGTGGAGTTGCTGGATCAAATGGTAGATCTACTTTCCGTTTTTTGAGAAATCTTTTATACTGTTTTCCTTAGAGGTTGTACTAATTTACATTCCCCCAATAGTATATAACTGTTCGCTTTTCATTGCATCCATGCCAACATCTATTGGTTTTTGGCTTTTTAATAATGGCCATTTTGACTGGGGTAAAGTGGTATCTCATTGTGGCTTTAATTTGGATTTTCCTGATGGTTAGTGATGTTGAGCATGTTTTCATATGTTTTTTGGCCATTTGTATAATCTTCTTTGAGAAATGTCTGTTCACATCTTTTCCATAGTTTTTAATGGTATTCTTTGTTTTTTTTCTTGGTGATTTGTTTGAAAGCCCAAGTAGCCAAAGCAATCCTAAGCAAAAAGAACAAAGTTGGAGGTATCCCATTACCCAACTTCAAATTATATTACAAGGATATAGTTACCAAAACAGTGTGGTGCAGGTACAAAAATAGACACACAGACCAATGGAACAGAATAGAGAACCCAGAAATAAAGCCAAATACCTACAACCAACTGATCTTCAACAAAGCTGAAAAAATCATACATTGGGGAAAGGACCCCCTATTCAATAAACGGTGCTGGAAAAATTGGATAGCCACATGTGGAAGAATAAAACTGCATCCCTATTTCTCAACATATACAAAACTAACTGAAGATGGATTAAAGACCTAAAATCATAAAAATTTCTGGAGGAAAAACTCTTCTGGACATTGGCGTAGGCAAAGAATTTGTGAGTAAATCCCAAAAGCAAATGCCTCAAAAGCAAGAATAAATAAACAGGACTTAACTAAACTAAAAAGCTTCTGAACAACAAAAAGAAGTCGTCAACAGAAAGACAACCTATAGAATGGAAGAAGGTATTTGCAAAGCATACATCTGACAAGGGACTAATATCTAGAATCTAATCAAATTTTACCTAAAGTCTAGTGGAGGACTTGAGCAGAGCAGATTCTCAGTACAATGTTGTGAAGTTGTGGAAATAAAACTGAAGTTACTCTGATAATTTGTCGAAGGCTTACAAGATCCCTATATTTCCCCCCTCTGAAATAAATCCTTTATGTCAGATAAACAGAAATGTAGTTTACAAGATGTAACATCACTATAAGGATTGTGACCAAATATTTACATGTAGAAATTAAGGACAAGAATTGCCCTAGTTTTAGCATATACTAAATTTAGTCAATTATAATTCAACTGTGAAGTATTGGTGGCATTTGTCTTAAAATAAATGTATGATAATGGTGCTTAGTATCACCCTAATTATTTTAACATTGTTTTGAAAGTTCTGGCCATTGTAGTAAAAAATTTTAATATTTTCACAATATTTTTTTAAATTTTTTAAAGTATTAAATATTTAATATTTATTCCTCTAAATATTAGGTATAAATATTAGGAACAGCAAAATATGTCCTTCTTTGTGAGTGATGTTACATATCTTATAAATCAAAAGGGATCAACTAAATTGTAATTAATAAGATGTTGGTAACTTGACAAGGTAAAATACTATAAATAAGCAATTGTAATTTTGTGAACATTCTTTTAGAAAATAAAATAGAAAATAATTTTATTTATGGTGGCAAAAGTATATAAAAATCTGGTAATCATTTTAATAAGACTTACAAAGAATCTATGTGAATAACTGAAATTATGAGGGCATATTTCTGAAAGAGTGGTACATAGTATAGATATTTTAATTCTGTATAATTTGACAGATTTGTTAAAATCCTAATAAAAATTTCAAAAACATCTTTACAAATATCTCCAAATTACATTAGAAATATTGAGGAGGAAATATTATACAAACATACGAATACTGAATACTACTCAGAACATACTTGGAATCCAATTGTAACAGACTAGACACAAGATAAAAAACTGTGTATACATACAATAACAATGTAAAATATGGCTATGAAACAGACTGGAAGGAAATACATCCGTAATACTAAGAGTTCTATTTGGATGATGAGACTATGATTTCGTAATTTTGACAGTGAAAAATACATTGAAATGTAGGACATTTTGAAGGACACAGTTATTTATCTGGGGAGCCACACTATCACTATGCTGCTCAATTTTCTGTAAAGCTCTTGGGGGAATTGTTTTCAACCACAATGAGACCCTTACATTCTTTTTATAACATCAAGGATGCCAACATTTTCAGGAAGGAAAACTGCCTCTAAGAATTAAGCAAAACACCTTGCATTCTTCTTATCTCTTCCATGGTCCTAAAGCTAACCCATTAAAATAATTTCCCCATCACATAGTTTTCCAAAAATGCTTAATTTCTAAAGGCAGATCCAGAAGTCAGAGTCTCCCTGTAGATGTGGCTGTTTTATTAAGGCAGTGGTTAAATGGGAGAACAGTTTCCCCAGTTCACATATGCCAGAAGATATTAACATGGATGACAACCTCTCATTGGCATGACCAGGATTATTCACAGTTATCTTAATTCACCAAATCTGACACCCATGGTAAAATACACACTATGTACCAATGAGTCAGAATACAAACATGTTTCCAATTAAACGATGACATGTTGTTGATTTTAAGTATTCTTCATAGATGTTGAAATGTTTTTAAAGGCATACTAAAATTAATGAAAACATTGATATAATATGCTTGCAATCACTCTTCCTTTACGCCACGCAGGAGAAGATGTCTGAAGGCAAGCAAGAAGACAGAGATGTTTACAACCAGCATGAGTGGGAGGCCCACCCTCCTCCAGGACAGAAGGTCCAGGCAGGATCAGCGGTGCTTCTCTTCTGGCTCCCCGAGCAGCTTGCACACAGCCTCAGGCAGATGTTCCGCTCTCTTCCAATTTCACACTTGCAAATGCTCCTCTCATTATTCATTGCCAATAAAAAGTAGAGTAGGTGAGGGGTAGGGCCCCTTCTTGTAAAACCACACAAGGTTCCAGCTGCAGCTCCATTTTGACTGATGAGCACTTGCAGCAGAGCAGCCTCTTGCTGGCCCTCCACCCACTACAATGCACACCTCTCACTACCATGCCTGCTTTTCTTTTGAGCCACAGAGGTTGTGGCATTTGCCTCCCACTGCAATGCAAGTTAATAAGAATGACATTGTTAAAAGGATTATAGTGACTCTACCTTAATTAATTTTAAATATATTCTCCAAAAACTGCAGAATGTAATACATCATTTGATATGCACCTACAAGGAATTTGAGGAGAAAGGTGAATTGTACCTTGAGGCCAATCTCTTATCCTTATTCTTGTTAAATTTCTGGCAGATTAAATGATGTTAAAGATACAATTTTGAAAACTGCAATTTACTGACATTCTTGCCAACCCATTCATCCTATCAAATATATGGATTTCATTTTCGAGATTAAAAAGTTTTCATAATATTATCGATGACCATCCTAAACTATTTTTAAAGGATTAGAAAGGGTGACAATTGTCTGATGCATTAAATGTGCCTTATTCAAATATGTTCTCAATAATATCTATTAATTGTTTAGTGGACCCATTACAGTACCTAAATGAAGAAAAAGAAACACAAGTTATCATGGCCTTGGGGGACAGAGCTCATTGCTTTCATTGGCAAAACCCTTATTTGAGATCCTCTTGGGTTCTGGCTTCTTCCACAGATGGGAGATAAATCTCAAATAGGCCATGACCATCTCTTAGAAATCCAATAATAGGTGTTTTTATTATTGTTATTATTTATTTCATTTATTTATTTATTTATTTATTTATTGAGACAGACTCTCACTCTGTCGCCCAGGCTGGAGTGCAGTGGCACGATCTCGGCTCACTGCAAACTCTGCCTTCTGGATTCACGCCATTCTGCCTCAGCCTCCAGAGTAGCTGGGAGTACAGGCGCCCACCACCACGCCCCGGCTGATTTTTTGTATTTTTTTAGTAGAGACGGGGTTTCACTGGGTTAGCCAGGATGGTCTTGATCTCCTGATCTCGTGATCCGCCCGCCTCAGCCTCCCAAAGTGCTGGGATTACAGGCGTGAGCCACCGCGCCTGGCCACAAGAATAGGTTTAAACATCTTTTTCCACAAAACTTTTCAGCTTCCCATCTATGGTATTGTGGCAACTATGAGGGCCCTGGGAAATAAGTGCTGGATGCCCACTCTTCTCATTCAATAATTTCTCCCTACTTCATCTCTAACATTCACGGGGTTTTAGCTGACACCTGCAGATAAATGATTCCTAAAGGTCTGCATCCTAACCTCTTTTGGAAATTCCAGCCTAGATATTCTGTGGGCAGCTTGTCTGGAGTGGCACCCATCATCCCGCTCCATACCTGTCCCTACTCTCTTTTGTATCCCATTAAAACATGACCGTCTTCTCAGTAGTCCAGGCTAGAAACATTTGGAACTTCTTTAAATTTGTCTTCTCTCTTGTCCCCCTTGTCAAATCCTATCAATCTGGTCATGCTCTGCCACTTCACAATGCCACCATTGTTATCTTCCTCCAATACAGACTTGATCGTCACTCGCCTAACACTGCCAGACACTCACATCTAAACTCTTTTGTCTACCATTCTAGATGCTCCGTATTTTGAAATCAACCAATTTTTGCTAAATTTATGCCCTATATACTACCCACCCCAGGGCATTGTACTCCAGTTTACCAACATGCCTTCTTCTCGATCAGATTCTTTATATTTCCTATCTCTGTACTTTTTTCTATATTTGAATAGTTCTCATTTGGGAAGACTTTCTCTGGAAGGGTTGCTGCCTCTTTCTTTTTTTTTTTTTTTTTTTACTTTTTTTTAAATTTGAGACAGAGTTTCGCTCCTGTCCCCAGGCTGGAGTGCAATGGCACGATCTCAGCTCACTGCAACCTCTGCCTCCCAGGTTCAAGCGATTCTCCTGCCTCAGCCTCCCAAGTAGCTGGAATTACAGGCGCTCACCACCACACTGAACTGATTTTTGTATTTTAAATAGAGATGGGGTTTCACCACATTGGCCAGGCTGGTCTCAAACTCCTGACCTCTGGTGATCCACCCACCTCGGCCTCCCAAAGTGCTGGGATTATAGGCGTGAGCCACTCCACCCAGCCTCTTTTATTTTTATTTTTCTAATTTTCTTTTAATATTTATTTATTTGTGCTTCTCTTTGTGAAAAGTTTTAAGATGTTTCACAAAAATGCGTACATATACAACACTTTGTAATTAAATGAGATAGAAGTGAGAAAAATGAAATAAATGTATACACATAACAAAGCCAGAAATAAGGTTACTTAAAAGAACGGCAACAGAATCTATGCACCGCACAAGGCAGCTTTGTCATTGGGAGTGTCCTCACTGTCTCTTGTGCTGTTTCTGGCTTTCTTTGCTCCTCTATCAGTTCTCAGCACATCCTGCTGTGTACAGAGTAATAAATCTTTCTGTCCAGCTAATCAGTAAGCGTGTTGGAAGTGGACGTCTGTCGCGTTCACACTGCCAAAAGTGTTGAGTAGGCACTGCTCATGTAGTAAGCAGTGTTTTTATAAATGAATAATACATGAATACTGTGTGAAACTTTGCAAATAACACCCACATGGCAATCAGCATTTTTGCTTTTGTTTTTTGAAGTTGGAAGCAGAGAACTTTCATTTCATTTCCTAAACATAGTGTTCATGGAAGCATTGCCTGTACTCAGGCAAGGTCAGTTTCCACCCTTATGTTCTCTTACCTACCATTTCTCCATGGCCTGTTTTCAGTGTGTAGCAATTTATACTTTAGTGAGCTCTCCTATCTGTCTCCTTTACTGTAATGTCCGTAAGAGTAGACACCCTGCCTGTCCCTTTGCACAATGACAACCCAGTGCCTAGATGGACTTTTGATGCTCAGCAGTGTTTGGTGCATGATTGATAAGTATTGAATGAAGCACTGGATGAAGGAGCACCAGTCCCATGTGGATTTTCTTTGATCTCACCCTTCTTAGCACTCACAGGCATGAGAACCAGCTAACCAACCGATGATTACAATAACAAAGACACAGCAGACTGGATTATCTGTGCCCTGTTTTTCTTATTCCTAAGGTTTATCTGTAAACTCCCTCTTCAAACATGTCCTCTGTTGTGCAGAATGGGGTCTTCCTCAAAAAAGTAGTCAGGCCGGGCGCGATGGCTCATGCCTGTAATCCCAGCACTTTGGGAGGCCAAGGTGGGTGGGTCACCTGACATTGGGATTTCGAGACCAGCCTGACCAACGTGGACAAACACTGTCTCTACTAAAAATACAAAAAATTAGCCAGGTGTGGTGGTGCATGTCTGTAATCCCAGCTACTCAGGAGGCTGAGGCAGGAGATTCTCTTGAACCCGGGAGGCAGAGGTTGCTGTGAGCTGAGATCGCGCCATTGCACTCCAGCCTGGGCAACAAGAGCGAAACTCCATCTCAAAAAATAAATAAATAAATAAAAAGTAGTCATCTGTGAAAAACAATAACACCCGATAGTTGAATGGCAATTTTAAAACCAGTCCTTTTGAGTAGCATGCAAATTTCGCATCTTTTATCATTTTTAGAGCAAGACAATTGGGGCTGACTAGAACCAGACAACAAAGTCCCTACTGCAGCTGGAGCTTACTCCACTTATGCCTATTCGTAGGCTTAGTAGTTGTGAAAGATGCATATTGTTTCCTCAAATGGCTTGTTTGTCCAAGCATAGTTGCTCACGAAGTTAAAAAAAAAAAGTTCAAAGTCTCATATATTGTACTGTGTCTCATGAATCTTGAATGGGAATGGCTTAATCTGGATGGCTTCAAGTGCACAGAGACAAAATTTTCTAGAGTTCATGTAGATAAAACTGTAGTATTCTAAACTACACTCCATATATTTAAAACAGTAATCATTAGTGATGGCAATTTCAAATATTTTGGTATTTGGGGTTTTTTTCCTTCAAATGATATTTGTAAGTTACAAAGTTTCAGGTAGACAGGAGGAAAAAGTTTTTAGATCTATTTCACATCAGGGTGACCATAGTCAACAATAATGTATTGTATATTTCAAAGTAAAAGAATAAATTTCAAACGTCTCACCACACACACACAAATGATAGGTGAGGGAGGTGAGGTCTGTGTTAATTGGCTTGATTTAATCATTCCACGTTGTATACATATATCAAAACCATGACTTTGTGTCCCATAAATGTATACAGTTATGATTTGTTACTCAAAAATATTTATTTAAAAAGTGAAATACACCTATAGACTCTATTAAATGATAGAAGGTATCTTAAAATTTCAAAACTGGTATGTAACTTTGAATTGTGTTAAATAAGAAGCCAGAATTATAATTCAAAATAACTATGTAGTTATTGTATTTTCATGGCTAAATAGATGTTAGCTCAAAATAATTTATAAGTCTAGGAAATATTAAATAAAAACACTAGGCTATGTTTTGAAAAAAATACGTACACTCTCACACATATGTAGAGTTATACATATAAAATTGTTAATGGGAAGCCTTTATTGATGTAAATTCTGAACAATTTCAAAATTGGTTTGGCCTTAAATTTACTAATCCAATTTGATATAATATTTTATCTGTAATAAAGTTAATGATTTAATGATTGGACAATAAATGTGTATCTTAATCTTTTTATCTCAGTATTTTTCACCAATACCAAGAGATATTTCAAAATTTCAGCTTTAATCTTAGGAAAATAGAGGCCAACATTATCCTAAAGAAATTAACGCAGGAACAGAAACCCAAATACTGCGTGCTTTCAGTTATAAGTGGAAGCTAAACATTGGGTACTCATGGGCATAAAGGTGACAACAGTAGTCCCTGTGGTCTACTGGTGCGGAAGGGAATGGGACAAAGTTGAAAATCCAACTGTTGGCTACTATGCTCAGTACCTGGGTGAGAGGATTAATTGTACCCCAAACCTCAGCATCAGGCAATATACATATAACAGTTGGGGTTACAGGATAAGTAACAAACCTGCATATGTAGCCACCAATTTGAAAAAAATTTTTGAAGTTATAATAGAAAAATAGGGGCCAGCAAAAATCTTTTTTAAAAATCTGAAAATTAATTTATTCATCTATGTTATTCTGTTTAATTTCCAGATTTTCACATTATATTAAAGATCTAAGTCCTTTACAGTTTTTTTTATTGTTGGCAGTGTTACCAAGTTCACTGGGGCATTGAAAATATATTCAAAACAGAAAAAGCAAAGTGCCAGTATAGAAGAGAATATGCAAAACTCTAGCTTTTAGCTTTCTCTGGATTTCCCTTCTCAAGTTCATTATTTCATTTTTAGCCAATATTTATAAAACACTAACAGAAGTCATATTTTTCTCCAAATACCATAAAAAATGTATCCATTTATAAAATTCTACAAGATATGCTTGTTTCTGTAATCAAGTCTTTTCTAACCAAAAACTACAAAATTGTTTCATTTTATATTGTTAAATGAGTCTTTTTGTAGATTCCAGGATGGAAATTGGTGGCAGCCTAGCATTTGACTGTTTTTTGCCCCAAAGCTGTTGTTTTTGGGCAGCTTCACAGAGTTGTGATGTTGGCTCAACTTTCATACAGCCACAGAGTTTCTCTAGGCCATTCTATTTGGATGGGACAAATTGCAGAAGTGTCATAAATTATTAACTGATGATTTTACTTTTGACCTAGTTTCAATAATCTATGCAAAATTTGGAATATATAAGGGAAACATATAAAAAATGAGATCAAATATGAATTCTAGCCAGAGCTGGCCATGTATCAGTACTGAAATCCAGGCCAGGCCCACGTCCAGCTGAGTCTCTTCTCTGCAGCATGCTCCTGAGAAGACTTATTGTCCTAGCAAAGAGCCTGGAGACTGCTGAGTCCTTAACAAATCTCATGGACTATACCAATGCACTTGATAACACTGAATTCCAGTTCTATTCAGTGGCTGACTCATCAATGCAGGCAGTAGCCTGCGCAAATGACAAACATTAGAAACTTAAAGTGAATGTCCATAAAGAAAGGTATGAAAATCTACTATATTATGTAGTTTTGCAATACCCTTCAAGATTAAGTGGATTAAGATGTCTTTTTCTGGAATTTGGATTATCAGTACCTTTCTTCAATGAGAAAGTGATTCCTGTCTTTGCCTCTCTTCCAACGTGAACAACTTCTGTCAACCCTGTATCCAGAACATATCCTAAATTCCCCCCAAGCCTACAAAGCTCATGATTTGGCATCTCCTTACAGCTCTAACCTCACCTCTAGTCTGCAGATCCACATTGGCCTCATTTGGTTCCATTGCCCTACCTTAGGGAACATTTATTCTTTTATTTGCCTGGAATTTGCTTCCTCTAGATCTTCACTTGGCTGCTGCTTCTTGACTTTAATGTTAATCCCTCTCAGGGGCACATAATATTGTTATACTGTCATAGAAATAGGAAAGATCAAAAGAGGTTACATTTACAAAGGCTGATAAAATTGTGTTTGGCAGCATACCTTTCGGAGCAGGGTAGAGGGGCACTTCAAGTTAGTTGGGGTTACAGGATAAGTACGTTCCAATAATAGCTTTGCTTTTAGGGTTAAATTAAATGTATTGTATTACTATTTCTAAGTGCTGGCTGCTTGGGGAGGAAGGATGAGTTGCAGTCGTTATCAAATGACATGCTTATGATAGTCTCATTCTTTCTTTGAAAGGTGCGCATTGACAAGCCATCATTGTTCTATCATAAGCCATTCTACTTTCTTTTACTCAGTTGGCTCATCAGGCACTTTAAAGCAGAACAGAAATTCAGACAATGGTTTTGTGTTTTTTATTTAAATGCTTTTCTGAGGATAAAAGGAGAGGTATCATGAGAAATAGGATTCTCCTCCCTTACCCTTGAGAAATTTTATAAATAAGGGCTTTTTTTATGATCAGGAGAAAAAGGATGTGCCACACCAACTATATTGATGAAGTCATTTCTTCATTATGTTAATTATATTATCTAAATTTGAATACACCTTCCCCTTTGTCATATCTTTACTATGAGTCCTAGTGTTGCTTCAGGGTTCTCTTGGTGTTAGTTTAGTTATTTAAGAAATAATTATTGGGCATATATGTGGTGGGCCCTGTGGTAGGTTTGGAGGACAGATATACATTGTGTGCACCCATGGAACTCTCATTCCATTAGAAGAAATGAACAGCAAATGTGTAATTACACAAATCACTGAGTCATTGCAGTTGGACAAGTGCTCTAGAGGATGCACCGCATCCTGAGACTGCAAGAGGTGTCCTGACCTACACTGCAGAGGCTTAGAATGTGCCTCCCTAAGGAGTTACATTGAAGCTGAATCCTGAAGAATGGGGGACAATTAGCCACAGAGGAGGGGAGAAAAGAGTAAACTGTATGCTTAGAGCCTTCGGAGGATTTTGACACAAATGTGATGGATCAGATTGTGCTTAGGTGAGATCACTATGGCCACTCTGGAGAGAATGGACTAGAAAGGAGAAAAAATGAAAACAGAACAGTTAGGAGGGAATTACAGTTGCCCATGAAAGAGATAGTCACAGCTTGGATAATGTATTGCGAATGGAAAGAGTAGATATATTTTTGAGTTATAATTAAATCTTATGGAAGTACTATAGAGGACTGGCAGACTTCTAATTAATAGCATATCTGTGGTTTTCATCGTTTAGTATTTAGGCTCTATGTAAAGGAAAATGTATATAAAGAAGTCTTTGGTATGAATTACTAGGTTAAAGGAACATTTAGAAATATGCTTATATTATAGAGTAATCAAAAAATTCATGATGCAGTTGTGAAATGTGTAGAAACAAAATCAATGTAAACCTGAAGAGAAAAATGTCATTTTCATCTGTCGTTATGGCAAACATATCTTGATGTGCTAGATGTAGCAAAATGATTGTTTAAAGGAAAAAAATCAATTTCAGGTATACGTCCATGAACGAAAAAAATTTTTGCAACTTTTGGTAAGAGGGTTTATGTGAAGTGAAGTCTTTCTAGATACTTTCTCTTTCTAAGTTAAGGGATTAATGAAAAGACTCCTTTAAGCCATGAGTTTCTTATTTAATGTATTTCACATAAGATTATTATACTTGGAAATATTTCAAAATGAAAATAACTTTTCAAACTTGAAGAGTAACTGAGTTGTATTTCTGGAAAAAATATTTAAAACTTTACTTGTATTTTAAAGAGAAAAAAACTATATTATAGTCCTTAGAACTTATGTGGACAGAAAACTGACTGCCATTTATTCGTAGCTCCAAACCTAGAAACAAGAACTCATTGGAAAATCATAATGGGTTAAGCAAGCAAAACTATATACTTTTAAAAATAGACTTTGTTTTTAGAGAAGTTTTAGATTTACAGAAAAGTTGCATAGAAAGTACAAAGTTCCCATATAATCCCTTCCTTTCTGCACACAATTTCTCCCATTATTAGTATCTTGCATTAGTAAGGTACGTTTGTTACAATTGATGAGCTAATATTAATACATAAATATTCACTAAAGTTCATAGTTACATTAGACTTCTCTTTGTGTTCTATACCCTGTGGATTTTGACAAGTGTATAATGTCATGCATCTACCATCGTATTATCATACAGAATAGTTTCAAAGTTTCAATGCCCTAAAGTTTTCTTGTACTTCAGCCATTTATCCTTTCCCCTGAACCTTCTGAACCCCTGGCAACCACTGATCAATTTATTGTATCTATAGTTTTGCCTTTTCCAGAACATCATATAGTTGGAATTATATACCATGTAGCTTATTAAGACTTCCTTCTTCCACTTCACAATATGTATTTCAACTTCCTCCATGTCTTTTAGTAGCTTGATAGCTCTTTTTTTCACATTACTGAATAATATCTCCTTGCATGAATATATCACAGTTTGTTTATTCCTTCATCTATTAAAGGATATCTTGGTTGCTTGCAGCTTTCATGTGCAGGTTTTTGTGTGGACATAAGCTTGTAACTCACTTGAGTAAATACCTAGGAGTATGATTGCTGTATCTTATCACAAGCCTTTGATAAGGTTTGCATAAAACTGCTAGGCTGTCTTCTAAAGTGACTGTACCATTTTATATTCCCATCAACAATGTATGGGAGCGCCTGTTGCTTCTAAGGTCTGTGTCTAGATTCATTTTTTCCATGTGGAGGTCCAGTCTATCTTTTCTCCATTGAATTGCCTTTGCTTCCTTGTCAAAAATCAGTTGATTGTATTTGTGTGGGTAGGTTTCTGGGCTCTCTATTCTGTTCTATTGATGTATTGTGTATTCATTCATGAATACTGTACTGTCTTAATCATTGTAGTTTCACAGTACGTTTTTAGTTGGATAGTGTCAGTCCTCTGACTTCCTTCTTCTTTAATATTTTGTTGACCATTCTGGTTCTTTTGTCTTTCCATATAAACTTAGGAATTGGTTGTTTATATCTGTATAATAATTTTCTAGGATTTTGATTGGGATTGCATTGAATCTGTTGATTGAGCTGGGGAAACTGACATCTTAATAATGTTGAGTCCCTCTTAATATGTCTTCAGTTTATTTAGACCTTCTTTGATTTTTCTCATCAGAGCTTTGTAGTTTCAATGCTCACTTCTTAGATGACCTGTTGGTTGTGCAAGTTAAAATTTCTAAACCCAAATATGATATAGTTTTATTAAGACTTATACTTTTAAGCTACAACTGTTCTTATATAATAGTCTCCAGTAATCAAAACAGAAAGAAAATAAAAAGTTGCAACATCTGGGAAGGACCTAATGAAATAAAAATAAAAATCACATCAACAACAATTGGAAATTACCAAGAAAAAATATTATTCCATTATCTTTATATGTATAATACATACTCATTGGTAACAAGCAGGCCCTAGTTATAAAGCATTCATTTTATGGAGATGATGTTCATCAAAATTGAAATTCTTATTTCTGATGGTATTCTTAGATGTTTACAGCATTCATTATCGTACAAATCAGAAAAGAACATAAAAAAGTAATTATCATTTTTAAGAGTTTTTACAGTGAGACAGATGAACTTTGAATATGATTAAATATAAAATAATAAAACATTGATGACAACATCATTCAAAAATATCTCCAGTAAAGAAATCCAGTGAGTAAAAGGTCTTCTGGGTAAATTTATTTGATTTAATTTAATCTGTCAATGACTTTATGTGATGCTTTGCATGTTGCAAAGAGAATATGAAATAGCTTATATGAATGAGTAAACCATTCTACTATAAAGACACATGCACACGTATGTTTATTGCGGCACTATCTACAATGGCAAAGACTTGGAACCAATCCAAATGCCCGTCAATGATTGGCTGGATAAAGGAAATGTGGCACACCTACACCATGGAATACTATGCAGCCTTAAGAAAGAATGAGTTCATGTCCTTTGCGGGGACATGGATGAAGCTGGAAACCATCATCCTCAGCAAGCTAACACAGGAACAGAAAACCAAACACTACATGTTCTCACTCATAAGTGGAAGTTGAACAATGAGGACACATAGACACAGAGAGGGAAACAACACACACTGGGCCTTGTCGGGGTGTGAGGGGCAAGGGGAGGGAGAGGATTAGGACAAATACCTAATGCATGCAAGGCTGAAGACCTAGATGACGGGTTGATAGGTGCAGCAAACCACCATGGCACAATGTATACCTATATAACAAACCTGCACGTTCTGCACATGTATCCCGGAACTTAAAATAAATTTTAAAAAATAATATTACCTAACATATTTTCAGTAAATATTTGAAATTGAACAAATGAGTGGATTCTAGAACGAATGAATTATCAAATAAATAGAGATAAAAGAAAAGTAATGACAGAGTTTTAAGATGAAACCAATTAGTGCACGGAAATACAAAAATTGGTAACATAAATTTTTGAAATTTTATCACCAAAAACAGGGAGGGAAAGATAATCAGATGCCAATGTCCTTTTGATTTAAGTTTGTTATACAATTTTTTCTTAAAACAATAAAATTAAATTGACAATTTAATGGGTTTGTTTTGTTTTTGTTTTTGTTTTGAGACAGGGTCTCACTCTGTCTCCTAGGCTGGAGTGCAGTGGCACGATCTCTGCTCACTGCAACCTCTGCCTCCCAGGGTTCAAGTAATTCTCGTGCCTCAGACTTCCAAATAGCTGGGATTACAGGTGCACACCACCACACCTGGCTAATTTTTGTATTTTTAATAGAGACAGAGTTTCACCATTTGACCAGGCTGGTCTCAAACTCCTGACCTCAAGCGATCCACCTACCTCAGCCTCCCAAATTGCTGGGATTACAGGCATGAGCCACCATGCCCAGCCGACAATTTAATTTAAAATATTAATTATTTAACAACCCACATTACTTTCTTTAGTCAAATTTTCAGTAAGATAACTTTGGGTAGAAATAGCCCAGATCTCACAGCAACAATACAGAAAATGGATGATACTAATCATACTCTGCTTTTCATCTAACTGAATTTATAAATTTGCATTTATACACACAATATTAATGTACTAAGAATTGAAAAGGAAAGTTTCTGTAGAAAATGTTTTAGTTCTTAATATTTCAGTACTTAAAATCTATGTATAAAATATTAAGACACTTCAAAGAGAAAATTAACACTTTAAATACAAATTTTGGGGTTCAATATCTTGGAACGTTTAAAGGAGCATTCACTGGGCAAAAGCTGGAAGCATTCTTCTTGAAAACTGGCACAAGACAAGGCTGCTCTATCTCACCACTCCTATTCAACATAGTATTGGAAGTCCTGGCCAGAACAATCAGGCAAGAGAAATAAAGGGCATCTAGATAGGAAGAGAAGAAGCCAAACTATCTCTGTTTGCAGATGACATGATTCTATATGTAGAAAACTTCATACTTTTGACCCAAAAGCTCTTTAAGCTGATAAACAATTTCAGCAAAGTTTCAGGATACAAAATCAACGTACAAAAATCACTAACATTTTATATACCAACAACAGTCAAGCCAAGAGCCAAATCAGGAACACAATCTCATTTGCAATTGCCACCAAAGAAAGACAATACCTAGCTAATCAGCGAGGTGAGAGAGCTACAATGAGAAATACAAGACACTGGTGAAAGAAATCAGAAGACACAAACAAATGGAAAAACATCTCATGCTTGTGGATAAGAAGAATCAATATCATTAAAATGGCCATACTGACCAAAGCAATTTACAGATTCAATACTATTCCTATTAAACTACCAATGACATTCTTCACAGAAACTATTTTAAAATCCATGTTGACCAAAAAAGACCCTGAGTAGCCAAGGCAATCCTAAGCAAAAAGAACAAAGCTGGAAGCATCACATTACCTGACTTCAAATGGTACACAGGGCTACAGTAACCAAAACGGTATGGTACTGGTACAAAAAAAGACACATAGACCAATGGAATAGAATAGACAGCCCAGAAATAAGACCACACATCTATAACCATCTGATCTTTGACAAAGATGATAAAAACAAACAATGGGGAAAAGATTACTTATTTAACAAATGACATTGGGATAACTGGTTAGCCATATGCAGAAGATTGAAAATTGACCCCTTCCTCACACTATGTACAAAAATCAATGAAAGACAGATTAAAGACTTAAATGTAAAAGCCAAAACTATAAAAACCATGGAAGACAACCTAGCAATACCATTCTGGATATAGGAACTAGCAGAGATTGATGACAAAGATGCTAAAAGCAATCTCAACAAAAGCAAAAGTTGACAAATGAGATCTAATTAAACTTAACAGCTTCTGCACTGCAAAAGAAACTGTCAAAAGAGTAAACAGACAACCTACAGAATGGGAGAAAATATTTGGAAACTATGCGTCCGAAAAAGGTCTAAAATCCAGCATCTATGCGGAACTTA
The DNA here is from genome assembly GCF_028858775.2 of Pan troglodytes. Classification (NCBI taxonomy): domain Eukaryota; kingdom Metazoa; phylum Chordata; class Mammalia; order Primates; family Hominidae; genus Pan; species Pan troglodytes. The sequence goes on from NC_072415.2 coordinate 26,696,312, forward strand.
AACAAATTTACAAGAAAAAACACCACCATTAAAAAGTGGGCAAGTGACAGAAACAGACACTTTTCAAAAGAGGACATACATGAGGCCAATAAGCAGATGAAAAAAACTCAATATCACTGATCATTAAAGAAATGCAAATCAAAACCATAAAGAGATACTATCTCACACTGGTCAGAATGGCTATTATTAAAAAGTCAAAAAACAAATGCTGGCGAGGTTGCAGAGAAAAGGGAATGCTAATACACTGTTGCTGGGAGTGTAAACTAGTTCAATCAGTGTGAAAAGCAGTGTGATGATTCCTTAAAGAGCTAAAAACAGAACTACCATTTGTTCCAGCAATCCCATTGCTAGTGTATACCCAATGGAATACAAATCATTCTACCATAAAGACCCACGCATGCAAACGTTCATTGCAGCACTATTCACAATTGCAAAGACATGAAATCAACCTAAATGTCCATCAATGGCATTCAACCTAAATGAAATCAACCTAAATGTCCATCAAATGTCCAAAATGTGGTACATGTACACCATGGAATACTATGCAGCTATAAAAAAGAAATCATGTCCTTTACAGGAACATGGATGGAGCCAAAGGCCATTAGCAAACTAACACAGGATCAGAAAATGAAATACCTCGTGTTCTCACTTATAAGTGGGAGCTAAATGATGAAAACACATGGATAAATACAGAGGCGAATGAAAGACACTGGGGCCTACTTGGGAGTCGAGGGTTGGAGGAGAGAGAGGATCAGAAAAAATAACTATTGGGTACCTGGGTGGTGAAATAATCTGTACAACAAACCCCATGACACAAGTTTACCTACATAAGAAACCTGCACGTGGACCCCTGAACCTGAAATAAAAGTTTAAAAAAAAAACCTCAAATACTTCATGAAAATCTTGTTTAAAATAGAAACCAAATTTTATTCTTGTCTTATTGTATTTAATATTAAAGCTAATTTTAAAAATAAAATATTAGAAAAAAGGAGCATTCACTCACACCTTTTGCAAATTTACTAAATATTAAGGTAAATAGTATTTAACAGACACTGTCCCCCTGGGAATAAAAAGGTGAATGAGGAAAAGATAACTAGGAAAGTATCCAGTCTAGTGGGAAGACAGGGATGTGTGCAGATCATTAAAATCAACTGCATTAAGTGATCTCTAACGTATTAAAGTGTTCACAGAACATCAAAGGAGTCAGGGAGTAGTTGGAAGAAGAGAAAGAATCTCTGAGTGACAGTGCAGGACACTAGTGCATATAGTTCAGGCCTCAGAATATAAATGGCTTTTGCAGGGTGCTTAGAATGGAAGAAACATTCCTTCATCCATCAGAGATGTGTATGCGGTAACTTGCACAAGTATCAGGGGATCCCAGAACTTTAGTTTAGTATGGCAAAATAAGTAGATTGCATGCCTAAAAAATAAAAATAAAAACTCATTGATTTCCCTTTTATCTTAAAAGAAGAAAAGGCAGGGTGATATTGGCTTTTTATCCAAGTAGTAGGATCCTGGGTAGTGTGTTTACTCTCTATATAGGCTTATCGGTGATTAGAAATACCATTGAACGAAATCGGCATGTCTGTGAGGGTTATGTACGATACCGATTTATTGAATAGATTTAAAATAATGACCCAGTGTTTACACTGAGGGATTTTTCTTCCCTGAGCTAACTAAAATTATGGTCTACCAAAGCCCAATAGGAGAATTCTTGACTGTTGAGACTATGTATTTTAATGCAGCATTAGCCAGGAAAGACCTAGTTATCTGGTCAACCAACAAAATGATCTTTATCTCCATGTTAATAAATGTAAATAATTATTCTACCATTTGGTATTGTCAGGATGGCTATGGCTTTTCGTCCCAAGGGGTTTTGGTTCCAGTGCCAAATGTAGCTCTATAAACTGTGCAGAAGCAAATTTAGGTCACGATCAATACAAGCAATTAAGCCTTTGCAAAAGTGGCTAAGCCTTTGAATTCATTTAATTATGTTAGACCCAATGTAGGAAAAGAAAATGTTACCTTTTTTCTTAAAGTTTATCCAGAATTTTTTCAAATATTTAACGCTCTTCTTTCTGCAGTACAGATTTGCTTTGCGTAAACTGGCTCTATTAATCTAAAAATAGACTGCTTGTAGAATATTATTAACTTTCCTGCGTGGGCATTATGCACATTCTGTACCATCAGTCTCTGCAACAAGATGAGAAAATACCCTCAGGTCTGTCTTTTTACTGGGAAAGCTTTCTGGAAAAATAAAATGAAAAGGCTACTTAGGCCATATTTGATGTGAAGGAAAAGCACAGTATTTTCAGATGTTAGTTTTAGACCAAGAGGGAGAATTAATTTATAGGTATGACTAATGCCCAGTCTTGTTAAAGAAATGATTGTGCATGAAACCCAGGTAAAGATTATCTGACGTCTTCCAAGGAAACCTACATGGCAATTAATTCTTCGTAGCTTCTAGCAGAAAGGTTGGAATCCATGACTCTTCCCTTTCCAGAGGAAAGAGGAAATGGACGACTCAAAGGAGCCACATAATTTAAAAAAGAAAAGGAAAATGTACAAAGGTCAAGAAACAAGGTCAAAAGTTTAAGAAAGTTAAATTACAGTGCAAAAGGTAATTTTGTCAATAAAGTGGCTTGTACCTTCAAATAATTTTTTGATTTTTTGAAATGCCTACTTTTGATAGACATATATAGAGAGAAATAATATACAATGAAATGTTCCCTTTAGTCTGCTTCTTCTCATGTAATCTATGAAATCCTGGTATATCCCTCTTCTTTCCAAATATTTCTTATTTCTTCAGTTAGCCTCTCACATGGTCAGTTAAGTCATTTTATTTTGCACTAGAGTTAAACTTGTCTATTTTTCTTAAATCTCAATTAGGGAAAATTGTTTGCCTGGTAGTCATCAAGTTAGGCACAAAAAGGACTGACAGTTTTCAGTATGACTTGTATATTTAATTTTCTTGCATATTCAAAATGCCAAGAATTTGATTTAATGTATTTTCTTCCTAAAAAGCTGTTTTGTTCACATATTTTTTCTTTTCTTTTCTAATGGTCTGTTTTGGTAGCTCATGTTTCTGTAACCATCAGTCATTGGCCTACCTTTGAAATAATAGGGACATGTTTATAATTGCCATTTTAAGGAGCCCAACTATGATTACCCTTATCTGAAATATGTTCCTTCCTTGTTCACAATCTCCTGCAAACATTGTTTTCTTCCTCTCTACCCTTATGAAGTGAATTCAGTGTTATCAACTATTGACAGACAACAGCTTCATTAAGGGCAGCACATTATTATTTCACTTGATTCTACCTGTCCATGGTCCAGCATTTCTAAAACCCAACTATCCCTTGTAGGTGCTAGTGTGGTGGTAACATTTAATAACCAGTGTAGGGGAAGAAGAATAATTATTATCTCAACCCTGATAAGTTTTAAGTTGGAATGGACCCCATAGCAAAAGACACTTTAAAAAGAGAAAAACAAACAGAAGTTTATTAATATGTTTATTTAATACACGCATGGAAGATACCTAGGGAATGAGTAATTTTCAAAGAGGTGGCTTGAATTCCAACTTATGTGGGATCTTCTACAAAGAACAGTCAATGCTTAGAGAAGTGACAAGACAAAAAAAATAAAAATAAAAAGACTTTGTATCTCTAGGGGCCACAAGGTGGGGGAAGGAAAATAACTGGCAGAGAAAGGCTGGTTTGCAAAGCTTGCTAACGGAGTTTCCTCTGGTGCCATCTTCCGGTCCGTAAGGGTGAAAAGCTCTCTTCAGTGGTTAACCTTTGTTCTTTCAGAGAGGGGAGGTGAAATAGCTTTTGTCTTTGTAAATTTACATCCCAATTTTAGGCAAATAGAGGGCAAAGAGCCTTCCTGCTTCTGCTTGTTCTTAATTCCTTCAGCCCAATCAGACTTCTGCCAAAGAGGCACATTTGGGTGTAGCGTATTCTGGTTTCCCATACCTGCTGTCAGAAAAAAGGTTGGTAATATTTGCCAATTTCTGCAGTGCATGCACTTTTTCCATGGCTAGCTTCAAGCTACCAGCAAGTCTTTCCCGACTCCTGCTTTGGAAAGAAATGGGTATGGTCTCCCTAGCCAGTCCCCACCATGCCAACTGAAAAATAGGCTGGAGCAGGGGGATCTGCAAATCGCCATCATCTTCTCTTTAATTGAGTGCACTTAGTGCTACAGATTGGAATACATATGTTGCTACTGGTGTTTCTTCTAATGGAAGAAAACAGCTCCCATATTTATTAGTAGTACTGTTATTACTTTCTCAGTAAGGGCTCCCCTAATTTCTTTTTTTGGAGCAAACAAAACATTATCTACCAAAAGCTGTAGATGTGTTTGTTGATGAGTACCATACGTAAATACAGCCCATGTGAGAAGTGAGAATATCAAAATACCAGACACTTTAAAAAAAAAAAGAAGAAATCCAAAGACACTTAAAGGAACAATAAAGGAAAGAAATTAAAGGTTGATTGTCATCCAGATATAGTGGTACTTACTTGAAAATGTGTCCTTGAAAGTCTATTAAAAGATCAAACGCAGGAGCTTTCGGTTTTGTTACGAATAAGAGTGTTTTCAACCAAGATAGTAGTGCTTCTCCTTGTTCACAGAGGTATTGACTCCTATCACGGGTAACTCCTGCTGCATTTTCTCCTTTATACTGCCGCAGTATATATTTCAACCACCTGTGAAATTTAAAAATGTCCCTGTAGCAGTTGGATTCGGTTTGTTAGTCCATGTCTTATCAAAAACCATTTAAATGTATCTCTGGTGACATTTCAATGATAATTAAAAGCAAGATTCCAAGTTTCAGGAGGGAAGCATATTTTCAGTTACATCTTAACTCATCCAATGTAACTCTGCCAAGAAATGAGTTCATCACATGAAATAACAGGAGTCTAATTCTTCCCATAATCTTTCATTTTAACATTTCATTTATAAACAACCAAGATGAGAAGATGGATGTGATCAAAGGACTCTATTTTATAAAAGAGATGTGAAAAATCCTAGACGTAAATCACCTTATTAAGTTAGGTCAAATAGTCAAGAAAATGTGAGACACTCTTATCTAACTTGGGCACTAAAAGAATATTATTTTATTTTTGCTCAAACCCATCAGTATCTCTGTCCATTAGTAGAAGTCCTTGGTGCCTGGACCTCTGAGCAGTTTCCTGACTGATCCCTCTGTCTCCAGCCTGGCCTTCTTTCTAGATCTCACTGGACACTCTTGTAGTTGTCATCTTCCACAAGCAGAGCTCTGAACATTTGACTTCCCAGCAAATCTTTACTGAAAGCCAGTTTCTCCATTATTTCCTCCTGGTTAGAAGTGATTTTCCCTACCTCTGAGCATATCTCTATGCTATGATAAAATTTTGTAAACCTTCCCCATCTAAAGAATATTATATGTGTGTGAGAAACGGAACACAAATGACAGAGCAAAGTGGTGAAATGTTAATACTAGGTGAGCCTGGGTAAAAGTTGTATGCATTTTCTTTGTACTAGTATTGAAACTTTTTGTATTTAATATTTATTTCAAACTACTTTTTAAAAACCTTCAACATCAGATCCCAGTTTATTAAACTCAATAATAATTCTCTCATTGGTGCCACCTGCTCCAGTTACCCCAGGTGATGATGGTATTGGCTCTAAATTAAGCCTTGCAAGATGTGCAGTTCCTGATAGAGCAACACAAAGGGCAGTGTCAAATGTGTGGAAATTTGGGAAAGTGTAATGTCTTTGGGGTGACTGGCCACCTCTCCCATTTTGTTTGGGACTGAGTAAAAGTAGTAAAGTCCCAGACAAACCCAGATGAGTTAGTCACCCTCCTTTGTGGGACTCTGCTGGATGAGTGTAACTGAAGCCAAACACTAGTGTCAGGAGTGCTGGGGAACAATCCAAACGGGAACACTTCTGTTTCATTCTGCGTGAAGTAGGAAACCTGATAAGCCCTTTCAACTACAAAGGGAGAGAGTTGTATTATGAAAAGTGTAAGTTGTGTTCAAAGAAAATTCATCTTTGATGCACACATGATTGTGAAGAGAGGGAGATCACGAGGGAGATCCATGTTGCTGTGTTATTTGAGGATTTCCATTGCCTGTCAGTAAAGTCCAAATTCCTTAGCTCAGAATAGAAGACTTATTTATAAGGACTACCATGTATCCAGGGCAATATAAATGACTTTCACTCACCCCAAAAGAACTGATAAAGTTAATGCCATTATGCCCAATTTGAAAAATACAGACACTGAAGATCAGAGAGGTAAAGTGCCTTCCCCAAGGGACTCAGCCGAGATTTAATGGCTCGATATGTGTTGAGTGAGGTTACTGGGAGAAGATTTCAAATTGCCAGGAGTTTTGATTCTAGGATTCATGTACTTAAAATAGGAGAAAGAGCTTTCTTTTTCATTTTATTACAAATAAACTTATTGAGACACTAAAGCACATAGGATATGTGTGAGGCTTTAAGAGGCTACAATTTGGGTCTAAATGTGAGAGTCTAGGCTAACATACCTCTCATAACCAGCTGTGTGACCTTGAATAAGTTACTCTGTGTCTCTGTTTCCTCATCTCATAGAATGATGATAGTATGTCTTATAATTAATAAGACACTTATCACAGTACCTGGTACTCAATAGGCACTGAATCAATAAGAACAATAATAACAAAAGGCATCATGACTATTTTAATGTTGAAAGGAAATGGTCTTAAGTTAGGAACTTAAACGTAAGCAGAAACTAGCTCTATTTTATTGAATAGGGAGCATTTCTGCCTGTGAGCATCATTAGGGCCTTTACTTTTGACAGCTGTTACAGTTGCCGGTGTCATTTAGCAGAATGCAGGGCACTCTCAGATGATTCCTATGAACAATGGTGACTTTCACTTATCACGTGGTGACATTTTGATGTTTCATAATCCTCATCAGTTTGAAGGTTACAAAAAAAAAGAGGTACAGACTTATCCAATAAATAAAAACCGTATTTCTTTGTCTTAAGCTTAAAGGGCAGAGTTGCATTTTAATCTCTGCTTTGTTGTCCTGCGAAGGAGCTACCTTTACACAAATTGCTCTCAACATGTAAATGTTTTATTGTTTTAGGATAGGAATCATGTTCCTAGCATACTGTGATTTTTACACTAAACACATAATTTTCCTTGCAATGGGTGGGTTTATTATAAATAAAAATGTTATGAATAAAGTTCTATTTCAAGATAATCTAGCATCATGTATGTAATCATTTTCAGTAGATATTAGTTTAGACATTTCTATATTGCATACTCTTTATAACAATGTGTTCATACTCTAAAATGTAATATGAAAATACATTGACCTTAATATATACTTACTATTTATTATTTAAGTTACATGAGATTTATCAAGCTCTGTATATTTTAAGATTCTTGGAAAAAGCTCTTGGAATGTTTTCATAATATAAAATATGACTATAAAAAGCATGTCCTTTACAGTCAGTATAAAATAATATCATTCTAAACTCTAGTGAGTGTCATTGGTTAATATGCAAAGAAATGGGTATGAAAAAATATTTACTGAACCATATACTAAACAGACATTTAAAGAGCACCTTATTCTATTTCTGAAGCACCATACTAGTCACTATGAGATACACAAAGATAAATAAGGTTTAGTGTCTGACCTTAAGGTTATTCATACTGGAAACTAAGAAAAGTATGCAAAAAATTATAAAACAAACTATGATGTGTTCTAAAACATGTTTTAGAATCAAGTAAGCAGAGATAAAAATATATATATATATAGTGGTGTGTGCTTATAGTTCCATCTAGGGAGGCCGAGGCAGGAGGATCCCTTAGGCTGAGAAGTTTGAGTTCAGCTTGGGCAACATATGGAGACCCCTATCTCTAATGTGTGTGTGTGTGTGTGTGTGTGTCTGTGTGTTTATTCCAGGACCCGTAGGATTTCTACAGGTAGAGATAAGGAAGAGAGAGTAAGACCCCATAGTGGGATAGTCTGAATCTCAGAAGTAGATAATACTTGAATGGAATTCAATAAAGATTTGAGTGGAAGTGGTGTGGATGGTGTGGATTTGAATAGAAAGAATAGGATTTGAATGGAATAGGATTGGATGAGGGTTTGAATGGAAGTGGTAGGGATGTATGTCTGGAAAGTTAAAGGTAAAATAATTAGTCTCCATAAAGACACATGCACCTGTATGTTTATTGCAGCACTATTCACAATAGCAAAGACTTGGAATCAACCTAAATGCTCATCAATGGTAGGACTGGATGAAGAAAATGTGGTACATATTCATGACGGAATACTACACAGCCATAGAAAAGAACAAGATAATGTCCTTTGCAGCAAAGTGGATGAAGCTAGAGGCCCTTATCCTAAGCAAACTAACACAGTAACAAAAAAACAAATACTGTGTGTTCTCACTTATAAGTGGGAGCAACACATGGAGTATACATAGACACAAAGAAGGGAACAGCAGACACCAGGGCCTACATGAGGATGGATGGAGGGAGGAAGGTAAGGATGGAAAAACTATCTATTGGTGCTATGCTTATTACCTAGGTGATGAAATTATCTGTACACCAAACACTTATGACATGCAACTTACCTATATAACAAACCTGCAAATGCATCCCTGAACCTAAAATAAAAATTAAAAAAAAAAAAAAGAACCAGAGTCTCTAACTAAAGAGTTGAAACCAAACTTGGAAGCAGCAGCAAGCCAAGGATGTGTGTGTGTGTGTGTGTGTGTGTGTGTGTGTGTGTGTGTGTGTGTGTTCAAACAAAGTCAAGGCATATGTATTAGTCAAGTTTTAATCATGAAAACAGCCACTCTAAGTATTGCATAAATCAAGTATTTAATATGAGAATTCCACTCTGCACAATTGTGGGACAAAGTGAGAAAGGGAAGATTTGCAAGGGGCATATACTGAAGAATCAAACAGTCACTAGCTAGACCACATTAGGGTGTAGCCTGCAAGGAACCCAGGGAGCCTTGCACAATCTGCCACTGGCATGTGTCTGTTAAAGAGGAGCTCGACCCACCTCTATGCCTTCAGTGACAAGTTCAGAAAGATGGATGGAACTGCCAATCCTGGTGAAGCTGCTGACCTGGGGCAGCACCTGTCTCTGAGGGTCTGCATCCAAGATCCAGCTGTGAGCCTGGGGCTGATGTTGGGGCCAACAGGTAGGAAAATATGCTGGGCACACAGTGCGTGAGAGCAAGAACAAGCTGGATCCTGACGGGCACCTCTGCATCTTTTATCACCATCATTTACCATGATAAACTTCCATGAACAATGGCATCCGCTCCATTCCTTCTTCCAATTCTCACACAAAGTCCTGTCTTGGCCAACTTAACTCAGAACAATAGAGAAGCAGAGGATTCCAGGAAAAGTAGTTTCTAGACTTCACCAAGTTGACATAAATGACCAAGAGCTTGACCAGTGCTATGCATTAGTAATAGTATTAATATCAGCAACCTGTAGGCTAAAAACGGGGCAGAGCTGGGAAGGAGGGGAAAGGAGACTTCTGTAGTGTTGCAGGAGATTATAAGAAAGATCTGAATAAGGGTAACACCAGTGGAAATGAAGAAGGCTCCTCCTAGTTGGAGCAGATAGGGTAGCTTAAGAAGTAGGAGTTAGCTCTGGGGCTTTGAACTCACATAATATGAATGGTTGGTCCATTAAAAATATACACCACATGAATGGCTGCTGGTTTGAAATAGAAATAAACTTGGTTTTAGATGTGTGGAGGTGCTGTATGACTAGTGAAGAGGATATACAATAAATATCTGGAAATGAAGGGCTGGAACACTAGACACAGAGATTTGGAAGTCATTCACTTGGAAATGATGATTAGTCACTGTCCATTTACAACATGTAGTGAGAAAAGGGTAAACTTCTGACCTATATGAAGGGACTGATTAAATTAATCAGCGTGAATCACTATAAAGAGAATAAAATACCAAGCTAGCAAGGGATGTGAAGGACCTCTCCAAGGAGAAGTATAAACCTCTGCTCAAGGAAATAAGAGAGAACACCAACAAATGGAAAAACATTCCATTCTCATGGATAAGAAGAATCAATATCATGAAAATGGCCATACTGCCCAAAGTAATTTATAGATTAAATACTATTACAATCAACCTACCACTGACTTTCTTTGCAGAATTAGAGAAAACTACTTTAAATTTCATATGGAATCAAAGAACACCCCATACAGCCAAGACAATCCTAAGCAAAAAGAACAAAGCTAGAGGCATCACACTACCCAACTTCAAATTATACTACAAGGTTACAGTAACCAAAACAGCATGGTACTGTTTTAAGCATAGTATCAAAAAAGACATATAGACCAATGGAACAGAACAGAGGCCTCAGAAATAACACCACACATCTATAAACATCTGATCTTTGACAAACCTGACAAAAACAAGCAATGGGGAAAGGATCTCCTATTCAATAAATGGTGCTGGGAAAACTGGCAAGTCATATGCATAAAACTGAAACTGGACCCCTTCCTTACACGTTATACAAAAATTAACTCAAGATGGATTAAAGACTTAAATGTAATAGCAAAAACCATAAAAACCCTAGAAAAAAACCTAGGCAATACCATTCAGGACATGGGCACGGGCAAAGATTTCATGACATAAATGCCAAAAGGAATTGCAACAAATATCAAAATTGACAAATGGGATCTAATTAAACTGAAGAGCTTCTGCACAGCAAAAGAAACTATCATCAGATCAACAGACAACCTACAGAATGGGAGAAAATTTTTGCAATCTACCCATCTGACAAAGGTCTAATATCCAGAATTTACAAGGAATCTAAACAAATTTCCAAGAAAAAAAACAACCCCATCAAAAAGGGGGCAAAGGATATGAACAGACACTTCTCAAAAGAAGACATTGTGTCCAAGAAACGTATGAAAAAAAGCTTATCATCACTGGTCATTAGAGAAATGCAAATCAAAACCTCAATGAGATACCATCTCACACCAGTCAGAATGGCAGCTATTAAAAAATCAAGAAATAATAGATGCTGGTGAGGCTGTGGAGAAATAGGAATGCTTTTACACTATTGGTGAGAATGTAAATTAGTTCAACCATTGTGATAGACTGGATAAAGAAAATGTGGTACATATACACCGTGGAAAACTACAGAGCCATAAAAAAATGAGATCATGTCCTTTGCAGGGACATGGATGAAGCTGGAAGCCATCATCCTCAGCAAACCAACACAAAACAGAAAACCAAACACTGCATGTTCTTACTCATAAGTGAGAGTTGAACAATGAGAACACATGGACACAGGGAGGGGAACAACACACACACCAGGGCCAGTTGAGGGGTGGCGGGTGAGGAAACTTAGAGGACAGGTCAATAGATGCAGCAAACCATCATGGCACATGTATATCTATGTAACAAACCAGCATGTTCTGCCCTTGTATCCCAGAACTTAAAGTAAAATAAAATAAAGTAAAGTAAAATAAGGTTGGGTGCGGTGGCTCATGCCTGTAATCCCAGCACTTTGGGAGGCCGAGGAGGGTGGATCATGAGATCAGGAGTTCAAGACCAGCCTGACCAAGATGGTGAAACCCCAACTCTACTAAAAATACAAAAATTAGCCAGGTGTGGTGGTGGGTGCCTGTAATCCCAGCTACTTGGGAGACTGAGGCAGGAGAATTGCTTGAACCCGGGGGGCGGAGGTTGCAGTGAGCCAAGATTGTGCCACTGTATTCCAGCCTGGGCGACAGAGCAAGACTCCGTCTCGAAAAAATAATAATAAATAATAAAATAAAATAAAATAAAAACAATGAAATTAGTCAGTATGTCCACAGGCAGCTCGGGGCAGGTGTTATCCCCTGACTTAAGGACTGGAATTCTACCACAGATGGGAAGCTCCTTCTTGGGCCTCTGGGTTGGGATTCGGTGTGGTTAGAATTCAGGTAATTGGGAGTGCTGTGTTTGGGGAATATTCCCAGGCGCCTAGGACTAATGCCCTGAAGCACTGAATAAAATGTCGAATTAGCATTCCAGAAAACTGGAGAAAGAGGGTGGAGGTTGAGTGAATCCTAGGTCAAGGAGAATCACTGATGTTTAATTTTTAGTGTGGGAGGTGAGGGAAAGGGAGGCCAGGTAGGGGTGCAGAAGGTGGAACTTATGTAAATAGTGATACAGGTCATTCCTCTGAGGATAAAGGAACTGGAGATGTCCCGAGAGCCAGGTAGAAACCATGAGTGGATCCAACCGGGTGCAATAATGGGTCAAAGGAGGAAAAGGACCACATATTTGAAATTGCCCCTTTGTCAGGGGACAAGCTCTCAGCAGCCATTACATATATTGAGCTTCCATCAGGTCTGTTTACTTCACTGTCTTATTTTTCACCAAATCACGGAAGGTTTCCCTGGCTCAGAGTCTGGCTGGATTCATATATGCATTTCTCTTCCTCCTTTTTACTGAGACTTTGCAGTCTACGATTGGGCTAGGCTGCAGTGTCATGCTTCCCATGTGAAGTCCAAAACCTTGAATTTTAATAAGTAGAGCCTAGGATTTTTTTTAATTTTCAAATAGAAACCATGAGAAATGAGTTGATTAAAATAACCAATGTCTGAAATCAGTTGAACATCATCCCACTTTCTACACTTAATAAAGCAAATGTCTAATATCCCTGAGGAGAGAGGCATTGTATGGTTACGTCGTCTCTACTGATCATAAAGAATTTGACCCCACCTTTCAGCCTTCAGCAACAAGTTCAGAAGTCTACCTTGACTGATTGTAATTGTATGGGCTTCTAGAGAAACCAGCATGGAATATTAAAGGAAGTCTATATATCTAGCTAAATCCTGAGATTGGGGCTCTGCAAAAAAACTTGAATTCCCTACAGGTCAAACTACTATGAGGGTACATCCAAATATTATTAGGCTCTTGGTTCTTCCAGCTAATGTTTCATCCTCATGCTTCCTGGATCCCTCAGGATGACATCATCACCACTTTAATCAATATATTTCCTTTTAGATTTTAATATTTCTCAAGTACTGATTATGTGGATTTCTAACCAGTAAATCTTTCTCTCAAATGATCCTTTTAAAAATTGTGGAAAACCTTCTATCGTAGCAAAATAAATGGTTGAAGAAAAGATTGTTCTCTAACATTGCAAGAAACATAACAGTTTGGATGAGAACAACCTAGGAAGTTTTAGCTTCAAAGCACTTGGCCTTGAGTATTGTAATCAAAGTGGCTTTCAGCCTGCACTAGAGCATTTACAGCTGCTAAGGAATTGTATCGTTTAACACATTCATGCTTACAGTTTCTTTTGTTGCAGAAAAAATGTCATGTCTGACTTTAACATGGATTATGCTTTTTTTCCAAGAATATTTCTTCTAATTTTTCTGGGTTGAAGCAGCTGCGGTTGCTATGCCATCAGCTCTGTTGCTATGGGGGATGGCTTGGGTGTTTGCCAAACTATGATTGGTTATTTCAGCACCCTTATGTTCACCAGTTGACATTTTTCTATGTTGAATCATTCTATTTTATTTTAATTTGATGGGTAGGCTCAATAATGTTGATCAGCTTTGAAATAACTGGAATTAGATATAAAGGAATCCCACCATTTCTCTCCTTAGAAGAGAAAACTTACTCAGAATTCAAGTGGTATGTATAGGAATCATGCATGTATTCACGCACATGCAAGACTAAATGGTGATATATTTAGAAAGTTGCCTGTGTACAAGACATGTGACTCTTAAGTCATGAGACTCAGAGAAATTAAAAGGGACGAACATTGGCATTTATGTAGTTATCTTGAACAGAAAAATTATTTCAAATTGGAGGTGGCCACATCCTGTCAACTTCAGTGACAGCTGTCAAAATTAACACAATAACTTCTATTTATGGTTCATTCTCCAAAAATGCAGTTTTCTGCTGTACTTTTACAGGAACATTAAGACATATGTATCTGAGGCAAAGGTTCTCTACCACTGGATCAACTTTCTAATCAGCTGTCTTTGCCTCTGAAATATGATGATGTTATTGAGTATTTCAGAGAATTACAAAACCCAAATCTGAAACTCTTTGAAAAGGACGGAAAAAACTCATTATCATAATGATTATCTTCCATCTGATCTTCTTTATCTCAAGTGCTAGAAGGAAAAATCTTTGGAAAAAAAAGATCCAGGAGGCTCTGTGCCCTGGTTGCTTAGTCACTAGTCTATTTAAACAGGACAAGACGCAGTTTGTAATTTTTTTCCAATATACACTCAGAAGTGAACTTGTGAAAAGGATGTAAGTTGGCTTAATACTGGGGAATCAAGATTTTACTACTTAGAAGTACATAATAACCATATTTTGTAATTATTTTTTCTATGACATTTGTGCTCTTCGATATTAGAGAACACTGAAAGCTAGGTTTATGAGTGAATTTGACATTTCTATAATAAAATTTATTTTAGAAAATAACTTTGAATCATTTCCTGAAATCATGTATTTTCAACTGCTGAGTGGGCTTTTCATCTCAATAATTCGCCTCCTAAAAATACTTTCTTTTTTTTCTTTTTTTTTTTTTTTTGAGATGGAGTCTCGCTCTGTCACCCAGGTTGGAGTGCAGTGGTGCGATCTCGGCTCACTGCAAGCTCCGCCTCCCGAGTTCACGCCATTCTCCTGCCTCAGCCTCCCGAGTAGCTGGGACTACAGGCGCCCGCCACCACGCCTGGCTGATTTTTTGTATTTTTAGTAGAGATGGGCTAATTTTTTGTATTTTTAGTAGAGACGGGGTTTTACCATGTTAGTCAAGATGGTCTCGATCTCCTGACCTCGTGATCTGCCTGCCGTGGCCTCCCAAAGTGCTGGGATTACAGGTGTGAGCCACCGCGCCCGGCAAAATACTTTCTATCTTTAACAATTAAAGAGGCCTTATGCATTTGGCTTGCAGAAAACACCATTTAACGTTGATTTTAAGAAATTATTTATATCGTACTTTTCAGACTAGTGATCTATATGGACAAATAAATGCAGACTTTGTATTGTTGGTTAAAAGTTTTTTTCATTCTATATAGAAAATGATTACTGGAGGATTTAAAAATATGAATAATATCCTATTTATGATATTTACACACATATATGAGCACATATACTCATGCAAATTTAAGCCTTAAAATTCTGATATGTTAAAAAGCAGAGTTCACTGAGGTGCAAGAACAGACACATGCATATGTGGTTCTCAAGCTGGTCCTCCTCTCCCACTTGTATATAACCCCCATCAAAAGCAAACAAACAAATAAAGGTAAAATCTAAATGAACACTAATACTCTTTTTCAGTTATGAAAAATAACTGGAATTATCCTTTGTTGTGGAAGACAATAAGTAATTTTATTCTTATTTAAATAAGTAAGATTATTATTATATAAAGATTAGATTAGATTAAGCTATTAATAGATAGCTTCACTCCTTTTTCCCCACTCAGATTTGCTGCTTCTCCCACACCGTGGTAACTCTTATGTGGTGTCCCAAGTCAGATGTCCTGGGGTCATTCATGAGTCTTCCCTATCTCTTATATCTCATCTCCAGTTTATCCTCAGTTTCTGCTAAACTCCGTTAAATCTCTAATTTTTTTCAGGCCCTAGTGTATTCTTGCTTAAATTATATCAGTGGCTTTCATCTGACCTCACTCCCCATTCTCACCTGTCTTCAGGGATTTTTCCATAATATAAATCAGGCCTCCCTACTTATCATCCTTATTAGGATGTCTAATAGACATTTTAAAATTTAACATGTCCGACCTAACACTTGAGCTTACCTACCACTGGAAAGTTTTCAACCTCAGTCTTCATCAAAGTAAATGGAACTCCATTAATCCCATTCTAAAGCTAAAAATCTTGAATTCTTCCTCTACTCCTCTTTCATGCCCAACGTTCAATAAAAAAGCAAATCCTGTTGACTTGGCATTGAAAACATATTTAGAATCTTACTATTCCTACCTATCTGCTCTGCTACTGGCTTCCTCTAAACCATCATCACTTGATGATGGAAGGTGGAAACAACCTTCCATCATCGTGGAAACGACCTTCCATCATCATGTGTCTTTTAAATAGTCCCTAACAGTCTGTCTCTGCCCATCCCTCACTGCATTGCCTTATTTAATTCTGACAGAGCTGAGTGTAATGTAGAGTGAGTGGATTATTTTCACATTTTACAATAAGGGCCCTGAGACTCTGAAAGTTTAGTTATGAATGATGGAGCAAGGATTTGACTCAGGCTCTGATTCCTAAGCTCATGCTTTCTTTACCTAAGACAACTGAGTCTTATAAAGGGTTAAGTGACTACTTTACAATGGCACAACTATGAAGAAGAGAAACACAGATTGGAACTAGACTCAGTGCTCTGCCCATGCAAGTGTTGCATAATTTATACAAGTAGAACGTTAAAGATGTATTTATTTTGATTAATAACACTTTGAAATGAAAATACTCCTGGGACTTCAGCAAGCTGAGCTCTAGTTGATTCTACTGGGAAACATGAAACTTTACTATGATGGTTGAGATTGGAGCATTGAGGGAGCTGGGATGTTTTTAAGCAGATTTCTAACAAAAAGTATGTGTTAATGATAGCAACTTAACCAACAGATACTTCTAATTTGCCATATATATTTTGTTAGGTTATCTCCCTTGAGTATAACTAATACATGGACATTTATTACATAAGATTCAAAATAATTTACTTTTCTGATCATAAAGGGTACTACAAGTTGTGTTCTTTTCACACTTTACTTTTTAAAAAATTATTATCCTCAATTAGGGAAATATACATTAAGAAAATGACAGTGAGGTACCACTTCACATCCATTAGTTTGGCCATAAGTGGTATAGTGAGATACCACTTCACACCCATTAGTTTATACATATAAAACAGAATATAACAAATACTAACAAGGATTTGGAAAATTCAAAGTCTTGTGCATTGCAAGTGGTAATTTAAATGGTGTAGCCTCATTGGAAAACAATATGGTTTTTCCTCAAAAAAAATTACACATAGAATTACTGCATGATCCAGCAATTGCACTCTAGAAACATACTCAAAAGAACTAAAAGCAGAGACTCAAAGAGATATTTGTATGCTAATGCTCATAGCAATATTAATTCACAATAGCCAAAAGGTGGAAACAACCCATGTGTCTATAAGAAGATGAATGGATAAACAAAATATATCCATACAAAGGAATATTATCCTGCCTTTAAAAGAAATGAGAGCCAGACATAGTGGTGTACACCAGTAGTTCCAGCTACTTGGAAGGCTGAGGTGGTAGGATCACTTGAGCCCAGAGGTTCGAGTTCAGCCTGGCCAACATAGTAAGACCCCCATCTTTAAAATAAATTAATTAATCATTTACTTGAATGAAATTCTGATACATGTTTAAATATGGATGAACCTTGAAGACATTGTTCTGAGTGAAATAAACTAGTCAGAGGAGGACAAATATTGTGTTTCCACTTTTATGAGGTCCCTAGGGTAGACAAATTAATAGAAACGAAAAGTAGAATAGTGGTTACCAAGGACTAGGGAGAAGCGGGGAATGTGGAGTCATGGTTTAATGGGTATAAAGTTTTAGTTTGGGAAGGTGAAAAAGCTGTAAATATAGATAGTGGTGGTGACTGTACAACATTTTTAATGTACTTAGAATGTAATTGTGAGTTAAATTTTGTATGAGGCATGATGTTTAGTTTGAGGTTCATCTTTTTTGCTTATAGATGGTTAATTGCTTCAGCAATATTTGCTGAAAGATTCCCTTGTTCCATTGAATTGCTTTTGTGCCATTGTCAAAAACCAGTTGAACATATTTTTGAGGACCTATTTCTGGGTTTCCTGTTCTGTTTCATAGAATTGAATGTCTATTTCTCCACCAATACCATACTGTCTTGATTACTACAGCTACTTATCAAACCTGAATATAAGTAGATTGAGTTCTCCATTTTTATACTTCATTGTCAAGATTATTTTAGCTATTCCAGCACCTGTTTATTTCCATATACATTTTTTTAAAAGCTTCTCCATGTCTACATAGGACCTTGACAAGATTTTGATAGGAATTGCATTAAGCCTATAGATCAGTTTGGCTAGAAGTGATATCTTTAGTATGTTGAGTCTTCCAGTCCATGAATGCAATATGTCTTTCCATTTATTTCAATCTTCTTTTATTTCTTCATCAGAATTTTATAATGTTCAACATACAGATTCTGTACATATATTTTTGTGTACCTAAGTACTTCATTTTCTTTGCAGCCTTTGAAATTATACTGTGTTTTCAATTTGTTTCCACATGTTCACTGTTAGTATGTAGAAATATGATTGATCTTTGTCTATTGGTCTTGTATCCAGCAACATCGCTGAAATCACTTATGTACTCTGCTATTGTTGGATATAGTTCTGCATATGTCAGTTAGAATCTGTTATTTGACTGTGTTGTTCAGCTCTTCTATATACTTGCTAATATCCTGGCTAGCAGTTTTACTGGTTTCTAAGAGAAGGTTGTTGAAGTCCCCAACTATGATTATAGATCTACTTCACCTTGCAGTTTTATCAGTTTCTGCTTCACATATAGGATAGTGGCATGTACCCTCTTAGGTGAAATTTCTTTCAAGTTTCATTTGGTACACACATATTTAAGATTCAGGGGTTATATCTTTCTAGCTAATCCTATATTGTGATATGTCCCATATTGTGATATGTCCCTCTCTTTCTCTAGTAATTTCTCTTGTTCTGATGTCTACTTTATCTGACATTAACATAGCCACACCTATTTTTTAATTAGTGTTTGCATGATATATTTTTTCTATTGAATTTGAAATAAATCTCTTCCCAACAGCATATAGTAGGGCCATGTTTTTATTTACTCTATCAATAATTATCTTTTAATTGGTGTATTTAGATAATTTATATTTAAGATAATTATTGAAATGTCGGCATATAAGTTGGCCATTTAATTACTTGTTTTGTTTATTTCCTCTGGTTCTTTTTTCTGTTTCTCTTTACTTGCTTTCCTGTTATTTGAACATTTTTTGGAGTCTGTCTTGATTAATTTGTAGTGTCTATTTATTATGGTAAAATATACATAATGTAAGGTTTATCATTTTAACCATCATTAAGTGTACAATTCACTGGTATGAAGTACATTCACATTATTATGCAAACATTATCTATCTTCAGATATTTTTCATCATTCCAAACTGAAACTCTGTATCCAACAAGCAAGAACATTTCCTCCTTCTCCAAGCCCATGCTAATGACTGTTCTACTTTTTGTCTCTCTGAATTTGCCTATTTTAGGAAACTTGTGTAAATGGAAACATACAATATTTATCTTTTTGTGTGTTTGGTTTATTTCACTTAGTTCATCCATGTTGCAGCATGTGTCAGAATTTCATAAGGCTGGATAGTATTTCTTCATACGAATATACCACATTGTTCATTCATTTATCTGTTCATGAACACGTGGATGGTGTTTCTACCTTTTGGCTATGGTGAATTAATGCTGCTGTGAACAGTAGTATACAAATATCTGTTTAAGCCTATGCTTTCGATTCTTGGGTATATACCCAGAAGAGGAATTGCCAGATCATATGATAATTCTGTTTAATTTGTTGAGGAACGACCTTCGTCTCCCATGTTCAAGCAATTCTCCTGCCTCAGCCTCCATAGCAGCTGCACTATTTTACATTCCCACCAGCAATGCACAAAGGTTCCAATTTCTTCACATCCTTGTCAACACTCATAATCTTATATATATATGTTTTATAACAGCCAACCTAATGGGTATGAAGTAGTAACTCATTGTGGTTTTGATTTTCATTTCCCTAGTGTTTAGTGATATTGAGCATCTTTTCATGTGCTATTGGTCATTTGTATATATATATTCTTTGGAGTAGTGTCTCTTCAAGTCCTTTGTTCATTATTTAATTGGATTTTGTGGTTATTGTTTATTTGTTTGTTTTAGATACAGGATCTCACTCTGTTACCCAGACTGAAGTGCAGTGGCATGATCATAGCTCACTGCAACCTCAAATTCCTGAACTCAAGTGATCTTTCTACCTCAGGCTCCTGAGTGGCTAGTACCGCAGGCACATGCCACCATGCCTGGCTAATTTTTTTGATTTTTTATATAGACAGGGTCTCACTACATTGTTCAGGGCTGGTCTTGAACTTCTGGCCTCAAGCCATCCTCTCACCTTAGCCTCCCAAAGTGTTAAGATTACAAGCATGAGTCACTGTACCTAGCTTGATGTTCTCTCTGTATTTTGGATATTAGTCCCTTACCAGACATATGTTTGCAAATATTTTCTTTATAATCGTTTTGAGTGGATCTCCTTGTATGGTTTTTGTAGTGGTTGCTCTGGATATTTCAATATACATATGTGACTTTTCACAGTCTACTGGTACCAGCATTTTACCTTTTTAAGTAAAGTGTGGGAGCCCCACTTCCATTCAGGTTTCTTTACCTTCCCCACTTTTAGATATGATTGTCTTAAGTATCAGATTGCATTTTAATATTTTTTTCAGTCATCAAATATATTTTATGAAACTCACAATATACCCATATTTCTGCTCTTTTACTTGTTCCTGTTTTTCTTATGCTTCTAGATTCTTTTATTATTTTCTTTCTGTTTGAAGAACTTCCTTTAGCCAAGTTTTTAAGTTAGGTTGGGTAGTGACAGACTTTTCTAATTTTCCTTTACATAAGAATGCCTTTATTTTCTCTTCTTTCCTGAAGACAGTTTTGCTGAATGTAGAATTTCCTGTTGACAATATTTTTGTTTTATCACTTGAAAACCGTTTTGCCACTTTCTTCTGGCCTTCATGGTTTCATATGCAAAATCTGCTGTTATTCAAATTGCTGCCTCCCTAGAGACAGGCATTATTTTTCTCTGACTCCTTTCAAAATATTTTCTCTGCCTTTCTTTTCAGTTTAATTTTAATTAGTCTACACTTTTTGGGGTTTATCTTGTTTGGAGTTTTCTTGACTCTGTGAATATGTGTATTTCACCAAATTTGGGAAGTGTTCAATCATTATTTCCTTGAATATTCTTTCAGCCCCACCCTCTCTCCATTCTTTTTAAGGATATGAATTTGGATTTTTGTAAT
This sequence comes from Pan troglodytes, assembly GCF_028858775.2. Classification (NCBI taxonomy): domain Eukaryota; kingdom Metazoa; phylum Chordata; class Mammalia; order Primates; family Hominidae; genus Pan; species Pan troglodytes. Next base: position 26,717,453 of record NC_072415.2, read on the forward strand.
CTTCCTAAAGGCCCCTGAAGACTCTGTTCATTTTGTTAATATTGTATTTTCCCTCTGTTGATGAGATTGTGTGAATTCAGTTCATCTATCCTTAGGTTCATCGATTCTGTGTTCTGTTATCTTCACTCTGCTTTTGAGTCCATCTACCAAGGTTCTTTTTTTAAAAATAATTATGTTTTTCTATTTTTTAGTTCTAGACTTTCCATTTGGTCCTTTTTTATAATTTCTGTTTCTTTGCTGAAATTCTCTATTTTTTCATTTGTTCCAAGAGCACTTGCATTTGTTTTTTGGTTGTTGTTGTTGTTGTTTTGTTTTGTTTTGTTTTGTTTTGTTTTTTTGAGACAGAGTCTTTCTCTGCTGCCCAGGCTGGGGAGCAGTGGTGCGATCTTGGCTCACTGCAACCTTCGCCTCCCAGGTTCAAGCAATTCTCCTGCCTCAGCCTCCCAAGTAGCTGGGATTACAGGCGCCCATGACCACACCCACTAATTTTTGTATTTTTAGTAGGGACGGGGTTTCACCATGTTGGCCAGGCTGGTCTCAAACTCCTGACCTCAGGTGATCACCCATCTTCGCCTCCCAAAGTGCTGGGATTACAGGCGTGAGCCACCACACCCAGCCCCGGCAGTGTCTGATCGTTTAAACAGTCTTATGATAGCTGTTTTAAACCCATCAGATAATTTAACCATCTGGTTCGTCTCAATATTGGTGTCAGTTGATTGTCCTTTCTCATTCAAGTTGTTGTTTCCTTGATTTTTGTATGACAGGTGATTTTTCTTTTTTTAATGGTATCTTGGGCCTTTTATCAGTTAAATTAGGGACTCTGGGTCTTGTTTAAATCTTTGATTTTAGCGAGGACTCACACTGTTATGTTTAGCCTGCAGGTTCTGGCCTACTTCTATGGGCCATGGTTCCAATGGCAGTTTAGTTTTCAGTGCTTTCCATTGCTATTTTGGTCTGCTGGATTCATCTGGTGCTGCCAGGGTTTCCACTCACCCGTGCTAGTACTACATGAGTGAGCTGAGTGAATTTTCACTGGCCAAGCCCCTGGATGTCTCTCAGTGAGGGAGGAGCATCTTAGATCTACAGGGACAAGGAGGCTTCTTGGGCTGGACCACTTCTTGTGGAGAATTATAATTTTAATGAAGGGAAATGTGAGTAATAATATCTGAAAAAGGAAACATCAAAATGGAAAAGAGAGGTGCAGAAAAGGGACACAGAAAAGTATGGAAGAAAATGTAACTCTCTGTCACGGCATTTTCCGGAGATGGCCCTACAAACTTTCAATCCATGATGGAAGCAAAGGAAATTAAAAGAGGCTCCCAGCATTTCTGTTCACCGTTTTTGCTTCTGGAATGGACTGTCTTAGCTAATTATTATATCAACAGAATTACTACCCTCTATTTTAGCAGACATTTTATTGTGATGACATTGGCAGTGGGAAGTATGTGCACAATTTACTTCTACAGATCTGCCCCCATTGTGAACCATGTGGGAACTAATGAAAATAAGTTACAATAAACTGCATTATTTGGGCACTCTACAGTTCATATCACACTTTCATGTGGATTAGCTCACTCTGCTACCTGGAACATCTTTTCCTCACTGGGCCTTCTAAGGCACTGTAAAGAATAGTAGTGCGTACAGATATACAACGTTGTTCAACTATGATTGCTAAGCTCATAGACTTTTCTCCCACAGTTACCATTTAGTATATTTTCTGAATGTAAAGTTGTGTATAATTGCCCTTCCAAAGTAGTGAATAAGGAATCCATTAAAGATAAAAGTACTCTACTGAAGAGTGGGTATATGTATATTAGAAGATATATGTCCAGCAATTCAGCCCATAGACAAGCTTATGAGCAAAGATGAGTGGTTATGAATTTGTAACATTAAACTATAAAATATAGTTTACAAATAAACTATATTTGTAACATTAAACTATATATAGTTTAGATGTCTTTCTATTGCTGGACATTAGTAAAGATGTCTTAGTGCTGGCCTACAATGGGGACAGAATATCAGCTATACCTACTCAACACTCTTAGCAGTGGGCGGAGTCAGACTCAAGCATTTAACATCATGGAAGACAACAAAGAGTACTTTGCGACTAGCTCAAAACAGAATGATATTATGTTTTTTTAAAAAAAACTGATTATTTCAGATAATGATGTGCACTGACATTGCAAAATATTGTAATTAAGGAACAGGCTTAGTAGAGCACTTTAAATTGCACAGCTTTCTGTTTTCCATTATTGAATAGCTTTAGGGTGGCTGTTTCTATTCAGACTAATAGCACATGTCACCACACCTTGTGACCAGGAGCTCAATTTTGCCACTTTATTACAATAATTATTGGCAAGAAGAAGATATATGTTGACTTAGAGGCAAATTTAATACTTTATTGTAGTTATTTCTCTGACACTGGACATGGTCATATAAAATCAGGTATAGAACCTTTTCAAAGACTTCAAATGGATTAATCTCAGAAAATTTAGGTGGAATTTTTGGATTTCAGATTATTTACTTCCTTGTAGTTATAATTGACTTGGATTAGTAGCTGCACACAATGATTTTTATCTGTTAGGGTAAAAGATAATTTTTAATGTGACAAAATTTTCTTTAAAAATTTTAATTGGAAAGTAAAACATTTCCTTTAATCTACATGACATACTTCATCCTTAAGCTCCTTGAGAGCAGAGAGACCCTGTCTTATCATCTCTCCATTGGTACCACATAACCCACACCATTCCTGTTTATTGATACCAATAATCCTTTCAATGTAACTAGTAGGCTTTTGAGTATATGCACAAAACTGTAACTCTACTAATAAGCTCTTCTGCCTGAGACATCGCTTTGGATCATCCTTATTTCCATAACAGTTTGTTCCATTCTGCCATTACAATGCCAGGATGTAAAGCTCCAGGGGTGCAGGAATCTTTCTTTTTTGTTTACTACTCTATCTCCAGCATCTAGAACATTGTCTGGCACAGGTAACCACTCAGTATTTGTTGAATGTATGAATACATTTTTTTAAGACACAATGACAAAATGGCTGCAGAGACTGCTTTTGTTGTATGGGATGAAGACCTCAGATTTAGTGTCAGAAAATCTCAATGACTGTCCCAAGCTTGCTATGAATTTACTGTGTCATCTTAGGTGTGCCACTTAATCTCTCTGTGCTTTTCTTATGTATGAAATGATTATATTAGATCTGAGGCATAATAAACTTCCATCAACCTTTAAAGGTACGTAATTCTCTGCTTCATGATTAGCAGCATGCATTTTCCAAGTGGCTGTCTGGGAACAGAGTTACATTTTGTGGCAGTGGAACCAGCATTGCCAACTGGCATATACAGGCTTGGAAGTAAGATTTTGGTCTCTTTGGCAGCTAAAAATTTGGCTCTAACAAATGAACTAGTCACCAACCTGATTTTTTAAAAAATAAGGCTCTTCTATACTTTGGCATAGAAAATTGACTTTTAAGAACAGGGAAAACTTATGTTCATTGCAGCACTATTCACAATAGCAAAGACATGGAATCAACCCAAATACTCATCAATGGTAGACTGGATAAAGAAAATGTGGTACATATATACCATGGAATACTATGCAGCCGTGAAAAGAAATGAGATCATGTCCTTTGCAGGGACGTGGATAGAGCTGGAAGGCATTATCCTCAGCAAACTAATGCAGGAACATAAAACCAAACACCACATGTTTTCATTCATAAGTGGGAGGTGAACGATGAGAACACATGGACACGTGGGGTTGGTGGGGGAAACAACACACACTGGTGTCTGTCCTGGGGAAAGGTGGGGGGAGGGAGAGCATCAGGAAGAATAGCTAATGGATACTGGGCTTACTACCTAGGTAGTGGGTTGATCTGTGCAGCAAACCACCATGGCACATGTTTATCTATGTAACAAACCTGCACATCCTGCACATGTACCCCGGAACTTAAAAGTTGAAGAAAAAATAAATAAACTGTGGAATGTATTGTTCAGCCATTAAAAAAAAAGAATAAGGAAAACAAAATCTGACACAGAAGAGTACAATGTAGCATAATGACAAAAAGAACTAGATTTAAATCTTGGTTCCAGAATTTTCTGTGAGATCTCATTGGCTAAGTAACGTAATCTCTTAGTGCCTCAATTTTTGTATCTGTAGAATGGGATAATGATAATAATATCTAAATGAAGTAATGTATTTAAAGTTCCCAGAACATGGTAAACTTTGAAAGCCTTACAGACAGGCTTATATTAAGGAATTAAATAAGAAGGGGGAAATTAATTCATAAAAAATAAATCTGCACATTTGACTTGAGGCAAACACTGAGAGGTGAAATTGAGACCAGACTGCCTAGGTCTGTATAGTGATACATCCACTTACAGGTGTAATATTTTGATTTCTTAACATCTCTAATGTTAAGATGAGTTTCTTAATATCTCTGCATCTCAGTCTTCTGAGGGATAATAATCATTGAACAAAATGGTAATAATCATTGAACCTACCTCATTAGGCTTATTGTGAATTTTAAATGAAATAATCGATGCATTAATAATATGCTTACAAAAGAGTCTGGCATATAGAATGTACTCAATAAATTGTAGCTTTTCTTATAACAGAAGTTAAGCTTATACAGAGGGGGAAAAACTGAAAGAGATGTGAAAGGCAGTCAGCCCAGTGGATGGAGAGAAAGTAATGGGAGTTCAGTAGGGACAAACAGATTATAATGGTCTAGTGAATTTTACTCTCAGAGATTTTAAGAAAAAAATGCCTTGCAAATGCAAGACATGGAGAGTTCCCACATAAGTGATTGACAACAAATATCAAAATCTCCAGTTTATCCCAATGCTTGTTTGATAAACCTCCTTTTAGCCAAGAATTCTACCTTAGGGAAAAGGATTTTTATTCTTCTGCACACAGATTGTAAGATATTACCAAATAGTGCAATATCTTAGTTGTAAATAAATTGTAAATCTTTTTGTAACAAGACAACAGTTATGATATCACAATGAGTCATTATGCACTTTCTGTTCATGGAGGATCCCAAAATCATCTTATTTGCGAAGAAGTGAGTTGGTGTGGGAGGCAGTACCTTAACATTTCAGCAGAGTCCTTTAGCCAAATTCCTGAAGCTGCCAAGCTTCCACAGGCGGACTGAGATATAAGGATAAGGGAGAAGAACGCAGACCAAAAAAAAGTACAAACAAGAGAATGGAGACTAACTTTCCAACTAGAACTACATATTTTAAAGTGCTTTTCTTTTTGGTGAACTTTAAAGAAATGAAATAAGCCTATATATTTCGTGATTGTAAGGCCCTTTTCAATTAACTGGAAAATACCTGGTTATGTTTGAGTACACATTACTTCATTTTTTTTTTACATTCAACCCACATTTGTATAGTACCTACAATGTACCAAACTTGAGTTTAGGTGCCAAAGATATCAGATGAACAACACAGGTTCATTCCATGGGGAGCTTTCTTTTTACTGAGAAAAACAGATAAATAGGAAAAGAGTGAAGAAAGGGCTGCAGAGAAGAGGCTTAATTTTTGGTGGAGTCATGAAGGATGAGTAGGAGTTTGCCGGGCAAAGAAGAGACCAGCAAAGATTCAAAGGCTTGGTCCATGGACAATGATTCAAAAGCCGGAGGTTGAGTTCAAGAAAGCAGTTTGGTTCTGTTGGAGTTTACAGTATCAGAGAAGGAAAGCAGAGTTTCAGGGCCAGATCATGAAGGGCACTGACTTCCTAACCAAGGAGATTGTATCAGACCCTGCAAGCAATTGAGTTTAAGCCGATCAGTTTCACACTGTATAGTATTTTAGAAGGACTCTCTGGCAGCTACTTGGAGAATGGATGGGAGAGGAGAGTTGAAGACAGGAAACCAGCTGGGCAGCAAGGTACTATGTGCACATTATGTCATCTTTAAAGAAATAATGTGCAATTGTTCAGAAATAGGCAACTGCTCATTCTTTCAAATGGATTAGGGTAGAAGGGCCTTCTTAGCAGAAAGTAATATGAAGTTTTCTTCCTTTAAAATATTGTTTCTTACTTATTAAGGTCATTTAGGCCTAACAAGTGGTTCTTTTTTTAAAACAGCTTTATTGAGGTATGACTGATTGCAAAAAGCTGTACATACTCAATATATGCAATCTGATGAGTTTGGACATATGCTTACCTTAATATCCCTCTAAAGTATCAATTATTTTCATTATTCACGCCTTAGACTAAATTTCTTTTATCACTGACTTTTCTCTCTTCCCCAGCTGAGTATTTGACCTTGAGGGCAGTGGCATTTCAAATGGAATATTAAAATTGAATTAAATTAGAAATCAAATTAAATTAAGAGCTGGGGGACTTCTGAGAAGGATTAATTTGAATTAGGAACTTTGGTCAAGTGTCCAAGAAGTCAGTTGGAAAATGAGAGAAGACATTGAGGAGAACAGAGAGCAGATTAATTCAGTTTGCAGTTGTACTAGGATTTTCAAAAGAAGGTGTTCTATTTCCAAAGTTCTCTATATAATACTTAAGCTGTAAGTTAATAATGCTGGAAGCACTTGCTAGTTGTGTGCCAGTTCATAACATCAGGGTGAATGTTAATGGCTACATAATTTGCAGGGCCCAGGGCAAAGTGAAAATGCAGGTCCCTTATTCGGAAAGCAAGAACAAAGGGCCATTAAAGGTGATAATGTATAAAACTGTCCTTTCTTCTGCCATTCCCCTCTTGACTTTTTCTACTAGTTTTTATTTGATATTTCATGTTATTCCAAGTAAATAAAAAACAAAAATATAAACTTAGCACAAATTTTACCATTCACTTTGTATTGTGCAATGCAACTATAAGAATAGTTGCTTTGCATGCACAATCAGCAAAAATTAGGTATTTCATAGATCGTACATATGTACGTCATCCTTACCCAAACAGTGGAAATGATATACAAGATTTAAATAACTTTATATTTCATTTCTGGATACATTCTCTCCCTTTGACTTACTCATGAGTAAGGAAGGATTGCAAGAAAGAGCTGTGGTTTGCTCTTTCTTTCTCTCTCTTTGTATGTCTTCATTTTCAGCATAAACAGTTGGCTGATACAGGGAATTATTCAAGGAAGAAAGGATGCAATAGGCTCCTGTGGTCATCTGTGTTTCTTAAAACCCTTTGCCTTCTTGCTAAGTTTGAAGGAAGTTCTGGTTCCAGTGGCGAGCATGGCGTCTTGGGGCTGCCAGCTTCCCCACTTACTCACAGACATAGCACACTTACTCGTCCTCTCATGTTGAAACTCACCAGACTCCCATGAATTGTGCATCCCCCAGAATTCACCATGATGAACATCATGTATGAATGAGGCAGCACAGAATGGCTGAGCGTGTGCAGAATGTGCAGACAGCCCCTGCTCCCTTGATGCTCACTGTCCTATTGGACTTTGCCCACAAAACACTGGTTCAACTACTAAAATCACTGAACAAAGCACAGGGCTTTTCTGAGCATGGGGTCTTCCCTCTGAAGCTGCATGAGTCACACACCCATGAATCCAGCCTGCCTTGAAATTTCTTATACACAAATGAGGAACCAATTAGCAAAGTGATTTGCAAAGAAAGTGGAAACTGACTAGTCTTCCTTCTTTTATTATGTGAGCTAATGCTGTCTCAGACACATGGAAAGTCACAGAATAAATGCAGACCTCATTCTGGAATTTATTTCTAAGATCCACTGGAGCGAAGCACATAGATAGTTTACCATTGTTTTCAAACATACATAATAGTTTATATTATATTATAAGGTAAACTTTAAGATAAAATGTGAGATTTAAAACAAATGATGCTTGTTACATAAAACAGGGAGTTGGGTAAAACAACTTAAGGAAACTATTTGAGTGCAAAGACAAGCACCCAGAGTTAAGTGAGCTGATGGCCCGGTCCCACCTCTGATCTTGGTGGTCCATGATCTCAGACAAGACATGTCCCCCTCTAGTTTTCATAAACTTCATGTCTAAAACAGGATTTAAACATAGATGGTTTCTAGTTTAAAATTTGTTCTGTGAAAGAGGCATTTATAAATCAAGAAACTCATTTTAAAGATACAATTTAAAGATTTCACCCTAGAGCTTCCGGAGTTTCTCAGCCATCCATGCCTTTCAGAAATGTTCCTCCTCAGCTGTGCACTCGGCCCTATGGTTATGATCATCTTTCTCATATTTCTGCATCTTCTTCATCTTATAGGACTATTAATCATTGCTTAAAAAAAAATTCTTAAGTGCAAAAAGTAAAGTAAAAAAACAAGATCTGTGTCCAAAGAAATCCAGGGAGATCTGAGATAAGTTTAGGGTTTTTGTAGGTCTATAGATTCATTTCTGTTCAGTTTTCACTTTCTCTTTAGACCTTTCATCTCCTATCCAAACAAAAATTCACCTTGCTTCCTGGAAATTCTCTTTTATGAGTTACTGAGTATGATTGTCAACATTTTATCAGGAGATTATTTCCCTTTGTTTTAAAAAGGACTGCCAAAATGTAAAGTATGATATGGTGTCTTGCAGAAATTGATTGTTTTTTCACAGAAAGATAACATAATCTTATAATATAGTCAGTAGAAAAAGATGTATTTTTAAATAACGGCAGGAAACAGAAGGGAATTAAAATATGTTGCATTCCTGTTACATACCAGGTACTGTGCATTACATATATTATTTTATTTAATCCTTATATAATCATCTGTGGTGGTGGAAACAGGAATACTACCGATTACCTATGCTATACCAGAAAGCTTCCAACACAAACTCCAGCCCAGACTTCTCTCCCACATTCCGGTGTTGTATATCCAGCCACCTATGTGGCAAGTCCAGTTGGCACTGATAATTCAATCGATATGGCCAGACTGAACGTATCAGCTTTCCCTAAAAAGCCTGTTCTAGACTCAACCTTTCTCATCTCCGGCGACATCGAGGTCACTCTTCCAGTTGCTTAGGCCAGAAATCTTGGGGTCATTGTTGTCTCTTTATTTTCTCACCCTAATCACCCAATCCATCAAAAGGTCCTGTCAAAGCATGGTTCAGCTTGGTTCAAAGCAAGTTCAGCATGGATCTGACTGCTCCTCAGCCCCACCCGAGTCGGAGCAAATGTTGCCTGTCTCCAGGTGGTTCACAAGCTTTCCAGCTACCTGCATCCTGACCTCTCCTATGTACTGTTCCAAACCAGCAGCCAGGATGAGGTTCTGAAACATAAGCCATGTCGACTGTAAGCTCAAACTCCTGCCATGGCCCCCTTTTCACTCTCAGAGTAAAAGCTGAAAAGCCATGAGCCATCCTTGATCCACTCCTTCTTCCACTTCCCCACAGCACCCCACCACCCCACCATGTTTAATGTTACAAATTCATAACAGCTCATCTTTGCTCATAAGCTTGTCTAAGTACTGAATTGCTGGACATATATCTTTTAATATACATATACCCACTTTTCAGTAGTGTAGTTTGCTCTTAATGAATTCCTTATTCACTACTTTGGAAGGAAAAATATACACATCTTTACATTCAGAAAATATACTAAACAGCAACTGTGGGAGAAAAGTCTAGGAGGTTAGCAATCCTAGTTGAACTACCTTGTATTATCTGTACCTACTACTATTCCTCACAGTGCCTTAAAAGACCCAGGGAGGAAAATGTGTTCCAAGTAGCAGGGTGAGCAAATCCACACAGAAGCATGGTGTGAACCGTAGAGTGCCCAAATAAAGCAAATTGTTGTGACTTATTTTCATCAGTTCCCACATGGTTCACAACGGGCAGCAGATTTGTAGAAGTAAATTGTGCACATACTTACTAATCTCCTCCCTCACTTCACTCCATCCCATGACTTTATTGCAATCCCAAGACCAACCAGGAACACTCCCACCTTAGCACTATAACCCTGCAGTCCCTCTGCCTGGAACACCCTTCTCTGGCATGGGACTCACTCCCTCACATCTCTCAAGTTTTTGATCAAATCTCACTTTCTTGGTGGAATCCCTTCCCCTCCCTACACCTCCCTACCCATGCACTTCTGATACCTCTTACCTTGGTCTATTTTTCTCACATCTATAGCATGTTTCACCTTCTGAACTGCTCTATAATTTACTGCTTTACATTTATTATTTACTTTCTGTTTATTTGTCTTCACTAAAATGAAATGTTCACTAATGTATTCTCATCCCCTAGATAGTGCTTGGCATATGATAGATGCTCGCTAAATCTTTGCAGAATGGTGGGGCGAATGAATGAATGAGAGAATGAATGAGTGCTTTCCCTTGTTCCTCATACTAACCTGGCTAAAGTTAGCCAGGAGGTATTTTACAAATAAGGACATTAAAACTGAGAGAAGCTAGGTAACTTTCACAAGTCAGAAACTTTGTAAGAGTCAGATCTGAGATGAAAAAAGGACTTCCTGATCGGGACCTTCTCCACTTTATCACACTTCAAAACATGTGTTTGATGAAAATATAGGTGTTCCATAAAATGCAATACCTTTGTAGTGTGTATTCTTCCTTCTCCGCACTCTCAGCCAATAGTTTTTAAATAAGCCTCTTGGAATACCGTAACTAAAGTGACTGGCTTATAGAGTAACACACATAAAATGAATGATATGAGGTGTATTCATCTTGACTCTGGCTGCAGAGTTACAGAAACAAACTAACTTGAGCTAGCTTAAGCCAAAAAAATTAATTTAAAAATAAGTAATTTAATTTTTTTTATTTAAAAAAAAAGGCGGAGGCCAAGGCAGGAGGATCACTTAAGGCCAGGAGTTTGAGACCAGCCTGAGCAACATGGAGAGACTCTATCTCTACGAGAAATTAAATAAAAAAAAAAAAAATAGCCGGGTGTGGTGGTGCACATCTAGTCCCAGCTACTCTGGAGGCTGAGGCAGGAGGAGCGCTTGAGCCCAGGAGTTTGAGGCTGCAGTGAGCTATGATCGCACCACTGCACTCCAGCCTGGATGACAGAGCAAGATTCCGTCTCTTTATCTCTTACGGATACATGAGCCCATGAAAGCCACAGAAAAGAATGAAAAAGAGGGAGCAGGAGGCAGATGAGTTGAGAGAGTTCTTGTTCCACCTTCCATGTGTGTCTCTTCCATTCTTCCTTCTCCATGGTTTACCCATCACTCTTTAACCTGGACAAAGCTATAGTCTCACAGTCCCAGTTATGGACCTGGTTTGGGAAAAACACCTCTCCTGGTCCAATCAGGGATGTCCAGGAACGAGGACCCCTTTGACAACTGCAGGATGGAGAGTGCTGGGCAGACCCCAAAGAAAGGGACTCAGCAGACAACTCCCAAGTAGCTGATTCTAGAAAAAGACTGTGGAAGAGTAGGAAGCACATGATTGAATCAAACAGCTGAAGTCCAAATTCCTGTTTTTCACCTTTCATCTGTGTAAATGGTTGCTAATGAGAAAACGTACCTGAATCTTCTGATACTCAAATAATTATAGTGTACTTGTTCTTTTACTCTTGTTCTTTCTCAGATATAGATGCTAAATCTTGATTATGTGGTGGTTAAAAAAAAGAACAGGAAGAAAAAAGTTAAAAAGAGGGACACTTGGGGTAAGGAAAAGAAAAGAAAATGGAGAATCCGGAGTTCTGCATTTTAATCTCAGTGCTGTCACCAAGAAGCAAATGCCCTGGGCAAGTCAATTCTCTGGTTTCAATGCCCTTCTCTATATAATGAGTAAATCAGACAGAATTGGTAGGTTTCCCAACCTGCTTCATCAGGAGAATTAGCTGGGATCATTTTCAAAATGCAGATTCCCCTGCCTTACCCATGAATATTCTGATTTAAACGATCTTGCATGAAATTCTATAATTGTATTTTAATGCAAATTTCCAGATGACTCTGATGATCAACTGCATTTGGCAACCATTACACTAGATGACATTTAAGACCTCTCCTAGTGATTAATATATTTGTTTACCTAACAATTATCTAACTTATAAAACCAATTATAATAAAATGAATTTCTTCTTGTGTTTTGGGTGTCTTTTTCAGAAATTACATAATCTTTCCACTTTGTTTCCAAAGAAAATTAAGAGTACTATCTACTAGACAATAAATTCTCAATAAATAGTCATGAACGGATAAATGATCAGTTCTATATATTTTTAGAAATTAACAATTTTTCATTATCTCCTGAGTTACTTAGTCCTCATATATGTGAGGAAGAAATTCCACTCAGAGCTTGTCTGGTTTAGTGGAATATTGAAAATACTTAGCAGGATACTAGTATGTAAATCAGGGCTCATAATCTTTAAAGTATGGCTAAAAGCTTTTGATGATGGCGTCTCATTTTTGTCTTCTATGGATGGATAAAGAGGTATGTGTGAAAGTCAAATATTCCTTCTGTGCATTATTATCATGCCTGAGGCTGTTGTGTTTCTGTTGTTCTTGCCTGTTACCACCCACAACACTTTCATACCTGTCAGCTTTGCCAGTCTCAAAATATTGCTCTAACAAATTCTGCAGAGAATTGTACTAGCCCTGAACTTTTTGAAAGTCCAGTGTTCTTTTTGGAAACAAGACGTGAGTTTCTAAAGAGACTGAACTTCCAGACAGAGCATCTGGGACGTAATTCTGCCTCTGCCTCTGGGCCTATTCACAGCATAAAATTGACCGAGCCATATCACCTCCTCTGACATCTACTTCCTCTTCTGTAAAATGAATTCCACACTCGTTTAAGCACTATAATTCTTATAATTAGGAGGTTAAAAAAATACAAATTATATTCTCAATTCTGAATATCACTACATTTCTGCTTATTACTTAGATTTATTATTTTTCTCATTCCCTTCTGACAATATTTTAATATGCTACCTAGATCCAAAAGAATACATTGCTTACAAAAAAATAGAAACAGACCTTTACAGGTATTTACACTTTTCGACATCAGGTCAGTTTTCTGTGTGACCCAAGTCCTTTTCTATGTCACTTTTCAGAAAGGAAACTCATAGCTCAGCCATATAGCATGTGATATGATCTGGAATAGTTACCTCCTTCATAAGTGTGGGTCCAGTTATATGTTCCATTTTGTCACTTTCCTAAGAAACTATTTTTTTAATATTATTATTATTTTACTTTAAGTTCTGGGATACATGTACAGAACGTGCAGGTTTGTTACATAGGTATACATGTGCCATGGTGGTTTGCTGCACCCATCAACCCATCATCTAGGTTTTAAGACCCGCATGCATTAGGTATTTGTCCTAATTAAGGATAGTGGCTTGACTTAGGCACCAGCAAGTCTCTAGTAGCACACTTGGGAATATTATGCCATGAATGGCATCCTCCTGTGGCTTTTTTCCAGAATGAAAAGAACCACTCTGGAAAAAAATGATACATTTTAGCCCTTTTTAAAGTCACACTGGCTTAGTTGTACTGTTGAGAAAACAAATAATGCTCAGGAAGTGAATACAATTGCATATGTATATTATGTCTTACAGAATTGGATCATTGATGCTTGCATTTTATTGCTTTTTAAAGAAAATAAATGATAGGAAATGTATATTGTAGAATATCAAGCCTATTTATTACAGCAACATTGTTTTTTTTCTGGGTGATTGATTTTATTTTCTGAAAAGCATAAAAATACAACGTGTGACATCATGCAAGAACACGGCCATGTAAATTTTCTATGAAACTCTCTTCTTAACAGCATTGAATATAATGTCTGTCAGAATAGTTCTTATGAGATCATTTTTAAGTGTCTTTTTGTTTCAGGCTAGTTATTACATCTAATTATTGCATTGTTATGTTTCAGAGCAGTTGAACATCAGATACCCAGAGTGACATCAGGTTAAAAAAAAGCCTGCAATTTGGATCTTTTCCTGACTCGGAAGCAAGGAAAATGGACAATTGATAATCAAAGGTAAAACTGCCCCCTTTCCCCTTACTTGTATAGGAAGCAGTTTCTTAAATAACAGCTTCCTCTTCAGCTATCCTATATGAAACATTTTTTAATAGCATGGTATATTTGAACAAAAATATTCCTGGCATACACTTTCCAGACATATTAACAGTCTGTTGAATTTAAAGCCTGTGTTTTTTAACTTCCTAGCTACCTGTACAGAATCTAGGCCAGATGTATTTTATATATTTAATCTTCATTGTTGTTGTTAATCTGGAACGGCATATTGGGCACATGGCATTTTTATAAATCTGTGGACCCAAATATTGTACATAAGGTAGGTTAGGTATGAAATTATGGAAGTAAATGGCATAGTGTTAGCTTTTCTTAGCATATTGAACAAATTTGCATTTATCCACACAGACATGTTCAACATGATGTAAGTGTGCTAAGAAAGGCAATGAAAGGCAGGGCGTGGTGGCTCACGCCTGTAATTCCAGCACTTTGGGAGACCGAGGTGGGCGGATCACCTGAGGTCAGGAGTTCGAGACCAGCCTGGCCAATATGGTGAAACCCCCTCTCCACTAAAAATACAAAAATTAGCTGGGTGTGGTGGCAGGTGCCTGTAATCCCAGCTACTGGGGAGACTGAGGCAGTGGCGGGTGCCTGTAATCCCAGCTACTGGGGAGACTGAGGCAGGAGAATCGCTTGAACCTGGAAGGCAGAGGTTGCAGTGAGCCGAGATTGCACCACTGCACTCCAGCCTGGGTGACAGAGAGAGACTCCATCTCAAAAAAAAAAAAGAAAAGAAAAGAAAGGCAATGAAAACCCTTGAGTCCTTGCTATCATCTCCACTCCTTTCATTATGTAGTTTTTGGAGGGAGAAAAAAAGAAGGGTCTTACCACATATACATCAAATATACTACAGAAGTGGTGTCAGATCAGAAGGAGATTCATATTGCTGAATAATAAGCTATTGTCTTTGTTTGGGTTACTTGCTTGAGACAGTGACTTGGGTATGGCAATTTATTAGGGAGCTGATCCAAAGATCAAGAGTTGGAAGCAGGAAGAGTGAATCAGGGAAGAAGCACAGGCCAAATTATGGGTGGGTTAGCAAGTCCACCACTGCAGGCAATGGGAACTTGGTTCCTCCCAGGAGGGGTACAGATGCCCAAATTTCTGTTAGAAAGATGTGCAGCAGGAGGTTTACTGACTGACTTTTTCTCCTTGGTTTTGGATTCCCCCAATGAGCATGAAGTCCCTCACAATGCTGGGCTGTGCCAGCCATGCATGGGTAGAAAGCAGAAAGACACTTAGTTGTCACTTGAGGTGTACACTGTAAGGCAGTGGTCCAGGGACCGGTTTCATGGAAGACAATTTTTCCATGGACAGGGTGGGGAGGTGGGGAGATGGTTTCGGGATAAAACTGTTCCACCTCAGATCATCAGGAATGAGATTCTCATAAGGAGCACATACCTAGATTCCTCACGTGGACAGTTCACAACAGGGATCATGCTCCTATGAGAATTTAATGCCGCCACTGATCTCACAAGAGGCGGAGCTCAGGCCGTAATGCACACTGGCCCACTGCTCACTTCCTGCTGTGCAGCCCAGTTCCTAACAGGAACCAGTACTGGTCTATGACCTGGGGGTTAGGGATCCCTGCGAAGGCAAGGAGACTCCCCTGCAGCTGTGGCTGACATCCAAAGTGAACCCGGGGACATAATGCAGGGAGCCAGCCGCATCTGTTGCAGCTCCTTTTACTTTATTCTAAATCAGCATTTTTCTCCTAAATGAAGTATCTCCAAGAAAAAAAAAAGTTTTGTGTTTTAAAGACATTAAATAATTATACCTAAATATCATGGAATCCGAGTGAGTTCTGTTTCAACACTAACTTCTTCATGAATAAATTGTCCATCTTCAGTAGATGGCATAGTGTCAGCTAAGTGAGAAATGCATCTGAGTCCCCATGTATATTTGAGACATTATATGAGATCCAAAGTATGACCAACATGTTGGAATACTCAGAATTAATATAACAACATTTAATTATAGCTGTATTTGTTACTCGCTTTATATTGTTTCATTTACAAGAAGGTGTCCGTATATACACAAAAATTTAATTTTTGTCTTTCCTATTTGGAAACAGCCCTGTTTGTGTGAAATGCAAGACTGAAATTATATATATATTATCTGGGCATAATGTTAGATGAATGGTCAGCTGGCAAAACAGATTTAGCACATTAAGGTGAATCAGGGCTTCTTTGTTTTGTTTTGACATGAGGACATTAAACAGATTGAAAATAAAGTTGGATAAAGCCTGTGGTTGTGTTGTGACCTAGAAGATCATATGCTCAGAGGAAGAATATAATTGATAAACTCTCTAAGGAGCAGCTATTAAAAATAAAACAGACAACAACAAACATTTAAAGTGATGTGCATTTGCATGCAGATTTCCTCATGAAGGAAATTAAAGTGGAGGGGACAGGAGAAAGGGCAGCAGAGAATGGTAGTGCAGGGAAACCAGGAAAGTCGTAGCAGATGCTAGGCAGAAATACCAAAAACAGCAGACAGAATCAAACTAGGGATGAAGAGGATCCACGACATGCAAACTGAGTGAAGGGCCCCAGTTCATTTGAGGCTGGACATCCTCCTGAATAACCAAAGAAAAATTACTGTGTCTTCTCACCTGAACAGTGTAATTGCCCCTCCTTAGTTTACTGCTCCCTGGTCTCTTTTGGCTCCAAAGTCTTCCAGAATCACAATTCTGATCATGTCTGCTTTTTGCTCAGAAAATGTTCTCTGATTTACCAATTCATCATTATCTAAATTTCTTAAGCAGACATTTAAAGCATGCCACTCTAAGTTGTTAGACTTACTATTTTTATTCTTTGACCTCACTTACCAGTGGCCTAGCCCATTGTGTAGAAATGTAAGGGCTGTGATTTTTTTCAAGCCTTCCAAGTGATTTTAAGGCTTTGTGGTTTTCAAACACAGATTGGTCTAGAGCAAGCTTATCTAGCCCGCTTTATTTTGTTGTTGTTGTTGCTCTGTTTTGTTTTGTTTCCTTTTAGGCTTTTAGCAGCCTGAAGCCATGGCTTTTAGTTTCTGTCTCTAGTGATAAATGGAAAAGAGAGACAAGGATGGGGCTTTTTCCATGCCCAACCAGAAACAGAAACTAAGAACACATAACTGTATTCTCTCCCTTGGACACCCCTGTTCTGGAGTGAGGCCCAAGAATGCACATTTCTAACATGTTCCCAGATGATGCTGATCTGTTCCATGAGACCTTAACTTGGAGAACCACTCTGTAAACTAAATGATCCAGGCTGGCACTACAATTTCTGCGTTACAGTTTGAGTCAAAGACTGATCACAATGAAAGGTCTTCCTTGCCAACATCACCATTGTGGGTAGGTGTGTTAGTTTAATAACAAGCTCTGAGTCTTCTGGTCAATTACCATCTTAATATCATAAAATTCCCAACAGTAAGATTTTTGATGCATTTTTATATCCTTTACTGTGTCACAGACTTTGGAAACCCATAAATATCTGTTGGATGGATAAAGGATGGATGGATGGATGGATGGATGGATGGATGGATGGATGGATGGAAGGAAGAATGGATGAACAGGTTTAGCAACCAAGAACTGGTTTCAACATGAAACTTAACTTCTTACAAAAAAACTACTCTGGCTTGTGCTATAGAGAAAGGTGGTTTTCCTTCACACAGAAACCTTATTATATAAGCCCATACTCAATATATAAGACCTTTTATTTGATGAAATAACACTACATAGTTAAAGCCCAAGCATCTGGGTATCAATATCCGGGTATTGTGCTCTTTAATAAACAGAGTCTCTCACGAAAGACTTTTTGCTACTTGATTGAGTAGAACCGGGGAAATGTCATTTATATCAAGATAAATTGTACATTTTAGTTTGTGAAAGAGCCGCTGGTTGTGTGAAACCAGCAAATCACATCTATTTAATAAATTCCTTTGCAAATGTCTTTTCCTTGAGTTTAAATTTTGCAGCTGCAGCATAATTTGAATGTTTATTCACATTTAGGACAATTATGCTTTCTGGTTTTTTTGCTTTCTTGCATTCAGATGTGTTCATGTGTCAGTGTTGCACATTTTCTCTCTACATCTTTTATCTGCATGCATCATCCCATGATTGGCTTGGTAAATTTTTCCTACTTTTCTTGCTAAAATAACTGTTCCTTCTGTCTGTTTTCTGCCTACTCTTTGATTTATTCCAGAAATTGGGCTCAATGCCTACTTTTAGAGCTCAGTGTGAAATTTATTTTGTATGTTTTTAAACCAAGTTTCCACTTATTTTTTTGTTGTGTATTCTGTAGTGCAGTCAACCTCAGAACGCATTCATGAAAAAGCCTGTAATCATATATTAGCATAAATAACAACAACAGATGATAATATGAATGCTTGAAAATTCGTTTTTTTAATGTATCTCGTAATTCACTTTTGTAAGAGAAAATTAAAATTTTCATTTTATGTTGTGGTTTGCCTAATAGTAAAGCTTAAATATTAATTAAAACATAAATGTCCTAGCCCCAACTTTGTTATTACCTTGCTGTATGTTCTTGGCTAGTTAGGCTTCAGTTACCTCCATTATAAAAAGAAGGGTTTAGGATAAATAACCCCTGGAATTCATTCTAGTGCCTTATCTTGCAATTTCAAGGTACAGATCATATGAAATCCTACCTAAAATCCAACACAAAATTATGAGTGAGTCAATCAGTCAACTAAGGGCACATATTTGAAAGTAGAGTTGAAAAGGCAGGATTTGGGATTCAGAAAGACTTGAATTCAAAACTCAGCTCTTTCATTTATTAACTGTGTGAATGTGGCAAATGGACTGAACCACTCTATGTACTTTAGTATCTTCATCTGTAAAATGGGGGCAGTGTTATTATCTGAAAGGTCACTTTAAAGACCAGAGGTAGTGTATAAAATAAATCCGGCATCTGGTAGGAGCTGAACATACATAGCTAGAAGCTGACCAGAATCCCACCACGGTTTTGGAGGTTAATGGAGATTACTGTATACTCTTCTTTTCCAATATAATTCTACAAGAGTAAGAAACTTTTATTTAGGACTTTAAAAGATGAACACACTTTAGAAAATGTATCCATAATTTAGTCATCTGAGACTGAAAGGCTAGTGGAAAAATTCAGCATTTTTTTTTATCTACACGGGATAGCTCTGGTTCTATACATTGCTGATGGTTTCATGTGTCAAGTCAGGCCTTTTTCATCAAGAGTGATTCCTCAGTGTCAAGCATGAAGTTTGCAAATTATGTTTTGTTTTCTGCCTTGTAATCTAGCTTGGGGAGAAACTAAAATAAAGATTCTTCAAGGCAAAAGTTTAACCTGAATAAATGTTCATATGGTCTCAATTTTTAACTGATTTCAGAATGACTAAAATTATTCATTTTTTCTTCTCGTTCTCCAAAAAATTATTTTCATAGCCAATTTGCCAGATGCAGCTTTATACCCAGAGGCAAAAGAAATCAAATTTTTGGTCAATAGAAGATTCATTTACTAAGAGATTCATGCAGATAATGAATACTTTTCTGTTCTTTTTTATGTGTTTTTGAGTTTCAGTTGTCATTTTGGTATTGGTTACCCCAGTACTTGTCAGCAGAAATTCAAAGCTGCCTACTTAACAGGAGTAGATCAATAAAGTTTTGCTGGAATATTTCATCAATCTTAGCACAGGATTTAATCCTGTTGGCTATTTTTCTATTTTAATATTCTATAAATCCTCTCAAGTTAATGTGTTCTGAGATAAATCTTACTATTTCATTATTCTATACTTTTTATGTCAGAAATAATTTAGAAACTAAAAGCTGCTATTGCTATTTGATACCTTGATTTTTTCAGACATCTGTAAGACACAAAGTCTGATTGTAGAATACTGTGTTTATTTGTCATGTCTCAGAGTTCTATCACTGTCAGGATGATAATCATACTGATGAGGCTGTCTCAGACCTTATGAGATATAGGTATAGATATTTAAATATATAGACATATTGTGGGGGTGGTGATATTGTTAATTGGGCAACCAAGACCTTCACAATAGAAAAGTTATAGGCAATTATTACTGACATTGGCATTTTTAATAAAATGACCGATTAGGTACTCTCTGAAAGAAACATAAATGTTATTTTTAGATGATGAAATACTTTCTTTGTAAAATAAGAGTATAATAGAGTTTATTACAAATCGCATATTTGAGTATTTGTTTATACTGTAAGAATGTTCAAGGACAACATTTGACTATGCAGTAAAAAGGTACAACTTGACAAGAATTATAAGAAAGGAAGAAAAGACATATTGACTGGATTTATTTTCCTTTTGCTATATTCTTATCATGTGCTAGACATTTTCACCTAAAATTTTTACCTGTCTTATTTATTTAAAGGCTATGTTTAGAGAAACAATGATACCGTGTTAAAAAATAGACATTAGCAAAATTGCATAGTAAGGGAAGTGGAGCAAGATAGCTGGATAGATGCCTCCACTGTCATCCTCTCTGCAGGATCACCACATTAAGCGACTATCTGCACAAAAAAATCACCTTTATAAGAACTAAAAATCAGGTGAGTGGTCACAGTACCTGGTGTTAACTTCATATCACTAAAAGAGGCACTGAAAAACAGTGTTGAATTGCCTACAGCACCCCTTCCCTGTCTCCCAGCAGGGGCCCTGTGGCTCAGAGAGGAAATCGGTGTGCCTGGGGGAGGGAGAACACAGTGACTGTGGGACTTTTTGTATAGGAACTCAGTGCTGCCCTATCACAGTGGAAAGCAATGTGGGACAGAACTTAGCCAGCACTCATGAAGGCAGCACTTAGACTAGTCCTAGCCAGAGGGGAATTGTCTGTCCCAGCAGTCAGAACTCTAATTCTGGCAAGCCTCACCACTGTGGGCTAAAGTGCTCGGGGGTTCTAAATAAACTTAAATGCTAGTCTAGGCCACAAGGACTGCAAGTCTGGGGCAAGTCCTGGTGCTGTGCTGGACTCGGAGCCAGTGGGGTTGGCGTGCTCACGATCTAGTCGGACACCAGCTGACACAGCTAAGAAAGTGCTTATGCCACCCCTCCCCCAGTACCAGGCAACACAGCTCACACCCTGAGAGAGACTTCTTCCCTCTGCTTGAGGAGAGGAGAAGGAAGAGTAAAGAGGACTTTGTCTTGCATCTTAGATACCAGCACAACCACAGTAGGCTAGGACACCAGATAGAGTCCTGAGGATCTAGCTACTGCATGACATGTCTAGAGAAAACTTGGGCCAGAAAGGAACCCACTGCCTTGAAGGGAAGGACCCAGTCCTGGCAGGATTCATCACTTGATGAGTAAAGAGCCTTTGAGCCCTGAATATTCAACCGTGACAGCCAGGCAGCACTTGCCATGGGCCTTGGTTGTGACTCAGAGCCATGCTGGATGCACATGTGACCCAGTACATCCCCAGTTTGGGTGACTAGGGGTAGAGACTATTTCTGCTTGTGAAAATGAGAGGGGAAAGTAAAGTGGACTTTGTCTTGCACCATAGGTACTAGCTTGCTCACAGTGGAGTAGAGCACCAAGCAGGCTTGGGGTACCCAGTACCAGGCCTTGTCTCTTGACTGGCATTTCTGGACCTTCCCTGGGCCAGAGGGGAACCTGCTGCCCTGAAGAGTGAGTCCCAGGCCTGGCAGCACTCACCACAAGCTAACTCAAGAGCCCTTGGACCTTGAGTGACCACCAGCAGTACCCTGGCAGTACTCATCACGGGCCTTGGGCAGTGGTGGCCATGGAGAGAGGTTCTTCTGCTTGTGGAAAAGGGAGGGAACAGTGGGAAAGACTTTGACTTGTGAGTACCAGCTCAGCTGCAGTACAATAGGGCATCAGGTTGATTTCTAAAGTATCTGACTCCAGGCCCTGGGTCCTGGATTGTGTCCGTAGACCTCCCCAGGACAAAGGGGAACTTGCCATCCTGAAGGGTAGGATACAAGCCTAGCTGGCTTTGCTGCCTGCTGATTGTAGAGCCCTAGGGCCTTGAGCAAATATACGTGGTAGCCAGGCAGTGGTTAGTGCGGGCCTTGGGCGAGACCCAGTACCATGCTGGCTTCACGTCTGACCCAGCACAGTCCCAGTGGTGGTGGCCACAGGTGAGCTTGTGTCACCTCTCTCCCAGCTCCAGGCAGCTCAGCACAGAGAAAGACTCTGTTTGTTTGGGAGAAAGTAAGAGAGGAGAACAAGAGTCTTTGCCTGGCAATCTAGAAAATTTTTCCCGATCTTCTCCGAGACCACCAAGGCAGTACCTCTGTGATTCTGCAAGAGCAGAATCACCTCACAGCATTGCTGGGCTTGGGGTACCGCCTAATACAGATATGCCCATAGTGACAGAAAAACTTAGATCATAATACTCAAATACTTTTGAATACCAATACCTGGAGAGCCTTCCAAAGGACAGGTACAAACAAGCCTTTTAATCCTGTTGGCTATTTTTCTATTTTAATATTCTATAAATCTTCTCAAGTTAGTGTGTTCTGAGATAAATCTTACTATTTTGCCGTTCTATACTTTTTATGTCAGAAATAATTTAGAAGCTAGAAACTTCTATTGCTATTTGATAACTTGATTTTTTCAGACATCTGTAAGATACTAAAATCTATTTGTGGAATACGTGTTTATTTTTCATGTCTCAGAGACCTATCACTATCAAGATGAGAATCTTACAGATGAGGCTGTCTCAAGCCTTATGAGATACAGACAGATATAGATATGTAGATATATTGTGTTGGGTGGTAATGTTGTTAATTGGACTACCCAGACCTTCACAATAGAAGAGATATTTCTTCATGGGCCATTATTACTAATATTGGCATTTTTAATAAAATAACATTTTAACTACTCTCTGAAAGAAGCATAAATGTTATTTTTGGATGATAGAATAATTTCCTTAGAAAACATTACAATAGTATAATAGAGTTTATTATGACTTACAATTTTTGAGTATTTGTTTAAATGGTAAGAATGTCCAAGGACAACATTTGACTATGCAATAAAAAGATGCAACTTGACAAGAATTATTTTAAAAAAGGACTGTGAAGACTACAATAAGTACTTAATTCTTCAATGCTCAGACACCAAGGAACAACCACAAACATCAAGACCATCCAGGAATACATGACAGCACTGAATGAACTAAATAAGTCACCAGGGACCAATCCTAGAGATACAGAGATATGTGACCTTTCAAACAGAGAATTCAAAATAGCTGTTTTGGGGAAACTCAACAAATTTCAAGATAAAACAGAGAAGGAATTTAGAATACCATCAGATACATTTAACAAAGAGACTGAAATCATTGAAGAGAATCAAACAGAAATTCTGGAGTTGAAAAGTGCAATTGACATACTGAAGAATGCATCAGAGTCTCTTACCAGCAGAAGTGATCAAGCAGAAGAAAGAATTAGTGAAATTGAGGACAGGCTATTTGAAAATAGACAGTCAGAAAGGACAAAAGAAAAATGAATGCAGGTGATGTTTAAACACCTAAAAGTGTGGTGATACCAGTACTCAAAGTATGGTTTCATGGAGATCTCCAAGATTTTTCAGGGAGTCCAGAAGGTCAAAACTGTTTTTATAATATTAAGACTTTAAGACTTCATTTGCCAAAACTTTCATACTTAATGAGCACCTAGTGGAGTTTTCCAGAGGCTATATGACATGGAATGATGTCATGTAAAAGTTGAATGCATGCTTGTGTATTCTTCTGTTTTCCAGGGTTTTCTAAAGTAGTAGGTTTGGGCTATAAACAAATTCATTTTCAAAGGTTATCTCAGATCATTTTCAGAACTTCTACATGTCCTTATTAGCCATCTTTGGTGTGCCTACTTAGTCTCTGTAACCTTATTTTCACCTAATAAATTATTCATTTGAAATCTTGGGAAAAACTGAATAAAAAAGAATGAAGTATACCTACAAGATCTAGAAAATAGGCTCAAAAAAGAAAATCTAAGAGTTGTCAGCCTTAAAGAGAAGACAGATATAGAAATCAAAGTCGAAAGTTTATTCAAAGGGATAATAACAGAGAACTTCCCAAACATAGAGAAAGGTATAAATATTCGAGTACAAGAAGCATATAGAACACCAAGCAGATTTAATCCAAAGAAGACTACCTCAAGACCTTTAGTAGTTAAACTTCCAAAGGTCAAGGATAATGAAGGGATCCTAAAAGCCCCAAGAGAAAAAAACAAATAACATGCAATGGATCTCCAATATATCTGGCAGCAGACTTCTCAGTGGAAACCTTATAGGCCAGGAGAGAGTGGCATGACATATTTAAAGTGCTGAAGGAAAAATATTTTTATTCTAGAATAATATGTCCAGCAAAAATATCCTTCAAATATGAAGGAGAAATACTTTTCGAGAACAACAGAAGACAAAGGATTTTATCACCAGACCTGTCTTACAAGAAATGCTAAAGGGAGTACTTTAATCCAAAAGAAAAGGACTTTAATGAGCAACAATAAATCACCTGAAGGTGCAAAACTCACCAGTAAAAGTAAGTACACAGAAAAAAAAAGAATATTACAACACTGGAATTGTGGTGTATAAACTATTTGTATCTTGACTAGAAAGACTAAGAGATGAACCAATCAAAAAATAACCACTACAACAACTTTTCAAGATATAGACAGTAGAATAAGATATAAATAGAAACAAGAAAGTTTAAAAGTGGGGGGACAAAGTTAAAGTGTAGAGTTTTCATTTTCTCTTTGCTTATTTGTTAGATTCTTTGTTTATGCAATCAGTGTTAAGTTGTCATCAGTTTAAAATAATGGGTTACAAGATATTTGCAAGCCTCATGGTAACCTCAAAACAAAAAGCATACAACAAATACACAAAATAAAAAGCAAGAAATTAAAAAATAAAAAATAACACCAGAGAAATTCACCTTCACTGAAAGGAAGACAGGAAAAAAAGAAAGAAGCAAGAAATGATCACAAAACACCCAGAACACAGGTAACAAAATGGCAAGAGTAAGTCCTTACTTATCAATAATAACATTGAAAGTAAATGGATTTAACTTGCCAGTCAAAAGACAGAGTGGCTGAATGGATAAAAGACAAGACCCATTATCTATTGCCTACTAAGAAAATATTTCACCTCTAAAGACACACATAGACTAAAATAAAGGGATGGGAAAAGATATTCCATGCAAATGGAATCTAAAAAAGTACAGGAGTAGCTATAGTTATATCAAAATAGCTTTCAAGACAAAAAGCTATAAAAAGAAATAAAGAAGGTTATTTAATCATAAAGGGTTCAATTCAGCAAGAGGACGTAATGATTATAAATACACTTACACCCAACACTGGAGCACCCATGTATAAAGTAAATATTATTAAAGAGAGAGATGGAATCCAATACAATAATAACTGGAGATTTCAGCACCCCACTTTCAGCATTGGACAGATCATTCAGACAAAATCTACAAAGAAACATTGGACTTAATCTGTTGTGTAGACTAATTGGACCTAATAGATATTTACAGAACATTTCATCCAATGGCAGGATAAACATTCTCCTCCTCAGCACATGGATCATTATCAAGGATAGACCATTTGTTAAGCCACAAAGCAAGTCTTAAAACATCAAGAAAATTGAAATTATATCAAGTATCCTCTCACCACAATTGCGTAAAACTAGAAATCAATAACAAGAGGAACTTTGGAAACTATGCAAAGGCATGTAAATTCCAATATATGCCCCTGAATGACCAGTGGGTCATGAAGAAATTGAGAAGAGAATTTAAATATATCAGGAAACAAATGATAATGGAAACACAACATATGAAAGCCTGTGTGATACAGCGAAAGCAGCACTAAAAGGAAAGTTTATAGCTATAAATGCCTACATTAAAAAGTAGAAAAAAACTACAAATAACCTAATGATGCAGCTTAAAAAACTAGAAAAGTGAGAGCAAACCAAACCCAAGATTAGTATAAGAAAAGAAATAATAAAGATCAAAGCAGAAATAAATGAAATTGAAACAAAACAATACAAAATAACAATGAAAGGAAAGTTGCTTTTATAAAAATATAAACAAAATCAATAAACATTTAGCTAGACTAAGAATAAAAGAGAGAAGACCCAAATAAATAAAATCAGAGATGGAAAAAGACATTACAACCAATACAGCAGAAATTTAAAGGATCGTTAGAGACTACTATGAGCAACTGTATGTCAATAAATTGGAAAACCGAGAAGACATGGATACATTTCTAGACACATACAACCTACTAATATTGAACCATGAAGAATTTCAAAACCTGAACCAGACCAATAACAACTAATGAGATCAAAGCTGTAATAAAAATTCTTCTGGAAATGAAAAGCCCAAGACCCAGTGGTTTCACTGATGAATTTTAACAAACATACAAAGAAGAACTAACACCAATCTTACTCAAACTCTGCTGAAAAATAGAGGAGGAACAAATATGTCCTAATTCATTCTACAAGGCCGGTATTACTCTGATACCAAAACCAGACAAGGACACATCAAAGAAAAGTAAACTACTGGTCAATATCCCTTATAAATACTAATACAAAAATCCTCACTGAAATGCTAGCAATCCAAACTCAAAAACATTAAAAAGACCATTTATCATGACTGAGTGAGATTTATTCCAGGGATGCTTCAACATATGCAGATGAATCAGTCAACATATCAATAGAAATATTTGCCCAAATAGTGTCTTAATATAAAGAGAATTAAGGACAAATACCTTATGATCATTTCAACTGATGCTGAAAAAGCTTTTGATAAAGTCTAACATCACTTTGTGATTAAAAAAAAACCTTAAAAAAAGTGGGTATAGAAGGAACATACCTCAACACAATAAAAGGTGTGTACGACAGACCCACACCTAGTATTATACTGAATGAGGTAAAAGGAAAAGCCTTTCCTTTAAGATCTGAAGCAAGAATAGGATGCCCACTTTTCACCGCCGTTATTGGAAGTCCTAGCTAAAGCAATCAGACAAGAGAAGGAAATAAAGGACATCCAAATTGGAAAGAAAGAAGTCAAATTATCTATGTTTGCAGATCATATGATCTTATATGTGGGAAAGCCCAAAGACTCCTCCAAAAAACTATTACAACTGATAAATTCAGTAAAGTTGCAGGGTACAAAATCAACATAAAAAATCAGTAGCATTTCTATATGCCAACAGCAAACAATCTGAAAAAGAAATCAGAAAAGTAATCCCTGTTGCAAGTGACACTAAACACCTAGGAAATAACCAATGAATTTTTAGATCTCTATGATGAAACCTATAAAACACTGATGAAAGAATTTAAGAGAATACAAAACAATGCAAGAAAATTCCATGTTCACAGGATGGAAGAATCAACATTATTAAAATGTCCATACTATCCAAAGCAATCTACGGACTCAGTGCAATCCTTATCAAAATACCAAAGATATTCTTCACAGAAATAGAAGAAACAATCCTAAAATTTATATGAAATCACAAAAGACCCAGAATACCAAAGCTGTCTTGAGCAAAAAGAACAAAGCTGGAGGAATCACATTACCTGACTTCAAATTTTACAACAAAGCTACAGTAACCAAAACAGCATTTTACTGGCATAAAAACAGACACATAGACCAATGGAACAGAATGGGGAACCCAGAAACAAATCCACTTATGAACAGTGAATTCATTTTCAACAAAGGTACCAAGAACATATATTGGAGATAGAACAGTCTCTTCAATAAATGGTGCTGGGAAAACTGGATATCCATATGCAGAAGAATAAAACAAGACCCCTACCTCTTGGCATATACAAAGACTGGATTAAGAAAATGTGGCACATATACACCATGGAATACTACGCAGCCATAAAAATGATGAGTTCATGTCCTTTGTAGGTACATGGATGAAACTGGAAACCATCATTCTCAGCAAACTATCGCAAGGACAAAAAACCAAACACCGCATGTTCTCACTCATAGGTGGGAATTCAACAATGAGAACACATGGACACAGGAAGGGGAACATCACACGCTGGGGCCTGTTGTGGGGTGGGGGAAGGGGGGAGGGATAGCATTAGGAGATATACCTAATGCTAAATGACGAGTTAATGGGTGTAGCACACCAACATGGCACATGTATACATATGTAACTAACCTGCACGTTGTGCACATGTACCCTAAAACTTAAAGTATAATTAAAAAACCACATCAAAATTGAATAAAAACTGAAATATAAGACCTCAAACTATAAAGCTACTGTGAAAAGCTTGGGGAAACTCTCTAGAATATTGGGCTGAGCAAATATTTCTTGTGTAATATGCCACAAATACAGGTAACCAAAGCAAAAATGAAAAAATAGGACATATCAAGTTAAAAAGCTGCTGTACAGCAAAGGAGACAATCAACAAAGTGAAGAGACAACCCACAGAATGGGAGAAAATGTTTGCAACTATCCATTGGACAAGGAATTAATAACAAGAATATATAAGGAGCTCAAGCAAATCTATAGGAAAATATCTAATAATGCAATTTAAAAATATGCAAAATATCTGAATAGATTCTTCTTAAAACAAGACATACAAATACCAAACAGATATATGAGAAGGTGCTCACCATCATTAGGATCATTAGAGAAATGCAAATCAAAGCTATAATGAGATACCATCTTACCCTAGTTAAAACTGCTTTTATCCAAAAGACAGATAATAACAAATGCTGGTGAGGATGTGGGGAAAAGGGAAACCAGTGCTGGAGGGAATGTACATTCGTACAACCACTATGGAGAACAGTTTGGAGGTTCTTCAAAAAACTGAAAATAGAGCTATCATACAATCCCACAATCTCACTGCTAGGTATATATCCAAAAGAAAATAAATCAGTATATTGAAGAGTTGTCTGCACTCTCAAGTTTTTTGCAGCGCTACTCACAATAACCAAGATTTGGAATCTACCTAATTGTCCATCAACAGACAAACGGATAAAGAAAATGTGGTATGTCGCATGTTCTCACTCATAGGTGGGAATTGAACAATGAGAACACTTCGACACAGGATGAGGAACATCACACATCGGGCCTGTCATGAGGTGGGGGGAGGGGGAGGGATAGCATTAGGAGATATACCTAATGTAAATGACGAGTTAATGGGTGCAGCACACCAACATGGCACAGGTATACATATGTAACAAACCTGCATGTTGTGCACATGTACCCTAGAACTTAAAGTATAATAATAAAAAATAATAATAATAATAAAAGAAAATGTGGTATGTATACATTATGGAATACTATTCAGCCATAAAAAAAAAGAATCAGATTCTCTTATTTACAACAACATGGATAGAACTGGAGGTCATTGTGTTAAATGAAATAAGCCAAGCACAGAAACACAAACTTCACATATTCTCACTTATTTGTGGGAGCTATAGATTAAGACAACTGAACTAATGGAGATAGAGAGTAGAACAATGGTTACCAGTGGCTGGGAAGTGTAGTGGGGAGTGGAGGATGAGAGATAGTTAATGGGTGCAAAAATATAGTTAGATAAAATGAATAACACTATCAAGCTAAACTTAGAAGAAAATAATTCAAGCCAAAAGTTAGAAGATTTAAGCAGTTACTAAATGTTTAAACAGCAAAGGCAAAGCAAGAATTACATAGTCTGAGTTACTGCCTTAAATTAATTCCCATTCATAACTCAGACCTGACTTATTGACCATGTTTAGGGCCTATGTATTAAATAGGAGGGCATCTACTAGTACTTCCTGGTCACATCAAACCCTTTATTTCCAAAACAACACAAAAACACCCCCTTTCATCTGCTCCCCCCTCTTCTACTGTTTGCTGTCTCAGTCTATGGCACCTCTACCCACCCACCCAATTGCATAAGTTATCTATGAAATCTCCTTCACCCCCTACCTGTGATAAACTTGAATAAATTTCTTGAATGAAGTACCACATTAACCGTAATATTTTAATGCCCAATTTGTCATATGGTTATAGTCAGAGAGGGTTTGGAGATCAAACACTACATACTCTGCTGGTAGTTTCTACTGTGTTTTAGTTTCCAGCCACACTATTCAAATTCCTATGTAAAATTCTGTGGGGCTTTTTGCATTTTCTTGGTGGCGGTTTTGGTGTTGAGCCTGAATGCATTCTTGGAAGATCCACTGTAGAACAGCTGGGATGCTTTTCCTCTCTAGGAAGGCATTGTGTGTGTTGACAAATACAGCGTGTTGGTGCACATGCTCTCAGCAGTATCGCCCTCTTTAATTATGTCCCCTGGGGAAAAAAAATCATTTCCTGGCAAGGCAGCTTTCCTAATAAAAGGCTTCCTGGGTCTTCGGTAATAAGAAATTCAAATGTTTCAACCTAATATTTATTGTGGGGTTTAACTGGGCATTTTAATCTCCTTTGGGAATCAACAAGCTCTAAATGTTACACATGAGAAAACATTTCCTGAGGGACACAAGGAGGGTTTCTCACATTTTTGATCCATTTTTATTTAAGAAAAATTACTGGTAAATAACATATGCATTGGTATTAAAAGCTTGAATGAATTATCTCTGCCTCGACTTTGAAATTCCTGCTTTGTTACTGACATTTGTATTATCATTATTTTTCACTCAAATTTATTTCTAGGTATGGAAAATTCTGCCTAGTTTGAATATAGGGGAAGGTGCAGGTAAACTGGAGACCTAAAGTCCAATAGAATCTTGAGAGTAAGATTAACCAAGTCCCCCCAACCTCCCACCCCAGGGAGGCAGTTAATAGAAAAAGAGAAGGATTGTGGCTTGAAATCCAGGGAAGGCTGTTCTTTAGGGGGCAGGAGAAGAAGGAATTAGCTGGGGAGGATGCAAAGAGAGACAGGAGAACAGGGGTGTTTCTTGGCATGAAGGCTAAAAGTATTAATAAAGTTAACAGGATTCAGACTAGGAAATTTCGTTAACATGGTAATGTCATAATTTTAAATCTAGAAATTTCTATCTTTTGAATATGGCATCTATTTTATAAATTTGTATAATTATACATCATGAAATTATAAATTCAATCATCCCATCTCACCTACCTGACTTCTCCTTTTTTTTTCAGGACCACTATTATCTCAATGTCAAAATCTTTGGGTCATCCTCGATTTATTCTTTCTCCTCTACTTGTCCAGCCTCTCACTAGGTCTTGGTTGTTTTTCCCCAAGTCCTTTTAAATCCCTGCCTTCCTAACATCCTCTCGACCAGCCACCATCCTCATGCAGGACCTCACTGTTAGTGCCTCACCCACTAACTTCACTCCAAAATTCCATTTTGCAAGCCATCCTTGTATTTTGCAAGCCCAAAATACTGTTTCTGACATGTTTTTAATAGTGTTTGTTGAATCCTTCCATACCAGACACTATGCTAAGTGTGCTATTTCATTTAATTCCTATAACCCATTTTACACTTTGCAAATGAGCAAATTGATCTCTAGAGAGTCTGAATAACTCACCCAAGCAACTAAGTAGAAAAGTATGTCTAACTCCAAAACCAGAGCCCTTAGCCACTGTGGCATAATACTTCCTGTGGCCATGTATAAAAGACGATGGTGACCAGACTCCAGGAGATAAAGCTGGGTAAATTAGGATCAGGGTTGTAAAAGATTCCATTAATTTCACCCAATGGACAAACATTTATTCAAGGCTTTTAAGCAGGGACTGGAGAAACAGGCACATGATCAGATTTTATTTTACTAAATAGTTCTGATAGGCAAATGGTGAATGGATTAGATGGACTTGAATCTGAGGCAACCCTTGTACCTCTGGTGTTGGGGCAGTGAATCGTTGGCACTCATGAGCCCTGTTGGAAGCCCTTGACTTAGCATGTGCTGTGCTCTCTTCATGGCATGTTCTTACTGGATTTCTCTGTCTCCCAAACCTCCTTCAAGGCACTTCTCTATTGTCACCTTCCTGGGGGAGGCTGAGTCTCTCCTCCACACTCATACAGCCTCTACTCAAAGCGCTTAGGGTGTTGCAAGCCTGTCATGTTGCAGCCCGTTGTGCAGTGATTCTCACAAAGTCTTGCTGAAACAGTTCTACCCCCATTTCAAAGATGAAGAAAGTAAGTCTCACAGAGTTGATGTGACTTGCCTCTCTAGATTGTATCTGAAGTATCCTTGCATTACCAGTGCTGGTACCTTGCAAATGCTCAATAAATGTGTAACAAGTACATTTAATTACCTTTACCTGTTAGTATGTTTTATTTTATTAAAGCTCCTGGATAACAGGAATTATGCTTTTGAAGTTTTCATAACACCCAGCAACATGTATGGCACGCAGCAAATGAAATTACTTGATTCCTTTAACAGATTTTCATTTTCTGTTGTTTTCCTCTTTTCATTTTGAATACGATACTTTAGAGTAGAATTTTAAGTGGGTACTCTTTTGCCAGAAATCAGCAGGACACCAGGCTGTCTTGGAAGACCATTTCTTTTGTAGGATGATAAGATGCTTATATGTTAGACAACTATTGTACCTGGCAGAATGAAAGTGCAGGTGGAAATAGGGTTGTCAACTTTTATTCTCACAATACCTTATAATATAGGTATTATTTTCTCCCCATTTTACCAATGACCAAGAAAGACACAGAAAGGTTAAGTAATTTCCCCTAGGGTCACACAGCTAGAAAGTGGCACAGCTATAATTTGAACCCATAGACACCATAGTTTAGAGTTTATGTTCATTCACTCAATTAATAAGCGTTTTATGCCCTAATATAGGCCAGTCATGAATTTACCCTGTAATAGATGGTCAATGAATGTGTACTTAGTGATTATACAATGTGAGTGCTTAGTCAGGGTCTTCACTAAATGATATATAAAAGTAGATATATGGCTTAGTATGGTTGAATCATTTCAGTGAAAAGAATGAATTGTCTAAAGCATCCATTTTTAGTTTTCAGATTTTACATGCTGTACCAATTCATCCTCAATTAAAAGAAACCAATTGCAAAGTGACTAGGAAATAGTCAATTATTGTTTTAGCTGCCAAGCTTCAAGAATTAGCATTCTAGAATTTACAAAAATGTTAAGCCAGGAAAAAAAAAAGTCATAAAACACCATTTCAACCACTTTTGAAATTCTGCCAGATACTAGTAATTGTATTATAATTTAAATTTTGGAAACTTAGAATTTTAGAGTTGGATGGGAACTTTGGAATCATCTGTGCCAGCTGCGTACCTCATGCCAGAAGTATTCATACAACATTTTAAAAATAAGATCTTTGACAATGTTCTTTTAACATTTGCACAGTCAATAGAAACAGTTATAGATTTCTTTATGCTATCACTGAAATTTGTGCCTATGGCTAGTAAAATACGATAACCTCTAGTTAATCCAATCCAGCAGTTTCTTGTCACCCTTTCCTGGCTCTTTCTCTTGCCCACGTTTGAGAAATTGGCTTGATATTTTGGAGTGATTCTTCTAGATATTATTGAGCATTGTCCTCTAGTCCTCTAAAGCAGGAGTCAGCGGACCTCATGTCATGGATCGAATCTGGCCCATCTCCTGTTACTGTAAATAAAGCTTTATTGAGACACAGCCACACCTGTTCTCTTATGTATTGTCTGTGGCTGCTTTTGTTCTAGAAAAGCCAAGTAGGGTACTGGCAACAGAGGAAGTATGGCCCTTAGAGCCATTTACTCTCTGGCCCTTTGAGAAAAAGCTTTCTAACCTGTGCTTTAAAGTATTACAGTTCTTCGTATGTTTTACTTTTAAATATCACTATTTCTTATTCCATTTGTCATGTGGAATAAAATGATTGTGATGGCCTGAATGACATGAGCCCACACATGGTTTGACTTTCTTCTAATGTTTAGTAATTAACTGTTCTTGCTCTCTCTCTTACACGTGCTTGCACACACACACACACACACACACACACACACACACACACGTTTTTCTCCTGAAGCTCATAAACTGGAGACAATAACGGTCTTTGTTTCTTTCTGTGAATGTCTGAATGTCTGCAGTTATCTTGGGATATAAATAGTTGCATAATATATTTCTGAAAGAAAAGACACTGTAATGCTGTTTGTGATCATAAAAGACATTGTTTATCAATATTACATGTGTTTATGGCTCTGGTTTTTTTAATACAAGTATATGCAAATAGTCCCTTCTTGGGTAAATCCTTGTCATATTTTCCTGCAATTCCCCCTGCTGGCCACATCCTCGCCAATCAGAGTGGATGATTTTCTCACAGTTTTTGCAACAGGCCAACTTCTTGCTAGGCATTCTCTGGTTGTTTTCCTGCCTCCTCTGTCCTCCTTTAAAAGATCTTTGCCAAAATGTCACCTTCTCAGAACAGCCTTCCCTTACCTGTAACGGCTCCCTCGGCTCTTTCTCCGTGATGACCCTGACATTAGTCGCAATGTGCCGCTCTCTTGTGGTCCGTGTTCATGTTCTGTGTGTATGTGTGTGCGATGGGAGGGTGTGGTCCTGCCCCTTCTACTGGAATGTAAACTTCACAAGAACAAGGACTGAATCTGTCTTCCTCACCATTGTCTTCCTAGATTCTAATATTGTAAAGCATTTAGAAAACAGAAAGTGGCACATAAATGTCAAGTGACTCAATAAATAAATATAAAATAAATGAATGTCCTGAACTTATAAGTGTTGAAATGGTAAGAGTTTCTAATCACATCCAGATGTCACTGGGATCTTCAGTCAATTTTGCTGATGTCACTTACACATTCATTTACTAATCCATTACTTACTGTTAAATAATCACTATTCCAGGTACTATCTGTGTTCGTGTGTTCCTTTCTTTCTTCACTTGAGGTAATATGAGTATATTGGTATCATCAGTGCCTCTGGAATTTACTCATTCTGAAAATTTGGGAAATAGGAGATAGTTACCTGTCTGTATAACTGAAAAGGTTTTGTTAGAGTACATGAAACTTTTACTCTAGAACAAGAACAGCTTGAAAAACCAACACGGAAGGAAAATATTTGATGTTCTCATAACAAAACATGTAATGATGTTCTTGCAATGAAACTGAACAGACTATGATCATTTAAATCACAATGTTCTGGAAGGTTTGGACATGGTGAAAAGCTGGTCAAATGAGGGCACCGTTAAGTTTTTCTAAGAAAATATAATGCTTCTGTTCAGCATGCTCCGGACAATGCCCAGAATGTCCCATTTAGATATGTCATCGATAGCTAAGGATAGTACTGATTATGTTGCATTCATGTGAAATCTAGTTCTTTACCAGGTGACCAAAACACTTTGAAACATTATTTTATATATTCCTGTTATTCCTTCAAATTAACTATTTTAGCAAGAAGAGATTCTTTGCCTAAGGAATCAGAGTCCATTCATGGCACAGCTGTAGACAGAATCCCATTGTCCTAATGCTTTGAAGTAAGCCAGTACTAAATTGGCATGGGTAGGTTGCTCAGGAAAGCAGAATGGTCACGTGGAATTTAAAACAGTCCACAACTTCACATTTATCCTTCCTCATCTTCCAGTAACCCAAAGCCTCAGGGAAAGTCGCAGTGTTCCTTATAGTCTTAGAAAAGCACATATCTACAAGAAAGCAGATTGGCCTGTGAGGATGATGAACCAGTGCTTCTGACAAGTTTCATTCTATGACGCACCACGATTTCCCACCCTCTCCTTCATGATGAAGGAAAGATAGAGGAGCTGCCTGATGTGGCCCAATACAATTTTTAATGAAAAGACAATGCTGAGATACTGCATTACCATAGTGTAGTCCGGACAGCCATATGCTTGCCCAAACTATTATATATGTGTGTAATACTTGAATTTAGATTGGAAGTTGGAAGCCCCTTATGGGTTTCTCTTAAACATAGAGAATCTTTAAAGGTGCTACCTGTCTTCATTGCCAAATATCATTATGTTAGTTTTTGTCTCTGTGGAATTTATCAAAAGGATTCTTTTATTTTCTTGTGCTTCATGCAGTGAGCACTAATTTAGCTGTCACATTTCGGTAGCCCCTCTATTATGATTTTAATAATTAGGTGTAAATAATACAATTGTACTTATAGATGGCCTTTGACTGCAAATGCCCCTTGCCCCTCCCTTCCTTACCAAACCAAAAAAACTTCTGTTCACTCTATAGCCTCTGTTATTGTTATGAACTTAGCCTTAACTTATTCTCGAATACCGAACACAACCTTTAGAAGGAAAATTTCCAGGCATTTCAGGAAAACTACAAGTTAAAAAAAAAAAATGCCGGTGTTTACCAGCAGTTAGTTTTTCAGTCAAGGTCTTCAGAGTAGCGTAATCTTCGGTGATGCAAAATGTCATATGGAAAGTCAGGAGATCTTGTGTTGGCTTCTGTCATTCTCTCTCATCTTGGGCATATATTTTTCTCTCCATTGGTAAATGTGGTCCAGCCTTGGAGGTTTGGGGTATTAACTTGGATCCTCGCTGATAGCATGCTCCTTGGTCCTGCTTCTTCAGGCCAGTATTACTTTGTAAGGACCCGTGTCTCTTTGTAGGAACTTAGCAGTTGGAGATGTTTCCATGGTTCATGCCTTCCTGTGTACTGGGGGCTTTCTTTTCTGCTCATTTGAATCCCATAGGAAATTGTAAAGCATTTAGAAAACAAAAAGTGACACATAAATGTCAAGTAGTATAATCACATTTTCACGTGTGGAATCAGCAGTTGCAGGAGATACATGCAGTCATTCCTTGGTATCAGAGGGGGATTGGCAACAAGCATGCCCTTGGATCCCAAAATCCACAGATGCTCAAGTCTCTTGTATAAAATGATGTAGTATTTGCATATAGCCTACTCACATCCCCCTGGTATACTTTAAATCATCTCTAGATTACTTATAGTACATAGTACAATGTAAATCTTATGTAAGTAATTGTTATACCGTATTGTTTAGAGAATAATGACAAGAAAAAAAAGTCTGTATCTGGTCAGTACAGATGCAAGTTTTTTCCTGAATGTTTTTAATTAGTAGTTGATTGTATCCACGGATGTTGAACCCACAGATATGAAGGACCAACCATGATTTTCTCTAGTGACATAGAATGCTGTTACTGAACTTAGTGCTGTTATTGAGGGGAAATATTGTGTAACTAACAAAGGAAGAAATATCCCATAAAAAACAAGATTTATGTCAAACTCAAAATGCTTTTTGAAAAAGCTCAGTCTTACTGTGGACTATGGTAGTCAGTGATTTCTTTTGTCACATGAACCTATTGCATAGTGTTGAACCATGTAAAATGAATGTTTTACATGTGTTTCTTTTCACAGTGATTGGATAATTTAATTGAATAAGCCAAGAAATTGCATATGAAAGCTTCATACAGTTTTGTGGCATACCTGGGATAAATATTTTTAAATCTCCTGTGTTTCAAGCCTCATTTTATGAGGTCTTTTAATTCACCATTACATTAGATGTCAAATTAGCAATAAAATAGTATTTTAGTATGTTTTTCTATTTTGTAGCAAATATATTATTCTTACAATTATGCTGAGTTATGTTTTTCAGATAATATATTTTATTTTGAAAAATCATTATCAAGTCAACTGCTAGGAAATACACTAGTAAAGTAGCCCCAATTTTGCCTTGTGAAATCAATTGACTTTTTTGTTTCATCAATGGATCAACTAAATAAATGCTTCCAGATGTATTCTTCTGAATTTGAAATCTTCCTTTTCTTTTCTTTTCTCTTCTCTCTTTCCTACATTGTATTTTTGTACCTCTTCATTTTTGCAGTAAAATGACTAATGATTACCAAAAAATGCAAGTAGTCAATACCCTGATAGGGTGGAAAAAAGAGACTAAATCACGTTTTTTCCCCTTTGGAAAAATACTTATTCTTTTAAAAGTGTATTATTGACTGCTAATCTATTTTCTCAGCCAGCCGGTACCACACCCTACTTTGAGAAGGGTGTGAAGGTGCATGCTGGCTTTTGAATAATCTCAAATCATGCATAGTAGCTCCTGCTGATGTTCAGAACTGCCACCTTGCTTACAGGTTCAACTCTGGTGGCTGCTTCCAGTTCCTCTTCTGAAATGATATAATTATTCTTGGAAATTTTCAACTGATATTACAGTGTCATAAGCCAAATGATTAGGGATACAAAATATGATTATGCAAATCTGATCTTAAGGCAGAACTGAAGGGTTAGTGCTATAAATGAAGTGAAGGAAATTCATCTTCTGGAGATACTGTCATGCCACCTTTTGCTATTTCCTGTAGGATGTTCTCATTTCCCTTGAGGGAGAAAGGTTTCATTAATCTGGGACAGCTGTCTGAAGAGGTTTTATCCTTTTTAGAAGTTGCCTTTGAAAAGTGTCTTTGATATCTACGTTTTTGGGTTTCTGTGATTTAAAAATAAAAATCTTGAAGCACCATATGTAACCACTGTTAGAGTAATGAGATTGCTGCTGTGAGGTTGCACAACAGACTTGTGGCAGGTCAGGGGAAAAGCCATTTTATGATGCTAAGCACCTATAAATTTCTAAAGGGATCTTCCAAGAAAAAAAGCATCCTCATTTCTTTAGAACTATAAATGCAGGGCTAATATATCTACCTGCATATAAACATATATTTACCCTGTATGTGTGTATATGTGACACATACACACATGTATGCATACTCCATTTATACAACTATATAAAGCAAATAGGTATAGAGATGTTTAAAAATGTGCTGTGCAAGTATTTTAAACTGTGCATTTGTGCATGATATTGAACAGGTTAATTCGGGCTAGATGGCAAACAAGCTTTGTATTTTCCTGAGAGATGTGATCTTAGAAGTTGTCCCTTTGTAATTTTGAGCGAATGAGTTGGTGCACTGCTGAGTTGACTATTGCTATCTCTGCACTTAAGGGCAATATAAAATCAGCTCTGAGACAAAGCGTTTAATAATATAGAGAGGTCTGCTATATCCATCTTTGCAGTAGCTTTTATTTATTTTTTAATGTGATCCCCCTACCCCTACCCATGAGAGGACTCACTTACAAAAAGCTACAGCTGTGTCCCTGCTCGGTGCAGGCTGCCTTGGCGAGGTGCTTCAAATTGCAAGCTTCCATCTATGAGCCTGAGTCCAGCTGTGCTGGGATTGATTCCTGCCACACAGGAAAGTAAAGAGGAAGCCTGAACTAGGTCAGAAAACTGCCTTGCTCATCAAGTCTCACCCACTGCGGCTTGTGCCCTTAGTTTTTTGTTTATCTGTGATTCCCTGTTCCTGTGGCTCCAGTCACTCTGGTCCTGGAAATGTTCGTAGCAGCCACCTGTGAACCCAGTGCCCTGTTCTAATTTTAGGACAAATTTTTGGCCTGAGACCAAGACATAAAAACAGTAAATCTCTGGCCAAGAAACAGGTCCAGGTGTATCTAGTTTCACTGCTTTGTCAACTTCAATCTAGTTTCTTCAACGTCCGTTACTTTCCCCTGTGATTAGAGTTTGTGCCCTTTGTCCTAATACACACCTTCCTGGATTTGTTTTTGTTTTTTGTTTGTTTGTTTTTGTTTGTTTGTTTTAAGTGCACAGCTCAGCCTTCCTGGGGTTACCACACTTCCCTGGCCCTGACCATGTCTCATGCAGACCTGCCTCTTGAGTCTCCACTATTCCAGCCCTATGTCTACACAGATAGACACTGAGTCTGGGGCTTTTTGCCAATATTGCTTGAGTCTGCAATCCACAGCAACACAATGTGAGGCCAGCCTGTTGTCCCTAATGATGGGAATGCTTCTCTCCTTTGTCTGGTGAATTGCTCTGCATCTGTTATGACTCAGCTCAGGCATCCATTCTCCAGGGAGCCTTCTCTGGCCTCCTCCTGTAGCCCCCCCACTTCCTACTGCTAGGCTGGGCTGGAGGCCCTTTCACTGTGCTCTCATGATGACCTGTGCACATTTCAAACATATGCACTGCTGTGTATTGTAATTGTCCATTTACATATCCATCACCCATAAGCACCCCTCTTCACTCATCTGTGTGCCTCCCAGTGCCTGGCATAATGCCTGGTACTGTGCTTTTTAAATGTTTCTATGCACTAAGTCTACAATACGTGACCCCTTGCCTTGCTCCTATATACTGATACCTAAGCTTCATCCAACTCTATCACTGGCCTTTGCTGGCCATTGTCATACTGAGGCTATGACATTTGCCCACCAACCTGGACGCCATGCTCGAGGCCCTGATTCCGGGATACCTAGTCTTGCCCATTAACTCTGGCTAGTGGTGGATGGTCTCCAGGAAGGCCTGTCAAAGTTTCTACTGCTGGTAACAACGGCTAAAAACCTGGGATGTATGCATGGCCTTTCTCTGTTTCAGGCTAGGAAATAACCCATATCAAGAGAATGTGATTCTCATGAACTCTGAACCCTGGAGAGAAAACACCAAGCATGTAAACCTTCCTCCTTAATAGGAAAATAAAAAGTATTGAATGAGTCAATACTTTTATTCCTCCTTAACAGAAAATACAAAGTATTGAATGAATCATTTTTAACACTTTTAATGGTGACTAATGAAATAGCAAAATATTTTATGGTGAAGGATTTCTGAAAACAAGGCCATTGTTTCAAATTGAGCTGATAGTGTCAGTGGAGACCCAAGCTCTGCTTGAGGCCAAAGCTGTTCCATATCTTATGAGCCAGAGGCCCTGGCCTGTCATTATGTGTCTAGATTCTGAGCCCAAACTGCTGAGATCTTTCTTTCTTCATCTACTCCAAAATTCAATATTCTAAGCTATTTACAGTTGGTGAGAGATATAATGACTTTTAGAGGCATGAGGATTATTCAAACATTTTTTCCCAATAATATTAAATTCTGGTAGTATTCATTTTGGAGGTGTAGGGGTGGAGAAATTCCATCTCCATCCTCCTAGGGTCCTGGCTGAGTTTGAGAGTGAAATTGACATAACATAGATTCATAGGAGAAAGCATATTACAAGTTTTTCTTGGCACAGGAGCTCTCAGGAAGAAATGAAGACCCCAAGAAGCAATGTCAGATACTCATATGTCAGATTGGACAAAGAGCAGTCAGTTGTGAAGAAAACAGCCAAATTATGTGGGGAGCCTTAGTGGACAGGAGTTAGTTCAGCAATATCTGTTCAGAATTCTCTTGGGATTGACTTTCCATCCTTGATGATAAGAATATTGCTTCCTCTAGGAGCGCGTCTTTAACATGGGAATTTCACCTTCTGCTTTTAAGAAACACCAAGAAGCTCAGAGTGATCTTTTCACACCTGCTGATGTTCATGTGGCATTGACTTAAATGGTGAATATGCCAGAATAGTGCATTTTAACCCCTCCAGGGGCAAAACCAACCCACACATTGTTACCAGAAACCCGCCTTTATAAACAGTATTCTGTTTTGCCCAAAGTCTCTGAGAAGTTGAGTGTAGATTAAGACCCTGAGGAAGGGAGAGGAGGGCCCTCCACTTTTTGTATTCGCAGGGCAATTGCTGACACCGTTCCATTGCAGTTTCCACAACTCATGGGTTATGCTCTGTTCATTCAGCAGCTCCAGTGACTTCCCTCTTGATTGAAGAGTAGATCAGCATTTCTAATTGTTCTGCCCAGCTGGGCATGTAGGGTCATTTAGTCATATTAGGTAAGCATTACTTAAGATGGTCACTTTTTATGTTCCTGAACATTGTTTCTGTCCCACAGTCCGAGTATATTTCCACAAGTAGACTTTATTGGGCCCTTCCTTTCTTCCTCCCTCCCTCTCCTCTGTGCATCCTTATGCATGTAATTATGGAGGGTCTCCTATGGCCCTGAGAGTGTATATTGTCCCAATTCTACCTACTGGAAACAGTTTCCCCAGCCTACATTTAACTTAGCAGTCAAACTGATCCCCCTTTCTCCTTTCCTGCACCTGGAATGCAGGAAGTGAACTGGCCCAGAGTCCAAGCTCCCTGGTCACTAAAACTCCCCTAACTCCACCCCTCCTTCCCACCACCCACCTACATAGGCTGGTGCTTCCCTCCTCCCATCTTGTCCGTTGATGCCCATGAGGGAGAAAGAGCTGGAAGGATAGTAAGTTTCCAGTTCTATATTTACTAATACTGCCCTGAATGCAAACACAAGGTTTCTGAAGCAGAACAGATTAATTATCACTACTTACACAATAATTTCCACTCCAGATCCCTTTAGCCCCAGTTCTTACCCTTGGGGCAATGCAGTGAGAAGCAAATAGGGTCCACTGTAGGCAAGAAATCCCCCAAATATGAACCTGGGTAGTTATATAGGAGAGGGACAGCCATCTCCCCTTCCCTCCTGAAAGAGAAGGGAGAACCTTTGCTCTTTGGCAAGGATCCTGAGTTCCTATTCTTAGCCTTTGGAATGCAAATAAATCTCTCCAAGGAGTAGACAAAGTCTCGCCTCTCCAGCTTTACAACCTTAGGATGTCTCCATGGTCTCAGGTCTCATTCTCCCCTTGAAATGAAAATACAAATACTTACCTCCAGGGAGGTAGATCTCTCTGGATGGTCTCTTACCATCTAATCAATCATCATTTAACTGGCAGGCTTGCCTTTTAGCTCAGGTCCTAGAACTTAGTACAATTAGTTTAGAAAGTCCTAACAGTGCAAAAAACGTAAAAACATTTTCACTACAGTTCCACAGGGACTTGCCAGCTTGAGGTTAGACCTCATGACTAACCTGTTCTGGAACAATAGCTTCATTTATTTCTCCCGCATCACCCCTCAAAATAAGAAAGCGAAAACACAATAATCGTGGGGGAAAAGGCCTTTCTTGGGAATTATAGAATAAGATTTCAGTCTGAAATGGACACAACTACTTAGCTAAGGACTAAAGTGAACTATCATTTAAGTTTTCGCCTGCATGTGATGACTGAACTGTAACCATGCATTTGCTTTTTGGTTTAATATTTTTCCCCTCCTATAACCCCTCCTGCTATAACATTTGTCTTTTCCTGGTTATAAATACACTGAAAGCAAAGGTTGTGTCTATGCAACTTTCTCTATGGAGCTGCTACTACACCATCACAGGCATAGGGTTTGCCATACATATTTTTGGATCATGATAGAGCCCTTGTCTAGCCTGCTCACTTCCACATGATTGCATTCCCTCTAATACTAAAGCATAGTATTTAAACTCACAGATGCTGGAGTCAGACAACCTTGGTTCAACTCCCAGTTTTGCCTGACTTAGGATTTAGTTTCCTCACCTTTAAAAAGAAGATAATACTAATACCTACTTTCTAAGTTTGTCATGGGTATTAAATGAGATAATACATGTTAGTTTCTTAGAGGAGCTGACACACAGCAAACTCTCAGTAAATGTTGGTCATCATTATATTCCTACTGTTAAAGAAAAAATTATTCAATGGTACTTGTTAAAGCATGATAAGGAAAATTTTATTCAGGACTATCACGATAGGTACAGGGACCACTGCAACAGGGTCTTGCAGTAGGGGAGAGAGATTGGGCACAACTCTGAGTATGGCATGAGCAAGTGGGAATTAATAGTCAAGGGGCAGGGTGGGGGTCAGTGGATGGGAAATTGCTAGGAAGAAACATCAGGAGTAAGGGGCATTCTGGCTAAATTGACCTAACAGGATTCTTGATGAAGGCAGGCCAGGATAACCAGACATCACCTGGGGGATGGTGGAGGATGAGGAACCTGATCAGAATCGAGAGTGATCAGATGTTGAGGAGGGGGGGTGAGGGGTTCTTGCCAAAGTGACTTAGCAGGGTTCTTTGCTAAAAGTAGATTTTACAAGGAAGTGCCTAGATGGGCCTAGGAGAAGGTTCAGAAGCCTAAAAAAAGTCTGGCCAACCAAAGATGCTTTGTCCCTTCATCCTCTTGCCCATCCTGACTTCCACAGCATTACCTCCTCCACATCAATCTATCCTTGAGTTCCTGCACACCCTTTCCTGTCTCAGGGATTCTGCTCTTGCTGTTTCCTCTGCCTGGAATGTTCTTCTCACAGTCAGTTCCTTCTCACTCTCAGGTCTTAAAACAGGTCTTTCCTAATGGCCTCACTGGCATGGCCCAATCTCTATCCCACCTCACACACCCCAACTTGCACCCCCACTCTAGACAAGTTCTGTCACATTAACCAGTGTCCGTCTTGCCTAACAGCCACCATAACCAGAACTCATCTTGCATTTGTTTATGCATTCACTGTCTGTGCCTACCTCCTCCAACCACCACCATGAGAATGTGAGTACTGAGAACAGGGTCTGTGTCTACCTTGTTCTCTGCTGTATCCCTGTATCTAGCCTTGCCCAGTATCTAGCCTAGTAACAAAGTGCCTAGCCTACTGTAGGCATTCAGTAAATATTTGTTGAATTAATAAAAGAAAGAAAAAGAAAGAGGAGAGAAGGAGGGAGGGAGAGGGAGAGAGAGAAAGAGAAAGGGAGGAGGATGGCAGGAGGGAGGGAGGGAGAGAGGGAAGGAAGGAAGGAGGAAAAGAAGGGAGGGAGGGAGGGAGAAGGGAAGAAAGGGAAGGAGGGAAAGAAGGAAAGGCAGACATTACAATTGGTTTGTTTGCATGACTGAGTACTTTTAATTCAGAAGAAAAAGAAACAGTGGAAATGGTGGGCAATTACTCTGCCATATTTTGATCTGTTCTCTTGTCAGGCGAAACCTTTAGACCTCCCTAGCTGCTTTGAGCACCAATCTCATTCTTACCTGTCTATCATTGCTTCACTGACATTGCAGATTTTATGATTACAAGCTATGTCTCAGTGATTCACATCAAGATTAAACTGTGGACAATGGTTATGAAAAGCCAAGAGTGATGTGCAATTCACTTTTTCCTATTGGCTTTCTGTCATGCTGCGGATTAGATACAGAACTCATGTAGTCTGATTGTTTCCTTTAGGATGAAGGATTTAACTTCAGCCTTTCCACCAGTCAGTGACACCATCTGATGACCTGTAGAAATTTAATTGGGCACTCTGATATATTTAGTAGCAGCTCACTGCTTTTTTTAACAGTTGCTAACATAAATGTCTGAACAACTAGGAGCTTTATAAGTGTTTTTCAAAAAGGGATGGTTTTTAAAGGTCTCCTAATAAATAGCATTATAATTAATC
The DNA here is from genome assembly GCF_028858775.2 of Pan troglodytes. NCBI lineage: Eukaryota > Metazoa > Chordata > Mammalia > Primates > Hominidae > Pan > Pan troglodytes. Next base: position 26,762,405 of record NC_072415.2, read on the forward strand.
TTCACTAATTTTCAGTCATAATAAATATTCATTTTCAAAGTAGTGATTGTATTGAAAAGAATCCTTCAGTTAAATGATGAATTGTAATTCAGCAGTCCCTTTTATTAATTCAGCCAGCCCCCTCTGCTGTTAAAAGGTTGTTTCTCTTTTTCACTTTCAATGGCTTTTTTTAAACCTCAAAGAGATACTTAAAATTCAGTCATTGTATCAAATAAATAGGTGCCTATGTCAAGTATTTTTGCCAGTGAGAATATTTATATATCCAAATGATGTCTCATTTCATAGGAAATCTTATCAAAAGCACAAGTTTCATCGCATTGTTACTAAATTAAAATATAGAAACAGAAAATTTCCAGATTAATAGTGATCCACATCTTTGTGGGTAGATAAGCTCCTACTCCAGACATAAAATAAGCAGATTTTTTTTTAAAGAGTGCTTTTGTCTAATTCACTCTTTTTACCTTGGAAGAGTTGGAAGTCTGGAGCCCTGATTCTAGTCCTAGCTCTGCCAGAACAACCTGTGTGCCTTCGGCTGTCATCCTCACCGTATTCCGTATTGCTAAACACATTCCAGTCACTTCCCAATGAGGACAAAGTGCTATTATCATTTCAATAGCATTGTGAAACAATAGGGTGCTGTTCAAATGCAAATCGATCTGAGTGAGGATTAGCTCTTTGCTCTGTCCTGCAGTGCACTAATTATTGGTGGCTCTATTATTTAAAATACTGAGATAGGCTGAGTGCAGTGGCTCACACCTGTAATCCCAGCACTTTGGAAGGCTGAGGAGGGAGGATTGCCTGAGCCCAGGAGTTCAAGAAGAGCCCGTGAGACATAGTGAGAACCCATCTCTACAAAAAGAAAAGGAAAATTAACCAGACATGGTGGCATATGCCTATAGTCCCAGCTACAGGGGAGGCTGAGGCGGGAGGATCGCTTGAGCCCAGAAGTTCGAGGCTATAGTGCACTGTGATCATGCCACTGCACTCTATCCTGGACCACAAAGTGAGACCCCATCTCAAAAAAAATAAAATAAAATACTGAGATAAGGGTATTAGTATATAAAACATATAGAGAAGTAATAGAAGAGAAAATTTTCATTATGAAAAAATGTATACCCAAAGGTAGGAGTCATTATTTGTGTTATTTGCATTATTTATAACGCAAAGGGAAAGATGACTCCAGAGAAGAGTGAAGAGTCCCTCAGAATCTCTCCCCAGTAAACATCCATTTATCAGGAGGAAAGCATTTTTTAAAAACATAGTTTTTTAAAGAGAATTATCCTAAAGTAAATAGAGTAATATTCATCCAAGAAAATGAGAAAATCAGCCAAATCTCATTAAGACAGGAGTCTGTGGCATTTCAATCATGACCCTTACCTTCCACCCCAAGCTTAGGGAAACTGATTGAGGAGCTCTAATCCAGGGAGATGCAACCAAGAAAATGAGACTCTTCCCACCACCACCCCAGCTCCCCAGCCTGGGGCTACAGTTTCACCATGGCAGGAATGGGCTGCCAGAGTTTCTCATCTTCCAGCCCCATTTTACAGAAATTCCATTGTAGGCGGGGGTGACTAAGAGGCCCAGGATTCCTTTCCTCCATCTAACTTCTATTCGTAGGACTGAAGCTTTTCCCCAGGCATAGCTAGGAGAGAATAGTGAGGCCCTGACCACCTTCATCCCAGCTCACTTCTAAGGCTGAGGCTCCATACAAGGAAAGGCAAGCCAGGAAGGTACAGGCCACACACACTCCGTACCTGCTGGCAGAGCAGGATGTCACTCTGGGACAAGAGTGGGTTCTACCCCCAGCTCTTGTGCAGTGGAACAGAAGTGCTGCTCAGGAAGAGGCAGGCCAAAGAGGCAGATCTCAGGGACGAAGAACTCCACAGCTCGGCCTGCGAGGGCTGGCTTTATTTGGAATGGAGCGTGGAGAATTCCATGCTTAAGGACATTGTCAAAAGCAATGAGCATCTTGTTGGAGAGCAATTCAGAAGGCACTCATAGCTCCATGATGCAAGCTACCACATGCAAAATGGCAGAGCAATCAGAAGTGTAACAGAGTACAATGGAAAGACCACCAAGAAGAACCCTCCTGGGATGCCACATAACCCTGGCGGTCATGAAGGCTGTGTGCAGTGCAAGGCTGTACCTAGCAATAGTCAGAAGCAATCAGAGCTAGATGTGGGCAGATTTGAAAACACCACTAAACCACACACAGAATAATCCACAAAGGGCAGAAGCCTCACTGGCACTAGAGGCTTAAGCACAAACTTCACCACAACTGGCTGAACTGACCCAGAGGCAACTCCTAGGAAAGCAGGCTTAAGAAGAAAAACCATGCTGATCCCTGGCAGCCTGAAAGTCCATGTACACACCCAAGACTGTGCCTTCTCCAGAGTGATGGGAGAAGAAAAATCCAAGCTAGTAGTCCCTCACGAAATGTGAAGGCAAACACATAATTATTTAAATTGCAATAGCAGCCTCCAAGCCACAAACACATCCAAGGTAAAGAGTAAAAGTAGAACTGGCTAAGCGGGCTTAAGCACAATCTATGACCAGTGATTTTATGCTGACCCGGAGAAATCTCTACATAGCCAGGCTCAAAGATATAAACACGAGGCTGCACACTGTGTGGGAAATAGAGTTTAAGTCATCAAAGTGTAAATAAATGGCCAAGACAACAACATCAACCCCCGGGGTGGAGGAGGGGCAATCAATAAGCGGTGTTGCTACAATGTATTATGCAAAAGTTCCAGTTTTCAATGAAACAATTACAAGACATGCAAAGAAACAGGAAAATGTGACCCTGTATTAATTTGCTAGGGACACCATAACAAAGTACTACAGACTATGTGGCTTAAACAGCAGAAATTTATTTTCTCAAAATTCTGGATGCTAGAAGTCTAAGATCAAGATGTAAGCAGTGTTGGTTTCTTTTGAGCCCTCTCTCCTTAACTTGTAGATGGCCACCTCCCTCCACGTGGTCTTCACATGCTGTCTTCACATGATCTTCCCTTTGTGTGTGTATCTAATCTCCTCTTTTTGGAAGGACAGCAGTGGTATTCCATTAGGGCCCACTCATATGACCTCATTTTACCTAATTACCTCTTTGAAAGGCCCGGTCTCCAAATACAGTCACATTCTGAGATATTGGAGGTTAGGACTTCAATCTATGAATTTTGGGGAGAAACACTTCATCCCATAACATATTCAGCTCATAGTAGATACACAGACAGAAGAAAGGCAGGGAAGAGAAACTGCTTTTGAAGGAGCCTAAATAATTGACTTAGCAGACAATGACATCACACATTATAAATAAGTTCAGAGAACTGAATGAGATCATGTCTAAAGAACTAAAGGAAATGTATGATAACAATATCTAATCAAATAGAAAATGCCAGTAAAAGAGAAATTATTTTTAAAGGTACCAAATGAAAATTCTGAATTTGAAAAGTACAAAAATATAAATAAAACAATGACTAATGGGTCTCGAGAGACAGTCTGAGCTGGTAGAAGAAAGAAACAGTGACCTTGAAGATCAGTAGAGATTATGTAATCCAAAAGAGAAAAAAAGAATGAGGAAAAATAAACAGTGCCTGAAAAAATAGAGTGGAACACCATTCAGTGTACCAGTTTATGCATAATAGAAGTGCCAGAAGGAGAAGAGAAAGAGAAAGGAGCAGAAAAAAATATTGAAGGAAACAATGTCTGAAAAATTCCTAAATATGATGAAAAGCATTTTTCTACAGAGTCAAGAAGCTCAATAAACTCCAAGTAGGAGAAATACAAAGAAATTCACACTTGAACACATTATAGTCAAAATGTAGAAGGAGAAAACAGCAAGAAAAAAATGACTCACCACTTACAAGGGAATCTCAAAAAGATTAACAATTGTCTTCTTATTAGAAATATTGGAGGCAGTGGTATGACATATTTGAAGTGCTAAAAAGTAAAAAAGGTCAACAAGAATTTACCAAAATTATCTTTGAAAAATGAAGGCAAAATAAAAACATTCTGAGATAAACAAATGCTGTTTGTTAACCCCCTTACAAGAAATACTAAAGAGAGTTTTTAAGACTAAAAGCAAACCACACCAGAGAATAATTTGAATCTGCACGAGAAAAGAAAGAGTGCTAATAAAGGTAATGATGTAGGTCAATAAGAAAGACAGTGTAATTGAATATTCATTCCCCTTTCTTCTCTAAACTGATTTAAAGGACAAATTGCACAAAAATATGTGTATCATTATATTACTGAGTTTATAATATATAGAAATTTAATATTTTTGACAAAAACAGTGCAGAGAAGGTTGGTAGGAGCAAAATTATATCAGAGTAAGAAAATGACACCAGATGGGCTGGGTGCGGGGGCTTACGCCTGTAATCCCAGCACTTTGGGAGGTCAGGAAATTGAGACCATCCTGGCTAACACGGTGAAACCCCGTCTGTACTAAAAATACAAAAAAATTAGCCAGTCATGGTTGTGGGCACCTGTAGTCCCAGCTACTCCAGAGGCTGAGGTAGGAGAATGGCGTGAACCCCGGAGGCGGAGCTTGTGGTGAGCCAAGATCTCGCCACTGCACTCCAGCCTGGGCAACAGAGCAAGACTCCATCTCAAAAAAAAAAAAAAAAAAAAAAAGAAAGAAAGGAAGAAAATGACACCAGATGGTAGTTCAAATCCACAGAAAGAAATGAATTGTAAACAGTATATAATAAGGTTAATATAGCAAACTATATAAATACGTACTTCCTCTTCTTTCTTTTCTCAGTTTTGTTAAAGAAAAAAAAACATAAGATTATGTAAAATTATAACAATGTATTTTTTGGTTTGTAATGTATTTAGCTCAATATACACAACATTAATAGTACCCAAAAGAGGGGAAAGGAGTAGACATATATATGAGTAAAATTTCTTTATTTTGTTGGAATGAATTTTATATAAATCTGAAGTCGATTTTGATAAGACATGCATGGTAAGCACTAGAGACATCACTAAGAGAATAATGCATATATTATTTAAAGATCATTAAGATAAGTTAAATAAATATCACACTAGAAAATATTTGCTTAACACTAAACAAGGCAGTAAAGAAGAAAGGAATGAAACAAACATGAGACATACAGAAAACAATGACAAAACAAATAAAAACAATGACAGATTAAATCTAAATATTACAATAAAATATTAAATACGTACAATCCAATCAAAAGGCAGAGACTATCAGACTGGAAAAATAACAAAGCCCAACTATATACTCTCTACAGGACACATTTTACATTCAAATATACAAGTAGGTTGAAAGTAAAATGATAGAAAAAGATATACCATGCAAACAGAAACCTTAAAAGAGCTAGAGTGGCCATATAAATATGAGATGACATACATAAACTAAGAAACAAAAATATTGCTAGAGATAATGGGAAATATTTCATAAAGATAACAGGGTTAATCCACAAGGAGAATATAACAATTATAAACATATATGCAGAAGTCATACCCAGAGCAACCAGACATGAAAAAAGAAATAAAAGGCATCTAAATAGGAAAGAAGAAGTCAAACTATCTCTCTTCACTGACAATAAGATCTTATACCTACAAAACTCTAAAGACTTCATCAAAAACCTCCTGAAACTGATAAACAACTTCAGTGAAGTTTCAGGATACAAAATCAATGTACCAAAATCAGTAGCATTTCTATACACCAGTAGCATTCAAGCAGAGAGCCAAATCAAGAAAGCAATCCCATTTACAATTGTCACAAAAAATAATAATAAAGTAAAATATCTAGGAATACAGCTAACCAAGGAGGTGAAAGATCTCTACAAGGAGAGCTACAAAATACTGCTGAAAGAAATCACAGATGTCACAAGCAAATGGAAAAACATTCCATGCTCATGTATTGGAAGTATCAATATCATTAAAACAATCTGTAGATTCAACACTATTCCTATCAAACTAATATCATTGTCACAGAATTAGACAAAAAACCATTCTAAAATTCATATGGAACCAAAAAAAAAAAAATATCCAAAGCAATTCTAAGCAAACCAAAAAAAAAAAAAAAAAGCCAGAAGCATCACATTACTCAACTTCAAACTATACTATAAGGCTACAATAATCAAAACAGCATGGTACTGGCAAAAAAACAGACACATAGACCAACGGAACAGAATAGAAAACCTAGTAATAGAGCCACAGAACTACAGACATCTGATCTTTGACGAAGTCAATAAAAATAAGCAGTGGGAAAAGGACTCACTATTCAATAAATGGTGCTGGAATAACTGGCTAGCCATTTGCAGAAGGATGAAACTAGACCCCAGTGTTTCACCATATACAAAAATTAATTCCAGATGGATTATAGATTTAAATATAAGATTTCAAACTTTTATTCTAGAATAAAAGCTAGGAAACACCGTCCTGGACTTCTACCTTGAGAAAGAATTTACGACTAAGTTCTCAAAAGCAGATGCAACTAAAACAAAAATTGGTAAGAGGGAACTAATTAAAGAGTTTCTGTACAGCCATACAAACTATCAGAGTAAACAGATAACCTACAGAATGGGAGAAAATATTTGCAAATATTTTCCAGGCAAATCCCAGAATCTAAAAGGAATTTAAACAACTGAACAAGCAAGAAAATAATAATAATAACCCCATTAAAAATGGGCAAAAAGCATGAACAGACACTTCTCAAAAGAAGATTCACAAATGGTCAACAAACTTTCGAAAAAAGTTCAACATCACTAATCATCAGGGAATGAAAATCAAAACCACAATGAGATACCATCTCACACCATTCAGAATGATTATTACTAAAAACTCCAAAAACAGCAGATGCTGGTGAGACTGAAAAGAAAAGAGAATGCTTAGACACTGTTGGTGGAAATGTAAATTATTTCAGTCACTGTGGAAAGCAGTTTGGAGATTTCTCAAATAATTTAAAACAGAACTACCATTCAACCCAGCAATCCCATAACTGAATATATATCCAGTGGAAAATAAATTGTTCTACTAAAAAGACACATGTGTTCATATGTTCATCACAACACTATTTACAATAGCGAAGACATGGACTCAACCTAGTTGCCCATCAGCAATGGATTGGATAAAGGAAATGTGGTACATACATACCACAGAATACTACATAGCTATAAAAAAAAGAATAAAATCATGTCCTTTGCAGCAACATGGATTCAGCTAAAGGCCAATACCCTAAGCAAATTAACACAGGAACAGAAAATGAAATACTACATGTTCTCAATTTTAACTGGGAGCTAAATATTGGATACACATGGATATAAAGATAGCAAAAATGGACACTGGTGACTACTGGAGGGGGGAGAGAGGTGAGGGGCAAGAGCTGAAAAAGTAACTATTGGGTACCATGCTTAGTGATGGGATAAATTGTACCCCAAACCTCAGCATCACACAATATTCCCAGGTAACAAACCTGCACATGTATACCCTAAATCTAAGATAAAAGTTGAAAATATATGCTATACTGCACCTAACAATGCAACCCCAAAATACAACAACAGCAATTGACAGAACTGAAGGCAGAAATGGATAATTCAACAATAATAAATGTTTCAGCACCCTACTTTCCATAATGAATAGAATTACTAGACAGTAGATAAACAAGGAAATCAAAAACTTGAACAGTATAAACAAACAAGATCTAACAGACATCTATAGAATCCTCCACCCAACAGCAACAGAATATTCTTCTGAAGTACACATGAAACATTTTCCAAGGTAGACCATATAGGAGTCCATAGACAAGCCTCAATAAATTCCTTAAAATAATAAAAAATTATTTTTTCTTACCACAACAGAATTAAATTAGAAATCAACAACAGAAAAAAATGGGGAAATTCTCAAGTATGTGGAAATTACCCAACGCATCCTAAATAACTAATGAGTCAAAGACAAAAGTCACAAGGGAAATTAGAAAGAAATGAAAATTAAAGTACAACGTACCAAAATGTATGGATTGTAGCTAAAGCAGTGATCACAGGGAAATTTATAGCTGTAAGTGCCTACATTAAAAGAGAAGAAAGATCTCAAATAAATAACCATCTTCCATCTTAAGATGCTAGGAAAAAAAACTAAATTTAAAGCAAATATAAATAATAATAATAATTATGATTATGTTATTTTATTACAGAATAAATAAAAAACAAAAACAAAAGAGAAAAATCAATAAAACAAAAAATTTATTATTTGAAAAGATCAACAAAGCTGGCATCCCTTTAGTTAGACTGACCGAAAGAAGAAAGATGAGATTCACATTACCAAAATCAGGAATGAAAAAGTGAACAGCACTACCCATCTTACAAAAATAAAAAGGATTATAAAGAAATATTATATAATAATGTGTGCCCACAAATTAGCTAACTTAGATGAAATGGACAAATTCCTAGAAAAACACGAATTATCAGACAAATAGAAAATCTAAATCGACCTATAAGAGACTGAATCACTAATTTAAAAACTGCAACTTAAAAAATTGAATTAGTAGTTTTTACATTTTCCATAAAGAAAATCCATAGTTCAGATGACTTCACTGATAAGTTATTCCAGAAATTTTATTATGAAGAATGAATACCAATCCTTTATAAAGTCTTCTTAATAATAGGAGAGGAGAGAAAACACTTCCTAACTTATTCTGTGATGCCAGTGTTTTGCTAATATCAAAACCAGGCAAAGACATCTCAAGGAAAAAAACAGCAAAACTCTGCAGACTAATATCCCTTATGAATATAGACATGAAAATCTTCAGCAAAACACTAGCAAACTGAATCAAGCAACATAGAAAAAGGGTTATTCACCTTGACCTAATGGGATTTATTTCAGAAATGTGAGGTTGGTTCAACATTCAAAAATCAAATAATATAATACATCATACCAATACAACAGAAAAAAACTCACAAGATCATCTCAATAGACTCAGAAAAAGTATATGACAAAATTCTACAGCCCTTCACGATAAAAACACGACAAACTGGGAATGGAAGGCAGCTTCCTCCACTTGATACAGAGCACCTAGAAAAAAACCACGGCTAATATCATAACCTTTAGATGAGATCAGCTTCATGAAATGAAGAGAGCTTCATTTGCATTTGGGAGGAAAAAGGATTTGTAAGTCCATAGGACTTTTGGAAGAAGAGCCCGCCTGGGACAGGGAGCATGGTGCTGTTGGCCAGTGAGGCAAGATGGGCAGTCAGAAAATCCCAGGAATCTCAGGGGACTTTCTGAGCAATAGTAGAGGAATAAAAGTAAATTAACAAAATGTGCAAAGAGTGAAAAATATAAAAAGCAAACTATTTCCAAATATTCTCCCAGATAGCCCTACTCAATAAAAAATAAGGAGAAAAATTTTCTTTTGTTCCCAGAATCCTGATCTCTATTACTATTACTACTATAATTCATTTTCATTATGGGCTAATCAAACCCACAGGGAACCCAGAAACCTAACCAGCATTTTCCCCAAAATATAGTATCTCTAGGACTAGGCTCTAAACAATTGACTGAAAAGTAAACTATGGGGACCTGATATATTCATAACTTGGAAACTGCCTGTGCACAGTATTTTTTATGGATGATTTGTTTTCCTAATTATGATTTGTTAAGCTTAATTCTATAGTCAATTACCATTCCATGAGTACACACTGGGGGGATTAATGGCTTAAGAGTAATCCATATTACCAAGGATATAGACGGTCACGCACCACATAATGATGCTCAGTCAACAATGGTATGCGTGTAGGATAGTGGTCCCATAAGACTATAACAATGTATTTTACTGTACTTTTTCTATGTTTCAATATGTTTAAATAACACAAACACTTACCATTGTTACATTTGCCTACAGCATCTAGTACAGTCACATGCTGCACAGCTTTGCAGCCTGGGAGCAGTATGCTATACCATATAGTCTAGGTGTTTAGTAGGCTAGGTCATCCAGGTCTGTGTAAATAAATTCTGTAATATTCACACAATGACAGATTTGGATAGCAACACATTTCTCAGAAGGTATCCCCATCGTTAAGCAATGCATGCCTGTGTATCCTTTTTTTTGGAGACGAGAGAAATCTTCTACACATGTGAAACATATATGTATGTATACACACAATATAGATAATATGAATATATATATTTCACATTTTAAGACTTGAGTCCTGTCCCCACAAAAAACAAACAAACAAACAAAAAACATCTAGAAAAGGAAAATCGAACCCAAATCTTGCTTCTTAGGAGAAATTAAGCAAGAAAGAGGTAAAGAAGAATGATTTAAAATAAAAAAAAAATATGGGGGAAATAGTTTGAGTTAGGATTAATGGTGATTACATTCATTAAAGTTAGATCTGGACAAGTTTTGAACTTGGTATAGGCTGGAGTCCTAGAGATTCTAGGAGTGAATGAGGAAGGAGAGGACCTGGTTCAGGAGCAGGGGCTCAGGAAAGCCCCCACTGGTGTATATTTGGTGATTGTTTCATCAAGTTGGAAAGAACCTTCCTTCCAGCATCAAGAGCTGAAAAAAAATACAGGTCTCCAGGTAGTGAAGCAGGAGCTCCAAAGTCAATGGACACTTTAGCCTCCTCTGAACACTACAGTAACCATGGAATATTTTAATTCCAGTCACCCTGTGAAGTGCAGAATTCTAAGAGGGGCCTAATGCCCCATGCTGATGTACAATTCCCTCCTTTTGAGTGTGGGTGGAACCTCTGAAGATGAGGAGATATCACTCCCTTAATTATGTTATGTTAAATGGCAAAAAGTTGATTATTTTAGTGGGCCTAATATAATTACATGAGCCTTTTAAAAGCTGGCATAGGTGTGCTTTGGCAAAATGATCTGATCATCAAGTGATATAGCTTAGTCCACACTCAACCACTTCCCCAAAGGACACCCCGAGTGCCAGTTGCGGATGGCACCAGATATCAGTTACAAGCTGGACCTGGAATTAGCACATCCTTCCCACAAGATAATCATTTCCAGGTCATGAGCCACACTTCTCAAATAGGAGCTCACTGTTTAATGAAGTAACTCACTCCCATTTAGACAGCTCCAAACATTACGGAGTTCTTTCGTGTCTCCTTAAAACTTATACCTGTTGTACTATTTGTAAAACAAATACAATTTTATACTGTAAGAGCTATGTCAAAGAAGTTCATTCTTTCACGTGACAGCCCTTCAGTTATTTGGAGGTAGAAATTGGTTTCTCCTAAGTGTGCCTGAGCCCTTTCTCCTTCTACTGGAAATATTCCAGGCTACACTGTTGTTTAAAGCTAACACCAAACCCCAGATGTGTCTGACCTGTACCAAGTAGAAGACACTTCCTTCCTCACTGTTAGCACCTTTATTAAATGCTGCCTAAAATTGCTTTAAAATATTTAGCTGTTATATCACATGATGAAATCATTTTCATATAACAGGAAGTCATTTCCAATCTTGTTTTGCATATGTACAAATAATTGGCATTAGCTAATAAATAAAATTTTCAAATAGGACAAATACAAGATGTTATTGGGTTTTTTTTATTGTGTAATACAGGGTATGGGAGAAATGATAATACCTTTTCCTCATCCAATTACAGGTTCATGGCTGAGACCCCTATAACAAAAGACAGATGAACAAGAGCAAAACATACAGACTTATTTAATATAAATTTTACCTGACATAGGAGCCTTCAGAAAGGGGACCCAAAGCCCCAGGGAAAACTGTATTTGTATTGACAGTCACACAGTAGTGTGATTGGAGGACAAATGGGTGTGATCTAATGGTGATAAACTGGGGGAACTGAACAAGGCCTGTCTGTTTGCATTCTTCATGTCCTCTCTGTGTGACATTCCTTTCTTCAGGGTATGAGGGTTATTATGGGAGGAGAGAGGGAGATGGTCAGAGAGTGGTCTTGCTGTGTTTTATGACCTACTTCAGGGAAGAAGGTATGACGGGAATTCTAGCTTCTATGGCCCACTTCAGGGGAGTCAGGGGACAGAAGAATGTCAGTTTCTATGGTCTGCTTCAGGAGAGAGGGAATAGGAGAAAGTCAGAGATGTCCCTGCTTCCACTGTTTTCTCAAGTTACTCAGTATGCCTAGGGGCTATATTTTGAGGTAGCATTTTCTGCACCCCATCTATAGATTTTTCAATTCTTAGAGTAAATAAACAAAAACCAAGATTTTTCTTCGGACCTGAAACACTAAAAGAAAAATCTAGAAAGAAAATCACACACACAAACACCAAATGGAAGAATAAAAAACTTAAAAGGAAATAGAATCTGACAATCAAATAATGTTGCTTTGACTCTCATTTTAGCTAAAAAGCAAGCGAGTTTAAACATTACTATTCATTACATTACATTCATTTCTATCGTAGAGAGATAAATCAGTTTATTTTTAACAGCTTTGTTAAGAAATAATTTACACATCACTCAGTTCACCAATTTAAAATGTGTAGTTCAACGGTTTTTGGTATATTTATTAGCAGTGCTACGCAACCATCACTACAGCCTAAATATTAAAACCTTTCAATTTCATCCCCCCAGAAAGAAACCCTGAAATCCCTTTTTTCATAATGGTGAGGTAGAAGGCATTGTAATCCATTCTGGGTCATGGGGAGCAAGTAAATTGGGAAGCGGGATAGGGAAAGGGGAGCCAGACATAGCTAGAGGAGGGTCAGTATTCCTCATCGATCGCACGGGCTTCCTGTGCTTCTACTAAAAGACAGCTTCCAAACGGCTTTCCCTAGTAAATTTAGCTAGTGGAAAATTCACTATGTGATTCCATGTAAGCCTAATGGGAGTGTCAGGCCTTATAGAAAGGCTGAATTGTGAATCACATTCCACTACAGCTTTCTCCCTTTCCTTTCAAAAGGAGTTCAGGCTGAAGTAGAATCTAAGCACAATGTGTGTTTTGCTTCAGCAAAGAGGCAATTGTAATCAAGTGGCGCTGTGTTTTAGCTAGGCAATTTTAAAACAAATACTTGCATTGGGTTGCTTTTATTAAGCCGTGTGGCTTTCTTTCTCTTTCAGAGACCAAAGTGTTAAAGTAAATCTAGTGCATTTTATTTTAAACGATCAGAATGTGACGAGAACGTTCATTGGCATGAAACAACTATAACAAAATCCACAAATCTTTTCCTTTCTGAGAATTATACACTCTGGATTGATCTAAGAATTGACTGAAATTTGCACACTGGACAGCTCTATATTCGGATCTCTCCTGTCTCATCCCTGCCACAGTTTGGGTGAATCTGGATGTCTTGACATTGGACACATAAAATACTAAAGTGGATATATTATTCTGATATTAAAAGCTTTGGTGAAAGTCCTCCTTCAAAAATGCTATTCTTCTATGTACAACTTTTCTAAAGAAACAAAGGAAAACATAGCTTCTGGTTTGTGTTTTGGTCTACGAAGACAAGCAGTGCGTTGCTTTGTGAAGTTCTGTTCCTCTGTTCTGCCCTCTGCCGGCTGAAGGAAGTACTACTGGCACTTCGTGAGTTTGATTTATGCATTTATTTTAGCAAACCTGGGCACATTTTCTGACCTGCACAATTAAAACAGCTAAACGCAATGCAGTGGTCAAACTTAAAATTACCAAAGGCAAATACAATTTCTTCTACCCACTCCTCCTCCTAGCCTCGTCCTACACCCACGGAATGTGGAAAGGTGATGCATGCAGGGCTGGGGGCATGACAGCTGATTGTGCCCCCTGCCTTTCTGCCAATGAAATACTCTCGTAATGATTGGAAAAAGGGGTGAATTCCAAGGGCAGAAGTTTCCCTTGGAGGTCTCAGGACTAGAACCTGGGCTTCTGTGTGAGCTACAGCCACATCGTAGGTTTCTTGGCACTGAACGTGCTGTTTTGTGGCCCTTATCCTCTGAGTTGAGATGAGCAATCTCTCTTTTCCTGGCCATGTATTGTCTCTGAGCTAGAGACAGTTACCAACTGCTACTTCTTAAAACAAAACAAAACAAAAACCTTTTTTAAAAATTAAGCAGTTTTTAGTTTAATTGCAACTTTTTTTTTTTTTTTTTTTTTTTTTTTTTTTTTTTTTTTTTTTGAGACGGAGCCTCGCTCTGTCGCCCAGGCTGGAGTGCAATGGAGCGATCTCGGTTCACTGCAAGCTCTGCCTCTCGGGTTCACGCCATTCTCCTGCCTCAGCCTCCCGTGTAGCTGGGACTACAGGCGCCCACCACCACGCCCGGCTAATTTTTTTGTATTTTTAGTAGAGACGGGGTTTCACCGTGTTAGCCAGGATGGTCTCGATCTCCTGACCTCATGATCCGCCCACCTCGGCCTCCCAAAGTGCTGGGATTACAGGCGTGATCCATCACGCCTGGCCTAATTACAACTTTTAAGGCCTCCTTTTCTCCTGATTTTTGGATATCAGAGATAAAAAAGCAACAAACATTTGTAGAAATAGATTGCATTTAAATTACTTTAAATAGCAATACATTTCTGCCATTTACATGTTTCTTTGGGTTAACCCAAAAGTTCAAAGGTTATATCAAAATTTATAAGTTGAAGTAAATACATGTTATTTACAAACTCAACGGTGAGTATAATATGAATTTAAGTAATGTTGCTAAAAATATCGGAAGTAATGTGAAGTGAGATTTAGACTAAATTTACAGTTTAATTTACAATGGTCTTTCCACCTCTGAAATAAAAGACTTTTATTTCACTTTGATATTATTAAGTTACATTGGTTTTCCTTTCCCCAAAGAAATGGTATTTAAAATTCCTGGGCATGTGTGCACGGAGGACTTTGCTGCTAACTTGCATAGAGGAAAGCACACTAAGCGTGGCCTTGAACACAAGCTGGCATACTTCAGTGCCCCGTGGACTCAATTCATGCCACTTCCTGAGCATCCACCCCTGACTGCTCATCTTGCTTTGAGAACACTCGGTACACATCTCACTAAAGCATGGTCTCAGTGGATTATGCACCGTGTGAGTGCTTCTCTCCACTCCTCTCAGGGCTTCTTTTATGCAGTGGACCTTGTTTGACTCACCTCTGTGTCCTGGCAGCCAGCACAGTGCCTAGCCCCAGCGTGTGTGCATGTGTGTGTGTGTGTGTTTCAATCCTTGTACACTGAATGAGTAAATGTGGTTCAGGCACTAGGCATTTCCATTGTCTGTTTGATGGTTGCATTTGCTCAAAGTTAACATGAAGGAAAACAGGAAGATCAGACAAACTTAATAGAATTGGGGTGACTTTTAAATAATTGACAGAACTATAAAGACTTGTGCCTTATGCTGTATTATTTGAACTCAAGAAGAGAAGAACATTGGTTGAGTCACCAGGACCAACCCCTTCTTATTATATTCTTATTTTCTAGTATGTATTCTGGAATGGGAAAGAGAGAGACAGAGACAGAGAAGAGATGTATACTATACGTAATCTGCATTCAAAAAACAGAATGTGTCTCAAGAAGAACGTGATCAGAAAAGCATTATATTTGAAGACTTTCAAAGATAGAAAAGCATAAGCCAGAAATGATCAAAATGAAAAAATAAACAATACTAGAGTTGGAGCAATAAATCAGAACCTGATTTCTTAAACTAACCAGGAAAATTGACAAATCCTTGGCAAGGTTGATCAAAGGGGAAAAAAGAAATGCTACAAATAAGTGATGTTAGCAGTAAGAAAAGGGACATAATTACAGATAAATGTATGGGATATAGCTACAGTTATATAATCCCTGATATACTCAGGGATTCAAGAAAGCATGAGAATGTTTTGTACACATCTGAAAATTGTAGACACAACTATTAGCTTTCAAAAATATATACATTACCAAAATTGGCTAAAATAATAGAATATTTCAAGACAATAATAATCACAGAAGAAAATAAGGTGGTCAAAAATCTATCTCTAAAATAAGCATGAAATTCAGAAAATGTTAGGTGATTTATACTGAATCTTTAAGAAACAAATAATTTTTATACTCTGAAACTACATCCAGGTAGTAGAAAAAGACTGGAATTATCTTAACTAGAAATAGAAATTAGACTGGAATTAGAAAAGGCTAACAAAACTCTGATACCAAATTTGATTAAAGAATACACACAGACAAGCAAAACTGGAAGTCAGTCTCACTTGTAAATGTGGATGTAAAACTCCTAAATAAACTATTAGGAATTAAAATTATAAGAATGACTCTAAAGAATTAAAAATGTGGACAAAGTGCCATTTATATGAACTATGTGTAGCTAGTTCAATTTAGAATATCAATTAATATTTTTATCTATGTTAACAAATGAAAGAAAAAAATGTATGATTTGATTCTGAAAAAATATTTAATACAAAACCTACTTGATTTTCAAAGAAATAGCAAACAATAGACAAAACTTCTATCTTGCTGTGAATAGCAAGCATCATGATCAATGGTAAGACATTAAGTGCTTATCAATAAAAGTTAGGAACAAGATATGTTTACCTGTTATCTCAGGTACTAGTCAATACTATAATTCCTAGTCACTACAGTTAATTCAAAACGTGTAGTGGGGTGAGAGGAGAAAACTTCTATTATTTAAGATATTATTATCTATGTAGGACTAATAAAAGATTTAATCAAGTTGGCCAGAATAAAAATTAATAAGCAAATACAAATGGTTTTTCTTACACACCATCCTACCAATTAGATTTTTTTAGTGCTCTTTACCATAGTAATCAATGTCATCAAACAGCTGGAAATAAATATACAAAGAAAAATATAAAACTTATTGAAGACAACTATTAAACTTTTGTGATATATTATACATAGAAGCTCTGAGTAAACAGAAAAATACACCAAGCTCCTGAACAAGATACCAGTTCCTCTACAGTTATTATATGAAATTAATACAGTTCTGATCAAAGGGCCAGAAAGTGTTTCCATCAGTTCTAAAATGCTGACCTAAAGATGTATCTAAAAGAGGAAACATGAAAGAAGAGCCAAGAAATCTGAGGAAGAAGAAAGGGAAAAAAACTACAGAATATGGAAACACTTTCTCCGCCAAGTATCAAAACATACTGTTAGCCCCAGAAGAAGCAGAAAAGGAGTACACACTTGCAGGCCCTGCAGGTCCCAGAGAGACAGGGCAAGAACTCCATGTTCTCAATCACATAAATCACTTTTCTTCCCAAGGGAAGGAGAGAGTTAGTATGGGAGAGAGAAGTGGGAGTTCCCCACTAGGAAACATGGGACTGAGTAATAAAGTTTCTCTAACACAAAGAATAAAGTTAAAGAAATTAAAACACTCTAATGTTGGCACAGGAATAAACATACTGCTTATGAGAATAGAAATAAATACCAAAATACATTCAAGTATGTGTAGATATTTATACATAATAAAAAAAACTATGTCAGTGTGATCATTTCAGCTATAAGTAACAGAAAAGCTAATTCATATTAGCTCCAAAATTAAAGAGAACTTGTTAACTCAGATTATGAAAAATCTGAAGGGAGATGAAGGAAGCGACTTCATTTTCATGGAGTAAGTAGGGCTTACTCCAGGGGTCTTGAAACATCACCAGTGATCCTGTGTCTGCCTTTTGTCTGCTCCATTTTGTAGGATGTTGCTTTTATTCTATAGCTGAGTCTTCTCATAGGTGCTCAAGGGCTTTTTCCTTTACATCCAGCACAAAAGAGATCATTTCTGTCTCAGCATTTCAAACAATTTCCCAGAGTTCAGTCTAGTTGGCTTAGAGCATGTACCTAAACCCAATATGGCTGTTGTAATAAAGTGACTAAAGTTTATAAACCCACCTCGAATCCTGAGTATGAATTCCATTTACACAAACCATAAGGCCAATGCCAAGACAAAAATCGTTTTTCAAAAGAAAATGCGTAGTACTGTTTCCAGAAAGTGACGCAATAGATACTTAATCACCAAAATGACAGAGGTCCGCTACTGGAGTCCTTTAGAACAGTTGGGGAAAGAAATAAAAGCTGAACATCTATTTTGGGTAAAAAGTTTACTCCTTTATCAGATTATTTTCAAAATTTCTTATGCATTGGTATATGTTAAAGCAGTCCTTTTAAAGCATATATATATGGCTCCCTTTAATACACAGAAGACTGTTTTAATGCTTTAATATATACCAATGCACCTGAAATTTTAATACACAAAAGACTGCTTTAATGTTTTATATATCTATAACTGCTTGTGTATGTATAAATGCATATATATATGCATTATACACATATATGTAATATATATGAATATAGATCTGTAACTATATATGTCTAAATGCATATGGATTTATACATATATAGGCAGTTACAGATCTATATTCATGTATATTATATATGTGTGTATAATTATTAAATATATACATATATTGGCATTAGGAAACACTGGAAGATTAAAAAATAAATTAATTTCAATGGTTACATACAGTGGCAAGGGAGAAATAGAATAAAGTCAGAGTTGGCAGCAAGACTCTGCAGTACACAGGTATACCTCATTTTATTGCACATCACTTTTTTATGCTTGGCGGAAATTGTGTTTTGTTGCAAATTGAAGGTTTGTGGCAACCCTGCATTATGCGAGTCTATCGGTGCTATTTTTCTAATAGCATGTGCCTACTTTGTGTCTCTGTGTCACATTTTGCTAATTCTCACAATTATATTTTCAACTTTTTCATGAGTATGTTATCTATTGTAGTGATCTTTGATCAGTGATCTTTGATGCTACTATTATAATTGCTTTGCGATGTCATGAACTGCACCCATATAAGGCAGCAAACTTAATCGATAAGTGTGTGTGTTCAGACTCCTCCATTCACCAGCTATTCTCATGCCTCTTCTCATGCCTTCATATTTCCTGAGACACAGCAATACTGAAATTAAACCAATTAGTAATCCCACAGTGGCCTCTAAGCGTGCAAGTGAAAGGAAGAGTTGCACGTCTCTCACTTTAAACCAAAAGCTAGAAATGATTAAGCTTGGTGAGAAAGCCATGTAAAAAGCTGAGGTAGGCCAAAAGCTAGGCCTCTTGCACCAAAAAGTTAGCCAAGTTGTGAATGCAAAGGAAAAATTCTTGAAGGAAATTAAAAGTGCTGCTCCAGTAAATGCACAAACATTAAGAAAGTGCAATGGCCTTACTGATAATATAGAAAAGGTTTGAGTGGTCTGGGTAGAAGATCAAACCAGCCACGACATTCCCTTAAGCCAAAGCCTAAACCAAAGCAAGGCCCTAACTCTCTTCAATTCTATAAAGGCTGAAAGAGATGAGAAAGATGCAGAAGAAAAGTTTGAAGCTAGCAGAGGCTGGTTCATCAGGTTTAAGGAAAGAAGCTGTCTTTCTAACATAAAAGTGAAAGTGAAGCAGCAAGTGGTGATGGAGAAGCTGCAACAAGTTATCCAGAAGATTTACCTAAAATCACTAGTGAAGGTGGCTACAGTAAACCACAGATTTGAAATGTAGGTGAAACAGCATTGTATAGGAAGAAAATGCCATCTAGGCCTTTCAGAGCTAAAGGGGAGAAGTCAATGCCTGGTTTCAAAGCTTCAAAGGACAGGCTGACTCTCTTGTTAGGGGCTAATGCAGCTGGTGACTTGAAGTTGAAGCCAATGCGCATTTACTATTCTGAATATCTTAAGGCCTTTAAGAGGTAGGCTAAATCTGCTTTTCCTATGCTCAATAAATGGAACAACAAGCTTGGATGGAAGCATATCTGATTACAACATGGCTTACTGAATATTTTAAGCCCACTGTTGAGACCTACTGCTCAGAAGAAAAAAGATGTTTTTTCAAATATTACTGTTCATTGACAATGTCCCTCTTCACCCAAGAGCTCTGATGGAGATATACAGGGAGATCAATATTGTTTTCATGCCTGTTAACACCATATCCATGCTGTAGCCCAACAGATCAAGGACTAATTTTGACTTTCAAGTCTTATTATTTAAGAAATACATTTTGTAAGGCTATAGCTGCCATAGATAGTGATTCCTCTCATGGATTTTGTCAAGGTCCATTAAGAAACCTTCTGGAAATAATTATTCTAGATGCTATTAAGAATATTCACCAGCCTGGGCAGCATGGCAAGACTCCATCTTTACAGAAAGTAAAATAAATTAGCCAGGCATGGTGGCATACACCTGCAGTCCCAGCACTTTGGGAGGCCAAGGTGGGAGGATCACTTGAGGCCAGGAGTTTAAGACCAGCATAGACAACATACCCAGACCCAAGATTTCATCTCTAAATACAAAAAAGAGAAAGAAATTTACTTGCATGTGGCAGCACACACCTGTAGTCCCAGCTACTAGGGAGGCTGAGGCAGGAGGATAGCTTCAGCCCAGGAATTCAAGGCTGCAGTGAGCCATGATTGCACCACTGCACTCTAGGCTGAGTGACAGTGCAAGACCTCAACTCTAAAAAAAAAAAAAGTAAAAAAAGAAAAGAAATTTCCACAACCACTCGAACCTTCAGCAACCACCACCCTGATCATCAGCAGCCACCAACATTGAGGCAAGACCCTTCACTGCAAAAAGATTACAACTCCCTGAAGGTTCAGATGATCATTAGCATTTTTAGCAATAAAGTATTTTTAATTAAGGTGCACATATTATTTTTAAGACAATATGCTATTTCACATTCAATAAACTACAGTGCAGTGTACACATAACTCTTACACGCATTGGGAAACTGAAAAAAATCATGTGACTTTCTTTATTGCTGTGGTCCAGAACCAAACCCGCACTATCTCCAAGGCATGCCTGTAAAAAGATGATAGATAGGTAGGTAGGTAGATAGATAGATAGATAGATAGATAGATAGATAGACAGACAGACAGATCTATTTTCAAGTTCCAGGCTCTCTGGGAAGCAGCTGAGGTGTAGAAATAATATAATGGGTAAAATTTGTTAAGACTTTAGAATATGCCAATTACTTAAGTGCTTTATGTCATCTAATTCTTACAACAAAACTAGAAGATAGTTTTGAGGTGGAAGAATCAGTTGAGCCTGGGAGGTCAAGGTATGGATGGGAAATGCAGCTTAGAGGAATTGAAGTAACTTATGTAAAGTTACAGAGCTAACAACTTAAGCAAGTAAATCCAAAGCTGGTCTGATAACAAACCCAGTGCTTGTAAGGGTACTAGGAGTCCAAACCTTAGGTTCATGTTCAGTCTTCTGGACTTACGATTTTACACAACTTCCTTAAACTATCTGACTTGCCCATATGTCTAAAGATCTCAAACAAAATAATAAATATAAAAGGGCTTTTTAAAGTGTAAAGTACCATGCGAATATCTGCTGCCCTCTGGATATTTATACCTGAACATTTTACCTTTCTACAATCTCAGTTTACTTAAAATTGCATTTTATTTTTTCCTTATTCTTTCTTCCACTGCCATCCCCAATAATTTCCTCCTTTTTTCCATGTTTCTATTGGTGGTTTTCTCAATAGATTAAAATGTTGCAATATCTTAAACTAGTCTTTCTCCATTGCCCCTATTTAATCTCCATTTCCCATTTGTTCTTTCTTTAAATCAGCTTTGCTTCTCCTTTCCTTTGATCCTCTTCACCACAGCTGTTCTCCAATCCTAATCACCGCAGCCCTGGACTAGTGAAACAGCCTCCTCTCCTGTCTTACCAACTGCATTATCTCCTGGGGTATAAAAGCCTTATCTTACTTTTTTTATATCACTCAGTGACTTATAATAAATATTTGTTGATTGATTTATTCTGTGAAGACATTTAACCTTTTCCCCATATTTTGTAACTTGAATACTCATGTTCTCTGTAGATTTTAATAGACAATATCTTCTTGTATTTTTATGTACTTTAATTTGACTGCTGGTATGAAATCTGCAACCAGCTGGGCACAGTAGCTCCTGCCTGTAATCCCAGCAGTTTGGGAGGCCGAGACAGGAGGATCACTTGAGCCCAAGAGGTGGAGACCAGCCTAGGCAACATGGCAAAATCCAGTCTCTACAAATACAAAAGAGATTAGCCAGGCATAGTGGCGTGGGCCTGTAGCCCCAGCTACTCAGAAGGCTGAGGTGGGAGGATCGCTTGAGTCCCAGAGATCAAGGCTGCAGTGAGCCAAGATTATGCCACTTCACTCCAGCTTGAGTGACAGAGTGAGATCCTGTCTCAAAAAAAGAAAAAGAAAAAAAAATCTGCAACCATCAATTATATGAGAGATTAAAATTATGCTGAATGATTAGTATCAACTTCCTCCTTCGTAGAAAAATATCCCACTATATTTGTTGACATTCAATGGTTTCTGACATCCTGTGGGAAAGTATATCTATCTGAATATTTTTGTCGAAACATTTAAAACTTTTGTTTTTAGCAAGTTAAGAAGCTCTGCTGTATGATGCAGCAAAAGTAGAACCAAGAAAATTGTTTTGTGTGCTAGAGTTCTTAACTGGGATTTATCTGTATTGGTTCCATTCAGAATAGTAACTATCCGTTGCACTCCCATTGCATGAAAAGCATGTGGCTGGAATTTTAGGGAATACACGGATAAATCAGCCTAAACTCCTACCTGTGAGGTGTCTGGAGGCAGAAGGGAAGGAAAAATGGAGGATGACTACATCCACATTGCAGGAAGCTATAGTTCTCAGTACCACATGGTGAGCACTTTTGACAAAGTACAGTGGGGCTTGCAAAGACCAAGAGATTACATTTGATGGGGAAATTATGATTGGCATCCTGGAGAAGGTAGAATTTAAATCTGCTGAGACAGATATAAATGGGGAAGATGGAAAGTGCCAGGGGCAGTAAGGACAGCTCTGAGGCAGAAAAGAACAGAGCAAGTTCAAGGAAACAATCAGATCCCCACCACAGACTGAGCATAATCCAGTGGGCTAGTGAGAGGTTGGGACGAAGTCCTGATCCCTGTACCAGAATTATTTGAATCCCAAGGCAAGAAGGTGGTCCTTAATGTGGTAAACAGTTGGAGCCTTTGAAAGTGTTTGTTCAATTGAATAATATATGTGGGTCTGTGCTGCAGAAAGATTAATCTGGAAACAAAACACAAGATAAGCTGGATTGGGAAGAGAGAGGAGACCCCTGTAAGAATAATGATGACAAAAATATACCAACCAACACTTACACAATGTTCACTTTGTGCCAGGCACTAATCTAAGCACTTTCATTAACTTAATTCATGTAATCTTTACAACTTTGCCAGGTACCATTGTTAGCTCAGTTTTATAGTTAGGTAAACTGAAATACAGGAGGGTTAAGTAACTTGCTCAGCCTTCAGAGCTAGTAAATGGCCAAGCCAGGACGTTAACCCAGGCAGCCTATAAAAAAGCTTCTGCTTCAGTCCAGCAGACACAGATTTTAAACATAGCTGTGAGTCACGGGAAGGTTGTCTGAGGACTCTGAACCTATTCAGCTCCATTCCACCTTGAGATCTAAGAGGACAAATCTGGCAGCATCCTAAAGAACTGGGAGGGTCCAAAGGAAATATAGGTCAGTTGACTCACTCTTCATTCAAGGGTGAGATAAATGAAACCTATGAAAAGATTCCAGGGGAAAAAAAAAAAAAGAATGGCAAAAAGTGCCTTAAGCAAAGGAAAAAGCATATCTGTGAAAAGGACATATAGCAGACAAGAAATGTATACAGGTTTTTCTGATAAAATATGGTGGGTTTACATTTTCACAGGCCATGACAAAGCCTATGTGAGAGAAATATTTTCTTTACTTTTCTATAACCTGCTTTGATTCTTTTCTAGATTCCACATTCTGGCCGGGCGCAGTGGCTCACGCCTGTAATCCCAGCACTTTGGGAGGCCGAGGCGGGAGGATCACTTGAAGCCAGGAGTTCGAGACCTGCCTGGCCAATATGGTGAAACCCCGTATCTTAAAAAATACAAAAAATAGCCAAGCGTAGTGGCACACACCTGTAATCCCAGCTACTTGGGAGGCTGAAGCAGGAGAATCACTTGAACCCAGAAGGTGGAGACTGCAGTGAGCTGAGATCACAACACTGCATTCCAGCCTGGCCGACAAAGCCAGACTTTGTCTCAAAAAAAAATCCCCAAAAACATAGATTCCACATTCTGCCTAAAGGTAAAAAATAATCATCATCATCTCAGGCAGTTTCAGGTAAACACAGGCGCTTTAGAATTTGTTTCTGACAATCGATTCGGGTTTAAATTAAATCATTTCGAGGATTCCGCCTACCCCTCCTTCTTTCTAAGGAGGCACCTATGTTCTCGGGGTGGAGAAATCTGATGTAGCTTCATGGCATTGGAGAGAAGTCAAATCTGAAGTTGTTTCCCTTTCCTTCTTGTCTTAATTCATCAATGTGTATCCCAATTGGCATCTAGTGTGTTATATTATGTGGTTTCCAGTTGAAGGTTGATGTCAAATTCCACAGACGCACCCTGTCACCATGATGATGCAGCCCCCCCAGGGCCACCAGCCCTATCTGTCTTTCTGGCCCTGACTTAGGGCACAAGGAATTTCTTACGTTCTCGGGAAGATGTCTTAGGTCTTCTTTACTTGATCATCTCTTACTATCTTGTCTCCTATATTCTTTATATAACCTGTTAGCGAGAAAAGAATTCTCTACAAGGTTAGAAAGCACCCCTGGAAAAGGAGGTACAATTTGTCTCTGTTTCCAGATCACTAGAACTCTTTAGGGGTTCTTTTGTTCACCCAGACGTCTCAGGGGGATACATCTATGTCTAAAAGCATCCAAGCCTAAGCTTTTCCCCTCTATAAATCTCCCTCTCAGCCACGTGAAAAAATGTGTACCTGATTGGGGAAGGTGGCCAGTGTCTCTGTTTATTCTCTTTCCAAAACTTTGTTAATGGCACAAATTTATGAAACCGGAAAAAAAAATCTCTTTCAAAAGTCCCACTCTTGCCATATCTTGTCTTGGTTTTAAGACTTTTGTCTTTTCTGAGTTTTAGAGCTGGTCCCCTCTTGAGGCAAAAGGAAATTTCAAATGCTCTCAGGAAGATATCTCAGGTCCTCTTTACTTGGTCATCCAAGCAAGATTCTGAATCTTGCTTTTTATATTAGGTTGAAGGTGATACTGCTGACTGAATGAACGGGAAGAAGGGCATGGAGGAGTGCACCCTTGTTTTATTATTTAAAATGTAATCCTACTAAAAAGATAGGAAAGGTAAGTCTAAACAAAATTGCAGATATCAAGAAAAAATAGGCAACCAGGTGCAGTGGCTCATGCCTGTAATCCCAGCACTTTGGGAGGCCAAGGTGGGTGGATCACCTGAGGTCAGGAGTTCAAGACCAGCCTGGCCAACATGATGAAACCCCATCTCTACTAAAAATGCAAAAACTAGCCAGGCATGGTGGCGCATGCCTGTAGTCCCAGCTACTTGCGAGGTTGAGGCAGGAGAATCCCTTGAACCCAGGAGGCAGAGGTTGCAGTGAGCTGAGATCACACCACTGCACTCTAGCCTGGGTGACAAAACAAGACAAAAAAAAAAGAAAGAGAAAGGAAGGAAGGAAGATAAAATATATAAAAATCAAAATATAAATATAAAAACTGAATTTATTTAAGGCAATAAGAAAAGAATCAATTCTACAGAAAACAATATACATGATATAGGACACAAACAAGAAAAGTTCGTCAGAACACAGACTATATAGAGATAACAACTGAAATGCAAGATAAAGATACAGAAAATTAATTTTAAATTAGCAGTCAATGTTATACATAACCGTGTACCATAAAGGCATTTTCAGTAAAATCAGAAATGTGACAAAAATTACCATCTTCACCATTTTTATTGCTTCCAAAAGTTCTGACCACGACAATAAAAGGAAAGAGATAAGATTAATATGTAAACAGCTAAGAGATAAAACTAAGGAACAAAGAAAAATTAAGAAAAATCTCTTTGAATTAATGTCAATTTTAGAAGTCCCACATAATACATATCAGTATTTATTTTAATTCCAGTCATTACAGTAGATGACATAATTGGAGGCTGGGTTGATTCATAAAGGATGTAAAAATCATAAAATAGTAAGGAAGAATCCTAACAACAATGATGTCAGAACCACATGAAGAAAATTATAAAAGTTCACTTTGTGCTCTTAAAAGATTTAAATAAGTGGAGAGTCTTAAATTAAATTGAAGTTTAAAAGCAAGAGGTCAGGATATGAGGTTGAAAAGTCTGGGAACATTAGCATGTCAAAAGCGTGAGGGAGAGAAGAGAGGCTCATCAGAATCAGAACCAGAAGAGTATAGCTTCACAGAAGCCACAGGAAGCAGGAGTGCAATGAGACCAAGAGAGATAAAAACAGGAAAAAAGCCATCAAATTTTATAATAAAAAGCAGACAAGGTGATTGCTTGTAGAGGAAGAGAACAGCTACCATGCCCCTAACTATTCAGTGAGTAACAGACACACAAAAACAAAACAAACTCTGCTACTATAGAGTTTTCCAACTTATACCTCCTTATTGTACAAACTTGGAGAAGTATATCAAAGACCTTTTTTTTTTTGATTAATGTTTAGGTTCAGAGATTGGATTTAACTTTTGTTTTCATATGCACTTATGAAATAACCTTCTTGTCCAAATGAGGAATTCTTCCTTTCAGACAAAACGCAAAATCCACTTCTTAAATATTTTTAAGAGACTAGTAGGTTTCCCATGTTCTCATCTGGTTTCCAATGTTAAATCAGCATTTGGTCCCTCTGGTTCCCCACAGAACCTAGTTCAGATAAAGAACATTAAGAAATTCCTATTTCCTTCTTCCCCTTACTGGGAAAAAGCTCAAAGCCTAGATATAGTCACATTGGGTTTTTCCTTTTTTTAATTATCCCTGTTTTCTTCCTTAAAATATTCTTATTCCATAGTTGTAATGTAGCCTTCACTTTTCTAAGCTGTGTTTTTGAAAGGAAACATCAACCACATTGCATGCACATACATACATACATACACATACAATACATATAATTGAACAAATTGCCACTTCCACCAAGGCTAAGGAAAAGCAAGATAAACTACCATGTCATAAATGTTCTTAAACCCATCAAAGAGCTGAGGTCACACATAAACAAGTAGCCTGAAATCCTAAGAAAGACAAGCTCCTCCAGGACGATGTGGGTTGTGAGCACAGGAGGAAGAGGCATCAGGCTCCATACAGTTAAAAGAAGAAATCAGCTAAACCTTTTAACAAATTGCTAAAGGCCAAGTGTGGGCTAGTGTGTGGGTGCAGAACCCCAGAAGCTGCAGGCACAAAGGGAACTCCTACCCAGTCACAGGCTCTTTTCCACAGACCTTTACTGGGTGCCCACGAGAAGGATCAAGGACAGAGCTGGAGACAGGACAGAGCCTCTCTAGGTGGCGTGTGAGCCTGGAGGATGGGCCACTTCAGGAAAAATATTAAGCACCATCTGGCCTGCCCCTGTTATGGAACAAAAGCCTTAAGCCGATAGAGAAGGAGCAGCAAATCGTGCTGCCCCTAGGCACAAGTATGACCCATTTTGGTTAAGGAAAGAATACAAGGAAAAAAAACAATCTCCATACCTGGGTGAGGGGTACAAAAGAGTCCTAAGTCCGAGATCCTACACCAATACCATTAGATGTCTCCTACCACAAGGGGATGGACGAGAAACCATCTCTCACGGGAGATCTACCAGATGCAGGGCAGAATTTGGTTGACACTGGGAGGAGGGGCAGGATCACAGAGCAAGCCCCACTCCTAAGATCCAGACACACAGGGCCTCCCTAAGACTATTGGGGGGCCAGGACAACGGAGAACCTCTTCGCTGCTCCACTCCCGTCGGCCTTATAAGCACCAGGTAACAAGCAATGGCACTCTACTTCTGAGTGGGGAGAGCAAGAAAGAGCTCCCTGTGTGTTGCAGACACTCAAAGAAAGCAGAAAGCTGAGGGTGGAGCAGGGACATTGAGACACGCCCTTTGATACCATAGCCCCCACCTACACTCAAGGTAGCACTAGAGGAATTTGAAGCTAGTAATATACTGAGGTTAACCATAGCGATAACAAAACCCAAACCCAGCTCAACTTCTAACTAGATTGACCAACTCCAGCACTGTAGGCCTACTAAAAGAAGTGTGCCATTTCCAGACATAGATACTATTTATCTTAGCCCATACTGTCCTATCCTTGATATTTGTGATTCACTAAAAAATTATGAGATGTACAAAAAAGCATGTGGAAAAAAAAAAAAACATGATCAAGAGGCAAAATTATCAACTAGACTCAAATATGACCTAGATATTGGAACTATCAAGCAGAGAAGTTAAAATGACCATGTTTAATATGTTAAAGGATCCATTGGAAAAGCTGAGTAACAGTCCTGAACAGATACGGAATTTCACAGAGAGATGTTGACTGTAACAAAAAATCAATTGGAAATACTATGAAAAAGAAACAGTAACAAACATGAACAGTGTCCTTGATGGGCTTATCAGTAGAGTCAACACAGTCGTGGAAAGAATCAATGAACTTAATAGGTCAATAGATATTACCCACCTGAAAGAAAAGAGTAAAAAAGGAGATGAAGACAGAACAGAGTATTGAAGAGCTGTTAAACAATATCAAATGATTGAATATATGTATAATTGAAATGTGAGACAGAATATAAAGAGAAAATAAGGTAGAAGTATTTTAAGATGGAATTGTTGAGAATTTTCCAAATATAATGAAAGAATCAAAGCAAGAATCCAATACACTCATAAAACCTCAAAGAATATAAATAGAAAAAGAAATCCACACACCTACACACCATATTCAAATAGCTGAAGTCCAAAGATCAGACATCTTAGATTCAGAAGAATAAAGATGAGAATTTTATTTTATTTTATTTCATTTCATTTTATTTCTGGGATACATGTGCAGAACATGCAGGTTTGTTACATAGGCAAACATGAGCCACTGTAGGTTATTGAACCTATCAACCCATCACCTAGGTATTAAGCCCTGCATGCATTAGCTATTTGTCCTGATGCTCTCCCTACCCCCACCCCAACAATAGGCCCAGTGTATGTTGTTCCCCTCCCTGTGTCCATGTGTTCTCATTGTTCAGCTCCCACTTTTGAGTGAGAACATGCAGTGTTTGCTTTTCTGTTCTTGTGTTAGTTTGCTGAGGATAAGGACTCCCAGCTCCATCCATGTCCCTGCAAAGGATGTGGTCTCATTCTTTTTTATGGCTGCATAGTATTCCATGGTGTATATGTACCACATTTTCTTTATCCGGTCTATCGTTGATGGACATTTGGATTGATTCCATGTCTTTGCTATTGTGAATAGCGCTGCCATGAACATACATGTGCATGTGTGTTTATGATAGAATGATTCATATTCCTTTGGGTATATACCCAGTGATGGGATTGCTGGGTCAGATGGTATTTCTGGTTCTAGATCTTTGAGAAATCGCCACACTTTTCCACAGTGATTATAGTAATTTACATTCCCACCAATGGTGTAAAAGCGTTCCTATTTCTTCACAGCTTTGCCAGCGTCTATTGTTTCTTGACTTTTTAATAATTGCCATTCTAACTGGCATGAGATGGTATCTCATTGCGGTTTTAATTTGCATTTCTCTAATGAACAGGGATGTTGAGCTTCTTTTCATATGTTTGTTAGCTACGTAAATGTCTTCTTTGAAGAAGTGTCTGTACATGTCCTTTGCCCACTTTTTGATGGGGTTGTTTTTTTCTTGTAAATGTGTTTAAGTTCCTTGTAGATTCTGGATATTAGACCTTTGTCAGATGAATAGATTGCAAAAATTTTCTCCCATTCCATAGGTTGTCTGTTCACTCTGATGATAGTTTCTTTTGTTGTGCCAAAGCTCTTTAGTTTAATTAGGTCCCATTTGTCAATTTTTGCTTTTGTTGCAATTGCTTTTGATGTTTTTGTCATGAAATACTTGCCCGTGCCTATGTCCTGAATAGTATTGCCTACATTTTCTTCCAAGGTTTTTATAGTTTGGGATTTACATTTAAGTCTTTAATCTATCTTGAGTTAATTTTTGTATAAGATGTAAGGAAGGGGTCCAGTTTCTTTCTTTCTTTTTTTTTTTTTTAGACGGAGTCCCCCTCTATCGCCCAGGCTGGAGTGCAGTGGCGCAATCTTGGCTCACTGCAAACTCCGCCTCCCGGGTTCACGCCATTCTCCTGCCTCAGTCTCCTGAGTAGCTGAGACCACAGGAGACTGCCACCGCACCTGGCTAATTTTTTGTATTTTTAGTAGAGACGGGGTTTCACCGTGTTAGCCAGGATGGTCTCGATCTCCTGACCTCGTGATCCGCCCACCTTGGCCTCCCAAAGTGCTGGGACTACAGGTGTGAGCCACCGTGCCCGGCCAGGAAGAGGTCCAGTTTCAATTTTCTACATATGGCTAGCCAGTTTTCCCAGCACCATTTATTAAATAAAGA
Organism: Pan troglodytes; assembly: GCF_028858775.2. Lineage (NCBI taxonomy): Eukaryota > Metazoa > Chordata > Mammalia > Primates > Hominidae > Pan > Pan troglodytes. Next base: position 26,792,749 of record NC_072415.2, read on the forward strand.
ATCCTTTCTCCATTGCTTGTTTTTATCAGGTTTGTTGAAGATCAGATGTCTGTAAATGTGTGGTATTATTTCTGTTCCATTGGTCTATGTGTCAGTTTTGATACCAGTACCATGCTGTTTGGTTACTGTAGCCTTGTAGCAGAGTTTGAAATCAGATGGTGGGATGGCTTCAGCTTTGTTCTTTTTGCTTAGGATTGTCTTGGCTATATGGGCCCTTTTTTGGTTCCATATGAATTTTAAAGTAGTTTTTTGTAATTCTACGAAGAATGTCAATGGTAGTTTAAGGGAATAGCATTGAATCTGTAAATTACTTTGGGTAGTATGGCCATTTTCACAATATTTATTCTTCCTATCCATGAGCATGGAATGTTTTTCCATTTGTTTCTGTCCTCTTTTATTTCCTTGAGGAGTGATTTGTAGTTGTCCTCGAAGAGATCCTTCACATCCCTTGTAAGTTGTATTCCTAGGTATTTTATTCTCTTTGTAGCATTTGCGAATGTGAGTTCATTCATGATTTGGCTCTCTGTTTGTCTGTTGTTGGTGTATAGGAATGCTTGAGATTTTTGCACATTGATTTTGTATCCTGAGACTTTGCTGAAGTTGCTTATCAGCTTAAGGAGCTTTAGGGCTGAGATGATGGGGTTTTCTAGATATAGGATCATGTTATCTGCAAACAGAGACAGTTTGACTTCCTCTCTTCCTATTTAAATATGCTTTATTGCTTTCTCTTGCCTGATTGCGCTGGCCAAAACTTCCAACACTATGTTGAATAGGAGTGGTGAGAGAGGGCATCCTTGTCTTGTGCCAGTTTTCAAGGGGAATGCTTCCAGCTTTTGCCCATTCAGTATGATATTGGCTGTGGGTTTGTCATAAATGACTCTTGTTATTTTGAGATATGTCCCTTCTATACCTAGTTTATTGAGAGTTTTTTTTAACATGAAGGAATGTTGAATTTTATTAAAGGCCTTTTCTGTGTCTATTGAGATAATCATATGGTTTGACATCTTCAGAGGGCTGGAAGGAAAAAATCAACTCAGAATTCAGGTTAAAAACCTCCCAAAACCACAGCAAATAATAACTTTTTCAAACACATGAAAGGTAAGAGAATTTACTGCCAGCAGACAGTGCTACAAGAATGGTTAAAGGCACTCATTAGGCAGAAACAATCTATAACAGAAACTTGGATCCTCAAAAAGAAATGGGAAAGTTGAAGATATGTATGTTTGTAAATGTGTATACACACACACACACACACACACACAAAGGGAAATTATGTGAGGGTAAATAAAAAGACACCTTTCTTAATGTTTAGTCATGCTATGAGATAGTTGACTGTCTAAAGGAAAACTAGTAGCATTGTGTTGCTGGTTTATAGCATATGTAAAGGTAAAATTTTTGACAACAGCTGCACAAAAGATCAGAGAGAAACACTGGAAGTATATTGGTGTGAGACTCCTACCTTATATATAAAGCAGAATAAAATTATTCAAGGATAAACTACAAATAATGATGAAAGTATATCATAAATGCAATAGGAAAAAATCCATATTTAAAGTTTTCCTATAGGAAATGTTTTCTATAGGAAAAAAATAAATGTTTAAGAAACATACACAAAAGATCAATAGTTGAGGAAAAATAGAATGATAAAAATTATTTAATTTAAAAAAACAAAAAGAGGGAAAGGGGAAAGACTAACGAACAGAACAAATAGAAGACAGCTAGCCAGATGTTAGATTTTAATCTAAACATAGCAGTGACACAGATGTCAATGGTCTCAACATAACAAATCAAGACAGATCATGTCAACTCAAAAAAAGCAAAGCCCAACTACACAGTTCACATGAAACCCATTTTAAAATAAAGAACTAGGTTAAGAGTAAAAGGATGAAAATATGTATATATGTCATTTAAATATATATAGCACATAAATGTAAAAAAAAATACACCATGTAAATGTTAATTAAAAGAAATATATATGCCAAGACCAGCTCTGTCATGGAGACCCTAACCCAGTGGCACTAGAGGAATTAAAGACACACATGCAGAAATATAGAGTTGTGGAGTGGGAAATCAGGGGTCTCACAGCCTTCAGAGCTGAGAGCCTTGAACAGAGATTTACCCACATATTTATTGACAGCAAGCCAGTCATAAGATTTACTAAAAGTATTCCTTACAGGAAATAAAGGGATGGGCTGAAATAAAGGGATGGGTCTGGCTAGTTATCTGCAGTAGGAGCATGTCCTTAAGGCACAGATCGCTCATGCTATTGTTTGTGGTTTAAGAACACCTTAAGCAGTTTTCCGCCCTGGGTGGGCCAGGTGTTCCTTGCCCTCATTCTGGTAAACCCACAACCTTCCAGTGTGGGCATCAAGGCCATCACAAGCATGTCACAGTGCTGCAGAGATTTTGTTTATGGCCAGTTTTGGGGCCAGTTTATGGACAGATTTGGGGGCCTGTTCCCAACATATATATAACCACTGGAGCATTCGATAATCTCCACCTTTCAAATAAATGAATTTGGCAGAAACAACCTTCTTCTGAGATATATATATGTCTCAGAATGTGTGTATATATATATGTGTGTGTATATACATGTATGTATATATATGTGTGTGTATATATATATGTGTTTGTGTATATATATATATATATCTCAGACAAAGTAGACTTCAGAACTAAAATATTAATGAAGATACCGAAGAGTATTAAATAATGATGTGTATGCACCTAACAACACATCTTCAAAACACATAAAGCAAAAACTAATAGAACTAAAAGGAGATATAAACAAATCCACAATTATAATGGAAATTTTAACACTTCTCTCTCAGTAATTAATAGAACTAGTAGACAGAAAATCAATAAGGATATAGAACTTAACAACACAATCAACAAACTTGACCTGACTTAATATACATTCTTTTTAAGTGCATATGGAGCATTCATCAAGAGAGATCATATTGTAGGCTATAAAACAAACTTCAACAAATTTAAAAGAATTAGAAACATACAAGGTATAGTCTCAGACCGCGATGGAATTAAATCAGATTAAAAAAACAAAAAACAGAAAAATTTCCTAATATCTTAAAATTAAATAACACAGTGCTAAGTAACCCATTAAAAAGTCACAATGGGAATTTAAAAATCATTTTCAGTGGAATTAAAATGAGAACACAACATATCGAAACTTGTGGGAGACACAGCTAAAGCAGTGCTTGTAGGAAAATGTATAGCATTATATGCTGATGTGAATTGAATAAGTTTTCAGTCAACTTAGTTAGCTAAGGTAATTAGGAATAATGCTATTTTTATTTAGCACCTTCCTGTTTAGAGCGCAGTTTTTTTCGTACTTTGTTATTAGGTCTTTACACAGAGGTGATGAAGACGAGGGGAGCAATTGAATGATTAAATCTAAAGCAGCTTTAGTGCTCTGTTGGGATGCCTTTTCAACCTTCTTTTTCTCAAATTTGATCCAGCAGCTTCCCAAGGTCCTTCATCACCCCACCCCCGTCCTACCACATGCTTATCCTGCTCTGTTCCCATGTCAAAACTTTATCACAGCTCAGATTGTCCCCACAGCAGAAAGAAGCAGAGTTGGACATTCTATAATCTTCACCTTTCAAATACATGAAAGGTAGTTATTTGACACGAACAACCTCTTTTTCTGTTTCTGCCCAGTTCAGGTTTTATTTATGTTACCAATTTATTAAGTCAAACCAAGTTGAGAGCAAAGTCAATAATCACTTTCAAAAGAAGTTCCCACAGTAAGCAAAATAGAGATAATTGAAAAATCAAAAGGAAATGAAAATAGAAAGAGCTGTGAAACATTGGAAGAAGAGGGAGTTAGGTCAGAGACAGCAGCAGAACTATAACTTCAGATCGTTTGACTGGACCAGATAATTGTGTTCTGAGGTTATCTAAAGAAATTCCTCTGTGTTTAAAGGGGAAAAATACATTTTGTTTCCTTCTGGGACAAAGACGGAACTCAAGCAGGGTGAGTTGTCAACAAGAAGTCCTGTGATTTGGAAGCTGCATCAAAGGAACACAGACTTGTAAAGTTTGTAAAACAGATACTGGCAGTTAGAAGGTTTTGCTCTCAAAGTATTTCCTTTCCCTGGGTCAGTCCAGTCTAGTTCTAAAAATACTGTGTGACAACTCTGGATGTAGACTAGATCTAAACTTAGTCTTGCCCAAAATGTAAAGAAAGTTTCTCCTGTGATAAGGAGGGAATAAAGGCTTCCTAGGTAACAAACTTCTGACTTAAGCAGATTTTGCTGAAAACTTAAGCAGGTTTTGCTGAAAAGGAAGCAGATTCCTCAATGAAGATATTAGCATGTAAGTGAATCAGATGCTAATGCATATAATCACTGCTTGGTAGAAATAATCAAACCCCAAGACCACCCACATTTTTTTTCTGCCTTGGTGACTTGTCTGTGCAGTAAATAATTAGCTTCTTGATTTTTTAAAAAGGCTGACAATTAGAAAGATTCTGTAAATAGTATTTCCCCTTACCTTTTTTATTTACCCACTTAATTGTACCATTCAGTTGCACCAAGACTGCCTGTCCTGCCTCGGTCATTTTCTTTTGGTATATATAAAATAATATAGAATAATCCATTCTATTTTCATGCCACATAAGTACAGAAAACCTCCCTGGTTCATAGACTTGCAATCTGCAGTTTTGAGTGTGTGATGTGTTCCCCGTTAACCATCCTGGACTTATCTGATGCCTGCTCCTTGCAGCATGCTCTCTTTGATTTAGAGTCAATCATAAACAACAAAACTTAAAAAGAATAAAATGTAGGGGAGGAAAGGCTTTCCTTCACTCTTCCCAGGGTCCCTTGGCTGGGACTAAAAATCAAACTGACAAAGACAGATTGATAGGAGAAAAGCATGCTAATATATTTAATAAGTGTTGCATGACATGGGAGTCTTTATCAGGAAATGAAAGCCCAAAGAAATAAGTAACCCCATGTATTTTTATGCTAAGTTTGGTAAATAAGTAGATAATCGTGGAGAAGTAAGATTAGACAAAGGGAGAATGATCTCATGGCAATAAACTGGAGGGAACTGAGCAAGGCCTGTTTGTGCAGATTCTTCTGTGTCCCTGAGGCTTAGAGATAACGATGCTCCTGTCCTGTGGGAATAGGGTGGACACCTCTCACACGAGGGTCATAGGAGAGAAAGAGAAAGGGGTAGGAGAAGGTCAGAGAGACTTTCCTGCTTCTGTGCTTTTCTCAAATTCTTTCAGCTTAAAATATTAAGTATGCCAAGAGGCTATTATCTGGCCCTTGTTCTGAGCCCTGTCGAAAACAAATCTAAATTTTTAACAATGGAAAGATTGTTAAATGAGTTATGGTAAACAATCATTTTTCCTATAAGGAAAATCCTTAGTATAGTTAAATTAAAAGAGAAAAACCTACAGGATTCAAATTCAAATCATGAATGCTACTATAACCACTGCGTGCTGCAAGTCATTATGCTAAGACACCAGGTTGCAGCAGAGAAGGAAGTTTAATCACAGGGCTGCTCAAACAGGAGATGGGAGGAAACCTCAAGTCCATCTTTTTGAGGAGTTTGGGGGCTAGGATTTTTAAGGGTTTTGGGAGATTGTTCCCACTCCATCCCGCTTCTGGCTCCCATCCATCTTCTGGAGCTACTTCCACCACTCAATAAAACCTTGCACTCATTCTCCAAGCCCCCGTGTGATCCGATTTTTCCAGTACACTAAGGCAAGAACCCCGGGAAACAGAAAGCCCTCTGTCCTAGAGATAAGGCAGAGGGTCTCATTGAGCTAATTAACATAAGCCACCTGCTGACGGCTAAGCTGAAAGAGCACCCTGTAACACTTGCCTACTGGGGCTTCGGGAGCTGTCAACACTCAACCCTAGACGCTACCATGGGGTCAGAGCCCACGCTCCCCATGACCTGCTCATCTGCATGCTCCCCCTAGGAATTTTAACTCTAGGGCACCAAAGAAGCAAGCCACACCCCATCACATGCCCTGCAAGGAGGAAAAGGGAACTTTTCTAGTTTCACGAAGTAACTTTCAGCAACAAGGAAATGGATCAAAGTACAGCATGATTAATGCTTCATTATATTTCTGTCCAAATTCTTGGTAACCCTGTAAGAATGGCTTCACTATGATTCCAATTAGAGAGTTGATAGATATCAGTAGAAATAAAAATATATACTGACGCATATATAAATGTACTTTAAAATGATATGTACCAAAATGTTTTCTCTACTTGGTTAATTACATGTAATTTTTTTCATATTTTCTGCAGGAAACATTCATTACTTTTATAATAAAGAAAAAGACACACTGTTTTTATAGAAAGAGGAAGATGAGAATGGAGTAGAAGTGCTTTGTCCCTAATGTAACCAGCAGAAATTAAAACAAAATATTACAAAACAAAACAAAATTAAAGTCATTTGGTCAAAAACCAAAACAGCAGAATTTATAAGATCAAATCCCTGTTAGTGCATTAATCCTTACAAACACTTATGTGGAATAATTGGGGTGTTCCTTCTTTGAACAACTTTCTACTCTACCCCTTACCAATAGTAGGAATCCCATGTACATTTATCTCTTCATTAGCAGAAATGATCAGAATTTCTGACTTTTGAGTTTGAAACCTTTGGGGGATCATAGCCTGAAACGGCCATGGCAGTGAAGGGAGCTACATAACTAGCAAGGCCCCGTGCAAAATGAAAAGGCGGGGACCCTTACTCAAAAATTGTTAAGGATTTCAGGGTAGCTACAGCAGAGCATTAAACCAAGCTTGGGGTCCATGTGCATTACAGCAAACACATGGGGCCCCATGTGACTGAGCAGCGGCACGTCAATGAAGCCAGCCTTAGCAAAGAAGCCAGACAGACCTTAACTGGAATCTTTCTTGTTCTGACACCAGTTGCCTGAATTTCACAACTTACTTAACCTGTCAGTCCCTCAGTTTCCCTATCTGCAAAAATGGAGTGTAGGGGCCAAAGGAAAACTTCCCCTTCATCCTAAGGGTTACTGAAAAATCAGCTCAAAAAGGCAGGTTAATAGGAGAAAAAATATGCAAATTTACTAGCATGCATGGTGGGTGGATCGCTGAATGATTACCCCCACCATGGAATGGGGTACTGATGGTTATATATCCTTCTTTTTTTTTTTTTTTTTTTTTTTTTTGAGACAAAGTCTCACTCTGTCACCCAGACTGGAGTGCAGTGGCACAATCTCAACTCACTGCAACCTCTGCCTCCCAGGTTCAAGTGATTCTTGTGCCTCAGCCTCCCGAGTAGCTGGGATTACAGGTGTGTGCCACCATGTCTGGCTAATTTTTTTTTTTTTTTTTTTTTTTTTTGAGATGGAGTCTCATTCTGTCACCCAGGCTGGAGTGCAATGGTGCAATCTCGGCTCACTGCAACCTCCCCCTCCCAGGTTCAAGGAATTCTCCTGCCTCAGCCTCCCAAGTAACTGGGATTACAGGCATACACTGCCACGCCCAGCTAATTTTTTTGTATTTTAGTAGAGACAGGATTTCACCATTTCGCCCAGGCTGGTCTTGAACTCCTGAGCTCAGGCAATCCACTCGCCTTAGCCTCCCAAGGTGCTAGGAGTACAGGTGTGAGCCACTGCACCCAGCCTTTTTGTATTTTTAATAGAGACAGTATTTCACCATGTTGGCCAGGCTGGTCTCAAACATCTGACCTCAGGTGATCCGCCCACCTCAGCCTCCCATAGTGCTGGGATTACAGGTGTGAGCCACTGAGCCAGGCCTCTATACCCTTCTTCTTAAGGAAAAGGGAAATGGGAAAGTGTGAATGATTTTAGGAGCGTAGTAAATGATTTTTAGGGAAAAATGACTGGACTTGAAGAATATACAATGGCCTGGGACAAAATCTGTTGGGCCCACAGAGCAGACAACAGCTGCTAAATGATTCTCTTTTTAAAATACCAAATGGGACCAAAACAGAAGGCAATGGTTGATGACAAGTTTGTCCTGGTGCATTGACAGACTTCAGTCTTTCTTCCTCCAATATGAGTTAAGTTAATGAAAACTCAGGGAAGGGATCAAGGTAATTGTTGGCTTCTTTGGCAGGTCTGGACTATAAGCAGATGAGACAACTTCATCCCTTACTTTGCGAGAGAGAGAGGATTGAAAGGTGGGTGAGGGATGGGTCAGAGAGACCTTGTGACTTCTTCAGTTCAGCATGTCAAAGCACCATATTTTGGGGTATCAGTTTCTGAGCCCCAACAGGAAGCACACTATAGGAGTCTTATACAAACAGAGTAAGAAGTATAAGAAAATTCCTCTTTTTCACTTGGCCCCTCTGAAGGTTTGTTGGAAGGTCAACTGACAAAGGCAGATTACTTTTTTTTTTTTTTTTTCCTGAGACGGAGTTTCACTCCTTTTGCCCAGGCTGGACTGCAATGGCACAATCTTGGCTCACCACAACCTCCGCCTCCTGGGTTCAAGCAATTCTCCAAGGCAGATTAATTTTTTAAAAGAAAAGGCATTCAGCTGGGCACAGTGGCTCACACTTCTAATCCCAACACTTTGGGAGGCTGAGGCGGGTGGATCACCTGAGGTCAGGAGTTCGAGACCAGCCTGGCCAACACGGGAAACCCCATCTCTTCTAAAAATACAAAAATTATCTGGGCGTGGTGGTGCATGCCTGTAATCCCAGCTACTCGGGAGGCTGAGGCAGGAGAATCACTTGAACCAGGGAGGCGGAGGTTGCAGTGAGCCAAGATTGCGCCATTGCACTCCAGCCTGGGCTACAAGAGCAAAACTTCATCTCAAAAAAAAAAAAGGGCATTCAAATCTATTAACATGCATTGGGGAGAACGAAAGGGTGATGAATTCCCCTCATGGGGCTCAGAAGCTTATATATGACCTTGAGGTTACAGAAAGAATGGTGGCTCACAGGATGACCAAAAACAGCTTATAGTAGTAAATCGGGTTATCGTGGCAAGACAGGTTATGGGAGGGAGAGAAGAGGAGGCCTGGCTAGCAAAGGGGGTCTTGTTCTATAGATGAAACTTCCCAGGGAGCAGCCCACAGAAAGAAGAGATGGTAAATGTTTCTTTTAGACCTTTAAAGGTATCAGACTCTGTTAATCTTTTCCTAGATCCAAACAAGACCTCAGAGAAAGCCTGGCTGCATCAATGCAGATTCTCTACAGATGCAGATCTCTGCCCAACAAAAGAGAGCTTTGCAGCTATTATCGTGTTTCCAGCCCTTCCTGAATAGCCATTTTGAAATATGTCAAAGAAGTATATTTTGGGGTGAAATATTTTTATTTTCTCCAACAGAAAATAAGAAAAACAGACATTCTAAAAGGTCCTGCTCATTTCTTTAATTTATATTTAACTTTATCATTAATAAAATGATAGCATTATCATTAAGAAATGATTTATTAGTTATCACTGATAAAATTTCATTAAGAGCCATAGTGTAGCACAGTGAAATAAAATTTAACATTAAATCGTGGTTCCCCAGAAGCAAATTTTATAAAGGAAAGCACTGCAATATGTCTATTTTTAGGCATAAAGAACTCTGAATCTGTTGTTCCTTCCCTCACTTCATATTCTTAGTAAATAGGAACATAGCTCTTTCACTAGACGTCATCAAGCTAGATGTCAGACTCTGGGATGAAACCCAGAAATTTCACTGTTAACAAGCTAGTGATTCTTATCCATGTTAAAGTTAGACAACCACACCCATATAACATCTATCTAATCATGTGGGAATAGATGAAAGATGAGTGATTTAGTAAGACCCCGAATGTTTAAGGAAGAGCTTGCTTTCTGCTTCTTTTCTCTCTCCTTGACAAGGCAAGTCTATTGCTACTCCTAGGACGTAAGCAGGATTTTTCCCCCTTAACTCAAGCACCAGATCCTGAATCTGGAGAAAAGCAAACCTGAAGTGGTCACTGGGGTTGTATCTATGGGAAGAACTTAGCCTCCACATACACACACTGATTTTCTTTATATATATATATATATATATATATATATATATATATATATATATATATATATATAATTTCAATAGCTTTTGGTGTACACATGGTTTTTGGTCACATGAATGAACCGTATAGAGGTGAAGTCTGAGATTGTGGTGCACCTGTCACCCAAGCAGTGTACACTGTACCCAACAGGTAGCTTTTTATCCCTTACCTTCTCCCACCCTCCCCACTTCTGAGTCTCCAATGCCCATTATGCCACTCACTATGCCTTTGTGTACCCATAGCTTAGCTCCTACTTATAAGTGAGAATATAGGGCATTTGGTTTTCCATTCCTGAGTTACTTTGCTTAGAATAATAGCCTCCAACTCCATCCAAATTGCTGAAAAAGATATTATTTTATTCTTTGTATGCTGACTAGTATTCCATGGTGTGTGTGTGTGTGTGTGTGTGTGTGTGTGTGTGTGTGTGTGTGTGACATTTTCTTTATCTACTCATTGGCTGATGGGCACTTTGCAATGGTGAATTGCTCACATTGCTTTTCTGTCTCTCCTTGTCCCCAGCTCTCCACAAGCCAATGGATGCTGAGTGGACAGCATATGCCTAATGAGGCCAGCAGCTTAGGCCTGCCCCATCTATGCTGGGCTATCCTTAAATTTATGTGGGAAGTCCGTGCTCTGATCACCCACCACCAGTGTGGGCTGGACTTCAGGTGTCTTCTGCCAATGATAATGGTTTTTTCTTCATCAAACCACACTTCTTCATCTAAGGGTTATGAACAAGAGTATCTATTTGTAAAACAGTCAAAGTTTGGGAATATAAACTGTGGCCATAAAATAGAAAAAAAAATGCTAACTAGTCCATAATGGGGACTGAATCTGTGGTCTTTTTATCATTATCACAGGGCTATAAACCTGAGGTTGGCAAACCATGTTTCACTTAAGAATCCTCAAGTTTCAAGGAGACATGGACTCATTGATAAATCCATTCATACCTCCCGTCTTCCTCCCTTGAAACCTGCATTCTCCCACCCAAGAAACATGATTGAATACCAGGTTTCCAGATTGTGTAAAGTTACTTCAGAGTAAGTTAGATAGATGACCAGTGTTTTGTAAAATTGTAGCACTCACACTGATATATGAGTTTATAGAACCTCTTTGTTCATTTTTTATCTAAACAATGGAGGTTTTGAGGATTTAATTGTATCTGATGTGTGAAGTGTCTAGCGCCTAATTTCACATTGATTCTTTCAGCTGCTCTGCACTTTGTTAGCACTCATTTCAGGAGTAACCATGGAGAGCTATTAAAAACGTCCATTCCTAGGTCCCTCACCGGAGATTCTCTGTGTGCTTTATGGTCATTTGTCTTACACTCGGCCATCTATTCAGTGATTTCTATTTAAATATAAATGTGTGTAACTTCCAAAAGCTTGAAAATGTGTCAAGGGTTTTCTGAGTCACATTGGCTGTTCCAGTGTGGTCCTGCCTGTCTCAGTTATTGATTGTAGGTGCTTAAGTCTCTCAATATTTTAGTGTTACTGTTATCAGTTGTACAGAATAATCTTTCTAGAAGGATATGTATGAAGATAGTAAAGATTCGATCCCATTATAACTCTGCTAAATCTCTAAAGCTTTAGTAACTTATTTCCCTGAGAAGAAGTCCCATTTACCCATGGAGTATCTGTTGTTTACAATGAATAGAAAAAAACTCTTAACCTTGTAAACCCCATGACATTTTCCACAGCAGTCAGACTGGTCCCCATTGTCTAGGCCATATTCCACCAGAGGCTTCAGCATTCTGCCTATTTACACAGCCTGTTTAAATTCCTGTGAAGCAAACTGGCACTTTCTGTGGTTCAGAGCTCTTGAGTACCGAGTGCCTTCCTTCACAGAATGCTTAAATGACATGCAAAGATTTCCTAATAGTTTGTTTAAATTTACATAGGGATTTGGGGCCTGTATACTCCTGTCTTAATCCATCTGGTGTTGCTATAAAGGAATCCCTGAGGCTAGGTAATTTATTTTTAAAACAGTTTATTTTACCCATAATTCTAATATCTGGGAAAGTTCAAGATTGGGCATCTGCATCTGGTGATGGCCACAGGCTGCTTCTGCTTGTGGCAGAGGGGGAGAGAAGCCAGTAATATGCAGAGATCACACAGCAAGAGAGGAAGCAGGGTGGGTCAGGGGGGCAGGAGGATCTTTTAACAATCAACTCTTATAGGAACTAATAGAGTGAGAAGTCACTCACAGCTCCCCACCCCCGCCCTCCGCCACAAGGAGGGCATTAATCTATTCATGTGGTTCCACCCCCATGGCCCAGACACCTTCCACTGAGCACCACCTCCGACACTGGGGACCAAATTTCAGTAGGAGGTTTGGTGGGGACAAACAAACCATATCCAAACAATAGCAACTCCTAAATGGCTGTTTCCCCCAGTATCACTTCAAGATTTAGGAAGTTAAACATGAAAGTGAAAATTGATTTCAAGCATGGCTCTTCTCTACTTGGAGTTAACACCTTTTAAATTGGTGTCACCAAAAAAATCACTGGGTATTTTACTTGTTTATTGAATCTCTTCCCTTAATGTATTTATATTAACTATGCATTTAGATGATAAAATACTGAAAGGACAAGATCTGATTGTTTAACCATGACCCTTTGGGTAGCATAGAGTGAAGGTCATTCATTTATAAATTAATTCAACTGATGCACACTGGAACCCTTCTCTGAGCAGAACTGGTCCCTGTTCTAGTAGAGCTCAGCCTTGCGAAGTAACAAACATTGAGCCAACAAGTACTTAACATATAATAACAAATGGTGATAAATACTATAAAGAGGCCAGGCACCGTGGTTTACGCCTGTAATCCCAGCAACTTTGGGAGGCCGAGGCAGGTGGATCACTTGAGGTCAGGAGTTCAAAACCAGCCTGGCCAACATGGTGAAACTCTGTCTCTACTAAAAATATAAAAATTAGCCAGGTGTGGTGGTATGCACCTGTAATCCCAGCTACTCGGGAGGTTGAGGCAGGGGAATCGCTTGAGCCCTGGAGGTGGAGGTTGCGGTGAGCCGAGATCACGCCACTGCACTCCAGTCTGGGCAACAGAGCAAGATGCTGCCTCAAGAAAAAAAATAATAATAATACTATAAAGAAAGAAAACAGAGTGTTGTGAGAAAAATGGGAAAACAGTTTATATAATGATGAGATTAAAGTATTTAAATCAAAGCACTAGACCCTAGGCTTTAGTAATGATCCTAAATGATAGTTTGCCTCCAAATATAGGATGCAAACCCTTTATTTTCCAAAATGTAATTCTTTTGCATTAGGGATTTTCATTTATTTTTCTCTACTTTGCTTATCAATATCTAATTTTAGTCAATTCCATACATAAAAATATAGTTCCTGTACTTAAAAGGTGTGGATTAGGTTTTGAATGCCTTGGTAGAAGCAGCTTTTATTCTACCTGTGTTTAACTCAGTTCTAGCAAGTTTATGCCAGATTTAATCAAATGTACTTGCTACAATAAGCTCTTTCCATGGCCTATAATTTTTTTTAATAAAATATATGGTGTGTTTTTAAGGAGAAAAGAAAAACAGCACATTGGGAGGAAACTAAACTGAGCTGAGAACCAATAAATGAAGTTTCACCTCTCTCTTCTGCATTTCCAAACTGTGTGGCCTCACTTCAATGAGTTGTATACTTATTTTTGAGGAAATGCAATAGGCATTGGCAGACAGAGAGAGCGAAAGGGAGAGGGAGAGGGAGAGCGACCAAGAGTTAACTGCAAAAGAGCCCTAGAGCTATAGCGGGTTCAGGACTGACAATAAGCTCCATGATTCGATTTCAGACAACGGATTCTGATAAAACAACAACAACAACTTTAGATTCTTCTTTAAATAATCAGCATTTCTCTTGTAAAGCAATAAACTCATGTTGTATTTAAATACAACTGAACAAAGAACAACTCTATAACGAGAAACAGTGCTTGCCTTGTTGTTGGAAAGAAATACCAAAGTTGAATGTATTGTTGTCTCATTTATTGCTATTATTAATACTTACGCTCTAGATAATTAAATAGCATTCTTTGCCTGTTGTTGTTTTCTAGCCTAATAATGCCAGACAAAACCAGCTGTCTCTAAGTTTTGTTCAATGAGGTCTTGTCACTAAATGTTGACCATCCGTATTTTAGGCACAGTGCACCTGTGACTTAAATAATCAAACTAATTGGGACCAAACCACATTTTTCCTATGTAAATGTAGCTGTAGGGAAATATGGGTGCTTTCAAATGGGGTACAGTAGCTAAAATATTCTCTAGTTATTGGATATACCATTTATTTCTCTTCCAGTTGGTTGCATGATTTTTTAAAATTTTGTTGGGTCTAAGAAAAGAAAGAGAAAGTGTTATATTTGCTTTCTCCCTATTTCTTTTTACACTGTAGAGAAAGGTTGACCCAGTCACAACTCAGAAGAATAGAACTAGCTATCGTATTAAAATGTTTGAAGATTTCTTGCTGTTACTCACCAGCACAAGATGGCATTGAAATAAGAATGCATATCTGGAGAAACTATTGCCACTGATTTTTTAAAAAATGTAGTGATGCTAAAAAAGCATTTTAATGTCAAGTGGCTGCCCCCATGAAGTAAACAAGAGGAAAATCCTATTGGTGAATTTCAGTGGTTCTAAAGTAGAAAAGGCATAAGTCATTTTACTGTCAAGAAAACTAATGAGACGAAAGCTTTGACCTTCAAAAGTTTAGATTAATGGAAAAAGGAAAGTGTTGCAAGCAAGAAACAAAGTTTCTTTACTAGAATCTGGAAGTTTTAATATTCTGATTTGTCCTGTGTGTGTTAGGCATGGTGATTCATCCATTTATTCAGTAAACACTTTCTGAGTGCTGACTGTATTCCAGTATGAGATGTATTCATTCTCCAGTGAAAACTTACATTTACATTTTTGGGACAAGAAAGAACAAGTTTGAGATTACAATCGGTCTTTATCTGAGGTCTTCAGAAAACTGCATATTGTGTTTGTTCATTTAGGAGTTTACGGTATTGGTTAAACTGTATGATCGTAGATGAGCTATGATTTGACACCATAAATAAAATGTTAACAACAACAAAAACAGCAACAAAAACTCATTGGACCTGGGTAGAAAAGGCAGTTGGCATGATAACATAAGTGGCTGAACGATTTTTAAATTCTTTATATTAACATTGTTAAGCTTTTGGCAATTGATTTGCCTTCCAAATTTAAGATTAACATTAAAATGAGTTTCTAGGGGTCATGCTGAAATTACAGAAAATCTAGAAATATAAAACAATTATTTCTGCAATAATAGATTCTCCCTCCCTCATTTCCTTCTAAAAATTTTCATTTTTATGAAAATTTAAGTGAGAGAACCTTGCTGAACTCCTTCAAGCCCTTAGATGATGTATAATCAAAATAGTGTGTCTAGCTAGAGTATGAGAGGTAGAACCTAAGAAATAATATATCCATCCAATAATCTATGCCAAAAAAATTTACTGATGCACAAAGACATGAATATACTTACCCAAGTTTAGGCAGTTAGTAGAACTAAGTCTAGAATCCATTTATATCGCCTCCTAGTTTATTGGTCTTTATTCTACATAAAACATTTTCACCTACTGTATGCATATGTCTTGAGTATGTCAAGCTTTATAAAGTATTAATTGTGGAGAAAGATGAATTTCACTTATTTTCTTCAAAACCATCTATCCCTATGAATAAAGTTATCTGCTCATATATAGGCTATGAAGAATGTTCTCCAATGTCTTCATCTTCACTTCATGCTTTTTGTTGAAAATATTGACCTTGTTTCATTCCTTTTATTTTCATTTTATCTATTTTTAAAAGTCTTAATTGGTTGTTTGTGGTATTTAAATTATCAGAGTTTAAATAGTTAGCTAAACAAAGCTTTACTATGAATAATCTGACTTTCATTGACTCATTTGACTAAGGATCTCCAAAATAGGGTGATGATATCTAAATATCTTCTCCTATCAGTGTCAAATTTTTTTCTATTTCTTGTTGAGCAGCTAATTTATTTTTTAAAAAACATTCATTGGAAATTAATCAAGTTTCTATCCACTTAGTTTTTTGTAGGTAAAGAACCTCTGCTTATTTATTTCTGCCTAACATTAAAATAAGGTCACTTTGATTTATGCATTAAACCACTTTTATCAGAACTCTTAGATATGCTTCTACCTCTTTTTTCCCCCTTCATTATCCTCAGATAGCACTGCCTGAAGGTGACTTCCCTGATTTGAAAATGTAAAGCCAGAAGATTAAAATGAATTCATGTACTCTCTGGAAGAACGTGCTGTTGATAGAGCATTTTAATATCTTAGTTCTCTTCTTACTAAAGTGTGAACTCCTAATTCCATTTTCCTCTTAGATAAACAGCTGTGTGTGCTAGGGCTTGCGTAGATTTTTACCTTAGAGTCTATTTTGCATGAGAAACTGGGATTTACGAAGCCCTGCTCTTTTTCAAAAAATTGGTTATGAGTTAAGAGCCTGGTTACTCAGACTTCTACAGGTAACAGCACAGATGTAAGGGAGGAAGCCTAGTAAGCAGGCTGATGTCATCCCGTTTTTCTAAGCTCTTTTCTTTCCACAGTTTATACTTCTCCTCTTTCCCATCCCATCTTAATCTCCTTGGTGTGTGTCCATGATTATGTGCCACTGTTTCAGTTGAGGAAACTAAGAGTCAGGGAAGATGAGCTTGCATGCAGTCACACTGTTTGTAATGGGGAGTCCAGATTCTAAATCCAAGTAGACTTACTCTGAAGTCCACGTTCTTACTCCAACATTACTAACTCCGGGACCCTATGCAACTTACTTAAATTATCTTGCCTTTGTGTCTTTATCTGTCAAATCAAGGTGTAATAATAATACCTTCTTCATGAGGCTGTTGAGATAGTTAATACTTATCTATAACTCATAACATTAAAAGTGGTTACAAAAGATAATGATGGTCTGGCTTGGTGGCTCACACCTGTAATCCCAGCACTTTGGGAGGCCGAGGTGGGTGGATCACTTGAGGTCAGGAGTTCAAGACCAGCGTGGCCAACATGGCAAAACCCTGGCTCTACTAAAAATACAAAAATTAGCCGTGTGCAGTGGCATGCAGCCGTAATTCCAGCTACTCTGGAGGCTGAGGCAGAAGAATCACTTGAAACCCGGAGGTGGAGGTTGCAGTGAGCCAAGATTGCACCACTGCACTCCAGCCTGGGCAACAGAGATGACTCCGTCTCAAAAAAAAAAAAAAAGATAATGATGTTGAAAATGATGATGATGTTGATCATGATGATGATGATAATGAAAATGATGATGCTGATGAAAATGAAGATGAAAGACTGATTTCTAATAGGACTGATACATTGACTATTTAGGACACATCACATCTAAGAGAAGCCAATCTCAATCTATGAAAAAAAAAAGTTTCATCATTACCAGTGAAGTCAGATTTCAACTAAAAATGCAGTGAAGGTCTCTTTTTATGCCCCTAAATTATCTGGGCTCCTTAAAGTAATTCTTCTAAGAGAAAGTCTTCAGAAAAACATAGACTCCGAGTTTTTGCTTTATACTGCTTAACATCTACACAGAACTGATGCTACCTGTTTAATATTCACCATTAGTAGTACTGGGGCCTCCAACACAGACACACACAGCATATGTCCTCAGCCTCTACAAGGCAGCCACAGGAACCAAGAGATAATTAAAATTTAGACACACATATATGAGCACATTCATTATATTCTGTATTTTAAAAGTACTTTTCAGTGGGGAAAGTGACCGTAAGTCAAACTGAAACTCCTCTCTTGAAGTACAGCTCTGAGGGGGCTGCAATCTACTTAGGAACCATGGGAACTTTGAATTAACAAAGTTGAAATTCTCTCTGTAATGATGAATGGGTATTTGAACAGAGTTAGAAAATCATAATGACAGGCTGCAAGTAAGAAGGCTCTCATTGTCTCTTCCACTTCTCCTTTGAGACAATTCAGACAACCAGACCCATCCTTTTGGACCTATTACAATGTCAGAGACAAACTTTTCTTGCAGTAAGGGATTTCAGAGTAGTGTCATTATCGTACATTGTGAAAGAGTAAGCACTAATATAATGGGACTATTATTAGAGGTAATTCTACCTTAGAATGCGGTGATGGCTGTGTAGTTTTCCTGAGACAACGCTGACAAATGTTTCTTGGGAACTGTGGGAGAAGGCACTGCCCTGGGAAGTCGGAGATTTGGTTAGTTGTGCTTGAAATCATTAAAGGAAATTATAAAGCATTTTGAATAGCAAATCGATCACCGAGCAGAACTTAAAATAATTACATTTATCATTTTGATGAGCATATTATTACTTCCTAAGAAAAGTTGGTTATATTAATATTTAATTTTCCCAAAGAAAGATTCCAATCCAGACCACAGATTTCTCAATAATTTGGGTTTTTCAATAAATATTTTAGTTAAATATTTGAATACACACACACACACGTATATCTTTATATAAAGTTTTAGCTTTTAAATTTATATTTTCCCATTTCTAAAAATCAATTCTAAGGAAATAAGTCAAATATTTATTTCATAGTTATAAATTATGTATAATAGTGAACATGTAAATATCTTGAATAGACAAAAATAATTATTTACTCTGTCTCCTACATTTGCTTAGATTATCTCTGATTGAAAAATCACATTTCTCATAAGTTATTAGGGGCTCCAAATAAGCAAATCTCAGTTGAGTAGAGATGAGAATAAAGGTTGCCTTAAGACAACACCAGCTTTTGAGATGGGGCCAGTTTCTGATGATTCTTATGTCCACTAAAATCTGAGAAATAATGAATTAATACTCACTTTTTTATTTTTTAATAGAATATGATAGATTTCTGAGAGGCATGTATTCTCTCAACACGACTTTTAACTTCTTATACGTATTGTTTTTACTTCATATAATTAAAGAGCTCTTTCTTGTTTATGATTATTATATCTTTGTGGATCAAACCTTTTTATCCATATGGAAATGCTTCTTTTAGCCCTCTTTAAGGCTGCTTGCCATGAATTCTATTTTATCTTATATTAATACGTAATTAATAAAATAAAGAGAGTTGCTTTTCTGACTGCTGTTTCTCTTAGCATAGATCTTGGAAAATGAAGAACTGTTTTATAGTTATCATATATGGGAAAAACTGTTATGCAAAAAAATATACTTTTATAAGTAACTTTTATATAACTTCTTTTTACTTGAATTTTCCAAAACCGATATTCTCTTTTCAGATGTTGATTAATCAGTGTGAGTTTCCGTGGTGTAATAGTGAGCACTCTGGACTCTGAAGCCAGAGGTTGATTAATCATAAACAAATGATTTCTGTGGAGGTACCAAAAACTCTAGTATTTAGCTGTTGTGAAAAAAGTCGGGTAGAAAATGTGGAATTAGGCCAGGTGCGATGACTCATGCCTGTAATCCCAGCACTTTGGGAGGCCGAGGTGGGCAGATGACCTGAGGTCAAGAGTTCAAGACCAACGTAGCCAACATGGTGAAACCCTATCTCTACTAAAAATACAAAAATTAGCCAGGCGTAATGGCAGGTACCTGTAATCCCTGCTACTCAGGAGGCCAAGGCAAGAGAATTGCTTGAACCCAGGAGGCGGAGGTTTCAGTGAGATGAGATCATACCACTGCACTCCAGCCTAGATGACAGAACAAGACCCTGTCTCAAAAAAAAAAGAAAGAAATAAAAAGAAAATATGGAATTAAGCCTTTGTCTATTGTCTCAGTTTGAATTAAAGGTAGTGAAGATAACTATTCTGAAATGTGAGAACTAGAAATTTTGATTTGCATTAAACATGCTAACATAGTCACAGATTAGGGCACCTCATCAGAAACAAATGAAGAGATAAATTGGCCAGTGTATTAGTCCGTTGTCGCATTGCTGTGAAGAAATACCTGAGACTGGGTAATTTATTTTAAAAAGAGGTTTAATTGGCTCACATTCTGCAAACGGTACAGGAAGCATGATGCTGGCATCTGCTCAGCTTCTGGGGAAGCCTCAGGAAACTTACAATCATGGCAGAAGGTGAAGAGGCAGCGGGCATGTCACATGGCCAGAGCAAGAGCAAGAGAGAGCATGGGGGAGGTGCCACACACTTTTAAAAGAGCAGATTTCACGAAAAGTCATTCACTGTCTCGAGGACAATACCGAGGGGGATGGTGCTAAACATTCATTAGAAACCTGCCTCCATGATCTAATCACCTCCCACCAGGCCCCACCTTCAACACTGGGGATTACAATTTGACATGAGATTTTGTGAAGACACATCCAAACCGTATCAGTCAGTATGGCTTGCACTTTACAACAAAGAATCATCAATCCCCAAGACATGATTTTCAATGTAATTTACAATGATATGTGAGAGACCCCAATTCTCATCCTTACTCTCATTCACTTAATCAAGAAATACTCATTAAGTACTGACTATGAACCAAGTGCTTTGAATACTTTATATCACTGAGAATTTCAAGGAAAAAATGCCTTTGCTGTGGAAGAACTTACACTTTAGTAGGATAAAAATAATTACCATTTCTTAAGCACAGTCATGATTGTGCTGCGTGCCAGGTAATATCTATGTATATACTCTCAGAGCAATCATAAAATGTAAATAGTTCTAACCCCAAAAGGACATTGAAACTGAGAAAGGCTAAATAATTCAGTGAAGGCCATGTAGCAAAATACCAAAGTAAGCCTATCTGACTCCAGAACTCGTAGCCTTGCCACTAAGCAGCACTTCTTCCACATTAAGCTCTACTAATAATCAGAGAGACAACAAGCCTGCAAGTTACTTAATTTCTGTTGTCTCTGTTTCTTCACCTGTACACGTGGACATCGGACTGGATGTTTTCTAAGATGCTCCCCAGTTCCTGGCTTTTACACATTTGACATGTTCACTGTAGTTTTACCAACACACAGCAGATGGCAGTACAGAGCAAGAACCGGCTAACCTAGCTGCTTCTCTTCAGGTCCCTATGATTCCAAAAATAATGATTTCTCTTCATTTCTATTATTTATTGGGTATTACATAGTCACTACAAATGTAAAAACATTTTTATACAATAATGTATACTATAAAGCATATTTTATGAGTTAAAAATGCATAGTTATGCATCATGTTTATTAATATCCAAAAATAATCTAAACATCTAAATCAGTTCATGATATTGTTGGTATATTAAATATCACAAAATCAGAAGACTACAGTTATTGTTTCCAAATGTAAATATATGTAAAAATGTATGTCATTAATATATAGTATATATCATATATATAATCTGCATAAATATGCCTACATACATAAACATATGTAACATTAAAATATAGTTTAAAATTTATGCCAAAACACAAAGTGTATTATTTATTCATTCATTCAATATTTATTGAGCAACTACTGAGTAAGTCACTATTACAAGCCTAGAGATACAGTAGTAAAGAACTAATCCTCCCCTCATCAAGCCCATATTGCATTGAGGAGGCAATGATTGAATAAAAAGAGAGAAGATTAGTGTATATATAGTATGCCATATGGTAATAAATGCAAAGGAGAAACAAAACAGAGAAAAGGAATATATCTAAATGAGAAGGAGGGTTTGCTTTTATCATTTTATATATATAAGTATAATACATATTATGTATACTATGTGTGTCAATGGAAACAGTCAAACTCTGTAAAATATTTGAGGTTGATTCTGGCCAAATATGAGTGACCAGGGCCCAAGGCACAGTCTCAAGAGGTCCTAAGACCATACAACCAAGGTGGTTGGTCTACAGCTTGGTTTTATATGTTGTAGTAAGACATAAGTCAATACATGTAAGGTGTACATTGATTCGGTCAGGAAAGGGGGGACAACTAGAAGTGAAGGGAGGAGGTTCTAGGTCATAGGTGGATTCAAAGATTTTGTAATTGGCAATTGCTTGAAGGGGTTAAGTTATTAATATTATCTAAAGACCTGGAATCAATAGAAGAGAGTGTCTGGGTTAAGATAAGGGGTTGTGTTATGCAGGTAAAGCCTCCAGGTAGCAGGTTTCAGAGAGAATAGGTCATAAAAGTTTCTTATCAGACTTAAAAAAAAAAAAAAGCCTAACTCTCAGTTAATTCTCTCCTGGGTTATGTTGGTATCTTATTGCTACAAAGAGTCTGCTTTGGCAGTCTCAAGATGTCTGTCTTAATGTTAACGCTGGTCAACTGTGCCTGAATTCCAAAGGGAGAAGTATATAATGAGGTATGTCCAACCCCTAACTCCCACTTCCCATTGTGGCTTTAACTACTTTTCCTTCCTTCCTTCCTCCCTCCCTCCTTTCCTCCTTTCCTTTCTTTCTTTTTTACTTTTATTTAAGCTCAGGGGTACAAGTGCCCGTTTGTTACACAGGTAAATTTGTGTCATGGGTGTCTGTTGTATAGATTATTTCATCACTCAGGTATTAAGCCCCGTACACATTAGTTGTTTTTCTTGATCCTCTTCCTCCTCCCAACCTCCACCTTCAGGTAAGGCCCAGTGTCTGTTGTTCCCCTCTATGTGTCCATGTGTTCTCATCATTTAGCTCCTACTTATAAGTGAGAGCATGTGGTATTTGGTTTTCTCTTCCTATGTTAATTTGCTAAGGATAATGGCACCCTGCTCCGTCCACGTCCCTGCAAAGGACATGATCTCATTCTTTTGTATGGCTGCATAGTATTCCATGGTGTATATGTACCACATTTTCTTTATCCAGTCTATCATTGATGAGCATTTAGATTGATTCCATGTCTTTGCTATTGTGAATAGTGCTGCAATGAACATTCACATGCATGTGTTTTTATAGTAGAATGATTTATATTCCTTTAAGTATATACCCAGTAATGGAATTGCTGGGTTGAATGGCATTTCTGTCCTTAGGTCATTGAGGAATTGCCACACTGTCCTCCACAATGGCTACATTAATTTACACCCCCCCCCCCCAACAGTGTAAAAGTCTTCCTTTTTCTCCACAATCTTGCCAGCATCTGTTATTTTTTGACTTTTTAATAATAACCATCCTGACTGGTGTGAGATGGTATCTCACGGTTCTGATTTGATTCACATTTCTCTAATAATCAGTAATGTTGAGGTATTTTTCATATGCTTGTTGCTTCCATATATGTCTTCTTTTGAAAAGTGTCTAATCATGTCTTTTGCCCACTTTTTAATGGGGTTTTTTTTTCTTGTAAATTTGTTTAAGTTCCTTATAGATGCTGGATATTAGACCTTGTCAGATGCATAGATTGCGAAACTTTTCCCTATTTTGTAGGTTGTCTGTTTACTCTGTTGATAGTTTTATTTTTTCATTTTTATTTTTTTGCTGTACAGAAGCTCTCTAGTTTAATTAGAACACATTTGTCTACTTTTGCTTTTGTTGCGATTGCTTTTGGCATCTTCATCATGAAATCTTTGACTGTGCCTATGTCCTGAATGGTATTGCCTAGGTTGTCTTCCAGGGTTTTTATGATCTTGGATTTTACATTTAAATCTTTAATCCATCTTGAGTTGATTTTTGTGTATAGTGTAAGGAAGAGGTTCAGTTTTAGTCTTCTGCATATGGCTAGCCAGTTATCCCAACACCATTTAAGAGTATCCTTTCCCCATTGCCTGTTTTTATCAGGTTTGTAGAAGATCAGATACTTGTAGGTGTGTGGTCATATTTCTGACTTCTCTATGCTGTTCCATTGG
Source organism: Pan troglodytes (assembly GCF_028858775.2). Lineage (NCBI taxonomy): Eukaryota > Metazoa > Chordata > Mammalia > Primates > Hominidae > Pan > Pan troglodytes. The sequence goes on from NC_072415.2 coordinate 26,816,472, forward strand.
TCTATGTGTCTGTTTTTGTACTAGCACCATGCTGTTTTGATTACTGTAGCTTTGTAGTATAGTTTGAAGTTGGGGAGCTTGATGCCTTCAGCTTTGTTCTTTTTGCTTAGGATTGGCTTGGCTGTTCAAGCCCTTTTTTTGTTCCATGTGAATTTATTTATTTTTTTCTACTTCTGCAAAGAATGTCAGTGGTAGTTTAATGGGGATAGCATTGAATTTATAAATTGCTTTGGGCAGTATGACCATTTTAATGATATTGATTCTTCCTATCCATGAGCATGGAATGTTTTTTCATTTGTTTGTGTCATCTCTGATTTATTTGAGCAGTGCTTTGTAGTTTTGCTTATATAAATCTTTCACCTCCCTAGTTAGCTGTATTCCCAAGTATTTTATTTTTTTGTGGCTACTGTGAATGGGAGTTCATTCCTGATTTGGCTCTCAGCTTGGCTGTTGTTGGTGTATAGAAATGCTAGTGATTTTTGCACATTAATTTTGTATCCTGAAACTTTGCTGAAGTTGTTTAGCAGCTTAAGAGGCTTTTGGGCTGAGACTATGGGGTTTTCTAGAAATAGGATCATGTCATCTGCAAGCAGGGATAGTTTGGCTTCTTCTCTTACTATTTAAATGCCCTTTATTTCTCTCTCTTGCCTGATTTCCCTGGCCAGAACACTACGTTGAATAGGAGTGATGAGAGAGGGCATCCTTGTCTTGTGCCAGTTTTCAAGGGAAATGCTTCTAGATTTTGCCCATTCAGTATAATGTTAACTATGAGTTTATTATATATGTTGCTTATTATGTTGAGGTATTCCTTCAGTACCTAGTTTATTGAGATTTTTTTAACATGAATGGATGATGAATTTTATCAAAAGACATTTCTGCATCTATTGAGATAATCATGTGGTTTTTGTCTTTAGTTCTGTTTATATGATGAATCACATTTATTGATTTGCATATGTTAAGCCAGCCTTGCATCATGGGGATGAAGCCTACTTGATCGTGGTGGATAACCTTTTTGATGTGCTTCTAGATTTGATTTGTCAGTATTTTGTTGAGGATTTTTGCATCAATGTTCTTCAAGGATATTTTCCTGAAGTTTTCTTTTTGTGTTGTATCTTTGCCAGGTTTTGGTATCAGGGTGATGCCTACTTCAGGGGGGATCCCTCCTTATTAATTTTTTGGAACAGTTTTAGTAGGAATATACTGGCTCTTCTTTGTACATCTGTTAGAATTCATCTGTGAATCCATCCAGTCCTGGGCTTTTTTTTATTGGTAGGCTATTTATTACTACCTCAGTCAGAACTGATTATGAGTCTGTTCAGGGATTCGGTTTCTTCCTGGTTCAGTCTAGGGAGGGTGTATGTGTCCAAGAATTTATCCATTTCTTCTAGATTTTCTAAGTTATGTGCATAAAGGTGTTCATAATAGTCTCTGATGGTTGTTTCTGTTTCTGTGGGGTCAGTGGTGATGTCCCCCTTATCATTTCTGATTGTGTTCATTTGAATCATCTCTCTTTTTTTCTTTGTTGGTCTCACTAGCAGTCTATCTATTGTATTAATTTTTTCAAAAAAAATCTCATGGATTTATTGATCTTTTGAATGGTTTTTCATGTGTCTCTATCTCTTTCACTGAACTAGTTTTTCAAATTAACTTTGGAATGTCCTTGGCTGAGAAGAGGGGTCCATTCAGTTGGTTGAGGGGCTTAGAATTTTATTTTTGATCTACATATATATATATAGTTTTGTGATAAGAACTGATTGGAGGGTGTAAAAGATATATGAGATACTGTCCTTCTAATTTAAATGAGAATTCATTAGTGGGAAAAAAAAAGATAAAACCTAAGTAGTAGATTATATGGTACAGATGATTTCTCTAGAATATCAGATCAATGACAGCAAAGCTTTTGACTGATGATGCCAGATGCTAAAAGACTGAGTAAGTTTTAGATCCAGGAGGACATGCCAGGTGGGTGAAACTATATTAGGAAACACTTGGATTTGAGAATGAATTGTGGGGGCCATAGGCTCTCAGCCCCTTAAAGATTCACTAAAAATTGCTGACATGAGGTGGATTGATTAATAGAAAAAGGGGCCTACAAATTTATTTAATATGCATACATGGGAGACTTCAGAATGAAGACCCAACTACCTAATGAGTTACAGAAACCACCCTGAGACCATGTAAAGAATGCAGCCTCAGAGCCTGGCCAGAAACAGGTAAATCAGCTTTAGTGGCAACAGGTTAAGAGAGAAAGGAAGGAAGAAGCTTAGGTAGCAAGGTGGCCTTGTTATGTAGATGAAGGCTCCCTTAGTGAGAATAGATAGTAAATGTTTCTTTTCAGATTTTTATAGGTATAAAACTCTTTATCTCTCCTAGATCTGAGGAAAGGCATGGAAAGTAGAGGGGGTATGACTGCATTAATGGAGATTCTCTAAAAATGCAAATTTTCCCCACTTAAGACAGCCTTGTAAGGCCACTTCTGTCAGGGTGGCCAACCAATAGCTCTTTCAAAATATGTCAAAAAATATATTTTGGGGTAAAATATTTTAATTTCCTTCAGAATAAAAGATCCTCTCTTCTGTATCTTATATAGTCAGATAAATAAGAGACTTTCCTGCTAGCTTCATTGCCTTAGCCAAGCTTATCTGCAGACTTTTGAGCTCAAAATGTAGTTATTCCTGGATAGCAATGGAAACAAAGCAACCCTTCATAGATTGTAGTAAACTCCAATATTGAATATATTGATAGGAGAATATGTGTAACATTGCTTCAGTGACTTTACTGTATTATATATGCTAGCCATTTGTTGCCTCCCATTAGAGAAGTTCTACTCTGTATCTGTTACCAAGAAAAACTCTCCTTTTGGATACCAAGCTTTTTATAAAGTATAGGCTCTGAGTCCCAAATTTTCCATTAATGTTTTTAGCCAATTTATTTGTCTAAACATAGAAAAAGCATTAATACACCTGGATGATGTTTTCAAAGGAATATATATAATGTATGTATGTGTGTGTATATGTTAGAAGCAATGAAATTTTTAATATTGAGAGAATGGTATCCCTCACTAAGGATCATATGGAGCTTGATGGCCCATCCCTCTTGTTTCTTCTAAGCTGTAGCCAGTTGGTTCACAGTAAGAAACAGGGTCAGTCTAAATTGCAGGGAAAAAAAAGAAAGTTAAAACAACTGATGAGACTAGAATCTAATAACAGGTATACTATAGTTCTTGAAACATAATTTTTCTCTCCCATTCTCATTTTTATTAAAAACAAATCATAATGAGACTGATTTGTTTGGAAAATAAACTTTAGTCTTATTACACTTGGCCTGATTATTTGCATGAAGCACGACAAAAATAATTATTTGCCATATAAGTTTCTTTTTAAATTGGCTTTGATGGAACTTCATTCCATAAGAAATCTCAGATAATAACTTTTAAAGCCTTAAGCTCAGCCATAGGTTTGTGCCATCAAATACGTGTATGAGTTGGATAAGCTTCTCTCCTCAAGGTCCCAAGATAACTTGGAGCTCCTGGGCCTGTCAGAAAGTGACATTCTTTACTTACCACAAATCAGGTACCCTGTACACGGACTGTGTAGATGAGGTATGAGGCCAGTTTTCCCAAGGGGCTTTTATTGGCTTCATATGTCAAATTTGATTGCTTAAAGGAAAGCATGCCATTCCAGTTAAAGCTCTGGTAAAATAACCAGTTTCTCCAATTGTGTCCTGTTGTGAAAGAAAACAGATTTTTATTGCACTTAGGCAAATCACTATATTGCCGTAAGTTAAGAATACTCACAAATAGTTTCCAAATTTTGGAGTACTCAGGTAGAAAGAAATATGCTCCAAATTTTGTTTAGAAGAATACACTTTCTGAAAAACAAAGGATCAGCAATATTTTAAACAAAAAGTCACACAAGGATTACTTTGGCTACTAAATTCCTGTTTTGCTTGATATTTATGAACACATTAGTTTTCCAAAAGAGTGATAGTTCTTTCCTCTCCATTTTAATGTCACAATCTCTAAAGTTATCAGCATCCTGCATTTAAGAGCACCCGTTAAAGTCCTATAGGTGATTATAAAACCATCTTTTCAAGAGGATTAAAACAAGACAAAAACTGTCTGTGGATGACAAAAAGTCCTAGGGAAGCCACAGTCAAAGACACAGCTGATAAGAAAATTTGTTACCTCTGTGGCACACATAATTTAATGTAACAATTATAATTATTACTGATAGCATATACTAAGTCATATCAGAATTATAGAAGTTTTGCATAATTTTGGAATACATACCAGTAACACACTTATACAAATACCATCCAAAGAAATCCAAATTTTACCTTTGCATGAAAGCACCATGGATGTTAAGCCCAATTCTTAGTAAAACCTTATAGACAAATGTATCTAATCTTAGTCAGTTTGACCATAAGATAAGATTTTTATAAACCTTTTATAATCTTTTACAATTTTCTGTTAAAGAGCAGAACAGTGATCTCAAAAAAACATGTTGTACTTTTATTCCAATGTTCAATTTATGGGTAAACTGAATAATACCCCTTTAAATTTAGCTAATATGTTCACACACAGATTTTTTATAAGATTAATCTTTCACAAACCTTCCACAACTTCCTTAAACCTTCAGCTTTATCCTATCTAACTTAAAACAATCCTTTAACCCTCTAAACTAGGCAAAAAAATTTCACATTCCCATGTATTCTTATAATCTTTTACAAAAAGCACAGTCTAATTTCCTTACATGCCTTGCATGTAAAACTATTTTTCCAGTAGTCTCAAGTACATGTTACACTGTTAACTCTTGGCAACTTTTACTTTTGGTGAAAACTTGGTAAGTAAGCAATTCTAATTATGTATTAGGTGTGAAGACTAGGACACCAGATAGAAGTGAAGATAAGGTCTGACTCTGTCCAGCATAGCTAGAGGGCATGGCTAGCTTTGTATGTCCCCAGGCCTTACCGAGGTTTAAAGAAGGCAAGTTGTACAGTTAAGAGTCATAGTAGCACTTCATGATGCATTTAGTAGGCCTAATAACCTTTAAATTTTACCACATTTCTTTCATAAATTTCCTTTCATGAATTTTCTCATGACTTACATAGATCATATACAACATGCTCGGACTTTCTGACTTCTCCAAAACATCTTTCTTTTTCAAATAACCAGTCATTTTGCTTTAGGACAAGAATTTACCATACAAGATCCTTTATCATAGAAAATATTTTTATTTATAATCTTCCTTACGAGAAATACTTATTTACCTTGACAACTTTTGAATGAGATAAGTCATTTTCCTTCTGTGAGGAAGTTGTTTGTACTGCAAGTTGTTGTGCAAGTTCTGTGAAGGGGGAGCAAAATGAGGAAGTTATGTACATACTGTAGAAGCTATTCTTCCTCAAGATATTGCTCAGTTTGATTTTCACTAGAGCTTGTCTGAATAATTGTGGGCTATTTTTAAACCTCTGAGGTAGGACTGTCCAGGTTAAAGTTACAGGTTGAAGATTTAGGTATCTTTCCAGGAGAAATAGGGCTATCAGAGAGAAAGATGAATTCAGAGGTTGGTAAATATTAAGCAGGTACCCATCTTGGGAAGCATATTTTTACACTAAAGCAGTGTTAACCTTTTCTTTTAGAGGGAGGGGGTGCCATTTGCCCCATTACTCAACAGGATTTGGAGGAGAGTTGCTCAGAGAAGGAGACTAGCACAGAGTAGGCAGCCCTTGAACTCAAGAGAGAAATTTATCATTTTACTTCCCAACTCCAGAGTTGCCCTTGGCTTTATCCCATTAATGACAATGTCTGATTTGGAAGCCAGCTAGAGCAGAGAGACCCTTCATCTTAAGGACATCAAGGATTGGGATTCTGTCCTGGGGGCCCTTTGACCTTAAGGGAAGTACTGTTTCCAGTGGCAGAGCTTGTAACAGAGGGAGCAAGTTGTGCGGGGCTTTTTCCCACTAATTCCATTGGGGCAGTTTGCCTTCCAGTGGCCTGGCTTCTAGCACCAATGGCCATTACCTGGAAGGGTATTCTGAGGGCATCCTGGAGGGGGCCGGAGAACTTCTAAAGCAGCCAGTAGTTGAGCCTGCCTCTGCATCTTGCATTTCTCTTTCTTCTTAGCCCTGTCCTCCTTGTTCTAATCTCAGTTATAAAAGACTGAAGAAGCTAATTTGAGGATTTCCTGTCTAAGGGCACGAGTTCTAAGGCTGATTTTTGTAATTTTCTTCCAGTCTGTTTATTTATTTATTTATTTATTTATTTATTTATTTTTGAGATGGAGTTTTGCTCCTGTTGTCCAGGCTGGAGTACAATGGCGCGATCTTGGCTCACCATAACCTCCACCTTCCAGGTTCAAGTGATTCTCCTGCCTCAGCCTCCCAAGTAGCTGGGATTACAGGCATGCACCACCACACCCAGCTAATTTTGTATTTTTAGTAGAGACAGGGTTTCTCCATGTTTGTTAGGTTGGCCTCAAACTCCTGACCTCAGGTGATCCACCTGTCTTGGCCTCCCAAAGTGCCAGGTGCAGCGGCTCATGCCTTCTAGTTTATTTTTAGGCCAAACAGTATTACAAAGGAAAGCTAGTTTTTTTTGTTTTAAGGTTTGGGGAAATCAAACTTTTCCCAATTCTTGGGGATGCATCCAAGGGGAGTGTCCTGAGTATGGAGACACAGTTACCCATGTGCAAAGAAAGAAAAGGGGAGAAAAAAAAAGGAAAAGGAACAAGGGCAGCCCTCTCATTTCCCTATCCTGAACAGGGTAGCCCCCATTCATCCTTAGGATTCTGGAATGAACCAGTCTTACCATGGACCCTTGGTCCCATCTTGCCACAATTACAGAGGAGGCAATGGAGCACACAGAGGGCCCCCTATTCATCCTTGAGGTTTTGAAATGTACTGGTCTTACCACTGCCCTTACCTGTGTACCCCTAACCCTGCCTTCATCTCTGTTCTCATGGTAATCTGTTAGCCTCAGACTAGCCTTCATCTCTGTCCTGTGGGTCTCTTGAGCCTTTGGCCTTGGGCCAGCCTATGTCCTTGTCTCCATGACCTTATGGTGATTCTCACTCAGAGCATTTTAGCAACAAAATGATTGTCTCTTTTCTCAGATTCCCAATTTCCCATGTTCTTTAAGTAGACAGGAGGCCTGTTTTGCAGCTAGCTGCTGCAAGAATCTAGACTCCTCTCCTTTTGCATAAGACCTTGAAGGTCTCAAGGCATATTGAAAAGGGCATGGACATTATTAGAGAAACGGAGGCTACAGGAGGAAGTGGGAGAAAACAAGAGGAATACTCATGGAAAGCCTTTATATGTTGGATTCAAGAGAGGAGTGTTCATTTGCCCTCTTGACATAAAGAAGGAACTTCTGGAGGACTTGAGGATTGGGGTAAGTGCTCATAAATGGTAAAGAAAGAATTTTCCCTCCTCCCAAAGGGGTGCTAATTCAAAAAAAGCAAGTAGGCGGGGCCCTTAAAAGGCTACAGAGTAAGGCCCTGTGCAGGCAGAAAAACTGCTTCAAAAGCCACCGAAAAACTTGGCCCTGGGGCATAGCAGGAACAAAAAGTATATGGTAAATCATAAGGAGCTGGCAGAGTTAGGGTTCCAATTAGTGTCTGTCCTGGCAATGAGCCAACAGACATATGAAAGGGAGTCTATTTCTTTGCTGCTACACAAATGCAACAAGAGCCCCGGGCACACAAATAACAGGGAGTGTGTCTTTACATGTGAAATTAAAACAGAGAAGAGACAGATTTGTTCCCAGTGTGGACTGTCTGGCAGGTGTGCAAGGCCATTTCAAATATACACAGAGAAAACAGGAGAATAGGCTGTGTGGGTTTTTGGGAAAGAGCTGATTTTAGCTGAAAAAGCAGAGGAAACCCCAGGCATTGCATGGTCTCAGGCTTTAACCCTACTACTCTCATAAGCCTCCTGTCCCAGAGGGCCATAAGTGTCTCAGGTCTACTTAGTGCAGACTCCAGGGTTCTTCCTTCCTCCACAAGCCACCCATCAGAGTGAACCGAGAGATCAGCCAGGAGGAGCAGAGCTGCTATGGCTGAGAGGAATCATCCCTACTAGTTGGTTAGTAAGCACAAGAGTGAAAGGGGAGGAGAAAACCATGTACAGGGGTTGAACACATCCAGCTAAGGAAGGCAAGTCATAGAGGTGTCTTAACACTGGGTGACATATCCAAGTCACAGTGCCAAAGTATGATAGCAGCGGCGAATCCATACAGGTCTGAAGCATACTTGATTCTTGCCTCCTCTGAATAAAGAATTTGACTAAAGAGCATAAAGCAGAGAGAAAGAGAGAGACCAAGACAAATTTTAGAGCAGGAATGAAAGTTTATTAAAAAGTTTTACAGCAAGAAAGAAAGGAAGTAAAGTACACTTGGAAGAGGGCCAAGCAGGCAACTTGAGAGATTCACGTGCATGGTTTGACCTTTGACTTGGAGTCTTATACATTGGCAGGCTTCTGGGGGATTGCGATCCTTCTCCCCTGATTCTTCCGTTAGGGTGGGCTGTCCACATGCGCAGTGGCCTGCCAGCACTTGGGAGGGGCTGCACACACAGTGTGTTTACTGGAGTTGTACACATGTTCACTTGAGGTGTTTTTCCCTTACCAATAAAGTGTTCCTACAAGGTCATATACCAGTTAAAGCCTGCCATTTTGCCTCTTAATGCATGCTTGGGTGTACTTGCTCAACTCCTGAGATCTTATCGAGAAGTTGCTGATCACCAGTTTCAGGAGTTTTCTGTCTATTGGGAGACTGCCTTTCCCTGGTGCTGGCTGCCATCAATTATTATTTCAGAGACAGTTTAAAAACTGCCTAACCATCAGACCATCACCTGATGGTCACCTGACATTGCTGGTGGCAGGAGCCCCTCTCCTGCCCTGCTCATGTCTGTCTAACTACCTGCTGTAATGTGTGTGTGTGTGTGTGTGTGTATGTATGGTCAGTTGCTAATAAATGCAAATGAGAAAAAAAGAAAGCTCCCAGTTATCTTCTCCAGTCTGCTACCAAATTTATCCCACAATGAGTCTAGTTATCAACCGGATGTGCATGTGGATTAGAAACATGCTAAAGTGCATTGGTCTTAGATTCATCTAGAAAATCTTTTGAAAATAAAAGGGCTCTGTAGATTCATTAGAGGTACTTTCCTGGGGTCAGTCTGAATATCTGAAACCAAATCAGTCCCCCAGGTATTTTTTAGTGTATGTCTCAATTCCTAGGTGGCTCCTAGGGTCTTAACCTCTTTGGAATTCTCCAGACTATATAAGACCTCAGACCACAGCCTGAGAGGACAGGACTTACTTTGGTTTCAGTGATGAAGTAACAGTCCTTGACTTTTGAGGTTGTTTGCTTATTAGTTCACCACTTGTTAGCTTCCTTTGGAATTGTACTATCCAAGGAAGACCAATGCTAATACAGAATTGACAGGATCTAAAAACCATGTGTTGTAGCCATAAAAATGTACCACCCAGATCTCATGCTGTGGCATCATAACTGTCAGAGGGCTAGTTTCTGGCTGTTCCGAATCTACCACATTTATGTCAAGTTTTGTGTTTTCCCCAGGCCGCTTCTGGCCAATGACTAAGCACATCAGAAGTATGAAGATAGGCACAGCTAGCAAACAGTGCTAGCGCTCTTAGGAGTGACTTTGGCTTGCAGGCCACCCATCAGCCTGCCCAAACCTTTCTTAGAAACACCTTGCAGTACGAGGCTCCTCATTCCTTCCCCCTTTCTTTCATGACAGGATCAGACCTGAGCTTTGGTCTGAAGGCTCCACGGCCTTCTCCTGCCCCCTTCCCCATAGATAACCTGCCTCTCTCACCTCATCATCGGTGTCTGCTTCATGACAGCCCTGAATTTATATACCACATGAATATGTATTTATCTTTAAAGGGAATATGATCAACCCTCTATTTTTCCCCTTTCCCGCATATATACATCCTTTGTAAAAGTATAGACCGCCTCTGTGAGAGTCATTTTCTTTTATTAACATTGAGAGAATCAGCCGTGGCAACAGTGGAGTGAAGATGACACATCCACCTGCACATCTCACCTTTCTTACTTATGACAGTATAATTCTAAGCAATCTGGAATTTTCTAATATATTTTTCCTAAATTTTTACAGCAGCCCACTTAACTCACACCTCTGATGGCACAGGGACATGGGGGTGGCCCACACACATCTCACCATTCTGTGGCAGCATTAGTACAGTTCACCAAACAGTGCCAGGTCGCTCCCAGGGCACACCACAGAATTACACTTCCCTGCCTTATTTACAGTTAGTCGTGACCCTGGGACTTGCACTGGCCAATAAAATGTAAGCAGAAGTCTCAAGATGGATGTAACTGGAGGCCATTTCCATAAGCAAACTAATGCAGGAACAACAACAACAAAAAAAAACAAATACTGCATGTTCTCACTTAAGAGTGGGAGCTAAAACATTGAGTGCACATGGACACAAAGAAGAGAACAACAGACACCGGGGCCCACTTGAGGGTGGAGGGTGGGAGGACAGTGAGGATAAAAAACTACCTGTCAGGTTCTGTGCTTATCATCTGGATGATGAAATAATCTGTACACCAAACTCCCACGATGTGCAATTTACCTATATGGCAAACCAGCACATGTACTCCTGAACCTAAAATTTAAAAGTTAAACAAATGAAAAAGATACATCAGGAGAGCCCACACAGTCCCCAGTCTCTCCCAACCGCTGTGGTGAACTTGGAAATGCATGTCCAGATGAAACCCTTGCCAGCCTGTGTCCCTCAGTGACCACAGTGACCAGATCCCTGTGCCAAGCTCACTGCTCATGTCACATGAGCAGGAACCAAACTTGTATTTGGAATTATTTATCACAGCATGTGCGGACCTATATTTTCCTTGACTAAAAATCTCCTTGAGAACAGAAAACATACTATCAACTTTCTGCTCCCAAAGCACGCAAAATAATACCTCAGTTTAAATACTTAATAAAGATGATCTAAATCATAAAATTTGATCTCAACTTGATTCAAAGTTTTGGTGCTTGCCTCCTAAATATAAAAAGGGAATTTTCTCTTAATCATTCTAGGAGCATGCATTTTCCAAAGCCAGTGCTCAAGTATACACTGAAGAAAATGTTATTTTCAGTGAGTAATATGTAATTAAAGAAAGAATGCTATGAAAGGTTTGATATTGTGGCTAAAAACTTAACCACCTTTAAATGTTACCAAATATGAACAATCTCAATTTGGATTAGCACCTGTAGCATTGTCATCTTGGTGTGTTTGGGTCTTCTTGTACCTTCAGTATAATTTCTGAGAAAAACTCCGATTGAAAAGAGTTGATAAAGTTACAGGGAATTTTCCATTCACTAAATTCACCTTAATACTTACACCAACGTGTCCTGCTCTTCCTAAAGGAATGGTACATCCCTGTTGTCTGTCCATGTGTACTGTTGTGTAGTTATGATTTATACTTGTGGATTTTCTAGAACTATTTATATGGAGCTATTAAATGAACTGTGATCTTATCCATACAGAACAATGATTCTTTTCAACTTGGAAGACATATGCACTTTTCAAAACAGACTAATGGTTTACTTTGCCATGCTGAGAAGGATTTCATCAAAATTATTGAGAAAAAAATCAATTCTAAAAGAGCCCACATCATAGGAGATTTGGGGGTGTTTTTCCTCCCTACCGATATACTATCCCTCATGGGGCTCCCATGGTGACAAGTTCATAATGCTACCACCAAGTAAAGCTTCAGAGAATACATATTTAGACCTAAAAGATCAGGGAGCGAGTGAGAATCATGAGAGAAAGTTCTCCATTCTACAAAACTAGTGACAAAGTCACCTGACAGCAAATGGCACAGAAGTATCAGGTGGCAGTCACACTGCCCTTTGACCTCACCCCTCATGATTGTCAGGTTGCTCTCTGCTTAATAGAATTAAAGAGTTATAAGACCAGTTTTTAGATTTCTAGAATACCCTTGCTTCAAGTATTCAAGAAACTATAAAATAACTGTTAAGTTTTATCTGTTAAGGTTTATCTGCATGAACAGAATCCACGTTTTAAAAATGAGAAATTTCATATTTTAAATACTTTTTAATTATATGATACCAAATACTGGATTTTACCCATAATTCCAGAAATAAGGTGTATTAGTCCATTCTCACATTGGTATAAAGAACTACCTGAGACTGGGTAATTTATAAAGATAAGAGGTTTAATTGGCTCACGGTTCTGCAGGCTGTACAGGAAACGTGGCTGGGAAGATCTCAGGAAATTTTCAATCATGGTGAAAGGTGAAGGGGAAGCAGGCACCTCTTCACATAGCGAAGCAGGAAAGATAGAGCAAAGAGGGAGGTGCTATGTACTTCCAAACAACCAGATCTCATGAGAACTCTAATTCAACATGAGATTCATATAGTGATACTCTTTGGCTGTGTCCCCACCCAAATCTTATCTTGAATTGTAGTTCCCATAATCTTCACATGTCATGGGAGGGACTCAGTGGGAGGTAACTGAATCATGGGGGCAGTTACCTTCCAATCTGTTCTTGTGATAGTGAGTTCTCACAGGACCTGATAGTTATATAAGGGACTTTGGCCCCCTTCACTCTGCACTTCTCCTTGCTGCTGCTGTGTGAAGAAGGACATGTTTTCTTCCCCATCTACCATGATTATAAGTTTCCTGAGGCCTCACCAGCCATGCTAAACTGTGAGTCAATTAAACCTTTTTCCAATATAAATTAACCAGTCTCAGGTATGCCTTTATTAGCAGTGTGAGAACAGATTAATATAGTAAATTGGTACTGCAGACAGTAGGGCGTTGCTGTAAAGATACTTGAAAATGTGGAAGCGACTTTGGAACTGGGTAACAGGCAGAGGTTGAAACAGTTTAGAGGACTCAGAAGACAGGAAAATTTGGGAAAGTTTGGAACTCCCTAGAGACTTATTGAATGGCTTTGACCAAAATGCTGATAGCGATATGGACAGTGAAGTCCAGACTGAGGTGGTCTCAGATGGAGATGAGGAACTGGAGCAGTGGTGATTCTAGCAATGCTTTAGCAAAGAGACTGGTGGCTTTTTGCCCCCACCCTATAGATATGTGAAACTTTGAATTTTAGAGAGATGATATGGGATATCTGGTGAAAGAAACTTCTAAGTGGCAAAGCCTTCAAGAAGAAGCAGAGCATAAAAGTTTGGAAAATTTGCAGCCTGATGATGCAATAGAAAATAAAAACCCATTTATTAGGGAGAAATTCAAGCCAGCTGCAGAAATTCACATAAATAATGAGGAGTCAAATGTTAATCACCAAACAATGGGGAAAATGTCTCCAGGGCATGTCAGAGACCTTCACAGCAGTCCCTCCCGTCACAGGCCTGGAGGACTAGGAGAGAAAAATGGTTTTGCGGGCTGGGTCCAGGGCCCCCCATGCTGTGCCCAGCCTCGGGACTGTGTCCCAGCCACTCCAGCCATGGCTATAAGGGGCCAAGTTACAGCTCAGGACATTGTTTCAGAGGGTGCAAGCCCCCCAGCCTTGGCAACATCCACATAGTGTTGGTCCTGTGGGTGCGCAGAAGACAAAACTTGAAGTTTGGGAATCTCCGCCTAGATTTCAAGGGACATATGGAAATGCCTGGATATCCATGCAGAAGTTTACTGCAGGGGCAGATCCCTCAGCAGAATCTTTGCTAGGGCAATGTAGAAGGGAAATGTGGGGTTAGAGTCCCCACAGAGTCACCAGTGGGACACTGCCTAGTGGAGCTGTGAGAAGAAGGCCACCATCCTCCGGACTCCCAAATGGTGGATCCACCAACAGCTTGAATTGTATGCCTGGAAGAGCTGCAGACACTCAATGCCAGCCCATGAAAGCAGCCAGGATGGGAGCTGTACCCTGCAAAGCCACAGGGGCAGAGCTGCCCAAGGCCATGGGAGCCCACTCTTTCATCACCGTGACCTGGATGTGAGACATGGAGTCAAAGGAGATCATTTTGGAACTTTAAGGTTTAATGACTGACCTATTGGATTTCAGACTCGCATGGTGCCTATAGCCCCTCTGTTTTGGCCAATTTCTCTTATTTGGAATGGGTGTATTTACCCAATGTCTGTACCCCACTTGTATCTAGGAAGTAACTAACTTGCTTTTGATTTTACAGTCTCATGGGCAGAAGGGACTTGCATTGTCTTAGATGAGACTTTGGACTTGGACTTTTGAGTTTATGCTAGAATGAGTTGAGACCTTGAGGGACTGTTGGAAGGGCATCATTGTGTTTGAAATATGAGGACATGAGATTTGGGAGGGGCCAGCGGCAGAATGATACGGTTTTACTGTGTCTCCACCCAAATCTCATCTTGAATTGTAGTTTCCATAATCCCCACATTGTGGGAGGGACCCAGTGGGAAGTAGTTTAATCATGGGGGTGGTTACCCTCCATGCTGTTCTTGTGATAGTGAGTGAGTTCTCACAAGATCTTATGGTTTTATAAGGGGCTTTCCCCCCACTTCACTTTGCATTTCTTCTTGCTGCTGCCATGTGAAGAAAGACATGTTTGCTTCCCCTTCTGCCATAATTGTAAGTTCCCTGTGACCTCCCCAGCCATGCTGAACTATGAGTCAATTAAGCCTCTTTCCTTTCTAAATTATCCAGTCTTGAGTATGTCTTTATTAGCAGCAGGAGAACAGATAATACAGGTGGGGACACAGAGCCAAGCCATATCACAAGGTAAATGAAAAATGGGGTAGCTAAGATCCAGGAGTGTGATACACCTTTGAATTTTGCCTTGTTTATTAATATCTTAAAACTAACCACCATGGTGGACTTAAGGAGGCTGCCCCCAAAAGAAACAACTGCAGTTTCAAAGACACAAACTGTTTGGGAAAATAAAAGTCATAGTGCTATATAAAGAAAAAGGAAGAAGAAAAAAGTGACATATAACAACACATTCTGATGACCCTAGTTAAATATGACAACAGATGATAATAGGATGAGGCTTCCCCATGAAGGGTGATGGAGAGGAAAATGCCACAGTAGAACTTTAGTCATGAATCGAAATCTCTAAGTGTTCTTTGGAAAATGTTTCCTGAGCTACCTGCTGTTTTTGTCAGGGTTTAGTAACGAGCTCACATCTTTCAAAGATAAGAGGCAAGTGATTTCATCTTTCTACCTCCCCACTTGGATTCATAGATTAAAGTAATAAACAGTTAATGGAATATAAATCAATACTTTAGAGTTCTGTATGTTATCTTTTGTCATTTTTATAAAACAAGTGACATAAAAGGCTATCCTGTGAGCATTAACCTGTTTAAAAATATAGATGGCAATAACTGGAACTGACGTTCCTAAGATTTTGGAAACTGTGCAAGTTTCCATTGAGTATTAATAATGTGGATAGAAGCCTATATTGACAATAATAAAGCTTAATTTTAGTTTCAGCTCTAGGCTTTGCTAAAACTATTTTAACTTTTATGAACCTTAGTTTCTGTTCCATGAAGTGAGGATGAAAATAATACCTATCCTGCATATACCTCACAGGTATGCTCTGAAGAACAAATAATATCTGTAAATAAAAGTATTTGCATATTTCAAAACCCCATACAAGTCTAGGGGATTATTATGTAAATATGTGTGTAATATTAATGCTTGCTCTCCTGACTTGGAATGATAGCATTTTTTTTCTCCTAAAGTTCTCAAAAAGAGAACTGAAAATACTAGTCTGTTTTGCCTCCACAGAGTAAAGCTGTGTGCACTTAGAGAAATAGGGCAAGACAGAAGTATAGGAACTTGGCATTGCACCCACCCACTTAGGCCAATGCATGGGACAGCGACTTATCACACTTTGTTGTAAATGTTTCTTTAACTTCTGTCTCCCTTGCTAGAGGAGGAATGATATCTGTCTTAGAAACCATTGTTTCTCTACCACTAAGCACAGAGGCTGGCAAAGAGTAAGTTCTTAATAAATGAGAGAAAGAATAAATGAATTAAAGGATGGATGGATGGATGGATGGATGGATGGATGGATGGACCGTTGGATGGATACGTAGGTAGATACGTGAATAGACAGATGGATAAATGAGTAGGTAGGTGTTTGGGTAGGTGAGCGGATGGATGGATGGATGGAAAGATGGAAGGGTGGAAAATCCCAGAGGCAATTATGATGATAGTCAAGGGTAAAGTAAAAACCTAGTCTAAGCGCATGATTACAATGGGGTAAGCAGTCCACCAGGCAGTCCACATCTGAGGAGTCTGTCCTTGGGTGGCATGCTGGAGACGGGAACTGACAAGAGCAAGGACTAAGGCAGATGGCCCAGTCCCAGGAGGGAGCTGGAATGCTTAGCAGTTTACCAGAAAAGGAATTCCCTAAGGAAACTGAGGCAAAATCCCAGACTTATAAATTAGAGCCCAGAGGGAAGTCAGGTTCAGAGTATAATTTTTAGAACAGGGATATGGTGGCAGGCTGGACTTGGGCAAGCAGTTAAGGAGCACAGAGGCTCCAGTGTGACGGCCAGCATGAGTGCCTCGGCTGCATGGGAGGAGGAGATGGGAAGCCCCTCAGACAGGACTGGCTCAGCTACTGGGGCAGGGCTAAGTTGGCAGGAGGGCAGCTCCCATGAATGCAGTCACAGAGCCAAATATAGCCCAGGCTATGGCTGACATCTGTGTGGCGGGAAGTTCTACGCCCAGGCATATAATTTTTTTTTTTTTTTTTTTGAGACAGAGTCTTGCTGTGCTGCCAAGGCTGGAGTGCAGTGGCGTGATCTTGGCTCACTGCAACTTCTGCCTCTTGGGTTCAAGCAATTCTCCTGCCACAGCCTCCCGACTAGCTGGAACTACAGAGATGTGCCACCACACCCAGCTAATTTTTGTGTTTTTAGTAGAGATGGGGTTTCACCATGTTGCCCTGCCTGGTCTCGAACTGCTGACCTCAAGCGATCTGCCTCCCTCGGCCTCCCAAAGTGCCAGGATTACAGGTGTGCACCACTGTGCCTAGCCTCAAATTTTTAATTCTGAAGTGAGAATAAGGGTTACATGTGAACTAATGACTTGCAAAAGATAGAAATATTTGAAAGAACTATACATACAAGTAGTCCTCAGTTGATAATGTATTATACTGAGAAATTGTTGTCTTAGAGATAGTGACAAAAGTCAGCTTTTCTTTTTCATCCCAAAGCAGCCTTTTTCTACTGCTTTTGCCTTGGCAACTAACATTCAGACTTTTCATAATTGCTGGCACTTATAGTCAGAATTGTCCCCATACCCTCCCCAGGTATGGTGAAAGATTGATCTAGTGCAGGCACAAGTTGGTCAGGTCACAGTTTTCAGATTCTCTCAGTCTATCGACATTGTAGGATTTGTTTGTCAAAGAAAAAAATTACCAAAAACCCTCCTTAAGTCTTGCTTAAATTATTACACTGGATGAGTGAGTAGGCACTGAGTGAGTGACAGGCCTTGTCAAGAAAATGCCACTTCTGACCAAAAAAGATTTGGCAAACTGCAAGCTTCATTCTTGATCATGCTGTGAAAAACTCCAAGTAATTTAGAATCAATATGGTACAAGATAAGGATAAAAGGCAAAATTTGAATTTCATTGCTTTCAAATGTCAAGAATGAGCTCTGATGGCTTAGATTAGTGTTTTAATTCTTCATCTTAAATATGAACAATTACATTTCTTCAAAAACTAACACATTTTTTAAAAATGGCTGAAAAAATGTTTTTATATGCTCTTTGCATTATGTAATTCACAATTCTACATTTAATTTGTTTTTCTAATAATCTATTCAAATGAACATGGGATAGTTGAGATGAACAACAGTCTCCTTCTAATTCAAAAAGAAATTTTTAGGACTGGATGCTGTGGATCATGCCTGCAATCCCAGCACTTTGAGCGGCCAAGGCTGGAAGATTGCTTGAGCCCGGGACTTTGAGACCAGCCTGGCAGTGTAGTGAGACCCCATCTCTACAAAAAATAAAGAAAAAATTAGCTGGGCATGGTAGCATGCACTTGTGGCCCCAGCTACTTGGGAGGTTGAGGTGGGAGGATCACTGGAGCCTGGGAAGACCAGACTGCAGTGAGTTATGACCAAACCACTGTACTCCAACCTGGGCAACAGAGCAACCCCATCTCTAAAAACTAAAAAATAAGTTTTTACTTTCTCATTAAACCTCAATGATCTAATGGAGGAAGCCATTTTACAGGTGATAAGCAGATTCATGGACCATATAACAGCTCAAGTCTTGATCTGGATAAAGGTGATTGACCAAGGTTTCTTCCTAAAGATAATATGTGTCTTGAGACATCTGATACAAATGGACTAAAAGTAACAACTTAGGCATTCACCCCTGGCTACAACACCTAAGTCACATGGGATTTGGTTTCTAGTTTGTCAACTTATCTTACTATGTATAACCTCTGAAATTATGTTTCATAGCTAAATATTCTTTATTTCATAATTATCTGGTCTGTTTCTTGTATCCATTTATTACTATTGGCTACTTTACATAGAGCTTGATCATGATGCAAGCAAGATGGTGCAATACAATTTTTGGTTATAACTAAGTCTCATTACATTTACCCAAGTAATATTTATACAATATCCTTCCAAAAAATATGTTTTGCATAATAAGCAAATCATTATTCCACTATTTGCCACGTACAGATTGATATGTTAATTATGCATGTGTTATTATAGTTAAAGCAAACCATTTTATTTGTCTGAAAATTGCCTGAGAATTTCTTGTAAAGACAGGAAGCTCCGGGAGTGGAATTTAGACACAGTTACATAGACAACATAAATGTTCTTTTTGCATGGTTCTGCATTCAAAGTAGGGTTAAGCAACATTTGACTCTAATTTTCTTCTGGAAATTCAACATTGAAGTAAGTTATTTGAGTAGGCTGGAAAATATACTTTCCTATAATTCTGTAACAAAAATCTCTTGTTCCAGGATGTGGAGGCAAAGAATAAGGGTCATTAGCATCTCGCTCAGGTCTTATCAATCTGACATCCCAAAATTGTCACATCTCCTGCAGATTTGCACCTTTTATCCTGAGGCCAGCTTAGAGAGCAAAGGTAAAGGCACTGTTGCCTCTAGACATGAACTTCAGACCCATGTATCTATCTCCAGCTATATATGTTCTACAGACACTTCAAACTTAGCCTCTCCAAGGCAGAATTTCCTATCAACCCACAACCTCCGAGGACAAATTGTCCCAATGTATTCACTCCTTTGATTACTAGTGATGTAAGTTTAATCAGTTGTTTATTTTTCTTTCAAAAAACATCTATTGAGAACACTTCAGACACTGAGCTTAGCCAGAGACCTAAGGAGATAATGCCCAAATACTCAGAATTAATATGTCCAGCACGTTTCACAGACCTATATTCTAACACTTAATTATTTGTTGATATCTATGGTTTCTTATCAGATTGTGCGCCCCTGGGCATATTTGAGAACTTCATTTTTGTATCCTAAGAATTGTTTAATCTACATTTATTGCATGCTAACTAAGATGATATGGAAAGACACCCACTTTTCTTAGGCCAGGAACAGAAGGCCTATTAAATCATTTATCACCATACTCACCCCAAATGATCCTACTCACTTGTGGTCTATAATTAGGTAAATATTGCTATTATTGGGATTTGGGCAATAGATATTATGCAATCTATTATGCAATCTTTAGAAGCTCTACCAATAAATAAGTGAACAAGTGTACAACCAACCATAAGAAGTGAATTTTGGCCAAAAAACTGCACGATTTTGTTAATCAGAATTGGAAACTAATCAGCTTACAGGTCAGTTCTGTTCTGGTTAGCCCCTTTGTATAATTGGCAGGTTAATGCCAGATGGGGACATACAGACTGCAGGTAAACTGAAGCTTCTTATGGAATCTGATAATTTTAGTGCTGTAAGATAAACTTGGCTCTTATGAGGTCCTTACTATTCTTAGTAATTTTTTAAAGTAGTGTCTGGTTTTTATCTCTTTTAAGAAGTTTAAAAGAGCCAGATAATGTGGCTCACACATATAACCCCAGCACTTTGGGAGGCTGAGGTAGGAGGATTGCTTGAGGTTATAGTGAGCTACGATCATACCACTGCACTACAGCCTGGTGACAGAGCAAGATGCTAACTTTAAAAAAAAAAAAAAAAAAAAAAAAGTTTTAAAGATTAACCTTTTAAACGAAGAATGCCAAATAGTGGTAAAATATACTTGGCGTGATCACCAACAAAAAAAATCTAATTAACATTATATTACTCTATTAATTAAATGGTAGGAGAGAAAAGCAGCAATATGATTATGATAGCAAAAATATGTTGGGTTTTTTTGTTTGTTTGTTTCTTTGAGACCAGGGTCTTGCTCTGTTACCCAGGCTGGAGTGCAGTAGTGACACGATCATGGCTCACTGCAGCCTCAACCTCCCAGGCTCAAGCGATCCTTCCGCCTCACCCTCCCAAGTAACTGGGACTACAGGGGCAAGCTTTTTTTTTTTTTTTTTTTTTTGTAGAGATGGGGTCTTTCTATGTTACACAGGCTGTGATCTCTATTTCCTAGAAACGCAAATCTTAGGTAATTCTAGAAATTGGGAGCCAATGATCAAGAATTACTAAAAGATACCAAGAAGTTATCAGTTCCTTTTTCCTTTTATTTTCGGCACATATGAAACTACTTTTTTTATTGGAGAAAGTGAGATGATTAGAAGAGGGTTTCATGGATGGCTCCTAAGGCAAGAAAGGTGAAAGTCGAGGGACAGTGCAGGGCAGTTAAGTTAGTAGGAGATGAGAGTGGCTCGGCATGGAGGACTGTTGCCCATTAGAACAGACCGTCTCTTAGAAGGGATAAAAATATTATGTTGACCTGGAAAATAAATTTGGGTTAATTATGATTATAACTTGTCTTTAGTTACTCATCTCTGATTGACATTGTTCTTTGGTTTATCTTGGTGTTTGCTGGGTTGTTTCCTCTATGGGAAGAGGAGGTGGTGATATGCAGTGTTCCCCAAGCCTGAAGAATGAAAAAATTCAACAAGACATTTGTAAACATGATCCAGTCACCTCCCACCAGGCCCCACCTTCAACACTGGGGATTACAATTGACATGAGATTTTGTAGTACTATTTCTTTTACCTGAGGTCAACCTAGGTTTTTGTTTGTTTGTTTGTTTGTTTGTTTTGTTTGTTTTTTGTTTTGTTTTTGGTGAGGGAGTCTTGCTCTGTTGCCCAGGCTAGAATGCAGTGGTGCAACCTCGGCTTACTGCAACCTCTGCCTCCTGGGTTCAAGCAATTCTCCTGCCTCAGCCTCCAGAGTAGCTGGGATTACAGGCTCCCACCACCGTGCCTGGCTAATTTTTGTATTTTTAGTAGAGACAGGGTTTCACCATCTTGGCCAGGCTGGTCTCAAACTCCTGACCTCATGATCCACCTGCCTCGGCCTCCCAAAGTGCTGGGATTACAGGCGTGAGCCACCATGCCTGGCCGGGATTTGTATTTTTAACAAGTCTGTCTGTTGATTCTCAACACCGGGCAATTTGGAGAAATACCTACTTGGTTTTCTGTGTGATTTGAGTGTTCAAATTGGAGGACTGTAGAGATGTTCCCCATGGCTTTTTACTGTTGGAAGTTACACTCCTTTTACGTGAAGCCATAAACAGCATTTAGATGGAGATGACTTGGTGTGAGGTGGCCAGGACTATAAATATCCCAAAACCCAGACATTAGATAAAGTGATTGAACTTTCCAGGAAAGAGAAACCCAGACTTCTGTAAACACTGTAAAGGAAATATTAATATTACTTGTGTTTTGTATTTTGTGCTTGTCTCCTGGAAGACATTTCATATCCCTGATTTTTAAATTTTTTGAAATAATTCTAGTTTGCCAGAGGCAAACACAGAACAGAGGAAATGTCTTACATTACCCAATTTGCATTTAGTACTAATTTTAAATACTTTTTAAATGCACAGTTATGACATTGGTCTGTCTTCGTTACACAATGCTAAGATGATATTCAAAAGTTTTATCAATTTCCCCTCTACATAGTTCTTACTTACTAACACTTGAGAAAATGATAGTATCTCAACACCAAGTGTCTGAATCAGCTTTTTAGTTGTTCTCAATAAGTTTCTGCTGAGATTTGCTGGTCCCGTTGCTCCAGTGTATCCTTGAAGGATACCCGTTGCTCCAATGTATCCATGAAGGATACACACAAAGGGAAACACAGATCACTTCTGTGGATATTCTAAATCGGAACTGTGATTCATAAAATCTTCAGGTGCTTGCTTTCCTGACTTATTAAATCAAACTGGGGATGTTGAAGTATAAAAGAAAAGATGCATCTGTCTTTTCAATGCAGTCTTCAGATATAAAAGGCAAAAATAAATAAATAATAAGATGTAGGTTACATCTAAATTGATCATCCTTTTGAAATCTTCCATACAAATATTCTCCACCTGGGAATTTTGGCTGAGCTAAATATAACATATGGTTTGTTGAAGAGGTTTTAATATAAATAAACGCTAGTTTTCATCAGAATACAGAAAGACATCTGCCCAGAAACCATGGAATTAGATACTATTATGATTCATACATTTCTGCCTTGACAATTCTGTTTTAATTTCAGACATTTGGTGATTAATTTCAAGCTTGTCATTTTCTACATTTGCATAAGGTCCAGCCAGACTGGCTGTGCAAATGCTTTTTGTTAATTAAATTTGATTGTTTTGCCTATACTGGGTATAGAAATTATATTTACAACAAATATTTCCAATAGAAATTAAGTATGTGCAAATATTACTACAGTAATGAAAATCATATGAGAAGGTCTACTCTTCCCTCTGCTTCTAAAAAAAGAGATCAACAGAAAATTTAAAACCTAAATTACGTCTGAGGACAAATACAAAAACATTTTTTAGTGGTTGGAACATAAAATGTTATATTTTGTTTCAAGTAAATTCAAATCATATAAATGAATCTCTTTTAGAAGAGAAAAATTATCCTATGTTCTGCTGTTAACTATTAATCATATATAAACTTTTAATATTTTAAAGTATTTGGTTTAGCCAAAATGATGATCTTTTGGGGAAACTCGGTTGTTTTAATACGGAAACTATTAAAAATTAAAAGAAGTGATATACATCGTTGCTATGAACCATAATTTTATTTCATTTTATTTTACTATTTTATTTTATTTTATTTTATTTTGAGACAAAGTCTCGCTCTGTCAGCCAGGCTGGAGTGCGGTGGCATGATCTCAGCTTACTGCAACCTTCGCCTCTGAGGTTCAAGCAATTCTGCCTCAGCCTCCCGAACAGCTAGGACTACAGGCGCACGCCACCCCTGACCAGCTAATTTTTTGTATTTTTAGTAGAGACAAGGTTTCACCATATTGGCCAGGCTTGTCTCGAACTCCTGACATCAGGTGATCGGCAGACCTCGGCCTCCCAAAGTGCTGGGATTACAGGTGTGGACAAGCGGTGTCCTGAAGGCTATCTTCATCTTGGTGAAAAATAACTGCCTGTGAATTCTAGTCTTGCAGATACAAACTTGATAAAGTATCAGAAAATATCATGTAATATATTGAAAAGGAATTTAGGAAAGTCTGAAGTGCTTTATTGAACCATAAATTTGAAGTAAGTTACATTTGATGGGGAATGAAAAAGAGAATATTACTTCCATTAATCAGGACACTTGAAACATGTGATTTTTGCAAACCTTCCAGGTGACCTGAATGATTGTAATGGTACACTGCAAAATCCATTAACACAAAATTGTCCAATCTAGTATTATGGGAAGAATGGTAACTCTCTAAGAAAATGAAATGTGGCACATCAATTACAGGATCATGTATTTCTTCTGTTGCTCTTCTTTAAAGGAACACACAATTCTTAGAAACGTGGATGTCATCAAAACATCTCTATAACACAATGGAATGAGAAAATTATTCTTTATAAAAATCAGCTCAAGTTATTGTTTATTCCATTCCATATCTCTGCCCACAGCCCGGTAGATCAACCCTAGATTTCCCATATTTTCTTTTCAAAAAGATTCACAAAATGAGATATCAATGCCTTTATTATTAATCTCTTTGTACCTTATATGCCCTTTAATATGTTAAGAATTTATTGTTTAAATCCCTAACAGAGATGAAGAGCAATTGGTCACCATCTTTTGTAGGAAACAGATGTGGTTGTATGGACTTTCCCATGAATCCAACTCCACAGCGGAACTAATGAGTTTTTTCTTGCTATTGGTCCAGGGGCAAGGGTGGGATGTTGAAAGAGTGGGATAAGGAAAGTTGTATGAGTGGAAGAACAGGATAGTTCCATCCTTATTCTTTGCTTTGGTTTTGTGGTAATAATTATGCTAATATGAACATGTTTCTTTCGGGAGTATCAGTAAAATACAGAAGATACTTTTAAGTTAGAAATAGGTCAGTTATAAAAGAAAGATGCTCAAACATGAAACATTACCTAAAGAAGACACCAGAGCAGGGAATTCAGTAAGCGTGTCACATATTGATGTTGCAAATGTTTCTTAACTTTGTAACAATCTGACCTCTGTAACTGTAGCCAGCCTGGGAATATTTTCTACTCCATATTCCTCATTTATGAATAGTGTTCTAAGGACTGCCATGACAATCCTATAAAATCACTCAGATAAATGTAGTGTAACATGCTATGATGATGATGATGACATAAATAAGCATCAACCAACTACAAGGAAATAGAACATATTTTACATTGACATCTCCCCACTATTGCATTGCAAAACCAGATTTCTAGATATCAAATTAGTGCAAAAGTAATTGAGGTTCTTGCCATTAAAAGTAATGGCACCAACATAATAGTTGGAGGAACACTTCGGGTGCTGCGTTTGCTCTCTGTTCTAGCTGCTGCTGTTGCTTCACCCTGCTGCTTCTGAGTCTGTACCAAGGGTGTGGAAATGAGGACTCCATGTCTGTTCAGGCATTGCTAGATTTCCTTCCTAGGGAGAATCATGTTAACGCCGGGTCTCTCTGGATCAGGCCTGTGGCAGGTTGCTCACTAGCAACCGTGTGTGAGTACTTTCAGCCACAATGATAAAGCTGTTTCTTGACACAGAGAAGTTAAGCAGCCCTTTGTCTTGTTGAAACTTGCCTAAAAAGGACACAATGCTGAAACCCCAAGCCTGCTTTGAGATTCTAGTCCTATGCTTGTAACAGATTTTCACGTTCATTTGTCAGCTTCCAAGACATTGTCTTCCAGAACTTCATCTCCTAAATAATTTGCCATGAGCACCACTTATCAACAAACTGATATCTTGGCTGAAATGAGTCCTCACTCAAATTTTTTAATGGTATGTCAAGATTTGTGTGACAGGGAAAAAAGAGATAGCAAAGAAACTACTAATCACTTACTTCATAGTTTCTACCACATTGTGAAAATGAAATATTTCTTTTTTCTTTCTCTTTACTTGAGCCAAGATAGAAATCTCTCTGCATCCTAGACCTGTTATGGATGAATGTTTCGAAATTGTATAAGAAAGGGCCATCCATTAAATTTAAGTAAACTTCTATTTATCTATTATAAGTTTCGTCAACAATAAAATATAGCTATTTTATAATGACTAGAAGTATAATAGCCAACATTAAGTGAGTGTTCACTGGTATACTAGCGTAAGCTGTTTACATATATTAACTTATTTAATCCTCACAACTACATGTGAGGTAATATTTTTACCTCCATTTGATAGATGAGGAGCTTAAAGCAAAAAGAAGCTAAGGAATTTGCCCAGGATCACATAGTGGATGAGTGGTAAAGTTACAATTTGACCCTAGAGAGTCCAAACTCTTAACCATTAGGCTACAGCTCTTCTGAAAGGCATATTATTCTAAAACATCTTTAGAAAACAAGAATAGGTACTGTTTTGCTCAAATTGGGAGTCCTTGAATAGAAGGCTGTTCTATAGATTAGCAGAAAGGAATTAAAGTGAAGGAAGGCATTTTTCCAAATTTTTATTGTGTCCTCAACATGGAAATGTATGATGCTGACTCAAAGGTAATTTATCTCAAGTAATAATTAAAGCTATCATTTGCAATGTTGTAAAAAGAACTTTCACACATAGTTCTCTTAATTCTATCAAATTTGATTTAGTAAATACAAGCTAAGTAGCATGGGGGTTAAAAATATTGGTTCTTAATTGTTTTATCACTGCTTTTATTTGTATATTCTTTAACCATCTCAACAAATAAGTTAGTGTTATCACCATCACCATTTTATATTTGAAGAGTCATACTCTAAAAAGGTAAAAGATTAACCCATGCTTACTTTACAAATACAGTAATGAAACATACCTTGCAGGACCACATTCTTCTCATTTTTCTGGCCACAATGTATATTCCCTTTCTATTCTGTCTGCTTTGCCATTGATGTTTGATTTTTTTATATTTTGCTTCACATTTTCTTGCAATTTTCTAGGCATTTATTTGATGGAATAATTAATAGAAGTTTTCTCTTAGGAAAGAGAAAAAGAGGTTTTCTTCAGCAACATCCACTCTACCCTACCCCAGCATCCATCCTGGACATCTTCTGAAGGAGGATAGAGATGGATGGCAGCTGTACTGCTGAGCCCTAGAAAGTCATTCAGAGACATTCATTGGGTGTCTCCTGTTGGGAAGGTTCTGTGTCAGGCTGTACAGAGGATAGTGGGGCCTGGGTCAGAGAGGGAATAACTATAAATAACTAAACTATCATCTCCACCCTCAAGGACATTGGTGTTGAATATTCCCTTATTCTCTAGAAAAATTAATTTGCATTCCAATTTGTATAAAAAAAATTTCTAAAAGCTGAGCTGAACTTTTTTTTCTTTCTTGTTTTCGAGGTTGAGGGCTAAGGTAGTAGCATAAACCCTAGAGTAACTGATCAAGTTAACCCTCTTTTTCCTCGTGCTGCCGTTTTCCTCTGTGTGCTTGTGTGCTTGACCGGAAGGAAGGGGATGGAATGCAACCCTTGTGGTGCCTTGATTTTGACTTAGTGGAATGGATTTCAGACTTCAGGCATCAGAACTGTCAGAGAATAATGTGTAAGGTTTTAAGGCACCAAGTTTGTGGTAATTTGCAGTACCACAGCCAGAGGAAACGCATACAGCCAGTCTGCAGAACTCCTGTACCTCTGGACTATATCTTTCTTTCTTTACCTGGGGCAAAGATCCCTGTCCAACCTCAGAGGCAGGATGGCAAAAAGAGGAAGAAAAATGAATTACCAAGAGGAAAAATACTCCAGAACATATTTTGAAAATATTTTTTATGTTGTGTCTTGATTATTCCTTCAATATTTGTGGACCGTCTAGATCCTTAACTGCCTTCCTTCTCTCTTTTCACCCTTGCATTTTGTCTATTTTACCTCGTATTAAAGAGAATGAGAAGATGTTAAAAATAAACCTACTTTATAGAAGATTTGAAAAATGGAGGGAGATAAAAATTAACACAGAACTATCTGCAAGCGGTTTTCATTCCTGCCCCTCTGTGGCTGCTCTCCTATAGGCTTCTGTTATTGGCTGTGAAATATGAAATGGGTCATCCCTAACCCCCCCAGACTGAAGCCCATACATATTACCTTCAAGAATGTGTGTTTATCTGAATGTATATGAATGTGGGTTATTAAAGGTTACCAATTCTGGCAAAAAGAATGGCATGAAGCAATAGGCAGAATCAACTGAATAAGTGAAGTTAATACATGTTTAAATCATTACTTAATGTTGGTTGAAACATGTTATCAAGTCTTTCGCCTTAATATAGGACTGATTCTCTGCATTGGAACTGTAGCATCTAGGATTAAGAAATCACTCTTTAGAGCCATGAAGAATCATGCCTGTATTGCATGATTACATATCTAGAGTTATTAGAGTGAGCAAATTGATTATAGAAGGACTATCAAAAGAAACTTATGGATATGGCAGTCACGTTTTTGCCTCTGATGACATGGCAGTTAAAAGGTAATTTTTGTTTTTGAGACGGAGTCTCACTCTGTTGCCCAGGCTGGAATGCAGTGGCGTGATCTCAGCTCACTGCAACTTCCGCTTCCTGGGTTCAAGCGATTCTCCAGCCTCAGCCTCCCGAGTAGCTGGGATGACAGGCATGCACCAAGATACCCAGCCAATTTTTGTATCTTTGGTAGAGATGGGGTTTCACTATGTTGGCCAGGCTGGTCTTGAGCTCCTGACCTCTGGTGATCCACCCACTCTGGCCTTCCAAAGTGCTAGTATTACAGGCATGAGCCACCACACCCAGCTGAAAGGTAAATTTAATCTATGTTCCCTGAGTCTAAAAAGTTCTATCCAGAGTTTCAATCTGGGGACACTTGTCTTTGCTGAAGAGCCCCCAAAAGAGAAAAGGCATGGCTCAACTCAGAACAAAGGGAAAGTAAGAGAAGGGCTCCCATCTTTAATTATAACTGAATAAAAAATCCATGTTCAGATTTGTTACAATAATATAATATGTATCAATTAATGTGGATTTAACCAAGTCTAAGAAGTTTTAAGATGAAATCTTCACATGATACATACATATAAGTAAATGAAAGTTAAACTCACTGGTTATGTGCATGAATTGAAACAATGGCTATCACCTTCTCCACTTTTGCTCATAAACTGGCCATTTTTCTTAGTATAGACTCCATATCCATCTATCCATATTAATAATATTAATTATTAACTTTCTGTAGTCACCAGCAGAATGATATACTTTGCAAATCAACCCTAAACTGGTGTTCTTTATCCTTCTTATGCATTGACAGTATATTTCCTAACTGACACGTTGCTACTCTTTCTCAACTCTCTTCATCTTCTGAAGTACAACTTTGCTTTCTAGTATTTCAGTGCCAGCCAATTATCACTTCTCACAATCAATGAGCAAAGAGTCTGTGGCACTATACAATATGAACTCTCTTACTAATGAACAGACAGAAATAGGCTTTACAGTTTGCACACTACTCAAAGGAATTTTGTCAGGCAAAAGTAGTTTCACGGCAATTCACTCATATTAAGAAACGGTTGCCAGAGTTTGAAGGATAGAATATACTGAAGAGAAAATAATGCTATTTTTGTTTATTGAATACTTATCCTGTTGGGCTTTATTTATTTTGCTATTGAACTCTATTCTGACTTTTTTTTCTTCATTATTCTTTAGCATGAGAAATTTACAACTCCCCTTCTTTCAGGCCTTTCCCCCCTGAAAAATTCTTAAATCATAATGATTGAATGGTACACAGCTGTGGCTTAAAATGTATACTTTCTGTTAAAAGAGCGAACAAGCTAAATGCATTCTTCATGTCAATATGACAATCTTAAATTTCTGTTGAAAAAGTATTTAGAAGGCATGTTCAGTGATGCAAGTAATCACGTGTCTTGGCAAAGAATCTGTGAAGTGACATCCCAGTACTTTGTAAGGATCCTTGAGAAAGAAATACTGATATACAGAAGCAAGAAAAATTCTACTTAAGTTAAATGAACTGTCAAACTTGGGGAAGGGACCACTATGCCAAATTCCAGGTTAAAAAATCTTTTCTGACTATGTTTAATAATGCTAAGACTCAGTTTCTTCACTTTAAATGTAAGAGTTTTAATTAAATGCTCTCCAAGATTCTTCCTAGGCACTGCATTTTAAAATGCAGTGCCTTGCACCTTAGACTGATTTGCATGTCCTCTTCACACCCACTTTGAGTTTTAACACATCTGCTTTTAAAGTATGCTTAAACTGATGGCCAGCTGTGTTTCTCCTAGTATTACCTCATTTCAAGGACTTCTTTTGTACAGTAGTGTGTAATCAGCTTAATAAACATCATTAAAAGCTGTCATAGAACTTGCAAATGGAACTACTAGTTTTAAAGGTATCTGTTCTATCTTTCCATCCCTGAAAATAAATAGCTAAATCATGCCCTTTACCAAATGACATATCTGTGATACCTGTAGGTTTTCCCGGTACTAAGTGTCCTCTTGGACACTTAGTCTTAGTAGACTAAGAATTTATGTCTACTTCTTAGTAGACATAAATCGTAAATATTGAATTGAATGTCACCAAAATTAGACTGATTATGTACTTAGGAACTTTCAAGATAGAACAGAACTGAGTGCTGTATCACAGAATCAGATTAGCCAGTGGACTGAGATTGATCTGGAAAGAGGTGATCCCTTGGTGATTAAGCCAAAGAAAATCAAATCCTAGCCAGAAACCATTAGCAACCGATTAGTGTCAAGTGAGTAGGTGGTTTCATGGTAGCATGAAAGCTTTTTAAGTGCGTAAGTGGCAATTTCCTGTTGTTCTGAGCTCAACGGATTTATTTCAGGAACATTCCTAAAGCTCAGAACCTAGAGAAGTAAAGGTATATGATCTCCCCTCACTTTAGATATTTTTTCCTGTGGAGTAAATAATCAATTTTTGTGTCTTCTCATCCCTGCAGATTTTTAAAAATCCTTTTCTCTCATCAGTAGCCATGGAATGTGAAACATCCCCAAAACATCATATATGACTTATTTTATTTAATGATATTTCAGTATCTTTAATCCTAACTCAGGTATCTTATCTTATAAACTTTATTTGTTTTTGTTTTTGTTGTTGTTTTTGTTTTTTGAGACAGGGTCTTGTTCTGTCCCTAAGGCTGGAGTGCAGTGGCACCATCATAGCTCCCTGCAGCCTTGAACTCCCAGGCTCAAGCAGTCCCCCCTTGTGTGCTCAGCCTCCTTAGTAGCTGGGAATACAGGTACATGTCACCATGCCTGGCAATTAAAAAAAAAAAAAGACTTGTAGCGACGAGATCTCCCTATGTTGCCCAGGCTGGTCTCAAACTCCTGGCCTCAAGGGATCCTCCCACCTCATCCTCCCAAAATGCTGGGATCATTACAGCCTCCCAAAGTGCAGGGATTACAGGCATGAGCCACTACTCTTGGCCGGTAATTTAATAGGTATTCTTTTCTCTGTGGTCATAAAGAAAGTAAATTTTAATCCAATGGAATAAGACAGCTAAGTAAAAATTTATACAGATAACAGAAATAGTTTTCTGCCAATTACATTTTGGAAATTATAGGTATAATTTTGAGTGCAGATATTTGGTCATATGGCATATTTCAATAAGAATACCTGAAGTGAGTGAGACAGGCAAAATACAAAGATAAAGAAGAAATAATAGTGAAGTATAAATGCTGTTAATAGAAGTTGGACTTAATAGAACAGACTGGTTTCTAAAAGCTGACATACTTCAAAATCTGAGGTTAGAAAATATTAATTGGCCATGTGGCTAGTCACTACAAAATAATAGTTAGCTTTATGTTATTCAAGCACGTATTTCCATGATTGTACTGAAAAATCTTGAGTTGGGGCCAGAATTAATAGACTTCTAGAGACATCGTGTTCCTTCTAGCGGCTTTGATGTTAAATATATGAAGGCTGGTTCTGTCTAATAATTTATGCTTCCAAAGCTTCTTGAAGTCACTTTGACTTAAGATGCTAAGCTAACTAAAGCCGTTGAGAATTTCACAGATTCTCATTGATGCCTAATAAAATAATAACATAAATTTCTTCAGGTGGGTGCTAAGGCATAGTTATCCATTGGTGACGAGTTTTTCAGCCCCCAGCCCACCTCCTCCCTCCTTCATTTCTTCCCACACCCTCAATTCCTCTACGGACATGGTGACTTTTCACCAGCATTCAGGCCATTATCCTGCTTTCAGTGCTCAAGTTCTTTGTCCTCTTGTCAAGAATAGCAACAACAACAACAAAAAATCTGGGTGTAGTGGCTTATTCCTGTAATCCCAGCACTTTGGGAGGCCAAGGCAGACGTATCACTAGAGGCCAGCAGTTGGAGACCAGCCTGGCCAACATGGTAAAACCCCATCTCTACTAAAATACAAAAAAGCTTGGTGGCGGGCACCCGTAGTCCCAGCTGCTTGAGCATCTGAGGCAGGAGAATCACTTGAGCCCCAGAGGTGGAGGCTGCAGTGAGCCAAGATGGTGCCACTGCACTCTAGTCTGGGCGACAGAGGGAGAATCTGTCTCAAAAAAAAAAAGGAAAATAGTAAAAAACCCCTATGTCCAAAATCTATCTTTGAAACCAAGCAAATCATTTCATTTCTGTGGGCTTCTTTGTCTTTTATGTAAATTTTGTCTTTTATGCAAAATGGAGAGCGTTTTGTGAATGAATCCCAGAAACAGGTTTGAAATTTTCTCTGCACAATAGCAATTGCATACCTCCAGTGCTGCCACCCCGTTGTGGGCAGTGGGCTAGGCAGTGTCACAGGCTGGGGTCTTTAGGAGCCATGGCTAAGTGGGGGATTGGACAGGACTGGTCCTCAGCTGCCTGTCTGAACCAAGAAGAATCCAGATTTTCTATCCTTGGCAAAGCAACCTTGCCCAGAAAGTTTACTGAAATATCAAGTTCACTAAGAAGGTGGAGAACAAAATCTGGAAGCCAGAGGAGAGTATCTAAAGATGGTAAGGTTAGAATCACAGGGTAGATGCAAAAGGCAAAGCTTGGAGAGACCCATGAGGCATTTGGGGAGGGAGGAGGAAGCAGCCTTCCAGAGAAGCCTGTAACTGAGTCTCTGAGAGACAGAGACAAAGCATGAAGATGCTGAGTGGTTTTGGGCACGTTAGTCATGAGTCTTTCCTGATATCTCACCAATGAGTCCTTTGGGAGCTTAACTTTTTGAATTTTAGAACATGAAGTCTCTGTAGACTTTTGTCTAGCCCTTAGTTGCACATTTGAATGAGTTTATTGTCTACTGTGCCTAAAAAGAAATGAAATGGGCCAAGTGAGACTCTGGTGAACTGGGGAGTCCGTAACCAACAGGTGGAAGTTGCGCCTGGGCTCCAGCTGGTGGGTAACATGTAGGACAATGTACCAAGTGGCCAGATCATCCAGGATTTCAAAAAACACTTGAACTACTTCTTATCTTCATGTGAAATCTCTTTTTTTAATATTGGAAGATGAATCAAGGAAATTGAGTTTGCATCCCTCAATCTAGCCAAATCTTTTGTTTCACTCAATAAAACACACAAGTTTATAAAAGTAATCACGTCATACATATGTTTAGTATCAGAGCCTAGGCTAGAATGCAGTCTCTTGATTCTGAGTTTAGTCTTTTTCATACATGATTATAAAGTTCAGGGAGGTTGTTTGTAAGTGAAGTAGGCTGGGAGGAAGAATTTCAAGTTATGTTATTTGGTGAACTAGAGTAAAATGTAGCTCTCTAAAAATACCTCAAGTATTTAAATGTCCTTAAATTTGAAACTATCTCAATTATTTTCACCAAACCAGTGAATAGTGAGTGATATATGGGAGAGATTTTTTATACTTACTAATTGAAAATTACTTTGATAGAAAATAAACAGGAAAACACACTGAGTCTAAACATTAAGTTGCCTACAATGGAAATCTGCCTTTTCCTTGATAATGACATTTTATTTAAATAAAAGCAAACCCATTTCTTGCAAATAAAAACCACAATGAGATACCATCTCACGCCAGTTAGAGTGGCAGTCATCAAAAAGTCAGGAAACAGCAGATGCTGGAGCGGAAATGGAGAAATAGGAACGCTTTTGCACTGTTGCTGGGAGTCTAAATTAGTTCAACCATTGTGGAAGACAGTGTAGTGATTCCTCAAGGATCTAGAACTAGAAATACCATTTGACCCAGCGATCCCATTACTAGGTATATACCCAGAGTATTATAAATCATGCTACTATAAAGAGACATGCACACATATGTTTATTGCGGCACTATTCACAATAGCAAAGACTTGGAACCAGCCCAAATGTCCATCCATGATAAACTGGATTAAGAAAATGTGGCACATATACACCGTGGAATACTATGCAGCCATAAAAAAGGATGAGTTCACGTTCTTTGCAGGGACATGGATGAAGCTGGAAACCATCATTCTCAGCAAACTATCACAAGGACAGAACAAGAAGACTTTTTTTTTTTTTCAAATGATGGTAGAATTAGCATTTAGTGCAGGGGGAAGTAGTTAGAGTCTGTAATTTCAGGCATTTGAAAGTTTACTATGACTGAATTGCTAAATTCATTACACTTGTAATATATTTGTTTCTTTCATGGGCCCACCGCAGTGCTAGGCACAAAGGCTACAAAAGTATAAACCTCATGTCTGTACACAAGAAGGTAATGTTAGTGAGACAGGGTTCACCTACAAAGTGAAATAAGTGACGTTCTCTTGAAGTGAGGTCTGTTTGTCCAGAAAGGTGACCAACTTTGCTATAAAGGTGTTGGAAGTAGGAAGCATTCCAACTTCCTACTGAGGAAGGTTATAAAATCTGTAATGCTACAGATCTTTTCAGGAGCCACCAAATTGACAACTATATATTTGTGAATAGTTTAAAGGTACAGTTTTGCTTACAATAAGGCAATAGGACTAGTTAATTTATAGTTGTGACTTGTGTGGGTTTTTAATGATTTTTAAGTTTTTAATATGATTTTAATGTGATTAATAATATCTTGGCTAAAATGGATACAGTGACAAATAGTATATAAAAATTTGCAGCCGGGCACAGTGGCTTATGTCCGTAATCCCAGCCCTTTGGGAGGCCAAGGCAGGTGGATCATTTGAAGTCAGGTGTTTGAGACCAGCCTGGCCAACATGGTGAAACCCCATCTCTACTAAAAATACGAAAATTAGCCAGGCGTGGTGGTGAGTGCTTGTAATCCCAGCTACTCGGGAGGCTGAGGCAGGAGAATCGCTTGAACCCAGGAGGCAGAGGTTGCAGTGAGCCGAGATCACGCCACTGCACTCCAGCCTGGGCAACAAGAGCGAAACTCCATCTCAGGAAAAAAAAAAAAGGCCGGGTGCGGTGGCTCATGCCCGTAATCCCAGCACTTTGGGAGGCGGAGGCGGGCAGATCACGAGGTCAGGAGATGGAGACCATCCTGGCTAACACAGTGAAACCTTGTCTCTACTAAAAATATAAAAATTAGCCAGGCATGGTGGCATGCACCTGTAGTCCCGGCTACTCGGGAGGCTGAGGCAGAGAATCATTTGAACCTGGGAGACAGAGGTTGCAGTGAGCCGAGATTGCACCATTACCCTCCAGCCTGGGCGACAGAGCGAGACTCTGTCTCAAAAAATAAATAAATAAATAAATAAATAAAAAGTTGCTAAACTTCAGTAGTAACCAGGGAAGTGCAAATTAAAGGAAGATACCATTTTTCACCCGAATTATTTGGAAAAAAAAAATTTTAATTTGATAATAGAAATATTTTGGCAGAGGTATAGAAAATGCATATGCTCTACATTGCTGGCAGGAATGTAAATGTGGTGAGCCATTTTTTGGATGACAGTTTGGCCGTATTTGAATTTTTAAATTTATTATCCAACAATTTTATTTCTCAGTATCTGGTCTAGGATACAGAGATGTTCACTGATACATTTCCCATAATAGCAAGCCTTGGTAACACATAAATGTCTGTCAATGGGAGAAAACTAAATAACTTATGGTACAACCATTTTATGGAATCCTCTGCAGCCACTGACAAAATTTTAAGTAATTTATATTTCCTAAAATAGAAGGACCTTGAAGACAATCTTCTGTGCCAAACAGACCCCAAGTTTCCAGCTCTGAGTAGGAACTGGCGGGTGATGGTCGAGAGACACGTTAGCCTTATCTGAGCTGTTTCAGTGTTTTACACATGATATCATATGAAATTAAAAATAATGAATGAAATTAATGAATAAAAATAAAAATTAAATAACTAATGATTAGAGCAGAAACTAGGGAAAGGTTGAGAACTATTATTCTTGTACCTTCCAATCTAATGGAAATATATCATTGATTAAGGACTATTTTATTTAAGAGCTACACTTGGAAAGAATAAGTTCCTCTGATCCAATATTCATATTTTGTAGCTTACAATAATATTCATTCATTTATTCATGCTTTCTGTCATTAATTCAATGTGTATTTACTTATCCAACACCAACTAAGACCCAACCACTGTGGATACAAAGGTGACCATAATGTTTGCTGTCATCAAGAAGCTTACAGAGATGGAGAGACAGAGACAGAGAGGTTTGCACTCTATTGAGAACAATCCTTAAGATAATTTAAACACTCCTATAGTGGATAGTACAGGATATAATGGGAGTACATGGGCTCAGAAACCTTCCTAGTAGCCCCTAAATCCATTCTATAAACCTTAAAACTTTGGCTTCCAAGTGACTTGTGTCCAAACGATGTGACATGATCATCCACCCCTGGATTTTAGCCGGCCCTGCTGTAGAAACTCTCTAGGGACAGGCTTTGATTTAGCTGTTTCTGTCTTTGGAGAGAGGTTTCCTCTTTACCTCCTGACCCCAACAATTAGATGTAAGGCCAGTCTTCCTCAGAAAGTTTTCAAGGACAAAGAAACCTGGACTCAGCTTTTTTATGTCTTGTTTTCTTTTTTTTTTTTTTTTTGATGTTCAAAACTTTATTGGGGAAAAACCAAGGTATCTGTGTGCTTAATGCACTGTTTGCTAATGGTGCACTGTAAAACACTGGTTTTCTCACAATATCAATAGGTAGACTACAGAAATTTTCAGACCCTTTAATTAGTAGTTGCGTCATGAATCTCCAAAAGACATCAAAGCTTGTTTTACCTCACATCCCTTAGGTCTGTGGGTGATGCAGCTATTATCAGGCAAATTCAGAAAGCACAGTTTTGGAAATTCTTTTCAAATGTCAGTATGAAAATGTCAGTAATCACCTTCCATTTGAATCAAGTTTTCCTTAGTTACCTTAGGTAAACTACTATTAATATCACTCATGCCCCATGACCAATATGTTTTTATTATTATTTTATTCCTTGCAATGTGAAGTATCAAAACTGGGAAACTAGAGAAAAGGGATAATTTTGCTTGTTACTCATAATGCTACCTTTAAGTTTATCTGTGTGCGTATGTGCACATATGACCATATGTCATATGACCATAGCCACCACACTTGGTTTCATATATGTCAAGAATTTAATATTGTTTCATATGATTTTTCAAAGTTGCTCTGTCATCTTTATCATCATCATTTTAATTGAAGCACTATTTTCTTGTCAGTAATTTATGAATCATTTCCTTACTTGAAAATGTTAGTTTCCTTCCAATCATTTCCTATGGTAAAAACTGCAAAGAACACTTTAACCTTCATTGTATTTTCATTATCATCAGACAGATCCCTCAAAGACTCATCCTCCTTTGAAACTGACTATTGGAAAGCTCTTTCATGCACCTTACTGAAGATTACTCTTTAAACTACCCAGCCACCCCTGTGGTTTTAACAAATGGTTCCTTGACAAACACTGTTGCTTATTTCCCATCAACTACTTCTAAAGGGGCCATAACAGCTCCCTATTGAACCAGTGAGACTTCTTTTGGGTGAACAAAATGAAACGTTGATGGTACCCTTTCCGGGTGCACTTACAGAGGATTTTCATGAGGGGGCCATTATTTTAGTTACAAATTTAGTTGATGGTATAGTCACCAATGCTTTCAGTAGTTTGGTGGAAATATGTTTGTAAATACAATATATATTTTATTGTATCATCTAATAGGAAGCCAACTTTTGATACTGATTAACCAGCTAAAACTCCACCTTCCTTTTTTTTTCAAACCAGACTTTGCTCAACACATAATTTCGTATATCTTCTCTACCAGCAGAAAAAAAATAACTTATACATCTCTTTGTTATTGAACTGACTTATTCAGAAATCAAACTCTGTCAAGTTTTGTCATTCAGACCAATGATTTGTCATGCTGGACCCCTGCTGACTTCAATAGGAATGGCACCATGTTTGAGAGGCCAAAGAAGAGACCCAGAGCCGGTGAACGAGATATAGGGTTTAATGAGGGGATTTACGTAGGGTGGTCCAGTGGCGATGGGCTGGATAGAACAGCTACCATTTGTGAAAAGCTTGCAGTAGTTTTTTGTTTTTGTTTTTATTTTTGTTTTGAGACTGTGTCTTACTCTGTCACCCAGGCTGGAGTGCAGTGGTGCAATCACAGCTCATTGCAACCTCCGCCTCCCCGGGCTCAAGCAATCCTCCCACCTCAGCCTCCTGAGTAGCTGGGACTACAGGCACATGCCACCATACCCAGGTAATTTTTTGTATTTTTGGTAGACAATGGGTTTCACCATGTTGCCCAGGCTGGTCTCGAACTCCTGGGCTCAAGCAGTCTGCCCACCTCAGCCTCCCAAAGTGCTGGGATTACAGGCATGAGCCACTGCACCCAGCCAAAAGCATACAGTTTACATAGCAATTTCATTTACCACCTTCCAACCAGCTACCTCCACTTGGCAACCTTCACTCAATCCAAAACAAGAGGCCTCAATCCCCTGTATGGCCTCGATTCCATGGGATGGGCTGGAGGTTCAGATGTTCCTCTCTGGAAAAGAATGAACCTCTGGGTTGGCCATTCCTGGATTCCTTAGCTTGGAACTCTGAACACACATTCTTCTTAGCCCATAAGGTCATTCTCAGGGTATGCTTCAGTTAAGTTTCTGCTGCCAGGTGCATCTGCCATATATGATTTTAACAAGTATTTATTGAGCACCTATTATTTGCCAGGCAGTATTCTAGCCCTAGGAATACAGTCATGAACAAGACAGACAAAAATATTTTTTTGGCTAAGGCGGGTGGAACACAAGGTCAAGAATTTGAGACCAGCCTGACCAACATGGTGAAACCCCATCCCTACTAAAAATACAAATATTAACCAGGCATGGTGGCACATGCCTGTGATATCAGCTATTTGGGAGGCTGAGGCAGGAGAATCGCTTGAATCCAGGAGGTGGACATTGCAGTGAGCCGAGATCGCGCCACTGCTCTCCAGCCTGGGTGACAGAGCGAGACTCCGTCTCAAAAAATAATAATAATTTCTTAACGGAGTTTACATTCTAGTGGGAGGAGAAAGGCAATAAATAGAATGTGAGAAGGTGATCAATGCTGTAGAGAAAAGAACAAATCAAAGAAAACCGAAAGGAATGCCATGAGTGGAAGGAGGTTGCCAAGTTAAATAGGGCAATCATGGAGGGCCTTACTGAGAAGGTGATAAATGAGGAAAACCCTGAAGTAGGAGAGACATTAGGGCACACTTGAATTTAAGGGAAGAACCTGCCTGGTGAGAACAACAGCAAGGACCAAGAATTCAATATTATTGGGAATTATGTCTACTAGGAAGATGACTGAAATTAGGAATTAGGAAACGTAGGCATTAGGTTGAGCTCCTGGTATATCCACCTGTGTGGGCATTAGCAAGTCACTTAGCATCTCTAGCATTCAGGTATAAAATACAAGGATAGCCCTGGGAAATGGAATCATTTCGGAGTTTCTTGCCCACTCAACTATTTATTTAATAAAAATGGAGTCATTAAGAGGCCGTTAGATGGATGTGGAGGAAAGGGAACCCTTGGTGGGAAGGTAAATTAGTACAGCCATTATGGAAAGCAATATGGAAGGTCCTCAAAAAATTAAAAATAGAACTACCAGCACTCCCACTACTGGGTATATATTCAAAGGAAATGAAATCAGTATATCAAAGTGATATCTGCATTTTCATGATTATTGCAGCACTATTCATAATAGCCAAGATCTGGAATCAGCCTAAGCATCCATCAGTGGTTGAATGAATAAAGAGAATATGGTATATATACATAGGGAATACCATTCAGCCTTAAGAAGAAGAAAATCTTGTCATTTGCAACATGGATGAACCCACAGGACATTATGCTAAGTGAAATAAGCCAGGCATAGAAAGACAAATACTACATGATCTCACTTACATGTGTAATCTAAAAAAGTCAAACTCTTAGAAGCAGAGAGTAAAAGAGTGGTTACTATGGAGAAGGTGAGGTTTAGAGAAATGATGATCAAATAATATAAAATTTTTGTTGAATGGGAGGAATGACTTCAAGAGCCCTAGTGTCCAACATGGGGACTATTGTTAATGTATTGCATACTTGAAAAAAAGTTTAAGTAAAAATGCTACTTGCTTGGAAAAAAACAAAGGGTTAGATGGCATTTAGCACATTTAATTCACAAAGCAGGGAAATAACGTGATGCATTTGAGAAAACTTCCCATCACAAATGCTTACAATAAAAGGGTTCAGTGCTTAAATGTTAAACTTCAGTAGTCTGGAAAATGTAATTACACTGATGCCTCATCTCCTGAAACTGATCAGTGGGGTGTGACTGGATGTGATAAAGGTAAAAAAGATGTAAGGATAACAGATTTCATTTTTTCTTTTAAGTTTTATTTTCTTTTGTATTGACATATTTATATATATTTATGGAATAAGGTATGGTGTTTCAACACATGTATACATTGTATAATCAAGTCAGGGTGAGTAGCACTGTTCATATTAAGCAAGTTTCTATTTAGTTTGATCATTTCAACATTTGGCATGATGTGCCCTGTGCCTGCTTTTTTAAAACTGAGATCAGGTAATAACGTATTTGCTGCCACCCCCGAATGCACAAGCAAGTCAGGAGGCTGACGCCCCCTCAGAGCAGAGCAAGGTAATGCTGCTTTCCACATGTCACTTTTATGGTCTATTATGTGTTTTTGTATTTTTTTATATAAATATGCTTTGCATAGAGTCACAAATAAAAGTAATGAATAGCTATGTAAGTACAGAGAGACAGTTCCCTATATATTTACATATTTTGGGTAACCTATGTTAAAATCCCCAAGGCTTCAGATTGTCTCTGCAATAACAGCCCCTCATCTAGGAAAGGAAGAGCTAAGTTTTAGAATCTTCTCGACAATCTTGGGTTTGTTTCTAGATTTTTCTACTTGGTAGCACTTTACAGCCATTTCTAGCATAGAAGCACACTTTATCTTTCTCCAGATTGAAATGTTTTTTCTTTTCTGTTGAGGTAGGTGACATCACAACTGATTGGTTATCAAGGGCCATTTGAGGAAGACATGATACTTAAGCAAAACCATCTTGAAGGCACCACAAAGAATGGTTTTAAGGAGCAGCTTAAGTGGAGTAAATCAAATTCAAGGTCACTCATTACTCAAGCTCTCCCTAACACT
The DNA here is from genome assembly GCF_028858775.2 of Pan troglodytes. NCBI lineage: Eukaryota > Metazoa > Chordata > Mammalia > Primates > Hominidae > Pan > Pan troglodytes. The sequence continues at coordinate 26,857,526 of NC_072415.2, forward strand.
GCTGAGCTGGAAAGTAAATTATCTGAGTCACCATAATCTGAGGTGTTTTTTGTGTTACATTTTGCTATCTCTCTGTTTTTGCAAGAACAAAGTTCTAAGTTGATCTCAAATAAATTACAATTTTATATAACAAGGGAATCTGTATTAACATATATGATGGAAATCACTTCTTCCTACAGAGAAGAGAAGGAGTATGAGGGAACTAACATTTTTTGCATCCTTACCATGCCCCAGACTCTGGGCTCACTAGGTAAGTGTGCCGTCTCATTTAATTTCACTAGAGCATATCATTATTCTTTTTTTTTTTTTTTTTTTTTTTTGAGACGGAGTCTGTCACCTAGGCTGGAGTGCAGTGGCACAATCTTGGATCACTGCAACCTCCTCCTCCCGGATTCAAACAATCCTCCTGCCTCAGCCTCTCGAGTAGCTGGGATTACAAGCATGCACCACCACGCCCAGCTAATTTTTGTATTTTTAGTAGAGATGGGGTTTTGCCATTTTGGCCAGGCTAGTCTCGAACTCCTGGCCTCCAGTGATCCTCCCACCTCAGCCTCCCAAAGTGCTGGGATTATAGGCATGAGCCACCGCACCAGACCACATTATTTCTATTTTTAAATGGGGAAGCGAGCCTCAGAGACATCACACAAATCATATGTTAGGATATATCAAAAACCTCCAAAATTTCTGTGCTTTTTCCTAAAAAGCATGCTGACTATCTAGTACCCTATCCTACTGCTATTGTTAATATTCACCTGACATAAAACTCAAGAACAACACTGTGGCTGCAGTAGAGTCAGGGTAATCCAGGATATAAGGAGCCTGTCTCTTCTCCCCAGGTGCTCTCTACTTCTGCATAGTGAGGTTATTCAGGCCGAGCCTCACTTGGGGCTGAGCCACCACCTGTACAATTCCTATCTTAATAATAGCAGCTAGTGCCTAAACCTTGGAAAGGAACAATACTGTCAGGCTAAATCAGAAAGTCGCATGCCAATTTATAATTAATTTTGTGAGATATTGCAGGACAAAGACTGTGAAAAGGATTTTGCATGTCTTTTATGATAACTAGTTTCACTGAATAGACTATTTCATAGCCCAGAAAGTCCCTGTGTGACCAAAGAATCAGAAATAGAAAATGTGGCACCACTAAAGGATAGTTTCTACTTCACAGATTATGATGTGATCTCCTGATGATTTTTCCAATCTGGAGAACCAGAAATGATTGCTTATACTCAGAGCTCCATCTCATAGATAGTGCTATAGAAAGAAAATTCCTATTCTCTCGACTCTTCTTTTTTTTCACCCTTTGGTAACATCCAACCCCTAAGTACCTGTGGCCTGTGTACCTGTTTGGTCTGTGAATTTTGAGTTTTAAGTATTCCACCCTGAAAAGTGCAAAACCCTTTCTAAACTGGAGCAGAAGAATTTGGCTTCATTATACTTTTAAAGTAGGCTTTGTAAAACCCTTTCTTACTTCCCGCTCAGAATGGCATTTTAGAATATGGATATCTCACACTGAAAAACCTAGACATCTGTATGACCCTTTTAGTGAAAAATCCACCGACTGACCCCTGGCATGGTTTCAACAGTTCAGAAGCCTTTTTCTAGCACTTCTTAAACTAAATTCAACTTAACCTAACTAGTGACTGTGCATGTTTGTGTGTGTAGATGACAGAGGTCAAGAGGAACCAACTTAAGAACCGTGGTCACCTTTTATAAATGAAAGCATTATTGCTGCCACAAGAACCTGACAACATTTTGTGATGTGATGCTGTTAATACTATAAGCCTGAAAAGAGTGGGGACTGTCTTGACACTTAGATTCACTTCCTGGGAAGAGAAAACAGATTCTGATTTAATTATCTTATGGCTGTCTATATTTGGCTATTTTAGAGATGAGACTACTTTTATCATAACAAGAGATTGTTTCAAATCAAAGTAACTGTTTTTTTAAAATACCTTCAATATATTCACTTGGCTTTTAAAAATGTCAGTTTGAAGAATCCCTTAGCAGTCATGTAAAACAATTTTATATATATGTATATATGATATTTATAAATTGTATATATATGGCTTGAATTATTTTCAAAACTTTATAATTATCAGCAGAAAATAGAACTTAGATGGAAAACAGTAACCTTAGAAGGCAGAGATCTAAACTCTGGAAACTTACAATATGTATGTTCTGTTAAAAATGACAATGTTATTGTCCAAAAATAAAATGAAAAGGGCCTTTAGAGTCAGAAAACCAGGACTTGGATCAATTGCATGACCATGGGCCAATCACTTTACCACCCTGAAGAACTGTTGCCTCATTGGAAAAATGGTTATACAGGTTGAGTGTCCCTTATCTGAGATGCTTGGGTCTATAAGTGCTTCAGATTTCAGATTTTTTTGGGTTTTGGAATATTTGCATTCCACTTACCAGATCAGCATCCCAAATCTGAAAATCCAAAATCTGAAAATTTTTGAGTACTGATGTGACACTCAAAAAAAAAATGCTCATTGGAGTATTTTGGATTTCAGATTTTTGGATTTGGGATACTCAACCTGTAATAGCAGTACTCACCTCTTTGAGTTCTTGCATGTTTCAAATGAGCCATGGGTATGAAATACTCAGTGTAGAGTGCACACACATGACCTTGGACAGGGTCACTCCACCTGTGCACACTCAAGGCCTCAGACACTCTTTTTGTTTTATTTCCTCTACTTGTCTTTTCACTGCTAAATCCCTAGAACCTAAAATAGTGCTTGCCACTTTATAAGTGCACAAGAAGTACTTGTGGGAGGCAGGAAGACAGAGGGCAGGTAGGTGGGTTCTTGTTTTGTCTGATTTCCCCAGTATCCGAGTCTCCTGCTCTCTGCCTGGTCCCTTCATATTGATGACTTGGTAGCACTGCCTGCCTAAGAACTTGGTTTCTGTTTCACTCCTGGATTACTGTTTCATGAGTCAACCATCTGGCTCTCAAACACCACAGCTCCCCAGCAAGCCCATCACCTTCCCAGGTAAAGTCCATGCTCCTTAGAAGTCACTCCCACCTCTAAGTCTGGCCAGTGTGCCCTTTGATTAGGCACAGCTATACTATGTAAAGGCAAAGGGTGTCATTATCATCATAGTCAGAAAAAGTGAGGGTTGCAGAAGGTGGTAGTCATTAGTAGTCTTTACCCAATATTTCTCCCCCTTTTCTGGGTACATAAAAGAATTGCACTTCCCTGACCCCTTCTAGACAGATATGGCCACGTGAGTTGCTTTAATGCCAGGTTGTGAGCATGAACAGACATGTCACTCCGAGCATAAGTGTTAAGAGGGGAATTTGCCATGTCCCCTTTGCCTGTCTTGTTGAACTCGGAAGCCAGTTTCCGTGAAAAAGCATTAGTATCACCATTGTGGGGGTAGCACTCCCTTGATCCAGAACAGGAACATGGGGTTCTTCCCAGCTGTGGTACTCCCTTCCTGTTTAGGCCTCACCGGGAAAGTGGGGATTCTACGAGGATGGGAGATCAGGGTTCCATTCTCAGAAGCTCCAGACTGAAGTGCAACATGACCTCCAAGTCCTGATACTGAGAATCTTTCTGATGCTAATACTTTGTCTTTGACAAGTCATTCATGTATGATTTAAGAAAAGAGCTGAACAATTAATAAGAGGGACGATATTTGTATATACTATCTCAGAGATTACCAAGGAGAGGAGTTTTAATTTGACTTCCAAAGTTTGAGTTGGAATTTTACACTTCTAAATTAGATTTAATAATTTTTCAAAGCTTTTGAAATAGGAAATTTACCAAGACCAGAAACCTCAAGTCAATTACATCGAGATAAATGCCAATGAGAGAGGGGAAGAAAAATACATAAGCTTTACAAAAAACAGACTCTTTCACACAGAGATACACACACAGACATGTGATCCATATATAAACCTTTTCTACTAAGCAGAATAGAAACCAAATTTTTTTTTATTACATTAATAAATAAAAAGAAAAGGAAAACCAGATTCAATGCTAGGCCATTCCAGTTTTGCTCCAGCCTGGGTCTCCTAAACAGCTTCAGGTGACTTCTGTGGTCTTCCATCTCCTATTTGAAAAGCGTGTTGTTGAACTAGATGACACCTACAGCCATGGAATTCAGAAGCCTATTGTCACTTTAAGGTGAGTGGGAACACATTTTGTTCTAGCAAGAAGACCAATTTAAATTAAACTGGAACATTTTGAAAAAAAATAAGCTTATTGATTCACTTGTGCCTGACTCCTTCAAAACATCTTTTGAGTCAGGTTATGACAAGAGACATAAAAATAAAGTTAATAATAACATTGAATGCAAAAATTAGGTTCCAAGAAAGTACAAGAATGCGAATACACTTGCTGAAAGGGAAAACACAGCTGTGATTACATGGCAAATGTGGCTGTAGGTTTCTTGAAAGTCAAAGTCAATGCAATAAAGTTTACCCGTGACAGTTGTATAGCTTTTAGGAAAGCCCAAAGTTTTCCTAGTGTTAAAAGCCTTTTAAAAAGACTGTCCATATGGTACATTTTTAAAAAGAAAAGAAAGGAGAAAAAGAAAGAAAACCTAAAGAAAAAAAATAAGCAATGTCTCTGAATAGGCAATTCACAGCAAGAGAAACCTAAATGGGTAGTAAATATTAAAAGATGTCCAAACTCTTTCAAAATTAGGAAAATACTAATTAAATCATTGATAAAGTGTCAGTCTATAATCATCAGATTGACAAAAACTAAAAAGTTGCATAACATCAAATGCTGGCGAAGATATATAGAAATGGAATCCCTGATACCTTGCTGGTGAGAATATAATCTAACAGAGCTATTTGGGAAAATAATCTCACTGAGTTTGCTGACATTTAGTATGGATACACCCAACAATCCACCAATTCTACTGCTAAATATACCCTCCACAAATCACTCAGGTGCTCAAGAAGAAGGTGTGTTCATGTTCATGGCAGAGCTATTACTGTTAGTAGACTTACCAATGTGTGAATAGCATGGCATATGATGGAATGTAAAAAGCAATCACTTAGACTTATATGTAGCATCATGAATAGATCTTTAAAAACAGTGTTGAATAAGAAAAATTAGAAGATACTTATGCCACAGTATCATCTATGTAAATTAAGCACAGTGAATGCCAAAATTTTTCACATCTTCTCTGTGTGTGTGTGTGTGGTGTGTGTGTGTGTGTGTGTAAAAGGTAGAATGGATGAACATATAATAAATATTATCTATTTCATATATATATAATAAAAGCTGACTATGGTTGGAGGGGGCTGTGAGATTAGAGACAGAAGATAATAAAGAACAAAGTAAAACCAAAGTAAATGAAACAAAATAGAAACATTCTGTGGATTGACGATAATAAAATGTCATGCAGTTCACAATCATCTTAAATTTTCTTATCTAAAGTCTATATTTAAAAAAGTTTTCTGAACATTTAAAAGTTGAGGAAAAAACAAAATTAAGAACATGTGAACAATACTATAAAAACACCAACTCTATTTGAGAGCCTTCATGAAAGCTCAGCTTGAGTCTCATACAATGTGAACTTACTGTAGTTTTAAAGGATTAGTCTTTCTCACTTGGGGACAGAAAATGTAATAATACCTCCTTACAGTTACTGCAGTTGAGGACAGAACTCATTCATTTGAGTTCTGTGTTAGTCTGTTCTTGTGTTGCTATAAAGAAATACCTGAGAGGCTGGGCACAGTGGCTCACGCCTGTAATCCCCACACTTTGGGAGGCTGAGACAGGCAGATCACCTTAGGTCAGGAGTTTGAGACCAGCCTAGCCAACACGGGGAATCCCTGTCTCTACTAAAAATACAAAAATTAGCCTGGCATGGTGGCCCATACCTGCAATCCAGCTACTTGGGAGGCTGAAGACAGGAGAATTGCTTGAATCCGGGAGGCGGAGGTTGTAGTGAGCCAAGATCGCACCATTGCACTCCAGCCTGGGTGACAGAGCAAGACTCGGTCTAAAAAAAAAAAAAGAAAAAAAGAAAGAAAAAGAAAAGAAATACCTGAGACCGGGCAACTTTACAAAGAAGAGGAGTTTAATTCTCTTGAGGTTCTGGAGGCTGTACAAGCACGGCACCAGCATCTGCTTGGCTTCTGGGGAGACCTCAGGGAGCTTTTACTCATGGCAGAAGGTGAAGCAAGAGTAGGCATGTCACATGGCAAAAGCAGGAGCAAGAGAGAAAGAGAGACAGTGGGAGGTACCACACACTTTTAAGCAACCAGATCTCACAAGAAATCACTCACTGTGTTGAGCACAGCCCCAGGCTATGAAGGACTTGCCCTGATGACCCAAGTACCTCCCACCAGGTGTAACTGCTCAATGGATTCTCCTTGCGTGCTGCCTAGACAGAGCTGATTTATCAAGACAGGGGAATTGCAATAAAGAAAGAGTAATTCACGCAGAGCCGCCTGTACAGGAGACTAGAGTTTTATTATTACTCAAATCAGTCTCCCCCAAAACTTGGGGATCGGAGTTTTTAAGGATAATTTGGCAAGTAGGGGCTCAGGAAGTGGGGAGTGCTGATTGCTTGGGTTGGAGATGAAATCATAAGGCGTCGAAGTGAGTTTTTCTTGCTCTCTACTATTCATGGGTGGGATTGCAGAGCTGCTTGAACCAGTTTACCAGTCTGGGTGGTGTCAGCTGGTCCATCAGAACAGAACACAGGGTGTGCAAAATAACTCAAGCCCTGATCTTAGGTTTTACAACAGTAATGTTATTCCCAGGAGCAATCTGGGGAGGTTCAGACTCTTGCAACCAGAGGCCGTATGGCTCCTAACTGTAATTTCTAATCTTATAACTAGTTTGTTAGTCCTACAAAGGCCAACTGGTCCCCAGTTAAGAAGGGGATTTATTATCATCTTTGTTTCAAAGTTAAACTATGAACTAAATTCCTTCCCAAGCTTAGTTTGGCCTACACCCAGGAATAAACAAGGACAGCTGAGAGGTTAGAAGCAAGATGGAGTTGGTTAGGTCAGGTCTCTTTCACTGTCATAATTTCCTCAGTTATAATGTTTGCAAAGGCAGTTTCACAGGCTCCACCTCCAACACCAAGGATTATATTTCAACATGAGATTTAGTGGGGAGGTATATCCAAACTACATCAAGTCCTAATTTATATGGGGTCCTCCTCCCCAGCCCAGGACCCGGCACATAACGGTTACTGAAGAAGTCTGTAGAATGAATGAATTCACATTTTAGAAGCATAGAATTATTATTCATGTAGCTAAACCTTGGGACGATAAACCAAAAATAAAATTCAAAGGCCCCCCACAACCATCTGAATGTACTTCCTCCTCAGCCAGGCGCTCTAAAATTTAACCTGAAAGACTGGTTCAGGCCATGACAGGAAGTCGGGGGTTGGACATGCCTCACAATACCCCTCCAGCATTAACATCAACACAGACCTTAAGTCTGGTGAGAAACATTTACAGTCTATTCTCTCTGAAGCCTGCTACTTGGAGGCTTCATCTGCACGATAAAAGCTAGGTCTCCACAACCCCTACCATAACCCAGACATTCCTTTCTATAGATAAAAACTCAACCAATTGCCAATCAGAATATGTTTAAATCTACATAAAACGTGAGTTGTCCCACCCTTCCAGATCAAACCAATGTAAATCTTACATGTATTGATGGATGTATTATGTCTCCCTGAAATATATAAAATTATATGCCCTTTATAGGTCATAGAATTTGCTCTTGGTGAAATTTCAGGTTTTGGGAGGGAAGGGTGTGTGTGTGTGTGTGTGTGTGTGTGTGTGTGTGTGTGCGCGCGCGCCTATGTGTCTCGTTTCCTAGATTCCTTGGACAGGCATAGCCAGGGACCCTGGTTAAAGATTGATCCTGCAACACAGAAGAAGTATCTACTTAATAATCTAGTTAAATGATATATTCTAATAATTAGAATAAAATATTTAGATCATTAGAACAAAAAATGCCCCCAAACAACCTGACTATCTTAAGCTATAGAAACAAATTTATGAAGTGCCAATAAGTTATATTTGCCTTATATGGACAGAATATTCTTCCCCAAAGACATTGAAGAGTTATAAAGGCAAGTCTGGAAAATACACATTTGCATAATGAAAACTAAAAGGACTTTTCATTTTAAGAAGACTCTTTTGCATAAAAAATTATATCTTGTAAATATATGAAAATGTGTATTTATAAGCTTTTAATCAGATAAATCTTAAGCGACAGAAGTGTTTATAGGTTAAGTGTCAGAATCTATTTTGGTATGAAGACCACTGAGAAAAGAAGATAAAGCATCTTTGAAATTAACCATATAAGCCCCTGGATAAAATAGATTCTAATTTATATAACTTTATAAAGTAAGGGGCATCTTCTAATGCATAATGTCGGGAAAATGTCTTTGTGATTAGACAGCTGGCTGCAAGATGAGCATGCCCAGACACTCAGAGGAAGAGGAATTGGATCATTAGATGGAGCAGAATAGACTGTGCTCAGAAATGACCTTCTCAAGAATTTTAGATGTTGATTACTGTAGTTGAAAGAGCTCCAAGCAGGAAGAGTCATTAATTTTGAAAAAATTCAGTCAATAATGTTTTTCACTTCTTTCAGCTGCTTCACACAGACTAATTATTTCCTTTTTAAAGCCTTGAGTTTTTCTGTCAAATTCTTATGTATAGAATGATAGCCCTTTCCAAGTGAGTGGGGAACCCTCACTTATTGAACCTTGACCCCCCAAATCGGAGTACCTTTTCCATCTTTCCCCTCTACTTTTGCTGTAAAGCTTAAATTCAGAATTCGAATAATTAAATCTAATGACGAAGTCATAATACAGATATCTAGGCTGAAAGTTCTGCTCTGAGTGGTTTATTATTATAATTCTGTATTTGTCTTCAGCCTTATTTAAATCCCTTCTGATGGAGTTTACATCCACTACTTATCATTCTTCCATCCTAATAACCACTCATTTATTCATTCGACAAATATTTGTTAAATGTCCTTTATATGCAGGTTACATGGGAAGTACTCATTCCTAAATATTTTGTTATTTAAACTTGCCGGTTTTAGTGGATGCTGTAGTTGGCGACCCAGATACTCCTTCAGAGCCAAGGTACTCGTTCTGCCAGCTGCTGGAATTGGTGGCACCTGACAGCTCTCAGCTGTATCCCTTCTGGAAAATTGCCTTTGGCCAAAGGGAGCTGCCTCACACGAGGTCATGCTTCCTCCCTGGGCAGACCACATCCAATGTCTGGCCACTGCGGGGGATACAAAGACTCATCCCCACTGCTTCAGTTTGGGCCAGTTCTGAAGGGCATCCCAGCTCGGGACTCCAGCATGCCCATCCCACCCGATCTTTCTTCCTTCATTCTGTCATAGTGGTTTTGCCCAGAGCACACCCCAGTGGAACTCCCCACAGATCTCCATCTCACAATCAAACCTCCATGGAAGCAAACCCAAGTCAGAGTAAACCACAGCCTCACTTGTCATAGCAAATCTTCACAGTCCCTGCTATTTCTATTAATATAATCATTGTTAGTATCCAGAGAAACAATGGATATTTTGGTTACCAACCTAACTTAAGGCATGTGAGTGATTTTCTACATCCAGATTATACTTAGAGAGAGTGATAAGATTAATGCTGTCTGCTAGTATCTTTTGAAAAGCAAACTGAATCATTAACTGGTCCAACCGAATGTTGCCAATTGATGCCTTCTCCATTGACCAACTTTCTGGAAAAAAAAAAAAAGTATAGCACATTAGGCTTTAGGTAGACTTACTGGTAGACTGTTTCACTAATCGGCAAAGCAAACATTGATAACTGGCAAACCATTCACCTGGGAGTCTTTGTTTGTATTATGCAAATGAACTACTTCCTCTTGTCTCAGCTGTATTCTGCTTACTTATAGTGAAGTTTAAGGCTGAGCCAGGAGAGGGCGAGAGCTCCACCCTGGAGGGCCCTTGCAAGATTAAACAGCAGTTTCAGCAGGGGCACTCTTTGCTTTATTTGTAACCTATTGCTACATTGGGTTTCCAGAAATTGTTTACTGATGTTTATTTGTTTGGGAGCATTTTTTGGTTATGTGCTTGAGGAAAATGAGTAAAAATCCAATACCTTTTTCTGTGGTAGAAAATTAAAGACTTTCTTTAACTTTTTTGTTAGAAATAATTATTTTATTTGTGCTGAACTCCAGGGAAAACAGGATATGAAGTCCCAAACCATTTCTGCTTTCTTTCTGAGTATTTAATTCAGTTTATCAAATATTTATTGAGCATCAAATCTGTATGAGGATTTTACACCCTTGGTGTACACGAGTGAACAAAACAGACACAAGCCCTGCCCTGAGTTCTACTTTCTTTGCTCTACTACCCTGAGGGAGAGAGAAGGAGGAGTGAGGGAAGGATGCAGAGATGATGTGCAACATATTTCCAGGTTTTCTGCACAGGCCTGCTTTTAATTATTCTGTCCTGTTCTAAGAACACATAACTCACTTATTTCCTTAGATTATATGGTCACTTTTATTTTGACTACCCAAACGTGATCTTTGGTGTAAATAAGACTGAAAATTCTCACCTCTTATTCATCTGAAAATATTGCTGGGGAGATGAGGGGCTGAAAGGTGAAGGGAGGGAACTAGTATTTATTGAGCCTTTAGTATACTCCACGTGCTTTACATGACATGCATTTAATCTGCACAGTCAATCTGCAAGTTGGATATGACTTTTATCCCTACTTTATGTATGGGAAAACTGAGACTGAGAGGTTGACTAAATCACTTTGCAGAGACCACACAGGAAGTAAGGCACTGACCCTGAACTGAGCTCAGGACCCCTGCCTTCTCCCTTGCAGTGCTGACTCCGCTGGAGTCTCGCAGGTAGAAGTATCACGCTTCTGGTCTGCCAAACTTGTCAGCATACCTAGAGCTTGAGAAAGAATTTTTTTAATTCAATGAACACTTATGCAGGTCTTGAAACCAGTGTGCTTCAAAATGAACTTGAGCAATAGAGCCTCCTGGGCCTAAGAAATTCAGAAGAAAAGTATTGCAAAGATTTGTGTAATGGTTAAGCCTTCCTTCATGATGATAGCCACAAACCTCCCCAGAGGTAATCTGTTGTGGCTCAGATTCTTCTATAGAAGCTTCTCCCAAAGAATGTACACAAGGTTTTCTGTGTATCCTACCCATCCAGCCACTTCTCTCCCATATATCTTTGAACTGGGAACAATTCCACACTTAAATAGGGAAGTGTGATGAGAAAAGACTGATGATAACAGGTGAGGCTGCTCACCAGCGGCTGCCTTGGTGGTCTGGGAAACTTGTTTTGGAGAAGTTATTTGAACTAGTAATTTATTTATATTAAAAATGAACAACTCTGAAGACCACTGTAGATTTATATTGCTTTTATATTTTAAAATTTTGTGTTCTTTCTCCTATATAAAATTTAAGGCTAAATATCTGTCTCTAGGGAAAAGAAGTTATTCAGTCATACTGGAAAGGAATATGAAAGGGAAGGCTTGAACTGTAGTTAGTCAGATACTTAAATCTGCTGATAGCATGTGTTCATTACTCTTCAATCTTAAAGTTGGAAAATTAATGAATTTTCTGAAGCCAAAGGAAGGAGAACTTTTGTTTTTCATGGGAGAATTAAAATATTAACATCTATACAATATTATTTGTTTACCTTTATATATCTTGATTTGTTCCACAAAGAATTTGGAGTGGCTTATACGAATTGTTAGCTCAACAGTGGGATAGATTGATGGATAGAGATATAAATAAAAATTAGTATCATTGTATGATTTTTGTTATAGTGTGCTATGCAATTATTGACATTAAGCTGATATTCCTAAAAGCAGAAGCAAAGAGGAATACTGTATATTATGTCACTCATATTTAGTCCTGAAAGAATAAAATTCTTCAGTGAAGCAAAGATTTTCCTGACACTTAGGTCTGACAAGGACATTTTTTCTGATATGTTGTAGCCAGTGTTTTTCGATGACATTCTGACAAAAAAGTGAAGGCAGGTGTCATGGGAAACTTTTTAAAATTTTCCCTAAAAGCAAACTGAGGATATAATGACCAAGTCCAACTCAATGGAAGCAATGTTCTGGATACATTAGAAAGTGTGTGGTCAACATACACAGCTTGCTAGTAGACTACCTTAATTTCCAGAGTAAGGATACCAAAATCATAGCCCGTGGCCCAGCAGCTTCCTCACCCCAACTTAGGATGTGTGGATCCATCATAGAACTGTTTTCTGCTTAGACAAAACTAGGCTCAGATCCCTTTCAAAACAGTGCTCTTGGTCTTCACTACCAATTGATTAGAGATGGCAAAAACTGAAGCCTATTTTTCATCATGGGCAGAACCCTCTAGGGCGTCAATATGCACTTCAAGAGAGAGCACAGGCCTCTGAAGTTATACACACCATTATCTCTGTAGGTCTCTCTAAGTGTTTTTCCAGCATGGGACTTCAGAGCTTTCAATCCACGGAAGAGTCACCGTCAGGAATGCATTGACCACACATTCTTTAAACACTTTCTCTTTAATATTTCTGTCAAGAGCTTTCACTAAAAGGTGAGCAGCAAACAGTTCAAAGACATGTTCTCGCAAGAGTCTGGGCCCAGTGTTCTGTGCTGTTAATCAAAGGCAGGGCCATATGAACTAAAAGATGAAAGCACACCATCCACCGACACACTCTTTAGAACTTAGAGCCTCTCCCAGGCTGGCACCTGGCATCCACCTGCACCTGGTGAGGTTGGGGTAGAACCTCTGCAGGACCAATCAAAAATACTTCCGCAGTGTCTACTGGGTGTCAGAAAATGAGGATATGGTGTTGAACAGGTGCTTGTCCAGAATGGCTCTAGTCTAATATTTACACTATAATTAGTTACTATTTGGGTCTTTTTGTTTGTATTTATTTATTTTTATTAATATACAACAGTTGTACATATTTTGGGGGGATATGTGATATTTTGATACCTGCATACAATGTGTAATGATCAAATCAGAGTAATTGAGATATTATCACCCCAAACATTTATCTTTTCTTTGTGTTGGGGACATTACAGTTCTTTGCTTCTAGCTACTTTGAAGTGTACAATAAATTTTTGTTAACTGTAATTTCCCTAGTATTCTATCAAATCTAGAACACATTCCTTTTATCTGACTGTACTTTCATACCCCTTGACCAACATCTCTTCACCCCCACTAATCACTATGTTTGTTATTTGCTGTGAAGGATAAGGATGGCTGGACTTGTCCTTAAAAGTTGGCTAAGTAGGCCGAGGTGGGCAGATCACGAGGTCAAGAGATCGAGACCATCTGGCCAACATGGTGAAACCCCGTCTCTACTAAAAATACAGAAATTAGCTGGGCGTGGTGGTGCACTCCTGTAGTCCCAGCTACTCAGGAGGCTGAGGCAGGAGTATCGCTTGAACCTGGGAGGTGGAGGTTGCAGTGAGTCGAGATCATGCCACTCCACTCCAGCCTGGGCGACAAGAGCGAGACTCCATCTCAAAAAAAAAAAAAAAAAAAAAAAAAAAGTGGGCTAAGTATCTTCCAAAACACAAATAAAAGAACAAACATGCTTCTGAAATTCTCACCAACTATACCAAGTATACGGTATTGATTTTCATAGTCTCTTACAGATTGATAGTCATCTTATTAGTTTAGGAATAAATAAATATATTGTTTATATTATGAACAGTTCTCTATTTATCTTGCCAGCTTAGGACTATAGAAATATGTTCGTTATGACTGTGGTCATAAAATGGTTTTTTGGTGGAATTCAGAGAATAGATTACTCAGACAATCATCATAAGTAGATTCATTAAAGTTACTTTTAAATATTTAATAGTTACCATCAGATAAATCCACAAATGGACAACTTTTAAGGAATTCAGTGTTTCATAATTTTACGATTGTTAGAAGCATCCTATTGCAATGGGGACAAAAGTGTGTGGTGGCTGTCATCTGGTGCTTTCTATTTCTCCAGAAGTATGAGAAACCTGCACTGAAAAGAAAAAGAAATGTCAGAGAGTTGAGGAGAATGGAGCATATAGAAATTATTGTGATTTGTCCTCTTTACACAAAAGCAGAGAAAGCCTCTGACCACTGCCTACATTGACTAATTTAGTGCTTGAAACTTTTAACCACAAACAGATATCCAAAGTGCACTACCCATGTGAAAGGAAGACTGTAGGGTCAGACTGTCTGGATTTGGGTCCAGCTCCTTCACTTACTAACTGTGTGGACCTGAGCACAGATCAGTTTCCTTACCTGTGTGAGGGAAACCCTGTGCCTCAGTTTCCTTATCTCTATATTGAGGTTAGTAATAGTCCTTACCTTAGAGAGGTTTTTTAAATATTAAATGATTGCGTATGTAAATGCTTATAATAGTACCCGGCAAACAATAAGCAAGCATTTGCAATCATGATTTGAGGTACCCCAACAGCACAAGACACTAGGGCTAAAATGAACATTCAGAATAAATGACCCCAATGGAAACAGAAAGAATTTTTTTAAATAAGAAAACTTTCAGAAACTACAACTTAATATTACTCAATTAGTTTTCACAGAACATTGAAAGGATATTGCAATCACAATATAAGAATATAAATCGGGCCGGGACCGGTGGCTCACACCTGCAATCCCAGGACTTTGGGAGGATGAGGCAGGAGGATCGCTTGAGCTCAGGAGTTCAAGACCAGCCTGAGCAAGATAATGAGACCCCCTGTCTCTATAAAATAAATTCTTTTTAATTAGCTGGCCATGGTGGCGCATGCCTGTGGTCCCAGCTACTCAGGTGGCTGAGGCAGGAGGATCCCTTGACACCATGAGCCAAGATTGCGCCACTGCAGTCCAGCCTGGGTAACAGAGTAAGACCCTGTCTCAAAAAAAAAAAAAAAAAGAACAGGAGCAATCTGTTAACAAGATAGTCAAAGAAAATTTATAGAATAAAAAGAAAAAGACAAATGTCAAATACATAGACCAGTTTAAGGGACCCACAGCAGACAGTCTGCTGCTCAGCAATACCAGCTTTCTCTTCCTCTTGTGCCACAGCCAGACTGCGTTTCCCAGGCCCCCTTTGTAGCTTGGGATAGCCAGTGGAACCTGAAAAGGAGTATGTCTCATGCCCAGGCCTGGCTGCTGAAACTGTCCACAGTGCCATTCCGTGTTGTGAGGCTGTGGTGCAGTTATACGGTGGCAGATGTTTTTGCAGTGGCTGGGGGATTCTTTGTGTGGAAGTGGCAGAGTGGGGGCTGGCAGGTGGGCAGAGGTGTCAGTCTGAACCATCAGTGCTGCTCTGAGGAGCCTGAACTTTGCCTCGGGGCCATGGGGATCCACTAAAGTCTGTGCTATGTGTAGACAGGGGTATAACAAGCAGATGTGTTAGAACATTCACTAACTAGAATATTCTGAGAATTTCAGAACATTCACTCCCTTGGCTGGGGGAGGACACTGAAGAGGCCAGGAGAGGTGGGCATGGCACTGAGGCTGGAAGCAGTTAGGAGGTTTTGGTAATCACCAGGTGGAAAAGGATCGGGCTTGAATTCAAGCAGTGTTAGAGGGATGAAAGGGAGAGATGGATGCCCAAGGACATTGTAGAGTCAACTGTTCTGTTGGGTGTGGGGAGTTGAGATGCCACAATTAGAAATAAATGTGGATACAGGTCTCATCACATTTGGGGATACATCATGACTTTGGGTGCTTATGCTCATGGCTGTTATTTTCTCTGAGAAGTTAGAAGATTTTTTTTTAATTTGGTTTTGTGTTGTTGTTGTTGTTGTTGTTGTTGTTGTTGTCGTTTGAGACAGGGTCATGTTCACACCACTGAACTCACCCAGGCTGGAATTCAGTGGTGTGATCATGGCTCACTGCAGGCTTGACCTCCTAGGCTCAAAGGAACTTCTCACCTCAGCCTCCCAAGTAGCTGGGACTACAGGTGTGCACCACCACATCCAGCTAATTTTTTTATTTTTATTTTTTGGTAGAGACAAGGTTTCACTATGTTGCCCAGGCTGGTCTTGAACTACTGAGCTCAAGCAATCCTCCTGCCTCAGCCTCCCAAAGTGCTGGGATTACAGACATGAGCCACCATGCCCGGCCCAGAGGACTGTTATCAGCACCCTCTCCACCGCCACATTCTATACTCTGTCCATCCCAAACTATTGGTTATTTCATTTATTGCTGCCCCTGTAGGTACTATTGCTCTGTCTGAAATATGCACATCCCCTTGACAACCTAGAAAGTTTCTAAACAGCCTTTTACCTACATCAAGTCTTCTGGGAAGGCTTCTCTCACTTCAGAAAAGCCTGGCTGCACCCCTCTTGAGCCTTTTCTCTCCCATGCCCTCTCCCTTCTGGTGGCACTTATAAAAGTGGGGTCACCATGCTCACGACCTCTTTACAACTAGACAGAGAGCGTCTGATGGCAGGTAAGGATTTTTTTTTTTTTTTTTTCTTGAGGCAGAATCTTGCTCTGTCTCCCAGGCTAGAGTGCAATGACGCCATCTCGGCTCACTACAACCTCCATCTCCCGGGTTCAAGTGGTTCTCCTGCCTCAGCCTCCCGAGTAGCTGGGATTACAGGGGCACATTACCACGACCAGCTAATTTTTGTATTTTTAGTAGAGACGGGATTTCACCATGTTAGTCAGGCTGGTCTCAAACTTCTGACCTCAGGTGATCTACTCGCCTCGGCCTCCCAAAGTGCTGGGATTACAGGTGTGAGCCACTGTGCCTGGCCGGAGGGATTTTTTTTTTTTCATCCTTGTGTTTCCGATGACTAGCCAAGGGCCTATGACAAACAGGTGCTCAGTAGACATTTGATGAATAAGATAATTCATTAATGAGAATAAGGGACAGGAAAAAGATGTGGATCTTGAAGTAGTAGCATCCCCACCTCCATTCTTATGAGAATAGAGGAGCTAACGAGCAACCCTGAAAGGACCAATAGCATTGAAAATTTGATAAAGTTGAAAGCAAAAAATACATACATTCCACACAGTTGTATGATTCCTGTGCTTTTTGTTGCCTCAAATGCTTCATTCTCATGATTCTTTATCTTTTTAAATTTTGTTTATTGATTTTTAGACAGAGTCTCACTGTCACTCAGGCTGGAGCGCAGTGACGCGATCATGGCTCACTGCAGCCTTGACCTCTTAGGCTCAAGCATTCCCCCAACCTCAGCCTCCCAAGTAGCTGGGACCACAGGCCTGTGCCACCACACCCGGCTAGTTTTTTAATATTTTTTTGTAGAGACAGAGTCTTCCCATGTTGTTCAGACTGGTCTTGAACTCATACGCTCTAGCAATCCTCCCGCCTTGGCCTCCCAAAGTGCTGGGATTACAGCACTGAGCCACCGCACCCAGCAATCCTGATGATTCTTAATCTGATTTTACTTTTATTTTATTGTGTTGCCTTCTCAGCAAACACTACACTAAACTGTGTAGCAACCAAAGTAACATCAGATTAAGAATCATCTGATTACAAACTTTTATCTCAATGGAATATTTAGAGAAATGGTGTGTAACCCTGTATCATGTCCTGTGGTAGAATCTGTTACAAGAAAACAAGACAATTGTGCTCCTTGTGGATCACAGATATGCTCAAGTTCTAGAATACAATTTGCATGATCTTGTAAGTAGTGCAGATCATGACTTGCCCTCTTTACATCTTTAGTCTTTAGAAATTCAGCCAGATATGGGAGTCTAAGAATCCTTCTAACCTTTGGAGCTCTTCTCTTCTCCTCTACCTCCCTGTCCATACATGATCCAGCTCCATCCTGCTACTGTCCCCTTGGTCCGGTGAGGAGACTCATTCACCTAAAGGTTCCCATTCCTGGGAGGGTGGTGGATGCTGTCATTCTTCAGCTTGAAATCACTACTAAACAAACCCATCCCTACCATGGGAACATGAATCCCATTCATGGCATAACTTCCGTTTGTTATTATGCAAATATTTTCTACTTCCAATAGAGTGAGGAGAGGAAGGAAATACAGCAACAAAGGAGGAAGAGAACCCTATCCTGCCATGGGCATGTTATGAGCTGTGTCCTCCAGGAGACTTTAAGTTCATTGAGGGAAAGCACCCCACCTTCTTGCTCCTCTCTATCTCCAATACCTAGGAGAGTACCAGGCACATTCAACAATATTGCTGGTTGAGTGAATGAGGAAATGATTGATTAAACAAATGTGTAACAGCAAGGCAATGTTTGCTGCTGCTGTGGTGGTTGTCCCAGTATCGGCTGCAATACAGTAGGAAACATGGATCTCAATGAATGCTTTCTGTAGTTAATGCTATTCATACAAGATTAGTGATGCCAGACGGGAAAGCAGCGACCTGATGATCCGCATCCACTCATTTGCAGATTGGGTCAGAAGTCAAGAGGAGCATGGAGTGCAAGTGGAGTCTAAAGAGACTCGGTGGCGGCCAGGTGCAGTGGCTCACACCTGTAATCCCAGCACTTTGGGAGGCCGAGGCAGGTGGATCACGAGGTCAGGAGATCGAAACCATCCTGGCTAACATGGTGAAACCCCGTTCTACTAAAAATATAAAAAATTAGCCGGGCATGGTGGCAGGAGCCTTGCAGTTCCAGCTACTCCAAAGGCTGAGGCAGGAGAATGGCGTGAACCCGGGAGGCAGAGCTTGCAGTGAGCCAAGATCGCGCCACTGCACTCCAGCCTGGGCGACGGAGCGAGACTCCGTTTCAAAAAAAAAGAGAGAGACTCGGTGGCTGTCACTCCCTTCCCACGTCCTGTAGCAAGGCTTCAGCAGCAGCAGCATTTCTTCTTCTTCTTCTACCTTTGAATAGTCCAGTTCCCATTTTGTGCATTGGTTTAAAAGTCAGAAAAGTAAAAACGAATACAAAAAAGCAACATATTGAGCACTGAACTACCTAAATCAAAAGCATATGGTAGTTGTATAGGAATTGTTATTTTTTTCCCCGTCACTGGTTTTGGTTTTTCTGCCTTTCATTGTATGAGAATAAAACACTTTCACAGAGCAATTGGAAAGTTCAAAATTGCTAGGCATGAAAAATGATTTTCATTTTTAGACAGATGTGATTTCTTCAGAAGCCATTTATATCCAACTGCTGTGCCTGTCTTTGGGAAATTTAACTTAAAAAAAATTGTAGCCTGATACAAGACACGACAGCTTTCTGTACAGAGCCTTTGCTAAGCCTTCCTGCTTGGATTCAAAGATAATAACTATATGGCCTACAAATACCTTGCGAAAATAGGTATTTTTTGTTTAACTATACCTGAAAAAATATAACTAGATGTGCAATTTTACAAAGAGATGACAAGTTGATGTTTATTTTACGGAAGAGCTGGACATAATAACTTTGTTGTTGTTACTTGGTGTATATGTGTGTGTGAGTGTGTGTGTGTGTGTGTGTGTATATATATATATTTATTTATTTACATATAGGGTTTGGTTCTGTTTGGGGCATCAGGCATCCACTGAGGATCTTGGAATGTATCCCCCATGGATAAGGTGGGGGCTACTGTATGTCACAAAGTTCAGTGGAAAAATCCCAGTGGGTGAGGAGTCCAGACAGAGGAAACAGCCCAGCAGGATTCGTTAGTGACTGATTCCAATTTTAAAAAAGTTTATGTGATAATTAAGCAAATGAATAGTCATATTTTCCAAATGTGAGTTTTTAGCTTGCCATTGACAGAAAAAGAAGCTGCAAAAAGGGGAACCACTCTTACATGCAAAATAATAGAAAGAAATCTCAAGATAACCTAAAAATACAGGCAGGTTGAGTTCCTGAGTGAATGCTGACTAGGATCCACAGTGTTTGCACAATAAGTATTTATAAATCCTTGACATAAGTCACCATGGTATGACCGAATAGCAAACCAATACACACACACACATTTTCCCTTTTGAGAAAACTTTAGGGTTTTATTCTGATGCCTCATAGCAGTAAAATGGTTTTTTGTTTGTTTGTTTGTTTGAGATGGAGCCTTGTTCTGTCGCCCAGGCTGGAGTGCAGTGACGCAATCTCGGCTCACTGCAAACTCTGCCTCCTGGGTTCAAGTGATTCTCCTGCCTCAGCCTCCCGAGTAGCTGGGATTACAGGTGCCCGCCACCACGCCCGGCTAATTTTTGTATTTTTTAGTAGAGATGGGGTTTTGCCATGTTAGCCAGGCTGGTCTTGAACTCCTGACCTCAGGTAATCTGCCGGCCTCCACCTCCCAAGTGCTAGGATTACAGGCGTGAGCCACCGCACCCGGCCAGCAATGAAATGATTTTAAGAAAGTAATAAAACAGCACGAGGGGAAACGTGGGGGTTGGAACTCAAATGCTCCCTTAAGGGTCACTCACTCTTCAGCCACTCTTCAGACCTTGGCCTTTCAACCCTTCCAGTCAGCACCTCCTGGAGCTGCCCCAGGAGCAAGAAGCCCTGCCTCTACCCTGGGATCCAAAGCCCATAATTATTCCCTGGGAGTCTTTTCGAAATATCTGACTATGATGAAGATAATATGTGTCACCAGGGTTATTCTTGTATTGAGTGCTTAGCATGGGCCAGGCGCTACATTGATAGTTTTAACCTTGTTATCCCATTCACTCCTCACTACAGCCCTATTTCTATACAATTACTGTATGTTTCTTATTCAGTTAAACATTGCACTTCATAGAACACTGCATTGTTCCATGAAGTGTCTGGGTGCAGTGGCTCACACCTGTAATCCCAGCACTTTAGTAGGCCGAGGTAGGAGGATAACTTGAGGCCAGGAGTGCAGCATCAGCCTGGGGAACAGAGTGAGAACTTGTATCTACAGAAAAATTTTTAAAATTAGCCAGGTATGGTGGTAGGTCCCTGTAGTCTCAGCTATTTGAGAGGGTGAGGTAGAAGGATCACTTGAACACTGGGGGTCAAGGATGCAGTGAGCTGTGATCGTGCCACTGCACTCCAGCCTGGGCAACAGAGCAATACCCTGTCTCAAAAAAAAAAAAGCCAGGGGTTGGGTGGGGAACAGAGGCACTAATTTTCCCAGGGACACATAACTCAAAAGGGTTGATAAGTTAGGCTGCTTGTGATAACTATGATTAACCCTCCTCCAACTGTGACTGCAAAAATTCAACAGCTGGAGTAGCACTCTTAGAGTGACCTCTGTTCTTATCAAGAAACAAACAACTTTATACTCGTTGGTGAGAACAGAGTGGTAGTTTTCTTGGGGACATGGAAAAGAGAGTATTAATGAAGAAATGAGAAATGAAATGGTGCTTCCCATGGAGAGAAGAGAATGCTGGAATTTCAAGTGCTTCTTGGACTTTTTCTAAGAGAAAATTGGAACAACTCATTTTCTGTTCTTTCAAACACAATTTAGCCCTGCTCTGGCCCTAGAAGACAAACAGGATGCAGGGGCTTTGCTAGTCTCCCATAGTTGCTATTTTCCCTGTAATCAAAATGGCAAGAGAAGAATACTTCATAAAATGAAGATGTAGCAAGAACTTACTGTCCATCATTAGGCATTAAAGATGGGGTAAAAGGAACTAATACTTACAGAAAGCTGAGTAGCATTTCTTGGCCTCAGTGTTGTCATGGTCTAGTGGAATGGACTGAGTGGCACAGGAATACCAATGTAATCAGTAAAAGTGAAGTACAAAGAACTAGACACACAGAGGAAAGAACAACTGTCTCTTGTCTGGAAGCCCAAGGAAATCACCATTTAGAGATTACATATGAACCAAGCCCTCTACAAAAGGGTTCCTAGGCATCCATGTCAAAAACAGACAGATAAAAAAAAAATTACCAATACATTTGATGCAGAACCAAGGTTGAGAACTACTGGAAGAAGTTAGAGAGTGAGAAACTGGATTTTGAAGCAGTAGCTTTTAGGCTCCCTGAGACTATGGAGCACTTGATTGCTGTGGGCCAGGTGTGATGGAGAAGGCTCCTATCAGAGCAGCCGCAATAGGGATGGGAAGGAAGAAACTAAAGACACAGGTGCACTTGACAGGAGGGAGAGGATGCAGAAAGGGACCTGCTAAATTGTGAACTCCCGAGGGTGGGCACTAACCTATCTCTCCATCCCAGAGTACCCAGTACGTGACTCACACAACATGCCAACAGAATAGATACTTGTTGAATAAATAATTGAACTGGGTAAATATATTTTAAAAATTTGGAAAACTGGGCAGCTGGGGAATAGAGTATCACCAAAACACAACAAAGAAATTCGGAAGGAAAGATGTTTAGAGGAAAAAAGTGAATTCAGTCTTAGACCTTTTCAGTTTAAGTAATTAGACATAATAATTTGAAGATTCAAACATCTGAGAAGTCTGTCTAATGTGCAAAAGAAGGTCAAATCATAGGGCCCTCCTAAATTCCTATATTTTGTCACCCCCTCCTATTTCATTTGTATGTGACCAGGAGACTAAAACATGCATTATGCTCCCAACAGGCTAAATCTCTTCTGGGATCCACTGAATGCCACTAGAGGGTCTGCTTGAGAGAATTCCTGATTGAATGACAACGGCGCTAAGAACAGTAAGTCATGGTTGGGAAGCAGTAAGGGAAGAATGGAGCCCAGATATCCTAAATTAAAATATAAAAGGCTATCGTTATTAGGCATGTACATCTAAATTTCAAAGTAAAAGGGCAACATCCCACTACGCCTCCCGAATCCAGCACATTCCACCTAACACACGCACACACACACACACACATACACACACACACACACCCTTCCCTCTGAGGCAATTAATGGACCCAAACTGACTTTTTTATGGAACCATAATATAGAAAGAAATGCCTGTGCCGAAAATGTCAATGCACAATAATTTATCCGAAATCAATGCTCTATTCTATGTCCCCAAGCTCAGCACTAACATTGTAACCTCTTAAATGTGCCTTGTTGTCTGCAGCTTGAATTCCTTTGTGGTTTCACATACGTTATTTGGATGAAGGCTGAAACTCTCACACACTGGTTATTATAGACTGTGCAGTTGAAATTAATAGAATAGAGACGCCCTCTGTCTGATGACTCACTATTTTTCCTCTTCTGACTCATAGTTTTTCTTTTTTGTTTTTTTCACATTATTGATCAGTGAATAGTCTAGTAATCTAATTCATGTGTATTTCAGGGCTAAAAATGGAACACTAACCTTGAATGGGGAAAGGGGCTGAATAATGTTAACATCCAGGTAAAGAACAGGTTAATTCGGAAGGGAAGGGGGAAGAAGGGACTCCCCGGAGAGCAGGAGGAAGGCAGAGGGCCTCGGGGGTAGCTGTTCCCCGAGTGATTAGGTACTTATATCATGTGCTCTGTCATATCCAGGAAACAGGAAAAGAAAAACAATCATGGGAAAAATATTAATACCATACAGAGGAGAACTGTGTTTCAATTACCTCAATTCCTATGATCCTTCATTAGTAATGGAAGATACATCATCCACAATAGAGAAAACATAAGTGCCTCAGAAATATAAAGTTGTCTATTTCTCTGAAGTCAAAATGACATTTTTGCTTATAGCAGAAATGTCTACTAACTTACAAATGAACCATCTATAACAATTATTTGTTTAATTATATGACCCTCAGTTACTAACGTGCCCTGGACACTGTAGCTTCTGTGGGTTCCTCAGAAATTATCCTGAATATTATAATCTGCTAAGCTCTTACATCATACACCAGGACTCAAGTCAGACCATCAGTTCTTTGACACCTCTCTGTCTTCAAATCATCTTACCAAATACCTGACCATCTTACTTCCTTAGAGCCTGAGGCTGTACCAGTCCTGGCATTCGTATAGAGCATTAATACACCCACACAGCGCCTTTATTTTTCTGTGCACAAGTGAAGATAAATACACTTATGAAATTAGCAGTTTATGGCCATTTCCAGCATCCACTTGCTGCTCCCTATCTCTTACATCTCCCTTCCCAGCCCCTCTGCCTTCCTGTATTCTCTCCCTCTATTAAAACAGCCACAGATCTGATGTCATCAGTTTTTCTTTGATGGAGACACTTTCACCCCAAATGCCACCTCTTTCAAACTTTCCCATTCAATACCTTTTATCTCTACCTGTAAAATGAAATACTTTGTTTTCTGTTTAGAGTTGAAAGAATTTCTTAGCTAGACATTAAGCAGGAATAACTACAAATGCTTTCAAGATAAATCTGTTACCTTTCAAAAAAAAAAAAAAACAATGATATTAAGCACCTGAAAAAAAGATGGGTCCAAAAAGAAATTACATCCTTGGGCTCCTGCCTTCTTTTCTCTCTTTTCTCCTATCCCTTAAATCTCAGTCAGTCACTTCCCAGTCCTGTGGCTGAGGATGCCCAGGTGATCTGGACCCATGGCCAATTCCATGGCACCTTCCCCGTCTCTACCAAGAGCAGAGGATCCAACTACAACCCGGAGGAGGCCTGTTAGAACCAACTGGGAAGCTTTTATCAAACTATTGTTTCCTCCCAGTATATTCCCCCTTCATTTTAATATGTTCCCACGAGGGGTCATGGTTCTCTAAGACTTATCCTCTACCACCCTGGTGAAGAATCAGGGCTCAAAGCTTGTTAGGGGAGGAACGGAAGGAGAGATGTTTGTGACTGTCCTGTAGCCTAGTAATCACACGGGAGCACTTCAGATGGACAATCCACATTCAACTGGCCTTGTATCAGCATCCAGAACACTCAAGATAGTGGCAACAAAGAGACACGCAGAGACTTTTCACAGACCGGGAAGGGGAGAGAGAGATAGAGACCTGGCAGTGTAGAAAGACATCAATAGATCCCTGAACTGTGGACATATTCTCTGTTGAGGGCTCAAGTATTAACAACATGCATGGACGTCAATATGACCATGCTGATTAAACAATAGTTGACCCCGGAATAATGTGGCGATTAGGAGAACCAGCCCCAAAGGGTCACAATTCTGTTTAATTTTTGACTCTCCAGAAACTAAACTACTAATAATCTACTATTGACTGGAAGCCTTACTGATAACATCGTCATTGAACACATATGTTGTATGTTATATGTAATATGTATTACATATTGTATTCTTACCATAAAGTAAGCTAGAGGGAAAAAAGTGTTATTAAGAAAATCATAAGCAAGAGAAGATATATTTCATTAACTGGAAGTGGAGTGGGTCATCATAAAGGTCTTTATCCATATCCTCACGTTGAGTAGGCTGAGGAGGGAGAAGAGATGGGTCTGGTCTTGCTGTCTCGGGGTGGCAGCAGCCGGGGAGAGGCAGAAGAAAATCTGCTTGTAAATGGACCCGTGCAGTTCAAACCTGTGTTCTTCAAAGGTCAACTGTATAGTGCATCAGAAAACCTGTTAACATAGACAGGCAGGTAGATGCTTACTAACAAAGTACAACAGAAATAGACTAAAAGTTTGGTTGCTTAAAGTAATTTAAAAGTTTCGTTGCTAAAAGTTTGGTTGCTTAATTAGGAAAGTGGTGGCAAGGTGGCATAATTTTTCCACCTCTCCAAATCACCCCATGGAAACAGAGCAACTAAGATAGCAAAAGCAAGACCTCCCAGACAACATCTCCAATAAAGCAGCGGGAAAACACATCCCTATAAACCTCCAAATATGTGTGGGTTGTAATAAACTACTGGTGAGATTAAGACCTGTACAGTGTCTTCAACACATCAGAGGAAATAAAAAGAGGACAAAGGGACTTCTGATGGCCCCAAGAGGCAGAGAAACAAAAACAGTTCACAAGTATCCACTGTAAGGCTTGGTGGGCCACTCTGGGAAGGGCAACTGAAACCCCTAGAGTCCTGCTGCCTCCAACTTGTGGGTGAAGACAAGAGAACCAGCTTGTGCTGGAGGAGCCTGTGCCCCATGGACCCTAAAGGGACCCTTAATAGCCATCTCCTCCACAGCAAAACCCCACATTGAGGAGAAACTACTGGAATAGAATCCAAATTGAGCAGGAAATAGATGATAGGAGCAAAGGAGGCAAAAGAAAGAAGACGCAGATGCAAGTGGAGGGAAGAGCAAAGAGCCAACAGATAGCAGATACATACTTGTAAACACATCCAAAAATAACAGAAAAGGCAGCTCTAAATCTCTAGAGCTAGGAAGCTATCCTGGTTCACTCTCCTAAGAGTACAAGAAAACTCATCTCACTTAAACATTAATAAAGAAAAAAATGGCCATCGAATCTACCATAAAGAAAAATGATTTGAGGAATGTAATGTCTCTGCAGACAATAAAAGCATGCCAGAAAGATTTGCAAACAAAACAGAAGAAAATTTAGCCTAATATTTTAACTCAAGCTGAAAAAAAAGATAGCAGCTTTTAAAGAACAGCATAACCCAGAATTTTAAGAACTCAAAAAGAAGCTAATTTGAAAAAACAAAGACTTCAAAAGGAGTTTATAGAAATAGAAAGATATTAAGAGTTGAAGGAAAAACTTATTCCAAAATTTTAGACTACACTAGAAGAAATAAAATAGTGAATGGACACCACAGAAAGTTCCTTAAGAAAAATAGAAAAGGAAAGAATGAATATTTTTAAAATAAAAAGATTTAAAACATACATATGAAAAAGGCATAGAAAATAGGAATAGGTGAACAAATGAACATATAATAGAAGTTCCTAAAAAAGAAAATCAATGTAATGAAAGAACAGATATCATCAATTATAATTCAAAGACTGCTTTTCTGACATAAAAATACACTTGCCCAACATTTGAAAGGACATACCTGGTAAAATTGGCCCAGAATGCACTACATATAAAAGTCTACTAAAACTATTGACCTTTAAATAAAAAGAAAAAAGGTTTTTTTTTTGGCACTAGTTAAAAAGTCAATATCCCTTATAAGAGAAGGAAAATCAGATTGTCATCAGACTTTTTGACAGCAATGCTTTATGCCAGAAGACAATGGTATAAAATATTTCAGAAATATTAAGGAAAGCAGATGTGAGCTAAAGATTTTATACCCAGCAACATTGATTTTTAAATACCATGGTCACAATTCTTAATAAACACACAAGAACTCAGGGAGTAATGTTCCTATGAGCCTTTCCTGGGGAATTTATGGAGACCAAGCCTCGGAAAACCAATATGACTAGAGAATCATCGACAATAGAACTGGCGGTGAGCATTAAGTAGACACTTTTTTGTATAACTCATAATGCCTGTAGTTTACAAGGGAGAGAGTACAAAATGTGATGGCCATTTTCTCTATATACAATTAACTGTCAAAAAATGAGGAGGGGCATAAACTGGAAAGAGAATATAAAAAGTAGAATAAGCTCTGTGATTGCCTCAAGGATATCAATGGAGAATAAAAACATATCCGTTGAAAATAGATGCCAGGGAACAGGGGAGAAAGTGAAGAAGGGGTTATTAGCTAATTTCAATTTTATTCATAGTAGGATGGGGAGAAAAGTAAAAATGGGACTAAAGGTATTATTTACAGATATTAATAAAATTATAGATTATATGAAGATGTTAATAAAAAGGGCTCAGAACAAAATAGCACAAACATTTCTAAATACAAAAAGAGGCTGGGTGCAGTGGTTCACACTTGTAATCCCAGCCCTGTGGGAGGCCGAGGTGGGAGGATTGCTTGAGCTCAGGAGTTCAAGACCAGCCTGGGCAACAAAGTGAGAACCCTATTCCCTACAAAAACATTTTTAAATTAGCCAGGCACAGTGGCATGTGCCTGTAGTCTCAGCTGTTTAGGAGGCTGAGGCAGGACAATCCCTTGAGTCCAGAAGTTTGAGGTTGCAATGAGCTATGATGGCGCCACTGCACTTTAGCCTAGATGACAGAGCGAGACCCTGTCTCAGAAAGAAAACACAAAACAAAAAGATAGTGAGAGAGAGAGAACACATGCGCACAAGCAAATAATGTAGGCAAGTGCTTCTCAGACTCTGTAGTGAAGGGCCACTTTTCCCCCCAATAATTTGTAAGCGACACTTGAAATATACAAAATCATATGCTTGAATTTAGTGGCAATATCAAATTACTTTAAATGTTTCTAAATGTGTTTTGTTGTTGTTGTTGTTGTTGTTACTTTCTATTCACAAGTCATCATAGCTTGGTAGCAAACAGTTCATGGAGCAGCCTTGATATTGACCACATAGGAAAAGAGTAGAAATGTAAGGCAATAAAGATAGAGGTAGTCACGGGTATATAGATGTGACGATGTTTGCATGCTTGTATGGACGGAAATACATGTAACAAATATGACAAAAGTGATGCCAAGCATTTGGATCCTAAAAATAAATTTACTGATTAAATTTACATTTATAAAAAGATTTCCAGATTACCTAACAAAGCAAAATCCAACACTCCAGGTTATATACATATAAACTTTTAATAATAATATATATGTTTCTTTCAGGTGGAGAAAAGTCTGTATAGTATGCTACCAATTATCTAATAAAGGAGACGGGATAAAAAAATACAAATATATATCAATTTTGTATAATTTGTATACAAATTATATACAAATATATACTAATGGACAGATAAATCACAGCATTTAAAAATAAAATATTTAAAGGTAGAGGAAGGAAATAAGATTGAGGAGACAGGGAGAAAAACTAGACTTGTTTTGTAAATTTGACTTTAGAGTCATGTAAAACTTTGCATTATTACAAAGCAAAATTCAATTTAAAATAAAGTGATTCCTGAATATCAAAAGTAAAATAAGACTATTGAGCCTGTCTGTCCAGTAGGTGGCAGAACAGCACCAAAGGGACTATTCCCAAGTGACCGTAAAACACAGTAATTTGCCTGTTTTAGCGGAATGTTATCATAATGACAAAAACAACTGCAAAGTATCTTAAGCTGATTTTTGTAATCATTTTGCTAGTGGTAGTCTTCTATTTATTCGAGACTGTTGCACATGTGTATTATGAATACAGCAAATGAATAATTATATTCATGTCAATAAAATTTGAAATTTGACAGGGAAAAGGACACTGTAAAAAAAGTCCTCTACTTGAATTTGAATAGGAAACATCATGAATTCATGATGAATATTATTTTATTAAAATACATGTTTTCTAGCTTTGTTCTCTGAAAAGACGGAACGTGCTCAACCCTTCACACACAGATAATGTTCTCTACATACCATTTTCCACTAAAAGGAATCAAAGGCTCCCTGAAGAAATAGCTGATTACAGGTCTGTGGAAGGAAGTGTACAAGACGGACCTGGAATATCATAAACTGCTTTGGTGATATCAGAACTCTGCAATTAAGTTAACTCTGCAATGAACTGAGGCACATCAAATATTAACATTCATGAATTCCTAATAATACTGTTAAAATAAAATATTATTGATCATCCTTGGAAAATGCAAGGAAACCAAAATCATTATTTTAAAAACTGGCAAATAAAAGGAAGAGATCAAACATTTTTTCTAACTTCCCTATGCATATTATTCCAAGTAACCAAGCAGTTGATGAGATGTTTCTCTTGATAAAAGTACTCCATCTAATAAATGAAGAAGGAATTTTAAAATTCTAGTATTGCCATTTTGCAACCTTTAATGAATTATTGGGTGTAGACAATGGTAATCAATGACTGCCAACATCACAAAAAAGCCACCAGACATATGCTTCTATATGGAGGTACACACCACCACCTGTGGGGTATTTTGGCCAAAAATTGAACCTCAATCTGATGATGTCCCTGGGTCTACTGTATTCAGTACTAATCCCATGTGGCTACTGAGCATTTGAAATGTGGATAGGCCAAATTGAGATGTTCTGTACACGTAAAATACACACCAGATAGCAAAAACTTAATATGAAAAAAAGATGTAAACTATCTCAATAACTTTTAATATTGACTACATACATAATATTTGTGACATATTGGGTTAAATAAAATTATATTATTAAAATTAATTTTAATTTTAATGTTTTCTTTTTTTAAATGTGTATTTTAAAATTTTAAATTATATTTGTGGCTCATATTTCTATTGTATGGTGCTGTTCTTAATTCTAACTACAACTTACAGGAAATACACTGGACAGAGGAACATGTTAAATGACACCTTACAGGAAATACACTGGACAGAGGAACATGTTAAGTGACACCAGAAGGATAGAAACAGTAAAACTCAGGCTTTAGAAAACTCTGCAACTTATATTTCTAATCCAATTTAATGGTGGAGTCAAAGTTACTAAAAATTTATAAACATGAGCACTGTAATTAATGTGTAGTGTAGTCCTAAACATCAATATCTGCAAAATCATAGATTTGATATCTCAGTTTCATTTTCACTATTGCTCAAATAATGCATAACAATAAAAAGCCTATACATTTGCATTGGCTAAAGTAATTTATCACCAGTGGTATGTGAACTGCACCATGGAAAACAGATATATTTTCAATTTTTCAATCTTTAATAATCTGAAAACTTGATTCTCTCAGTTTATTCAGATAGAGGAATACATAGTTATGATTTCTATACTATTAGCCTTTTTTACCAATATAATTAATTTTAATAATATATTTTGTTTGACATATCAAAATATAAATTTCAACATATACTAAATATAACAATTATTAATGAGAAATATTACATTCTTTTGGCTTTGTACTAAACATTTGAAATGTGCTGTACATTTTTCACTTATAGCCTATGCAATTCAAATGCTATATTTTTATTAGGAATATTTAATCTAAATAGATATCTTAAAATTTACATTTGAAAAAAATAGATTCAGATACCTAAGTTGTTACAAGCCTACGTAAAAGTTTTCAATGACTGAATTGAGTATCAATCAGTTTTAAAATTTAAATCAGTGAAATTAATTAAAATGAAATGAAAATTTAGAAACTCCATTTCTCAGTCACGCTGGCCACATTTCAAGTAGAAAGCCTTTGTTTTTAATTCACTTTGTCCTAAAGCTGCAAGTAGAATTTCTACATCTTATCAGAATAGACTTGTTTAAAATATTTTTCAATTAAAACATAATACAAAGCCACTTAGATATGTAAAATTTAAAAATTCTCCCTTTTCTCTCTTCCATCTTTACTGTTTTCCCCAAATTCAAGATCAAATTAATAAATATATTTAAAATGTTTCGAGCTTTAAAAGTTAAGTATTGAATTAGGCTTACTTAGACTTCACTTGTAATACAGTATTTCTTACATGTCTAACATAATAGGTGCTCAAAAATATTAGGTAATTTGCCTCCATTTATTAGATCAGGAATTATGTAATAGTATCTAAACTTTTACTTTTGCTTTTAGCCATTTATGAAAAAAAATCATTCCAGCTTAGCATGCTTTAATATCTTATTGGGATAAATAAATAAATAAGATTAAATATCTAAATAATTTACAGAAAGATATCTTACATTCTCTATAGCAAAACACTGATGAATACAGTGTATATATTGAAAGTAAATCTTGGTGGGTTTTTTTTTTTTACTCACGTTGCACCAAAGCGAGAGAACACTAGGGGGCAGTGTGGTTAGAGCAGAACTCTCAAGAGGCTTGGAAAGGAGCGCTGAAATCACCAACAGCTGGTGCGATAAATGGGGTCTAATAGCAAGAAAAGAATGCATTCGTTTAACTTTACTTTGTGAAGTTACGTGGACTATATGCATATTATTCACAAGGTCTTGGAAGAGACGCTTTGTTCAAACCCTGAGCCCATAAGCTTAGGGACAAGCTCTTCCTGGAAAGGTCTTTCTTACGGAATTTTCTGTCCCAAAGAAGATACAAGAGAGTAGAGCATTGCCAGAAAGTAACAATTCATAAATACTAACCCCAAGTGCCCGTATAATATTTAGTTCCTACCTCATTTTAACCTTCACTTGTATCCACCATTCCTTTTATTTTCTTCTATTCACCCAGGCTTCTTTGCAGCACAGTCATTTTAAGAATATTCTGAGAGCATCTTAGCTCTCACTCCATTTCAGCTCAGTGAATTCTAAGGCAACAAAGGTGTATTAAGTAATTAATCCATAATGCCAGCCACTACCTAAAAAAAGGATAAGGCCAAAGCTAAAAAAAAAAAAAAAAAAATCAAAAGCTAGGAAAACTTATTAACATTTTCTAAAATTACATTGTTGTTGTCTATTTTAAGGGCATGAGTAGTGACTTTATGCTACATTTTGCAAAAAGTATTGAGCATAATCTATAGACACTTAATGTATGATGATGTAAACATTTACACCTCAGACTCAGAACAGGCAGACAGCTAAGTTCTCTCGCTTTTTAAATATGCAATGAATTTTCTAATAGTCAAGTAACAAATCTATTTCTCTTTCTCTTTTAGAAAATTAGAATCTATATGTATTAAAGAGCTGTGCTCCAAATTGTGAGTCTGGCCTACTTAAATTTGAATAAATCATTCTAGAGAGTTGACATTATTTAGTTTTGAACAACTCTTGAAGTCTTTTTGGACTTTATAATTTAGCAGCAGGTGGTTCTGGTCATTTTAAAAGTCCGTAATTAATGTAACTAATCCTAGTTGGTGTTTAGTCATCTCTTCAGATCTTTTGTACCTGGAATTTCTATAGCCTATTTGCCTGAAATTGTATAAATAATAAATGGTTTGCTGTCCTCTATATAGTGGCAAGCATCCAGGTTTCTGCAACTCGAAATTTCAGCTCCTCTCAGCTTCTATCAGGTTTGAGATATTTTTAGCCCCACTCTGTCAGTCAGAATCCCATGAAAGAGAATCCCATTAAGAGAGTTGAGATGAATTTAGAGAAGGGTCTGTTTATAGAGCAGGGAGCAGGGTTAAGAAAATACAGCCAGAGAGGCCGAGGTACCCAGAGACAAGCACAGTGGGAAGCCCTCGCCACTCTAGGCCTGAAGAGTCAGATGAAGGGAAGGAACGGGGTCCCCAAGCCGATGGGCACTAGAGCTGTGGACAGGCTGCCATCGCAGAGGGACAGATTGCTGCTGAAACACCAGCACAGGAAGGAAATGGCACAGAAGGACCCAGAGCTGTCTCCCCCACCCTCGGCACCCCAGCCAGGGCCTTGCCTGGATCACCCGGTGCCAGGCAGGGAAAAGCCGAGCACTGGGGAAGGTGGCCTAGGAAAGGGAGGGTCACAGGCCACTGAACGTTCTCACTCTTAATAAACAGAGTTTTACGCTTCAAGGGGGTCTCTGTGGTTCTTCTTTCCTTATCTTTTTACTTCACTCACCACATTCTTACCAAACCAAAAGGAAAACAACAGTGGAGGGAAAGTCTTACACATGTCAGGCTTTTAGACAGAACCTTTTATTCCTCATCTCATATATCTTTTCTGCTCTATAAAAAACTAAAACTTTATCTTCTCAACATCTCGCTATGATAAGCTTTTAAGTGGGTCTTAAGCCCACTTAAAAGATGCTGCACCCTGATTTTGTTGCTGCACCCTGATTTGGGGAAGCTTGGTCAGTGATCCCATGAGAAGGGAAACTATGAGAGATTCATTCTCTCCTGAATCGCTTAGGAGGTCCCATTAAAGCCCCTGCTAAACTCGTCATCCCCAGCCTGGACCACGTTTGGTTAATTTCCAGTTTTTCCTTTCCTTGCAATAACCTGCTTGAAACTCCATCAGGGAAAATAAATAATAATTCAAATGCAAAACGCGTTGTCACTTTTATAAAATATTGCTCTCCTTGCCCCACCCTCACCCCCTCCCTTTCTCCCCTTCCTGATTTTTACTGAAAGGAGGAAAGACAAGGAAATCTCAATGGTTTCATTCTTAGCACACATTCTAAGTCTGTCATTAAATGACCGCTGATTTTGTCACATACATATGGACAAAACTCTGTAAGAAAGCAATTGATTAAAATCAATGAGAATTTGCTGCGCTGAAATGGAATCAGTGAATAAAAATTTATTCTGTTTCTTTTCTTTTTTCTAAGAGTCCTCTCCATTATTCAAAAGAAGCCTGTCTTATCCTGTTTCCAAACTCCTTTTCCTTTTCTTTCCCCTATGCTGTTGATTTCCTACCTTCTTCCCACGTGAGTCGCCGGTGCAAGAGGGGGGTTCCTGCTTGGGTACCCACATCAGTAGGTTTTGTCTCCTCATCTGCTTGTCTTCTGAAGATAAATCGTTGGCAGAACTGGAAAAAAAAAATCATGGAATGGCTTTTTTACATTTCTGCCAGGGGGAGGCTATTTTGTAATCTTTTTGCAGCCTTCCTATGCACAACCCAATCCCAAGCTGACTTGATTATCTCCTTAACTGTTAAGAGCAAAATTTAAAACTGGATTTTGTTACCTGCCCCAGGAGCAGATGCTACATTGCTGAGGTGTCTTGTGAATTGCCAGCGTTCCTTTTCTTTTACAGACAGGTCTTAAAGGTCTTCCAGGGACCCCCTATTAGCCAAATAACCTTGATAGTTATTACAGAGAAATTGTAATTCTTTTTGAAAGTATTTGTGCACTCATCCATGCCAATATTTATAGATCAGTTGATTTTTCCAGGTTGTGTAAGTTGCTAACAATGGAACTCCATTTATTTATTTATTTATTTATTTAGAGACAGGGTCTGGCTCTGTCACCAGGCTGGAGTACAGTGGCATAATCACGGCTCACTGCAGCCTCTGCCTCTCAGGCTCAAGTGATCCTCCCGCCTTAGCCTCCCCGTTAGCTGAGACTACAGTTGTGCACCACCACACCTGGCTAATTTTTGTAATTTTTGTAGAAAACAGATTTCACCATGTTGCTCAGGCTGGTCTGGAACTCCTGGACTCAAGCATTCCACCCGCCTCAGCCTCCCAAAGTGTTGGGATTACAGGCGTAAACCACCGTACCCAGCTGAGACTCCATTTAAATAGGTGGCTTTTATGTGAATTATTAATTTTGATAAAGAGAAGAGAAAAGCTGATAGATCAGTGTTTAAAAATCATTTTATGAACTAAGTTCAAAAGAACAACTAGGGCCTGCAGACTTCCCTACTTTACAAAGTAGTGGCCTGGCCAAGGATGTTCCAAACAAGAAATCTTTTCAAACGTGCTTTAAATCATTAAAATAGGGGACCAATATGAGTAAACCAATATAATGAGGCAAACTAAGTAGGAGATTTTTAATGAACATTTTCAAGGCACAGGGAAAGAAGCCACAAAGAGTAACAGCATTTTTCTGCACATACTGTCTTATGAATCTAGATTCATCTTGTTTATTGTGGAACTATGTGATTGGGTTAGCCATCAGGGGAGAGAAGTACTTTATGATATAAAAGCTCAGTCTCCAGAGATAAAAATCTCTTCAATTTGTCATTTTTCAAAATATCACAAAGAATCCATGTTTCCATGGTCTTCGATAAAGAAAGCGTGTCAAGGCAAGATATACACAAAAAAATAAGTCAAAGTGGTTAGTTACAATGGGATAAGCAACAGCTACACTGAAAAATTCTATATGTAATGCAGTTTTCTTTTTGTGTGGAAAAGAGTAAGACAAGATATGAGATTCCTGGTCTGGAGAGTGGGCGAGATATTAACATATTAAAGCAGGAATGTCTGAAACATGCATTGTGTATTTTCCGCTGTCTCAGCCCAAATCAGGCATAGCTCTGGGGAGAAGGGAGAAGGGCAATACCAACCAGAAAGTATCTCTGTGATTCTTCAGGCTGCTTGGGCAGTCAGCCTCCAGAAGAGACCCCACTCAAATCTGGGTCATCCAGGCACACTGGCCACTCACCACCTCTGCGGTGTTATTTCAAGGATGCTAACCCCAAGGTTCCCACCACTGCCACTGGCCAATATCTGAAATTCCCCTGACAAAGCTTCCTCATTAGCATAAGGTTTGGACTCCTGAAATAAACCAACCATGTCTCTTAAACTTTTCCTTGAACTCTATCCCCCCACCGGAAATACAGAGAGGAGATGAGTAAATACAAATATATAAGAATTCTATTTCATTCTAATCATTTCAATATTTATTGAAAAAGTCTGAGCAAGACATCAGTAAAAAACTATAAAATCTCAGAATGGGCTGGTGCTTTAGAGATACAAGAAATGAGGTCTTTTGTTTTTTGTTTTTTTATATTAATATTCACTTTATTAGAAATTAAAACAAATTTTTAAAAATTTTGAAAAATTACCTATAAAGTTTTATGCTGATTACCTGGGTGACAAAATTATCTATACACCAAACCCCTGTGACACACAATTTACTCATGTAACAAACCTGCTCATGTACCCCTTGAACCTAAAATAAAAGTTGGAAAGGAAAACTAATAATAAACTCCATTAAATCTTCACATAAATAACATACATTTTAGAAAAAAATAACCATTTTGCCAAAAAAAATTGAGTGGTTTTATTTTACATTTTTATAACTAATAACTGGTTTAATAGAAGGCAGCTAAATTCCTATATCTGCCTCTTTATTCACTCTGTTGCATGTACTATGTTGTCTTGGTCAAACTGTAGAAGGCAAATCTGGCTTTACATACGTATATAATGTGAGAAAGGAGGAGTATTTAATAGCACATATATTTCTGGTTATTCTTTTTTTAATACTTAACCAAAACTCAACAAGTAGTAATTTCTTTTTATTATTATTATTATACTTTAAGTTTTAGGGTACATGTGCACAACGTGCAGGTTTGTTACATATGTATACATGTGCCATGTTGGTGTGTTGTACCCATTAACTCGTCATTTAGCATTAGGTATAACTCCTAATGCTATCCCTCCCCCCTTCCCCACCCCACAACAGTTCCCGGTGTGTGATGTTCCCCTTCCTGTGTCCATGTGTTCTCATTGTTCGATTCCCACCTATGAGTGAGAACATGTGGTGTTTGGTTTTTTTGTCCTTGCGATAGTTTGCTGAGAATGATGGTTTCCAGCTTCATCCATGTCCCTACGAAGGACATGAACTCATCATTTTTTATGGCTGCATAGTATTCCATGGTGTATATGTGCCACATTTTCTTAATCCATTCTATCATTGTTGGACATTTGGGTTGGTTCCAAGTCTTTGCTATTGTGAATAGTGCCTCAATAAACATACGTGTGCATGTGTCTTTATAGCAGCATGATTTATAATCCTTTGGGTATATACCCAGTAATGGGATGGCTGGGTCAAATGGTATTTCTAGTTCTAGATCCCTGAGGAATCGTCACACCAACTTCCACAATGGTTGAACTAGTTTACAGTCCCACCAACAGTGTAAAAGTGTTCCTATTTCTCCACATCCTCTCCAGCACCTGTTGTTTCCTGACTTTTTAATGATCGCCATTCTAACTGGTGTGAGATGGTATCTCATTGTGGTTTTGATTTGCATTTCTGTGATGGCCAGTGATGATGAGCATTTTTTCATGTGTTTTTTGGCTGCATAAATGTCTTCTTTTGAGAAGTGTCTGTTCATATCCTTCACCCACTTTTTGATGGGGTTGTTTGTTTTTTTCTTGTAAATTTGTTTGAGTTCATTGTAGATTCTGGATATTAGCCCTTTGTCAGATGAGTAGGTTACAAAAATTTTCTCCCATTCTGTAGGTTGCCTGTTCACTCTGATGGTGGTTTCTTTTGCTGTGCAGAAGCTCTTTAGTTTGGTCCTTTGTTTTTTAACTTCAAATCAAGACTGACAAGTTAACGTTTGTTTGGGGGATCATTAACACAAAATAGTTGAAGTCTTGGATGGATGGTTAATGCTGAATAAAGCTCATCTGGTCAAGCTACGCATCCTGTTTGGATTCATTTGTCATCCCTGACGAGTTATCATACAATGGCTGTGTGGATACAGCCTCAGTGTGGACACCTCAGTGGACAGGAAGTCTTCCTTCTCTTCATTGACACACAGCCTCCTGAGCCTGCCACTTACCAGCTCTGTTCCTGCCCGTAAAGGCTACAGGAATTAGTGGAATCCCTCTCTCCTGTGCTTTGCCACTTTATTAAAACACAGGAACCCTCAGAACCTTCTGCTTCTCATCCCATGCAGCTTTACTTTCTCACATGATATAGTTACCATTTCCCAACTCTGCTGGACTCACTAAGAAAAGACAGTGCCGTCTGAAAGGAGCCGGGCACATTCCTCAGCCCCGGGCTCAAAACAAACAAGTCCAGTACAAACACATCCCATCCTCCCATCCCACCATATATCGCCATATATCTTTCAAACTTCCTGAGCCCAGCTGGGCATAACACGTCCACCAGCAAGGACGCAAGTTAGGCTGCTCCAGGGAACTGGGTAACCATGGCCAGCAACTCCCTTCCCTCCAGGAGCATAGGGACCGGGTCC
Source organism: Pan troglodytes (assembly GCF_028858775.2). Lineage (NCBI taxonomy): Eukaryota > Metazoa > Chordata > Mammalia > Primates > Hominidae > Pan > Pan troglodytes. The sequence goes on from NC_072415.2 coordinate 26,895,662, forward strand.
TGGGAGGGAGAAGCAAAAGTCCCGAGCAACCCATTGCCTCGGAAGTGCAGCAGTGGAGGCAGGAGGGAGCAGCCGGGCCTGTGATGCCTGCCATAACCTCATGTTCTGGAAAAGGACAGTGACGAGGAATTCATGCTCAGATTTGCATTCAGCTGTTTATCCCAGTTAAGCTACGGCAGTCAGGAGCTGGAGCTCAGGAAATGTCTGAGCACATTTACAGCTACCCGGCGCCACAGCCGCGGACTGGCATTAAAAACTGATTTCCAGGTTTGGTTGAAAGTGAAGAAACAAACATTATAAGCTAGGGGTCCCCAGCCCCCAGGCCACAGACTGGTACTTGTACAGTGCACAATGCATCTTTCAGACATCCTGCAGTACGGGTCCGTGGCCTGTTAGGAACCGGGCTGCACCGCAGGTGAGTGGAAGCTTCATCTCTATTTACAGCCGCTCCCCATCATTTGCATTACTGCCTGAGCTCCACTTCCTGTCAGATCAGCAGCAGCATTAAATTGTCATGGGAGCGCCAACCCTATTGTGAACTGTGCATGCAAGGGATCTAGGTTGCCCGCTCCTTATGAGAATCTAATGCCTGATGATCCAAGGTGGAGCTGAGGCAGTGATGCAATCACTGGGGAGTGGCTGCAAATACAGATTAACATTAGCAGAGAGGTTTAACTGTGCAGAGACCATAAGTCAATTGCTTACAGACGCATATCAAAATCCTGTCAGTGAGCGGCAAGTGACAATTAAGCTGCCTCTGGTGGTAGACTTTATAGTGGCAAGTGAGTTGATGTACTTCAATTGTATAGCTGCATCTAGTGTCCTGAAATGTATGTTTGAGAGAACTTCAAATCCCCATAGGTTCTGGGTTAAAGTCAAGGTGGAATATCCTGAGATTGCAGTGACAGCAACCAAAATGAGATTACAGAGTGAAGTGGACATAAGCAACACTTATATCACTGTCTCCCATCACCCCCAGATGGGACCATCTAGTTGCAGGAAAACAAACTCAGGGCTCCCATTGATTCTACCTTATGGCGAGTTGTATAATTATTCCACTACATATTACAAGGTAATAATAGAAATAAAGTGCACAATAAATGTAATGGGCTTGAATCATCCCGAAACCATCCCCCGCCCTGGTCCATAGAAAAATTGTCTTCCATGAAACCAGTCCCTGGTGCCAAAAAGGTTGGGCACCACTGGTATAAGCCACAGATAAAGTACATACATAGTCTAATGTATAATTTATGAAGTATAGCACATACTGTTAGTCTAATGATTTCAAGATGAAATCCAAAAGTTAAAGACAAAACGCTCTTTAAAATATGCATAGAAATCTGTAATTGGAGCATATAAGAAAGACAATATCATGATTACATTTCATTAAATAGTCATTGTAGGAATGTTAGCTTTGAATAAATTATAACCTCAAATGTATCTAAGAAAATTATAAAAGTGAAAATAAATATCTCTGAACATACACTTTTTAGACTTTAATAACTAAAAATAATTATAACATAGGCATAGTTCTGTGGGTGAAGTGAGTGCGAATACGCAAAGCACTTGGAATGATGCCTGGTACCGAGTAGACCCAATGTAGCTATTTGCTTTTGGTAGACAGATGCCATTCTTTTTGTTAATTGCAGTTATAATTGAATTTTAGAATTTTTAAATAGGATGAAAGATTAGCGCCCATTGAAGCCAGTGGTTTTCTTTTTTCCAAACTTTTTTTTAGTAGCAAAATTCAGTTTTCAAAATCCTTTCTCCAAACAATCGAGGAAATGGGGACCCCAGTGAGTAGGCCTGGAAGAGGAGCTGCTCTGCAGGAAGTGGGGCCAGATTTCTATCTATTAGCAATCTCCCCTTGAGGCAACTTTGGAACCCAGTCTGAACACTAAGCCAAGGCACTCTACCATTTGACAGATGAGGAAAATAAACCCTAGGGAGGTAAATAAACCTAGGGAGGTAAATGCTCTCATTCTCAAAGCTAGCACAGTCAGATTGTTTTCCAGAAAATAATTAATACCTAACATACCTGGAAACAAGCGCTATTTGCAGGGTGATATTCAAGATATTTAACCAGTGTCCAATCAAAATGGCTCTGCGTAGTCAGAGCCTCATCCTGTGTCAAGCATTAACTTTTTAGTTGCTAAATCATAGGACATTTTTGTGGGAGGCAGGGTGTCACCATTGAAGGGTCCAGTATCCGGGGGGCTCAGGACAATAGGTAATTACCAACTGGTATAAAAGTGATTTTAACAAGGTACAATCATACCAGATGGGTAACAGCTAAATGTCAGCCCTGGGCGTTTGAAGATGTCCTCCGCAGGCTAGAAAAAAATCCACGTTGGATTGGAATCCTGCTGAGAATAGCTACACTATAATTGGAACTCTGGAGACTGTATCTGTTCCTTCTCATTTGGTCTTTCTAGAAATCAAAGTTCTCCTCTGGACTCTTCCAAAACATTTAGACATTTACTGGCTTCCAAAAGAAGGAACTCATGGTGATATTGACCATTTTTAAAGAAAATAAAAGCATGAAGCCGAGCATGGTAGTACACACTTGGAATCCCACATATTTGGAAGACTGAGGCTAGAAGATTGCTTGAGGCCAGAAGTTCGAGACCAGCCTGAGCAACATGGCAAGACCCCATCTTTAAAAAAAAAAAAAAAAGTTAAATCAAAATAAAATTTTAAAAAGATGCGAGTGGTTGCTTTGTATTTATCCTTCAAAATAAGTTGAAGGATAGAAAATGATAGCTGAATGCCACTAATTGTAGAAGCTGATCGCCACTAATTGTAGAAGCTGATCTGTGTTTCCATCTTAACAAAAGGATTTGTAAGAATACTTGTCATTTGCTTACACTTATTAAAATAAATGGCTTCTACCAGCAGTCTTGACGCAGACTATCCACCTACATAAGAAACGGGCGATGGTGACAGAAGGAAAAAAAAGAACAAAGCCCTGCCGGGTGCCCCAGTGGGAGAATTGGTATGTTGGATTTGAATGGGAAGAGGGAGGATGTTCCAGAGGTGTGTGGGGAGAGATGGGAATAGAAAATGAGGGACTGTGTTGTTATAAGAACAAGCAAAGCATATACAGACAGCTTATGAATTTGCGCTAGGATGACTTTCCGCTACATCATGGAGTTTAGATTCCCCATGTCAAAGGCAGATCTGTATCTCTTTTGTATTCCAGAAAAGTATTTGCACATCACTTTTCTGGCTCTTGGGGGAGGGAGAGAGGCATGGGAGAAAATTCATTTAAGTGTATGCCTTAAAATGAAGTGCATTTGGCTAATGAGTAAGCAGCTGTTTAGTTAAGCAAATGACTCATACTGGGGTATTTATAGAGCGCAACTATTTTTCAATCCTGTACAAATTTAAAAGAAAGAAGTTTCCCTATAACCCCAAAGCAGATGTTTCTACATTTATGAACAAAGCACTACTGAACAGTAAGCCCGTCCTTCAGGTTTATCAATGCATCTATTAAAACATATGTTAGTCTTCCTAGGAAGTATATATCTCTTCATTGAACAGAGAACACTTATAGAGTATTTATTTTGTTCTATGTTAAAAAAAAAAAAAAAGTAAGTCAAAGGCCCAGGCTTTAAGAAGTAAAGTCTGATCAGAAAGTTATATCATCTGCCCAAAAAATATAGCTAATAATGAAAAGTGAGATTCAAAATTGACAACCACAGGAGTGCCATGAGCTGTAATTAGCTTAACTTTTTATTTGCTTGTAACTTAATAGCCAATATTTTTTTAGAGCTTAGTATGAGCCAGGCCTGGAGCATTTGAGTCCTCTTGTTGAAAAAGTATGTTTTACAAAAAGACTTTAAAATGAAACTGAAAGCAATAACATAAATCACATCAGGAAGAGAGGGAGACAGTATGACACTGGGGATCACGTGGCTCAGAGGTTCTTGCTAATCAAGGTAGAAAGGGGACCAGGATATGTCAGAGGAACTCAAGGAGGCAGATGCATGTGGCTGGTATCTTTGAATAAGGGTTCACACAGTCATGAGATGTGAAATTACCTTTAAAGAATGGGTTAGGATTAGATAAATGCAAGTGATTTCCAAGAAGGGACAATGGCTTGAGCAAAAACAATGAGGGTGGAAATAAGACATAGCTCCTCACTGAGTGAATACAAGGCATGGTTGGGATGGGTCAATAAACCTGTCTGAATGGAGGACATGGGCAGGGGACAATGGTGAAGATTGGGCAGGGGACAATGGTGAAGATTGGTCAGGAATCAAATATGCCAGGGCCTTCAGAACCGGCTGAGCTCTGTGGGCAAAAGAAAGACCCAAACACCGAGATGGATTAACAGGAGAAAGATGAACCTGGGCTGGTGAGACATGCATGCAACAAGGTAGGACTAGGGGCAGGGGATTCAATTAGGAGTTGATTGTGGACTGGCCTAACATAAATAGGCATCAACCAAGGTCGAGGCAGAGAAAATGCCAAAGAAGTGAAAATGAAGGAATGGCAAGGAAAGGGGATGACTGCTTGGCTGTGAGAAGCATTGGGAAAGAACATTAAAGATGGCTTTAGAGTCGCCAGCCTGGGTGACAGGGTGAATGTGAGAGGAGTACATCAGTCTCATCAGAGGAGGAATTATTTTAGACACCTGGAGCTTAGAGTGCTGTCAGAACAGACAAGTGAAACAGTCTCAAGGCAGCCAAAAATGTGCAACTGAGACTTAGTCAGTGCAGACTTGGGATTTCCATTTGAATGATCTAGCACAGGGCAGACTTGGGGTAATTGAAGTGATATGACCTCTGAGACATTGTAGAGACTGAAGCCATCCTGAGTCAGGGGAGACCATTGAAGGGATCTGCCCTCACAAGGGATTTTGGTTTTCTTAGGTCACCATGAGAAGGGACCACAGACTGGCAGCTGAAACAACAGAAATTGATGTCCTGACAGTTCTGGAGGCTGAAGTCCGAGATCAAGGCGTAGGCAGATTAAGAAAAATGATTAAGATCCTGTGTGCTTTGTCTTAGGATTTTCTGATTATTTTTTTCTCTTTCAAAAGACTGCAAATTGGAGAAGTTTCAGAAGCTTTTCCATTCCGTGAGGATCTTTTATTTTCTTTTATCTGTCCCCAAGAGCCTCTTTTTTTCTTCTTCCCATTATTTCTGACCAGATAGGCTCTCTGTGCCTGTCTTTTGTTGGGAAAGAAACCTCTACCACAAGTTGCAGTTTCATGTTCCCGGGGAGCATTTCAGTGGTAACTCAGTCATTATAGGGGTGTTGTCTAAGAACCTGCCTAGCTGCAATGGTCCTGCTGATTCTGTTATCTCTTTAAACAATGCAGTAGACGTTAGAATGGGCTGATGATTTATTTTCCCATTCTGGCAAGTTTTACAAGTGCTTCTTTCATAATAGGAGAGTCTTTTTTAAACAGGGGTAATTTAGATTTGTTTGTTCTTGGAAGGAGGGTGGGGTATGAGGAATGCCATAATCTTACATTATGGTATTAATCATTCTTTGTTCAGTTTGTTCTTTTACAGGTTTAATCTTGCATTCGGTTTTGATAGAGAACATAAAGCATTTTTTTAACCTAATGATGTCTCAGGTAGCGGTGGTACTTGAGATGGCTCATTTTGTACATAACTTCATGGAAAATAGATTCTTGGCACCCCCAACAACTAGTGTGAGCTGGCAAGCCACAGATCCTTGGAGGTTTAGCTGCTTCCTCTGTTAAAAGCAGATACTGACACATAGTGAGTACATCAGGCAAATGAGCTTTATTTGGGGAATGTTGAATTTAGGGTCCTGTTAGAACATACAAATAAATTTGTCCTTATAGCACTGTTTTGAGATTATATAAGTACCTGGCATAATTAAGTAATGGCAATCACTATAATTATCATTATTAATTCAAGGTACCTTTTTCTTTTTCCTGATGGATAACGCTTACATTCTTACAAATACTGAATTAATGAATAAGAAACAAATGTGCATATAATTTTGCTTTGAAATTTCAAATAAGGAAAAATAAATCTAAAAAATAAATATTTTCTATATTCCTTTGACTCTGAAGAACCGCCCAAAAGAACCCTCTAATAAGTATACATCTAATATTTTCTATAAGCAAGTTTTTTGGGAACCTTTGTTCCTGATATGTTATTATAATTCCTCAGATACAAGCAATAGTGAAACCACTTTACTCTTTAGTCATCATATGAAGGTTTTAGTAATTATAGAAAATGACACTTAAGAAAAAAATTCAAAACAAATTTCATAAGATATATAAGCAATGATGGTTCATGTTTTGATTTTTCACCATTCCATCACATTCTCAATTCAAATTTGTAAGTAATTATTAATTACCTAAGTCTGCGACTCACGGTGCTAGAATGTTGTAGAATATACCAACCAGTACAAAATGGGCTTCTTGCCATCACTGAGCTTCCAAACCAGCTGGAGAGAAAAGACTTAATGATGAGGAGAAGAAGGGCTATAAATGGAATGAATGTCTTAAGGGCTTACCATGTGTCAGGCATGTAGATAATAAGAACTTATCACAGGCTATCCCATGGAAACCTCACCACGTCTCTGAGAGGTACCCCCATTGATGTTCAGAGAAGTTAATTACCAGCACCAAATCACAAGTCTGTCTGTCCTGCTCCAAAAGCAAATGCATTTTCTATATTATAGAAAATAATATAGAAAATATTAATTGCAAAGTTAATCATTCACATTGTATCTTGTCAATTCCGTGTCATGGAGCACAGTATGTGTATTGAGTCAAAGGTGATCTGAAGAAGGCACACGTCCATGTATAAGTGTGCCAAAGTAGCTGAGATATGTACATGACATGGAGACAGTGTGACTTTTAGAGATAAACATTTTAATGACAACAAAACCTGCATCCTGAAAAGCAAGGTGAAAATCACAGTGAAAAATGGTTAAGATCCTGTATGCTTTGACTTAGGATTTTCTGATTTTTTTCTTTCAAAAGACTACAAACTGGAGAAGTTTCAGAAGTGTTTCCATTCCATGAAGATCTTTTATTTTATTTTATCTGCCCCAAGAGCCTCTTTTTTTCTTCTTCCTATTATTTCTGACCAGATAGACTCTCTGTGCATTATTTTTTATTAGAAAATGCATTTTACTTTTACCCATCAGGAAAAGAAAGTTAAATAGTAACCAATAATATAATATAAAAAGTAGTCAAGATAACTACAGAAGAGTTGTCATAAGACATTAGCAATGAAAAGTATGTGTTGTAGGAGATCAGAGGAGGGAAGAATCACTAGATTAGGATGATTGAGGAAATTCCTGTGAAAGAGAATCCACCACTATGTTTCATATACATATAGATGGTACAGTATACCATAAATTCTCTATTATCCAGTTTAGGCCATCCTGGGACACCCTGAAAATAGTCAATCAGTCCTTTATTTCAATCTCAAGCGTTTTGTCCCAAGCCATGCAGAATCTGAAGGGCATTGGAGATTTAGTGAGAGTTTTTCTCACCTAGTCTACTCTTTCTCTTGATTGTCCCCAGTGCCCTGTTCTTAGCTATAGAGCCTTCTGGGGCATCACCTGCCATCCCTTTGCGTTGGGCAGAGAACATTCCCCAGAAACTCTGCTCTTCCTTCCCTCCCTCTAAGATCCTTAAATCTTTTTGCAACCTTTTAACTCCCTCACCTCACAGCCCTGCCTCCTACATGTATGGCCCTAGCAGGAGCTGTGGTCTCCGCCAGGTCTGAATCCTCATGGGTCGGGATGAGGACAGAAGCCTCAAGAGTGCAGCATCAGAAGATACTCCTACTTCACATGTGGGCACACAAATCTTTAGTCACTTCTCCCTGTGCTGAGTTATACTGAAGTGTGTCCTTTTCCTTGCTAGCTTTGAATCAAATCACAAAAGGTGACAGTGGAGCAAGTGCAGAGGAAAACTGAGTGTTCTCATCAATAAAATACCCTTTTGTCTGATGGGGGCAAATATCCAGCATTCTGCCCGTATGAAAATACAGGCCTTTGGAGACAAACAATCCTACTTTTTAAATTCTCTCGCATTTTGAAGTTCCACTCTTTCCAATGTATTTGCTAACCATGCATTCTTTAAAAATGAGAATCTATATGAAAAAGAACTAGATCTTGTCTTTAAAAAGTGACCTTAGGGCATAAGTCCAAGAGATCTATTGAACAAGATGGTGACTATAGTTAATAAAGATGCATTGTATACTTGAAAATTGCTACAAGAGTAGAATTTTAAGTATTCTCACCGCAAATAAATGGCAAATCTATAAGGTAATAAATATGTTAATTAGCTTGATATATGTATATGAATATATGATACGTGTATACATGTTTCAAAACATCATGTTGTATACCACAAATATATACAATATTTATTTTTTTTCAATTCAAAAAATAAATAAATTTGTAAAAAGCGACCTGCAAAAATGGTCAGTAATAAGCATATGGACAAACTATCGGGACCCCAGAGAGAGAATAGTGCAGTGAAAATTGCTGAGCGTTTTGGTTTTTTTCCTTTCCGGAAAGGAGTAGGAAAGCTATGTGGCAGAAACACCTGTACATCTAAGCAAAGCTCTGGTATTCAGCTAGGAATTAGGAGATGCCATTCCTTTTGCAAACACATTTAAATCACATTGAACAAAATTACTATGGGTAAAGATGAATATCCCACTTCATTTTGGACACAAATTATTATAATGCCCTAAGCACTTTCTGCTCCTGCTCATCAAGTGCAGCTGCAAAGTCTGGTGTCTCTCCTGTGGCAGAGCCGTCTTCCTCTATGCTCCAGTTAGGAACTGGGCTGCTCCTCCCAGGTCCTGCCACCTCCACCCAGCCAAGACTCACTTGAGGCCGTAGGTTCTGCCTCCAGATAGGCCACGATGCCTGAGATCAGACCCCTGCAGCCTCTCCTCTTCTCCTTCCTCACCATCTCTATCTCCCATTATCTTTTTTTGTTTTTTACTTTTTACTTTTTTTGTTTATTTATTTATTTATTTATTTTTTGAGATGAAGTCTCGCTTTGTCACTCAGGCTGGAGCGCAATGGCACTATCTTGGCTTACTGTAACAACCACCTCCCGCGTAAAAGCGATTCTCCTGTCTCAACCTCCCAAGTAGCTGGGATTACAGGCGCCTGCCACCATGCCTGGCTAATTTTTGTATTTTTAGTAGAGATGGAGTTTCACCATGTTGGCCAGGCTGGTCTCGAACTCCTGACCTCAAGTGATCCACCTGCCTCAGCTTCCCAAAGTGCTGGGATTACAGGCGTGAGCCACCACGCCCAGCTATATTTTTACTTTTAATTGACAAATAATAATTGTGTGTATTTGTGGGGTACAGTGTGATGTTTTGATCTATGTATACATTATAGAAGGATTCGATCAAGCTAATTAACATACCTGTCATCTCCCAATTTATCATTTTTTGTGGTAAGAACATTAAAAATGTATTTTAGCAATATTGAAATAAACATTATGCTTAACTGTGGTTACCATGCAGGATAACAGTTGCAGTGTAATAGTCCAACTGAAACTTTGTACACTTTTACCAACATCTTTTCTTTCCCCATCTCTTCGTCTCCTCTCTAGCCTCACCTCAGATAACCAAATTTCTACTTTTTCTTTCTAAGAGATACGCTTTTCAAAAATCCACGAGTTAATACAGTACAGTCATGTGTCACTTAATCATGGGAGTACATTCTGAGAAATGCATCATTAGGCGAAAACACTGAGTGAACATTATAGAGTGCAACCCTAGATGGTAGAGCCTACCCCACAACTAGACTATATGGTATAGCACATTGCTACTAGGCTGCAAACCTGTACACATGGTACTGTGCTGAAGACTGTAGGCAGGTGTAACACCACGGTAAATATTTGTGCATCTAAACATAGAAAAAAATGGTAAAAATAGGGCTTTATAGTCTTATGGGACTGCCACTGTACATGCAGTGCAGCCTGTGGTTGACCGAAACATTATTATGTGGTGCATGACCATAATGGTTTTGCTGTGCGTGGCTTATTTCATTTAGCATAATGTCATCCAAGTTCATCCATGTTGTGCAAATGACAGCATTTTCTTCTTTTTATGGCTTTGTAGTGTTCCATTGTTTATATATACCACATTTTATTTATTCATTTATCTGTTGATGGACAGATAGGTATGTCTTTATTACTCAATGTGGTCATTTCACCAGAGAGGTGGATTTACATACGTACACTTTCCACATACTCTTCATTTAATTCTTCCTCTAAAACCTCACTAATACTGTTCCCCTTCCTCTGCCTCTGTCCATCAAGATCTGTCCTATACAACATAGTAAATTCCAAGTGGAAGAAGTAAAGTGTGCAACATCAACCCATAAAAAAACTAGGGGGAAAATTGAATCGCCTTCGAAAGTTCTAGAGTGGGAAGAGCTTTGGAACAATAGAAGAAACCATAAAAGTAAGAATCAGGCTCTCTGCTCCTCACATTTGACAGACAGCTACATATTCTTATGCAGAACCAGCCATGTCCCTGAGACACCATGGTGAAGGTGAAGGCCGGAGTAAACGAACTTGATCGTATTGGGCACCTGGTCACCGGGACTGCTTTTCACTCTGGTAAAGTGGATATTGTCACCATCGGTTACCCGTTCATTGACCTCAACGACATGGTCTGCATGTCCCAGTATGATTCCACCCATGGCTAATTCCACAGCACTATCAAGACTGAGAATGGGAAGCTTGTCATCAATGGAAACTGCATCACTCATCATCCAAGGCGAGATCCCACCAAAATTAAATGCGATGATGCTGGCACTGAGTACACTGTGGAGTCCACTGGTGTCTTCATGACCATGAAGAAGGCTGGGGCTCACTTGCAGGGGGTACCAAAAGGGTCATCATCTCTGCCCCCTCTGCTGATGGGCATGAACGATGAGAAGTATGAAAACAGCCTCAAGATCATCAGCAACGCCTCCTGTGCCACCAAGTGCTTTGCCCCCCACCAGCCAAGGTCATCCATGACAACTTTGGAATCGTGGAAGGACTCATGGCCATGGTCCACGCCATTACTGCCACCCAGAAAACTGTGGATGGCCCCTCCAAGAAACTGGCATGACAGCCACGGGGCTCTCCAGAACATCATCCCTGCATCTACTGGTGCTACCAAGGCTGTAGGCAAAGTCATCCTGGAGCTGAATAGAAAGCTTACCGGCATGGCCTTCCTTGTCTCCACCACCAACGTGTTGGTCATGGACCTGACCTGCCAGATATGATGACATCAGGAAGGTGGTGAAGCAGGCATCAGAGGGGACCCTTGAGGGCATCCTGGGCTACACTGAGCACCAGGTTGTCGCCTCTGACTTTAACAGCATCACCCACTCTTCCACCTTCAAAGCTGGGGTGGGCATTGCCCTCAACAAGCACTTTGTCAAGCTTATTTCCTGGTATGAGAATGAATTTGGCTACAGCAACAGGGTAGTAGACCTTATGGTCCACATGGCCTCCAAAGAGTAGCAGCTAGCTGGACACCAGCCCCAGCGAGAGCACAAGAGGAAGAGAGAGGGGGAATCCCTGCCGCACTCAGTCCCCCACAACACTGAGACTCTCCCCTCCTCACAGTTTCCATGCAGACCTCCTGAAGAGGGTGAGACCTAGGGGAGCCCTACCTCATTGTGTACATCAATAAAGTCCCCTGTACTCAGCAAACAAAAAAAAAAAACAGAATAAACATAATTCATTAACTAACATTTCAGCATTTTAGTACAGTTTAAAAATAATAAGGCCAGGTGAAGTGACTCACACCTGTAATCCCAGCACTTTGAGAGGCCAAGGCAGGCAGATCACTGGAGCTCAGGAGTTCGATACCAGCCTGGGCAACATGGGAAAACCCCGTCTCTACTAAAAATATAAAAATTAGCTGGGAGTGGTGGCACATGCCTGTGGTCCCAGCTACTTGGGAGACTGAGGCAGAATTGCTTGAGCCTGGGAGGCAGAGGTTGCAGTGAGCCGAGATGGCACCACTGCACTCTAGCCTGGGCGACAGAGTGAGACTCTGTCTTAAAAATGAATAAAAATAAATAAATAAAATGAGAAGAATCAATCAAAGCTGTTAACAAATCAGCAGAAATGCTGTCAAGACAATTTTTTAAAGAGATTGTATAGCTACTAAAGAATCGTATTGAAACCTGTTAACAATTTAACCTTACCTGTAATCTAAGAGAAATGCAAATCTAAATCATGAGATATATTTTTTCTATTAAATTAACAGATTTAAAAAATGATATGACCTAATCTTTGATGAGGGCATGATGAGAATAGTACCTTTATAACTTGCTGATAATGTTATAATTTAATACAGAGTTTTTGAAAATCAATTTGTCTTGTATATTAAATGCTAAAAAATAGATTCATGCCTTTAACTCCATGATTTCATTACAGGACATTCTCCTAAGAAAATAATGTAAAAAGTCATAAGTACAAAGTTATAAGTACAAATAATTTAACCTCAAATTATTTTCCAAATCAAAAAGAAATGAACAGAGTAATTTTCTCTTGACATAGGTATAGATTTAAAAATTACAAAGACTGCCCAGTAACATGAAGAAAATTAATACTATATAAAAATATGCAGGGAACAGAGAACACCAGAAGAAAACATAGCAGTGGTAAGCTAGGGTGCTGAGAATTATGGGTGATGTTTATTTCATTTTTTCTATTCTCTATATTTTCCTTAATGCAGTTGTTATTATGGTAATATGTATAACATAAAATTCACCCTTTTAACCACTTTTTTTTGAGACGGAGTTTTGCTCTTGTTGCCCAGGCTGGAGTGCAGTGCAACCTCTGCCTCCCGGGTTCAAGCGATTCTCCTTCCTCAGCCTCCCAAGGAGCTGGGATTACAGGAATGCACCACCACACCTGGCTAATTATCATTATTATTATTATTATTATTATTATTATTATTATTGTATTTTTAGTAGAGACGGGTTTCTCCATGTTGGTCAGGCTGGTCTCAAACTCCCGACCTTAGGTGATCCAACCGCCTCAGCCTCTCAAAGTGCTGGGATTACAGGCATGAGCCACTGCCCTCAGCCTTAACCACTTTTTAAGTGTACAGTTTAGTGGCATTAAGTATTTCACATTGTTGTACAACCGTCACCACCATCCATCTCCAGAACCTGTTCATCTTCCCAAGTGGAAACTCTGTACCCCTTAAACACTGACTTCCCATTCCCTCTCCCCCAGGCCATGGTAACCACTATTCTACTTTCTGAATCTATGAATTTGATTTCTCTAGGTACCTCATGTAAATTAAATTATACAATATTTGTGTTTTTGTGACTGGCTTATTTCACTTTGCACAATGTCTTTGAGGTTCATCCATGTTGTAGGATGTGTCAGAATTTCCTGGCTTTTTAAGGCTAAATAATATTCTATTCTATATGTACATCACATTTTGTATCCATTCATTCTTCTTAGGGCACTTGGGTTGCTTCACTTTTTGGCTATTGTAAATAATGCTGCCGTGAGCATGGGTGTACCAATATCTGTCTGAGTCCCTAGTTTCCTTTTTTTTCAGTATATACCCATAGTGGGATTGCTGGATCATACGGGAATTCTGTGTTTAATTTTTTTAACAACCACCAAGCCATTTTCCACAGTTACTGCGTTCAAGGGTTCCAATTTCTCCACATCTTTGCCAACACTCACTTTCTGTTTCTTTCAATCATAACCATCCTAACAGGTGTGAAGCGGTATCTCACTGTGGTTTTGATTTGCATTGCCCTAATGATTAGTGATGTTGAACATCTTTTCATGTATTGATGGGCCACTTGCATATCCTGTTTGGAGAAAGGTCCATTCAATTTCCTTGCCCATTTTTGATGGGGATGTTTGTTTTGTTAGTGAGTTGTATGAAGTGTTTGTTTTGTGTATGTATTTATATATATAATTTTTATTTTTAATTGTAACTAAAAAACACATAAAAGTAACCATCCTTACTTTCTTTGAGTGTACAGTTCAACAGTGTTAAGTACCTTCACATTGTGGTGCAACAGATCTCCAGAAATCTTCATCTTGCAAAACTGAAACTCTGTACCCATTAAATAACAACTCCCCATTTATTTCCCCTTGCCCAGCACCTGGCAATCACCATTCCACTTTCTGTGTCTACGAATTTGACTACTTTAGTTACCTCATATAAGTAGAATCATACAGGATTTGCCTTTTTGAGACTGATTTATTTTTATTTTTTATGTCCTCAAGGTTTATCCATGTATGACAGGATTTCTTACCTATGTAAGACTGAATAATATTCCATGCTATGTATTGCTTTTATATTTTTTATTTATAAATTGTAAAATACTACTCATCAGTATGAATCTTACACTGTCCTCTTCCCTGTTTCAATCACCTAAAACCTCTTTTTTATGTTAGGTCTTTTGACATTGAATGTTTTCAGTGTCATACTCCCATTTACCTGATTAATAATAAGTTCTTTATGTTTCACTTTTAACCAAAGCAGGAACACCAGGGCAATTAGTCCAGTAAAAAAGAAAAGCAAACAGTGGCCATGCTGAGAGTGAAGCAAACCCATGATATACTCATGGAAAAGCTGGACTTTTTCTCTCCTCAGAAAGTGAGATCTTTTTGTGTGAAGAACTATTGAAATCTGAAGCTTCTCTTAGGAAGTTAAAAGTTCTTTTGAAAATATTTAAAAGCCCTGAATTAAAAGATCTTAATACAGTCACACATGCAATACAACTACATTTAGGTCACGGATGAATTGCCTGTAGGACGGTGGTCCCATAAGATTATAATAATGTGTTTTCAAGATCAGGAGATTGAGACTATCCTGGCCAACATGGTGAAACCCAGTCTCTACTAAAATACAAAAAAATTAGCCAGGTGTCGTGGTGGGCACCTGTAGTCCCAGCTACTCGGGAGGCTGAGGCAGGGGAATCACTTGAACCCAGGAGGCGGAGGTTGCAGTGAGCCGAGATTGCGCCACCGCACTCCAGCCTGGCGACAGAGTGAGACTCCGTCTCAAAAAAAAAAAAAAATAAGAAGTGTCTTTACTGTGCCTTTTCTATGTTTAGATAGGTTAGATACACAAATACTTCCCACGGTGTTACAATTGCCTACAGTATTCAGGACAGCCACATGCTGTGCAGATTTGTAGCCTAGGAGCGATGGGCTCTAGCATGTAGCCTGAGAGTGTGGTAGGCTATGCCATCTAGGTCCATCTAAGTCCACTGTACATTCACACAAGGACAACAGCAGCACATGTCTCAGAACATATCCTCATTGTTCAACTGTGCATGACTCTACAGTATTATCTTCTCTTATGTTTTCCTTGTGAACCCTCAGCTGGTTAACATGGATCCCGAGCCCTGGGCCTTCCCCGGAACTTTCTAGCCTAGATCTAGTTTGTCAGGTTTCAGAAAGAATAAAATTCTCTAAAATTGAGGGAAAAAAATTGGCAGGCAACTTGGAAAAGACTCTCAGTTGGCCTGCCAACGACACTGGCAGAAGAAATGTAGTCGAGTTAGAATCCTTCCAGCATGTTCCCTAGGGGATGCTCACACAGGAACCACAGGTGAAATAGGGAAGTCCCTGGCTCCTAAAGCCCGAGCAGGAACCATATACTCCACCACTCCCCTCCTAAAGTGAAATTGAGTCCCAAACCAGGAGTAACAGGAGCACAAAGGTGACGGAGTTCATACAAACTGAGATGAATTGCAGCTTCCAGGACGGAAATGACCAGTAGCTTATTATTTGTTATTGGCTCCAAATAAATCTTACAACCTGATTAAAAGCAAATGTATTGACTTTTTTTTTTTTTTTTTTTTTTTTGGCTATGGCTATTCTGACTATTCTCTTTTACTGAAAATGGTTTTTTTCTAATTAGATAGCAGCAGCCTGAAGGTAGGACCATCTTAGTTTCTGTGTTCCTTATAGAATCTAGGAAATTATTTTGTACATTGTAAGTATTCAATAAATATTGGATTACTCAACTTGAATAAAAACAGCCAGATGATGATACCTTAATAGTCCCAGAATTAAGTTTCTTTGGACAGCGATTTGTTGATATTTTTAAATTAGCTATTAGACACAACACCCTGCAGCAAAAAGGCTTTGCTTACTTGAGCTCACGCTTGTTATCCTTTTGGAGTCTGAAGCCTAATTAATGTAGAATAGAGCCTCTTTTAGAATAAAAGTCCTCTGTCCTACGGGCTTATTCTTTGGGTCTCTAAACACAGATTGGGGAACAGAAAACAAAGTCTTTTGGCTTCAGGCTAGGGATAGGGACCTTCCCGTCCATCTGCCTCTCAGTGTTGCTGGCCAGGGCAGGGGGAGCCAGTGTGATTTGCCCAAACCTCCCTCCCTGAGGTGTCATGTTGCTGTGATGGTGTCACAGGAGTCTCAGGAAAGCTGAGAGCTCAACATAACAAAGTTCCTACGTGGACAGTGGTGCTCAATACTTGCTTCTTAAAAAATAGATTAGTTAGGACTATCTGATGCCAGGGACTGAATCTAGTCACTTAATAATCAGGTTCCCACAGATCTACTTATCTATATCCCAAACACTGTATAATTCTAAAACTATGAGAAAGAAAGAAAGAGAGAGAGAGAGAGACAGAGTGTGTGTGTGTGACTCAACTGCCTCAAACACACCAGGGAAACATGTTTGAGTATAAATAACTGAAGACAGAAAAGACAGAATGAATCAACCAGAGGACTAGGGAGAGTTATATATAAACTGATATAGATAGATATAATTTTTTAAAATTATTTTTAAATAAAGACGGAATTTTGCCATGTTGCCCAGGCTGGTCTCGAACTCCGGGCTTCAAGTGATCCTCCAACCTTGGCCTCCAGAAATGCTGGGATAACAGGCATGAGCCACCATGCCCGGCCTAGCGATATAATTTTTTTTTATACAGGCCTTGAGGTGTTGTATTTTTTATAAGAGGTATTATATAGTTTATAAACTCATAAAAAATTTTAAAACAAGGTAAACTGTAATATTTTAATTGAAAACACTTCTTTAGTTATATCCTTGAAAACTGAAACCTTCCACATTACAGGATTGTTATCTTGTTAGTTGGACACTGTTAAATGACCAAAGCTATTCATGGTCTCCTGATGAGAACCCAAGTAAAGAGTCTTCCCTTAGTTAATTCAAAGGATCCTCCTTTACTCAACTGGACCAGCACTTTACAGTTGCATAAAACCCTGGTTTTGAGTTTTTCTTGTCCCTCAATATTCACTAAGGCTGTCATGAAAATTATTATGCTTATTAATATAAAACTCCATGGATTGCTTAATGAAAGATACTTAAGAATTTGCCAGGTTTAATTTTTATTGCTATTTAGAGAACAAGATTTTCTAAACCTATAGCCCTGTGACTCTTCAAAACCATCAGCCAGGAATTCTTTTTGGATACACTGATATTTCTCTATGTCATCCTTAGCACAGCTTAGCTTACCAGAGGATAGATGGACAAAAGAGTCTTAAAGGTTAAGTCTTGGAACAATATAAAATGCAGTCTTGCAAACACTTGGGGGTGCATCATACCAGTCAATTACACATACCAATACTTTTTTAGAAAAAACAAAAGAATAGAATAGGCAAAATACATTGGACTTATTTACAAAACATGTTTCAGGTATACATGCACACATATGTGATATTATGTCATATATATGTTAGCATACATTTTATAAATGTCTTATGTATGTATTTCCCTGTACATATACTGGTCAGGATGTAAAATTTGTTACTATCGGTAGCAGTCAAAAAAAATGTTAAGCCACTGATTTACAGGACTTAATTCTAAACTAATGGAAAGCAGTTAGCATGAAAAGAACTCCTACCTCTGAAAAGAAATAATAGAAACTACCATCACAAACTGGTCAACAATTTACTGCAAAGTTCTTGCCAGAGGCCAGAGTCTGGTTCATTCTCTAGGTCAATGCTACAGACTGAAAAAGCTGGGTGGAGAAAAGCGACCTTGGGGTTACGCTGTAGCTACCGAAAGAAGGCGGGCAGAGGGAGCTGTTCTTTGGTTGCAATAACCTGGAATAGATGCGGGGTGCTAGAGGGGGACAGATGTGAAACTGGAAGGTGGTTCCAGCTGTCTCAATGCTTGATTAGGCCTTAAATCTGTATTCCAGCATTTCCCACTTCTGGAAATGAATGCATACCTAGCCCAGAGACAAGGGTGGAAGCAGACCTCATAGGCCCAGGATGCAGGGCTCCTATGGGGACCTCAGAACTAGGGCAGGGGCTTATATTTTACTCTTGAATCCCAGTTGATATTAAAGTGGATTTCAGTTCAATTAGGGGGAAAAAACCCTTTTGCTTCCATATTTTTAATGTTAATATTAATGTCAAGATATCTCTAATATGATTTAGTAATAACATATCCTTCGTTCTAAATTTAGTACCTGTTTTGAGAATTAATTGATTAAAAACTAAGAGTAAAACTGTATTACTATTTTGCAGTCTGATATGGGGCAAGATGTTTATCTTCTTTGTTTCTCTTTATTTTTTAGATTTTCTAGAAGATGTACTTCTTGATGAGGCCAACATTTCTCTCTCATGTCCCACACATTTCTATTATATATTTGCTGTAATTTGTAGCACTCACATTTGTTGTAAAATCGCTTTTGACAGTGTATTTGAGTTAAAGTACAAAGGTTCATTACCAAAGCTCTCTTTCTTTGGAGAGCTTTTTATTAGTAGTGCTACAAAATTGATCCTAATGGCTTCAATAAGAATACTGGGACGAAATTGTTTTATTTTCTTTTCCTTTGTTTCTAGTTGTCATATTTTCCTGGAACTCCGAGGTTTGAAAATATGCAAAGAATTCATCTCATTTATTCTCTATGAGATTTAAAACTAAAACTCTGATTATTTAGCCAAAATAAAATTCAATAAAATCATATTGTTATATGAAAGAAGAGAATGATGACAAGGGAAATTGCAGGAGTACAATGGTAGTCAACTCATCTTAAATTTTGCATTTTCATTTTTGTAATACGTTTGCTTCATGTTGCTCTGGAAAACTGTGTTCTGTTGCTTTACCTACAAAGACAAACATCAATCAAACTTACCACTAGTATTAAGCACTGATTAAACGCCCACGTCGTAACACAACAAATCTGACTTCTCTTCGTGTGCTTTCCATCTTAACACACAGACACAGACAAGACTGATAGTCTTAAGAAGGCCCTTTATCAGAAGTATTTAATCCTAGAGTCTTTTCCTTTACATATTCTATTCAAGAAAGGCCCTTTACATGAAACACACTAAAAAATTATATAAGGATCATCGCTGGCTAGAGCCTCCTTAACTGCAAGCTGACAGACATAGAATAGTTGGCAGAAGGAAGCTGGCACTCTTATTAAGGGCCTAATTTTGATTTTGCATAATCTGTGGATAGTCACTACTAAAATAAAATACTGAAGAGCTGCATCTGTGCTAATTTCTTTGGTAGGATTTTTTTTAAGAATAGACCGAAATCGTGAAACTGCTATAACTTGGGCCACAGTTTTTCTGCAAGGACAGGTACTTTTACTTTTTTCTGGATCTCTTTTACAAATAAGGTCTTAAACCACTGTCTTTCTGTGTATATCTATTTTGTTTCAAGAACAAGCACCCTTTTCTCTTTAATATTCTTTTCTTATGGCTAGAATGGGTCAGCGGTGTAATACACTCAGTCAACGCCTAATTGAGTAAAATGTGACAGAACGTTTTGCAAAAACCAGTGGTAACCATAGCAGACCTCACTGTTTTTCTCTGCCACTTAGTCTTCAAGAAGGAATGACTAAAAGTTGTATTTCTTTTCAGATGACAATTATTGGTGTGTTGATTGACTACATGATCATTAGTGAGATTTCTAGTATATTGTTTTTAATAGAATTGCTGTAAAATTTGGCAGATGGAAGTTCGCATAGTTTGACCTGGAAAGTTGAACTACTTCAATCTTCAAATTTTTCCTTGTAAACTCTTTCATAGTAGCAAAATAATCATAATTATCTTTGAATATTGTTAAGGAAAATAGTATTTCTCTTTCATTAGTTAACTTCTTCCCTTTGTTGTCTCGCTGGTCTCTTGCCACCTGCAAAATGTCTTTTAAAAGAAAGTTGGAGAAAGAATGCCGTGTCATTTTTCTTCAAAAGAAATCAATAGTTTTGTTTGTTACCAGGTCCTCTTAATTATTTCTCTTCTTGTTGCTAATTATTTTGATTATTAGTTCCACATAGCTGGGCAGGGACAAGGAAGAAAAAAATAAACCTCCCTTGCATGGTATTACTTATTAGCTGTTCCAATAAAAGTTTGATTGGGTATGATGATTCAAAGTTTTCAGGAAAGGCATTTTCTTTGAATTTCAACTACCTCCACTTGTTCTAAATAATATTTGCACAACTAATTGAATATTGGTTTGAAATCAGCCTCCAAATATTACTGTGTTCTTTCTAAAACTTCATCAAACTGTGATCTGTCTTTTGAAAGCCAGGAATACAATATAAAGATATTAACTATTTAATATATAACTAAAAATATAAAGATGTTAACTATTTAAAACTTCCGTGATGGTCTGTTTGGGTAAAGAGATTGCACAAAATATGTTTTTCAGTAACTTTCTGTGTTTTCAAGTTTTTTTTAAGGTGTATAGTTAGCCATTTTATTCAGCAGGTCTTAGTTGAGTGCCTGCCATGAGCTAATGACACACTGATTAATAGGGATACAAAGGGAACAAGATAGACAAGTGCTAGAAATTTTACTGCATAAAATAAAAAGTGGAGATCAATAGCTGCTTAAAAATGATGTGAAATTGGGGTAAGATCTAGCGTTGCCTTTTAAGATGAAAGAGTATCTTAGCATATTTAAATATTAAAGGAAAGATACTAAGGGTCAGTGAAGGATTTAAGATACAGGAGAAGGAAGTGGGGCAGGGTGAGGTCCCAGTAAATTTATGCTCAGATTAGAGCAGTTATGTCTCCTTCATCTAAACATGATCAAAAGCAGAAAGATGTGATAGAGCTAGTTACATATTCTGGATTAGTGTCAGGACGTTTTTCCAATAACTTATTTTATCTGTGAAGAGTAAGCAGTAAGATGATTTATTGGTAGTGATAAGCAAATAGACAAATGAAATGTTCAAAACAGCCACAGGGAGAATGTGAAGGAGTGCTAAGAAGGGAAGTATGGCTTGCCTGTCGGTGTTAGGTGTCCAATGCAGTTGAGAGGCACACATTTATCCTATATGTGTGTGTGGGGATCAATCTGCATAGTTGGGTGATTTTCTCAGAAGCCCTTAACAGTTATACTTAGTTGTGGAAATACATAAACTCGGATTTTTAAAAATAGCTCCACATAGTCTGAAGCCAAAAGTAGAGTCAAATGCTCTTTAAGACAAAATAACCAAGTATGGGCTTCAGAAATGAAACAGAGAGTGATCAATACTACCATTACATCTGTTTTACACTTTCTCTTTAGAGACTATAATGTTTAAATGGAGCTTAAATGACAGCTCTGCAGAGGACAGCCTGCTCTCCTCCTTACCAGTGGTTCTCAAATTTCAGCAGGCATCAGAGTCACCTGCAGGGCTTGTTAAAACTCGGGTTCCTGGGCCTCAACCCCAGAGTCTGGGATTCAGTAGGTCTGGGGTGAAGCCCTAGAATTTGCATTTTTAATGAGTTCCCAGGTTCTGCAGAGTCTGTTGATCGCGGTACCACATCTTGAGAATCACTGTTCTAAATAAAACTCTGCAATGCCAGGACAAATATCTGCAAAGGTTAAAGTCACTGTGAGCTCATCAGTTCATAATCTATTTCTCATTCCTTGCTGATTCGCTCAGTGCCTACCACAGTGCCTGGCAGTGCCTGGCTGGAGCCCAGCGACTGTTTTGAGGAAGAAAGGTAAGTTAGTATTTATGGAATGCCCTCTACAATGTGGTAGGCACATTCCCTCCACCAATGTAGACAGGCACTGCCATATTTACACAAACATATTAAAATAAGATTAGTCACTCAGCAGTTTGAGCCGGTGGACTAGTCCTTCCTTTTTAAACTACTCTCTTCTCCAGGTTCTGGAGCACCTCACCTCCTGGTTTCCCTTCTGCTTCACTGGCCACTTCTCTTAGAAAACCTGGCTTTCTCCTCCTCCTCCACCTCTCTTGGACCTCAGAACATTGAATGCCCCAAGCAGCTCTTTTCCTGATGACCTTCTCCTCTATTCCTAGATGATCTCATTTAGTCCCGAGGCTTCAGATAACATCAACATGCTGATGTCATCCAAATCTGTTATCTCTAGCTCAGACGTCCCCTCTCACCTCATACTCGTTAACCCAGCTGCCAACTCAGCCTCTCCACTTGAATATCTAATAAACATCTCCAATGTAACAGGTCCAAAACAAAATCCTCACTTACCTCAAGCCTACTTCTGTCCCGTCTTTCCTGCCTCAGTAGATATCATCCCCATATATCAGTTGCTTAAGCCAAAAACTTAAGCATTGTCTTGGATTTCTTTTTTGTGCTATCTTTCCAAAACGCCTTTGATCAGTTTTGGCTCCCAAACTGTTTCTAGTCCGATTTTTTTTAGTATCTCATCTTCTGCAACCAGAGATTTTCTCATCCCCTAATCCATGGCAATAGCTTCATAATTCATTCCTCAGTTCCCACTCTTACCTCCAATGGTTCATTCTCCACTGAGCAGCTGGAGTGATTTTGTGGTAGGGTGAATTAGATCATAACACTTCCCTGGTTAAAACCTGCTAAAGCCTTCCCCCCAACAAATAGAACCAAATCCAAACTTCTTAAGGCAAATAGAGCACTACTTCTCCATCCTCATCTCCTACTACTTCCCCACCCACCAAGCCCTATGAAACTCCAGCCACCCTGGCCCCCTTTCTCCTTCTTGAACATAACAAGCTTCTCCAGCCTCTGAGCTTTCACCCTTTCTAGCTGCTGTTCCCTGTAGTGCTCCCCTCCAACCGCATTAGCGAATGTGGTTTCTACCACCCTATCATTCTGTGTCCCATTTTTATTTTTTTCAGGGCATTTATTATTTAAAATTATTCATATGGTTGTTTACTTAAGTATTTGTCTGTATCTGACAACTACATTGTTAACTCCAAGCAGGCAGGCAGAGATTTTGTCTTCTTAATAGCTGTACTCTATTTTTTTTTTTTTTTTTTTTTTTTTTTTTTTTTGACATGGAGTCTTACCCGGTCGCCCAGTGCAGTGGTAGGATCTCGGCTCACTGCAACCTCCGCCTCCCGGGTTCAAGCAATTCTCCTGCCTCAGCCTCCTGAGTAGCTGGGATTACAGGTGCATGCCACCACGCCTGGATAATTTTTGTATTTTTAGTAGAGATGGGGTTTCGCCATGTTAGCCAGGCTTGTCTGGAACTCCTGACCTCAGGTAATCGGCCCACCTCGGCCTCCCAAAATGCTGGGATTACAGATGTGAGTCACCATGCCTGGCCTGTACTCTATTATTTAGAACAGTACTTGCAGGGTAGTAGACACACACACAAGCATGTTGTTGAGTGGAGGAACTTTAAATCTATTGTTCTTTCTACAACACTATATTGATGCCTCTTTAGGTATTATGTTATGATTTGATCACAACCTACTCCAGTATCTAGATAATGGGTTGTTCCAATCAGTGACAAATTCATACATTTAAATCTGTTCTTAAATCCCAAAAGCCAAAATTTCCAAAAACAAATGCTTGAGCTGCTAAGCCTTTGTCTTTATGTTGTTCTTAAGGTTTATTTTGGATCCACCACCATAGATTATGGTTTTAAGTCAACCTTGTCTGGCTACTTATTTTTTGCAAAACATTAGAAACTCAGTCAAGTCTTTCATTCAGGTCCTCCAGAATATCCTTCACTTCAACTTAAGAATTAGTCCAAGTGCCCATATTGACATTTTGACAGTGATTCTAGGCTTTGTGGTGTTGTTCAGTGTTTTGTGTTACAAATGTAGGCCACAGAAAAGAAATAAAGTGAATCCATGCCTCTATTTGTTTACAAAGATCTCTTTGTTTACAAAGAGATCTCTGGCCTCTGGCCAGGTGGTTAGGATTTGAAATGTCTTTGTATTCTTTTTTAAATTGGAGTTCACCTAAATTTGGTGACATTTCCTACTGTGGCTAAGTCTCTTAGTAGAATCTTTTATAAGCATGCAAGAGTAAGAGCAAGATTTGTTCATCCCAATCAAAACCAAAGTGAGACTCCCTTGTTCCCAGGGCAAACTCTCTTTGTCCACAGTTTGCACTTTCTCCTTCTTCTGTTTTTGTGCCACCTCTTAAAAACCCTTGATTGATAACATGCTTCGCTGGTTAAAGCGCACCTGGTATTCTAGTAACTCCTGAAACACTAAGTGGCTACCATGTATCATTGCTATGTTAGGCCTTCGTGTATAGAAGTTTATCAAGTTTCATCTTGCTGATACCCCCTTTTCCTTCAAGGCTCTTCCTCATCAGCCCACTCTTCAGTAGCGGTGCTCCTGGGGGTTTCATCCACTGCAGCGACAACTCCTAGCGAAGATTCCCGTCTCGTATCTCCAGCCTTATGCCCTTTTCCCAGCATTGCTCACTCTGTCATCTATTTATTGAACATGTGGACAGTCCAGGAACATCTCAAACACTGCAAATGCAAAACCAAACTCGTTATCTTCTCACCACCTCTGCCGTATTCACGCAGACTCTTTTCTCCTTCTACAGCTTCCCAGTTCACATCATTAACAGGACAACTATTGGCCCATTTTCCCAAGGTGGAAACATTGAATTTTTTCCTGGGCCTTTTTCTGCCTTTCCACTAATCATAAATAGATCCCTAAATCACATAAATTCTGCCAAAGAAATTTACCTCTGGTGTTCTTCCTGTCTGCACTGCCACTTTTTTAAAGAGTGTAAATTATCTTACACTTTTGTGTTTTATGCTGAGATTTGAGAATAAATAGGGAGTGTGTATACATATGCAGCTCATCATCTTAACCCACTCCTCCTAATTTTATCTTAGGAATGACGCCTCCTGCAGTGTAGAACAATAGAAATATAACCCAAGCCACGTATACGATTTTAAATTTTCCAGTAGCAACATTATAGAAATAAAAAGAAAGAAATGAAATGAACTTTAATGCTATGTTTAAGCCAATGAATCCAAAATATTAAAATTTCAAACTTTAATTGGTATTAACATTATTCTTAAGGGCTTTACGTTCCTTTTTCTTTGTACAAAGTCTTCGAAATCTAGGGCTCAATGGTCACATGTGGCCAGTGGCTGTCACAGCAGATAGCCTAGGTGTTGGACGTGAGCTGAAGGGGCTTACACTAGAGATCCCATAGAAGATACACCTACAGCCTTGGTGAGGGACAAGGGCATATATCAAGGTACTTGCAATGGAAACAAAGAATCAATCCATAATCACACTGAAAATATGAAGCAGAGAACCAGAAGGCAAATGTAATCCAATTAAGTATAAAATTGCACTAAAAAAAAAAAACACAGCCCAAAGTACACAGAAGAGAATGGAGCTTCAAAGGTAAAGGATAAAAGCAAACCACAGCCCAGGAGAGAAGCTCAGAGACAAACTGTACAAGAAAGGGACCTGGGGCAAATGTGTCAGTAATTAGTAGGTGGTCTTGGAAGAGCAGGGTAGCCTGGGCACCTCATCCTCATGCACATTTGAGTCCAGGCAGCTGCACAGTTTCCTTCAGGCTCACAAGGCCCAGGAACTGTGCTCTCAACAAAGGAAAAGCTCTTCTGCTGGTTTATATTTATGGGAAGCAGAGTAGAACCCTGGGGGTGAGGGGGGCAATGAAATGGAGCCTTTGAAGCTGGAACTGGCCCAGCTTCAGGTGAAGCCTCCAAGTGGGTATTCTGAAGTGAGGACTGTAACAAGAGAGGCCAAGAAGGCTATGTTCCAGTTAAGGAAAAATCCCCTCTGGCACCCCCAAAGCAAAGCAGTCTCCCCCATCCCGCTCTCCCCACAATTATAGAAGGCAGACAGAAGAGATCAAGATGCACATGAATAGAAAACAGCATTTCTCATTTGGACTGAGGAAATTTTCAGTCTTCAATCAGTCCTTCAACATGAGTATGAATAGATAACTGAGAATCACCAAACTTTGAAAGAACACCAACACCTACAAGAAGCACCAAATCAACAAACTGAAGAATAACTCACCCCAAGGAGACCTTGTCAACAGAAAAAAAAGCAAAGACAATTTTCAGATAAGCATAACAACCAAAGAAATGTAATCATTTTGTCCTCAAATATTCAATAAAATGAGACCAAGCCACTCTTTTTAAAACTCCTGGGAGATACACGTTGTCAGTCCAAAGCAAAATGCATACAACTAAAGAATAAATGTCCTGGAAGGATTCCCAAAAATATCATGAAAAAAAGCATAGGGATGGAAAGAATGGGAAGAGTGATGTAGGAATGATGGATAGAGCCAAAGCTCAAACGTCTAGCAAATAGGAATTTCAGAAGAAAAGAACAAAAAATGGAACAGGGAAAATACCGACCAAATTAAAAGAAAATTTCCCTGAGGTACACAGCTTGGTAAATGTTCAGAATATTTACATATAAATAAATATATGAATATATAAAGGTTCCAGGCTGCAGGGAGAAGTGAACACAGATTACTTACAAGGGAATGAGGAGCAGGTAGGATGAGATGTTTCATCGCAATTCATTCTACACGCCAGCAGTCATTGGATCAATTCTCCCAAGTGCTCAGGGAAAATGAATACTAGTTTGTTACCAGTTCAAACTCAAATTTAATGTGAAGAAACGATGAGTGATTGGGCAAAGTTTACCCAATGACGTCCTTTCTGAAAGAATAACTAGGGAATTTATTTCAGCAAATGAATCCAAAAAAGAAGGACTGCAGATATTAAAAGTGGTAGCAAACAAAAATTCTTACCACTAAGACGTAACTGCCTGATTGTGCATCATATATATTTTTTTAATCTCAAGCAAAAATTCCCAGATCTTTTTGAGAATCAATATCCTAAGGTAATATCTTCTACTGTCTTGTACCAAAGAAGGATCAAAGTGTTGCCCATGACCTGTTAATACACGGCGAAGGGATCCTTTACTGTATGTGACTCAGAGTCCAAGAACCTGGTCAATCATGTTAGCATCCTGCATCCAGACCTCCCTGAAACCTGAGCAACCCAAGCCACTGCCCTGTGCCCTGTGTCAGAAGACCCCACTGTGGCTTTCCTCTGTCCATGCCCCTCACAGCAGCATGATGAGTCTGCAGGCCCCCAAGCCCATGCTTCCCCTTGCCCCACTTGTGGGCCATGCTCCAGGTACCTGGGATGGTAGAATTCCCAGTCAGTTGGCCCTGAGGCCCCTTCCAAGGCCTGCAAAGCTGTTGTTCAGGTCTGCCCTCCCACTGCTGACCAGGCATCAGTGTGTGCCCTCCTTGGATGAAGGATGGCCAAGGAGTGAGGTTTTGCTGGGAGGAGGGAGTGATGGACAAAACCTGGACACACTCGCTGGTGCCCTTGTGTATCCTGCTCATGGTATGGCGTGGATCCAGGTGTGGGAAGAGAAATGGGTGGGGCAGAGGGCCAGGACCCTTCATTTGTATTCCCGTCCTAAGTCCTGAAAATGTCAGGGACTGGCCTGCTCTCATCTTTGACAGAGCAAGAAAGACGGGGAGGAGGGAGAGAATTCAGTACAGAAAGAAGTGGGATTGCAAAAAGGCTTCAGAAAAAAGCCAACCAGACATAGCAATTGGAGGAGGAAAAGGTGGGAGCTTTTGAAGTGTTGGAGGTTTCCTGCAGTGAGTACCAGAAAACCTAGCTACAAATGGCCCAAAGGAGGTGTGTACCCACTGTCACTCATACCGCAGGAGAGAGGCCTCAGGATGCTCCCTTCCTTGCTCAGTGAACTCCTCAGGGCTCCGGAGCCCTTCTGTCTTCCCTCTCTGTGTCTGAGGTTAGTGTGCAGCTTGGCCTCTGTGGCCTGCTCCCCCAGCGGCCCAGGGCGACTCGTAGTTCTGGGTGATGCCCCCAGGCCACAGTGTCCAGAAGCAGGAAGAGAACAAGCCAGCCTCGTGTCTCTTTTCCAGAGTAATAAAACCTCCTGGACTCCCCCTAACCCCAGGTCTCATTTGTCAGAACCAATCACTGGCCAGAAGAAGTTCATTTCCCATGTACCAGGATTCACTAATACAAGGTCAGCCGTGACACCATGAGGGCCAGTCAACTCCAAGGCCCAGGCCACCTGGACACTGCACAGAATCGAGGTTCCCACAGCTGCAAGAGGGGGCCTGGCTGGGGAGCAGGCACCTGCAGGGAGCAAGGCTAGAGGCGCCGAGGACTGAACCTCACAGTGGTTCTCAAAGTGTGGTCCCCAGACTAACAGCCTCGGCTTCACCTGGGAACTCACTAGAAATGCAAATTCTTCGCCTTCACCCCAGATGTCTAGAATCAGAAACTCTGGAGGTACGGCACAGCAATTTAGGTTTCAAGTTTTTGTTTATGTTATTATTTTTTTAGAGATGGGGGTCTCCGCTCTGTCACCCAGGCTGGAGTGCAGTGGCACAATCATAGCCGCAGCCTCAAACTCCCGGGCTTCCCCCATCAACCCCCTCTTCCCCAACCCCCATTAGCTGGGACTATAGGTACAGGCCACCATGCCTGGCTAAAGCAATTTAAGTTGTAAGAAGCCCTCCAGGAGAGGCACTCTATAAAGTGTGGGAACCACTGGCTTCCCCGACCTCCTTCTCTTAGGGGTCAGAGTGCGATGAATCAGCAAAGGAGACACAAGAAGAGACCTAGCAGACAATAGGAAAAGGCACCTAAGGTGGGGAAGCAGCAAGGCGTCAGCAACAGCAAATGCAATGAAAAAGCCTTGTGTTTTATTTAAAGAGCCGATCAGGGATAGGAAATTGAGAAATGAAACGTAAAGTGGTTACAATTCAAGTGAAGAGTTTTCAAGGGAGTGCTGTGCATGTTTCAAGGCAGAGAAAAAGAATCCAGTGGAAAGTTAAAGATACTGGAGATAATACTCAGGGGAGGATTTTCCTGAGGTCTGTGAAGGGAGAGACACTAGACCTCACTTTCCAATGTATTATCTACTGGTCATGTGCAGCTGTTGAGCTCTTGAAAAGAAGCTTGTCTGAATTGAAATGTGCTGTAAGTGTAAAAGGCACACTTCATTCCAAGCCTTAGTGTAAAAAGAGACAGTGTAAAATAACCCATTAATAATTGTATATTGATTACATGTTGAAATAATAATACATTTAGATGCATCGGGTTACATAAAATATATTAGTAACATTAATTTCACCACTTTTTTTCTTTTTTCTTTCTTCAGTGTAACTACTGGAAATTTTTCAGTTATGCTTGTGACTCCCATTGTGCTTCTTTCTTTCTTTCTTTCTTTCTTTCTTTTTTTTTTTTTTTTTTTTTTTGAGACAGAGTCTCGCTCTGTCACCCAGGCTGGAGTGCAGTGGTATGATCTCAGCTCCCTGCAACCTCCACCTCCCGGGTTCAAGCGATTCTGCCTCTGCCTCCCAAGTAGCTGGGATCACAGACACGCGACACCACGTCCGGCTACTTTTTGCATTTTTAGGGGAGATATGGTTTCATCATGTTGGTCAGGCTGGTCTCGGACTCCTGACCTCAAGTGATCTGCCCACCTCGGCCTTCCAAAGTGCTGGGATTACAGACATGCGCCACCACGCCCGGCCCCAGTTGTGTTTCTGATTAAGAGCTCTGGTCTAAACCACAAGAAAGTCTAATAGGTTTGAAGAAAAACTGTGCAAAAGAGAGTGTAGACGTTTTAGGTAAACAAAAGGACCTAAAGACAAGGTCAGGTACAACTCTTTAAAGATTCCTCTCGCTAAAATTGAGTCTTAAAATATTGAGCAGAAATATTTCTGCCTCTTTCAAAAAAAAAAACTGAGGCGATTATAAGGATGTAGAAGTTAGCCTACTGGCTACTAATTTAATACTGACAAGAAGAGCTGTGTTCATTGAATGAGAATATAATGTGGTGCTGAAATTTCATCTGGGCTTGAAAGAAATCTTTCAACTAGGTTGGACACAAACTTGTGGTGGGTAGAAGCAGCAAAGTGACCCAACATCACACTTTGCTTTTTTGGTTTCATGCTTGAAAGGGGAAGGTTCGAGGTCTAAGAATAAGATAACTAGAAGCCTTCCTTGAGATATTACAGGCAGTCCACTTCAGAAATGCATCAAATGTCAAAGCACAGGACTTGCTTGGGAAAAATCTGGCACCACAAACTAAAGTCAAACGGGAGGACAATGCTCACCTGGGGCTTTAACTACTGGCTACTCCTCAGCTCCTGAGAAGCTGTCAGTGAGAAGTTCCTCCCAATGCCTGGAGGCAGTCCAGGTAAGAGGAATAATGCTGCAGGAAGCATCCTGTTTATAAACTCCAGATTCTCAAATACCAGAAAACCTGCCACAAAGCCTTTTTTTTTTTTTTTTTTTGTAAAGAGGATTAAACTCTCTAAGGCCTTCTGTTTCTCAAACTGTGAACTCTCTTCATTGCCTTTAATGAATCTTTCATTTGTTTTCTTGGCCAATCTTGAGTACTTGACTTAGCCAGAAGACTTCTTGTTCATACTGTCCTCTTTTTGTTTTTTGGTTTTTTTTTTTTTTTTGCTTCTCCTAATTTGCAATCTCTCTTCACAATAGTATTGAAGTCCCAGCTGTCATATGAGACTGTCCCCAAAGTCCTGCTTCTTCTACCTCCTTATCATGCATACATAACTTCCTTATTGTAGTTGTTTTTAAAAGTATGGACTAAGGCCAAGTATACTGGCTCACACCTGTAGTCCCAGCACTTTGGGATTACAGGCATACATAATCCCTGCTTCCATATTATAGTTGCTGTTTTTAAAAGTATGTAATAAGGCCCAGAATGATGGCTTATGCCTGTAATCCCAGCACTTTGAGAGGCCGAGGCGGGCAGATCTGCCCACTTCGAACCACCTGAGGTCAGGAGTTCGAGACCAGCCTGGCCAACATAGTGAAACCCTGTCTCTACTAAAAATACAAAAATTAGCTGGGCATGGTAGTGGGCACCTGTAATCCCAGCTATTCAGGAGGCTGAGGCACAAGAATCGCTTGAACCTGGGAGGCAGAGGTTGCAGTGAGCCGAGATCACACCATTGCACTCCAGCCTGGGCAACAAGAGTGAAACTCCATCTCAAAAAAAAAAAAAAAGTATGGAATAGGGAAGAATGTAAAAATGACTCCACTGAACAAGGTACCTTTATCAAATACACACTTTAGGATTCCCATACTGGGCTCCACATAATTTAATATGCAAGAGAGATGAATGACTAAGATAGAAATGCCTTCAATTTCTATCAACTATGAATTTGAGTGATTTGCTACAATGACAATAGCTTTTAATCATCGATGATTTTAAATTATTTAGTAAGTAAATAATAAAGTAATAAAATAATCTTGAAGCAGAAAATGTAATTTTTTTCAAGATTAATTTATAGTAAATAGAAAGGAATTAGTAGTGTGGATATTAACAAATGTCTAACGATTTTAAAAATATCTAAGATACATGTAAAATCTATGTGGTTAATCAGTCAGTTAGAACGTGTCATCCCCTGAATGTAAGTGTATTAATTTCCTAGTGCTGCTATAACAAATTACCACAAGCTCAGTGGCTTAAAACAACATAAGTTTGTCATTCCACAGTTCCAGAGGTCAGAAATTCAAAACAGGTTTCACTGGGCTGTCAGTTAAGGTGTCCACAGGGCTGTGTTCCTTTACAGGCTCTAGGGGAGGACTTTTCCCTTGTCTTTTCCCTTACAGGCCCCCAGGGGCCACCAGCATTCCTTGGCTCCTGGCTCCTTCTTCCATCTCCAAACTCAGCAGCAAAGCATCTTCAAATCAGTCTCTGGCTCTGACTCTCTTGTTCTTCTCTTTCTCTTATAAGAACTCTAATAGTTACATTGGCCCACATGGATCTTCCAGGATAATCTCCACATCTCGAGATTAACTTAATCCCCTCTGCAAAGTCCCTGTTGCCATGTAAAGTAAATATTCACAGGTCCTGGGGATTAGAACATGAATGTCTTGGGGGACCATTATTTTGTCTATTGCAGTTTCAAATCCTGGAAAAGAGATGAGTAAATAAGAAATGTTGGCAGAGTGTGGTGGCTCATGCCTGTAATCCCGGCACTTTGGGAGGCTGAGGCAAGTGGACTACTTGAGCCCAGGAGTTTGAGACAAGCCTGGGCAACATAGTAAGACTCCATCTCTACAAAAAAATACAAAAATTAGCCAGGTATGGTTCTGTGCACCTATAGTCCCAGCTATTCAGGAGGCTGAGG
Source organism: Pan troglodytes (assembly GCF_028858775.2). Lineage (NCBI taxonomy): Eukaryota > Metazoa > Chordata > Mammalia > Primates > Hominidae > Pan > Pan troglodytes. The sequence continues at coordinate 26,928,023 of NC_072415.2, forward strand.
TAGAAGGATCACTTGAGCCCAGGAGGCTGAGGTGGCAGTGAGCTGAGATTGCACCACTGCACTCCATCCAGCCTGGGTGACAGAGCGAGACCCTGTCTAAAAGAAAAGGAAAAATAGGCCGGGCGCAGTGGTTCACTTCTATAATCCCAGCACTTTGGGAGGCCAAGGCGGGTGGATCACGAGGTCAGGAGATTGAGACCATCCTGGCTAACACGGCGAAAACCCATCTCTACTAAAAATACAAAAAGTTAGCTGGGCATGGTGGCGGGTGACTGTAGTCCCAGCTACTGGGGAGGCTGAGGCAGGAGAATGGCATGAACCCGGGAGGCGGAGCTTGCAGTGAGCCAGATCGCGCCACTGCACTCCAGCCTGGGCGACAGAGCGAGACTCCGTCTCAAAAAAAAAGGAAAAAAAAATGTTAAAGGGATTCTTTCAGGGTGAAACATCTTCATTTCATCTTCATTTTTAACAGACATTTTCTTGGGTATAGATTTCCAGATTTAAAAATGGATCTTCTCACTCTCATTGCTCCTGTGAGCAATCTACTACCATTTTAATGTGTTCCTCTATGAAGAACACCTTCTTTCTCTGGCTGCCTTTAAGATTTTTATCTTTATCGCTGCCTTTATACAGTTTGATTATGATGTGCCTTTGTGCAATTTTCCTCATATTTCACATGTTTGGAGTTCACTGAGCTTCTTAGATTGGTAGATATATAGTTTTCATCAAATTTCAACCATTATTTCTTCTTATGTCCCTTTCAGAAACTTCAGTTGCACATATATTAGTCTGCTTAACATTCTCTCACAGCTCAGCAATGTATTTTTGTTCATTTTTGAGGAATTGTTCTTTTTTCTATGTGTTTTATTTTGGAAAGTTTCTGTTTCTATGTCTTCAGGTTCACTAATCTTTTCTTCTGCCATGTCTAATCTAGCATTAATGTTACCTAGTGTATTTATTATTGCACACATACTAGTTTTCTCTCTAGATGTTCAGTTGGGTGTCTTTTATATCTTTCATGTCTCTACCTAACTTTTTTTTTTTTTTTTTGAGACGGAGTTTCACTCTTTTTGCCCAGGGTGGAGTGCAATGGCACGATCTCGGCTCACCACAACCTCCACCTCCTGGGTTCGAGTGATTCTCCTGCCTCAGCCTCCCGAGTAGCTGGTATTACAGGCATGCACCACCACATCCGGCTGATTTTTTTTGTATTTTTAGTAGAGGCGGGGTTTCTCCATGTTGGTCAGGCTAGCCTCGAACTCCTGACCTCAGGTGATCTACCCGCCTCGGCCTCCCAAAGTGCTGGGATTACAGGCATGAGCCACGGCACCCGGCCTGTCTCTACCTAACTTTTTGATTGATGGGCAGACATTGTGAATTTTACCTTGTCAGGTACTGGATATTTTTGTATTCCTATAAATATTCTTATGTTTTGTTCTGATACAGTTAAGTCCCTTGGAAAGAGCTTGATCTTTTTGGGTCTTGCTTTTATAATTTGTTAGACAAGTCCAGAGCATGCCCAATATAAGGCTAGTAATTCCCCACTTACTAAAACAAGAGGTCCTTGAGCACACTACCCATTGCCCCATAAACTCTGAGTTTTTCCAGGCAGCCTGGTAGGAATAGGCACTCTTCCTATCTCTGCAAGGACACCAAGCACTGTTCTCTAATCTTTTCTGATGTTCCTTCCCCCACCAAGCCTGGAGTAGTTTCTTCACATGCATTTGCCGGTTGGATCCTCTGCGGATCCCCAGGCAGCTCTCTTCTCTTTGGTACTCTATCCTGAGATTTCCAGCTGCCTTTATCTCCCTGCACTCTCCTCCCTGTCTCCTAAATTCAGAGAGTCTGCTGGGCTTTGCCTGCCCCACAGCACTGCAACTTTATGAAGTAAGCGGGGGCAATTTGGGGGCTTATCTTATTTGTTTCCCATCTGTCAGTGATCACTGTCCCTTCATTGTCCGCATGTCCAGTGTTTTGCAAACAGTTATATCATATGTTTTGTCTGGTGTTTTTGGTTGTTTCAGGTGTGAGGTAAATCTGCCCCTCGTGACACTATCTTAGGCAGAAGTATCTCATCCCTTTAGTGATTTATAGACCCTTTGAAAAGTTCCTAATCTTGTATTTATCATCATCTCAAAAGGCTCCGTCACTTGTTTCTTATAGATAATTCTGAGACTTTCCCTTTATTTGAACACAATGCTGTGGCACTAGAGAGATAAGTCACATAACTTTTTGCTTAAAAAATCAATAAGTGTGACTGACACCTTCTTGTGTGAAATAGTTTTATTATTTTACTTACTAGTAAAAATATTGTTTAATGTTCATTGAAGTACATTCAGCTTCATCCTTCACACATCCTATTACTCGTCTTCAAATGTGTCAATTAAAATAAGATCTGTTCACACCACTTAACATCAAAAATCCTGTTTTGGCAGCTTAGTATCAGAGCTTCTGAAATCCCTATGGGGCCTTTTATTTTTGTCCCTCAAGTGGAATCCCATGAACATAGTTCTAATTTATTATGAAATGAGAAATGTTTTTAAGATAATATGTTTTTAGGAAGATAACTTTAAAAAAATACTTGATCTCTTAATTCCTAAAGTCTTTATCTTTTCCACATTTGACCATTTCCTTTATTAAAATAAAAATACCTAGTTACTTTGAATGATAAACAATTGTCTATAACTTTTATATATTAAGAGAAAACCCAAATATCAATATTTACCTAATATTAAAAGCAAGTGATGAAATATTCCTTGTAACAGTAATGTTAGAAGTGATTTCCCTTCCTCAGGACAATCCGATGGTGATGATGATAAAGAGCTCCAAGCACAAGGCCTCAGATGGAACAACTTTATCCAAGCCATGGAATCTCTCCAGCCATTTTTTCCCATCTCACTAGTTTAGAGATGCCATAAAAGATTAGAGTATGTTTCATACTGATTGAAATATCAGATACCATACCATCATCCTTTAAGCATCACTATTTTAATGGTGAAAATATTTCCATTTAAAAACACTATGGAAATTTGTCAAAGAACTAAAAATAGAACAACCATTCAATTCAGCAATCCAAAAACTACTGGGTATATAACCAAAGAGAAAGAAATCATTATATCAAAAATATAGTTGCACTTATATGTTTATCTCAGCACTAATCACAATAGCAAAGATATGGAGTCAACCTAAGTGTCCATCAACAGATTATTGGATAAAGAAAATGTAGTGTACATATATATGATGGAATACTACTCAGCCATAAAAAAGAATGAAATCATGTCTTTTACAGCAACGTGGATGGAGCTGGGGGCCATTATCCTAAGTGAAATATCTCAGAAACACAAAGTTAAATACCACTTGTTCTCACTTACAAATTAGTGCTAAACAAAGGGCACACATAGACATATCGAATGAAATAATAAACACTGGAGACTATAAAAGGTGGCAGGGTGGGAGGGGGACTGAGTGTTGAAAATTACCTATTGCGTGCAATGGTCACTATTTGGGTGATGGGTATGCTGAAGGCCCAGACTCCACCACTATGCAATATATGCATGTAAGAAACCTATGCTTATACCCCCTAAACTTATAAGAATTTAAAAATATTTTCCATTTGGAAAATACAGAGCAGAACTCTGGGACATACCATTTCAGGAGCTAAAGAATAAGTTACTCAAAAATCTGAGGTAAAGCAATTTCTCAGGACAATTAACTTTTGAAAAATTTAGGCTACTTTCTGTTTTGCATATTCGATATACAACTAATAAACTTAGAGATGGCTTTCAGTCTTCCAAGGGCAGAACACAGAGTCTAGCCCTGGTAGGAACTTAGGAAAAGAAGCAGATGAATCCTTCAGTAGTTAAGAGGACAAATGGCCCTGGACATCAAGAAGGTGGCATGTAGCCATCCGTCCTGGGTGGGTGAAAGAGATTCCAAGTGCTTATTTACTTATTGTAAACTCTCTCCTGCCTATAATTGTATTCCATTGCTTCTGATTCTGTAGCAATAAAGACAATTGTTCAGTACCCTCTAACATCTTTCATACGCTTATTTCATTCAATAGACATCTTTCTTTATGCAAGATAATCTCATTGAAGCTTGACCAATGAGTATATGTTCAGTTTAATGATTAACATTTATCCTTTTCTCTGCACTTACCATGGTTTTGTTCCTACCCTCAGCATGCTCTTCTGTGTCACCCCTTGGCTCAATAGCAACACTAGGCTAAGTGGGGCTGAGGCTACAGGTTTGTGGCCATGATCAACCAGTTCACCCAAGTGGGAAATCAACCCTTTGCCGTGGTCCGATGCCACCCTGTTATCTCCATTCAGGCACCTGGTTAATGCAGATCACTAGGGGGAGTGGTCAATAGTGTGAAGTTAAAACAGCCTTCGTCCTCAGTGGGAATCCTCCCCCCAAGAGTATAGGGTTGGTCCCAATGAGCCAGAGTACCATTATATGACACATCATAATAAAGAGCTAAGGAGATTAAAGCGAACTTCCTTGATATTTTCCCATCTGGCATTAAAAGATAAAAGCAGTAAAAAATCATCCCTCAGGAGGGGAAATGTTTTTTTCTTCCCCAAACTGTATGATCTGAGTCATGTTAATTAACTTCAGTCAAATGCTCCTACGCATGGTTTTAGAATCTATCTTATAAACCGACTAATCACTAGCAAGAATGTAATATAACATTCCTAACTATCTCTCTATTATAGAAATTTCTCTACGTTTTTCTACCATCCTGTGTTTTCCATAAAATGTCTTAATAATTCTAATAACCTAAATCTTCAGTAAAACTGATACTCAGTTAATAGGTTGTATTAGTCCGTTTTCACACTGCTATAAAGATACTACCCGAGACTGGGTAATTTATAAACAAAAAAGGTTTAATTGACTCACAGTTCTGCATGGCTGGAGAAGCCTCAGGAAACTTACGATCATGGCATAAGGGGAAGCAGGTACTCTCTTCACAAAGCAACAAGAGAGAAAAAAATGTGTGAAGGGGGAAGAGCTCCTTATAAAACCATCAGATCTCTTAAGAACTTGCTCACTATCATGGAGAACAGCATGGGGGAACCGCTCCCATGATCCAATTACCTCCCACCAGGTCCCTCTCCCAACACATAGGAATTACAATTCAGATTACAATTCAAGATGAGATTTAGATAAAGACACAGCCAAACCATATAATAGGCCAACTCAACTTTTCTTCTCTGTAAAGCAGAGTTTCTTGAAATTACAAAAAAATTTAGTGGATACATTTGAAATTAAATTCAGCTGAAGAGCTGGACCAATCAATAAACAAATAAATCAAACAAAAGGAAAAGTGAAGAACCAGTACATCATTTTCAAATTACTTTGACAGCTATTCTCCAAAAGTTTTCTATTTATTCATCAAGAGACACCTTTACACTATAATTACACATCAACCATTTAAGAATTAGAAAATATGAACTTAAATATATTAGAAGATTCCTTCCCCAGAAGTATTTTGATGTATGTGTTTGTATATGTGTGTAATGTGAGGTTAGTACTGAAAATGCAGAACCACTGCAAAACCACTGTCACATTTTAACTTGCTAATTTTGTTCTGCTTAGAATGTAAATGCTTAAATCAGCTCTAGATCAATTGCATTAGTCTTACACCATGGGGCAAACATGTAGGAACTAAATGAGTTTTCTTCCATTGTTGTCTAGGCTCTGCTGACCCCAAAACATTGACTTTTTAAACAGGAAGTGCAGAAAAGGTAACTTCTGAGCTGAATGATTATTTGCCTTCATGTGCTGTTTAAGGGACACTTTCTCATCTGTTCTCTCAGGTTTGGACTCTCCTCCAATCTTGTCATTCCTTGACCATAGATAACTGTCAGCCCATATAGTTCATTCATATCAATACCTATATTTTTTCTTTAAATTGCTGACCTATCAAAATTCTCTTTCAGTTTTATTGTAACACTACAATTAGAATACACAATAAAAAACATTCCCTTCTAAGGCCTGGTAAAAATCAGATAATCTTTGCCAGGTGAGTCTGCCTCAGGCTAGGGTAAATGGAAGCAGCGTTCAGAAAAGCCGTGGAGCACTCCCAGCAGATATCAGGGCTGGTTCCAGTGCCATCACCACTTCTGAAGCTTGAGAAGTTCTGTTCTCAATGAATGTTCATCATTCATTCATTCATTCATTCATTTACTCATTTGACTGGTTTGCACTGAGTATTTAGCATGTGTTATTCACAAGGAAAATAGTCATAAGCAACATTGGAAACAGTCCTTGCCCTCAGGAGGCTTGCTGTGTCATGGGAAAGAAAGATGCTAATCCAATAATCTAGCAAAGAAGTACAGACTTCAGTGTGACATGTGCTTCTGAGGTTAGGCCTGGTACTGGCACACTCTGTTGTTCCACAGGGGATTTGACTCCATGAAGAGGTGCCAACTGGCTCAAGATTTGAAGGATGAGAGATGTTAACCAGGTAGGAGAGAAAACATCATTCCAGCAGGAAGTATATGTGTGTGAACATATTCCTTACTTTGAAACCAGCAAAGATGGTTGCACAACTCTCCACAAATAATGAAATACTGGCTCTGCCTCTTTTTTTGGAGTTTCTGTCATAATTAACTCATTTTGTGGGATTTTTAGGGGTACTCAAGCTATCATTCTTTAAGTGGTAAATCCAATAGGCAAAGAGCCTAGATCAGATTGTTCTTGAACATGGAGATGTTTAGTTGGTATGAAAAAATCTCAGTAATATAGAACTCACTTCTCACTGTGCCTTCGGCTCTCAGATATTGTTAAAAGGCTGCATCTATTCTAATGTTTTTCCTAGCACCTACCATCTGTGTTTTGGGATTTATATAAATGAATTTGTGTTCCTTAAAGAAACAAAATATCATGTGGACTAAAAAAGGTGTAGACAGGTGGTCTTCAATAAGATATATTTTTCCAGTGTGATTTATGCTATTTGGTGTAATCATTACTAACATCTCACCCATATTATAAATGATCTTCTTAGAAAATAACAGATTTTTAGAACAAAATATAAGCTTGTGTTTGTGTCAAATATTTTGCTTATGTGATGTTAAATACAATTGCACATTATATTGGGTCAACTATATACAACCAGTCCAGTACTACATAACTCAGAGAGGATGTCCTGCATCGACAAAGAAGCGCTCTGCTGGTGAAATTTCCTATAGTAAAATAATGGGGATATAACAGCCAGGGTCCTGTGAGGAAGGCAGAACCCACATCACGTGATTTAAGAGAAGGAATTGTTACCAAGATGGTGGGAAGAGCTAGAAAACAGATTAGCAGCAGGAAGCCTACACAACCTAGACCTGTGGTGTGAAGTCACAGGGAAAATGTACCCAGAACCCACCTCACGTGATTTAAGGGAAGGAATTGTTACCAAGATGGTGGGAAGAGCTAGAAAACAGATTAGCAGCAGGAAGCCTACACAACCTAGACCTGTGGTGTGAAGTCACAGGGAAAATGTACCCAGAACCCACCTCACGTGATTTAAGGGAAGGAATTGTTACCAAGATGGTGGGAAGAGCTAGAAAACAGATTAGCAGCAGGAAGCCTACACAACCTAGACCTGTGGTGTGAAGTCACAGGGAAAATGTACCCAGAACCCACCTCACGTGATTTAAGGGAAGGAATTGTTACCAAGATGGTGGGAAGAGCTAGAAAACAGATTAGCAGCAGGAAGCCTACACAACCTAGACCTGTGGTGTGAAGTCACAGGGAAAATGTACCCAGAACCCACCTCACGTGATTTAAGGGAAGGAATTGTTACCAAGATGGTGGGAAGAGCTAGAAAACAGATTAGCAGCAGGAAGCCTACACAACCTAGACCTGTGGTGTGAAGTCACAGGGAAAATGTACCCAGAACCCACCTCACGTGATTTAAGGGAAGGAATTGTTACCAAGATGGTGGGAAGAGCTAGAAAACAGATTAGCAGCAGGAAGCCTACACAACCTAGACCTGTGGTGTGAAGTCACAGGGAAAATGTACCCAGAACCCACCTCATGTGATTTAAGGGAAGGAATTGTTACCAAGATGGTGGGAAGAGCTAGAAAACAGATTAGCAGCAGGAAGCCTACACAACCTAGACCTGTGGTGTGAAGTCACAGGGAAAAGGTACCCAGAACCCAGAGCCACAGCTGGGTCCTGAGACCACTGAAGCCCCAGGTCCGGAGCTACAAAGAGATGGAGCCACTTGAGGCAGAGCAGAAGAAACACCCTGACTTCTCTCTTGCTCCCACCAAGCCTCCCACTGAAGGACAAACAAGTTACTATCTAATTTTTTGAGCCTAACTCAAGCCAATTGTAAGGGAGGCTGGGAAATACAGTTTGCAGTGAGCCCTTTGGTAAGGGCAAGAAAGAGATCAGAGCCAAGAGACAGATGTATGACACAGAGCCAGAAAAGTATTGCTGAATGATATCATGTATGAAGGTCCAGGGCCCTGTGTTATTGGTGCCTCTTTTTCGTAAACTTTTCTTCATAACAATATTCTTCCTGAAAGCCATTTTTATGGGAATCATATTCCTTTTTTATTATGAAAGAATTATTGATAATTTCTATTTAGGTTTATATGATGTAGTTTTTCTTAGTCCATATTTTTATTTATTTTTTTAAAACTTTTTATTTCCACAGGTTTTTGGGGAACAGGTGGTATTTGGTTACATGAGTAAGTTCTTTGGGGTGATTTGTGAGATTTTGGTGCACCCATCACCCGAGCAGTATACACTGAACCCAATTTGTCTTCTTTTATTCCTCACCCCCTTCCCACCCTTTCCCCTGAGTCCCCCAAGTCCATTGTATCATTCTTATGCTTCATAGCCTAGCTTCCACTTATGAGTGAGAGCATTCCTGAGTTACATCACTTAGAATAATAGTCTGCAGTCCCATCCAGGTTGCTGCAAATGCCATCGATTCATTCCTTTTTATGCTGAAAGTCATTTTTAACTATTCCTTACTGAATGTGTTGTTTCTTCCTAATAGACTTTCACCAACCTAGGCATGCGTGCTTGGCTCTTACCCTGTACAAGACAACACGCTAGATCCACTTATCTGCAGTGCTGGAGAGAGGCAGGCAGTAGGAAGGAGATCGTCACAGGCATATGCAGAGGAAGAATTCTGTGAAACCCTAACAGCAGGTGACAAACCTGCCACTTTGCATGAATTTTCAATAGTGGAAAAAGGAAGGGGGATCCAGCATCTAGTAAGCTGAGTAACTGGCAGTGTGCTTGACTCACTGTGGCCCCTACCTTCCCTGGCATCATTCACAGCAAGAGAAGCTCTTGGCAAGACAAGAGCAGGACAAGCTCTTGGCAAATTGATGAGGTTGCCATCAACTGGATATCTTTGGCCTGGAAAAGATCTTCAGCCTCTGCCTTCCAAAGCACTAGCTGGGTCTTGCCTGGCCTTGGTTATCTCCCTTCAGTTGGTCTCTTCTGTGTTCCTAACGAAGCCCCAGCAGATTGGATGTATGGGAGTGTACTTTGCTTCCTAAGCCTACCATTTTGGGGATGTACATTCAATTACCTTTTGCTTTGAGCTACAGGCCCAACTCCTCCTCACTTCTTTCACCCACAACTACCTCTATTTCCTGAGATGCACCCACCAACACCACCACTATTTGGAACAGAGACAAGATGTATTATAAATCTTAACTCACTCAAAAATCAGGTAGTAACTTGTTTGCCTTTGAGGTCCTGGATCTCCTGGATTCTTCTATTAATATAAAAGGATCTCTGAGATCATGGCTTGTTGTGGTAGCACTTTCCATTTTAACATTATATTCTCCAACCAGTAAGATTAGCTAGTAAGGAAATGGGATATAGGGCAAGTTCTTTTCTGCAGGGGGAGTGTGACCAAATGAGCTCACAAATGGTAGTGAAATTGGGGTGGGGGGAGTCCCCTTAAACCTCAAAGTGTGGTAAAGCATGTAAAGTATTTTCAACGTCTTACAGAAGTCACTGAGCATTTCCTTTAACATACGTATGTGTATGTTAGTTTAGAACAGAGTTGGTCTGACTGAGAACTGGGACTAAGCGAGTGGTTGATGCCCAGAGTGCAGAGTAATGAAGACCAGTGTCTATGTGAAACAAGAGAAAGATGGATTGTATCAAAACAGCATGTAGAGGCAGAGACTGAGGGGACAGGGAGAGGTAGACATCTACCATTTTGGAAGAGATAAGCCAGACAAGGGCTGAGAACAGCCTAGAGTCAGCACCATGATCAGACAAGCCTAGTTTGTGGTTAAGGTAACTAAAGAGATAAGAAACGGAAAGAACTTGAAAGTATCGGCTCAGTGCTTTGAACACATAAAGAGAGTTATTTCTATTTCTTGGTAGGAACAATCCCCTAAAAAGATCTTAGGTTGTAAAAAACACTAGTCTATACCCAACCCAATGTGTGTAGGCTGGAATGCAGTGGTTGTGTGTAGCCTAGGAAAAAACGGTGGGTTTAGGGATTGCAGGGAGGGGAGTATTGGGAAACTCAAGACGTCTCTCTCCTCTCTAGCTGCGTTCATTACTGTTGAACACCCATTCAAAGAATAAAACAAGGGGCTTTATCCCAATAATCATGTAAGTCTCCCCCCTAAAATATCAAGAACTTAGTGGAAAATCCTACAAATGTATCTTCAAATTAAAGCAGTAAGTTCTAAAAGCATCACGTCAAGGTTTAAATAAAATGAGATGAATGCAATGTATTAGTTTTTTTCTTTCAATCAAAATTCAAGGTGAATTTTAGCAGTGACTCAGATCATTTTTGGTATCTTTTATTAGCAATAAGTCAGAACCTTTCATTATGAGTAACCTTGGTGCCACAAAGAAAATGATAGGACTCTTCCAGAAAGGTTTTCATTAGTTAGAGATCAAATTAATTTTAATACTTGATAGTTTTTTTCCACAGAGGGAATACTTTGCTTTAAAGAGTGTTCTTGTTTGTTTCTCTGATTGTTTTATATTTAGTAAATTCCCAGAAAACCCCCATTACTGATATAATAGTGTAAATAATTGAACCAAGTAATAAAGCATACAAATAATTGATCAAATCTATTTTGATTTGGCTTGGAAAATGACTTAACTTCTTAATGTTTGACTTGAAAGGTAAGATGCTAATTTCCTTTTAATTGATATTTGTTGCTTATGAAAACCATACCATTGACACATTAGTTGAGCCCCTGGACTGACCTGGTCTAATAATTATTATGACACATGGTGAGCACATGAACCAAGCTACAGTCTCTATACTTCATGTCTGTCCACCACATTGTCAGACTGGACCATTCATGGATCAGAGGAAATCCACCCAGTTGCCCTGCCATCCTTAGAGACAGCAATGAAGAGTAAGGAGGATTTGATGTTAGATATTCATCACTTTTTATTCTTTTAAAGTTATTTGTGCAACCAAAGGACTCAAGGTAAAAAAAAAAAATAAGGGAATAAACTACCTATGTCATAAAATCTCTAATCAGACAAATGTTGATATTAAGTATACCTATGATAGCTTTCTACCAAAAATCAGAAACCACTTATTAAGCATTATTAAAATTCAAGCTTTAAGAATCAATTTCTAGAACATGAGGTTCCAATGGTATTGTCCCCAGTCTTGGCTTATCTAATAATTTTCATCGACAGATTCTGAATTGTGGTCTAAAATTATCAGTGGCATCTATTCCCATAACTATATGGTAATATTTTCATTATATTTAAAGGAAACCCCATTATTTGAAACCATTGCTTTAAAGAGCATATTAACTCTTTTTTTTTCTTTTATTATTATACTTTAAGTTTTAGGGTACATGTGCACATTGCGCAGGTTAGTTACATATGTATACATGTGCCATGCTGGTGTGCTGCACCCACTAACTCATCATCTAGCATTAGGTATATCTCCCAAGGGAGCATATTAACTCTTAAAAATCCCATAAGAAGATGCTATTATCTTTGTTTTACATAAAAGATATTGAGCAAATATTTTAAAGAATTCTTGGCCTTTCTTTTTTCCCTTTGAAGATTTACCTTGACATTCACTTTAACCTGATTTTATCTCCACATAACTATTAGAACCAATCGTACCACTCAGTGATACTTCTAAGCCCTACATTCTACTCCAAATGTAACCATGTTATAAGTGTTTTATTATATACTCCCAAAACACCAAATATGGAACGATCAAAGAGTGATGTTTACTTGTTGCTTCAAGCTTGCTTCCATCTTGTAAGATGTTTCATACTTTGCCTAGGGATTCCTGTTTTCTTCCTAAAGCAAACTATTAGGCACAGTTGGAGATATTCTGATAAGTAATGTTAGTGAACTCCCATACCAGGCGCTATCCTAAGGATTTTATATGTGTTAACTCTTTAAATCCTCATATCAACCTGATGATGGAAATATTATCATCATTCCCATTTTAGAGAGAGGGAAATTGGAAGCACAGAGAAGTTAGTTAAGAGCATGTGGGATTCAAACCCAGCTTCTCTGGCCCCAGAACCTGGCTTTCAATGGCTATGCTGAGATTCTCTGAGATTCTTACCCTAGATGTAAGAAACCATAAAGATTTTTGAGAAGAAAACAAAGTTAATATAAAAGGCCACCCAATTGTGTATTTAAGGAAACCAAACTTGGCTGTTAATGTTAGTAAAAGAGCCACATTCACACTTTTCTCCAAGGATACCATGGCTGGGTTCCAATCTCATCGTTTTTTTTTGCAGAAGGCTTGGTGAGTTTCTCCATTTTTAGGTATGTCCTTCCATCCACCTCAAAGGCCCAAGATAGAAGTACAGCAAGGAACTCTCAACAAAGTAGTGATTCTCAACTTCTTCTTACCTTCACAACATTCTAAAAGGAATAAATATACTTTCCACAGTAACAATGCTGATTACAGCAGTAATTCTTACCCAGGGATGAGCATGGTTCCTAGAAGCGGTATCTGTCAGTCTTACAGGGCCTCAGCCCCAGCTCATACTCTAAGCAGAAAGTTGGCTGAGGCAGCTGAGAGTCAGTGTTAGAAATAATCTGTGGGAGCCCAGCTGTTTTTCAGGGTAGCCACAGTCACCTTGCACTTTTTTTTTTTTTAACAGAGTCTCCGTCTATAGCCCAGGCTGGAGTGCAGTGGTGCAATCTCTCGGCTCACTGCAACCTCCGCCTCCCAGGTCCCTGTTCAAGCAATTCTCCTGCCTTAGCCTCCTGAGTAGCTAGGATTGCAGGCACGCACCACCATGCCCAGCTAATTTTTGTATTTTTAGTACAGATGGGGTTTCACCATCTTGGCCAGGCTGGTCTTGAACTCCTGACTCCATGATCCACTCACCTCAGCCTCCCAAAGTGCTGGGATTATAGGCATGAGCCAGCGCACCCAGCCCTTGCACTATTTTTTACTTTCATTTTGAGGAGTACTGAGCTAGAAAGATAAAGACATTTTCTTCAATCTCATCTCGTCACTACACACACAGACACACACACGTCCTATGGGTACAGAAGTGATGAAATGTGCACGAGAGACTGGAATCATTTCTTAGAGCTGCCGTTAAAAAGTACCACATACTGAGTGGCTTAAACAACAGAAATTTATTTCCTTATGTTCTGAAGGCTGGAAGTCCAAGATCAAGGCGTTCACAGGGTTGAGTTGTTCTGAGACTTCTCTTCTTGACTTGCAGGTGGCTGTCTTTTTCCTCTGTCCTCACATGGTCCTCCCTGTGTGTCTGTGTCCTAATCTCCTCTTCTTCTAAGGAAGCCAGTCATGTTGGATTAGGGCCCACCGATAGGACCTCATTTGAACCTAATTGCCTCTTTAAATGCCCTATCTCCAAATACAGTACAGTCACATTCCGAGACACTGGGGGTTAGGAATTCAACTTAGGAATTTGGAAAGGACACAAACCCAAATAGATGGTCTCATTTAGAAAGAAAAAATGAATTATAGGCTGTTTTATTTTAATTTGGGTTTCTTTTTCATGCCAGTTTTTCTCAGGTATGCTTGACACTCTCTGAGTTATCTCCCCTTTCCAATGACTGACCAGTTCTACCGATTTGCAAATTCATAAAAGGAGTAATCTGGTGTTAGGCCCAGACCATTTCCTAGCAGTGTTGTTCTTTTCCTCATGCCAGAAAAAAAAAAAAAAAAAACCCTCTCTTTCACAGTAGATAATCCTCCATCTTTGCAGTTTATCACCTTAAAAACCTTGACATGAATAAGCTCTTTGATGATACCAAAATAAAAATAGTCTTTTATAAATAAGTCAGCAAAGCCTGGCGATCTGTGAAAGCAAACTTCCAAACATCCAAGCGAAGTTTGTTGTTCCTTTTTCCCTTTCTTCTTTCAAAAACAGATATTTGTCAATTTAACCTCCTTGATCCATGGAAAATGACAGAGGCGTGCAGATTCAGAAAGGGAAGACAATAAGAGCAGGTGAAGTTGAAGATAGGAGATTGATGCCAGGGAACTAAATAACCAGAAAAGACATGTGAAATAGAGAACCGAATGGAGAGCACAAAGAAAATGGTAACCAATTTTCTCTGAAAGTGAACGGTAAAGAAAGCTGAAGATGAAACTACCTATTTATTTTTAATAGCTGCATCAAGAGATTGCTTAGGTGGAAAAAAAAAAACAAAAATGTTGCTGGTTCTGATTATCATCCTCAGGCTGAATCCACCCCACCTGGTGTCCCAGCTCCAAAATTCTACCCAAATCGTTACTCCCGTACCCAAACCCTAGACGGTATATCCATAGTAGAAAAAAAATGCATCTTCGTAGTTTGAACAAAACAAATAATTTTTGGAAACATTTTTCAATTCAAGAAACATTTACTGTTTAGTAAGTGTTAGGTACTGTTCAAAATGAATTCCTGCCCTCCAGGAAAGCAAAAGCCCAGAACAGATTAAAGGTTTCTGGTCTTGACTCCAGCTACAGGCTGGCTTGGCTCACTGTGAAGGGGCAGATGCACTTTATCCTGTTCAGTTTTTTCCATTCTATTTGGATGGATGTGAGACCAAGTTACTGCAGCCCTTCCTAAGACAAATTTGGTTGGCACAAATTCAGATGTCATCGCTTTGTTGATCCTTCCTAGAACTTACTTACTAGTCTGAATACAATTTCCCAAGATAATCTCCTCTGTCACCAGGACCTGGAAAACGTATTCTGAAGCTTTCCCCTCCAAGGCTGGAGGTCCTGTAATACAGAGGTGGAAAGCTCCGACTGTGCAGTCAGACGCCTGCCTTCGGACACCAGCAGTTTTAGTTTCAACAACTTAGACACATGATTGAACCTCTCTTTCAGCCTGTTTCCTCATTCATAAATTGGAAGATAGCAACACTCAGAGGGCTGTTGTGGGAACATACTGGAAACATGCATGTAAATCCCTAGGCACAGTGCCTGGCTTATAGTGAAGGCTCTTCATAAATACTAACTTCTAGAAAATGAGGCTCATTTGCTCACTTCAGGTCACAAAGTTGGAATGAAACAGGACCACTACCTAAATCCAAAACCCGTGATCTTCACTATACATGTTGTCTCTCTCCTAAGAAAGACCTGGTGATTGTCTTTGTCTAATTTTCATCATCATCTCAAATTTCCCCTCAGATGATTAAAGACCTATAATTCTTTGGGAGGCTGAGGTGAGAGGATCTGCTTGAGCCCAGATGTTCAAGACTAGCCTGGGCAATGTAGTGAGGCCCTGTCTTTACAAAAAATTTAAAAAATTAGCCAGGCGTGCTGGCATGAGCCTGCAGTCCCAACTACTTGGGAGGCTGAGTTGGGAGGACCACATGTGCCTGGGAGGTGGAGGCTGCAGTGAACTGTGATCATGCCATTGCACTCCACCCTGAGTGACAAAGCAAGACCCTGTCTCAAAAATAAGGACTTATAATTACAATATAATGTTATGTACCTTTTCCAGAAAAAAATGTTTTTATATTACAAAAAATATTAAGTTCTGTTATTGCTAATGAGGTGATGACTGTTATCTTGGATAAAGAAGATATTTCTCTCTCTGAATCCCAAGGGTCCTCCAGGCTTCTGATTTTATAATTTTCCTCTTTGTCCTTTCTGGAATTCTACAGATTCTGGGAATCAACCTCTGCTTAATCTATGTTCCTCTGGCCTATTCTATTAATATTTATCAGCCAGTTGTTAAGACTCCTAACTTTGCCCAACCTTGGTTCCTGTTTCCGACACTCTCGTGAACATCTCAGTTCAGGCCTCATGGCTACCTGGAAGGGGTCACACATCCTGCAGCCTGAACTGCAGCCAGGCCCCTCCTTGTCTCAGTGGGTTCTGTTTCCATCGTGAGCCCCGAACCCTACTGCAGTGTTCCCTGTCTGACAAGTGCAAACCATTGGCCAGGCAGAGATCACCAGCAAATTCTGAATTCAATCAAAGGTAAGTGTTTGTACCTCCAGTTACCGGTTCTATTTGCATTCCTGGTTTTCTGATTTACTAGAATTTAATCATGACAGTTTTTTCCTTACTGTACATTTAAAGTAGTATGGCAAACTAGTAGACATCGTTTCCAACAAGGGAGGAAAACTCCATTCCCATTTTATATTCGTGGCTCTCTTTACTGTGATGGACTAAGGTGTTCACTTCTCCCACCGAGCTGCTCAATAGACCAACAGGATCTTTCATATGCCAATCCCTCAGGACATGCTGTCTCTCTGTCACTGTGGGAAAGTTTTAAGTCCTACTAACAATGAGGAAATGCAAAATTATTTCACTCATTTAAGCTATCAGTTTTTGATGGGTACTATTATAGATCTGTCTTAAAAGGTTGTAAAGAGAGGAAAGAGAAAAGGTTTCAAAGCAAGGCAATGGTTTTTCAGAAGTCTACATGATATAGAATAGGAAGCATTAATGAAAACCACTGTGGAATCCTAGGACTCATTTGTCTGTTTAAGGATGCTTCTACGGTTATCTGCAGTGCCAACATTTGATTTTATATGCTCCAGTTTTATAGGACTTGATTTTACCTGAACTAGGTGGTTATTTATTGTGACTTAAATTATGGCTTTTAACACTTTTTCCAATAGAAGGGAAAGAGGAGATAATGAGAAGCAATGAATCAGTCCCAAGCCAGACAGTCCTTTTACTTCTCAACAACTCTTAGTGAAGTAGTTCTGAAGGAAAGAGTACAGAGCACTGATTTAAATAGGGTCCATTTAATCTATTATTGCATAACAAATTACCTCGACACTGACAACTTAAAACAATAATAATCACTTGTTACCCCACAGGGATTCTGTGACTCAGGAATTTCGGGAGTAGTTTCTTTGGGTGCTCCAGCTTAGAGTCTCTCATGAGGTTACAGTAAAGATGTGGGCAGGAGTCATCTGTAAATTTGACTGGGGCTAGAGCATTTGGTTCCAAGATGGTGCACTCATGTGGCTGGCAATTGCATGGTAGCTGTTTGCAGGAGGCCTTAGTTCCTCACCATGTAGACGTCTTTACAGAGCTGCTGGAGTTTCCTTACAACATGGCTGCTGGCTTCCTTCAGAGCAACTGATCCAAGAGAATAAGGAATAAGCCAAAATGTCTCTTATGACCCAGACTTGGCAGTCACACATTGTCATTTCTGTAATATCCCATTGATTTGCAGGTCAGCCCTATTCAGCATGAGAAAGAACTAAACAGGTGCATGAATAGTAGGAGGCAGTGATTGTTGAGGACCATTAGGAAGCTAGGGACCACACATACCACAAAAGTAAAATGATTTTATAAATTACATGTCCTCACAGAGAAATTGGTCATTAATGGTTGGGGTCAAAGGGATTGTTTTCTTTGTGTTTGAGCCTCAGAAGCCAAGATTTAAATGCATTCCTTGATGTGGCACATTACCACCATATTTTTTATTATTATTCCTTTTATCTCGATTTCTCCTTACATTCCTCTCCTCACTACCCCTCCACTCCCAGCCTCCACTAAACATCAACTCAAAAGAGCATGAAATTTATCTTTGGATATGCAGATATGTAGATATGTATCCCTGTAAGATACTAAGATACATGAGGTTTAATGGTCATTTCTAAATTACATGAATAGAATGGTGTCATAGGTATTTTTCGAAAATGTATATTCTATGCCACTTGTTTTTTTGTTTGTTTGTTTTTTGGTTTTTGGGGTTTTTTTGTTTGTTTTTTTGGGGTTTTTTTTTTTTTTGAGACAGAATCTCACTCTGTCACCCAGGCTGGAATGCAGTGGTGCAATCTCAGCTCACTACAACCTCCACCTCCCAGGTTCAAGTGATTTGTGCCTCAGCCTTCTGAGTAGCTGGGGTTACAGGTGCCCGCCACCACACAGGGCTAACTTTTGTATTTTTAATAGAGACAGGATTTCACCATGTTGGCCAGGCTGGTCTCGAACTCCTGACCTCAAATGATCCACCTGCCTCAGCCTCCCAAAGTGCTGGGATTGCAGGCATGAGCCACCACCCACCTAAGCCACTGGCCCACATTTTTAATATTTATCCCTGTTTCTGTTTGCTATTAGGTTCATTGCTGCACAATTTTCAATAATACACTTCTGCCACCTCTTCCCTGTCTACTCCCTTACTGTTGGTGAACTAGTCCTCCTCCAGTTTCATCCTCTATCAAGTTATGCAGTGATGAACATAGTGTATACATAGAACTGGGGCACTTGTCATCACCTTCGCTGTCCCTTTTCTAGTTCAAGCCCAATCACCTCCAGCCTGGATTATTCTGCCACCTGCTTGCTTTGTTTCCGGTCTTGTCCACTACTGTGTATTCCCACCCAGCAGCCAGCATGCCTCCAGCCACCTCCCATTATTCTTAGAGCATCTCTGAAGTCCCCACCATGGCCCATGGGCCCCACGTGGTCTGCACCCTGCTGTCTTGTGAACTTCCTCTTGCACCACACTTCTCCTTGCTTCCAATGCTCCAGCTACTCCTGTCTCCTTGCATTCATTTATTCAAGAATATTAATTGAGCAAATACCATCTATCTGACATTCTCCTGGGCACCTGGGGTATAGCAGTGAATGAAATAGACAAATAAGTCTCCCTCATAGAAGTAGGATTCTAATGATCTAAAAACCCATCAAGTACAACAGAGGCTCGCGACCTTGCACCTGCACTTCCCTCGGCCAAGAATGCCCTTTCCCAGATTTCTACATGCGTCGCACTCTCATACATCTAAGTCTCAGCTTGAACGTCTCCTCCTCAGAGAGGCTTTTTCTCATCCCCTTACACTTCTTCTCCCCAGGCCCTTCTTTATTTTCCCTCATACCTCCTGTTGTATCTGATATTATGTGTTCATCTGCAGTCAAATCTCTACCACTGAGCTACAACCCCCATGCATTCTTCTGTTTCATGTTCAGCTCCCTAGTCAGATGAAAGCTTCAAAAGGACAGGGAGTTTTTAATGTTTTCCAATGACTGGGCCAATAGCCCCAAACTACTGCCCTTTTTTAACGTGTATGTTTCGGCTTCTAGTGCCTGTGTTGCTGCCAAACTTCAGTTGCCTTAGTTTTCAGCACACTTGACTTAGTAACACCATTTTCCTCACTGTTGTTTCAAATTCACTGTGAGATTAGATGCTAGATAACCACATTTCATAATAACTAATACTTGCTGAGTACTTTTATCCTAATGACAGCCCTGTAAGTATGGCCTATTGATCTTTCCACTGTACAGCTGAGGAAACTGGGGTGCAGAGGGTCTAAAGAGCTCACTCATAGTGACTCACCTCGCAAACATAATAGCCAGATTGGAATGAACGCAGTCTGCTCCAAAGCCCTCACGCTTAATCGCTATTATATGTGCCCACCCCCTTCTAGAATCACGTGTGAAATAAAGATAAATTGGCTCTGAGTAGGTGTCTGATGGG
The DNA here is from genome assembly GCF_028858775.2 of Pan troglodytes. Lineage (NCBI taxonomy): Eukaryota > Metazoa > Chordata > Mammalia > Primates > Hominidae > Pan > Pan troglodytes. The sequence goes on from NC_072415.2 coordinate 26,947,874, forward strand.
ACTTCCTATAAGGAAACAGCATAAGCTTTATTACATAAATTTTCTGATAAACTCAGCTACTTTGTTCATATCCGATTCATCATTGCTAAATTCGATTACTTCTGATTTAGCACTGCATCTCAGAGAGGTGAACATGTTGGGTAGCTAAACTGTAAGTGTGCTGGTTTGATATGGTTTGGCTGTATCCCCACCCAAATCTCACCTTGAATTGTAATGATTCCCCTGTATTGAGGGCGGGGTCAGGTGGAGATAATTGAATCATGGGGGCAGGTTCCCCCATACTCTTCTCGTGGTAGTGAACAAGTCTCATGAGATCTGATGGCTTTATAAATGGGAGTTCCCCTGCACAGGCTCTCTCTTGCCTACCACCTTGTAAGACATTACTTTGCTGCTCATTCACCTTCTGCCATGATTGTGAGGCCTCCCCACAATCACAGTGGAACTGCGAGTCAATTAAACATCTCTCCTTTACAAATTACCCATTCTCAGGTATGTCTTTATTAGCAGCCTGAGAACAGACTAATACACGGTTGTTATCATGTTATGTAAGCAGGAATTGCATTAAATGCAATGTAGTAGCTTGAAAGCACACATCGAGTCATGAGGTGTACAGCAATCTCCTCCCTTCCTGCGTACATTATTTCAGAAGCTGGCCTCTCCAGGGCGTGCCCATGTTTCAGCCTCCATGTGGAGCTTATTCTTTCCCTGCATTACACTTTCCATGTGCTCCTCCATTAGTTCTCTGCAAACTGGTTTTAAATAAGAGCCAAGGAGCATAGCCTACATGTCAGAGTTGACTAGTTTCCAATGCCCACACAGAATAGGTGTGTGTCCCTCCCTCCACCCACCCTCCTTGGATTTCAACCTCCTGATTAGAGCTTCTCAGTGATGGTTCATCATTCCTGCTTCTTTGTTCTTGGGTAAGCTAACAGTTGCCACATTACCCCATATATGCCTCCAAATTGTGAATCATTTTGTGGATATTGAGGTACTGGAGGAACCTTTCTAGAATGCTTTTTGAGAACATTTCACTCATTTATTCATTCGAACATCATATTTAAATCTTTACTACTGGCCAGAAATTATGCAAAGGTGATGAATCCATCAATAGAACTTTATCTCAAGGTATTCACAATCTAATAGACAGGAATATGTCCAGGAGACTTTAATACAGTGTTGTTGGGAAATAATGGCCAAATGCATATGGAATTATGGAGGCACTTGGGGGAAGAAGCACCTATTCTGGAACAAGGGGGAAGCCATCCTTTTCAAATGCTGCCCCTATTAGGAGGAATTGGGGAAATGAAAATGTAAAGGTACAGGAAAGGAAAAGGCTCAGCACCAACTGGAAATGTCATGGTCTGTGGGGAAAACAAGAATTTTATGTGTCACTTGGGGGCAAATTGTAGAGCAAGGAGTGGAGCTGAGAGAGGCCCAGGCCAGGTGATGAAGGCCTTGATCACTGGGCTTCAGAGCTCACTCTTGACCCAGAGAAAACAGATGGCTTTCAGCAGATTCAAATCAGTATGAGACTGTATCTTAGAAATACTCTTATTGTCTGTGCAGACTTGGGCTTGCAAAGAAAGAGTAGTAGGAGGCTGATGTGGCAGATAAGTCTCTGGGGGAGTTCAGCCTGTACCCCTGTCACAGGTTAAGACTGTCTGGCAATCTGACCCCAGCAGAGGCTGGAATGCCCCTCAAGAGAGTACTCTCTATTGTGGGCTGGTTAAGTCTTTTCTTGGTGCCATCAATAAAGTCCTTAAGGAAGCCAACATTGGGGGTTTGACTCTTTTGCAGAGTTTGTATAAATAAAATATTTCCTTTGCTGTGATAAAAGACAGTCTCCCAAATCCTGAAGGGAAAATGGCAGAGTGGAAAAGGCTTAGACTTTTGAATGACAGCTCGTTTCAAACCTGTATTCTCAACACTAGCTCTGTTACCCTAGGCCGGTTATCAACCTCTCTGATCATGACAGTCCCCATCTTCAACATTTTGAAGATTCAGTTTTACTATGTAAACACAGTTCCACTACACTGTTGATACATAGACCCCTAGCTATTATGTCATTTGTATTACTGTCATTATCTTTATCATCACTTTGCAAGGGAGGAAGAGGCAAACAAGAATAGCAGATGGACCACTGCACTTGTCTTCTTGGTGATCAGGAAATGATGTCAAATTGCATCAGCAGCCCATCCTGAGACATAGTAACTTGATAATTCTATTAGCAGCAACACCCAAAATACTTGCCTTGGAGGCATACTTGAGTAACTCCTTCTCCATCCAATTTGCCTACCACTGCCAGATTACCCTTCCTAAAATACTGCTAACCTTTCATTTTTCTGGTGTAGACTATTCAATGGTATCCTATTACCTATTGAATTAAATTCCATCACTTAATTAATCTTCAAGTCTTTGTTTGAGCTAATCGTAGAGTGTTTTTCCATTTATTTCTTTCTCTCTGTTTTCCTAAGGAGGGGTGTATAGTAAAAATCTCCAAGCACCCATAAAATGAGGATATTTATACCTGCTTTATCCATGTCACAAGGTTATGGTGAAGGCCAAATGGCTAGTATCTATGGAGGTGTGTTATGTGTTATAAAGCATTGTGTACAAGAGGTAAGGGAACTGGCATTTGCCTATGCCAGGCCAGTATGTATTCTTTTCTACCATCATTACAGAAACTTCATTAGACGGATGATTTTGTTCCAGTTTCAAAGATTTAAAAAATCTGAGGCACAACAAGGCTAAGTCACTGCTCCAGGCTACACAGCACTGAGAAATGGAACAGGGGTTTGAATTCAGAACTGCTTTGTCCTAAAACCTGTGCTTTTGATCCTTCATCACACTGCCTCATGCTTCTTTTGAAAAGACCCCTCTCACTCCAGCCAGACTTGTGTAGTCACTGCTCCATGAACACTTTCTGTCTTTGTGTCTATACACATATTATCTCCCCTTCACGGCCTACCCAGGACCAGCCCTGGCTATGCCTCTTTGGTCAGTCATTTCCATTCCCTTGGCCTCTGTTTGGTTCTAAATCATGACATAGATAGCGTGTGTGATCTTTGATACTGCTGTCTGCCATTACTCTTAATTCTGAAAATATTGTTTTACTGTGTGCATATGTATACTCTTATGTCACCAAAAGGTCTGTAAGTGTTTTGAAGGCATAGAATACCCCTTCCCTATAATACATATTATTCTCTCTCTCTCTTTGTCTGCCACTCTTCTTATCTCCCTCCCTCCCTCTCTCTCTCCATACATCCCTGCATCAATCCATCTGTACCAACATATAGCAGATGCCCCTAGATATTTAAACATTTATTGAGTGAGTGGAGGAATGAATCGGTCGATGATTATGAGTTTGAATTAACTCATCTTTGCAAGTCTCCTCTGGAGAGTCTCTCCTTTCCAGGGAGCTGCCTGGCTTGTCTAACATGTACAGGCCTTGAAAGCATTCTTTTCAGAACTAGAACCTTTAGGGAAATTCACATCACTGCAATCTACTTTTACAGTGTCGTGGCTGTGGTCACTAATTAAAATGAATGAAGAAGGCTTTAAGGGAAAAGGCTGTACTTTGTCACTACATCCTTTTAGTAAATACTGTTCCATTTTTAGTGATTAGGCAAATTCACTAAATAAAATTACTCTTACCTAGAAGATTTACCCAGAGAGACTGCCCTCCTTGCATGGCTGCTGCCTGCTGAGTGTGGCAGAGGCTCAAATCCATCATTTAGTGTTTAATGGCCTCCAATGACCTCGAGTGACCCCAGACTCGGCACCTCATTGATGCCCTTTACAGTATAACTATAGGAGACTGGGGATGCTGTGGAGGAAGATAGGGTCTCTTTAAACACTATCATTTTTACTAATCTACCAACTTTTTTGTGGCTACTGGAAAACATTGTATCAGACTCTCTCCTTTTAGCCAACCTCTTCCTCTATCCCTGCATTCTGTCTGAACCACAGACAGATACATAATCTAACGGAGTATGAGAAAGGGGGCATTCACACTATGTCTTTAGTTTCTCCCCAAGATGGGACTGGATGCAAGGGTGATTAAGGCCAGTGGCCAACCACCAGGAGGGCTAGGCTTTCAGGAAAGGAACAATAGACAGCCAGAAAGCTGCTGTGTTATTTTTCTGCTCTCAGATGCAAACCTAGAGAGGAAGAATGGAGGGGAAACCTCCCAAGAAGAGACGAGAGTCCTTTCATTAATCAATAAGCTTTGAATCCATCAAACTTGATTTCTAAATTGGCTGTGAAATTACCAAAGAGGTTATGAAAAAGACCCTTTGAACTCCTTAGCAGAAATGGGGTCTTGAGAACAAATGGAGTTCACATATGAGAAAATAGAGAACATTCCATTTCTGCAACCTGAATCGTGATGATCAATTCTCAGCCCACTGCATGTATTTGGTGATCATTTTATTCACATCCATTTTCCCACCGCACTATAAGCTACAGAAAGGCAGAAGCCATCTGAATTCCCCTCTTATTTTAGCTTTATCTCCTAGTAACAGGGCCAAGATGGTGACTCAGGAAGAGCACAGCCTCTGAAGTTAGAAGTCCTAAGTCTATAGAATATTAGTTGATTAAATGCATGAATTCCCAAGTGCAATGCATCACCCAGTGATCCACTATCTTGAACCAACTGCAACTCCCAAGGTCAAAAGTTTCCCCATGGAATCTGTAGAGATTTTCATGTTGCTCTAAGTGTGGAACTCGTTTGGACAGCAAGCTGAACCCCTAACTTCTGTCACCTCCCCGAGTCCAGTCCCCAGTCTATCCTTTGGGTGGTCCTTCAGTAGGAATCAGGCGTGGCCCAGCTTTTCCTACCTGGCTTCCATGCTGCATCTAGGAGCATATTATCTAAGCTGAATCTGATTCTTTTTCTTTCTTGAATTTTTTTTCTAATGACTTGTGCACCAATTGATTTAAGTAAGTGTTTTATGTTTCTGGCCAGTTAGTGCCTAGCACCAAGTGGTCAAATGGACATGGAATGAGTATTTAGGGCTGGGAAAGTGATTGTTTTTGCACTGATCCTGTTCGTGTTTTTTATCTATGAGATAGATTGACAGAGACCAGGCCAGACTCCTCCAAATGTAGCCCCGTCCTTGCTGCCCTTGTCACATTTCATACTTTCTCCCCATTGTCAGCCACACCCCCTTTGGCCACGTGGGAAGCACAGGAGGTAGATTTGGCTTCTGCTGGTGGGCAGGACCTAGGCTCCCCCCAAGGGTATTTCTGCAGTGTTCCATCTTAGAGGCTGAAATCACAGCTTCATTCTGGCACAGTCCTTGTGGGGGTTGTTCCCATCTGCCACTGATCTTTAGAAGGTGCACATGAGGCACTTTTTGTTGATGTTATTGGCTGGCTGTCTAGAGGGAAAAATTGCTCAAGGGAACTTTTTGACTCCTGCAATCTGTGGGAGGTGGGATGTCATGAATTCTTTGGCCTGGGCTATATGTGTGTACTCACCTACCAACCTCAAGCTGCCAGGACAACCTTCATCTGCCCAGGAGCCCTTTAAAAAGGGCCCTTCCCAAATGGATATTGACATGCTTTGGATTTAACCATGTGGGCGATTTAGAAGCAGCCTTATTAGGATGCTTAAGTATATCTTAGACACCCTCACACAACCTTTCTACTTCTGAGACCAGGCCTGTCGGTGTCTGGTGTCTGCCACAGCAGCCCTCATTATGGGAGATGTGCAGGTAAGAAAGCAGGAACAAGAGAATGAGAAACCAAGGGTGCACAGCAGAGGATGTGAAAGCTGGAGCACTGTAGATTCATCAACCTTGCAATCTCTGGATGAGGAGATGAGTCACCATCAAGGCCAAGGTGGTTTTGGAAGTCAAATGTGAACTCCCAAATGCCTTACTGGGTGCTATATTTATAGGCCACACTTGCAAAAAGCAATCTTCTTTAACTGGTATTAATCATTACTACAATTACCTTACATTTAAAAAAAATTCTCTGTGCAAAGGTGGCGCTAAAGGGCCATTCAGGTTTACAAGAAGGAGGATGTTGAAAGCAATATGTCCTTAGATGCTTTTGGCCAGGACAAGTGACCTACTTGACCTACTCCAAATTCACTGCTTTCCAAAGGCCAGACAAGCTGCATTTGAATTACCTTGTGCATAATTAATGAATTAATTAATTACAAATGTAGACTCTCATGTCCTACCTTATCCTATTGAGACAAAGGGAAACAGGGCCCAGGAATCTAGATTTAACAAATGTCCTAATCCATGCCAAAGCATATCCAGATTTAAAAACCACCACCTGACCATTTTCCACCCCCTGCCCTTCTGCTGCAGTCCCAGAGAGGAAGAGGTGATTCCTCGTCCCCAGGCACAGACCCGGTGAACAGGGCAGAACTGAGTGAAGAGCTCCTTCCCCAGCTTCCACCAGCCTAATGGGCCAGAGCCAAAGCAGATGGAAAGACTGCTTTTGCCTATTTCAACCCCAATTCCCAAGCCAAAGCTCAAGTCTTACCTCTCCAAGCAAGGAAAGGCAATGACAGCCAGTGAGATGCCGGCGAGAAGCTGAAGGGAGCCCAGGCAGCAGCATATATGTGGCAAGTCCAGACTTGGTAGAGTGAGCCGGTGGAGGCAGGAGCAGTTCGTGGGACTGGCCCAGCCTTAAGCTTGGCACAGTGACTACACCCAGAAGCCATGCCGGGTGCTGACCGTCTTCCTGGAGGAGAGGAAGGGGTAGGCAGTAGAGAAAATGGTGGAGACGGGTAGTTAGGCCCCAGCCCAGAGGCCAACATAGGAGCCATTTTAAACCAGCTTTTGCGTAACCATGGCAACAGGGTAGACAGTTTCCAAAACCACAAGAGAAATGTCTCTGCCTCACGATATTTTGAGGGCTAGTGGGTCGTTGCTGTTTTTCCTCAATCATAATCCTGTGCAGTTTTCAAGAGGTTCTTGGGTAAGTGTCCAAGAGCTCTCTGGACCACTGTGATCCCATATTTTAGTGTCACTGGAAAGTGGCATCAGTGTCCCTCAGCATGTCGGCCCTCAAGGTTCTGTCCCTTTGGGATCCGTAGAAGAGCAGGCACAGAGCAATGCCCATGGAGCACCTGGAACCTAATTCTGAGGTCCCCAGCACAGTCACAGGCCGTGGCGTCCAGGGTAGCGACTGAGTACATGTACATTCAGGCTGGGACCCGGCACCCTTCCTATTGCAGGACACGCTCAGATCCGCACAATCTCAGGGGCAGCCTACACAGGCCCCCACTCAAGATGTTAAATGCTAAAAATGAACTAATGTAGACTTCTAAAACAGACTGCTCCAAAAACTCCCTCAAGAAATAGGAGTGATGATTTCACAAGAGGGTATTTTAAAACACAAACCACCTGGGAAAATATTTGCCACGAAGAAGATAGCAGTGAGCATAGCACAGTACCACACCCATGGCAACTACTCAGCAACTTGTACTTAGGGTTGTTTTCATGAAAATTGAGTTTCATATAAGTCAATAGAAAAATAGGAAAAGAATGTGTTCACAGCAGACAGTTCACAAAAGAACTTCCTATGGCCCACACAGCACATAAAATATTATCCTCATTAGAAATAAAAAAGTATGCATTAAAATAATAAAACACCATTTCCCCACACATTGAATTGGCAAAGTTTGCTTTTTGTTCTGTTTAAGATAATACCTGGTGTTATTAGCCCAGCAGACACTTACTTATACACTGCCTGGTGACACTGTAAGCTTTGCAAACTAGCACCATGTATCTGCAGAGTGATCTGGCAGTTCATGGTACAAGACTGCAAGCTTCAGAAATGTTTGTATAGACTTTGGTGCAGTCATTCCATTTCTAGGGAATTCATCCTAATAAAAGAAATAGAGCATGTACAAATATTTATCTACAGAATGTTCCTCACACCATTTTTTGAGAAAAAATTTAGACGAACAGCAGTTTTGCTCATGGGTAGATGACCAAAATCCACAGCATAGAATCTAAAGTTCAGCTGAGAGAAATAAATTTGGTTGTATTACTGTTTCACCTGCTAAAATGCACATATCATAGGAATAGAACATGTTTATGGGCTTCATCTGCCCCCAGAGAGAAATCTATAGAGCCCTTTCTGTACACACACCCACAGACTCTGCACAATGGCCCCAGAGTAACGCATAGTAAGGCTTCCTGTTGCCTCCTGAAGGTTATAATCAGACAAAAGGTGGTTTAGAAGAGCACTTCCAAGTATTGGCATCTGTGTTTGCACTTAGAAAATCACAAAGATAGCTTTGACTTTTGAACCAAAACCCATGGTGGGGCTTCTCTCTTTGCTACAGAGACAGTGACCTAACTCTGTCAGAATTGTGGAATCTGCTTTGTCAATTCATTTCCTTTCAAATTCATTTGCAAATTTATGGGGATAATGTGCTACACCTTGATAGCTTTAGACTGTGAGCTCTTGGCTTAGAGTGTGATTAGATTAGGCAAACAACCTTACTTTACTCTTAAGTTTCTTATATCTAAAAATAAAATTACAGAAAAAGGTGACTGTATTAGTCTATTCTCACACTGATATAAAGACCTACCTGAGACTGGGTAATTTATAAAGAAAAAGAGGTTTAGCTGGCTTACAGTTCTCCATGGCAGGGAGACCTCAGGAAACTTACAATGATAGTAGAAGGTGGAGGGGAAGCAGATATGTCTTCACATGGCCAGAGCAGGAGGAAGACAGAGCAAAGGGTTCCTTTGAAACAGTCAGATCTCATGAGAACTCAATCACGAGATAGCACTAGGGGGGATGGTGCTAAAACATTAGAAACCACCTCGATAAGCCAATCACCTCCTACCAGGTCCTACCTCTAACGCTCGAGATCACAATTCAACATGAGATTTGGGAAGGGACACAGAGCCAAACCATATCAGTGACAAAGGAAAATTTTGCATAGAAATCATAAGGCATATGAATTCGGCATAGTGGATGAGGATCCGTACTCTGGGGCCAGACCACCTGTGTTTAGCCCAGGTTCCATGACTTACCAGCTTTCTTACTTTGAATAAGTTACTTTACTTCTCTGTGGCTCAATTGCTGCCTCTATAAATCGGGGGGTGATTGAACCTACTTTAAGGTGTTGTCAAGATTAAATGGACTAATGTATTTGAAGCACTTGGAACCATGCCTGGCACATAATAAGGTCTCTGTATGACAGAACTATTATTATTATCATCATCACTATTAAATTATTAGTATATTTTCTTCTCTCTTCACTTGTGCTAAAAACCATCAATAAATTAAACCACTTAATTCCAATCCCCTTTCTTGCATCTTTAGAAATATTTTGAAGGCACATAATGAACTTTCAGCATAATTACTGAGGTGAGAAATATGTCTCTATGTTCAAATGCTCTTCCAAGAAAAGACTTGAGAGCATCAACATGGCAACAACTCAAGAGCCAATGGGTTTTGTTCCATAAACCAGATACCTAGCAGGTTAAATATGAAAAACTACAAGTGTGTTGTTGTAGTCAGATGAGTTCAACAAATGTCTTGAGCATTAGATGCTGCTCTGGATACAAATGCAGATAGAAACTGGTGGTGCAGACAGAATACCATAAGAAGCAGAGAAAAGAAATAGCAGTGTGTGTGGATGGCGAGCAGAGGAATGTGAGCTACTAAATTACATAAAGCATAGAGAAACCACAAATGGTGGGGTGAGCCATTTAGGGGGGAAAAATTCCCCAGCAGGCAAGTCTTCAAGGTCTTTTGGTTAACATGATTGGTATGCAAATCAGATCATCTCAGCTTTGTAAAAACTGTTGTAATAGGGAGGAACTGTTGATGTACAAGCCAACAGAAATCTAAATCACTCTACATTTTTAAAAAACATTCATGCTCCTTGGGAACCTATGGATTATATTGGGAAAAAATTCATGCTGCTTAATGACATAATGTAAAATGTACAACTTTTACTCCTTAATAATAAATTCACATGTTGGTATTTCCATCAGTTTACCATAGTGAGACTTCATGTTTAAAGACTCTGAATATAAAGGAATAATTCAAACATGACTTCTTTACTCTACTAGCAGATACAGGTTTCTGTTTTCAGCATCAAAACTCTAAATTATATGTATAACTGAAGGCCTAACATTCAAAACTTCTCTGCTGATACGATAAAAATTTATTTAGCCTAAGAAAATTGCAGCCGGTTACTCTGCTCATATGTCATGATGGCACCTTTATGATTTTGATATTGACACAACAGCCATATATTATATTTAACAGGAATATATTATTCATTCTTTTAACAAGTATTTATTTTGCCAAGCATTGATGCTGATAAAAATAATTATACTTGCTCATTTGACTCTGGACTGTATCATAATTTAGACGTCTTTCTCTCGATCTTTCAGTAAAAGCACTTAGGCGAGATGACAATCACATGTTCCTCAGTCAAGCTGATGTCTTTCCAAAAGTTGTAAGATGTAAATATACTGTTACTCACCCACTTTCACCCACTAGTTTTAGCATCCATTGAATTACTGTTGCCTGAATCAATTACTACCAGCCTGTGTGATCTTCTAATGATGGAATCATTACTATTCTACATTCATTTGTTGAGATCCATTCATTGAGTAAGGAAGAGCTCTCTTTTTCTCTCATTTATTTATTTAGTATGGACTGTGTAATCTTATTTTATTAAATTATTATTCATTGTACTGCTTAAATTTCTTTAATTTGCTGCCCCAGATTTGGTGACAGGGAGCACCTTCAAGCAAACTCCTATGTCATTTTGATATGTCCCCATCATTTTTTGAGCTTTTCTTACTTTCTGACATAACATGTTACAGGCTCACCTCATGTTGCCCCAGCCCCAGCCCTGGAAGAAACCATTTCTCCAAAATGCCCAGGCTCTTTTTAGTCAAGAATGGTGTTACAACTCAACTCCTGGGTGCTATAGGTGCTCATTGCTACTAACATGTCATTGCTGCCAAGTCTCAAGAGACAGATCTAGGAAATATGTGAATATGTACATATATACATACATGCAGACACATCTCTCTCTCTGTATATATATATTTATACCTATAGATATATAGAGAGCTCTATGTAGATTTCTATCTAGAGATGTGTCTGCATGTATCTATCTATATATGTGTATATATATATACACACATATGTATAGACAGAGATGTGTCTGCATGTATGTATATATGTGCATATGGTCAAATGGCATATATATTTATATACATATAAATACTACATACATATGCACATATATACATACATGCATGTGTGTGTGTGTGTGTGTGTGTATATATATATATATATATATGCCATTTGCTTACACTAGTGAGTCTCCACAGGGGGCAGTTTTGCCCCCAGGGACATTTGGCACTATCTGGAGATGTTTTTGGCTGTCACAGCTGGGAAGGGGAGTGCTGCTCACATCTTGTGCATAAAAGATAAAAACCAGGGATACTGCTAAATATCCTACAAGACACAGGACAGCCTCCACAACTGAGAATTTTCTGACCCAAATGTCAATAATGCTGAAGTAGTTGGGAAGACCTGGCTTATACTATGACCTCTAATTTCAATCTGACACCACACTGTTCACTCCAGCATGTCCTTCTCTGGCAATGAGAAACATAGCCTCCTTTAACACATAGGCAATCCTAGAATGCACTGAAAGTATGTTTCCGAATTGCTGTCCCATACCTCAACAGGAAAACAAACCTATTTCCTAAAACTCAGTGTGATAAAATGGGATTTTTGTGTTTTGTTTGGCTTGGGTTTCAGTTTGGTTTTTCTCTTCTTTCTGGCTTTCTTTGGCCATTAGCCTGAGGATAGTCAAACACTGTTCAAAAGTTACTTAAATTATTTGGGTTGTTTTGAGTTCTTTCCTGAATGTAGTTAATGAATGAGAACAACTTGAGCTTTATTGGGTTTTTTTTCTTCTCTGCACCTGTGGCTTTGAAAACAGACTATGTCTTACTGAGATCTGTGTGCCCGGAAGTATGAAGGTCTTTAAACATATTAGCTCTATTGACCTGTGTGATTTTCTGGATAAACTTTCATATCAAAGGAGGTTATTTTCCTAATTTTTTTATACACATTTTCATTTTCCTGAAAATATGAGGTTATGACAATCCCAGAGCACACCAGAGTGATAACAGGAAGGGCCAGGGCATCCCAAGGCTGAGCCTGAAGGTGACTGGGGAGGGTTAAAAATCAGTAGTCTAAGTGGAGGTAAGTAGGAAATTCTTAGCATGGGTAGACTACTATCAGGGGCCATGGTAGAGGTAATGCAAAATACAACTGCCCTATTTGCAGATGACATGTTCTTTGGGATCTTGAAATTTAAAAAAAAAAAAAATCCCACAAATCTGTTATTAGATAAAAATGCAGCTGCTGGGCGCAGTGGCTCACACCTATAATCCCAGCTCTTTGGGAGGCTGAGGTGGGCGGCTCACCTGATGTCAGGAGTTTGAGACCAGCCCGGCCAACATGGTGAAACCCCATCTCTACTAAAAATACAAAAATTAGCTGGGCGTGGTGTTGCACGCCTGTAGTCCTAGCTACTCAGGAGGCTGAGGCAGGAGAATCGCTTGAACTCAGGCGGCGGAGGTTGCGGTAAGCCAAGATCACGCCACTGCACTCCAGCCCGGGCAATGGAACAAGACTCTGTCTCCAAAAAAAATGCAACAAAAACGGACTTTTATAAAGTATTGCTACTGGGTCACTTTACTCATGGATGATGTATTTTGAACTTCCATCTACAACTCAAGAACAGATGTTAGATGTCACCATAAAGTACAAGCAAAAGGTGGGCAAAACAAACAAACAAAAACCCAAAACACAATACCTTTGACACCCACTGGCAGAAGTAAAACTAAAGAGTAGAAATTGCAAGATTCCAATTTCAGTTCCTTGGAAAAAGTAACTATATTATAATTAGTACTGCCTGGAAACAGATTTGGCTGCATCAGAAGGTCAAGTATGTGTCATCACCATCAATGTGGGGAAAAGGGCTGGGTAACACCTTATGGGGATACGGCTGAAAAAACTCACACTTTCAGGGGAGGAAATGAACAAGTTCACCTCAAAGGGTTTTTTGTAGGGTTTCTTTTTCCCCCAAAAGTTGAGATTTGTGTATGCTAATGGCATTGACTTAGTAAACTGCTTTGTGGAGAAAATGTTGGCATCTTGAAAGAGAAGGAAAACATAAACAGAAAATCTAGGGAGCTTCATGAGAGAATAGGGTGGCAGTGGGGGAGGAAGTGGAGGGTGTGGACCCAGGGCACCACACCTGGGAGAGTGTAGTGGAACTGGTTTTGTTTTCTGAACTGTTCAACCAAAAGCTTTTTACATTTCCCCATGGTTTTCCAGGCAACTGATTGAGGAGGGTATATGCAAGATGATAAATGGGCTCTTCACTTCTTTCCACTGGGGCAGCAGTGATTCTATGGCGATGTAGCTAATATGACGTGAGAGAGTCGGTTGCTTTCTAGCCTCTGCCAGGCTCACTATGTCTGTAATAGTGACACTCCATGAAATAGTTATTTCTGTGACATCACTGACACTTTTAAACAACAGATAGAGGAAAGATGTGAAGGTTCCATGTCTCTACATGTGGCTGAACTCTCAAATGTGGTTAGAGAATCATGTTTTCTCCAGTGCATTTGAGCTGAACAGTAAGCAGGATTGCTTGGTGAGTCGTCATTAGATAGTGACTCAACACCAGCACCATCTCCTTTAAGATACTGGTTTTGTCTCTAACTTAGATGCCACGACTTTGATGTAATTTTATGATTCTCCTTTCTAAAAGTGAATCAGCAATATGATAAAAATTTATTCAAAAATGTGTTAATACCAAAACAACAGGGTTACTGTTTTAGTACAGAGGAATGTAAGGGACTTTGGTTATACTTCCAGACAGCAAGAGTGACGCACGATAGAAATTGGTATCACCAAAGATTAAGGAATCATCTTTGGAATTTAAAAAATGGAAACTAAAGTGATTTTTTTTAAACTCAAAGTTGGGAAAACTTTTATAAACACGATGTAAACCAGATTTTGAAGTAAAATATTTATAAATTTGGCTACATAAAAACAACAAAGAAGTTAAAAAAGAGATTAAACTCGAAAAATATCTGTAAAACATATGACTGACAAAGCAATAATTTCCCATAAAGCCAATGAATTTTTACAAATAAAAATTTTAATTTAACGAAAAAGAGCAGAAGTTATAAACAAAAAGTTTACAGAAGAAATACAAAAACAGCAAATAAACATGTGAAAAGTTGTTCAGTCTTATTTATAATAATGTGAAAATTAAAACAAGACATCATTTTTTAAAAATCAAATAAGATACTGATTTCATCCAAAAGATATTTAAGAGTTTATTATACCCAGGACTGGTAAGATTGGAGAAGACCCTGTTCTTCTCCAATGAACACTGTTCAATGAACAGTATGAACACTGTTAGTGGGAGCAAAATTAGTGCATTTTTTTTTTTTTAAGCCAGGTTCTCCCTCTATCGCCCAGGCTGGAATGCAGTGGTACAGTCTTGGCTCACTGCAACCTCCGCCTCCTGGGTTCAAGTGATCCTCTCACTTCAGCCTCCCGAGTAGCTGGGACCACAGGCGTGCGCCACCAGGCCCAGCTAATTTTTATATTTTTGGTAGAGATGAGGTTTTACCATGTTGGCTGGGCTGGTCTCAGACTCCTGACCTCAAGAGATCCTCCCCACTCAGCCTCCCAAAGTGCTGGGATCACAGGAACGAACCACGACGCTCGGCCTAGTGCATGCTTTTTGAAAATAAATTTGACAGTATTTATTAAATCTGAAGCTACCTAAATCCTTTTACCCAGAAGTAACTCCATTTGTGTAATTTACTTCATGGAAATGGATATATGTGAAAATAACTGAGAGATGACTTCAAATAGCACAAAGCTAGAAACAAAAAACATTCCTCCATAAAGGGCCAGTTAAATAAATCCTGATCAAGCCATAAGGTAAAATAATACACAGCTATTAAAAGGAATTATTTTGAACCTCTTTTTGATGATTTGCAATATGTCCAAGATTGTGTAGTATTAAGTGAAGAAAACAAGTTGTAGATTATTTTGTGCATGACACAAAAGAAAAAGAAACCATTAACAATGGGGAATGGAATCTAAAGATTGTAGCTTTATTCTTCCTTTATCCCTAGAGAGTAATACTGAGCATTTCATCTTAAACACGCACAAATGACAATGCTATTACTGAGGAATTCTTCTCCAGGGGTAAAGACTTCATATCCCTAGTGCCTGGCTTAATGCCGGGCACCTTTCCTTTTCATTCATTGTCAAGATCCTAAAAATAATTGTCAAACCTGTTTTTCCTCATTTATTTTCTTTTAATTTATTATTTATTTAACTAAAACGAAGCTTTTTTGGACCCTTAACTGCAGCAAAACTGCTCAGACAAAGGAACTCAGCAATCTCCCAAATGTCAAATTAAATGTTCTTTTTTGGTCTTGATCTCACATTTCCTATTTGTGGCATTTGTTACTGATGACCACTTGCCTCATTTTAACCTGCTGCCTTCCCGATTCCCTGTCTCCTGCAGGAGCCCTTCTGCCTCTTGCTTTAAATGTTGGCATCCCCTCAGGTCTGAGGGGGCAACTGTCCTGCTCTCATGCTATAATTTTCCAAATCTAGATCTCTCAATAGAACACTCTTCCTGAACTCCAGAACCTCATATCTAACTGTGTGCTGGTCATCTCCTGCTGGGTCTCACAGCCACCTGACGTTCATCAAGTTTAAAGCTGATATTAGCACAGTTAATTCCAATTACTTGTTGCAAATTAACTGTTTTGATACTGAGCTTGCTTACCTCCATAGCAGAGCTCAGAAACTAGATGAGGAAATAGTTGGCTCTATGACCTATTTAAATCCTTACAACATGTGCTTCTGTGCTTATGTTCTCTTCTGACCCTAAAAATGGCTTACCTGAGTTTATCTAATTTATTCTGACATTTACATATGACTTTCCAGTTTGCAATGTGCTTTGACAAATATCTTTTGATTGCCTAGCTATGGTCTCCATTTAACCTCCTGCATTTTTTATTTTTTTTACTAGAAACTCATCCAGTTAATACATTCTCTAGTTCTTATATATAGAATTGGATAGAGCCAGACTTCAAACCTGTGTCTTCCGAGTCTACACTCCATGTTCTTTCCGCCACACCATGCTTTCTAACTAGTGTAGATACTGCAGGCACTATTTAAGTTTCTCTGGTGGTGATTTTACCATCATGCTCTGGGAAACAACTTTGCACACATACCCATTTATTTTTTTTCTCAAATAAATAAACTCTTACAGGACTTTAAAGTTGTCTTCTCATTTTATAATTGCAGAAAATGGGGTTCAGAATATTGAATCGCCTTGCCCAAGATTGCCCAGGTAGAAAATGACCAAGCTAGAACAAAAACCCAGGTTAGAGTTCCTGGTTTAATGTTCTTTCCTTGCATTTGTGGTTTATAAAAGAATGCTTCCCAGGCTCATGCTGTCTACTTCTATTGAGCTATAGAATCATTCCAAGTTACATTACTATGTTGGAAAAATAAATAATCCCTTTGGCCATGTTGTGATTATAAATGTAGCAGAACTGCAGTTTTATAAACATACAAGTTGGATTTTTGATGGCGAGAGCTGTTGTTGAAAAGGCAAAAATTACCTAATAATCCTTTCTAGCAGTTACCAGCATTGAACATTTCAGTTTTGCCAGAGAAACATAACAACTCATAAAATTCCTAACATGAATCAGACTTTAGCTCTCAATGTTTAGTGAAACTATTGAAAATGGGAAGCAATTAACAAGAAGTAATTCTTTCTGGAAAATAAGATGTGCGTATTGATCGCTGTCAGGTCAACAAGACCTTTTACATTAGTAGACATTGCTTCCTGGGTACCTTGAAGTGTATCCTTGGGTGGAGCGGAGTGGGAGAGAGAGTTTCGCCCTAACCGAACGCCAAGTGCAAGGCAATGCAATGCAATGAGATGCAATGCAAACATATTTACCTCCTAGCTATTGGGGAAAAATTAATGGGTGAGAAATGTGAGGATAGATGTACTGAATATACTCTGGAAAAAAAGTGGGGCATAAACTGAACATGCCCGGTGGCAGCAGAGGGGAGGTAGGAAACCTGAAGATGCTCCACTATAATTTTAGTAAGTCTAATGGTAACCTGGTATATAACACATCACGAAAACAGATCAGGAAAATACCAGTGCTTTTTTTTTTTTTTTGGACAGAGTCTCCCTCAGTCACTGAAGGCAGAAGTATAGTGCCGCAATCTCTGCAACCCCCGGCTCAATGCAACCTCTGCTTCCCAGGTTCAAGCGATTCTCATGCCTCAGCCTCCTGAGTAGCTAGGACTACAGGCATGCACCACCACGCCTGGCTAATTTTTGTATTTTTAGTAGAGACGGGGTTTCACCGTGTTGGCCAGGCTGGTCTCGAACTCCTGACCTCAAGTGATCTGCCCGCCTCGGCCTCCCAAAGTGCTAGGATTACAGGCATGAGCCACTGTGTCCGGGCCCAATGAATTTTTAAAATGCTTTTTTACATTCAAGGTGTTTGATGTGGAAAGGAAGATTTCATTTCTCAGGTCTATAACATCCTGCAGAAAATCCATCTGGGAGATGACTGTAGTCTCCCAGGCAGTTGTATCTAACTGCGCCTCTGTTTCACAGTGCTATGTGTTCACTCTTTCTTATCTTTGTCCCTTTCTTAGCTTACAGGCTGAGAGCACAGATTTGAAGTTCAGCCATGGCTTTGTCACTTAC
Source organism: Pan troglodytes (assembly GCF_028858775.2). NCBI lineage: Eukaryota > Metazoa > Chordata > Mammalia > Primates > Hominidae > Pan > Pan troglodytes. The sequence continues at coordinate 26,965,689 of NC_072415.2, forward strand.
TAGCTGCTGTGTGGCCTTGGACCACATTTATTGAGCTTCCATTTACTTTTTCATAAAATGCTAGTGATAATATTGTAGAACTGCTCTCAAGATTAAGTGAAATAACATAGATGAAGCACTTTACTTAGCACAGTGCCTGGCTTGTCATAACATGCAATCACTTGTAGCTATTACAACTTATCACCTTAATACCTAGCACATTTCAGGCAGTTCCTGTTTATAGCATGACTCAAGAATTCTACCTTGACCACTGGATTTTTCCACCACTGCCATATTAGCTTGTTAAAGTAGTACTATGGCTCTGGGACCTCCTTGGGCAAAAATCATCCGTAGCTCCCTCTTACCAATCCAATAAATCCAAAATTTAAAGTCATTCACTAGCCTCAACCTAACTTTCAGTTTTATCTCCCAGTTAAACTCACCAGGAATCTATATGTTTTGTTTGTGATGCATTCTGCATTTTTAGTGAACTAAAGGACTGCTACCCTTGCACTTGAAAATTTTGAAATGTCAGTAGATGGTATCAAGTTCCCTTGCCTGCTAAGGGTTACAAATTTGCCCATAGGTACCTTCAAACAAAGATAAGGATTCGAAGTGTGTGAATTTCAAGTGTTTCTCAAGTGCCTACAAAGGAGATTAAAATTACCCAAAATGCCTATGAAACTAAACGCCAGAAAAAGGTCAAAGCCATTTGACCAATCTTTCTTGTTGATCAACTTTACCTATATCCATGCATCTTCTTGACATGGTAATAATGTTATTTTGACAAAATTCTCATTGGACTGTGCATGTCACAAAGCATCCAAATTCTTTTTTCTGTCACTTTTCAGATAGACTGTGTGTATCTCTTGAGAAGCCTGTGTAGATCCGTGCTGGTAGGCTGCCCTGTGTACAGCTTCCTAAGCTACGCATCTCTAGTGCTTGCAACATCTTTCATGAGCTTTGTCTTTCTTCCAACTTCAGCTTCACAATATTTCTTCCATCTGCCCCTTTCTTTCCAGTCTCTGCCTCCAACCACCCTAGTTCAAGACCTCATCACTAAGATCTGTGGTCTATCGTCACATTCAACTTCTTGGTTGCCCTCCTTCCACTTTCTCTTCCTGCCCACGATCCCCAGGAAGGGTAGTCTTTGCTCAGAATGCCAGTCCCTGGAACAACCCATAACACAGGTAGAAACCATTCTTTCAGAGAAAACTTAGGGGGAAAATCTCCAGAAACATATTTAATGGCTTTTCCAGGGACCTCTAGTTCCTGAATCCAAAGTTCTGTGATTCACTTCCCTGAATGGCATTTTTTTCCCCCTTTGATGTCTGTGTTTGGTTCATTGTTTGTTGGTTTCTATCTCTTCTCACCTAACTTTTATATGTTAAAAACAGCCTGGAAAACGTCTAGCACAGTATTTTTATTTCACAGAAGAAACTGAGACTCAAAGGTTAAATGACTTATTTGGCATATACTCATTCAAAATTAGAATTATTCTGTGTGCTGGCTTCTACCGTGTTCAGTTTATGTACTTGAAATCTTAGTCTGGATGGCTTCATTTTCATAGCAACAGACACAATATTGGAATAACAACAGCAAAGCATATTTGGTCCACTAGCCCAGTAATAACAGGTATGGTGTATTTCACAGCTCAGCTTGAATAGAGAGATGATTGCAAGAACCAAAGAAATGCAAATATGCAAGCAATCTTGATTCTTCAGAATGTTATCCTAGCACTTCCTTCTATATAAGATCCTCTAGTTTATTGTCAGATTTAAGGAAACTTGTAAAACTGATTCCTTTCTTTTTAGTACAACTGCTGATGATTTTGAAGGAGGGAGAGCCAAGGAGTGGGGTACAGCGGCTCCTTGAACCTGGTTTCCTTTTCTTTATCTCCTTTCTACAGTCTTCACCACCACCACTACCCTTTCATATCCACAATATATAAAGAAAAACGTGCTTATTTTAGTTTTTTGTCTGAAATTTTTCCTTTTCCCCTAGGTACTGACTCTCCCATATACACAATTTTCACAATATAAGCAAATTTAAAATGATCATTATCGCTCTAGCAGAGTATTTACTATATAGCCTTACATATCTATAATGCTGCATTAAAAAATCACCCAACGTATGCTTCACAATTGTCAGAGCCAGTCTTCTCTTACTTATACTGAAATTTACTTGATAGCAAATGATGGTTGAATAGAGCAGCTCTTTGGTGTTTACTCAGTACATGCCTAGTGACTTCACAAACCCTCACATTTATAAATTCTAGTGTAGATCATTACTCTATAAAATGATGTCAAATATTATATAACATATACAGTAATATTCTAGCTGACTCCTCCAGAAATGAGAACACATAGGTAACAACAAACTGACTGAGAAATGGATATTAGCCTCCTTGGACTTTAGCCATCACTCTTAAACTCACCTCCAGTGCTTCCCCCTTGTAACCCATGGGTGCGAGAGCTGGAATGCTGCTGACTGCCGTCTGCAGGGTCCTCAGCCCCTAATGCAAATCCCTGCCTTCTGTAACAAACACCGCATTTGCTTTCTGGGAAATTTAGTAAAGATGCTTCTCAACTTATGACGGGTTTATTTCCCAATAACCCTATTGTAAATTGAAAATATCATTAAGTCAAAAATGCATTTAATACAGCTAACTTACCAAACACCATAGCTTAGCCTTCACCTAACCTACTTAAATGTGCTCAGACCATTTACATTAGCCCACAGCTGAGCAAAATGATCTAACACAAAGCCTATTTTGTAATAAAGTGCTGACTAGCTCATGTAATTTGCTGAGTATTGTACCAAAAGTGAAAAACAGAATAATTGTATGGGTACTCAAGGTACAGTTTTTATTAAATGTGTATTGCTTTTGCACCATCGTAAAGTCAAAAAAATCCTACACCAAACCATCATAAATCAGGAACTGTCTGTATAGTGTATGTGCAACATGGAACATCCTGATGCATTCTCTATGCTGTTTCTTCCTACCCTTTCCACCCTCTCCTCCATGCACATCCCTGCTACAACGATCAGCTCATTCCCCACACCCTTCTACAAACATCAGCTCCTAGATTAGGTAGGAGGCGGTGAAGCCTAATGGTTGCAAGCACAGACTCTGAGGTCCGTGTCTCATTGGTGAAGATATTACATTGTGCATGTTCTTAGAAGCTAAAGGGAAGAGTTCCAGGGTAGCAGTTCAGTAAATGCTGTTGTTTATAATGATACTGATGATCGTGATATTATAGCATGTGAGTGAATATTCAAGCTCCATACCAACTGAGCAATGGGTCAGGATTTTCTTCCCTCAAAGTCATATAGGTTATGACTATGAGAGCTTTAGGTAGATCTGAGAGGAGTGGAACCGAGTTGTGACTGTTGTACAGTTTTTCATAGTCCCCATTTGAAAGCTGTTCTTATCTGAGACCTTTCCCTGTGGAAAGTGTTATCTACCAAGCATTGGTGCAGATTGGGATTGCACGCGCTGTCCTGCCCACTCTTGACAGATGGCAGGGAGCCCAAGCCGTCCATATGCTGCTCTGTTCTCCGAGAAGACACGGGCACAAAAACAGATTTGGCTGGTGCAACTGTGACCGTGGGTGTCTCTGAAGCAGCGTCCCTGTCCTTGGGCTATTCAGCACCAGACAAGGTTCCAGCAGTTGAATATAGTCTGTGGTGGACAGCAGAGAGCAAATCCAGCCCTCAGATGTTGAGAGAGAAGCCTTATGGATGTCCTTGGGGATATTAATTTGTTTACTTGAGCAAGGGTGACCATAATTCAGTGTCGATCTGCTTCTACACTGTCCTTTTCTGCTGATGGGCATCTTGCTATAGTAGAGGAGGGAATTTTCTCTGTTTTCATTGACTTTTACTTTATAGAAATTCCACAAAAAATTAAAAATAGAACTACCATCTATCTAAGGTCTAAGACTTGTCAGGACTTACTATTCTTTCCTAAAAGCAGTAAGATGTCTTCAGATGACCACAGAGGAAGACTACAGGAAAAGAAAAAAAAAATAAATAAGGTTTCAAAATAAGTTTTCAGAGAGATGACATTCTCCCAAAAAGGAAAACTTGAAATTTTGCAACCAAATGTAACTGATATTTCAGAAATAGCTTGTTCTATGCCAGTATGCTGTTTTCCTTGTTATAACTTTTCTTCTTCCTTGTGATCATTATTTTTAAGATGCAAAGACTTAATTGATCTTAAAGCCCTCCAAGTGCACAAAAGAATTCCCAGGAACAGATCAATCATATCTTATGTTTGGAATTAGGTTCTAAATGCCCTTTTTAAGTTGCAACTAGCAGCTTCCATCTTTGTTCCTTTTTAATCTCCTCAATTACCTTGCTAAGTCATAACTGGGCCCCTCCTTCCGTGAGCTGCACTGCAGTGAACTGCCACTTTACCAAGTCACCCACTATTTTAAGTCTGCATGAGGTTCACTTCACAGGGACTTTGACTAAAGCTCAGCTAGTGTGTTTTTGGCATTCTCTTACTTTTATACATAATTGTCACAGCTGAGCTTATTAAACTCAGCTTATGATAAAACTATTAAAATTCTTATTAAAAGAAGCCATAGTTTCCAGAGCAAGGAAACAAATCACCCAATTTAAAAATGGGCAAAGGACCTGAATAGACATGCCTCAAAAGAAGACATACAAATGGCAAACAGGCATATAAAAAATGATCAACATCACTAGTCATCAGGGAAATGCAAACTAAAACCACAATGAGATACCACCTCACACCTGTTACAATGGCTATTATCAGCTGAATGTGGTGGCTCATGCTTATAATCCCAGCAGTTTAGGAGGCTGAGACAGGCAGATGGCTTGAGCCCAGGGGCCCAAAACCAGCCTGGGCAACATGGCGAAACCCTGTCTCTACAAAAATACAAAAATTAGCCAGGTGTCATGGCATGCACCTGTACTTCCAGCTCCTTGGAAGGCAGGAGGATCGCTTGAGTCCAGGAGGCGGAGGTTGCTGTGAGCCAAAACTGCACCATTGCACTCCAGCCTGGGTGACAGAGACCCTGTCTCAAAAAATAATAATAACATGGCTATTATCAAAAGAATGAAAGATAGCAAATACTGGCAAGGATGTAGAGAAAAGGGAACCCTTGTACGCTATTGGTAGGAACATAAAATGGTACAGCTGCTATGGAAAATCATATAGAAGTTCCTCAAAAAATTAAAAATAAAACTACCATCGAATCCAGTAATCCAACTTCCAAAGGATATATCCAACTTCCAAGATATATATTCAAAGGAAATGAAATCAGTAGTTGAAGGGAGAGCTGCACCCCGTGTTCACTGCAGGGTTATTCACAAGATGGAATCAATCTAAGTGTCCATCAACAATGAAAGGATAAAGAAAATGTGGTTTATGTATTAAAAATTGAACACTATTCAGTCTTAAAAAAGAAAGAAATCCTGGCACTTGCAACAACATGGATGCATCTGGAAAACATTATGCTAATAAAGAAAGCCCAGCACAGAAAGGCAAATACCGCACGACCTCACTTAGATGTGGACTCTAAAAGACTGGAGCTCGTAGAAGCAGAGAGTAAAATGGTAATTACCAGAGCCTGGGGGAAAGGGAAGGATGGGGAGTTCAGAAAGTATACAAAGTTTCAGTTAGACAGAATAAATAAGTTCTGCAACCTACTGTACAGCATGATGACTATAGTTAACCTATGCTCCACTGTACTTGAAATTTGCTAAGAGAATAGATATTAAATATTCCCCCCACCCATAAATAAAATAAAATAAAATTACCTATGGTGGGGAAAAAGAAAGCCATAGTGACAATTGGAAGAGCTTTTCATTAAGGCAGCATTGGTGAGTAGCTATGAAAGTAAAATGTAATCCGTTTCCAGTTCAAATTAGTAACAGGTTTCCCATTTGTCATTTAGTTCAGTATTATTCTTTTGGTTTCTGTTTGGAAAAATATATATCATCCTTGTAATGTTTCATGTAATGTTCCTTGTAACATCCATGCAATGTTTCTAAGCTAGCAAGACATGCCGTAGTAGATTAGGGAGAAGACATCATTTTCAGCCATAGTATATTCATACATAGAAAGATAACTAAAGAGTGAAACTTAGTTTTAAGGAGCAATATTAATGAGAACCTAAAACTATCAGATATTTTACTTCCGTCAGCTGAGATTTGATCTATTCTGAAATTTTAAGTCCAAAAGAATCTATATTTCAATCCAGCCATAGAAAAGTAATTGTTCTCTCTGATCTTGTATTAGCGTAGAAAGTAGAAAAAGTAAATATATGCTTCTTAAGGAAAATTCAGAAATTTTTTATATTCCATGTAGAGTGATAAACAGAGGCTATGTTTAATAGAAATATTTACCATTTTACCTGTAGTTCCATAACAGCTTCCTGCAAATAATTCAGAATATCTCTTTCTGGCTGAGCATGGTGGTTCACGTCTGTAATCCTATAACACTTTTAGAGGCCAAGGTGGGAGCATTGCTTGATCCCAGGAGTTCAAGACCACTTGAACAAAGTGAGACCCCCTCAAAACAAAAAATTTAAAAATTAGCCAGGTGTGATGGTGCATACCTGCAGTCCCAGCTACTCAGGAGGCTGAGGCAGGAGGATCACTAGAACCCAGAAGGTCGAGGCTGCATTGACTCCAGCCTGGGTAACAGAGTGAGACCCTGTCTCAAAAACAAAACAAAACAAAAAGCAGAGTATCTCTTCCCACTAAGGAATCCTAAGGAAGAAGTAAAGACTATAGAACCACAACTGGTACAAACCTGAGATCATCTAGTTCAGTGGTTTATTTTTTTTCTTCAGCTGTGGAAAACATTTTTCAAACAAAAACTTACACCAAAGGGCTGATCTATAAATAGGTTATGGTTCTGGATGGAGCAGGAAACACAGAGTTCCCCCAGCTTGGCTTCCCACCACACCCAATCCTACACAGTCACCAAAGGACTTTTTCAAATCACAATATTAGCCTCACCTCAGACTCTTTTAGAACCAAGGAAACAAAGACATGGAAAGAAAATTTGACTTGGTCAAACTCACCTACCCAGCCACAGAGCTGAGGCCTCAGCAAGTCAGGACCCTTGTGGACACACCAGCCTCCCACAGTTCCATATGTTTCCATCAGAGGCACGCCCCTATCACCTCCCTGGTTTGGCATTTCTCCAGAGCACTTGTGACCTGCCAGATATTTATTTTATGTATTTATATATTTAAATATATGTTTATTCTTCTAACATGTTCGTTCTGTTTATTTTCTGTTTCTTCCACTAGACTGTAAGCTCCCTGAGGGAAGGGCTTTGTATTTGGTTTGTTCCCTGAGCTATCTCCAGTGCCTAGACTAGTTCCCATCTCATAATAGGTGCATAATAAGTAATAGTACCTGGGAGAATAAACCTCGCACACTAGGCCTCATATTAGGTCAGTCTCCCCGACTAGATTGTGAGACCCTAAAAGGAAAGAGCGAGTTTCATTCATTTGCATTTCCCCCACAGAACTTAACACAGTAGGTGCTCTGACAACAGTTATTGATGTGAATTGACATTGTCTCACCTAAAACAACAAAACATATGAGGTAAAGCATTAGAGTTGTTGGGAGCACAAGAAATCTTATTTTGGTTTATTAAAGTTTAGATATCCATAAAGAACAGATTAATATGTAACAAACTTTATTTCCAAAATATAAATGAGTCAAGAAGAATAAATCCTTTGTTGTTTCTTGGGGCATTAAATACCATACATCAGCAGTTTCAAAACTTCAGCACATATCAGCCTGAAGCGCTTACTAAAACACAATTTTTGATTCAACAGGCCTTGAGTCTGAGAATTTGCATTCTAACAAGCTCCCAAGTGATGCTGCTGCTGTGGGCCCAGGGACCCACTTTGATAACCAACTGCCATTGAGTGACTTTTCACTGCTGTATGCTAATTTGACATTAAGTAAATATTCAACCTCTGGCACATGCTGAGCCTATAGCAGCTAAGTAGATGTATCAATTCACATCTTTGGCAGCCCAGCTGCAATAAGAGAGGAAGGAGAAGTGCTATGATTCAGTAAAAGGAATCAAGTCTTGTTTATTTCAGTTCCTGCTAAATAGTTCACAAAAGAGCCATCAATCAGCTCATTAGAAAATTGACTTGGATTGCTTTTCTGTAGGATTGAAAATTTATGTAATGCCCTTGCTGGGTGATTCAATTAGCTAGAGCATACCATGTCACCACACACCCCACAATGAGATATATTCTAGTCACTGAACAACTTGAAAATGAGCAAACAACTTCCTAGTTATTCCAAATGTTCTAATCCATCTACTGACAGAGTCTAGGGAATACATTTCTCCTGATAATCATATAAAATGAAAGTTCCAATTATGAGGGAAAAAGAAGAAACTTTCTTTAAATAAAGATCCAATCTTGATTTATTTGCATGACTAATACCTCTATTCCCTTCCCTTACCCTCAGAAAAAGAGTTTATTTAATTCATTTGAGATAATTTATGCAAAATCAATTCATTCAACAAATTTTATTGATTACAGTTGATAAGCCAACTACTGTGCAAAAAGTAATCAAATATGTATAAGATCCAGACTTCATCCTAAAGAACTGCACAAAAACTGCACCCTAAACATGGCTCGAAGTAGGTGCCCAGTCAACGCTTTTGTCCTCAGGGAGAACACAAGTTTACCTGATAGGCATTTACCATCTAAAACTTTCTAACAGGAATTTGCTCTGTTTGTACTCATCTAAGGCTTTCTCAACTCGCAGCTGGAGAAATTAAACTCTAGAGTGTTTAAATGTCTTATCCTCCAGCAGTTCGTGGGCCAAAACCAGGATTAGAACTATGACTCCTTCTAATTCCCAGCAAGCAATGATCCTTACAGGTTTTATAGAAATCTTGTCCCACCTCCACCCAGCCTTCTCTGTTGGTGGCTCATTTTTTTTAGACACTGTTGATGTCATCAGAAAGATTCCTATTCTAATTTTCTGCAATATTTTTATATATTTGGAAAATGAGGTATCCCTTCCAAACCCTTTATTTTTGTCCAAGAAAGGAGGTGAGTCACTCCATTGAAGCTTGCTACAAATACAGCTCCATAATCAACTTCCCCCGGACACCGCAAAGGCAGGCACTAGCAGATGGCAATGATTCCGAATCGCCAATTTTGCCCTTTTGCCAAGCAGCCATTTTCAGTTTTCATTGTTCTGGAGTTCACTAAGAAGATGGAAAAACTTCACTTCACCTGAGGTCACCTACCCAGATGTTTCTGTTTTGTCCTAGCTAAATGGCTATTGAATTTGAATTTGGCCTATAGGAAGCAGCAGGTTTTAATGGATGAAAATTTTGGTCTCAGACTACTTGTTCATTTGTTTCCTTAAATCCAGACATCACTCTCCATGCTTTGTCTTAAATCATCAAATTTCTCTCTCTTAATTTCCTCTCATTCTGCAGTGGATAATAGTAGTAATACAGAAATTGCCAACAAATGTATTACCTTCTCGCTACTTGGAAAATGGAGATGTAGGGAGACAGCTATCCTCAGTTTAGTAAGATAAAACTCCAAATCACTGCTTTTGTGACTCTCTTTAGCATTTGAATAATAATGTGATAATCCACATGCTCATTGGAAAGAGGATATTTTCATTATTCCTTAACATTAGCTAGGGATACTAGATAGCCGACAGCAGGTATTCATTTTCGTAGTCCAACTATTAACTTGTAAAAGTTTTTAATCATGAAAAAAATGGCAAATGATGACTTCCTGTTCCTATGCTTCTGGGAAGGACACTCTCAGGAACTTCTCATTGAACCCATAAGAAATGACACTAGATCAAGAAAGCTGCAGTTTTTTCTGTGTGATTCCTGAACTTAAATTGACTTAAAAATAGGTTGTGGAGAGTGTATTTTTTCTCAAAAACTCAAAATTGCTTAAACATATTATCTAGGCAAGAGAAAATTATGTAGGTAATAATCTAATACGGAGTTTTCCAGAATTCTAGGTAAATAGAAAGGTGAAATTCATTGAAAGTGTCTTTTAAGATGGGCAGTCAACAACAACCAACCAGCGGTGTGCAGTACACTGGAAAGACACCAAAAATAGAGCATGTATATGATCCCTGCTGTTCAAAGAATTTTCCGTCTATTGACTGTTGCACTATTTATTTGAAGAATCAAGAGAAAGAGAAAGAGTTTTTATTTTAACCACTATCTCAGTGAAATAAAAGTAATTATCATCACTAATTAATAAAAAAATCAAAAGCAAGAAAAGAACCCTAATCAATAATATCAACAAATTAGTATCCAGTGTTCTTGGGTGTTAGTACTAGACAGTCGGTCCCTTTTGGAACACAGCTTGAGACTTACAAATTGCAGTTAATGGTTCACAATATGACCAGTGGCATTAATGTGATACAAAAGTGCAGGTTAACTTTATTGTCAAAGACTGAAACCTTAACTTTAATCACTTGGTTTTTGGGATCTTGAGTCTTGAATAAGGGAACTTAGGTGCTTAAAAACCTGTAGGCCATGACCCTAAGCAATCTTGCTTACCTATGGTAGAAAGTCTCACTTAGGAAAGATCTTCAGCAATTGGTTTCAACTGTTTAGGACAGAAACCACTTTTACCACCCTTTGCCTCCTATCACTAAAGGCTGTCATGGCAATAAACACTCAGGTAATTTTTGGTATAAAATTATCACTGTTCCTTAGGTTTTCCAATGTAGAGAAAAGTTCATTTCTAACTTGTGATTCTAAATATCACCACCATATTTTTATAGAGTATGCTTTGTTTCTACTGATTTCAGCAACCCAGGCTAGGATTTTCAAAACACAAACTATACCTTGTGACCAGAACAGTAGAGAAGAAGATGAATGAGGGGTCCTATTACTGTGCTGTAAGCATTTTACAGACTGAAATATGCAAGCCTTTGCCTCTTAACATTTATTAGTCTAGATTTTAGGAACATGTTACCCCTGGCATGATACTTCAAACACATTTTTGTAGGTTTATTACTTTTCACGTAGTTTACTAAAAATGTATTATAATCAGCGCAAAATTGGATATTACCTGCTAATCTTATCATGTTTAAGGATGTTTTCTTATGGAGAAAAAGTATATTTGTGAGTTAGCCTAAATGGTTTATTTCACTCTTCTTAAGAGTGGCAGATAAACGTATAAGCAAGCATAAATAGTGAATCTATTAAAAACACACATGGCCTCCTATGACAGTGGCCACCAACCTGAAGTGCACATCAGAATCATCAAGAGAACATTCTGAAAATACAAATGACCAGGCCAAACCCCAGGCTTTTAGGAATGGGGGCCAGAAATCAGTAATTTTTCAAGAGTACTGATGAGGATCTTGAATCACAGCTAGCCAAATTTAAGAGCAAAATTCTATAGTTATGCACTGTTTTTGAGATATTTAATCTATTAAGCTATGAGTGCATGGTTTTAATCCTATATGACAACTACCTCTAAGTAATATATCATGAGATTATTTATACCTCCTAAATATGCCACATTCATAATCATGCATATATCCCTCTCCCCCATTACACTGTCTCTTTGTATATTGTGTTTTTCTCATTTTGCCCATGAGCCAAGTGAACAGGGAATTCTGTCCTACTCTGTTCAGTACAATGCCTAGAACATTGGCACTGAATGACTGTTAAAAATAACAGCAGGAACTGCACATTGCTTTCATATGCCAAAATTTTTTTCAGTGCAGGTATAGCAGGTTGAAAATTTACAGTCACAAATTATATGTGCAGGGGCATAACTTTTTATTAGTTTCCACAACTAAGTTAGACCTAGCTCTTAAGGCTCCAATTACAGTCAACACATAGAACTCAGAATTCTGCTGCCATGAAGCCTGTCTCTTTTAGATAAATATTTGATGAAACTGAATATTCTTCCATCCTGCTGGGAGGCTCACTGAGCATCCTGAATGGGTTACGTCCTCACAGCCTGGCCTCGCTGGCCTCTGATCTGTGGCTCATCCCTCCTGGTCGTTGGCACCTGCTGAGAGGTAGCCTGGCCTTCGAGTCTTCTATATGATCAACTGTTGATGACACCTGTGGTCTCTTCCACAGCCTTTGATCTTGAAGTGGGTGTACCTGTGTCCTCCATGCCCACCCACATGCCTCTTCCTGCATGTTTACAACTGCTGGGGAATCTTCACCTCTTCCTTCCTCCTCTAGCCAAGAAGTGAGGGGCTCTCTGAGGTCACTCATCCTCCACATCAGCTCCAGCCTGAATCAAGCCTACACTGGAGGTTTCTATTACAGGCTTGCTGTCTTCCCCAGCTTGGAATTTAGGCAAGAGATCTGGGATAGTTTCCTTACATATTTTATCGGGGTATTTCTATTGCCACACCAGGTATTGACCCTAGGAGTTGGTAGGATGAGATTTGAACCTTCTGGTAGCACCAGTCATTATTTATACATTGTTCTATAAACTGAGGTTCAAGAAATAATTTAGTGTTCATGGCCAGCATTTTTAAGTGAAATAGAAGAGGATATAGGCTAGGAAAGATCAAATAGAGTAGAATATATATTGCTACATGCTTTGGTTTTCCTAATACTGTATCAGGAAGTAAACTGCAGTCACCCGATTTGGGGGCTATTGGTCCCAGGACCCCCGCCCTGCCCCCACTGACGCTAACATCCATGGATGCTCATGTCCCCAATATAAAATCGTATAGTATTATAATATTTACATATAATTGCATATGCATATCCTCCCATATACTTTAAATCATCTCTAGATTACTTTTAATACTTAATACAACATAAATTGTTGCTATACTGAATTGCATTTTATTTGTATTACTATTACGGTATTGTTGTTTTTTTAAAATACAAACGTATATTCATTCGCTAATGTTTTCTTGAAGGAACAAGGTGGTTGTCGTTTTTAAAGGAATCTATTGATTGGAGTTCCAAGTTCTCTTTCTTGCGTAAACCACACTCATGGTGTGTTATCTATAAATTCCAATGTCAGTTTATTTAAATGTAGACATGCAAAGTAATTTGAGTCCAGAATCTTTCTAAATTTTCACCATTTTTCCAATTATTTACATTGGTCTCACCCACAGCTACTTTGGCAGCAACCTTAACAGCTCATGTCTATCCAACCTTTACACAGCTTACCATTTTATTTTTAGAAAAATGACTCTTGTTTTCTGCACTCATACTTCGGCAGTTTTTGTAACATTTAAATTACATAATTATAATTTCAAATTACACTAACATAAATAGATTTGAGGAAACATCTAGAAAAGCTCTAGAATAGCTTATTGGTATGAGAGTTCCTGTACTTCAGGCAGCCTGACTGTGTTTTCAGGGGGAATAAAGAGTGTCCCTTAAGCTGGTGAGTGAATTAGGTGGAATTTTGTTAAAGGACTTCAACTATACTGAGAGAAAAAAATAACAGACTCAAGATAAGATAAAGCAAAATGCAAGCTATAATAATTTCTTAAAAGCATTCCCATAGCATGACAACAGCATTTTTTTGATGGGCAAAGGACAAAGCAGAAGTGAAGACATTCTGGTTTCTAGACCCTGGTTAATTAGTAACCTTGGATAAATCAGCTAAACTTCCCAGATGTAGTTCAGTTCTTTTCTACTATAAAGATGGACTAAGTTTACATCAATTTCAAAAGCCTGTTATCCACATTTACCCAAGATTCTTGGGAGTAAACTACGGATTAGGTGAAAGGAGAGTGAATCACACTCCGTTTCCTAATCTATAAAAGGAGGGACTTGGGATTGGTCAGCAATTCCTCAGGTATGTTTTGCAGAACAGTCATAGCAGTCATTTCAAGCAATGGCTAGAGGTACTCTTCAAAAGGGTTCAAGGACCAGACTGTTTTGCAAAATGCTGTGGTAAAACCATTCAAAAGCTTTCTTTGCAAAACTTCGAACCCTTTTGTAGAGTAAAGCGTGCTGTACCTCTAAGTGAGGATTATGATAACCAGCTTCCCCCAAACACATTGTGCCAAACCTCTTCTCACAGAATATCTCTCAGGACTAGAGATCCACATAACACACTTTGGGGATCTTCTGACATGGCTATTTTTATGGTCCTTTTCTAGTTCGAAATTCACTGCTTAGCTGGGGCCTATCGCATTGTCTCATTAAAACTTTTAACAAACAATTGATTCGAAATTTCCAGAGGGGCAATGGGAATAACTTTTAAAAGGCAAAACCTTGAACTAAGTCAGGAAGAAAGAGGGAGAGTTACCATAGCCTTCTTTAGATGTTTCCTTGTTACCAAGTAATGAATACCCCTCAAGTTGGTAATTATAAACAAATTTTTGTACGGAAATGGTATTGATTAAGGGTGACTTCCCAATTCTCTTTATACTTTTTTTGGTGCTTCCCTTTATTCAGGTACATTTCTTTTTTTTTTTTTTTTTCTTTTTTTTTTTTTTTTTTTTTTTTGAGATGGAGTCTCACTCTGTTGCCCAGGCTGGAGTGCAGTGGTGTGATCTCGGTTCACTGCAAGCTCCAACTCCCGGGTTCACGCCATTCTCCTGCCTCAGCCTCCCGAGTAGCTGGGACTACAGGCATCTGCCACCACGTCAAGCTAATTTTTTGTATTTTTAGTAGAGATGGGGTTTCACTGTGTTAGCCAGGAAGGTCTCAATCTCCTGACCTCGTGATCCGCCCAACTCAGCCTCCCAAAGTGCTGGGATTACAGGCATGAGCCACCATGCCCGGCCTATTCAGGTACATTTCAACTATCCTGGTTTATTTTTCTAATGTCAGGGTAAGAACTAGATAGAGAAAATGGAACAGATATTAAAATAATAATAATAATAATGAATAATAGGGCCAAGGTTTCTATTTAGAAACCCTACAAAGCCATGCATATTCAGTAGTCCAGAAAATGTATCTACTATGCCAAATGAGTGGGGTACATGCTTTTATTACTTTTATATTTTATGTACAAGATGTAAGTGAGCAAGATCCAAAGAATGTCTTGAAAGACGGAGTGATCTTAAGGTTTCTTAAGGAGTGAAAAGCATTTTCAAACATTATCAATTAATATTTGTATCAATTATATTCCTTTATAAAAATAAAATATTTAATCTTAACAACCTTGCTTTAATTATGAAGGCTGTGTGTCCCTCAAACACTGATTCATTAAGTGGTTAAACTATAGGAAATCAGGAGCATTTTCTCCTGGTTTGAATAGATTCTTTAATCATCACTAAAAACCCACCAAATGGTAAGTCCAAGAATGCCGATGATCAATGCTGTTACAGTTCAACTCCATAGACTTAGGCTCTGGGGCGGGACTAGGTGAAACCCACGGGTTACATTTTGTCTTGGCTTAACCCCAGGCTTAAGGACTTCCATAAGAATAAATACAACTTTTAAAATTCTATTTCCCTAAAGGGTTATGTCATTCTGAAGCCAATCCAGCATTGCCATAGTGTTTGCAGACTTCCTTAGTGCCACCTACCACATCGTCACTATTGACCACAGAGCCATCAAAACTCGTCTAGACCTGATCTTGCACTGCTTGGCCGTTGGTGGGCTGTGGAGCAGTGCTACATGCGCTATTTGGCCTTGTTCTGGGTAATCTCCTGAAAAAGGAGATCAGTCTAACATGCTATCATTCACAGCCATTGGTTACTTAAGGGATTTATCCCCACTTAATGTAAATGCTCCTGAGAGTGCATCTTCTCAATTCTGTTGATGGTGTAAAAGGAACAGAAGGAAATTCTCACTAGACTAGGGTCAGGAAGGAAAATTTTTCCTTAAGCCCAGAGTTTTAGGCTTGATTAGTGATGTTTCCTTACGAAAGTTACCCATCTCTCTAGGAGATCATGCAAAAGAGACTCACTCAGGCCAGTATTCAGCCCCAGGATAGTGTCTCTTTGTTTTTTGCAGAATAGTTCTAGAAACACTAATGTTACTAACATTGCTGCCTTTGCCATTTCAATATTGCTATTTTTCCAATGAGGCATCTGGTATGAAACAAAACAACAAATTAAATGTTAGAGTCAGCTATTGTAGGAGGATCTTCTAAAATGTTTTTCATGGTACTATCACTTCCCCCTGAAAGGAATGGTCAACCTAACAAACTCACAGACATCTTAGATTTCTCCATTCTTCCTATAAAACATCCAACAAATATTAGACCCAGTGGAGTGAAATACATGCTGTAAATATGGCTCTTATTGTTTGTGGTTGTGTCTAAGGTTAAGAGAATTTTATAGTGTGATTCATCTGAGGTTTAAAAGATCTGCTGCAAAAGAACCCTAGGACCATTTTCCCCATGCATATTTGCAGCATGAATACTGTGCTAGTCATATGTAAATCCATGGGTGTCCATACATTATGCTTGTAATGTTATCTCAATTTTCCTGCTTCTAAAATGGAGGGATTTGGACTTAATTACAAATAATGGTTTTTGAAAAATATTTTTAAAAATACGATTGCATATCCTTTATTAAAAGGAGGTAGGTTCCTGTGATCTAATTGAGTCAATTACCACGTTCATGTTCCCAGTGAGCTTCACTTTCTACTGGGTTTGCTGTTCATTTCTTCAGCTCAGGTAGCATTTGTAAGCAGGTCATTGATTTTTCCATATTTCCTTCCCTCAGTACATCCCCAAATATCTCCATTCATTTATTTAATTCAGTCAGTAACAAGATTAGAGTAGAGATAGAAAGATGTATGAGAACTGGTTCTTGCCTTCCAAGAGCGTGCAATTGAAAAGAGAGTACAGGGCGCTAAAGGAATATCTTAAACACAGTGTACACATGGTGAATGTTTCCTCACAGGCAAAGTGCTTCTGGGTCTCAGAAGAGAGGCAGATCACTCTCAGCTGGAATTAAGAGAGCTGATCACTCTCAGCGAAGGTTTCATGGAGGCAGGATTTGAATGAGTCTTAAAAGGTCTGTAGGATTCTGAGGGCTTCCCACTGAGAGGAAAGCTCAAGGCCAGGAAGACTCTCCCTAGTGTCCAGTCTAGAAATCACAAATATATGCATAGTTTATATAGGAGAACTTGGGCTGATACACATGGAAAGATAGATTGGAGCCAGCTTCTGGAGGACTTTGAATGTCTGACTAAAACTAAAATGTCTTTTAGTTTTAGTCTTTAAAGCTAAACTAAAAGAAACATGGCACATTTATGAGTAGGTCATGCTAATGCACGGTGGGGGCCGAGCAGAAAGCAGATACAGTACTATAGCTCAGAATATGAGACAAGTACAGTAATACAAATTTGAGGCCAAGCCAGATCTATTGTGAAACTTATAGAAATTGAAAGAAGAGAGAAGATGGAAGAGAGATTCATTTATCCATCAAATGAACATTTATTGAGCACCTACTGTATGCCAGTGTTTTCTAAACATCCATCCTTTATATAGCATCATCATGATTTTGGCCAGGTCCATTTCTACTGATGTTGTATTTTAACTTAATAGTTTTCCACAAATAGACTTAGTTTTATTTGAATACATTTGTTAAAAGCAACTCGATATTACTTCCATTTGCCTTGCCATTTGGGATAAAATTAACCTTAAAAAAAGAACAAGGAAAACAAAGCAAGTTACTCATTTCCAGGTAGATACTGTGCCCACTGAAGCCTGCTTAAGAGGGAGGAAAAACAAATGTTAAGGGGTGTTCAAAATACACAATCAATTTTTTCTGCTCTGCCTGAACTAAAAGGATTAAAAGAGAATGGAAATGGAAATAACTTTCTCACTGTGAAATTCAATGCTGGTATTGAGGTTCTGTGCTCTAGGCAGCTACTGTGCTGGGAAGTGGGAAGGCAGACATGCACCTCACTTTATTCTCTGAGAGCTTGGTGGAGCGGAAAGACAAGCCCACAAATGAATGTTGCAAAGTGTGAGAAGAAAAATCTCAGAGTACCACGGACACCTTAGGGGTCTGTTGGCCAACTGAGAGGTTGAGGCATTCCTATTAGACTTCTCCTTCAGCTCATTATCACTTGGGAATTATATCCTAATTCTAGGGTTTAATTTAATTGCCACTCCATATGTATGGATTGCTTCCCTCTCATTGCTCAGAACTAATGTAATAACCCATTTGGTTTTCTGAAAAACACAATTAAGGAGGGGGAGATTTCTTAGACTAAGCAGAAATGTTAAAGTAAAGTGAAAATACCCCATGTAGGTGGTAAAATATTGCCACCCATGAGGATGTAGGGGACTGTGGGTCAGGTGTCAGATCCTTCTCCCTCACCATATCTATGTGCTGACATAGGTGAGCAATCACATGTCTCACAGCCAGCAGCATGGTGGCCAACATCCCTAGGGAACCAGCTCCAGGGTTCCTTCATGTGGTTCAGCTTTTATAGTTTTGGGAGATTATAAAGCTTGTTATTGACAAACAGTGGACTGGGTGTAAAGCAGAAAGTGTATTGTCCTTACGTGTAACTGTGGTCACCCCACAGTGGGAGAAGAGAGGATGAGAAGGAAGGAAATGAGTGTAGGAGACAATTGCAGAGCCTTACTAGATTTGGACAGAGCTCAGTGTGAAAAGTGAATGAGAGATGGTGGGCAGAGGAGCAGTTAAATTTTGAAGGATGAGTAGGAGCTGTGTAGGCAGGGAAGGGCATTGCTCAAGTGGAGGACGTAAGCACCATCCTCAGAGTCGTAAAGAACAGGGAGCCAGGGTGGGTAAGGAAAACTTCAAGTCGTTTGGTGGTTGCAGCCCAGGTTTGAGGGAGCAGCAGAAGGGAGTAGGGATGAGGGTGGAGGGCGTTCACAGCAAGATCACGAGGGGCTGTCAAGCTGCGCAAGGGTCCTAGTCATCATTTTGAAGGGAATAGAGACCGTTTTGTGCAGGGAAGGGACATGATCAGATTTGGAAGTTAGAAAGATCATCCTGGAGGAAGGAAAATAATGAGGTCGAGGGGGAGATGGGAGAGGCGAGGTGGCTTGGACAGAATATCTTGTAAACCATTTCTAAATATCTTTCTCCTTGTCCTTTTTGTTATCAGTACCCGAAACCAAATAAGGAATATCCAAAGGCGGGATTCTGTTACATCAAACTCCCACATTGAAGAAAATAGCTTTCTGAGGCCAAATTCTTTTTGTCCTCTAACCAACCCAATCTACTCTAACACAATCATGTGTGATTCCTCCTGCATCCCAAGGGCATAATGTTCCTCTTTTACAAGTCTTGGAGTATCCATTTATTTATGAGATACAAAAGTGAGCCCACAAGCTGATAGGCTTTCTTCCACTCCTTTTCTTTTATTCATTCAGGGTTTACTGAGCGCTCACTCTGTGCCTGGCATTGGGGTAGTTGCTGAGCAAACAAGTCTGACTGTTAAAGAATTCTCGTTAGGAGGGAAGACAGAATAATGTGCAAATAACTACTCAGTAGTGAAGCAAATGTTTAAAAGGTGCTAAAGTGTTATTTCCAAAGGGCCTGGTGCCCAGAAATACAGACATCTGTGCTGGAAAGTGGAGAGATAGTCGGGGGTCCTGAGGAGGGAGCTGATGAGAAACAACAATGTCGGTATCGGGGCAGACAGAATTGTCATCAGTTACCTCAAACTTCCAGTAACTCACAGGAGAGACACGCTGTGTTGCCAATATCAGATTCCCTTTCCACATCCCCTGTTCAATTATTTTATAAGCTTTGGGGTACAGAGTACATTTCTTCGGTACAGTCCTCCATTACTTATGGGTCCAGTCTTACAGCTTATCTACCTGCCACTGGATTCCAATCCTTTTTGCAGAGTTCATATTTGTACTTATAAACATTTGTCTCCACAATTTATTTCTTCAGGAATTTTTGTTTGTTTGTTTTTGGTTTTGTTTTTTGTTTTTTGTTTTTGCATATATGCCATGATGCAGAGCCATTCCCAGGGTCTAAACAAAAATCAACCTTGATAAAAAGTTTAAGTTACCTAATTCTAACAGGACACAGGATGTTGATCATGTTTTTAAAAAGGTGAAGTAGCAGCCAGCTATACGCCAAGGATCTTAGCAGGAAAACTTGCAATTTATAGCGCTGATTTTTCCTAACAAGCTTCCCCAGAGGAGAAAAACAGAGGGAGAGGGAGAAAAAGAACAATACATTTCTAAGCTCACACTGGCGGAAAGTGGGACAGTAAGAGAAGATGGCTTCCTTCTGGTTAAAGATGCTATGGTAGAAGGAAACTAGACAGAAATTCAAAGCAATGGGAAGGACATTTTCTGAAATTGGACCAAACCTGGATACAGAGTGTAAGGAGAATAAGAAAGCAATAGCAGCCCGAATTTTGAATCTCATTCCCTAAGTAAACATCCAAAAGGTTTCCTCAAATATGAAATTAATGATTTTCCTGCAAGCAACATCCTTTTAACATTCTTGCTGTTGCCCAAAGCCACTTCTCTGACTTACACAGGTACCACTCATTCTGGCCACAGGCACTCTTGCCAGCGCCAGTTGATCATACTCAGATCTGGTCTGCTGGAATATAGGCTGCTTGTTTATTTGTCTGGGAGATGAAACTTATAACCATACTTCAGTGCAGTTTTTTCCTGACACAGATTTGGGTAAAGGAAGCAAACCCCTTCAGCAGTCAGAGGAAAAGCTGCCATGGGCGGAGGTTGCTAGACAAACACCTGTCAATGCAGACTGCCCATAGGATGCCACCCAGTGAAGTGTTTATTGTGGGCTCATTTCCCCCTCCTTATATCTTTCACTTGACTTGCAGGTCTTTGCTCATAAGTGTAGTGTAGGATGCCTCCCTGAATGAAGTGAATTGCCTCCCACCCTGTGCCAACATAAGCAGATGGTGAGAAGTGGCCATACAGAAATTGAAAGCTGCAGGTTAAGCTGAGAGGTGTGAGCATTTTGTATGGAGAAGTTCATCATTTCCTCCAAATTGCTAGAATCCTTTACTTTACTTTACTTTAAATGGCCTATCTAAAGTGTAGATGATGTATATAGTCAGCCTATGTACATGTCTCTGGAATATATATGGCTTCCATGGTTTCAATTATTGTCTTATTGGAGAATAATAATAATAATAGATGAATAACTTTATTTCTAGTTCATGTTGGAAAGCGTGATTTTTCTCTGGTGTCTTCTTATTATGCTTATGTTAAGGTATATTCAAGTTAAAGGACATTGCCTAACTGCACATCAGTGATAGCAAAGCAACAGATTTGCTGCACCACACAAGGTCAGCTTGCCACCCCCATCCCCAGCTGTGCTGTATGCAATTTATGCAGCCATATGCTGCAACCTTGGTAACATCCCATCACTGTGTTGAGTGACAAAAGGTAACATTTGTCATTGACAGTGTAGTGGTGCCTAAACTGTGAGCTCTGGAGTCTGACTTCCTGGATTAACTACAAGTAAATTATTTAACTTTCCCATACCTCATTTTCCTCCTCTGGGAAATGAAGATAATAAGAGTACCTGCTTCATAGGGCTGCTGTGATAATTAAGTGGGATAATACATATAAGATGCCTAGGACAGGGTTTACCACAGAGACATATCCATTTTTCTAATATTTTCTGGAACATATTGCTGGTCAAGCATCTCAAATACAAAAATCCAAAATCAAAAATGCTGTAGAATCCAAAGCTTTTTGAGCACCAACATGAAACTCAAAGGAAATTCTCAGTGGAGCATTTTGGATTTTGGCACTTCAGATTTGGGATGCTCAACCAGTAAATAAAGTAAATTGCAGATGTTCCAAAACATGAAAAAAATCAGAAATTCGAAACACTTCTGGGTCCCAGGCATTTTGGATAAGGGGTACTCAACCTGTAATGAGTGCAAATTTTACTATACTTCCTCTTTAATAAATAAGCCAATGTTTTTGTAAAACTTTCAGTGCCTCCAAGTCAGCAAAGAGTTTATAAAAGATTGCTTACAGAAGGCAGTTAATATGTCATCACCTAAGACATGATACCATCATCAACATTTTATACACAATGTATTTGTTTATTGTCTGTCTCCCAACACAAGAATATAATTGTCATGAAGCCATGGACTTTTGGAATTGTGTTCATTACTGGACCCCTGTTCCTAGAACTGTACCTGTCATTTAGTAGATGTTGAATAAATATTTGTTGGGGGAAAAAAATACATGAATGTTAGCTCTTTTACTAGCTTTTGTGGATAACTGAGAAGTTATTTTCTGCATTGGCTCCCTTCTATATCAAGGTTAAAATTATTCACATTGTATCTACAGGTCTTGGTAGTGGAGAGAAAAACTTGTGAGTAGCTACGGCCTTGAGCTTAGCAGCATTCCTCGGCCAACATTTTTGGCTTTGTAGGGGCAGAAATGTGTGATATCTTTCCTCACCTATCATAACGGTCACTCCTATAACAAAAGACAGGTTAACAAGAGAAAAGCATAATGAAGGTAATCAAAGTTTTATGTAACATGGGACTCCTCAGAAATGAAGATCCAAAGACCCAGGGAAAACTTTTTTTATTCTTCGGTTTGATGAAGAATGGACAGCGGTGTAGAAATGTGATGGACTAAAGGATGTGATCTAATGCTGATAGACTGAGCGGGGAACCCAGCAAGGCCTGAATGTTCAAATTCTTCTTAACCTCTTTGTGTAACCCTCCTGAATATGGGGCAGGGCCCCTCTGGAATGAGGGTCTTCAAGGGAGAAGGGGGAAGGCAGAGAGTGACCTTTCTAGGTTTCACGGCTTCCCTTGGAGGAGAGGGGTTCTAGTTTCTGTGACACACCTTGGGAAAGAGGAATTATGATTGCCATGACTCACTTCATGGGAGAAAGACAGGTAGGAGACAGGAGGTTGGGAGAAGGTCAAAGAGACATAGCTTCTGAGACATTTCCGATGTCCTTCAGTCCACAGTACTCAGCACACCAAGGTGCCATACTTTGGGGTACCATGTTCTGAGTCTTGACAGCTTGTACAAAGCTGCTGAGTTATGAACATGATCTCAGGGCCACTGATCCATACCTGATGGTATGCATTCCCAGAGGGCAGCTTGCTGGTTAGCTTCTTAAACATCAAATGTTTAAGCTGGATGAGTCTTCTTGTATTAAAACGAGACAATATGATGAAATATGGTAGTATTATCCTTTTTGTATATTCATCTTTTCTTTTAGCAGCTAAATCTTTCTTCAAAAGAAAGTCTAAAAGACGGTGGAGATGCATTGATTGACGGTGGTCTCTGCTGTGATGTTCCTGGCAGCCTAGCGTCTCTTGGTGCTTAGCAGGAAAGCTATTGAGGAGCAGGAATAGCATGTGCTTTAAGTCTTACAGACCTCAGTTGAAGTCCTAGCTTAGCTGCCTACTAGTTGTGCCCTGTGGGCAAGTTATTTAACTTCCATGAACCTCAGTTTCTTCATCTGTGAAAAGGGAAGAAACCATGTCACACTTGCAAGCATGAGAAGGAGCATATATCAAGTTTTCAGCACATACATGTAATAAGCCCATTAATAAAGCAAAGCTTGTATTTTTTCTAGATTCAAAAATACTAGTTAGATAATTCTGTAGCTTACCGAGTGGCCTTGTTGCTCACTACAGAAAGAGAAAAAATCTTCCCTCCTGACAAGAGTGGATTAGCAGCCAGGTTCTACCCAAAATGTCCTTGTCTTCAGTGACATACCGAGAATTTGGCGTGGACTTTTCAACAACAGTTTCTTCGATCATTGCCATTGTAGTTCAGGAGCCTCTAACTGTGGAGGAGGTTGAAGAAGGACAAATGAGCCCCAGGACAGATGCGGCCTGTGTGCTGCGGATGAAACAGCAAAGCAGGCTTTAGCAGTCTTCATTAACTGCTGGTCCAATACTTCCCCATCAGCACAGTGGCTCCGCTCTGTACGGTGCTGGCACCAACAATGCGTTATTCCCAGTACAAAAATAGTCATTTTACTTATAAATTGTCACACTTTTCCCATGAAAATATCTTGTTTACCGAGCAGGAAAATTCCCATTCATGTATTTATTTGGCTAACATTTATCGAATGCATCTATGCGTTGGGACATCCAGCTGATTCTGATGCAAACTCGAGTTTGAGAACCATTGTTACAGTCAATGGATGATATCAAGTGAGGGAAAAAGCATATTGACATATTTTACATAATACAGAGGTATCTGGATGTAGATTTGCTACCTCTACTACAATTTGTTTCCACGAGAGATTAAAGTGGTTTATGAGATGATGATGATGATGATGATGTGTGTGTGTGTGTGTGTGTGTGTGTGTGTAATAAACACCCAAGGGAAATACAATGATAGTAGGATAAAAATGGAAAAGTACTAAAACCATCATGATTTTGCCATAGCTTTTCCCGATAACCTTCCTGGTATTCAAGCTGGTGGAGCACGCACTGCTCGAAGTGGAAACATACTCATCTTACAAGAGTAATAGCACCTGCACGATTAAAGGCAGCTGTTAAGCACACAGTTTTGTTAATACTGACACCTGAGAGGAATTTACCACATGGCACTGCACTCTTTGCTGAGACAGGCAACATCTCGACAGTAAAAACCATAGCAAGTATAAATGCCTATTTCGTATAGTTCCCTTACATAAGCTAGTGGCTTAACATCTAAGAGCAGTTGAAAGGGACAAACAAGGAGGTCAACTCTGTAGCTCTCAGACAATCTGGCCAACATCTGAATAGTATCATCAAAGATCATATCAGAGGTAGAAATGGAAGGCCTTGAAAAAGTAAGAGGAGTACTCACTTCAGCAACACATATGCTAAACTGGGAATGACACAGAGATTAGCATGGCCCCTGCACAAGGATGACATGCAAATTCATGAAGCATTCCATATTTTTAATCTGAAAATTCATATAGAATCAAAAAAGAGCCTAAACTGCCAAAGCAATACTAAGCAAAAAGAACAAAGCTACAGGCATCATATTACCCGACTTCAAATTATACTACAAGGCTATAGTAACCAAAATAGCAAGATACTAGCATAAAAATAGATCAGTGGAACAAAAAACAAAACCCAGAAACGACTGATCTTTGACAAAGTAAACAAAAACATACACTGGGGAAAGGATACCCTATTCCATAAATGGTGCTAAGAAAATTGGATAGTCATGTGCAGAATGAAAACTAGACCCCTATTTCTCACTGTATACAAAAATTAACTCAAGATGGCTTAAAGGCTTACATGTTAGACCTGAGAGAATAAAAATTCTAGAAGAAAATCTAAGAAAAACTTCTGGATGTTGGCCTAGGCGAAGAATTCATGACTAAGACCTCAAAGACATAAATGCAACAAAAACAAAAAATAAACAAATGGGATTTCAATTAAATTAAAAAGCTTCTGTACAGCAAAAGAAATACTCAGACCGCTTACAGAATGGGAGGAAATATTTGCAAATTATGCAACTGACAAAGGACTAATAACCAGAATATACAAGGAACTCAAGCAACTCAACAATTTCAAAAACCAAATAACCCCATTAAAGAGTGAGCAAAGGACATGAACAGATATTTTTCAAAAGAAGACATATAAGTAGCCAATAAACATATGAAAGAATGCTCAACATCACTAATCATCAGAAAAATGCAAATTAAAAATGCAAATTAAAACCACAAGGAGATACCATCTTACACCAGTCAAAATGGCTATCATTAAAAAATCAAAAAATAACAGATGTTGGCAAGGATATGGAGAAATGAGAAAATGTCTATACACTTTTGGTGGGAATGTAAATTAGTATAACCTCTATGAAAAACATATGGAGAGTTCTCAAAGTACTAAAAGTAGAACTACCATTTGATCCAGCAATCCCACTACTGGGTGTCTACCTAAAGAAAAAGATACCTGCACTCATGTTTATTGCAGCACTATTCAGAATTGCAAAGTCATGGAGTCAACCTGTGTTCACCAATAGATGATTGAATTGTTCTTATAATTATTATTATTATTATTATTATTATTATTATTTTGAGATTGAGTTTTGCTCTTGTCGCCCAGGCTGGAGTGCAGTGGTGCAATCTCGGCTCACTGCAACCTCCACCTCCCAGGTTCAAGCGATTCTCCTACCTCAGCCTCCTGAGTAGCTGGAATTACAAGCACCCATCACCAGGCCCAGCTAATTTTTGTATTTTTTTAGTAGAAAGGGGATTTCACCATTTTGGCCAGGCTGGTCTCGAACTCCTGACCTCAGGTGATCCACCCGCCTCAGCCTCCCAAAGCGCTGGAATTACAGGCATGAGCCACCACACCCGGCCAATGATTGCATTTTTAAATGTGGTATATATACACCATGGCATACTGCTTAGCCATAAAAATGAGTGAAGCCATGTCTTTTGCAGCAACATAGATGGATCTGGAGGCCATTATCTTAAGTGAAATAACTCAGAAAAAGAAAGTTAAATACCACATGTTCTCCCTTAGGAGATAAATAATGTGTACACATGGACATAAAGAATGGAATAATAGACATTGGAGACTCAGAAGCATGGGAGGGTGGTGAGGGATGAGAAATTACTTAATAGGTACAATGTACACTTTTCGGGGGATGGCTACACTAAAAGCCCAACCTTTACTTCTACACAATGTAACAAAACTGCACTTGTATCCCCTAAACCTATAAAAAATTATATATATAAATATATATATTTATATATATTTATAATTTTTTATATATATAAAAAGCCAGAGGAGAAAGGAAGTGGTTAGATTTGAACAAAATATGGAACAGGAATTGCACACTGTCCTAAAAACCTTGTCTTTGAAGAATGTGCTGCTCTGAGCCAGCTACACCTCCTAAATTGAGATGTTTTCACACTCCTTAACTGTTGCATCTTCCAGACTTCTTTTTTCCAAAGGCTTTTACTTGGTGCATTATATATGTGACATGTACCATACAATCTAGCACTTGATTAGATTCTGACTTGTATTGTTTGCTTATTGTTCACGTTTATGTGATTTATTTTCTCAACTAGATCGTAAATTAGATGAAGCCTATCATCTCCATGATTCCTTTAGTCAGGGAATATTTTAAGAAGGAGGCTATATTTGTACCTACTCTTCAAGAAGGAATAAGAATTTGTATAGAGAATGGAAGTGAGTATTTTAGAGAGCATGAAACACAGAGTCAATGGGGAATGTGGCATGTGGGGAAGAATACAAGGAGCCCAGTGTCACTGGAGCTGAGCTGTGTGGGGTATGGGGTGGGGAGACAGGGCTGTCTGGCAGATGGACGCCGGGTCAGGGAACCTCCCACCTTGAGTCACATTCAAAGGCTTAGATTATATTGAAAAAGTGTAGAGGGTCTGAGAAGAATTTAAAGTGAAAGAATGGCTTAATCAGGTAACAAAGGTCATATTACAAATGATACTCTTAGCAGTATGAAAGACTGTGTGTGTGTGTGTGTGTGTGTGTGTGTGTGTGTGTGTGTGTGTGTGTTTTAGAGGTGATAAGAACAGTCATTATGGCCTAGTGATTAAGAACATGCTGTGTTCAAAATTTAGTAACCATGGCTGGATACGGTGGCTCATGCAGGTAATCCCAGCACCTTGGGAGGCTGAAGTAGGAGTACTGCTTGAGGCCAGGAGCTCGAGACCAGCCTGGGCAGCATAGTGAGACCCCCCATCTCTACAAAAAAATGAAAAAAATTGTCCAGGCATGGTGGCACATTCCTGTAGTCCTAGCTGTGCAGGAGGATTCCTTAAGCCCACGAGTTCCAGGTTACAGTGAGCTATAATCCTGGGCATCAGAGTGAGATCTTATCTCTAAAAAAAAAATTAAAAAATTACTAAATATATTATCTCAGACAAGTTATTTCCTCTTTAAAAGTCTGTTTTCTTATCCAGAGACTAGTCCCTACCATATTGGGTTGTTTGAGATTAAAATGAGATCATGCATTTAAAGTGGACAACACGTGCCTGGTATATAGTTATGATTCCTAGAGGCAGAGACCATTCCATTTTTATTCACTTGATATTTATTGGTTACTACTTTGTTTTCCCAACCAAGTCTAGATGAGAAATAAGGAGTAGACTTGAGGGCTTAGGACAGCTGGAACAGAACCAGGAGACCCATGATACTATTCCTAATCAGCTTTGGGAGTAGAGCCAAGAGTGGACACTGGGAATTTGCCATGGCACCAGTCCCATCCCCAGCGACACTCAGCAGCCTCTGTGTGGAAAGACAGAAGGACAGTAGCATCAGTCCTTGATGTATATTGTCCACAGTGAGTGAGGTAGAAGGATCATAGAGCAAGGGACCTGAGGGGGCTAACAAAAAAAGTTTGACCTGCTGTCTCTCCTAGGCTGGCAAGGGAGGAAGTGAAGACCACTAGGGATGGATAGAATGGGAGAAGAGGGCAGAGCTGAGGAAACAGTGTATGGAATAAACTATCATGAGAACCATCAGAGGGCAGGAAAAGTGGGAGCAAGGGAACAAGAAAACTTATGAGACAGGAAGTTGAAGGTGTAATATTAAGAATCTTCAATTCTTGCTACAGTGCCCAGTGCACTGCATGTAATAATAGCTATTCAATAAATAGTTGTTGAATTAAAGTCATATGTATTGATTTGATTTGACTTCATGCTCAGTACAGTCAAAGACTATTTGGCTGATAACTTACAGGCCAACACTCTTATCTGCCAAAACTTAATCCAGAAAGAAGCTGGCGCAGTGGTGCACATCTGTAATTCCAGCACTTTGGGAGGCTGAGATGAGAGGATTGCTTGCGCTCAGGAGTTCAAGTCTGCAGTGAGCCATGATTATGCCAATGCACTCCACCTTGGGTGATACAGCAAGACCCTGTCCCTAAAAAAATAAAATGTAATACAAACAAAAATACTTTAATCCAGAAACAATGAATGCCATCATACTTCCTTCTCTATCACAGCAAAAAATATTTCAGAAAGTTGACTGGATGTGGATTTGTTTGTTTAAAATTTAAGACTGGGGGTAGAATTCTAAAAGACAATAAAAACCAGTTCCAAAATGAAAAAAGTTAAAAGGGTCAGATTGCTAGATGTGTGAAGAGTCAGAATAAGGCACTTTAAAAATGATGGGAAGACAGAAGCAGAAGGAAGGGGCAGTGTTTGAGGAATTACAAATCTAATTCCCATTAACAGCGACTATTGCAGAGGTCAGGGCAGGCCAAACTCACTGAAGGAAAAATACTCTGTAAGGTTTCAAAAACAGCCGATTGCAGAGATTGTCCTTCTCACTTCCTACATGGTATCTGACCACCCCTCTCTCATGCAGGCACTGATGATAGTATTCAAAAAGTGAATGTATAATCTGAATTAGCATGCATAATGTATCCAAGCCAATAAATACTTAAATGGGTATAAAGCTGTATGAGGATAACTTAGCCAATTCTGTTGGGGCCACTTCAGAGACTGACTCACATTGGCCCCACTTGGATGTAGACCACAGTGGTGGAGGTTCTGTATGCTTGCACTTACCCACTGGGCAGGAGGGTCCCCTTTACTTGGATGAGTAAGCTTTTGTGGGCCTGCCTTGGTTCTGCTGCAGATGACCACAGAGTCTCACCCTCTGGGCAGGGAGCCAGGCCTGACTAGACCTACAAGGCCATTAGGCAGCTTCTGTCTGTTTCTTTCGCTGGGGTTCCATGGACTCTGGACTGGCTCCTCTCTTCCCTCCACACACACTCCCTCTGTAGGGCCCATGGCTAACGCTGCCCCACAGTTCAATAGCATCAACTCTGGCTTCCAGTGGGGCCGACGTGGGCCCTTCCTTTACTTGACCTTGAAGCTTACCAGAGTCCAGTGATTCTAGGAACATCCCCACCTAGATTTCCCAAAGTGAGCATCTCATTAGCTCAGTGAAGGCTCTGCATGGATGCCCCTGAATCCAGTCTTCCATAAGCTCAGAAAATGTGGTGATCACCTTCAACAGTCCTGGCCACAGTGTCACCAGGAGATGCTGTGAGTAGGGAAGAAATTCCCAAAAGCAGGTGTCAGCTGAACAGCTACCACAAAAGGGCTTAATGTCTGCACTTTTGGGGTCTCAGCACTAAGGAAAGTAGATTTGTACAACAAACTTGGTAAGAAGAGCAACAGCTTTTAAAGAAAGAGACTTTATAAGAGAAAATTTGATTCAGGTAAATATATATATATATGCATGTATGTATATATAAAATCTGGCTGTGAAACAAGTTGTATAGAATATGCCAGAACATGTTCACAAGACTACTCAGCTAGTCATGAGCAATCTAGACAAAAATAACTTGGTTTCATCAGAGGCTATTTCCACTGCTCCTTTTCAAGTTGTATTGTCATATTGTTTTGATTGTCATTGTTTTTGTGTTTTTCCATCTTCCATCACGGCTGTCTTTAGGTACCATTAAACAGGTTTATTCTGTCATCATTTCTTCTTTCTCCTAGATTCATCAGTAGTTTGCAAGTTTTTCCCAACTTTTTTTGGAGTAAATGCTGATGGGTTTTTCTCTTCTCTGTGAATATTCTACCCCCATCAATTGTACCCCCATAAGACAGGGGTGTCCCCTGTCCCCCTGCTGCAGCACCTCCTGAAGGGCACTGTCCATGGCTGGTCAAGGTAACCACATTCTCCTAGCTGGCTCCCAAGGGAATTCATCTGTCCATTTAGCCGAGATAACCAACCCTCTCCTGAAAAGCCAAATAAGAACAATTCCATAGGAAGCATATCTCCGAGGTCCCATAGAGTCAGCACAGGCATATTTGAACTCTGTCAGTCCAAAATAATATTAGGAGATTTTATCGTTTACTGCCTGGATTATCTTCACATAAAAATCACTCCTAAATCCTATGACATTTTGCTCAACCACCAATATCAATGATGACCTATTAATCATTTTTCAAAGAACACTACCTTCCACCTTTTTATTCTCAAAAACTGTTATGAAACCACTTTTTAAAAGCTTTGTATGGAGATGCAGGTGATTGTAATTGTGCTGCCTACTGTGACCAAATTGGAGAAGATTTCAGTTGAGTCGTTGGTTTTTTTTTTTTTAACAATACCATATCTTTTGAAAAGGAAATGCCTCCGAAGGCATTTATTTGTAGGAGCAGACTGATTGACAGAGGTATTCACAGACGAAATCAAACTGCAGATGATTAGGACAGCAATTAATGTTAATGAAAAGCCAAAATACATTCTGCATCTATAAAATGGCTCAGCATTGTACTTTGAGTAATATAATCGGTATATTTCAGAATGTGCTTACTCAAAGGTGTTCTAATAGTACTTGTATAATTTTAAGCACACAACGCATGAAAATCTTCAAGTAAGGAAGCCTGGAAAAGTGAAAGAACATGACGTTGAGTTATCATCTTCAGGTACAATTTCAAAAGGTCAGAAAATATCCAAACAGCGGGCATTTGGACAATGTTAACTCACATTCTCACCTCTGTTAAGTTTTCTGTTTACTTCTTTTTTTTTTTTTTTTTTTTTTTTTTTTTTTTTTTTGAGATGGAGTCTCACTCTGTTGTCCAGGCTGCAGTGCAGTGGCATGATCTCGGTTCACTGCAAGCTCCGCCTCCCGGGTTCACGCCATTCTCCTGCCTCAGCCTCCCAAGTAGCTGGGACTACAGGCACCCGCCACCACGCCTGGCTAATTTTTTGTATTTTTAGTAGAGACGGGGTTTCACCATGTTAGCCAGGATGGTCTCGATCTCCTGATCTCATGATCCGCCCACCTCGGCCTCCCAAAGTGCTGGGATCACAGGCATGAGCCACTGCCCCCGGCCGTTTTCTGTTTACTTTTACCCAAAAGTGCCATGGTTTCATTTTTTAGTAGTAAGAACCATTTTCTTATTTTAAAAAGTAATAATTTAAAATCATCAGCCTGTTGGGCATTCATCATTCTCAATCTCTGTAGAATTGGGATTTATTATAAGTAAACGGGAAAATTAATTTTGTTCTGTCTGAAAAAAAATGTCATGTATGTGTTCAGACTGTGGTTGGAGCATGCGTGTGTGAGCAAGGAGGTCTGAATCAGGAGACACTGCCGTAGCTGGCCAGGACATTGTCCTTCTCTCTTGGTATACTCCTTCTTTTCTTCCAGTCTTGTCTCATAAACTGCTCTTGCAAGAAATCATTGCTTCTTTGAGATCTTTTTGCCCCTCCCCACTCCCACATGTATTCTCTAACTACAGCTAGAGAACTCTTTAGTACAAGTGTGACCATGCCACTGTCTTGTTTAAATTCCTCTAATGGATTACCACCACCTGCAAATACAGTGCTGCATCCTGACATAGCTTCACCAAGGGTCTCATGATTTTGCCCTGACTACCTGTCTCACTTAGGAACAGGTGCAGATGCAAGGTTCAGTACACAAAATTACAGAAAGCAAAATAACCGCGAGCTATTTTGTCTCCTCTCTCCACACATACTCCCTCTGCAGAGCCCTTGGCTAAAGTTGTCACGTGGTTCAATAGCATGGGACTCTGGCTTCCTATGGGGCCAACGCAGGCCCTTCCTTTACTTGATAAGATAAGGAAACAAGATAAAGGTCTATTTTTCTCTCAACTAAACAAAATGCAGAGGTGCACATCCAGGGCTGATATGGCACTTCGCTGTAGGTCAGAACCTTTATCTTTTGTTTCTCTAATCCTCAAACTGTAACTTCCACCTCATGGGAAAGATCACTATTCACCCAGCCCCCACAGCTGCATTCCAGCCAGGGAAGGGGTAAAGAAGGGTATGCCCCTCACTTTAGAGATGTTTTCCAGAAATCACACATGCCGTTTCCAGTTATATTCCATTAGCCAGCATAATCACCCAGGCACATCTAGGGAGAATGGAAAATGTAGTCATTGTTCAGGGCTGCTTGTACTTTTCAACAAGAAAATCTTCTCTTTCTCTTTAGTGGTATGTTATAACCTGGCATGGACAAGCTTCAGGCAGGTGGAGGGATGCCAAAAAGTTGACTTGAGAGATAGAGAGTAGAAGGATGATCATTTAGAGGCTGGGAAGGGTAGTTAAGGGGGTGTTGCTAAGGTGGGAGAGTGGGGATGATTAATGGGTACAAAAAATAGATGCAAGTCCGAATGAATGATAAAATCTAGTATTTGATAGCATAATAGGGTGACTATAGTCAATAATAATCTAATTGCACTTTTAAAAATAACTATAAGAGTATAATTGGATTGTTTGTAACAAAAAGGATAAATATTTGACGTGATGGATATTCCATTTACCTTGATGTGATTATTAAACATTATATGCCTGTATCAAAATATCTCATGTACCCCAGAAATATATACATGACTAGGTACCCACAAAAATTCAAAAAAAAAAAATTTTTAAGTCAGCTTGACCCTGAAAAGATTCATGGAGATTTCCTCTTCCTGATGTCTCCTCAAACAAGAACACAGTGTCCCAGTTCTCCTGGGCAGGGTCCACCACTTTCTTTCTAAAGTAAGTCACAATTGCCTGCCTGTCCATCCTCATGGGGTAAGACAGAGGAGGGCCTTCAGTATGCTCTTATTTCTGCATGTAAAGAAAAATCCAGAAAAGCAGCTCCAAATAAAGACATGCACAAAAATCAAAATGGAATAAGGACTTGCCAGCTTTGCAAGACTATTTCCCTTTGTCAGCATCTTCTAATATGTGGTGTGTTTGTGTTTTCCTTGGGTCTAATAAATTACCTACCTTGAAATTTTCCTTTACAGTGCTGGATTATTCTTGTTTTGGTCATCATCTGGACAGTGATAATTCTGCTCCAGGTGTTGGAACTCTGGAAAAACTGTGCATCTCACAATCTGAGCTTGTCTGATGGCTGCAAACAGAGTCAACAAATTATCCAAGCAAAAAAATCAGGAGACATGGTACAATGGTAAAATTGAACTTAGAAGGACAATAAAACAGAATGTTGAAGTCACAGTGAACAAGAAGAAATTAGAGCTAATCACTGGTAGTCACAGAAACCCTCATGAAGACATGTTGACCGCAGTCCCCATCCTTGCTCAAAGAACAAGGCCTGAAAGGCAATTTCCCTCTCTATTTCCAGCAATTGTTATCATTACTTAAAATCTAATTGAGAGGCTAGCATCCTCTTTTTTCAAGAATGCATAGAAGAATGAGAATTGTTATTTATCTCTTTTCATGTTTTTTTGTGGCTAGGTCATGAAGTGCATACATTGAATCCCTAGTGGCCAAAGGGCTTATGACATGGCTCTCACAATATATCATAAGCCCTCTGAGCACTAGGGATTCACTGTAGGCATTTGGTCATCTTTGCAGCAGCAGGCAAGGAAGCTTTCTAATGATGCTCTTGGTCACACCACAGGTGGCAGCAAGTGGTGCCCATGGATACAACTTATAAACATTAATTAGGAGAGGGGGGAAAAAAGAAGTGACAGAGATAAATGTGCTGGAAAGGGAGTTTAAGAGTAAGGCAAGAGGAAAATGAAGAATGAGAGAAGGAAGAGCAGGACCTCCATAGTAGGTGCCACCAGCAATTGTCTACCCATTGCCAATGGCCTTAGGATTTTAGATCATTTGCCCTTGCTCACCAAGAAGTCACAGAATGTGTTTTCTTTTATAATCACAAATTGACCTATTTTCATTTTAAAATGACAAGACGATAGAAGAGAGTGTAAGATTTGTTACAGAAAGGGCCATGGTATTAAGTTGTTTATTTGGCCTTGACCAGAAAGATAGATTTAGCATTTAGAAATGTTTATTGCCATTTTTTATGACCTTCTTTTCCCACATCATAGAGAAAAAAAATCAAGATCTCAATATCTCTTTTACAAATACAAGTAAGGAAGGAGGAATGTTAGCTTATTTATTCTGGATGCAATTTGTTACCCTCCAAGAAAATAGAGGTGCTTGTCCTGTGCTGAAAATAGCCCAGTTAAATTTTAGTAAAAAACACACTGTGTATGATTAATTTACAGAAATTATCATTGGTTACATCATTTAACTTAAATCATCATTAGTGGCCTTAAACAGCTCTTCGTTTGCTCTGCTTGTCCTCAGGTAACATCATCTTGCATGGAATGTTGCTCACATATTAAAGATAATTAAATACTGAATACCTGATTAAAATAATCTTGTATATTTTGGAGTAAACATGTATAATTCATGTTTTCAGCTCTTGCCAGTTTCACATTTTATTTAGCAGAAAATATCTACCCAAGACTCAACTGCTTGAGAAGGAAAGTTCGAAACATTATTCCATATCATTTTATATATTGAGATTCTACTATATGTGATCATAAAACTTAGTATGTGTCTATAATCCTAATAGAATCTTGTTTTTGCTTTTTATAAGTCTGTATTTGAAAGGCAAAAATGTCCTCAGTGGAACCTGATTTGTAGAGAGAGACTTTCTTATGCAATGGATTTTTGCATCTAAGTTAGTTTGTGCCACAGTTTTGCTAAAAACACATACTTAACCCTCTTACATTCTTCCTTGCCACAGCCTACTTTTAGGACCATAACTTCATACAAAGCAATCCCAAGGTTTTCTGTTTCATTAGTCTGTCACCAGTGGACACGTTTTTTACCTATCGGTTCTTCCTTATCCACAGGTATCATAAGTCCTGAATTCCTTTTTTGTCCCTTCAAGAGTCAGTTTCTCTCTCTCTTCCAGGCGGATTGCCCTCTGTCTAAGCATCCTGTAGTCAGCAGGTTAGGCAAACTACCCAGACTTTACTTCCAGACAGGTAGAACGGCAGAAGGTACGATATTGTCCAGTGAGTTGCAGAGTTAGAAGTCAAAGGTATATAGGTCAGAAGGAGTGTTCACCAGTCTGCTTCCTGCCTTGCTCTGAAGACTGGTCTTTGGAATGGTCACCCTGATGGAATGGTCCCCCCAACTATTGGGCATCTTTCCTTGGCCTTGCCCAGCCTGGCCTTTGCCACACAGTCATGTTTTCATTAAACAGATGCTACTTGAATCACACTATGAACCACTTTGGGAAATTTTGCATTAATGCATTAAGTAATTGAGTAAATATTCTACTAACTTAATTCCCACTATCCACTAGGATAGCACTTTGCCAAATACTAGGTGGGTGAAACATAGTCCCTACCCTTAAGGACGTCACAATTTAGTAGACTAACAAATTTTGAGTGACTGTACTGATTAAAACCTTTCATCATTATTCCTGAATGGTCAATCCAGAAACTGGGAGACAGGAGGAAGAAAGGAGCTTCACAAAGCATGGATAGAGATTGCCAACATTGTCATGAGCGCTCCCAGATGCAGTATGTCTCATGGAATAGACAAGACCTGGCCTCTCAAAAATCTTTTTTCATGAGGTCCAGTGTGGGTGTTTTATATGTTTGTTTGTTTTTGTTTATTTGTTTGTTTTGAGATGGAATCTTGCTCTGTCACCCAGGTTGGAGTGCAGTGGCACGATCTCGGCTTGCCTCAACCTCCGCCTCCTGGATTCATGCAATTCTCCTGCTTCAGCCTCCCAAGTAGCTGATATTACAGGCTCCCGCCACGATGCCCAGCTAATTTTTGTATTTTTAGTAGAGACGAGGTTTCACCATGTTGGCTAGACTGGTCTTGAACTCCTGACTTCAGGTGATTCGCCTGCCTCGGCCCCCCAAAGTGCTAGGATTACAGGCGTGAGCCACCGCACCCAGCACTATATGTTTTGTTTCTTAATTAAACCACATATCTATCTCTCTAGGAATATCTGAAATGACATTAGTGATATTTTAGAGAGTCACGTTGGCTTTC
The DNA here is from genome assembly GCF_028858775.2 of Pan troglodytes. Lineage (NCBI taxonomy): Eukaryota > Metazoa > Chordata > Mammalia > Primates > Hominidae > Pan > Pan troglodytes. The sequence goes on from NC_072415.2 coordinate 27,002,311, forward strand.
CAAGATGACTCTTTATATGGCAATTTTTGTATTGTAGGAAGTCTTGAAAGAAAATCAGGCTGTCAGAAGGAACTTGGTCAGGCACTGACTCTAACACTGTTTTGGAGTCCAGAGAAAATACTCTGCCCTGATGGAATAGCAGCCTCTGTTAGTTACTAAAGCTCCGCAAGATCCAAGCTTGGAAATGGACTGAGATACCCTACATGGGATATGAACGAGTGACTTTTCCCTGAGGCTGAGCTATTAGGTCTGGGGTCCTTCACTCATGTCCTCAAGAACTTTTCAAGGGCCGTCCTTTGGTCATTTTGCCATCGGCTATTAACTTTTTTTTTTTTTTTTGAGACAGGGTCTCATTCTGTCACCCAGGCTGAAGTATAGTGGTGCATTCACAACTCACTGCAGCCTCAACCTCCTGGGCTCAAGCAATCCTCTCCCCACTTGAGTAGCTGGGACTACAGGCATGCACCACCACTCCCAGCTAATTTTTTTTTTTTTTTTTTAAGACTGGGTCCCACTATGTTTCCCAGGTTGTCTCAAACTCCTGGGCTCAAGCGATTCTCCAACCTTGGCCTCCCAAAGTGCTGGGATTACAGGCATCAGCCACCACGCCTGGTCTTGTGCATAAATATTCAACCAGAAACCTTAAACTAGGAAGAAGAGATACATGATCCTCAAATTAGCCTAGTCAAGCTTAACTTGTTCTCTCAGTTTGTTTAGAGAAAGCTCTTGACCCTCAATTGACAGAAATACCTGGGCAGATTTTCTCTACATTTATGATTTATTTGCCATATCTTTACTTTTTCCCACTCTGAGTAACCTGGGGGGATTGTTTGTGTGGTGAAGTTGTTCCTACAGAATTCAAAAAGGAAAACATGCAACAGAAGACAGAGATATCCTAAAGATACGAGGTGCCATTGGCTTCTATTATTCATCTTAGTGTTTGTTTGTTTGTTTTGAGACGGAGTCTTGCTCTGTTGCCCAGGCTGGAGTGCAGTGGCACGATCTCGGCTCACTGCAAGCTCCGCCTCCGGGGTTTACGCCATTCTCCTGCCTCAGCCTCCCGAGTAGCTGGGACTACAGGCACCTGCCACCACGCCTGGCTAATTTTTTGTATTTTTAGTAGAGACGGGTTTTCACCGTGTTAGCCAGGATGGTCTCGATCTCCTGACCTCGTGATCCACCTGCCTCGGCCTCCCAAAGTGCTGGGATTACAGGAGTGAGCCACCGCGCCCGGCTCATCTTGTTTTTTAACTCACATTTTCATTCACACTTATGGAGTGCTATTACTGTGTGCTTACATGGCTGGATCGACACTAGGTCGGGGTACATAATGAGACTAATAGACTGGGAGGCAAGGAACATAAGCCGGAAGAGAGATCCTGAAGCAAGCAACTCTGTAGGTTCTGGGGAGTGAGTTTCAGATGTGGTGGAAACACAAGAGAGGAACTAATTCTCTCTGCTAGGAGAACCAGCAGAGGTTTCCTAGAGGAACTGAGCCCCTCTCCAGTTCTATCTTTAACAATTAACATGTAGAGACTAGCCTGACCAACATGGTGAAACCTCATAAATACAAAAATTAGCCAGCCATGGTGGCAGGCACCTGTAATCCCAGCTACTCTGGAGGCTGGGGCAGGGGAATCACTTGAACCCGGGAGAGAGAGGTTGCAGTGAGCCGAGATCGTGCCATTGCACTGCAGCCTGGGCAACAGAGCAAAAACTCCATCTCACAAAAAAAGAAAAAGAAAAGAAAAAGAAAAAAAAGAATAAGACCCAAGAAGCAAGAGAACGATACATCCAGTTATTGAGGTCATAGAGGGAAGGAGAGTTATTGTTTCAAATAATTTAAAAACAATTTGGCTTTTTTTAAATATAGTTTTCTTTTTCTTTTTTTTTTTTTTTTTTTTCTGAGATGGAGTCTGGCTCTGTCCCCCAGGCTGGAGTGCAGTGGTGCCATCTCTGCTCACTGCAAGCTCCGCCTCCCAGGTTCAAGCAATTCTCCTGCCTCAGCCTCCCGAATAGCTGGGATTACAGGCACCCACCACCACGCCCAGCTAATTTTTGTATTTTTAGTAGAGACAGGGTTTCACCATGTTGGCCAGGCTGGTCTCAAACTCCTGACCTCAGGTGATCCGCCCGCCTTGGCCCCCCAAAGTGCTGGGATTACAGGCGTGAGCCACCACACCCGGCCTCCTTTTTCTAGTTTTCTAGCTTTACCTCCACCTTCTCTCCCTACAGGCTTTGGAGTCAGCTTTCCTGCCCCACAGAGGTGACAGAGCTTTTCCAATAATGCGTTCAAGCTGTTTTAGGGACACTGATTAAGTTCTGCCAAAAAAAGAACACAGTCGCAGATGGCACCCTCAAAAGATCAATACCAAGCCTGCAGGGTTGCTCACGCCTGTAATCCCAGCACTTAAGGGAGGCCAAAGTGGGAGGATAGCTTGAGCCCAGGAGTTCGAGACCAAGCCTGGGCAATATAGTGAGACCTCCTCTCTACAAAAAATTAGCCAAGCGTGGTGGGGCCTGCCTGTAGTCCTAGCTACTCGGGAGGCTGGTGTGGAAGGATGGCTTGAGCCCAGGATGTGGAGGCTGCAGGAAGCAGAGATGGCGCCTCTGCACTCTAGCCTGGGCAACAAAGCAAGACCCTGTAAAGTGCAATACCTAATTTCCAAGAGAAATATTAATGACTTTGCCCTTTTCTTCATTCCCCCAGATCCCTGCCCAAGACGGGTCTGGAACCTGACTTCCGGGTGTCCATGACCCTGGCGGCTGCTTCCGGTCAGCAATGAAAGGGCTATCAGGCAGCCGCAGCCATCACCACGGGGTCACCTGCGACTCGGCCTGTGACTCGCTGTCGCACCACTCCGACCGCAAGCCCTACCTGCTGAGCCCAGTGGAGCACCACCCCGCAGACCACCCATACTACACCCAGCGGAACTCCTTCCAGGCTGAGTGTGTGGGCCCCTTCAGCGACCCGCTGGCCAGCAGCACCTTCCCCCGCAGGCACTACACCTCGCAGCAAGAGCTGAAGGACGAGTGTGCCCTGGTGCCCCGCACCCTGGCCACCAAGGCGAACCGCATCCCCGCCAACCTGCTGGACCAGTTCGAGCGGCAGCTGCCACTCAGCCGCGATGGCTATCACACTCTGCAGTACAAGCGCACGGCCGTGGAGCACCGCAGCGACAGCCCCGGCCGCATCCGCCACCTGGTGCACTCGGTCCAGAAGCTCTTCACCAAGTCGCACTCCCTGGAGGGGCCGTCCAAGGGCAGCGTCAACGGGGGCAAGGCCAGCCCTGACGAGGCGCAGGCGGCGCGCTATGGCAAACGCAGCAAGAGCAAGGAGCGGCGCGCGGAGCCCAAGGCCCGGCCCAGCACCTCCCCGGGCTGGTGGAGCTCGGACGACAACCTGGATGGTGACATGTGCATCTACCACGCCCCCTCGGGCGTGATGACCATGGGCAGGTGCCCCGACCGCTCGGCCTCACAGTACTTCATGGAGGCCTACAACACCATCAGCGAGCAGGCGGTGAAGGCCTCCCGGAGCAACAACGACGTCAAGTGCTCCACCTGCGCCAACCTGCCGGTCAGCCTGGACACCCCGCTGCTGAAGAAGAGCGCCTGGTCCTCCACGCTCACCGTGAGCCGGGCCCGGGAGGTTTACCAGAAGGCCTCGGTGAACATGGACCAGGCCATGGTGAAGTCCGAGTCGTGTCAGCAAGAACGCTCCTGCCAGTACCTGCAGGTACCATTTCTGTCATTGATGGAGGCTTAGAAGTAGTACCTGGCATGCTTGTGTGGGCATTTCTCCTGGTTCTAGTCTTGGCACTACTCTGAATTTTCTATTAAGATAGGAACCTGTGCAAATTATTCGGCATCTCTGTGCCGAATTGCTCCTGTAGGGAAAATGAAAAGAAACAAATGCTACCCACCTCATCGGGTTATCTTAAGACACTAGATATCCAAGTGCTTTGAAAAGCACTCCTATGGAAAGGCAACCAGTTATTATGGCCTTCCTCTTTTGTCTGAGGGATCATAGGATGGGAAAGAGAGGAAAGGGAAGTCTACAGAGAATTTTAAAATAAGTCCACCTTTCTTTAATTCAAAAATAAGCGACGATCGTTTGAATTTTGGAAAGAGTTTCATTAGATCTATTCAGGGTTTTGTGGGGTGGTTTTCATTGTGAAATCCTGCCTGAAGCTATGTTAGAACACTGCGATGGTCATCACCGTAACCATCAGTAACTACGCCCTGACCTGAGCTTCCACCTCGAGGGCACAGCAAATCAGGAAGACGCCCTGTGCCCTGAGGAGGTGGGGAGCTAGCCAGTTTGGGGACCTGACAAGCACAGCTGCAGACACCCAGGACAACAGAGAGGAGGAGGAAAAGGAGGAAGGATTAGAGAAGTAAAATACAATTAGTGTCAGCGTGTAAATCCCACACACTTACAGAGCCACGGCAGGCTGCTCTTCCCCTGCCACTGTCTCCTTGTGTTTTCCTCCAGTTCACTGAAACCAGATGTTACCTGGATAAAAATATAGGAGAGAGGTGTTTTTCTTCCCTACCTCCTTGCTGTAGTATTGTAATTTTTCCCAAGGCACATTTTTCCATAAGAACTCTCATCTTTTCCTTTTTCAGAGCGTCTTTTCTTCTCTGTTCTCTCCTGGTAGCCTCATCTTAAAAAAAAAAAATTACTGAGCTATAAAAGTATAACATACCCACTCCCATTTTACACTCCCACCTTAAGAAGAAATGCAAAGAAAAATTCTTCCTTTGAGGAGTTCATCTTTTTTGCTCCCTTTGAACTCCTCCTGACAAGTCTGGCTCCCTTGGGAATGCCTCCATCAATCCCTGAGAAGACCCCAAGCTGGCAATCCCTGGACAAGGGCAGTGCCAGAGCCTGTTCTTGGAGTTCAGAAGAAGCCACCAGCACATGGACAGTTTTCATACACGACACACAATTATGTGGTCAGTATTTCCCACTGAAGCTGGTGTTGCCTAATTTCCTGTAAGGTTGCTACATGTTAATAAGTTATCAAGAACTATAACAATTTCAGAGCTCAAAGAATCATTTAATCCACTTAGCATATGAAAAAGTAGACACAAAGAAAGGTAAATACTTAGTGGGTTAAACCGTTAGCACATGGCAGAGGTGGGACTAGAACCCAGTCTCTTAACTTAGAGAAATGGCCATTATGAAGGTTGCAACCGAAAGCTCTAGAAACCCTTTAAGAACATAAAGCTCACCCACCACTGAAAGTAAAGTATTTCGATAAGGATATCTGTCTTACAAAAAGTAAGGAGTAAAGAGATCAAAGCCCTAGAGTACCACACATTTTGTCTGCGAAGGTTCTATGACCAGTGGCAAAAACAAAACAAACTGAAAGGAAAAAAAAACAAAAACAAAAACACCTGTACTTAAGTAAGTAATGATGAGATTAGATGAGAAGTATCAGAGTAAAGGATGCTGTGTATGGATCTAGCATAAGCCTTTGTTAGTAATGAAATGTTTTTGTTATATTTGCCTATATGCCTACATTCTTCCTTCCTTAGGTTCATTTTTCTTTCTTTTTTATACCTTTTTGGAGTTGCGATCTCAGGTAGTGGTGAAAAGTGGAAAGATAAGGAAAGTGATATTAATTGAAAATCTACTATATACCAGATGCTATAGCAAATGTGTTCCCATTTCTTATTTCATTTAATCTTTGTGATAATCCCAAGATTACTGAATGTAATAATATTCTATTTTTATAAGAGAAGAAACTGACACTTAGAAATATCAAGTGATTTAAAGCCCCACAATCTGGAGGTTGTACAACTGAGATTTAGACTCAAGTCCGTTTGATGCCAAAACCAAGCTCTTTCTAATATGACCTAGCACAGACCTGAAATCAAGGGCATCAAAAATGGTGAGCAAGAAGAAAATAAAATCTTTAAAATAAGCATATTATTATTAAAGTTTTTCAGTAAAATGAGAATGAAATCTTAAAGGCTTAAGTATGGGATTTAGTAGTAGCATTATTGGATCTCCTACTATAAAGATTTGGAAATTCTGTTTTCAAATTATTTGCCTTCTTTAAGTCATTTTTGTAATGAAACATTTGAGGCTTACAGAAAGGTATAAAGAAAAAAAATAAAACACCCATGTATACATCACCCATCATACAGAACTAAAACATTCATTACAATGGATCACACACACACTCGTAATAATCCCTTTACTTCCCTTCTTCCCCAGAGTAATAGCTAATCTGTCTTTGACACCAAAGCACCTTTGTTTTCAATTCTGAAATTATTGAAAGGTTGAAAACAGTTTAACATATTCTGTCCTACACTGGGCAATAATTAACCAAGCTAGTTCAACCTTTTAAACTAAACTCCAAGTTAATCCTTATTAATAGATATTGAATTATTAAGCTTCTATTTATGCAAGACTTTCAAACTAGGGGAAAAAATCTATATTTCAATGTTGGGAGGTAGTATGTTAGTAAGAGAATTAAATGTAAAACAGTGTAGACCTCCCAACCCCTGTGCTGAGGCTGAAGAGATGCTGTAAAGAAAGGGAAGAAAGAGCCATATATTCATATGGGGTCAGAGGAGAATAGAAAATACCTCCTGAGAACTGGGCGCCTGCTCCCTTCTTGCTTCTAGGAAGTGAAAAGAGGATCTGCCACCCCGTGCAAGCTCTGCTGAGGAAGATAGGGTTAGCCCGTGCCAGCTAGCTCCAAGGGAATAATTTCATCTATAGGCTCATTCTTAGAAGTAAATTTGGGAAAACAGAGAGGGAAAGAGGGTTTCTTTGGAGTTCTTTTTTTTTTTTTTTTTTCAGCTCTATTGCCTTAATTGCCAACTAATATTGAAGCTGGATTTACAAATGGATTTAACTTCAGTATTAGAGATTTAGTAGGCAAAGCACTATTCTACTAGTTCCCGGAGCGTTCTAGTCCTTATTTGCTGCTAACTAGTAACATGACCTGGAAACATGCTTTCAGCTCTCTGGACCTCCTTCCTCTGCTAGAAAATGAGGCACTTGGTCCAAAAGATGTATGATCTCAGTATGCATTTTCAAACTCGTAAATTACATGTGTCAGAGTACTAATTAGAACTATTTTCAAGAGTTGAAAGTCCCAGGACTCTCATTTCAGAGATGCCTACTGTATGTTTTTCAGATGTTGTCTAATTTGCTCTTTAAAATTCTAGAGATATTTCACAGTTGAAGAAGCTAAGATTTCATAAATTAGGTTAAGTAACCTGCCCAAGGACACACAGCTAGTATGTGGCAACACGTTGGGTCAAAACTGATTTGTCTGCCTTCAAAGTCTGTATTCATTTACTATGCCCAATCTCTACCTCCTCCAAATACAAAGCAGAGGAAGGAAGCAGTGTATATCAAATATCTATTATGTGCCAGAAACTGTGTATGTCTCATGAAGTACTCAAAACAACTTTGTAGAGTATTATTTACTTTAGTTTTATAGACAACAAAACAGGCACAAATGCTTAAATCATTTGCCCAGGAACACATAAACAGTAAGTAGGGGAGCTAGCACTTGATCCCAAATCTATCCAACTCCGTAATACGCTTCAGTAATGGAAATGAGTGCATATTTTTTATTTTATTACTTGATTTATTTTGTGGTAAATGTATGTGTGCATTTGACCTCATATGCATGTGAGAAGTTAAGAGGGCATGGATATGAAATTAGACTAACAATGAAACAACTGATTATGTCCCTAATTTGATTCAAGACTAACAAAGATGAAATTAGTAATCACCAATAATAAAGTCTAAATACTAGCAAACCTCTGCTTCTCTCTTTGCAGAATTATCACTTAGAATTCGCTTAATTTAGGCCATTGCCATGATTCTATAGAAAATGAGAAGTCTATAAGTATTTAGCCTCTGCCTGACATTGACTTAGGAATCAAATACTGTAGCTTGAAATCGTTGCAAGTCCCAGTTAATACGGTCAATTGTATTATGAGTGATAAGTGCTCACTCACAAGCTGTCTGCAGTTAATAAAAAAAGGGACTCCTTTTTTTTCCAATATTGTTATTTTTAAATGTCAAGAATCAGATGTCTGCTGTTTAGAACTATTGTACCGCTGCCAGTGACTGTCTGTATTAGGGCTGGGAGCAGGAACATGGATTTGAAGACATTAAAACTGTTTAATTCTCAGTTGAGATGTGGTTGGCTCTTATACATTTGGAATAAAGCATTTATGGCACATCTCAGGGTAAGTGCTTAATAGTTAAATAAATAAAATAGGAAGAGGTTCAGAGATAGAATAAAAGGTGGTTTTTGTTGTTGTTTTGTTTTTGCTTTTAAAAAGCAGAATTCTTGGTTCTGTTTATGCCTCTTTATGTAAATGTTGTATGTTGAGTGACTGACATATAAAGCCATTCAGAAGAGCAAGATTTTAGATTTCCAACTGTTAACCTAAAAGAAAAATCCCTTCAAACAGTGTATTTTGCATTCATTCAGCCGTAGAAACAGGAAAAGGGAAACAAAACGCTCTCTCCGCGGTAGAAGTGGAGAGAGAGAGACAGAGGGAGCGAGAGAGAGAGCAAGACAGACCGAGAAGGAAAGCACTCCCAGAGATGAAATTTTAGGAAAGCAAAATGATCGACCTTTTTAAGGCTGAGTGGGTTTCTTCAGTTTGTGTGCAAGTTTCAAGAAATGGAAGGACTGACCAGGTTTGGGTATAACTCTTTTATTACTTTGTATTTGATAATAGTGTGGTGTTGATTTGGATGGTTTTTGTGGTAGGGAAAGGAAGGGGTAGTATTTGTGATTTTATTTCTCCTCTAAATAATGGCTAGAAAGACTGGAAGAGCTGACAAATTAATGTATGCACAGATAGTAAAAAAGCAGGTGGAGACATCAGATATCTACAAATCTGTGTCTCCACAAGGGCTTTATAAAATCTTTAATTGACACATGATCTCCTTAGATCTGCTAGGTGCTCTTAGAGGATATTATATGGCTGGTGATTGAAATATGATCGGTTGTTTTCCAGGATCAGGATTCTGAATAGCTACTGTTCCTTTGCAAAATTAACATTTATGATGATTGCTCTTTTTGGGGGTGGGGGTCTGCTTAAATAAGGCACCACACAAGATCACTGAGGAAGCATTCATAAGCATGAATCCAGGATCTTTTAAATACAGGTAAAATTATTTTTTTCAATAATCGGTTCAAGATTATTTCCATCTTTGCCCAGTGGGAGTTTTCTTTCCCTGGCTGAGTTTTCCTCCCTCTTGTGTTAGAACAATTTTAAGTCTCCCAATTCAGTTAAAACTACTTTACATGCAATTTATGAAAGTGCTGAACAGTTCTGCTAATGACTTTGGCTACTGGGATGTTTCTTCGCTGCCTTTTTCTGAAATCCCATCCACCACATTCATTGATGATTTTCTTTATTTTTAATTTAAATTGCCCTAATAATCCAGCAAGTGAATGTCAATAGGATTTCCTATTGGGTTTGCACAATCTTCTCCCTGTTTTTCACTGATCTTGGTAGAGATGCCCCTCTTCATTCATAAAAAGATGAGATTGCTCCTGCCTGGTGCTAACTTTGGATGTGGAATCAGTGATCAGCAGCAGAATGCTGTTAATTCTCTCTCTCTGATTCTCTTTTATTCTCACTATTGTCAGGTCCAATTAATAAAGGGAAAAAAAAATTGACAAAACATTGTGAGAAAGCAGCAGTCCAGAAAGACTCAGTGGTAGTAAAGGGAAGATCAAAAATATATAGGAAAGCCTTCTTGGAAGTTATTAAAGAAACTTTATTATTCTTGGCCTCCAGTTTCATTGTTTTCTAAAGACATTTTCGGCAACACCAAAGTGCTTGCTTAGCCACAGTCAGAGGTTTCTGCCTGTAACACACACTTTCTGATCTCACAGAATTCCAATCTACTAATTAAAGGCATAGCATTAGTTAGCAAAGAGTGAAAGAGAAAAACTAGCCTTGGATCTCTCAGTGGCCAGTAGATTTCATTTCCCCCTTTTTCCATTCTCTTCAGAAGACAGTTTGCTTGATTGCAAATTAAAGACAGTAAATCAAGGTAATCATTCACCGTTCTTTAAGAGAACTATTCACCCACAGTCTCTAGCCCACATGAGATCATGGCATTACACAATTTTACACAGTGATTTGTGAATGGTAGAACACATTGCTCTTTTGTGTCAGGTTTTTTAGGAACTGCTAAAAAATATATGCAATATTGCCAAGCTGACTTTAATTTGTAATTCGATTATGTTTTCCACCACTTTGGGTTTAGGTTCAAAGACAACAATCTGTCTTAGTGGGTTATCACACAGGGAGAATTTTTTTTCACATTATTTTGGTAAATTCATATTTAAGTGTTTTTTCAAATTCTTAAACTAAAACCACAATAGGGAATTGCATTATTTTTTTTTCAGTGACTGATTTATTTATATTCAACCCAGTCCTCTATGTTTATAAACTAAAAGGTAATGATATAAAGAATCAATTAATTACTGTTACACAGAGATAAAGGAGAAAATATTGTGTAAAGAAAGGCATAACATTTACTCTTACTGTTACTTTTGACCAAATTCTTGTTTTTAATTTTTTTTTTTTTTTTTTTTTTTTTTGTCTTGGAGAGCACTCACATGATTAAAGAAAGACCTCTTCTGATTCCCTGATCTTTTAAATGTAGGAATATTTAGGACTCTCATTAAAAACTTTTTGTTTCATTTGCTAAAGTCTAGCAATATGCCTGCTTTTTTTCCATTTCTAAGATATACAATGAATTTTCTGGATATGTAGGTCTTTTTGTGTATATTAGGTCACTGTTCTCTGTCAACTGGAGTTTCTACTAATTGTTTCACAGAATTAGGAAACTTCCCACAAAAATCAGGCTTGTGATATCACAGAACTGTCTATGAAGCAGAATTATGTGAGCCTGCGGTTACTGCATGCCAGGTGCATGTGTGCAGGTTTATATATACACCTTCTATCTGCATAGGTATCCCTGCAACAATACTTCTAAAATATGCATTTATACACATGCTGTTTTTGATCTCTGATTCATGAACTCAGATCCATTTTAAGAGTGCCATTTCACAAAGTCCATGGAAGAGGTATGACTATGAAGTGGAGAAACAGATTTTTCATAGACGTTGGAAAATTCATTACTGTGCTTTTCCAGTGATTATATTGAACTTCACCTTGGACCATTCGTGTAGACTAGTTAGGGATGTCCTGCTTCTCTGGTGTAAGAATAAAGAGGTGTTAGTCCCCTTAATAAGGGAGAATCCAACAATCATAAAATAAATGACTTTTGCTCTCCTTAATTTTTTTAACCACAATTTAATATACGCTTGCAAGATTGTCTAACTCCTCCCTGATTTAATTCTCTGCGACTCTAAAATCATAAGATACATAATTAAAGGACCAGGCAGAGTTGGGTTTTTTTCCCCTTAAAATGACAATTTTAGAGTAGTAGAACCTCCTGATCAGAAGGTCATCTGGTGCAGCTTCCCATTCACACTAATCTCCCTGCAATGCAGACATTGTATCTTCCTATCTATTTTTCATCTAATAATCTCCTTATAAAAGAAGGCTTTGAAATTATTTAGTCCAATTTAGTTTTTTGAAAAGAGAAAAATCCTAAGGAAATACCTCGATGAAATCAGTCATCTTGTCAGTGGAACCTGGCACTCGCAGGCTCACTGCCTGGCTACCAGTGCTGTTCTGTTCCCATTATGTTGTACATATTCTATTATCCATTCTCATAACATCCTTTTAAGGCAATGGGGCCAAGGCACAGGGAAGCAAAGGGAGAAGCGACATTATCTGAAAGTTAGAGTTGAAGCAAGTTTGTGACTCAAAAGTCTCAGAAGAGGCAAAGATTAACTAAATAATGCCTGCAATTATTTATTTTAACTTCCAAAGAAAAGAAATTGGTATGTTCCTCCTTTTATGGATGAGTTTTCCCTGCATCATGGTAAACCACGTAGCAAAGGAGGATGCATAGAGCAGAACACATTAGGATATGTGATCTTTAGGGAATTTGCTCAGAGCCCTGGTTAGATTTTGAAGACAGCATGCATCCTTCCAGCATCTTCCACTCCTTTGAAATCAGCATCCCTCATCTTACTTCTCCAGGATAAAAATTAACATAGCTGTTACCATATTTGCAAAGGCCAAACTTTATTTGATAGATAGATAGATAGATAGATAGATAGATAGATAGATAGATGTATTTATATATAAAATATGTATGGTGTGACAGGTAGGAATTACGTATTGGAACAATGGGACCATGGGACCAAATATATTAAATGGGAGCAACTGCAGCAAATCTGAGAGGAATAGTGTGCAGGACACATACGCTAAAAGCTACGAGCTAATGTCTTAGTTATTGCCCCCTACATGTAAAAGTAAGTGATTGGAAAGGATTTATCTCTAAAATTGGAAATGCTACATGAAATATTGTAAAGTGGAATCAATATGGGTACATATGGGCACAATAATATCACATGTATGCCTATAGAGAATCATATATATGTATGGCCACTTGCTCTATCATTGAATATTTAGAGGTAAAGCTTCCTTAATTTCATGTGCACAAGAATCACCTTGAGAGTGTCTATAAAATGAGGATCTCTGGCATCCACCCAAGAGATTCCAATTTCATAGATATGGGATGATTCTGACAGTGATCAATCCCAGAACTGCATTTTAAGTAACCCAATTCTAGGGAACTGTAAGGCTTAATTTCTCATTGTATTTACTGAAGGGGGCAGTAGAGCCTAATAGATGAAAATATGGGATTCAGGAGCTCTGACTGCAAGCTTTATTGATGCTGGCTTGCTACATGACTTCGGGCTCTACTTAGTACTTCTATTTCTACATCTGTAAAATGGGCATGATGATATGACTGTGTTTGCTTCAGGTCTTAGAAACAAATGTAACTTCAAATTTGAGAAATAAATGAAAAATACAGTGAGAAAATATTCCAAGTTTATAGATCCTCAAACATTAACAAGCTTTATCTCTTTCCCATGTTTCATGTACCATACCACTTTTTCCTTTATATTTCACTTCATCTAGTTTTTATTAAGCTGGCATTGGGATTAACTTGTCTGATTCTGTGGTAAAGAAAAGCCCTTTCCAATGTGGGATGACAGTAGGTCTTAATTACAGTGTAGGCGTAAAATTTCACTGTCTTGTGTGCCGACTAAACGCAGAAAGCTTTTGTCTGAAGTCGAAAGTATCACAGTCAATCTTTTTTTCTTTTCTTTTTTGAAAGACAGTGTTTCCCTTTGTCACCCAGGCTGGAGTCCAGTGGTGTGATCATGGCTTACTGTAGCCTTGACCTCCTGGGCTCAAGCGACACTCCCACCTCAGCCTCCAGCGTAGCTGGGACTACAGACTCAGGTCACCGTGCCAGACTAATTTTTTATGTAGAGACGGGGTTTCGCTATGTTGCCTAGGATGGTCTTAAACTTTTGGCCTCAAGGGATCTTCCCACCTCGGCCCCTCGAAGTGCTGAGATTACAGTTGTGAGCCGCTGCACCAGCCTGGATTAATCTTTTGATAGCTCAACCTCAGTGGATCAGGTTTTCCCATGGCTTGATATTGGCTGATGGAATATAATTCTGGCTTCTTCAAGCTTTAGTGTATTCATACAGAAAAAAAAAAAAACCACACAATACACACTTGCTTTTGTTTTCATACGTTAAGTCTGTCAAGCTCCTGCTGCCTTATTCCAGACAGCTCTGGTAAGTCAACAGGACAAGCTTAATTAGTAATAACAGTCATAGGAGGTGTCTACAAGGGAACTCTATCCACCATCATCACCTCTTTAATTGGCTTAGGAGAACCAGGTTCTCTGTGGAGTGTTTCCTCCGTGGTGCTTTTCCACCATTGATAGAAGATGACCAAATGTCCTTGGCCATCACTCTTCTTTGCTCGTGCCCAAAGTCCCTAAGCCAGGTATATCATTCTTCTAATGTTGTAGAAATTGAAAAGAGCAAGTACACACTGAAGCCAGATCTCTCTCATGACCTCTTCTCCACAGAACCGTCGGAAGTTCAAACTTCTTCTGCAAGCCCTGTGACTTTGGGCAGTCTAAATTCTACCTCGCCTGCTTCTCCAATGTCATCAAAACAATGAAAACAAAACCATTCAGAATTCACAGGAAAGGTTTAATACGTTTAATGAAATTATATCTCTTAATTATGAAAACCTGACCAAATAGGCTTGCCATTTTTGGTTATAAAAGTGGAAATTAGTGATGATAGAGATCATCCTATGGACACTATAAGACTCTGTAGGCCATCCCGGGACCTGCAGTTTACACTCTGAATGCCACCTGCCAGTCTAAGCTCCTCTGTGGACGTCCATCTGGCTAGCATCCCCTTAGGCAGTAAATAAGTAGGGAGAGAGGACTTTCGACAGGACTTTTCCTTTTAAAGTCCTTTAAAGGAACCCTACCTGTAATCCTTAGAAATTTTATGTCTTTGTCTTCTCTCCTTAACTAGCAAAAGTTTCAAAGGCTTATCTGTAACTCAAGGGGTGTCAGTGAAACTAACTGTCATTTGTTTGCAAATGAAACCTGAGCTTTCTGAAAATGACTCCCCTGCAAAATCATTCCCCCATAACACTCCTCCAGCCTTCTAGTTGATTTTAGATCGTTTCCTGTTCTCCCACCTCTTGGAAGTATTCCATGGCACGCTGAGCAGACACTTTTAGTCAAAAACGCCTATAAATAGCTGATTTTCCCTGCTTACTGCCTTCTCTCTAAGGCTTTCACAAAGGAGGTGAAACGAATCCACTAGAAACAAGAGCTTTCTGTGAGGGGTGTGTGGTGAGGCTTATGAAAAATCAAATCCACAGGCCGAAAATTATCGTGTAGGTTGCTTTGCCATATTTGAGTTACGCAATCACTGCATGGAAAAAGAAACATTTTATTTCATGCCAGAAGATCTCATGAACTGAACAAGCCATCAAGTGTGTCTCATCTGAACTTTCATGCTTCTTTAAAAACATGTACTTTGACTTTCACACTGCTATAAAAATAAAAAATAAAAAAAACAAGTTTTATTTATTAGATTCTATTTGTAAATCTAGATAACCAATTCCTGTAGCCTTTCCATCATGGGAAATTTGAAATGATTTTCCCCATCCCCATTTCTCCTCCCAACAGCCCTTCTCTTTTGCCTCCAAGGCCCCACCCATGGTCCACATCACAGAGCCCCCAGAGTGGGGCATGACACTCCTGGAACACTGTGCCCATGCTAGGCAGGACCTTAATTTCTTCGTTCACTGATCTTACTGACACAAGCCTTAGAAACCCATACCAGTGGTTAATTTCATCCCCTCCTCCTTCCTTCCCCACCCCGTGAACCCTCTTTAGCAAGAGAGCTGAGCTCAGCAATACTTTCCCCTCCCCAGTACTCCCTTCTCTCACTTCTTTTCCCTTTCCTTTTATGCAGCTATTTTATTACATAATTTGGAAGGGAATCCTAGTCCAAGATTGTCAGTTTACAATGAGACAACTGAGATCTGGAGAGGCTAAGTGGCATTTCCATGGCCCTGGGTTGTGGAGAGAGGTGGGGGAAAGCAGTGGCACTCAAAAGTCTTCCTGAGCTCCTCTTATTTTCAAGTTATCTTGATGTTACCCACACTGTTACTCACAGTGTTAATAACACTGATTCTGGCTGGGCGCAGTGGCTCACACCTGTAATCCCAGCACTTTGGGAGGCCAAGGCGGGCGGATCACAAGGTCAGGAGTTCAAGACCAGCATGGCCAACATAGTGAAACCCTGTCTCTACTAAAGATACAAAAAAATTAGCCGGGTGTGGTGGCATGTGCCTGTAGTTCCCAGGTACTGGGAAGCTGAGGCAGGAGAATTGCTTGAACCCGCGAAGCAGAGGTTACAGTGATCCAAGATAGCACCACTGCACTCCATCCTGGGTGACACAGCAAGACTTTGTCTCCAAAAAAAAATAGAAATAAAATAAAAAATAACACTAATTCCACACTTGATGGATATTCAAGACATTTCCTTCCAGTCCCAGCCCCTGCCCTTTCCACTCTGGTGGCTGGATCTAATTTGCTGTGGCCTACGCCCTGCCTATTGCTAAAGTTTCTAGAAAGAGCATCTCATTATGCCTTTCTTTATGAATTTTCCAAGAACACACACCATCAATAGAAGCAGGTGTCTGGAACAACTCAAAGTATCACTTAGCCCAGTGCATTTTGTACTTTTTAACCACCAAAGTCTGTGTTCAAATAAAGCAAAACATGTAAAACAATTTAAAACAGCACTACTCACATGGACGCAAGAACAGGAGGTTTCAAATCTAAATTCTCTCCCCAAGCCACCCCACCCCACCCCACCCTGTACCTGGGCTTTCTACAATTTGAAAACTACTGCCCATTCCTTCCCTATTAATCAATCTAAGCTGTCTAAGAAAGAGTTTAATGATCCAGGAGGGAAATTTCTGTATCTGTTCTTAATCAGCCCACTCTTAATAAATGAGATCAATCGGAAAACTCTGATAAGTTCCCCCCCAAAAATTGGGATCTGTATTCTGAGCTTCGAAAGTTATCCGTCCCCAGTGTGGTAAGTTGTATTAGCAGCAGCAGCTGTCGAGGCTGCAGCCCTGGTGCCCTGCCCTTCATTAAAAAGACAACAATTGATCCTGGGACTCCAAGAGTTCCTGATTGACTCAGACTACAAAATCACTTTTGGGCTTTAAGCTCTGATAGACAAATTCTTATGTTACCTTCATACCTTTTCTCCAGCTGTGACCCAAAAAAAGAGGAATTGACTTTTTTAGGAACACACAGGCCCCTTGACTCCCAGGCTAGTGCTCTTTCCACAGCACCATACTGAACATCTTTTCATCTCCATCCCATGCTGGATCCACTTTTACGTGACAATGACTAAGAATAAGATGAAGATGGGGTAAAGGGAAGAAGAAGGAGAGTAAGAAGGGCTATAACTTACTAAGAAGGTTCTATGGACTTGTGTCTACCATACATTGTTCTTATTACATTGTCTTTATTTCTGGAAGTTTCTGGGGTAGCCGTTCTGACCCCTGTTTTATATGAAAAGGAGGGTATTAAATTTGCTCAAGATTATTCTGCTAGTAAGTGACAAAACTGAGATTTAAACCCTGGCCTGTCTGATTCCACAATCTGTTCACTTTCCACCATAACGTGATGCCTCTGCTTTGTAAATATTTCCTTTGGTCTTCTCTTGAAGGATTTTTAAATGAGAATTTCTTTTAATAACAATTAAAAATGAATAATTATGGTTTAGAAAACAGGTTCTACTTCTATGATTAGGTGTAAAACTAAATCTAGTTTGGAAAGTAGTCATGTTTGAAAACAAGTAATATATGAGGTTGATTTGCAAAGTGAGGTATATAAAAAGGTTGTAATAGGACATTATTTCATGTCAGTGGAAATGTATATCTCAACCTATGAAAGAACCTTTACTCAAGGCTCCTTGTGTTTATTTGCTTGTCTGTTTCAACAAGAAACAATACCACTGACCCCATGAGACTGCCAGCCTAATTGTAGTTATAACATTGTTAATAACACTGTAAGGTTCTTATGGACAAATATGCACTGTCTGCCCATTTAATATTCTTTGCTTAATTTAATTTTGGAATGTCTGCTTCTGAAATGATTAGGAAGTAAACTGGGACTCTTCAAACCCAATTAAATTAAACCCAAACCCAAAACCCAGACTTACAGAGATAAGTCAGTGTGATTTTATATTTTGTCTGTCCTTACTTTTTGGGAGACCAGATGGTTATCTCTCAGCCTACTGTGAACCAGAATTCTGCTTGGTACATGAGCCTCATATATCCCAGAGTGTTAACTAAGTGTTTGGGAGATTTACCCATTTTACTATTTGTTAAATTACTAGTCCAAGTTTGAAGGAAAAGATATGTTTCTCTAAAGATCTACCCTTAGAATGTTGCGTAATTACCCATCAAAGTAAAATTGAATTAGTGAGTCATATACTATCCAAGGTGGAACAGTTACATGTGCCACCTTAGAGGTGGCTGCAGGTATCCTGCATAAACGGTGCTGTTAGAGAATATCAGTAGAGTTTATATTAAATCCTTATAACAGACAACAATGCAGAATAGTAACGCTTCGGAAGTCTATCAGAATAAAGGTGCCATTCTCAATAATGAACTTAGAAGTCAAAGTCAATGTAGTCTTCATAATCCTTCTTCTTAGCTGGTTTTGGGTATTTCCTCATGTACATGTATCACACTGCAGATAGTTCAGTGTTCTATAGCAAACTCTTGCTTAATGCTCTCCCCTCTTTGTTTAAGCCCAGATGAAGTTAATTTAAAATAATGGTTAGTCCTAATATGGCATGTTTAAAAGCCTCCAGTTCCTTTTGGTTCAATGTTTTATAACATATCGCCATGCATAAGAATGAAATATTAATTATTCACTTAGCAGGGACTTCTAAGGAACTGAGAAGTAAAATAATTCCCTAAAATTAAACCATGCCAATTTGATCTCATTTATGTTTTTGAAGGCGTTATTAGATTAATAGATGAATAGAACTAAGCGTTGCATTTCTTCGCTTCAACCCACCTTGATTCTACTTGTTGTAACATGTATTCCCCTCACATTTTCTGTCCACAAGCATATAATGAAAAATTCTGTTAAATGATTTTATAATACTGTCATTCTCCCTGAGTCTTTTATTCAACCAAGATTTCTTTAGCACTTGTTTGACCCAGACTGAACTCTGGGGGCAGTGGCTAGATAAAAGCAGGAGGGAAAAGACCAGATGGGTAGCTGACCACTCAGCTGGTAGAAATAAGCAAATGGAGAACAGAATTTATTCCTAGTTGACAAGATAATACAGGATTTTATTTTCTAAGGTACCCAAGTTGCCCAAAGATGGAAGATATGGTCTAGCCTGGAGGCCAGGCCCAAGCAATTTAACCTCTGGGCAGCATTTCTCAGGGGAACCAATGGTATGAGGATAGGAAAAGAGCAGGGAGCTGCTTCCTAGAGGGGCCTGGGAGGTTGCAGGCTCCTGAGCCCAGCCACCAGGCAGCTGGCTGCAGAGGTGGTGGGGCTGACCAGGCCCTGGGGAAGAAACCTAGCAAGCAGCACTGCACCGTTGTGAGGAAAATACCCTCAGATTCACATCGCATCCATGCACTCAGCATCAGTACCAGTCAGCAAGATGGAATGGCATGGACGCTGTGGATAGCAGTAGCAACACTGTGCACCCGGAGAATTTAGATGCCTCTGGGGCCACCCTCAGAGACCTAAATGCTTCCAGGTGTGAGAAGAGCAGAGATAGCTAGTTGGGAGATAACCCCAGGGAATAATGAACGGGTTTATTACCAAAACTTAACTTTATCTCCAGATTATAACACCTGAGGATGTAGCTATTAGATTGGGACGATTTGTCTAACAAAGGCATCAGATCCCAAGTAAAAGGAAGAGTTTCTTGTTATTAAAAATGTGTTATGAGAAACTGGATGAACATATGAGGCATAAAGCAAAGGACATTTCCCTATTTGGTGAAATGAGGGCAAATGAGCCCTAGGGTTCCTTTTAAATCAGGTAGTCTAGTTCTCTGCTGTCCCACGTGGTAGCCACTAGCCACATGTGGATCTGTAAATTTCAATGAATTACAGTTTGAAAAAATAAAAATCCAGTTTCTCAGTCACCGTAGCTACGTTTCTAGTGGTCAGTAACCATGCTTCCTGTTGTTTATTAATCCCTCAATCAACATTTCCGTCATCACAGAAAGTTGTATTGGACGGCATTGCTCTAATTGTTTTTTTACTCTCTTGACTTCTAGTAGATTGGGGCTTTGCCATAAAAAGGTAATACCCTGTGGTGATGTCCCAGTGATTAGAGGTGTCCAAATTGCCTGGTAGTTTTCTGTGTGCCCAAAGCGGGGCAGGGAGGCCCAGTGAGGGCGAGGGCTGCCCTGCTTGAATGCCTGTCCTCCATGCCCTCACAGTGTGGCATTAAATAAATCATTCCACCATTAAAACTTCTTTTTCTTCATTTGCAAAAATACTTACCTCGTAGAGTTGTTTTGAGGAGTCAATTATGTAACATACCTAGCTTTCAATAAGTACAACTCACTTCCCCTTAGAAACATGAGGACTAACATGGGCCTGGGGTTTTGGTGGGATTCTTACCCACCTTTTATTAGTCACTCATGATGTGCTGGCCATTGTGCTGGGCACGTCATGTGCATTATCTCCCTGGATCTTCCCACCCACCTGGCGCTGTCCCCTCCACGTGCCTGTCGGCTCCTCCTCTGCGTTTTGTACCTCCCTCACCATTAGCCAAGTAGGCAGCACCTTACGTGACATTTCCATTCTCACGCTGAGTTTTGGGCGGTAGTTGCTGAAGCTCTCTTTTGGACAGTAATCCTCATCTGTGATTCTTTTCCTCATTTAAGAAACGTGTCTGCAAAACTTTTCTTCTCCTCACACTTACTTGTAAATTACAATGTTTTGACACCTCTAGGAGCAATATCTGGGCGCAAATGGATGTGGAAGTTGGCAATACATCATCATATCTGCTACAGCCAGTCCCTTGGCTGGTGCCGTTCAGACAGGGCCCCTCATCCTCCGACAGGTTCAGTTTACGTGTTACCCAAAAGACTCCTGTCTACCCCACATTGCTTATGCCTTTGGCCAAAGGGAAAGGGCTTTCCAGAAAGGCCCTTGGAGTGTCCATTATGGACTATCCAGGGTACTGGTTTAATTGAACCCTGTTTGCTGAGACAAGTGAGTCTCAAACCTTTCCAATGCACATTGAAAAATGAACATGATTGATTTACAAGTGTCAATGTCTGGCTTCATTTGTTTACTCACCAGACTTCCATAGCTGCATTTTTCATATTGCTCTCTGAAACCAGGCACTCTTTCGCCATCTTTGAGGCCTGGAAAGTGAGAGATCACTTCAGCCCAACAAATCAGAACAATGCCATTGGTGGCAGGCCCATTGGAAAAGCTTATTGAGGCAGGATTCCCTAATGTGGACTGTCAGAGGAAGATAATGTTTAGGACTGGAACATCAGCAGGGTTGTCACCAGTCAGGCTGGGGCAGCACAGAAGCAGAACTGATGAGATTGCACATTTGACTGACTTCTGAAATAATCCTATCTCAAAAAGACCTTTGGATGGGGTAGAGGGCAGGGTGGGGGCACTGGGCAGAAAGTCAAATGCAGAAGGGCAGGGCATCTCATCCACCTAATTCAGGTGTTCTCTATCTGAGGCTGTGTGACCTGTAGGATGTGCAAGATTGGACTCTACACAATCAGCAAACTCCTGAAATTATATAAAAGTCAGGGGAGTGGGTGAGATGTTCATCTTGCTTAGAAGAAAAGTTCTTAGCCTTTATCATGTCCCCAGAAGAAATAAGGAGTCACTAACAAGTTTAAATTATGACATTTAAAAAATTATATGCTTTTTCCTTAAAAGCATAAAATTGATGGCTTTCCTTCTTCCTTATGATGACAGTTTATTAGGAAAGCCTGTAGAATAATTTGAGGAATATAAAGTTTTTAAAGAATTATTATTGTGAATGAATATTAGCTGAAGTGAACAGATCCTCTATTGGAATTTGGAGCTCCTATAACAATGTAATCCCTGTCATAGGATTTTTTGTAAAGGAGTTTTTCCTGAATAATCGATTCAAGTAACAAAAAATGAAGATCTTCTCTATATAAGCGTCGAAGTTGATAGGAAATGGGAATTCAAAGACTTCTAAAACAGTTCCTACTCTGAAAAAGTTTATAGTCCAGTGGAACATTAAATAACTAAATACACCGGCAAAGGGAGAAGCATAAAGGTATCTGAACAAAGAATAGGGAAGTTTACAGAAAGAATTTAAACCTGGATTGTAAGTAAGGAAGGATGGAGGATAAGGACGTTTCCTCCTTTGAAATATCATATCTCTGAAGCCTTGAAAGTATTTCTATGGGAGTATAACGGGAGAGATTTCTCTTAGCATTTTCTCATTATTTGTTAATCTCTCAATAGTTCAGCCCTATATCCCCCATGCCTAACAAGTACCTGAAAATCACTTAATTCCATCTGCAAAGTCCCTTTTTCCATGAAACGTCACAAATTCAAGGGCATGACACCAGGAGGTGGAGATCATGGGAGCCAAAATTCTGTCTGCCACAATAATTCAACAGTCAACATAGATGGTAAATTAGTGAGGCGTTCACCTTCATTGACAGCCATGCAGTTCAAGGGCCATGAAGTTCATTCTGGGAAGAGTAAATTATAGCTTTGCTACCAGAAAGCTGTGTTCAAATCCTGTGTTTTAGCAGTTATACAACATTGAGTGAGATATTTCATGTCTGTCTGCCATGGTCTCCTCCTCTGTAATGTGGAGATAATAAAAATACCTATCATACAGGGTTGTCAAAAGAATTAATTGTGTTAATACTATGGAAGGTGCAGACCAATGCTTGGAAATGGGGCATTATATAATGCCTCAATAAATCCTATTATTATTATGCCTGAAAAAACACGGTGGTAGCAGTGTGAACTGAAGCAGGAGAACAGATTTAAGAGACATTGCAAAAGTTACTGTTAGAGATTACAGTTTCACTTATCAGGGTTTTGAGCACATGAAACCCTTCAGCATCTGTATTAACTTTCTATGGCTGCAATAACAAAATGCCCCCAATTTAGTGCCTTAATACAATGCAAATTTATTTTTATTTTTTATTTTTTATTTATTTATTTTTTATTTTTTTTTTTTTTTTGAGACAGAGTCTCGCTCTGTCGCCCAGGCTGGAGTGCAGTGGCACAGTCTCGGCTCACTGTAAGCTCCGCCTCCCAGGTTCATGCCATTCTCCTGCCTCAGCCTCCCAAGTAGCTGGGACTACAGGTGCCCACCACCACGCCTGGCTAATTTTTTGCATTTTTAGTAGAGACGGGTTTCACCGTGTTAGCCAGGACGGTCTCGATCTCCTGACCTCATGATCTACCCACCTCGGCCTCCCAAAGTGCTGGGATTACAGGCGTGAGCCACCGTGCCTGGCCCACAATGCAAATTTATTATCGTACAGTTCTGCAGGTTACAAGTCCACAATGGGTCTCAATGAGCTACAATCAAAACATCAGTAGGGCTATGTTCCTTCTGGAGGTTTCTAGAGAAGATACCCTTTTCTTGCCTTTTCAAGCTTCTAGAAGCCACCTACATTCCTTGACTCCTGCCCCCTTCCTTCATCTCCAAAGCCAGCAATTGCATCACCCTGATCTGTGTCTGTGGCCACATCTCTCTCTCTCTGACTTTCCTTCTACTTATTTGTGATTACATTGGGCCCACTTGATAATGCATGACAATCTCCCCATCTCAAGACCAGTAAATTACTCACATCTGTGAAGTCCCTTCTGCTATATAAGGTAACATTCACAGGTTCCATGGATTAAGACATGGGCGTCTTTGGGGAGTCCATAATCTGCCTACTACAGAATCTACTATCTAAAACATAAGATATTTCTTAAACTTAATACCATTTTTTTAAACTTGGTGTGAAAGATGTGTGAAATTATATATCTAGTGCATATCAGCTAAATGAGATCATTGTATATATGCACTGGTCCCTGGATAGTTCACGTATATGGTGATGAAATAAAAATACCATCCATTTCTGAGTTTTTTAGATTATTTTAAAAGAATACTCTTCTAAAATAGTTTGGCAGCATGTCCATTCAAATCACTATTTGAAATCAGAGCACTTGTAGATGGTGTACTTACTTACATACTCTGCAGTATACAGTCATTCACTCTTAAATATTGTTAATTTTTGAGTTGCAATTAATTTTTTAATCCATGTTAAAAATTGTCACCTGCTCTAACATCTCACTTAAAATATACCTATAACCTCATGTATGGAAAAAGCTCTGAAGCATGAAAGTTCTATTGTTCACTCTTCTTGAAACAAGCATTCAATAGCTTCATCCACCACTTTTCTTCTTACATTTAAAGTGTTAACTCTTAGT
Source organism: Pan troglodytes (assembly GCF_028858775.2). Lineage (NCBI taxonomy): Eukaryota > Metazoa > Chordata > Mammalia > Primates > Hominidae > Pan > Pan troglodytes. The sequence continues at coordinate 27,026,332 of NC_072415.2, forward strand.
GTCATCTAAAAGGAGTGTTCCTTTCTTGTGAGATGGTATGCCCTCTAATGTTTATCATGTGAAAGCTATTTAGTAAGCTTTTTAGAGCAGAAGAATCTCATGCCAGACAATTTTTTAGTTTATTAGATCTAGATTCCCCTTTGCCTATGAGTAACATATTTGCTGCTTCTTATTTGAAATTTTTATCAGTCTCTTAACTTTACAGTAAAACACCAATTATTCATGTCATTTGAAATCCCCTTCCAGTATCTATACATGTAAATGCATACATCTTGCACATTTGCAATCAGGTATTATATATATATGTGTGTGTGTGTGTGCACATATATATATACGTATTATATATGTATATATATATACATATATACATATATATACATATATACATATATATGTATATATATACATATATATACATATATATGTATATATAATACGTATATATAATATGTATATATAATACGTATATATAGTGTATATATATGTTTCCCTTTTGTTGTATATAATATAATTTTTAATTCAGACACTTGTGAGCACTAAGTATATTTCAGGTTAAGGGCTCTGTTAAAGGCTGGGAATACAAAGTTGAAAGGACATGACTCTTGCCCTCAAAGAGCTCTCACCAACCTGGGAGGAGAGGGGAACTGATGGTTAAAGTTTTTTAAATAGGAAAAAACATGTTTTAAGTATAGAATCACCTGGACTTAGTGATTGAACTACTGAGGTGTCTAGAAGGAGAAAAGTAAAAATGATGAAAAATTTATAGTTTGAAAAATTGGGTGCCTGTCAATACTTCCAATTGAGACAATTAATGTAGGAGAAAGAATACATTTAGATGGAGAAGTTGGTTTTGTTCTCAGCCTGCTGAATCTTATATGCCTGAAGCATATTCAGTTGAAGATGTCCCGTAGGCAAATGTTCATTTATTCAGATACTATTTGGGAAGTTATTATAGTAAACCAGATAAGAAATGATTGTGTTTGGAATAGGATTGAAGCAATAAAGATGGAGAGAAGTAAACACACCTTTCTACTGTATCTTGAGAGTATCAAGTTGGTCAAGAATTGAGTGGGATGGATGAGGAAGAGGGAGGAATGAAGGCAGCTGGCTTTATGATTGTGCAGTTCTGGAAGACATCAGAACTGGAAAAGGGCACTGGGGAGTTATCACATAGGAGGCTGAGAGGAGTTTGAGAGTGAATGAGGTCACACTGGGGCATGTGTAAAGTCAGAAGATGAGACATCACAAGCCAACTTCCTGGGCTACACAGCAGGAATCATAGGAAAAGCATTAAGAAAGGTCATAAAAATAGGCCAGAAAAGTGTGGGAGCAAAGGGAGAGGAAGAGGATTTCAAGAAACAGGGAAAGTTTAACAAAGTCAACTACCAAGGAGTGGTCCAGTCAGACAAGGAATGGAAAGCTTGACCGTGAACTTGGCAATTGGGAAGTAACTATTGCACATGCCAAGAGTTTCCTTAAACTGGTAGGGTAAAAATCATTTTGTATCACTTTGATAAATGTTTATTATTTTCAATAATACTCTATAATTTAATGAAAATATGTATCGTTATTATAGTATGTAAATACACCATGGCTAGAATATTCATTTCTATTTCTATTCATTGTCTTTTGAATTTTTAAATAGCTTTTTACCATTATGAATAATACCATAAATGTTATTTTCAATGAAAGGCTAAAACTCTTTTCCTGGTTAGAATTCCTAAATATTATGCACATCCTTCAATTTGAAGAAAGTAATGCAAGTAATTCTTAGCATCTTAAAATAATTTAAATATTCTAATTTTAAATAATAATCTACAGAGGTTTTCAGCTCTTTTTGTTATTTTCAGATGGAGACATCACAAATGTCTGGGTCAATATCTAGCCTAGAGTGCACACTTACAGAGCAAGCATCTTCTTCGTACTACATACTGAAGTCCTCTATGGATGTAGCGTTATACTAAATAATCAGCTGTATTTCTTTATATTATAAATAATTTAATACATAGAGCAAGCACTTTCTTCATATTATATACTGAAGTCCTCTATGGACGTAGCATGACACTAAATAATCAGCTGTATTTCTTTTTTTTTTGGAGAGGGACGGAGTCTTGCTCTGTCGCCCAGGCTGGAGTGCAGTGGCGCAATCTCGGCTCACTGCAAGCTCTGCCTCCCAGGTTCACACCATTATCCTGCCTCAGCCTCCCGAGTAGCTGGGACTACAGGCGCCTGCCACCACACCCGGCTAATTTTTTGTATTTTTAGTGGAGACAGGGTTTCACCGTGTTAGCCAGGATGGTCTCGATCTCCTGACCTCGTGATCTGCCCTCTTCGGCCTCCCAAAGTGCTGGGATTACAGGCATGAGCCACCGCGTCTGGCCTGTATTTCTTTATATTATAAATAATTTAATATCCATTAGTAATAGGTTTCTTCTGTTTCAAGTGACTAAGGTAATTTCCCACCTATTAGCTATTTCTGTTGACCTCACTTCACCAGAGTTCCTCAATCTAAGTTTAATTTTAGCAATCACAATTCTCTCATCTAATTAACAAAAAAATTGGGCCATTGCCTCAGTGTCTTGCATTCAACCTTATTTTGACTGGCCATTTTCTAATAATGTCTCACACTCTTTTTTACCCCAGTGCTTATAGTTGTAGTTTCTGTTCCATTGCGTTCATTCTCTTTCCCAGCTCTCTTTGCTCTCGTTAATGTTTTTCACATTTCTTTTTCTTTTCTTTGTATTTACTTAGTAACCAATTCAAATCCCTTACTGTTACAAACTCTTCAATAATCATCTAGTTGTTTATTCAGGAAAAATTCCTGGAAGTAGATGAGCCAGGCCAACAGTCATGCAAAACACTAAATATTACACATAGATTGACTCCTTGCACATATTACCAGTGACCTCTAGAAAAGTGGCCTTGATTCCCACCCCAATGGCACTTTCCATTCTTGACACACTTTGTAGACGATTCTTCTCTATTGTGAATCCAAATCCACTTCTCTTTGCATTTGTCTTGGAGCCATAAAATAAGAATAAATTTTTTGGCTGGGCGTGGTGGCTCATGACTGTAATCCCAGCACTTTGAGAGGCCGAGGCAGGTGGATCACGAGGTCAGGAGTTCCAGACCAGCCTGGCCAACATAGTGAACCCCGTCTCTACTAAAAATACAAAAATTAGCCTGGTGTGGTGGCACGCGTCTGTAGTCCCAGCTACTTGGCAGGCTGAGGTGGGATAATTGCTTGTACCGGGGAGGTGGAGGTTGCAGTGAGCCGAGACCATGCCATTGCACTCCAGCCTGGATGACAGAGTTGAGACTCCGTCTCAAAATAAATAAATAAATTAATTAATTAATTTTTTAAAATCTACCTCCCTTTCATTGATTGTAAAACAACAGGAAATATACCTAATTACTCCTCCACATGGCATTCCTTCAAATGTTTAATGCAAACCGTTATTTGCCACTTAAGTCTTCACTTTTCCACCATCAATAGAACTAATTCCTTCAGCTTTTTTTTTTACTTTTATTTTAGGTAAGGGGTACATGTGCAGGTTTATTACATAGGCAAATTGCCTGCCAAGGGGATTTGGTGTACAGATTATTTTGTCACTCAGGTAATAAGCATAACACCCGATAGGCAGCTTTTTGATCTTCACCTTCCTGCCTCCCTCCACCCTCAAGTAGGCCCCAGAGTCTGTTTTTCCCTTGTTTGTGTCCATATGTACTTTATGTTTGGCTTAAGTGAGAATACGCAGTATTTGGCTTTCTGTTCCTGTGTTAGTTCACTCAGAATAATGGCCTCTAGCTCCATCCATGTTGCTGCAAAGGATATAAGTTCATTCCTTTTTATGGCTGCGTAGTATTCCGTGGTGTATATGTACTGCATTTTCTTTATCCAGTCTGTTGTTCATGGGCATTTAGGTTGATTCCATGACTTTGCTATTGTGAATATTGCCTTCAGCAATTCTTTAAGAACAGGACTTTGAGCATCTCATCTGACAAATTGTATCTCATCCCAAGAAAAGCATCCCTCTTAGCTTATGGTGTCATAGTGTGAATATTAATATTTCATTTGGGTCCAGACTTCACAGCATTCAGTGGAACTCTTTGGCCATGAACTTCTATGAAAGTACCAGCTTGTCTGGTAATCATGTCATGCTGCCTCACACTCAGGTAAAATTTCTAGGACCATTTTTTCACATGAAGTCATACTGATAGGTTTCCCCACACTGTACTGCACACTCAGGTGGTTTAACACAATGTAGAGTATTACATGTATCTGTATTAAATATTATTGTATAGATATGAGTGTATTCTAGGCAAGGGCCACTGGTTACTGATGTGCAGCTCGTGCACTACCTAACTCTAGGGAGCTCCACTTACATTAGTAGTCATCTTACAGTTATTCATTTATTACTATAATTTTCCAGAAAATGGCAGTAGAATCTTGAGGAAAGAACAACTTGTTTCTAAATCACTCATCTAAAAGTGTCATTTGAATTATCAAAAAGAATGTTTTCAAAACAATAACAAAATTGGGGAATGCTAAATCTGAGATCCAATATTTTAAATATTTCCCCCCAATGTATGTATGATATTTTAATACTCATAATTGTATCCAATATCTCATTGTTGAAGTTGGCAATTTTTAAAAGTTCAGAATAGGGCTAGAAAGAAAGACTCTGCTTCTCGCTAGAGACTGTCCTGTTCTTTTTCATGAAATTATTTAGATACCATTTAGGAAATGTCATTCAACCAGTTATGAATCTCCTATCCAGTCTACATTTTAAAATTTTATTTAAAAGCGTATTACTTTGTTACAGGTGTTATTAGGGGGAGGGGTTCATAAACTTAATATACATTTATTGGGGACATTTTGTAAAATACCTAAGAACATAAAGAAGATAATAGAAATCCCCCAGACATAATCACTGTTAGCAAGTTTGTGTTGTTGTTGTTCTTTGGAAAGACTGATAATATTAATAAACCTCTGAGTAAAGTCACCAAGGAGGGAAAAAAAGAAAGCACAAGATAAACACTAACAGAAATGAAAAAAGGGCCATGGATATATACGCAGTAGATATTAAATCTATCATATAAGCAAAAACAGAAACAAACTTCATAAGAATGCAAGTTGAGTGTGCCTAATTTGAAAATCTCAAATCCTAAATGCTCCAAAATCCAAAACATTTTGAGAGCCAACATGACACTCAAAGGAAATGCTCATGGGAGCATTTTGAATTTCAGATTTTTGGATTGGGGTTGCTGAACCAGTAAGATGGAAACACAACCAGGCATCACTTAATGACGGGAATACCTTCAGAGAAACGCACTGTAAGGTAACTTGGTTGTTGTGTGAACATCATAGAGTTTACTGACACATCCTAGATAGTAGAGCCTCCTACACCCCTCAACTATGATATAGCCTATTGCTCCTAGATCACAGAATCTTACTGCCTGTTACTGTGCTGAATACTGTAGGCAATTAAAACACAATGATAAGTATTTGTGTGCCTAAACATAGAAAAGATAAAAATATGGTATTATAATCTTATGGGGCTACTGTCTTACATCCAATCATTATTGACCAAAATGTCGTTTGGCCCATGACCGTGTTCTAAAATCCGAAAAAATCTGAAATTCAAAACCTTTCTGGTTCCAAGCATTTCAGATAAGGAATACTCAACCTGTACCTTGAAAATGTAAGTGTTCGGTTTCCTGGAAAAATAAAGCATTCAAAACTCAGTAAAAACAGAAACCTTGAATATATCCATAACAACTTAAGAAACTGACATATTAAAATTTAAAATTTTAGTTTAAAATTTACTCAGAAAAAGACCAGACCCTATTAATTTTATAAAACCTGCAAGAAGAGGTAATCCCTGTCGTATACAAATTCTTCTAGAAATTAGAACAACAACAACAACAAAAAATAAATGCCCAACTAGTTTCAGGATTTAATATAGACTTAAACCAGACAAGGGCCATTTAAGAAAGAAAAATTTAAATGCAATTTCTTTCATGAATCTGACATAAAAATTCTTAATAAACTTAAAAATACAATTAAATAATTAAAAATAATGTAAAATAACATGGCCAGATGACAATTATTTATTAACAAAAAGAAAGGTTAACTTTGGAAAAGATATTCACATAACTCTCAGCGCTTAAAGATTAAAGGAAAAAAAGCACATAGGATTGTCTCAATATATGCACAAAAGGTATTTCCAAATATTCAACAGCCATTAATGATCTAGGAAAAAAATTATTATAACAAATTGGGAATAGAAAAAAATTCTTAAAGGGTATATATATGTAGCCAACAGGAACTTCCTGTCATGTTGGATCATTTAAACACTGGCCACAGGTTCTTTTGCCGACATTTCTCTGTTGATTCATGTTAGTCTATAGCACCTCCTTTAGAATCTTCCCCTAGAAAATATGAGGAAACAGTGTTACCCAAATCCTGGCAGGCTCAAAGCTGTCTTTTTCCTTGAGTCTTGATACTTGAAGGGGAGCGTTATTAGAGAGAAAATCTTTGACTCCTGCCTTCTAACTTGGTATCTTATGGATCCTGCTCCACTGTTTGCTGAGGTTAGATGTTTCTGTGGATACATCTGATGTCAACCTCATTTTCTCTTCCTTAACTGATTTTTATCTTTTTCCTTGACTGCCTTAAGGATTCTTTTCAAAAATTTTTCTGGGATGTGTCTTTGGGTTGATCATTCTAGATGACTTTGCACTGATACAATGGATATCTTTTTCATAAGTAGATTTAAGGCTTTTTTATTTTAGAAAAGTTTTATTGAATTATATTTTAAAGTAATTATTCTATTCCATTGTTTTGGCTTTCTTCTTCTGAGATTACAGCTATGCATATGATGGCTCTCCTTTGCCGTATTCGTTACATGTCCTTTTCTCTCTCATCCTTCTTTATCTTTTTTGCCTCTGTATAATTTACTTGCATTTTCACTTTTTATCTTTTATGTCCCTTCCTTTACCTTCCTTTCCTTCAATTCCGCCAGTTCCCATTTGACATCCTCCAGCAGTCTACCAGTAACCTCCTGTTTTCTTCTCATTTCTTCCCTGAGTTCTTACAATTCTGCTTTGTGATCTTCTTTTATAGCTATAACTGCTTCATTAATTATTGGTTTAATTAATAACAATGTTGGGTTATGCTTTTAATCTTTTCTGTGACAACATATATTTCAGTTGAGTTTTCATTATTTACAAGAAATTCCTGACTGGTCTTCTTCATTTTTCTTTTATTTTTTTACTTTTAAACTTTTATTTTTGGTTCAGGATATTGTGCAGTTTTGTTATATAGGTAAATTCATGTCATAGGCCATATTTCTTATCATATCTGTATGTGTATTACTTGTATATTACTCCTATTTGAATGAGTTGAATTTTCCTAGGAAATCAAAAGAGTGTTCCTGTAGAGGGAATGATGGGCAGTAGTTTTCCAAGCATCAAACGCTTCCTTTGCTGCTGCTACAATTGTTTCTTCATAATATGATCCATCTATATAGTCACACATCATCTGACTCAGAACCAAACCTAGTTCTGTTCTTCCTCAATTACTTCATGGATCACTTCACAGGCTGCCTGTCACATGGGAACACAAATGATGCCGTCACTTTCAGTAACACTTTTAGAATTTTCCTGACCCTAATGAGATTTGCCATTTACCCTCCACCTGCTGCATAAATTTCAGTCTTTTCTGCAGCACTTTCCTCTTGGATTAAGGCCCTTACTTTTGGGGAGTGGATATTCAACAGAGATTTCTGAGTTCTGCTCTATCTAGAACCCCTTCATACCTCCCACTTACCTACCACAGTATTAAGACTTTTCTCGGCTTTCTGCCTGACTCTGACTTTGGAGTCTGTGGATTTTCTGCTGGTTTTGCTGAAAATGTAATTTGTGGGTGTTTCTTTTCATTTTGTTGTATTGTTGTTTTGTTGTTTGGAATCGATTCCAGGAGAAGTGAGAAAATTCAGCTCCTGTGAAAACCAGTCCTGTTACCATTTAGAAATCTTTTTCTCCTGTTTTTTTCTATAAAGATGATTTTTTATAAGAAATCTCAGTGTGTGTGTTTACCTATCAACCAAGTTAATCTTCAAAAATAAAAAATAAAAATAAAGCACAGTCAGCTTAGCATACTACTTCTTTGTAAACGTGGGTTGCTTCTTTAAGCACTCACGGACCTTCCATTTAACAGCCTGTTCTAGGATGATGCTGAGGTATAAAGTCAAGCCTATCATGCTACTATATACAGAACATATTTCTTTAAAGCTTCAAAAGTCTTGTCTATCTTCAGTGTTTTGCCACCACCATTTCTTTTAACAAACTTTAAGAATGCCCAGGTTGATTTTGGGGGCCCTACCAAAAGTTCTTTGTGTTATAATTTGTCAAGCACAAAAATTCGAGCTTAATATTTTTAGGTGTGTCCTCTTTTTAAAAAGAAAAATGTCTTCATTGGGAAAATTAAATCATTCATCTAATGGATCTTATAATATTTTAAATCAACATCCCACATGCTAATTTTTTTTTTTTTTTTTTTGAGATGGAGTCTTGCTCTGTCACCCAGACTAGAGTGCAGTGACACAATCTCACCTCACTGCAACCTCTGCCTCACTAGGTTCAAGTGATTCTCCTGCCTCAGCCTCCCGAGTAGCTGGGATTACAAGCAGCCACCACAATGCCTGGCTAATATTTGTATTTTTAGTAGAGATTTTTGTATTTTAATTTTTGTATTGTTAGTTTCACCACGTTGGCCAGGCTGGTCTTGAACTCCCAACTTGAAGTGATCTGCCCACCTCAGCCTCCCAAAGTGCTGGGATTACAGACGTGAGCCACTGCACCTGGCCTCAACATCCCACATGCTAATTTTCTAAGCAGAATGTATGTATTTGACTAATATTGAATCTTCATGCCTTAATGGCATCACAGCGTTATTGGCCAGAGAAAGATATAGAAAGGTCAGATTTATAAACAAGACCACTAGTACTAACACTCTATATAAAACACTTGGTTTCAAGTGTTTTGCTAATCGCAGTTAATGCTGTCATTACCCTCTCAGCACAGCCCAGCAATTTAAGAGCTCTGTCATTCATTCATTCAAAAATATTTATTAAATGCCTACTATCACTAGGCCCCGAGTAGAGGCAAAGGATAACAAGATGATCAGAAACATATATGATTCCTGCTCTTGCGCTCCCGTTGTTTAGTGGTGAGATAAACATTCTCAAATCAATCACACAAATGAATGTCAGTTTACTACCATGGTAAGGGCTGCTGTTGAACTATTCTGGGAGCTCTGCCCTGGTTCTCTGGCAGTGAAATGTCTGCAATCAGGGCTGTCCCTTTCTTCACTGGGAGAAATGATAGCAGAATTCAACTTTCCACTGGACTAGGGCCCTATGGAGTCTAGGGCATGTGGAATTGGTATTTCTTAGCACTCCCCTATACATCTAGTACCTGAGATCTTCTGTAGTGTCCTTGATCTCAAAGTGTTTATTTCCTGCCTCCCTCCATGCAATGCACCCCTCATATTCATCCTATTAGAAGGGTGGCTAGCAGAGAGTCAGTTCTTTCCACAGTGAATTTAACAAAGACACTCAACCTTAAGTGAGTCTCTTTGAAGATACTAAGAGTGTAGTGACCCATGCACCTTTTGAGCCTTCTGCTCATAAGTAAAGTTGATCCCAAATGATCACTTGGCTCAATACCTACAGAAGAGATTAGATAATCGCATATTGACTTGAGATGTTCAGCAAAGCATGCCCTATGAAGTAAGACTGGGATGAGGTCTGAAGAAAATCTAGACTTAATTAGACAATGAGCCAAGGGAATCATGCCTCAAGTAGAGGGAAGAGCGTATGCAAAGGCAGAAAGAAACAAAAGGGTGAGAAATGAATCTAGCACGGCTGGATCACCAAGATAGTGCTAGATAAGTCTGGAAAGATGCAGGACCATGTCACAGGGCCCCAGAGGTCACGTTTAACATTTGAATCCTTATATCCTTGCTAGTGTTGGGGGGAGGAGCAAAGAAAGCTAATATCTACTTTGCCCTCTGAAAACATCCTTTTGGATGGAGTGGAAGGAGAAGGACAGTGGAAGAGGAGAATCAGTTAGAAGACAAATATAATATCCAGGTGCAAGAAAATGGTTACTGGGACTAGGATGGTGACAGTGATATTGGGGTAAGTGGGTGGTTTCCGGAGATTCCAAATCAATATCTCTTGGTGATATGGCAGGAGAGGGAAGTGTCCAAAAAGAGTACCCAGGTTTCTGACCTGCGTAGAAGACAGTTGTTCCATTCACTGAAGTACAGAACTATACAGGAGCCCAGTACTTTTACTGCTGGGGTGGAGATGGGGGCGGGAGAGTTTGGTTTTGAAGGTGCTATGTATGCAGCACTTTGAAGTATCTAAGTGAAGTTGGCAGGTACCTGACTCTCACATGGGAGTTCTGGAACAAAAATATAAATGCATGAGTCATCTGCATAGAAGAGGTTTTGCTGGAGTTCAAATTTCTCTTTACCATGCGTCTTCTCCCTTTTAAAATTTGAAGATCATGTCCTCTGATAGAGAAAACAGTAGAAAAATAAAAGTGTGAGAGTTTGATATTTGTCCTTCTCCTCCCTCCTCCCTACTGCTCCTCCTCCTCTTCCTCCTCTTTCATTATCATCTGTTCACATTGTACCATCTGGAACAAGCCTTGGGATTTTCCTCATTCTATTCATTCCAAGCCATCTCTTTTAAAAAGTCTTTTTTGTGTTTACTGTCCTTAGCTTTTTTTTTTTTTTTTTTTTTTTTTTTTTTGGGACGGGGCCTTGCTCCATCATCCAGGCTGGAGTGCAATGGCACGATCATGACTCACTGCAGCTTCAAACACCTGAGCTCAAAGGATCCTCCCACCTCAGCTTCCTAATCAGCTGAGACTACTTGCATGCTAATTTTACCTGGTTAATTTTTTTATTTTCTGTAGAGACAGGGTCCCACTATGTTGCCCAGGGTGGTCTCAAACATCTCAGCTTCCCAAAATGTTGGGATTACAGAAGTGAGCCACCGTGCCTGGCCCTTGTCTCTTTTTAAAATTCACAAACCTCATTTCATTCTGGGCTTTAGCCCTTTTGGGGCACTTTGTGTAGGCACTTATCTCTTACCTGTGTTCTTTCTTGATTGTGAACCCATCTCTCATGTTTAAAACAGGTTTCTTTCATTGGAATACTTCAAAACCCTCATTGTGCAATTCTTTTGGTTTCTTTCTAGGCTTCCTTTATTCTCGTCTGGATCATTTGGTAGGATGTTGCTATAATTACGTTTTGTGATCCTACCTTCCCCTGAATCGCCTGCCCTTTCATGCTCTTGATCAAACACAGCTCTCCCCCTCATCTTATTCTCCTCTGTCTTCCTCTTCCTCTTTCTTTTACTTCCTCCCCTTCATCTTTATTCTCTTCTTCCTCTTCTTCCTAGTCCTGCTCTTTTTCCTGGTGCTCTTACTCTTGCAGATTTGGGGATTTGTTTTCTTACTGAAAATTAGCCATGATAAAACACCGGCACAGGTGGTTCTTGAGATACATCTGCAGCCTTCTAGTCCTCAAGAGCATCCCACATTTGGGGTCATCCTTTCTCTTCCCCAACCTCTCCCTATCTGCCTTGTGTAGAATGTGTTATATAAAACTCATTCATATAATTATAAACATACGACAATGTTCTTTTGGCAAATTAATAATTTTATAACATCTCTTTTTTTCAGAAACAGGATTTATTCTCTTAGGCCAATGCTATCCTGATACCAAAACAAGAAAAAGATATTACAAGAAAAGAAATTTACTGACCTATCTTCCTTATAAAATAGACATGCAAGCCCTTAACAAATTGAATACATCAATATATTTAAAAGATCATATATCATGAGCAAGCAAATGTTATCTTAGGGATGTAAAGTTAATTTAACATTCACAAATCAATGTAATGCATCATGTTAAAATAAATTTTATTGTGATATTATTTACCCATTTAAAGTAGACAATTTAATGGGTTTAATGTGTTCACAATTGTGCAACCATCACCAAGATCTAAGATAAAAATATTTTCTTCACTCCAATAAGGAATCCTGTACCTGTTAGCAATCACTTCCTGGTCCCCCTACCCCAGGTCCAGGGCAACCACTAGTCTACTTTTCTGTCCCTATAGATTCTGCCTTTTCTGGACATTTCATATAAATAGAATATTATAATAAGTGATCTTTTGAGACTGGCCTCTTTCAATTATCATACTATTTTTAAGATTTATCCATGTTATAGCAGGTATCAATATTTCATTTATTTTCATTCCAAATAATGTTTTATTGTATGGATATACTACACTTTTAATCCTTTCATCAGTTAGTGGATACAAGGGTTGTTTCCACTTTTTGACTATTGTGAATAATGGTGCTGTGAACATTTGTGTACAAGTGTTTGTGTGGACATTTGTTTTCATTTCTCCTGGTATATGCCTAAAAGCATGATTTCTGGGTCATATGGTGACACTATACTTAACACTTTGAAACAAACCAATCATTTAATTATAATTTTCCTTATCATTTCTTATTAAATGCACCCATGCTTTTATTAATTCAGTAGAGGAAAGTTTTAGGGTTTGGTTTTGTATGGTGACGAAGAACGGAAAGGAAAGGTGTAAGTCTTTGCTCTAAACTGAAATTGTCTTGCTTAGTCATATTGTCCTTGTCTATTGATAACCTAAAAGTGATCTTGCTGATGTGGTTGCAGATTGCACTCAGTAAAGCTGGATTTTAGTAAATGCTGCCCACTTAAAACTTATCAAGTGAAATACTTGGAAGAGGACGCTGCAACAGTTCCTTTGCCCCATCCCGAAATGAGACATACACACACGCACACACACACACACACACACCACACTTTCAGTAAGATTTTCTGGGATATTTCTCTATGGAAGTCAATTTTTTAAAAAATGAAAAGTGTTTGCCGAGAGGTTTCTACAACACATTTAATTCTTTTGAAGAAAATGAATGAATTGTTGAGAAGTATTACTTAATTTTTCTCTAAAAGAGAATTTGATATCTCAAGGATGGAAATCTATTGTTATTTTACTCCTTAAAATCTCTCTGTTTGTTAGCTGACTGAATGTTCTATCCAATTTGTGCATGTGCACACTTCAACATTGTAAAAGGCATCTGTCTTTCCATCACTAGTCAGACAATCAGGCATGCTTCTTTTAGCAAGCTGCAAGGATCGTTCCCTGATGGGGACTTCCATTTGACAGAATATACGTTACCCCCTATATGGGCTGCAAAGTGATCAATACCCCAGAATTTACTGAGATAATGAAAGATAGCAATATGATTTTGCTGGGACAGTGAGCATGCCGGACACTACAAGTACAACTGCTATGCAAAATTGCACAGGCTGAAAAATCTGCACTAAGTATTCACTTAAGTGTTATTCTTCAGCTATAGGGTTTTATTTCATTAAGTATCTTTATATGAATGAAAATGTAAAGTTGCAAATCTTGAGTTGTGAGCTATGACCAACCACTCTCCCCCCACCCCCAAGTCCTGTGTTTACTGCCTCACTCAACCACTTAGAATCGGCAAATCATAGAGAGAAGCTAAATGCTCTCAGCTGCACTATACCAAATCAAAGCTGAGATGAATAATGAACTTAATTTTCCATAAAGACATTCTGTTTGGCATTCCAGCTAATAAGGTAAGCTAATAGCAATTCTGGGCTATGGAAAGGAAAATAAATCGTTTCTTTGTGCTTGATTTCTGTGCTAATCCATAATCTTTCTTTTAACATGCTGGAGTTAATTTCATGTTTCATGATGTCTGTGAATTGGGGATGAACAATTTTATAAAGAGTACCCCCAACATACCCTTTTCCTCTGATTTGGTTGCTTATGGTACTTGCAGGGCTAAGGGAGAAATCCAGCTTTTTAATAAGAATGAAATGTGTATATTAATATTTTTATCATCTATAGTATGGAGTGAATTTAGTTAAACAGCAGAATATTTAGATGCAGCAAAGACAGGCTAAATTACTTAACCACTGATTGTTGAATATATTTAGTATGATATAGTGTAAATTGATGTTGAATTTGCTCTAAGCTGCAAAGAAAAGCAGAATACATACATCATGTTGATTTCTGAATCATTTCATTTCTAAGTACATGTTATTCTAGAGAAGGTAGTAATTTTCAATTGCTAAAATTATTCCACAGCTTCAGTTTAGGTGAGTTTTATTTTGTAAAATTGGATTTTTAAAATAACAGCGTGCTGGTAATGTGAATTTTTGTTATTACTTTTTTGATTCACCATGGCGGCAATGATTTTGGTTCATGTGGAAAATGTACTTGTCCACTAAGTTTATGGAATTAGAAACCATCAGATCTCTCTGAGACTTCTATTGCTACCTTGGTTACTCTATCTCAAAAACAAGAAGTGATGAGGCACTTACTAGGATGGCTTCACTTTTTGTGATATAGCTTTTTGGTGTTTAATACAGGGATTTTGATTTTCATCAGATGGTAGCAGAAATTCCTGAAACTAGCAAAGGCTTAGCAAGCTGGGGAAGAAATTATCATATTTTCTTTTCTAGCAAAATGACAAAAATGGAAAATATAACTAAGATTTATGTTTTCAGACATTCGGGCTTGCTGCCGTGCCACCTGAAAAATCAGAGACTTTAGGTTCACAAAGTAGGTGACCTCAAAAGATATTTCAGAAGGTCTATTCAAAAACAGCCAAAGCATGTGGGAAATATTGGAGAAATAGAAAATGTTCCTCCTATTCCTACTGTCTCATCTTTGTATTCTGTTTTTATGCATGGGAGACGAGCTGTGGGCACAGGTGTTTTTGTTTCATGGGAGCCTTTAAACACCACAATCAGACTTTTATAGATAAAGAAGAACATTTATTTCATTCCTTGAAATTGTTCACATTTCATATGTCTTTCCTAGAAGTATAAACAGGATGCTGAGAGCTTGAGCACAAGTATTTAGCTACCACATATAACTTACTTCCACCCAAAATATCGTCGATGGTTCACCTAAAATTTTTAGGCATTTCTCTTGAAATGCCTGTAATTTACTAAGTCATCAAGAAGTAGGAATGTGGAATGGAATTTCAATCTATCACAGTTAATTTTTAACAACAATAAGACAGACATATGTTACCTATTTATACTTAAATGTTTGATTTCATGGCTATTCTGTCTTTGTAAAACTATATTGGAGGCTCAAACGTGGTGCATTGTTTTGGATTTGAAAGGTGTCCATTTTGTTTTCTTCTTTTCTTCCTTTCTCTCTCACCCCTCATCGCTCCAGAGCATCCTGGGCTGCCCCGTGCACTGTTATGCTTATTTAATTCTGCTATTTTTCTGATTTCATGTCTCCCCAATATTACTAATTCAGAACCTATAGATTGATCTATGTTCAATTTAAAGCTGGCAGAAACAAACTAGGAAACAAATGTTTGTAACCACCACGATGTTGTCTTCTATTTCCTGCCATTTGTACAATAAGAAGATTTTTATACCAGCAGAGCTTTTTATCCGCAATTGCTACATAAAACCAACTTGAGGGTGAAAATGTGCAAGGCTCTTTGGCCAGCATCAGCTTCATGATCTTTTGTCTGTAGTGGTCAACCCATGCATGCTGGGAGATAAGATGCAAAGTTGTTAGCCCTTGAAGGTATTTTTAGCAATGCCAAATGCAAGGCATGTGTTATTTACAAACTCACATATTAGCTCTGTGTTAGTTAATTAATAGAGAATATCTAGAGAAAGAAGCACCCCCACCTTCCCTATATACACACACACATCAAAGGCCACACAGCAGGTACCAGCTGAGGACAGTGGTGACTGAGGCAGCAGCATCAGTACAGATGGCCCACAGTCATAAGAAGTTCTTGGCACCATTGCAAAAAGGCCTGACAGAAGGCAGCAAACAGATTTGTTCCCAAATACACGTGAAGCTCATCCTTGTGGACAATCAGAATTAACTGGGTGAGGAACAAAGATGAGAGAGAACTAAAGTATCACTGGACTTGGTTATTACTGTTAATATGACCTCATCTATTCTCACAGGTTGGGGTACACAAAGATATCGAGGTTACAAAAATAAAGGCATGACACAAAAACCTATCATGTCAAAAACTGCACTCAGTATCTTCCCAAGAGCCTGCTACCCCATGTTTCCTACCCCTGTAAATGGCACCACTATCTATGCATTTTCTTAACCCTGAAACATGGGGCCAATCTTGATACCTCTCTCTATCTCACCCTCGTGTCTCTCCTCTAAGGCAGACTCATAAAAGTTAGTTGAATGAATGAATGAGTGGAAAAAAAAAAAAAAACACCAAATCTTATTTCTATCCACTTCTCGCCATTCCTTTTGCCACGATCCCAGTTAAACCTCCATCATTTCTCAGCTAGACTATTGTAAATATCTCCTAGTGGTCTTCCTGCCTCTAGTTTCTCCTCAATCCAGTTCATCCTGCACATTATAGCCCAAATGATCTTTCTAAAATACAGATAAAATCATTAAATCTTCTGCTTAAAAATCCTTCACTGGTTCCTCTTTACCCTTGGGATAAAGTCCAAACTTTTTAACATGACTTAGAGAGTATGATGTAGCTGGGGACCTTTTTCCTTCACAATCTCATTTCCTAACACTCCCTCTGTCCACTCTGCATTTCAGCCATACTGGTCTGCTTTTCTCTTTCTTAGCAGTGCCATGTTCTCTTGCCCAGGACCTTTGCATGAGCTGCTTCCTCCTTTGTCTCTTCTGCCTGCCTACAACCCTCTCCATCCCTCACCCCCCACCCCTGCCAAACTCCTCTCTTCCCTACTTAACCTCTTCCCAACTTTCCAGTCTCATCTAAGATAATGTTTCCTCCCGGAAACCTTCTCTGACTGGCCAAGTTTAAGTGAGGTACCCTCTCCCAGTATGCTCTCATAGCACCCATCATTTCCTTATCATGCTTCTTCTATCTTAGGTAGGATTGCCTGTTTTCTTGTTTGACTCTTCCACTAGATCGTTTCATGAAAGAACATAGCTGGTCTCTTATTCATAGTTGTGGCCCGTGATCCAGCACCATGCCTGGCACAGAGTGAATTCTCTCTGAATGCACAAGTAGCTAGCTGGACTCTTTAACAAGCTGTATTACCTTTTGTCTTGCTGAGGTTGCAGAAACCAGATGCAATGATTTTTTATGCTACTCATTCCTGCAAAGTACTGTGCTAAGGTGGTTCATATAATTTCCTTAATCTTCGTGTTGTTGTTCCCATTTTGTAAATGAAAGAACTGAGGCTCAAGTTGTCATGTATGATGCTGATATTAAGGAATGGGACCCTCAGTCTGTTTGACTCCAGGGACCAGTTCTTTCTATTTTCCACGTGATTTACTGCCTCCTTAGAATAAAAGAAAAAGTTTATTCTTAAAAATGTATAAGGATCATTTTTTAAATCCTTAATTTCTCACTGCCTGCCAGTTCATTTGCCTTCTGATCTCCAATAGTCAGCCCTGAGTGTATTTTTCCCTTAAATTAAACTGAAAGTACTTCCCTTTGTGCTGTATTCTTTATTCTCAAGCTTTCTTCTACGAGCCTTATGTCTACAGGAGTTTTCAGCCTTTCTCACTTTCTCTACAGAGAAAGTAGCTGGGCCTTACATTTCTGTTTCATTTCCATTGTCCTTTTAAACAGGCATTATTTTCCTGGACCTGCTCTGTGATTACTGTTTCCATAGCACTTTGCCTGAACTCAGTTGGCCCTTCATGTTCTTCAACCGTAGCCTGATGTCAGACTACTTAGGGGGGCTTCCACTGGTATTTCACTGGGGAAGCAAACTGCTACTTGTTACCACTTAACCAGTTAATTAGCTATGCTCTTTGTGGAAGAAATATCTACAAGTACAGCTAGAGAAGGGACATGTGCAGTTTCTGGGAAATTTTCCATTTTGTGTTGACCATGAGAGTTTTTAGGTTCCTTTAATTCAAACCAGAACACAGACGCACACAGTCAGTTGGAAAATGTGAGAGGCAACAGGGTGTTCCGTGAATGAGTGACAGCTTTCCAGTTGAACAGACCTAGATTTGAATGCTCGTTCTACCACTTCTCTGTCTATATGACTTTACTAAATTACTAAAGCTTTCTGTGCCTCAACTGCTTCATCTGTAAAATGGAGATAATGATGGTGCCTATCATAAAATAATGCCTGGCACAGAGTAAGTACTCGATTAACAATGGTGTTAGTGTGGGTGGTCGTAGTTAGTGGAATAGAGGCTCCAGATGGGGCCACACTCTAATCTCAGGAAACTGAGGATGTTACCTTATGTGGAAAAGATGACTTTGCAGATGTGATTACATTAAGGATCTTAAGGTGGGAGATTGTCTCGGATTATCTGGGTGGGCTCTAAATGTAATCACAAGTGTTCTTTTAAGAAGGAGGCAGAGGGAGACTATGTGGCCGTGGAAGCGGAGACAGATTTGAAGATGCTTTGCTCTTGGTTGTGAAGATGGAGAAAGGGACCATGGGACAAGGGGAAAAGGCAGGGAAATGGATTCTCCCCTCAAGCCTCCAGAGGACACCCAGCTCTGCTATCTTGGTTTCAGCTCAGTGAAACTATTTTGGACTTCTGGCCTCAACAACTGTAAGAGATTAAATATGAGATTTTTTAAGCCACTGGGTTTATGGTAATTTGATGCAACAGCCAAAAGAATATAGTGGTGATATTTTGGGAAATGAAACATGGCTCCAAATGAGCTGATAAAGAGGAATAAGATGTTAATATAAAAAAGATGATATTACAGGGTTAAATGTGGAGTAGAGAGGCCCTCTAAATATTATGTGTGCCTAAATACGTGGTCAGAGGAATCGCAACGCTCGCGCTAGAGGAAGTCTAGAAAGAGAGGGTTGAAGGAGTAAAGCCATTTGTGGGGCTTTAGACATAAAGAGAAGTGAGGTCTCCTTGAGAAGGGAGGTGATGCCTGGTGATTCAGGGTGGGGCTGACAGTCAGGGTGTCTGAGCAGATGGCGGAATGTCCTGTTCAGAAGAGAGTGATCAGCTCAGAAGAAAGGCTGGTTTGAGAAATTTCCCTGGGCAACCAGGCATGAATCTTAGAAAAGAGGAGGTGTGTCCCAGAAACAAAAGGAGCTGTTTTCTATTGTTCTCAGTGCCATGTTGGTGATAGAAAGAGGCTGTTCAAGAAAATAAATTCTGAAAAAGACCTCCTGGGTCTTTAAAACAAGTCCAGACTATTAGCACAAGCTGAATACCTGCAACAGAATCTGTTTCTAGCAGTACCCTGAGAGGCCCAGGCCCTAGGTCCGAAGTGAAGCTTGCTGCTTCCCATGAGTATATATAGTGCCTGTTTATGTGCTCATGTTTCTGTTTCCACTTCTGTACTGCCCTCCCCTCTTCTCTTTGCCCAGTTGCCAAAGTCTTTCCCATCACTCAAGTCCCAAGACAAGTATAACCTCCTTAAACTAGCTCCTATGCTACCAATGCCTATGTGTGGATTTTCTAGTAATTTTCACACTTTGCTGACACCAAGTTTGAGGGCTTGTTGCTCCCTCCCCTCCAGTAATTCTACCTGTCCCCCAATAGACAGTAGACCCCCTAGAGACAAATATAAGTCTATTGATTTTATTGATTCTTGTGGTTTCTACTCGCACAGTGCTTGGCACACAAGAAGCATTCGATAAATATGAATGAGTGGATTGATGAATTAATTCATTAATTGTACCCTGTGGGCATAGTTATCATAAGATAAAGAGAATGATGAAGTTCATGAATCCCAGAATCAGTGTCTAAAGAAAATAAGCCCTTCCACCTTAACCTCTCAAAAGCAAGAAATTATAAAAGCACGTAATAGAGCTGCTTCATGCATGAAATAGACATTAATTTCATTTTCATCTATTTAGTAGTTCAATATCTAAGATAAAATTTAGGAACAAGTTTTCTTCACTCCCAGATCTAATTTGCCATCTCTTTTATGACATGATTTTTTTTTAACCAAAGCAGGCTATGAAAGGAGAATAACAAAATACCATGTGAAATGCATGCTAATTTATTTTCAAGTACAGTAAAACCAGAGTTTGGTTTTTGCCTGGTGTATTGCACATTTGAGGAAAATTTTCTAAGATTAACAACTATTTTCTTTGAAAAGATAAATGTGTCATGTTTAATGCAAAATTTATAAATGGATGCAACAATTATCTTTTTATTAAATAGTAAAAGTAGTGGTAAAGCATCACATTCACATTTGAAACATAAATCATCTTAGATGAATTAAATATATCACTAATGAGTTATCAAGTGATTAAATATCTACAGCATATATCCACAACAAGCAGTTCACAACCTGGCTCTAAGAGTTTACTCATTTCTGTAAGCACAAAAGAGTGCTGCTCTCTATCAAATAGAGTGCTTTCAGGGGACAGTGAAATCCTACACTTCTGTCAAACATTAAGCATGTAGTTTTGAACTTTTTGTGTATGCAAGGGATAATGCCAGGCACTATCAGAGATACAAATATGTGTAGCAACCATGCCCAGTTACGATGCTTTACCACTGCTGAGAATTTCTAGTCATATTTACACATAAACCATACAACAGAATATTTCTTAACAACTGAAAGAATCTGATTAGCATGACTAAACTTGAGAAAGAACAATTGACATTTTGATATTTCCTTAGCTCAACTGGACTAGTTACATTTTTACTAACTTCAAATACTTTATGATCAAGCCCTGTGCATGTGGTATGAGGGTAATCTTAGATGAAAACATCAGGAAAACTCAATTCTTTCATTCACTAACTGAAGCTCCCCTTTTTCCACAGACAGTTGACTATTGTTCTAAAATTGTCTCTGCCTTCTATTTCTCTCTTCTCCCCATTGTTGAATTCTGTGGCTCCATCCCAATCTACACTTTTTTTAATTACTAAGACATTAGATGCCATCAATTAGTAACATACTGGTTTTTAAAAAATGGTTCTTTTCCAAACTATCATAAAATCAAGAGAGAAATGTGTACAATTTGCATTTATCCCTGTCCCTGACTTTTTTTTTTTTTTTGACAGAATCTCACTCTGTCGCCCAGGCTGGAGTGCAGTGGCTTGATCTTGGCTCACTGCAACCTCCGTCTCCCAGGTTCAAGCAATTCTCGTGCCTTAGCCCCCCAAGTAGCTGGCTTTATAGGCACACACCACCATGCCCAGCTAATTTTTTTATATTTTTAGTAGAGACGGGGTTTCGCCATGTTGCCCAGGCTGGTCTCAAACTCCCGAGCTCAGGCAATCTACCAACCTCGGCCTCCCAAAGTGCTAGAATTACAGGCATGAGCCACTGCGCCCAGCCTTTGTCCATAACATTTACAATCTGGGTTACTTTGCTTTCTCAAAGTGAAATTATCAATTATGTCTATCTTTTTAAAAATTTAGTATTGTTTCAAGTTTTGTTTATGAAAAGAAAGAGCCTACATCTATATAAAGTGTAGGATTTATAATATCCATTGCTGCATAAATTAATATATTTACAGCTGAGTCTAAAACCATGTACAAATAGAACTGGAAGGATCTGAAAGGGGGCCATATGCCTAATATCACATTTCTAAATGCTTCCTTTTTATAGAAAATAAACTCTAAATTATTGAGGAAGGAAAGCTAATTCATCATAATGGAGGTTTAAACATAAAAGGAAAAGAAGAAAGAAAATAACATATGCTTGGATTTCAAAATCCTGTTACATCATAACACCCAAAATTGGAAGGAAGATAGAAAACACATCTTGAAAGCCTATTTCGCAGGCTTGGCTCCACCTCACAAAATCCCTGTGCCATTTTCTTAACAAACTTCTTTACATGTAGCAGTTGGATCTAATGAGAGGCTAAATCTTGCCTTTGTGTTAGAAATTGATTTATTTTTTTCCCTCGTTCTGAGTTCTCCTGTAGCCAGCCCCAGCACTCAAGAGCCTGCTTCATTGTTCATCATTTGTATTTATCACTTTTACAGACTGCCGCAGGGTGCTCAGAAATCTACCACGCTCTTCAAAAGAAAACACAAAATCCCTGCTCTTAGCAGGGGACCAGCCCATTAAAAGCATTGGCAGAATCTAAGAAAAGAAAGCTACAGTCGTGATAAAACAATGCATCCGGTAGGAGGGCCACTTAGGCTACCTCTGAGAGGTGGATTCTGAGGGGAGATGGAAAAATGTGTGGCTGAGAACACTTGCTCCCTCTTCACCTGACCGCCCTTGCGATGCCTTTAGGTCAGCGGCTACCTCGGAGCAGGAGCAGGTGGCAAGCCCAACATGGAACAAGCCAGGTATTCAAGTCACATCCTAGGAGGGTCGAAAAGTGCAATTCCTCTTCAGTGGACAAATCTCGTCCACCTGCGACCTGTGTGACAGTATTCAGGGTGAGGAGAACATTTGACAAAGGAAGAAAAAAAATCTAATCCCATTACCTTTGATGAGTGCTCAGAGGAAACTCCTATAAAAACTGAAGATTAAAATGTTGCATAGTGATGGCATATACCCATGCCCTCACACAGACCTCATTTCCTCTTTCATATTACCCGATAAATGCAGTTTTCTCCTAAAGTGTATTTTTTTAATAAATAAAATCAGTAAGATCCTAAGATAGGTGTATTATTCTGAGTAGGAAAGTGATGTGTTTGCTTTCATTTCCTCGTGGTGTCATCATCCTTTGCCATCAGCAATGCTACCAAGATTGGAACACTGATATTAATATTTCATACTTTAATTGACTATCGTTCTCCTGTATACCTACCCAGTTTGCAATTTCAGGTGACAGTATATTTTCAGCTTAACTTATGTTAATTCTTATCTTGGACTCTGTGGAATCGTATGACAGCAGGTTTAAGGCTAATATTAATCACTTCTCATTTTTGGCAGGTTGCTATAATTATTAAATAGGTATATAAGGTCAAGTTAAATATAGTCAACATCATCTTTATATTTGTTTTATAACAACTGTGCCTCCCACGTAGCAGACACACAATAAATAGTTGATAAAAGAGTGATGGCGATGGCGGGGAGGCACTACATAATTGGAAAGGAGAAGGGAGAGAAAAATCTTCCTACGCTATTATTGGAAACTTTCCAACCATGTTTATGTTTCCATTAAATTAATTATAATCATCAAATAATGAAACTTATGTGGGATGCCCTCATATGTGCAATGATTGTGACTGGTTACAGAAGAGCTATAGCTTTTATGTTAGAAAGGAGGATATTTTCTTTTTTTTTTGAGACGGAGCCTTGCTCTGTTGCCACACTGGAGTGCAATGACGCGATCTTGGCTCACCGCAACTTCCACTTCCCAGATTCAAGCGATTCTCCTGCCTCAGCCTCCCAAGTAGCTGGAACTACAGGCACGCGCCACCGCGCCCAGCTAATTTTTTGTGTTTTTAGTAGAGACGGGGTTTCACCGTGTTACCCAGGATGGTCTCGATCTCCTGACCTCATGATCTGCCCCCTCAGCCTCCCAAAGTGCTGGGATTACAGGCGTGAGCCACCGCGCCTGGCCAGAAAGGAGGATATTTTCTATGAAGCACTCATTCTATAAAAACTTGCCATTCTTATATAATGTAAATGGTAAATATGGCATTAGTGTTCTGCTTCTTTCTCCAAAGGGTATTTTTTTAAAGAACCCACAAATGTCATCTCATCTATTTTTAAGTATAGGGCTGCTGGATAAACAGCTAAATCATCTAAACCCAATGGGAAAATTCAAAGTTTAAATAAGCTATTTTATCTCATTGAAAATAAGTGGTACAGACTGACACAGACCATATGGGTTTTTGCATACAGTTACATGTAAATTTTCTCAACTTTGAATATAAAATTCTAGTTGAAGCTGAAGAAATGGAAAAGCAAAATATAATCTGTAATGACGATTCTTTGAAGATTCTAATTTCTGATTCTCTGGTCCAGGTTTCATCAATTTCCAGTCAAAGCCTGTTCCTTAGGTTATCGTGTACATAATGGAGTTGTATCTTTAGGTTGAGATAATGTAAAGACAACACAAATTCTAAAATGCAGATCTCCAGTGGTCGTACATTTGGGGTTCTTTCACAGAATTCATTTTTTAATAAAAGTTACATATGCTAATTGTGAAAAAAATTCAAATAGTGCAGATTGATACAGGGTTAAAAGTAAAAGCTCCCTCCCCCACCGTGTTCCAGTCTTATTTACCAAAGGCAGCCATCACTGTTACCATTTTAACATTCGCCTTCTGCTATTTTCTACATATAGTCAAACATACAAATATGTATATGTGTACATACACGTTCACCTATGTACATATATTTGATTATATGGAGTGTTCATTCATTTGGCAAATGTTTAATGCTCATCTACTGTGTGCCAAGCTCACTTGCAGACACCGGGAACACAGGATTGAATCAAATCAAAACTCTTTCTTTAAAGAAGCTACTTTCTACTATATTAACATCACATATTAAAGAACTAGTATATTAGCAATACATACTGAGGAACAGTATTCACTACCATGCATTTTGCTTTTACAACCAGTGCTATGATTAATCATCTATTACATAAATCTTTTTTTTTTTTTTTCTCTGAGACAGAGTCTTGCTCTATCTCCCAGGCTGGAGTGCAGTGGCGCGATCTCGGCTCACTGCAAGCTCCGCCTCCTGGGTTCACGCCAGTCTCCTGCCTCAGCCTCCTGAGTAGCTGGGACTACAGGTGCCTGTCACCACACTCGGCTAATTTTTTGTATTTTTAGTAGAGATGGAGTTTCACCGTGTTAGCCAGGATAGTCTGGATCTCCTGACCTCATGATCCACCCGCCTCGGCCTCCCAAAGTGCTGGGATCACAGGTGTGAACCACTGCGCCCAGCCCATAAATCTCTATACCAATTTATGAGTTGGATAAATTGCAGAAATTATTTGTGTACAGTCAGTCTTTAGGTAAATGTTTTATTTGTATTATCAACTTCTTTAGAAATGGATTCTGAGTTTTTCATTGCTAATCAAATTAATGCAACAATAGAATTTTTACACTGTGGTACTTAATCTTTTGTAAACCAACACCTTCAAGTATCTTAATAAAGGTATCAAAATTTTATCATTCAGATAAATTATTCAGATAAATTTATCATTCAGACAAATCATTGTATCCTTGTAGATTCATCTATGAGAATGCTCCAAAAGGAAATCAGTTCAGAAGTCCTACTTTCCCTCTATTTTCATTGATCACACGTGCTAGAAATCTCTGATTTAAATATTTCATGATACCCTAATGCCTCCCAAACAAAATAATTATCTTTTTGTTTGTTTCTGTGTAACAGAAGAGAAAAATAAAAGCTGTTTAGTAAATCAAAACAAAACAGTCCAGGTGCGGTGGCTCACACCTGTAATCCCAGCACTTTGGGAGGCTGAGGCGGGCAGATCACTTGAAGTCAGGAGTTTGAGGCAAGCCTGGGCAACATGGCAAAACCCCATCTCTACCAAAAATACAAAAATTAACTGGGCGTAGTGGCATGTGCCTGTGGTTCTAGCTACTCAGGGGGCTGAAGTGGAAGGATTGCTTGAGCCTGAAAGATCGAGGCTGCAGTGAGCTGTGATTGCACCACTGCACTCCAGCCTGGGGGAGAAAGTGAGACCCTGTCAAAAAAAAAACAAGGAGGAAGGAGGGAAGGAAGGAAGGAAGGAAGGAAGGAATCTTATAATTCATAGAAAATTAAAGAAAAAAGAAAATTACGCCACCAATGTAATAGGGCACAACAAAAGCTACTGTTATTTATGAGATTCTCCTTTAGAAAGCTATTTGAGCTTCTCTTACTTCTATGCCTCATGTATTTATTACAACTGAAACCAGGTCAAAATTTACATCCAGGAGCAGCCTCAGATGGAAGGAGAAAAGTTGACAGACAAGTGGGTGTACAAGGGAGAAAGGTGCTCTCACTCCTCTGCCTCAGTGATGGGAGGGCACCTAAGCTGCCTCCCGTTTTCCACCCCTGCATCCCCCACAAGGGCCTTCTTGCCCCTACTTTGTATTTTCTGTTTCAGACTTCTTCCAGTAATATTGAGAGCATATGGCTGGTTTGGGCAGAAACTAGGAAGCCACATAAATTATTTTTTCCTGACTTAGAATTATGTTCCCTCCTGGGGAAAAAAAAAAAAAAAAAAAAAGAAGGTTCTCTGTGGCCATTCCAACACAAAACATTTTTTTTTTTCTGGATGTTTATCTAAATCCACTGCAAGGAAAAATAACATGATTCCTTTGTCAAATGAGATATCAAAAATGAGGCTTAATTTAATGTTTTTCTATTGATTCAGAATTTTTTAGTCTAAACGAATAATTAGTAACTGGAGTAGGTGGCTAAGTGCCTACTCATGCAGCTGTAGTGGGTCATTTGAATTGCAGAAAGCCAGCATTGTTACTAGGAGGAAGCATGAGTATCTGAACCTTCTCACCCAGCAGGTCAGCTTGACTCATCACCAAAAAGGTAAAGAAAGAAAATGACAAAAGAAAGCCTTTCTCAAATGAAATATATCTGCATTATTACTGTCCATGGGTAGTTCACAGTTTTTGTAATAGGAAAAACGTCATCACTGAATATGAAGTGTGCTTGTGCGTTCATGTGTGTGTGACAGAGAGAGGATACTAAAGACTGAATTCCAGTCAATGTCGGGAGACAGAAGGAATAATGGAGTGTGCATGCATGGGTTCTGGTTATTTCTATATGCAAAGGTAATCATTTATTATCTTGACGAAGCATTCTTCTCTCATTACAGTTTTTACCATCAAAAGGTTGGCATGATCTAGGTTCTTGGTGTAAAATACAAGATGTGACCCAAACCTATTTGTATAGATCCATGTCACTTACATGTCTCTATTACCACCTTTCATTTGCACTGATAACTTGAATGAAACATATCCTGGCACAGGCTTGACACAAAATATGAAGTTTCCAAAGGCTGAGTCCCTCCTATACACAGTAGCCATTCCTTCATGTTTGTCTTCTACGTATTGATATAGGGAGATCAAAACAGTTTCACAGAATTTGTTGAAAGGTATTCATGAAGAGTTCAGTGGTGAGATAAATAGTTGCAGTGTGATGAACCGGGAAAGTGCACTGGCCCAAAGGAGATCTGAATTCTAACCCAGTTCTGCCACTTATTAGCCATATAAGCTGTAATTTACATTCTGGATGTCAATTTCTTTGTTTGTTTGTGAAGAAGCTGACATTTCCCAAAGGATGATTTGAATAGATATTAATGTGAAGAAAAGGAGTTGAATTTGAGAAACTGAGTACTGTATTCAGAATTCTATATTGGCAGACATCCTAGAATCTTTAAGATGCTCATATGGATGGAAACTCTTTAAGAGAACAATGCAATATAAAGCATCTCCCAAACCCTCTTGGAACCACATTTCACAGAACATTTCTAAGGACTGGTGATCCAACAAACCTGCATGTTCTGCACATGCATCACAGAACTTAAAGTATTAAAAAAAAAAAAAGGATTGGTGATCCATAAAATGTGCTTTGGAATACACAGGGTGAGATGACAGTCTTCAGATTCTGTTTGACTCGTCCTGCCATGATCTGGTGATGGGGCTCTCTGGGCCTAGTAGAGTTCAGTTGACCCTGCTGGGGGTTGTGGCCTTGCTTCCCCAAATATCTGCACAGCAACATCCAACTGCAGCTCCTTGGATGCCAAAAGAGCCTCTCTTCTGGATACTGGTCATTCATACCCCCTCTACACACATGCACCAGCAACTTCGTGCACGGAGATGTGTTCCTCCACGATCCCTGTTTGCCCACAACCATTGCCATGTTTCTTCCCTGCCCTTGGTAGAGGAAAATCTGGGTTGAAAGGTATCCATACTTTATTTCTCAGTTGAATAAAATAGGTACAACCTGAGTGATGTAATTAGAGATTTCATGAGCACTTTTACTTTATAGTATGTTGTTTTCTTTTATACTCTGCTTAGAACTAGAATTATAGGAATGAATAATGGTCTCTGCCAGACAAATGACATCATCCCTCCTCTCAAGTTGCTTACAGATTGGTGGGTGAGACAGCTCTATAAACAAATGGTTTTAAAACAATGTGATCAGTGTTACATTAGTAGTATGTGCAAGTTGCTACAGTAAATCTTGATTTTTTGAAGGTTAGCTCTATATTTGTTTTATCAAGGCAGGGCATTATGGAATTCTTTGTCTTTCAGAATATAAAGGGCTTAAATAAAAGATGAGTCTATAAATTTCCTGTTTATTTATTTATTTTTGAGACAGAGTCTTGCCCTGGTTCCCAGGCTGGAGTGCAATGGCAAGATCTCGGCTCCCTGCAACCTCCGCCTCCCGGGTTCAAGGGATTCTTCTGCCCCCAGCCTCCCGAGTAGCTGGGATTGCAGGCATGTGCCACCACACCCGGCTAATTTTTTGTATCTTTAATAGAGATGGGGTTTCACCATGTTAGCCAGGCTGGTCTTGAACTCCTGACGTCGTGATCCGCCCACCTCAGCCTCCCAAAGTGCTGGGATTACAGGTGTGAGCCACCACGCCTGGCCAATTTCCTGTTTATTTACCATGGTGGGATGTTTCAGGTGACTGTAGATTTTCCTGTTCATTTGTCCACAAGAAATAAAAATTCCATGAATGACTCTTTTGCCCTTAAAGAACATTGTCAATGAAATTGACATGCCAGGCACCTTGCTAGGTGCTGGTACAGAGCCAGTAAGAGTCTCACTTTGCTTACATGGCCTTTGTGGGTCTCCTGAACAACCAGTGAGGAGATGGTCTTTACACTCACGTCTTTGACCCAAACCATAGTTCCTCAGAAAATGAACGGAGCATATGCAGCTCACAACTGAAGAGAATCTGAATATCAATAAGCACTGCAGCGGCCCTGTCTGCCCATCAAGTCTCCCTCCCACTGCCTCAGAAGCTGCCCACCCGAATTCCTGTCTATATGGTTAGTTCTGTGCAGCCACCTGCTGAGTTTAGAGTACCCAGTGCCCAATCAAACCCTAATCTAGGTGTTGCAGTAAAGTAATTTTATACACGTGGTTAAAATCTATAATCAGTAGACTTTATGTAAAGAAGATTACCCTCCATAATGTGGATGGGCCTCAACCAATCAGTTGAAAGGCCTTATGACCAAAAACTGAGGTTTTATTGACAAGATTCTGTCTCAAGACTGCAGAATCAACTCCAGCCTGAGTTTCCAGCCTGCCAGACCACCCTGTGGATTTCAGACTTGTTACTCACCACAGTCATCTCTAAAATAAATCTTTTTTTCCCTGTTCTCTTCTGAGAACGCTGACTGATCCACAGTCCCCTATACACAGGCCTCTAGAGATTCCCCCAAGTGTACTAACCTTCCCCACCCTCCACCCCCTCCCACCCCCAAGCTCAGAGAGTCTTGGATCTATTGCACAATCCATTAAGGGTCAGCTCTATCATGAATGAAACAAGCTTTAAGGGTTTGCACCATGTGGGAACTTAACCGTCATTTAAACATGATTACTGTATGAAAAAGCAACCTACAAATACACTTTGAATGAGTTAGCATGTCATATGTTACTTTATATCATCTCTATCTTTATAGTCAGTCTCTGAAGTAGGTATTGCTGTCCTCACTTTATGTTTGAAAACCTGAAGTTAAAAGATGTTCAGGTAATTAGGCCAAAATCACATGTCTGGTCTAAGTAGAGTCAGATTTGAACTCAGGTTGACCTGATGTACTGTATTCATTGCACCATCCTCCTTCCTTATAAGTGAAAAACTACCTAAGTAAGAATTACATGGTGGAAAAATATTTTATTTTCTTCAGTGCCACTTTTATAAGCATTCTCTATAGAGAAGGATTTAAACATTAGCTAACATTTATTGAGGACTTACCATGTACCTGGCTCTTATTTTAAAGATTCTTTAAATGAAATGTCTGGGTTAAATTATATATCATTTCTGTAGTTGGGCATTTCAAAATTCTAAGACATTGTTAGTACTAATGATTTTCCCAGCTCCATCGACTTTGGGTCATAGATATTTAAGGAAAGATTTCTACTCCCATTTTTAAATAATCAATATTTCATATTGACATTGAATACTATGTAAATTATAATAAAAAGATG
Organism: Pan troglodytes; assembly: GCF_028858775.2. Classification (NCBI taxonomy): domain Eukaryota; kingdom Metazoa; phylum Chordata; class Mammalia; order Primates; family Hominidae; genus Pan; species Pan troglodytes. The sequence continues at coordinate 27,056,504 of NC_072415.2, forward strand.
GGATTGTTCTTGAAAGTTTTTTTTTTAAGGTTTTGTTTTGTCTTTTTGTCCTTTTTTTTTTTTTTTTTTTTTTTTTTTTGAGATAGAGTCTCGCTCTGTCACCCAGGCTGGAGTGCAGTGGCCTGATCACAACTCACTGGAGCCTTCAGCTCCTAGGCTCAGGAGATCCTCTCACCTCAGCCTCCCAAGTAGCTAGGACTACAGGCACATGCCTCCACACCCAACTAATATTTAAATAGTTTGTTGAAATGAGGTCTTGCTCTGTTGCCCAGGCTGATCTCAAACACCTGGGCTCAAGCAAGCCTCCCGCCTCAGCCTCCCAACGTGTTGGGATTACAGGCGTGAGCCACTGTGCCTGGCCTGTCTTGTTTTTAAAAATGTTTTGAACACCACTGCCCCTGGCCCCCAGAGGCTGATGTACAAGAACGTGAAAAAGCATTCAAACTTCAGGATTCTTGCCCTAACTTTGCACATGTGATAACCCAGATGATGGACTCACTTCATCTGGGCTGTCATCTCCAACCCTGGCCGGTGTTTTGTCTGACTCTTGGCTACACAGGGACCTCTTTAAAAAGACATGCAGGTCTGTGTTTATTCTGAAGACACAGAGGTTTTAAGAAATATTCTTCTACACGACTACAATCAGTACAGAAGTACAATCAGTAGAAGTAAAGGTAACTAAAGACCAAGGAGCCCAATTCAAGAAGTATTACTTTAGGGTCTCAAAACTATTCATTCGGCAAGCATCTATTAAGTACTTGCTTTATAGAAGGTATTTGAGAAGGAATGAAGATGAATAACAGTGTCTCTCTGATTAATAATGAATGTGGCAGAGCACTGTGGCAGACACTCTAACAGTAGTGCTTTTCTAAGCAATGGTAGCAACTAATTAGTGGTAGTGAAATCAATTTAATGGGTCACAAACACCATTATTTTTAATTAAATAGAATACAACAGAAGAGAATGAAAATAAAGACAGAGTGCGTGGCATGCCAAAAGGTTAAGTATTTCTCTCTGTCTTTCACTTGTATACGTGCTTATACTGGTTTCCAAAGTAAGATGTATTTCTTGCTGTGAGATGTAGCCAAAAGCTATTTAAAAGCCACTGCTGTAGAGAGAGAGAGAAAAAGAAGAAAACAAAAGCCTTGCTCTCAAGAAGTTTGCACCTTGCTGGGAAGATAAAGCTATTCATGAACAGCAGAATCCTTTGTCTATGGCAACTGATGACTAAGAGATAAAATTAACGTTGCTGACTTAGTGTCCCACGGGATTAAGATCACGGGAAAAAGTCAATGTGACAGTATGTTACTCCTTTCTCTTTGAAAAACTTTCTTCACTCGGCTTCCAGGACCGACAACACACCCTTTGTTGATCCTTTTAAGCCTGCCTAGTTTGTGGTTTCTTAGCTCCAAACTTCTAAGGGTGGAGCAATGCTGAGTGGACATGGCTCTTGGACCATTTCTCTCTTCTACCAACACTCACTCCTTAGGTCACCTCCTTCATTCTCAGAGCTCTAAGTCCCAGGTGTATGCCCCCAGGGATGTTTGCAGCCACCCTGAAGCCCCAGTCTTAGATAGTAAGCTACCCTATTCAACATCTCTGCTTAGATGACCCATGGGCATTTCAAACTTCCTACATCCCAAACTGAACTCCTAATTTCCATCCCGAGTCTACTCCTTCTTTAGGCCTCATCTCAGCTAAAGGGAATTGAGTCCTTCCAGTTGATCAGGTCAAAAACCTTGGAGTCGCCCTTAACTACTGTTTCTCAGTCCACACATCCAGATCATCGTTAGCAAACCTCTTGGCCCTATCTTCTCCCTCCACCGCTGCTCTGCCCTGGCTCCTCCCCTTTAGCTACAATCTAGGTTATTGCATGAGCCTCCAAGGGTCTCTGATTCTACTCTTGTTGCCCTTGAGCCATTCTCAACTTGGCAACCTGCGTGATTCTCTTGAACTAGAATGTGTCTGTATCTCATCAAAGCCTCCATTCTATTCCCATCTCACCCCAAGTACATGCCACAGCCCTTACCACAGCCTGTAAAGCCTCCTGAAATGGACCCCCACACCCCCCAAATCACTGTCCTCACCTTCTGCCACCTCTCACTCCACTCCACTCACCTGGCCTCCCGCTGTGTGCATGGCAGTCCTGCCCTTTCTTCAGGACTTTCTCATCTGTGCTTCTTTCTGCCTTCAGCACTCTGCCACCAGACCCCAGGGCAGAGTCCCTGACTCCAGTCAGTCGGTACCTAGAGGTCTCTTAACGTAGCCTGCGATGATGCCACTATTAACATGCCTATCCCACCACCCACCTCTCCTCCACACACTCTTTCCCCCTTTCCTGCTTTCATTGTTCCATAGTGCGTATCATTGCCTAACATACATTTTGCCCATTTTATTAGTGTCTGTCCTCTCCCTTCCCCATGACAGCAGAGCTTTATTTTTTAACTTTAGATTCAGGGCATACATGTGCAGGCTTGTTACGTGGATAGATTGCATAACACTGAGATTTGGGCTTCTATTGAACTCCTCATCCAAATAATGAACATAGTACTCAGTAGATAGTTTTTCAACCCTTGCCCTTCACCATCCCCTCTTTTGGAGTCCTCAGTGTCTACTGTTGCCATCTTTATGTCTGTGTGTAGTCATCGTTTAGCTCCCACTTACAAGTGAGAACAGGCAGTATTTGGTTTTCCGTTTCTGCGTGAATTCATTTAGGATAATGGCTTCCAGCTGCATTTGTGTTGCTGCAAAGGACATGATTTTGTTCTTTTTTTATGGCTGCATAGTATTCCATAGTGTACATGTACCACATTTTCTTTATCCAACCTACCATTGACGAGCACCTAGGTTGATTCCATGACTTTAGTATAGTTTAATAGGGCTGTGATCAACATGTGAGTGCAGGTGTATTTTTGGTAGAGTGCTTTATTTTCCTATATATACTCAGTACTATGATTGCTGGGTCAAATGGTAGTTCTATTTTTAGTTCTTTGAGGAACGGAGATTTTTTTCTCTGCCTGTGAATTGCGGTATCCCCAGTACCTAAAATAGCACCTGTTTCATGATACAGTCCTCTCTATGTATCCATCAGTTCTGCATCTGTGGATTTAACCAACCATGGGTCAAAAATATTTGGAAAAAAAATCCACAAAATTGCACAAAACAAAACTTGAATTTGCTGCACCCTGAGTACTATGTTGAATCCACACAAATGAAGTGATGTGCAGGCATTGTATTTGGTATTACAAGGAATGTAGAGATGATTTAAAGTATATGGGAAGATAATGCATAGGTTATATGCAAATACTACACCATTTTATATCAGGAAGTTAAGCATCCACAGATTTTGGTATCCTGGAACCAGTCCCCCACAGATACCATACGATGACTGTATATACTCAATAAATATGTGTTGAACAAGTGAATGAATACTTTTAAAGCATTTTGATAAAGTCACAGAAGAAGTGGAACTTTTAACTCCAGCTTCACCACAAAGTAATCAGTTTAAAGTGAAAGAAGAGAACCCTGTAATGAATACTCCAGTTGGAACATTTCCTTTCAATGGACCTTGAGCTAGCCTGGAAGCACTGATTTGGATAACTATTGAGTGTATCATACTCATCTGTACACATGTTTGTGGGACATCCTGTGTTCATTATAGATATCTTGCTGTCTGTGGAAAGTAGATTGAAACGTAGCTTAAAGTACACACCCTCAAGAGGCAACTTCCCTGTATGATGATTATGAAAGTGGAATTTTGAATCACACATGTGCATGAGGACACCAAAATATTATTCAGTTATTTTCCCAATCTCAAGAACTAGATGCATGTGGTTTGACGGTTTCATTGCATTAGAATGGATGGGATTCAGGAAGGAAAGATTATTTTGGCCCGTTTGAATGCCGTATGCTTTCAGGTGTTATAAATGTAGCTTGGAATAAAAAGTCCAAACAGCCCCAAGATGCAGTGGGAATCAGATGATGATGACGAAAAGCAGGAGGCTCTGAGTTGTGTCTCTTCTTAAATCTATTGAGATTTTTCTTTGTTTATAAATGTCAAATATGTAAGTTAATGATTCACAAGTAAGCCTCATTTAAGAAACTTAATATTTCAAAATTGATAATAGAGAGACTAAAGGAAAATATTTGCTGAAACCTTTTTTAAAATTTTTAATTTTAAAATTAAGTATTAATACTTGAGATGATTGACTTGATATTTTATAGACTCTAGTTATACCATTTGTTAATAATAACATTATCAGATTTTGTGTCCTAAGGAAAAAATTCATATACAAGTTTGACAAGTAGTTGGGTGTGTATAGCAACAGACAGATGTGCTGAGAGGTTTATGTGATTTTAGACAACACCAAGGATTAGTGTTGATGAATGATGTTTCCACATGTGGGCTTCTATTGGCAGCAAGAGGAAGGTCACTAATCTTCTACCCACATCTCTGCTTCTGAACACCAGACACAAAATTCTAGTTTGCCTCAGGGAATTCAATGTTTGCAACTAGGAATTATAGCAACAAACATCATAGGATATGGTGGATAGACACCAGCACACTAGTAACTATAACAATAATGGAAAGCTATGATTGCTCAGCTAACAATTCCAAGCCAACAGATATGCCTCCAATACACCAGAAAATGAAGTTACCTTAAAAACTAAAAAGGGGCTCTAAGTTAGCTTATCTCCTATATAGTCAGTGGAAAAAATATATTTACCATAGACCTAGACCTCTATTTTTTTTTTTTTTTTTTTTTTTGAGAGGGAGTCTCACTCTGTCACCCAGGCTGGAATGCAGTGGTACCATCTTGGCTCATTGCAACCTCCACCTCCCAGGTTCAAGCAATTCTCCTGCCTCAGCCTCCTGAGTAGCTGGGATTACAGGTGCCAGCCACCAAGCCTGGCTAATTTTTGTATTTTTAGTATAGACAGGGTTTTACCATGTTGGCCAGGCTGGTCTCAAACTCCTGACCTCAGGTGATCTGCCCGCCTCGGCCTCCCAAAGTGCTGGGCCAAGCATCTAACACTCAGTACTTGTTAAAAATTCCAAAATGCTATGGGATTGTATCTCTCAGCAACTTAACACTTGAATTTTAGGTTTAATAGAAAATTACTATAACAAAGTTTTGAAACTCTTATAGACAGCAGCCTGTTGTGATGAAGAGTGTAGAAATTTGAGTAAGACAAACCTGTCTTTCAATTCTGACAAGCTGTAACATTTGGTGTTAAGTTATTTAATACCACTAAGTCTCAATTTTTTCATCATTGCAATGGCATTAAGATAACATAAGGTTTTTGTATTACGTGAAATTATGTTTGTGTATTAGATGTTATAAAATGGCTACCAACAAGTCCTAAGGTCACATGCCTCCCTATTAATATATTCAGTGAGAGAGGAGGTATCTTTGTCCTGGCATTTCATGCACAGGTCCAGAGATGCTTGCTGACTGAGTAAGCTTAGATCATTCACCTCTGCCCTGAGCCAAGCAATGAAGCCAGGAAGTGTGATTTGCTGATTGTCCTACCCCAACTCTTGGGCTACTCCTGAAATACATGGACCTCGAATTGAGGAGAAAGCTTTTCCCAAAGCAAAATCAGGAGGCTTGGCTACAAGAACCAGAAGTGGAACTGGGATAGCTAAACCTATACGTATTCACTACAGTCAAAATAGTGGGTGAATAATTAATAAAATTCATTTCCCTTCCTGTCCCTACATCATACTAGAATCTTAATATCTTGTCTCACTGTGTTGCCCAGGCTGGTCTTGAACTCCTGGATTCAAGTGATCCTCTCACCTCAGCCTCCCAAGTAGCTGGGACTACAGGTGCATTCTACCACGCCCAGCATCTTAGTTATTATTTCTTGATGTGATGTCACGAGAGTGTCTTATCCACAGTTAGTGCCCCTTTTAATGTCATCCAGCACCTCGGTAACATTTTCTACTAGTCCCCAAAGGCCCATGGCTCCCCAATCCCTTGGGGACTACAGACCTAGGCCCTCTGCCATTCCCCTGCAGGGCTGTTTATCAGTGGCATTTGCACTTCACACACATATGTTCAATTTTTAAGGAACAGTTTCATCACCAGGAAAGGGGATTTATGGGAACAAGCTTCAAACCCAGTAGGAAATTCAGAGGTACTGAGATTTAATACTCGACTCAGCTTGACTTACTTAAAGCTACTTTTTACTCGTTTCCTTCATCCACCCTCCAGATTCACCAGATCCACTCAAAACTTATAAACTCCTTTAACACCAGAGACTGTGTTTTATAAAATGCTTTTGGTGTATTTACCCAGCCCCTGCTATGGTGCTGGGTACCCTGCAGATACTGTACATGTTTGTGGGTAAGAATAATTCTATAGGGTCATGGTAAGCAAATTACCATATGTATCACTGTTTACAATGTTCTATTCTTTCAAGATCATTTAAAAATGTTATTTGGAAGAGCTGTGACAAAGGGTATAAATTCTATTTAAAGAGGTAGGTATTTACTCTTATCCTTAAAAGGTAATTTTAAGCAATCTAAAACAAATTAAGTTTTCCACCAGTTTCGGGCTTCCAGGGGAGTAAGAAAGGGCGGTTGCCAGGGAAATCTTCTCCTGATTGGGAAGCAACAATCATGCCTAGGGATCTGCACATTGCATAATTGTAATTTTCCTATTCTTGCTCTTTTTTTTTTTTTTTTTTTTTTTTCTGTTTTTGCTATGAGAAGAGCAAGCTAAAAAGGCTAAAGGGACATTTAAGCCAAGTCGCATTTGTCAAGGTGAAAGCTGTGTGGAGCAGAAAAGCAGTTCTCCCAGCTGCAAAGAAGATGCAAAGAAATCGAGTGAGTAGGGAATCTGAGAGCCCACTAAAAGTGCTTAGAAGGCCAACACATTACAGCCATTTCTCTAAAAAGTTGTAGGCAGGAACCTGAAGTCCAGGGTGGAGCCTTCTTACAAATGCTAAAACGCTGTTGGGATGCTTCAAGGCTCCCAAGCCACCCTTAAAGGTGTGGCTGTCCTGCAAGTTTTCTAATCACCCACTCCCTACTCCAAACTGTTCATGCTTGTTTAAACAGCAGCTGCAAACAATACTTGGTAAGGCAGCCCCAGACCAGGAAACAACAACACTCTTTCACTTCAGAATTAAGTGTTTATTATTTTGAACCCTCTTTTAGCAGTGCTAGAAAATTAGTGACACGAGAACGTTTATGCTTATTTGAATGGTTACATTTTATTTTAAAAACCACGACTGTTGAGTGGGAGCGTGCACCCCATTCTCTTCTTTTTTTTTTTAGTTTATTGGTTCATTCACTTAATCATCACGGATTCATCAGAGGCAAGGTAATATTATTAAAAGCTTTGATGTCAGACAAATGCACATTTGTACCAATTATTATGACCTTGGGCAAGTCGTTTCATCTTTTTTTTTTTTTTTTTTTTTTTTGACAGAGTCTCACTCTGTCGGCCAGCTGGAGAGTGGTGGCACCATCATAGCTCACTGCAGCCTCAAACTCTTGGGCTCAAGCAATCCTCTTGTCTCAGCCTCCCAAATAGCTAGGACTATAGGCACATACCACCACCACACCAGCTACATTTAAAAAATTATTTTGTAGAGATGGGGTCTTGCTATGTTGCCTAGGCTGGTCTCAAACTCCTGGAATCAAGTGATCCTCCTGCCTTGGCCTCCCAAAGTGCTAGGATTACAGGCATGAGCCATTGCATTTTACCTTTTTGAATCTCAATTTTGAAGCAGTAAGATGGAAATAGTAATGCCTATTTCATACAACTGCTGCAAAGATTAAAATAAAGTAACATAGGCACTGCCCCTAGCTCATTGAGATGATTCCATAATTGTCAGATTTTTTCATGAATGTCAGATGCCCAACTCTCCTTTCATAATGTACATTTTTCTCCTCCTATTTACCATTCCTTTTCAAGCACAGGAAAGTCAAACAGGTTGACCCCTAAGTCACTGCCAAGCACCCTTATTTACCTGGCTGCTGTCATTGAAATACCTTGTGCTTGGGAAGGAATCAACAGCTGCTGAGGGGTAACTGTGCAAATAGAAGCCTATCCCTCATGCCCACCATTCAATTGCTACTTTTCCTTGCTCTACTGCCTTTGTTTTCACCAAATCAACCAAATGCCTAGGTTCCTTCCTCCCAGTTCTTTGGTTCCTGATGAAATAGAACTTTGCTTTATGTACTCACAGCCTTGGGTTCATCAGTTTTCCTCCCAAATCTCTGCAACCCAGAATAGCTCACAGAATCGCACAGGCCTGCCCTTGTATATTTTCAGGACATATGCTTCATTTCAGCTGTCCCGGCTTTCTAAGTGTCTTCATTCCTTTTGTGGCTCTCAGATTTCCCAAAATCTCACGCATTCTCATTACTCCACACCTCACCATGCAACTTCCCATCCTGAGATAATCTGCTCTCAAAGAGTCACATGCACATGGCTTCATCTCTCAATCATCGTCTCACAGACCATCATTGGCACAGACTATAATCTATTTAGTTACACTTTGATAACTGCAGCCCAGCCAAAGTGGGGCACTCAAGCTAGATGCCCTTGGGGAGAGACTTTTAAAACTAAGCGTTCCTACATCTGATAGAGTAGTTCTTGTAACTTTTCTTTCAAAGGGTTGTAACCCACTATTTGTTTATTAATTTTTTCCTTCAAACAGACCTTAAAACACTATGATATTATTTTCTTATCTAAAATATGTGCTTTGTAGTTTATCAAAAAATAACAATTGTTACCCAAAAGACATGTCAAAAGACATATATGAATATGCTAGAAGGGGGCGGGGGAGATTCCTGAACTGTGAATGGCAGACCTCAGCTTGGGCACAGTGTCACCCTACACTAGTTACTAATCTCTCCTGACCTCAGTTTCTCTATTTGACAAACTGAGGTTGTAATATTTACTCTTCATATCCTTCATGATAGTTGTAAGGATCATAAGACATTATGTGAACTTATGTTTTTTTCCAAACTCATGACATGATAAATGTAATTGCTATTATTAATTTGGTCATTACTAAATATGAACATTAAGTTCAACAATTACTATCCCAGAATAAATTCATTTCTTGTTTTTCTTCTCATACATATTTTTAAAAGGTTTTTAATTGATTCTAAGAGCCATAGTTTCCACATTTTAGCATTTTGGATATTGGGATAAATTATATATTCTATGGAGTGTCAGAATTTATTGATGATGTTTATTTCTTTCTTAGTGACACAAAAAATGTTGGGACAATTGCATTAGTATCTTAGATTCAGTAAAATGTGCAGTGGCACGATCTCAGCTCACTGCAACCTCCGCCTCCCAGGTTCAAGCGATTCTCCTGCCTCAGCCTCCTGAATAGCTGGGATTACAGGCACCCACCATCACGCCTGGCTAATTTTTTGTATTTTTAGTAGAGACGGGGTTTTATATGTTGGCCAGGCTGGACTTGAACTCCTTGCCTCATGATCTGCCCGTCTCGGCCTCCCAAAGTGCTGGAATTACAGGCATGAGCCACTGCGTCCGGCCGTGTGTTCCTCTTTCAACTGAGTTTAGGAAAACCTAAAGTGGGGGGAAATGTCAGCACCAAAAGATACTCCACTTCCAGCAGAGAGACAAATACCTTTTTGTGCCCATGGGCCAACTTAGGAGAACCGTTTTCTTACCATGAAAGAAATTTTTATAAGTTTGCAAATTATTTTATATATAGTCCATTTGCACTTATATCCTTATACTAGAATATATAGTGGATAGAAATATGGCAGCCACTGCTTTTAATCCACTGCTTTTAATAATAAATGCCGCTGCTTTTAATCCCCAAGATTTTTATCATTGACCATATACTTTAAAAGTAGCCGCTGGGCACGGTGGCTCACGCCTGTAATCCCAGCACTTTGGGAGGCCGAGGCGGGCGGATCACGAGGTCAGGAGATTGAGACCATCCTGGCTAACATGGTGAAACCCCGTCTCTACTAAAAATACAAAATATTAGCCGGGCGTGGTGGCGGGCGCCTGTAGTCCCAGCTGCTGGGGAGGCTGAGGAAGGAGAATGGCGTGAACCTGGGAGGCGGAGCTTGCAGTGAGCCGAGATCACGCCACTGCACTCTCCAGCCTGGGTGACAGAGCAAGACTCCGTCTCAAAAAAAAAAAAAAAAAAAAAAGGAGCCATGGAGAAAGTCAGGTGTGGTGGCAGGTGCCTGTAGTCCCGGCAATTCAGGAGGCTGGGATGAGAGGATCACTTGAGCCCAGGAGTTTGAGGAGCAGCCTGGGAAACAGAGTGAGACCTCATCTCTACAAAAATTAAAAAGAATCAATTGGAAGTGGAGAGAGACTATTTTTGCTCCTAACTTGCCAAAGAAAATTGAAAGTAGGCATCAGAGTCTTGGAAAGCCAAAGTCATTCACCATCAGGGGGTGTCTGTGTGCTCAGTAATATGGCTGAGTACAGTGTATAGTGCAGAACTCCCATCAAACAGAACTTTATTAATCACTTCCTGTGTGCTTGTGGACATTACCTCATTTCGTCCACACATAATTCTATGGGACAGGAAACTGAGGCACAGATAAGTTAATTAACTCACCCAAGGACGTACCTGGTAATTTACGCAACAAAAATTCAAACCTGGAATTCAAGCCTGGGCAGTTTAATTGCACAGCCCACCCTCTAACCCTTTGGCAATATGGCTTCCCCCGATTTCAGTAAGCTTATAGAGTAGTTGGAGAGATGAAACAAAGACAAAGAGCGATGTCCATAAAACACCATTTCGTGATGATTTGAGTACTCAGTATAATCATGTGGACTGAGGGTTAGGATACTTTCTCTGTGAGCCATATTGCCTCCATCGCTACCATAAAGCTCTGCCCTTGTAGCTCAAAGTCAGCCATAGATAGATAACACAGAATGAATGGGCATGCTGTGTACCAATAAAACTTTATTTACAAAAATCGATGATGAAACAGATTTAGTCTGCAAGCTATATTCTGCTGACCCCTTATATAGATGGTACATGCTATAAATTTCATAAAGGAAAAGATTAATTTAAGCTGAAGCAGTTGGAGGGAGTTTTGGGAGAGCAGATTCAACTTTAAGGAGGACTCAAGATAGCTTGAGATGAGCTATGTGACCTGACCCCCTTTGCTTCTCTTCATGTCACGTCTCTCTTGCTCAATGCTCTCTGACCAGGCTGGCATTTTCATTCCTAGGGCTGGGATTACTCCAATCTTCTTTTTACTCTAGATACTTTGCACTGGCTGATCCTTCTGCCTGGAAGCTCTTCCCCTAGATCCTTCCAAGGCTGGCTCTTCTGGTCATCAAATCTCTCAGATGTTACTTCTTCAGGGGGGCTTCACTGAAGGACAAATTAAAGCAGCCCCCCTCCAGCTACCCTAGCACATCACCTTATCTTATTCCTCATAGCATTTGTGCTTCCTGAAATTATCTTGTTCATTTATCAGGTGCTTGTCTATTATCTGTCTCTTCTAGCTCTCCTTCTAGAATATAAATTACATGGAATGAGACCAACATTTGTATTATTCACTGGTGTGTATTCCCAGCACCCAAACCATGGCTGGCAAATAAACAACAAAAAAATACCTGCAGAAATAAAGAAATAAGGGAGGGAGGCAGGAAGAGAGACAGAAAATATGAGCATGCCCCATTCGGTGGTGTTTTATTTTCTCCTGTTCTGTGACTGAATAGACTATAACCTTCATTAGAATGGCCCATCCTTCAGTGCCCGTGACATCATTTCAATTCAGAAAGCATTCTCATCCTGGCTGGGCACAGTGGCTCACCCCTGTAATCCCAGCACTTTGGGAGGCCGAGGCAGGCAGATCATGAGGTCAGGAGTTTGAGACCAGCCTGGCCAACATGGCAAAACCCCGATCCTACTAAAAATACACAAAAATTAGCCAGGCATGGTGGCGGGCATCTGTAGTCCCATCTACTAGGGAGGCAGGAAAATCTCTTGAACCCAGGAGGCAGGGGTTGCAGTGAGCTAAGATCGTGCCACTGCACTCCAGTCTTGGTGACAGAGCGAGACGCCACCTCAAAAAAAAAAGGTATTGAAATAATTCTTTCAATATGTTCAAGAGCAGCCTGGCCAACATGGCAAAATCCTCTCTCTACTAGCAATACAAAAAGTAGCTGGGCGTGGTGGCACAGGCCTATAATTCTAGCTACTCAAGAAGCTGAGGCAAGAGAATGGCTTGAACCTGGGAGGTGGAGGTTGCAGTGAGCTAAGATCACGCCACTGCACTCCAGCGCAAGCAACAGAGCAAGACCCTGTCAAAAAAAAACAACAACAAAAAAACCATCCCTACATCCCTATCCTGTAATTAGAGGATGTTAGCATTTGATTATGGCCATTTCTTAGTCAAGGGCAGGTCTTCCAGTTTTCTGAATGATAACATGTTGTTTCAGTTATAGACGGGCTACCACTGAAATAGACAATGCACACTAATCCTCATTTTGTTTCATCAAAAATTAAGATCTCTGTTGGAGTGCTAATGCTTAAACATAATAATTAAAAAGCAATTAATCCTTTTTTCTCATCCATAACTACTATAAAATCTAACCTGTATTAGTTTGCTTTTATTATTATTTGTTTATGTTTGTTGAGTCCAACCCCCTCCTAAGCTGGTGCACACAAGCAGGGCATCCCACCAGCCTGAAATCAATGAGGACCTGCACTCTTTGTCTCTGCTCCAGCTTTCCTTCTACCAAGACTTCCAGCTCCTGAAACTGCCACCACAGTAATAACGCAGGCTTTTCTGAGACAGCTGCAAAATTATCTTTTTCTTTGGATTTTCCTAAATCTTTTCTCTCTGTGCAGCTGAAATGGAAAGACACAGCAACCTCTGCCCAGCTCACAATAGCAGCTGCAGCCATGTAATTCTCCCTTTCTTTCCAATCAAAAGGCAGTAACATTTCACTCTTTGGGCCTTGTATGCTTACCACTTTATATGCTTTCTTCTAAAACTATCTACCTAAGCAATGCCTCCCTTTTGCTTTAGGGTTTAAGAAACAAATAAAAACTGACTCGATTATATCGATGTTAATGGCCCTTACAGTTCAGCAATTGTGTTTTTCTTCTCCAAGGTCTCGATTTTCTGTCTTTACACTTTCCCTAGAACTGATTACTGTATTATTTTATGTGTAATCTTGTTGTATGCTACCTTTAGGTATATAAATAATGTATTACTATTCAAATTCCACTCCAATGGAAGTCACTTCCACATAACTTCTTAGCTGCTATCATTTGAAAAGTAAGATTAATTGAAAGACACACAGGTTAAATACTTCTCAGCTGGTTCCCTAAACAACAGTTACAGACTGTTTCTAGTATGAGCCCAAATTTCTACCATAAACTAACTTTGAAAAAAATATCTGAACAAAATTTGCCATGTTTTGTTGCATAAGCCATATGAGCTAATCAGTTTGTCATTAGTGTCTGACATACTCCAGAGAGCAATGCTTATGAACTTCACATCAGGATTGAGAAATAGCAAGTGTGGGGTGCATCATCTATGACCCTCAGCTGTACCAAGTTAATTTTTAAACTGTAATTGCTAAACCTATAATGAGGCTCTGAAGATGATCATGTCTATGCAGTGAGTCACCTGCCAATGCAAGGAAAACAAGACTGTTCTCAGCATTTATAATTTCCTGAGAAATCTTTGTTGCTGTGGTGATTTTGATGCTTTTACCTACAAAAGTAAAAACATTACATTGTTACTAGCATAATTAATAAATGACAAGTGTATCAAATGTGATGAGCACAAAGGTATCCGGGACTATAATTGCTCAGTTCTGCAGGTGCCACAAAGCACAAAGACAAGGAGCAGGTGCCACAAAGCCTAGAAAGACAAGGAGCATTAAACAGTGGTCAACATATGGCCCTAGGAACTGCCTCATTGAAACTCAGCCCCTTCTTAGCTGTAACTCTGAGTGAGTTACATAACTTTAGTGTCCTCATTTGTAAAATGGGAATAATAATAATACCACCCCTCCGCTGTGTGGATCAAATGAGCTGACATTTGAATAGCACTTAGAACAGTGCCTGCACGCAGGAGCACAATATAAGAATTTATTAAATAAAATGAACATGCTGCAGGGTGATGCTTCATCTTGGTTAGTACTTTTCAGAATTAGAACCTACAAACCACTGTTTTCAAGACCATGAATAGTAGCATCTCTTCAATCTGAAGTTCTTAGATCTAAACTTTCAAGTTATACAGGTGAATTAACAATTAAAAAGGAAAGAATTATGCTCTTTTAGTAGAACATCTATTCTCACTTCCTTAGAACCTATAATATTTAGAAATCTGTGTCTGATATGTGTGTGTGCTATTGTAGACAATTTTCTTAACACTTTAGGTTTCAAAGTGATATAAATCATAAAATTTTGATTAATATAATTTTGATCTTAGGAGTTAAACACCTCGAACCCTAGTGCTGCCGTTTTAGCTGTGTGTCCTTTGGCAAGTTACTCACCTTCTCTGAGCTCCTGCTTCTCACCTGAGAAAAACAGAAAAATATGCACAGGTTGTTGTACTGATGAAATGAGATCTTATAGGCAAATTTTTTTTAGCACAGTTAAATGTTAATAATGAAGTACCATGTTATTTTAATGGATAAGCAGTAAATAGTTAACATCAAAATATTAAAAGCCTTTTTATTTTGTCATTGCAAACCTGGCCAATTCCAGGGAGCCTTTCCTGGATCCTCCTTTCCCATCACCATTACTGCTAACTCTCGTTTCTCTTCTCGTCTCTGTTATAAATACGTTGAGGGCAAGAACCAGCCTTCCCCTTTTTTGGTCTCTTTTACTTAAGCCTTGTGCAGTGCTCTGTCCACTGTAGTATGTTTGCTATGTTACTTCTTAATGAATAAAAAGAGTGGCTATTATGCATTTTTTTTCACTTCATGAAAAATGAAGAAGGAATGAGATCTAGGTTGAGTTCATGTTGAAGTGGAAAATCTAAGAGGAACTGAAGAGAAAGTCATGAAGATGGCTTCTAAAACGTAGTGCAGTGCTCTGCTGAACTCAGAAAAAATGACTGTGGGAAGAAAAAAGAAGAGCAGTGCACTGACAATATGATTTTGTTGTGGTATCCACAGTTAGGGACTTAGAGTAGGATCCAGCAAAGCAAAAGGAAAGGAACAATTCAGACAAGTAGTAGCTACACCAGGTAAGTCAAGCAATCAGAAGGCCAAAAGGGGAGAAACTTGCAAAGAGGTGTTATTTGTATGTATGTGTGTACAGGTGTGCAGAAGCCAACAAAAAATAAAAGCAAGAAAATGCCATTATCTTCCACTAGGAGATCATTGGAAACCTTTAGAGAGTGCTTTAAGCAGATCTAAGGAAGCTGAATCCAAATTAAGAAAGATTCAGAAAGAATAAGTGACTGGGGAGTAAATGCAGCTGGTAGAGACCACTGGTTTAGGAAGAAGACAGACTGGATATGAGATGGTAAAGTCGAAAGGTTCAAGGAAGGCATAGATCAATCAGTAAACATTCCCGAATCTTAAATGGCAATTGAAAACAAATCACTGAAAAGCTCAAATAAAATTGCTCTCCTTTCAAATGGCATTCTTATGCCTGACTCAACTATTATCAGCATGAGAAAACTGAGATGTACAAATGATTCAAAGCCAATGGTTTTAATTTTTCCTACTACATGAGTCATGTTAAAGACTGAGAGATGTGGATTTGTACATATTCAAAATATTTATGAGCCTATTACAATAAAATATTGTTATTGAAAGGTTAATGTCTAAAGTTTCAGATAATTATATTACCGATATCCAGCACCATACCAAAAAAAGAAAATACTTGGTCTTATTTATACATTTTTAAATAACTAAGACGATAATTGGAATGTTTATAACACAAAGAAATGACAAATGCTTGAGGTGATGGATACCCCATTTACCCTGATGTGATTATTACACATCGTATGCTTGTATCAAAATAGCTCATGTACTCTATAAATATATACACTTACTACGTACTCATAAAGATTAGAAATGTTAGCCTGTAATCCCAGCACTTTGGGAGGCCGAGGCGGGCAGATCACGAGGTCAGGAGATTAAGACCATCCTGGCTAACACGGTGAAACCCCGTCTCTACTGAAAATACAAATAATTAGCCAGGCGTGGTGGCAGGTGCCTGTAGTCCCAGCTACTCAGGAGGCTGAGGCAGGAGAACGGCATGAACCCGGGAAGCAGAGCTTGCTGTGAGCCAAGATTGCACCACTGCACTCCAGCCTGGGCGACAAAGCAAGACCCCATCTCAAAAAAAAAAAAAAAAAAAAAAGAAATGTTAAATCTAAAAAAAAAGAAAAAGAAAAGAAAAAGGTAGGATTTTATAAAAAGTGATTTATCTGTTTTCTATCTGAATAGGTTCCACAAGATGAATGGACAGGGTACACCCCTCGAGGTAAAGATGATGAAATTCCATGCCGAAGAATGCGGAGTGGCAGTTATATCAAGGCCATGGGGGATGAAGACAGTGGAGACTCAGACACGAGTCCCAAGCCTTCTCCAAAAGTTGCTGCGCGGAGAGAAAGCTATCTCAAGGCTACTCAGCCATCCCTTACAGAACTCACCACACTCAAGTGAGTAGTCCTAACCCTGCACTTGCGATAGTCCAGGTGCTTGTATTATCACCGAGGCTCAGATGGTGTGTCTCCTAGAGTAAGTGGGGCAGAAACATCCTACAGGTGGAGCAGTGCAATACATTAATTGTGACTTTAGATCTGACGTCTGTACCCCAGTGCCTTTGTAGAGAGAGGCAACAGATGTGTTCTGCATTGATCATAAGCTGAACCCCTCATCTCTAAGAAGCAGAAGCAATCCCATCTTTTCAGAAGCCATTCTGGATTTAAAAGAATCCAGAATGGCTTCTGAAAAGAATTAAAATTTCTGGTCAATGAGAATATACATGTATCCCAATTCTTGAACGTTTGCTCAGGCACGAAGTACACACAAGAACTTTTTCTTAAGACTCTTGAATTTTTCAGATAATTGAGTAACATAATAGAAGAGATTGTCTTGGAGAAGCTTATAGAGTGTGGCCGTGCTTTAAAATTGGATATGTGAAGGTTCTTGACATACATTTTTAAATTTGGGCACTCGATATGTATTACAATTGAAGGCCTTAAAAAGGTTTGGTTTTGCAAATATAAATATAGTCATACATCATTTAAGGGTGGAGTTACCTTCTGAGAAATGCATCATTAAGCGATTTCACTGTGCACACATCATAGAGTACACTTACAAAAACTTAGATGGTCTAGCCTATTACACACTCAGGCTATATGGAGTGGCCTATTGCTCCTAAGTTGCAAACCTATGCAGCAAATTACTGTACTGAATGCTGTGGGCGACTCTCACACAATGGTAAGTATTTGTTTATGTAAATATATCCAAACATAGAAAAATACAGTAAAAACACAGTATTATAATCTTATGGGACAACCATATTATATGCATCATTAACTGAAATGTTGTTGTGCAGCATATGACTGTAGTCCTTAACTGTATTTGTGCTGTTTGTAAACAAAGAATAGCGCTACGCAGGAAACCACTGAGATTGATTATTTTAAGCAAGACCTGATTTAATTCTAAATGCTGTTTATAGAGAGTAAATTCTTTAGAGTCTTGGAATGTAGAAATAGATAGAATTCCATTTGGACCTGAAAAATATATTACGGATAATTCGTATTTTTAAGTGCCTTTGATTCCATATTTTGATGAAATGAACATTACTATTCATGCATTTATATTATGTTACTAAATAAAATATTAAAAGGCAAAATAAAACAAAAAATCAAAGCAGTCGAGTTAAGGAAAACAAACCCAATTGTTAATCAAGAGCACTGAAAAACAGCTGACTATTGTGCGATGGGAATTTATTTAAATAGCAGAGTATGTTGTATTTTAAAGATCCGGACAGAGACAGCCTCCCATGAATTATTTTTCAAGGGTTCATGTGGAACAATTCTGGATCATTTTAATCAAAAATTAATACCAATGCATCAGTAAATTAAGCCAAGAAAAAAACCTCTTCCTTCTTTCTTTGGCTTCCAGTTGCCCTTCCTCTTTGCCTTTATTACTACATGTGTTACTTTTCAAGAATCATCAGAACAAACTACCACAAACTTGGTGGCTTGATTAGATCTACAAAGACTCTATTTCCAAATAAGGTCACATTCACCGATAGTAGGAGTTAGGACTTCAATATATCTATTTGGAGAACAGAATTGGACCCAAAACATTGCCACACAAGGTAAAAAAAAAAAAAAAAAAATTCGTGGAAATAAAAAACAGAAACAAGTCTTCATTGCACTTTGGCGCACCTAGGAGAAGCTCAGAAAATTAAATTGAAAGAACTGGATTTGTAAGAAAGGCAGTGGACCAAGGTGACATGAAATGACGGAGGCCAAGGACCCTTCTGAAAAAAAATATTCTTCTATGGACCTTAAAATATCTCTCCACTAGACACAATGTTAGGTAGTCATGGCCATAGGGTTAACATCTTCCAGAAGATGCAAGAAAAGGATTGCAATGGGCAAGAAAGTCACTTAAACCGGCAACCTCCAGAGTCCTTTCCACCTCCTGAGTATCCCGTTAGGTTGTCATCAAGATGCATTGGTCACATTCGCTGAGTGACACTTTGGGTCTTGGGTGATAAGATAGAGGAATTGCTCTTGTCCACAGCAATACCCAGGTAAGAGGAGAACAGAAAGATGCAGAGCCATGAGGAAGATGAGAAGAGTGCTCTGAGGAGACTGAGGACAGGTCTAGAGGGTAGGGGCTGAAATCAATGTCACAATCGTGCCCTGGGCTACTCTCATATCTTCAGGATGTGGAGGATCACTCTGAAGTCATTGAAACTCTTTCTTTCTCATTTGCCTTCTTCACAATATGACCCTCCTCTAACGTCCTGGACCGTATTTTTGTGACCACCATATATTTCTTTTACTGCTCAGAAGTTTTCAGAGCAGAAAGAGGCAAACATGAAGATGACAGCTAGGCTGATGGTAGAGGGTCAGCTCCTTCAGACGATGAAGTTGTTGAACTGGGTATGAGTTAGTGACTGCTATTTCATCCCTCCCCACTTACAGAAATTCAAAGTGGTGATAAATGGACAGGAGAACACCTACTAAATTGAAAACATTTTACTTAGGATGGAGTTTCCCCAAATCATTTCTGTTGTCCCCTGTTCTTTGGCAGGAAAGAGAACTTTTTTTCCTACGTTTATGTAAGACAGATAGTGTGCCAACATCCTAACAAGGTTTGAAGGAAGCACATCTCATATATTACTGTGAAAACTCAATCATTATGATTATGATCCACAAAAGGATCACAAGAGAACCTTAGACAACCATCCAAACATATCTTCCTTCCCTGTGCTACCATCACATCCCCTAGAATCATTTCTCATAGTTCCACTTACCTCCACTCATTTCACACTCACCTATTTTATGAGTTCCGTTTGTCATTACAGTCTACACATTAAACCTCCATCATCTTCAACTGCATACAATTGTTAGTGACCTCTAGTTTAACCAGATTGGCCTGGCACGGTGGCTTACACCTGTAATCCCAGCACTTTGGGAGGCCAAGGTGGGCAGATTGCTTGGGCCCAGGAGTTCGAGACCAGCCTGGGCAACATGGCAAAACCTTGTCTCTACAAAAACTACAAAAATTAGCTGGGTGTGGCGGCATGCACCTGTACTCCCAGCTACTCGGGAGGCTGAGGTGGGAGGATCATTTGAACCCAGGAAGTTGAGGCTGCAGTGAGCCATGATTGAGCCACTGCACCCCAGCCTGGGCAACAGAGAGAGACCCTGTCTCAAAATTAATTAATTAATTAATTAATAGTTTAACCAGATTGAAAGAGATACAAAAGAAAAAAAGGAAAATACACTATAGAGGCAAAAATTCAGACATGACATGACTCATAATCAATTCTGTCTTTCATTCCTTGATGATGTTTTGACTGCAGATCATTATTTTTCTAGAAGTTTGAAGGATTCAGTCCCTTATGAGAAAAAAGATCCCTATATCCTGGAATTCTAGTTCCTCAAAAAAGAAAACTATATTTATGTTCCTACTTCTTTGACATTTAAGTCGATTTTTTTTCCCTCCTTCCTCCTCAGTAATTCACAGCTTTAGGGATGAATCATAGCCCTGAACCAAGATAACTAAAATTAGGCAAGTGAGATTGGGGCAACATTTTGTTTAAGGTTTTCAACTCCCATCTTCTCTCAGAAATGTTGAAGAGAAGGCACTCCTACACTTTCTTACATTGTTTTTCTCTTTTCTTTTCTATTTTCCGAAGGCATCTTGAGGGTTTATTTATGTGGGTGGTTTTTCATCAGCTGCTTAGTGTTAGTTATTGGGTCCTCAGACATATAAGGCCTAAGGTCAGTTAAACATTCTGGTGTTAGGAGTAGTTTTGAGACAACGAAGTCCATCTTTGGGCCAGCAAAACCCCTCCTGTAGCTACTCTTGGAAAACTATTATTTCGGTCACTCTCTTCTCTTATCCCACAGCTATTAACAAATCGCTCCACCTCATCACTAGCTTTTCCTTCTTCCTTACTTATTAGCTAACAATAAATTTGAAATGGCATATCACCCAAGAATATTAGCACTTTCAAAAAAATTCTGAATGTTTAATAGTAAATTTCCAGGCAAGTAGAGGAGACATTTAGGGGCCAGAGTTCCCTCAAAGCATGTTGTTGCAGCCTGGCACTGATGAAGAACTTAAGTTTCTTATTTGGAGTGCCATTTATTCTAGAACTGAGACTACTGCCTGCTACCATGATTAGTTAAAACCAAGTCCAAATCCCATCTGGGACTTTTATTTGATACACTGCAGAAAGAACTTTTTAAAAATTATATTAAGTGGGGTGTCATTTAAAAGATTCTGAAGTTAAATTCAAATATCTATTAATCCTACATGAATAATAGTTTAAAGTGTCTTAATACTTCATCTCTTTATCCAAGCACTAAGAAAAATTCTCCCCCTGGAAGAAATAGTCAGTCTATAATATTACAGATTTTGAAACTCCTCTGAAATTGGGGAGAAGGATTCCAGGCTGTTGCAAGAGAGCCAGTCAGAGCTCCTAGCAATTTTGATAAAGTGTCTAACAAAAGGCTTCAGGAAGATTTATTTTCAGTTCTAAATGCCTTGAAGGCAAATCATTTTTCATTTTCAGGATGGTTAATCCTCTTAATCTTCATTTTTCCCCCTGGCCCTGAACCTTTGTTTGTTTGTTTGTTTTAGATAAATTGGAAAAATTTAAATTTAAATTTGGAAAAATACTAAGTAGCTGTGTGCCTTTTGGCAAATTGATTAATATCTCTGAACCTCCTCGTAAATGAGAGTCTCAGTCTCTTAGCATGGATGGCACCACTTAGGCGGCTCTCCCTACAACTCCTCCCACCCCAAACCTGTGGCAGACAGCATTAGCCAATCCCAGCATTGATGGATTCCATCACCCTACCCATTGAGAACAGACTGAGCCCCTGAACCAGTCTCAATGCAGTGCTCCAGCCACCATGATTCATCGATCCGAGATGCCCACAGGTGCTATCCTTAGTCTACAGGAAATGTCTCCCAGGAACCTTTCAGCACTGACGTGTATAATTGTAAGAACAAGGCACAGTAGAGTAGTGGTTCACAGTTTAAAGACAAAAGGAAGTAGTATTGGTAAAGAAAATAATTTGAGAAGAGGTAGATGGAGTGTTCTTCTTCAACTTTAATTCTGGATATTTTAAATGCATCGATTTCTACGTGAGGAACCCAAAACCATAGCCTCTTGCTGGAGTCTCTTTTGTTGTTGTTGTTGTTTATCTTGTATACGTTTTTTGCTCCCCTTTTCTCCTCCTGGACATGCTGTGTCCTTGACTGTTCCTCACATCATACGCTCCCCTCCTACCTACCTACTGCTCCTCGTTTTCCTTTTCTTGTTAGAGAAAGAGGGGGATGGGATGAAGATTGGAGCATCGCTATTTTTTCCCCAAAGATATGAACTGTATTGGGAACATAGCAATTTGTATCATCCCATCTCTGTTCTAAGTAGTATGAAATGTCTCTGTTTTGCCTAAAAGCTTTTTTGTTCCTCTCCTACCTGTTCCTCCGTATCATTGTAACGTATAATAGCAAATGCTCCTCACAAAGTAGGGAGAACAAGAAAATACAACCTGCCACACGAAATTGTGAATTTACGTCCTCAGTGATCAGTGATATAAACCCAGGGTAGTGTCCCATTCTTCCCTGACTATAATACTTTCTTCTATTATCCTCTATACTTCTAACTCCCCACTCCCACTTTCCAATATAATAAGAAACGCGACCTGACTATAATACTTTCTTCTATTATCCTCTATACTTCTAACTCCCCACTCCCACTTTCCAATATAATAAGAAACGCGACACGTTTAAAACAGGGAAAGTCATTCTTGCTCACAGAAAAATTATCACTTGCTCATCTACAAATTATCTAAATACCTTTCAAATGTTTGTTAGAAATCAGCTTTATTTAAAAAAGAAAAAACAGCTAATACAAGCAATCGCCTATTACATTGAGTCCCAGATCACCACTCCTAGTTTTTGAAAAAAATGTTCCTTCATTGGGATATGAATGCCCTCCTCCAAATGATGTGGGCATGTGTGAGTATTGTAGTCTGTACCAAATCCTGGTTTCTTGCTATATAATTACTCTTTAGAAAAGCCTGTGTTGAAAGGAAGCCTGCGTGGACTGAAAAGTCTCTACAATGATCATGACTATAGAGAGGAGAGAACTCCTTGTGTGTCTTTAAAGGAGGCAAAAGAATAAAAGAAAGTCCCGATACTTTTCTAGAGAGAAGGAATGAGACATTTTTAAAAGTTAAGAGTCAGGGATTGGGGGAGGGAGAGAGCATCAGGATAAATAGCTAATGCATGCTGGGCTTAATACCTAGGTGATAGGTTGATAGGTGCAGCAAACCACCATGCACACGTTTACCTATGTAACAAACCTGCACATCCTGCACACGTATCCCAAAACTTAAAATAATTTTTTTTTTTAAGTAGGAGGGATATTTACATTTTAACAAGGTTCTAAGTGGCTGACTGAGTGCTACGGCCTTTACATACGTGTTTTCTTTTGATCATCAGAACTCTATGCATGCAATTTTTCCCATTTTACAAATGACAAATTTCCATCTCAGAGAGATTAAATAACTTTTTTAAGGTTACCTATCAATCAAATGTCAGAGCTAAGATTTGAGCCCAGGTGTTGAAACCAGAAAAGATAAAAAGCTGGACGGAAAGTTGAACTTACTAAGACTGCAGTGATGAGCTATTTAAAAGATGTTTAATAATGGAGGGGAAAGGAAGATCAACTGGGTGTGGACAACTGAGAAGTGGTACCCAGGAAAAACAGACATTCAAAACAGATTGTGAGAGTGAAGCATGGATTTGAAGGGGCGTCAGAAGCCTGCAGTGAAGTGAGTTCTGAGTCGCAAGTGTAAACATCAGACATGCAGCTGAAACAGGAAGGATCTTGAGAACATCTTGACTCAGGCTTAGCCTCAGGTGCAGGAAAGAAGGACCAATGACCAAAGGATCAGAGCTGCAGAAGGCGCTGGCTGACAGAGGACACAGGAAGAAGGGACGGACTCTTAGGAGCCTGGGTTCAGCTCTGTGGAGACTAATACAATAATGAATCCTGGGCCTTCTCTGTTCTGTGGCTTACCATGTGTAACCTGAACCTTCTTCAAAGGATGGCAGACCAGGTTTGCACCCTTGACAGCTGGCTTCAAGGGGCTGTGTAAACAAAGCCCTAAGACAGCGGAGGGAGGGGAGCAGGGAAGGCCCTGGCTAAGGTTTCTGGAAACAAAGACTCCTCACTTCCTTTAGGTAGTGCTGATCAGAGATGCTGCCCACTGTCCTTCCAGGACGGCTTCTCTTTGCAGAGAGCCTCAAAATTCCTTCGTCTTTTCTGTCTGCCACCTGCCATTTATTCAATTTAATATCTATGTTCCCGTTAAAGTGCAGACAACGAGGTAAAGAGAACACCCTAATTACAATCACAAATTATATTCATGCAATCACTCACTCACTCATTTATTCATGCAACAAACATTTGGTACCTTTAATAATTTAAGTACTGTGTCCATCATTTATACCTTGGTTTCAATATTCACTAAATGCTTTACTAAAATCTGGTTTTCCAGAGTCAAGTGGAAGAGAAAAATACACACAGACACATACACACACACGAGTCTAAGAATGGCAAAAGCAGGCACTACAAAGAAGAAAGGAACTTAAAATTCAGAGGCTGGTGGTGTTAAAGGTGATAGTTTTGGTCAGAATTATTTTCTGATGAGAAAAATCTGCATTGCCTGGCATAAGAAAGGATTGTGGTTTTTTGTTTCTTTTTGTTTTTGTTTTGTTTTGTTTACAGGTTACTATTTTGTCAGCATAGTTCGTTATTAGCTTTACTTTTGCTGTATCATTTATTATTAAAGAAATTCTTCTTATGCATGCAGATGGAAGACATTTTGCAGGAATGAGAAAAGCTTCTTTAAAAGGAAGCCTAGGTGGACATATTAGGAGCTGCCTCTAATCCTTTTTAGAAGCAAGCTGAGTGTAAGTCCTAAATAAATGTATCTTTACAGAAGATGCATTTGAAATAGCAAAATCGTCAACATTCCTATCTATAAACCAGGAGGAAATGAGATCAAAATTGCAGCCCAAGGAATTCAGGTTAGCTGCAAGGAGGAACTTCTAAGTGCAAAGTTATTAATTATCAAATCAATTAATTTGGAAATTGTTAGAGAAAACTTCCAAGGCCTCTTTTGAAACAAGCTGAGTTATATTCCTCTGAGACCTTGGATAATTCTGCCTGAGCAAGACAGACAAAATATCTATATAAGATCTTTCCAGCCTAAAGAGTCTAAGACTTTAGCATAAGATCTGCACCATCGTCTGATCATGTGCATTGATCCTGTATTTTCAAGCTCAGCATTCAGGAAGAAGAGATTTCAAAGCACCCACATAACACAGTACTCCCTAAATATATCACTTCTCTTCCTGACACTTCCCTTTCTATCAGTGGAATGACCATTTTTTAAATACAGTCTTGAAACTTTGCAACTCACCTCTTACCTCTTCCAGCTTTACTATTTTTCACTTGAGTGATTGCAATGGACCAATTTGTCTTGACGCCCCCAGCCTCTCTCTGCTCCAACTCCTTCTCTAAGACTTTCTACCAGGTTGCTAAAAAATTATCTCTGAATCCCATGTTGTCTAGGCACAAAGTTCCAAATGTAACATTCAAAAGTGTCACAGTAAGACTCCATTCTCCTTTGAGATCTTCTTTCCTGCTATTCCCTTACAAGCACAGAACACTTGTATGGGAAGTAACATCACGCCACTTCAACAAGCCACTGGTTGTTCAAGGGTAATTATGCAGATTCGAGAAGGTGCAGTGTATGTGGCGCACTTAGCACAGTCCCTGGCACACGGTAGTTGCTCCACATATGTTAGCTATCGCCATCATTATTATCAGTTTTGGCCACCTACTATGTGCTAAGCATTGGGATATATTATAGTAGTCAGGATTCCCAGTACAACAGAACTTGCGATCTAATCGGGAGAAGATGAGAAGAAAGTCTCCATTCTTTTAAATCTTCTTCTCAAATTTAACCTCTGGCTGTCAGCCATTATTTCTTCCTCCTAAGAATTCCCGAAGCACTGTGTTAACATTTCTCAAGGTATTATAGCTTTCTTAAGCACTGGTCTATTTTCTCTGTCCCTCGTGTAGGAAGAGATTCAATGCTATCTGAAAGAATGTTTTTGAAGCACTTGGCACAGAGTCGTCATCCCAGAGGGGATGTTGAACAAATGCTAAGGCATCATTACACAATCCCTCTATGCCTAAAGTGCCCTGAACAGTACCCTCCATGAGTAACTTTAATGCGCAGTGGTTGAGTTGAGCTGCCATCTAACATCTGCCCAGCATCCTTTCACTGCGTCTGTGTTCTCTTCAATTCTTCCCCCTCCCTCTGCTTCTGAATCTGTGGTTCTCTGAAAAGCTCCCTGTTCCTTCTCAACCCTACTTTGCGTTGCCAGCCCACCTGGAGGCTGGGAGCTCAGTCTGGCAGGTACACATTAGCATGTTAAAAATATCCACGCAGCCATCCCTAGTATTGTTATCCACTTTGAATATTAGCATATTTCCTTCAGTTCATCTGGGGAATCCCAGTTCCTTCTAATTCTATGAGGGGGCAGGGAGCACCAGCATTAACTAGTCCTTTTGAAGTTGGGAAGGGTGTTCTTCAATGATCACATTAACTACTGCAACATTCTTTAAAAATTATCTGTGGCTGGGCTTGGTGGCCCACGCCTGTAATCCCAGCACTTTGGGAGGCCAGGGCAGGCAGATCACTTGAGGCCAGGAGTTCAAGACCAGCCTGACCAATATGGCAAAACCCCATTTCTACTAAAAATACAAAAATTAGCTGGGTGTGGTGGTGTGCGCCTGTGATCCCAGCTACTCAGGAGGCTGAGTCACTTGAACTCGGGAGGCAGAGGTTGCAGTGAACCAAGATCTTGCCACTGTACCCTAGCCTGGCCGACAGAGCCAGACTGTCTCAAAAAAAATAATATATATATATATATATATATATATAAACCTACATAAACCAATGAAGAGAAAATATCATCTATCCTGATAGCTAGTAATGTTTTAATTTTCTTCCTATTGTTTAACATAAATAAGTATAAATAACAGTCATCAAATGTTTTTAGTACATATGATAAGATCCTCCCAACGGTGTCAGAAGGAATTTCGAGTTGACTTTTAACCAACACTGTACTGATACACCAAGCCTTTCTCATGGTTGTGAGCCTCACGAGGCAGAGCCTGGGTCTTCAGCTCCAGCCCTCTACTTTCTCTCCAACTTCTTTCCTCCCACTGACTCATGAAACTCTGAGGACTTTTCCCTGAACAGTCTGGAGACTGTTTCCACCATCTGTACATTGTTCTTGACTTACAGCTCAGAACCTTCTTTTAGTTCTTTGGACCACACCTCTTTCCCAGAAAAGGCAGAGCTGAGAGCTCTCGGAACAGATCCAAATTACCAACTGCATATAAAATTGCCACCACCTCGGTAGCATCATTCCTGTGCCAGATTCCAAAAGAGATGGACACTGCTGTGGGTACAAGTGCCTGAGAAGACTGGCCTCCTCCTGGGGTTTGTGCCTTCAGAGCCTGGGTTTGAAAAGCCAAGCTGGGAGCACTTTCCATTGTCGTCGCCTTCTCCACTCAGTGAAGAAAGATTGTGTTGGAGTTTTAGAGTGAGAGAAGCTGGAGACGAAGCTAGCTGGCTGTGCTCATCTAGCCTGAGGCTGCATTTCTTCATTGAAAGGAGCCACTCCACAATGCTAGGGGGGGTCCAGTCGTCCAATGAGAGCCAATGGTGGACATCTCTTCCCAACTCCATATTCAGTTTTGTCATCCTGGGAGCCTGATATTGGCCATGATGGAAATATTTACACCATGGAAATCGACACACTCTACAAGGCAGAGCTTCTTCCTCCCAAAAAGTCAGTTTCTAAACATTTACCACTTTACCAATGGCATTATTTTTAGGTAGACTTTCTTCAGAGAGAGAATGAATAAAAAATCTTAGAAGCAAAACTAAAAGGAACCTCAAAGATGATTCCAACCCTTTTATATTGCAAATGAGGATATGGAGGCCCCAAGTAAAGAGGTGCCTCGCTTAAGCTCCTCAGCAAGGTTTAGGACCCAAGTCATCTCACTCTCAACCAAGACTTCTTTCCAGAGGAATCAAAGTTTTCAAGCTGCTAAATGCCCTGAGGGAGACAAGAGAGCTATAAAGCTCTGTCTCCACTGCACATATACGATTCAGTGCCGCCAAGAGCAATGAAAACAATTTTGTATCATTATTTGTAAGTTTTGAAATTACATTATGTATGTTACCGCTAACTAAAAGTGCTATATTTGTTCAAAAAAAAGAAAAATTAATAGGAATTGAAAATAGGAAGGGATGACTTCATGAAAGAGAAAGGATTCGATTTGGAATCTGAATAATCACTGAGAGGCAACAGACTACGGAGGAGGAATTTTGTCTGAGTATAAAGAAATTAAGCTGACTGATGTATTAGAAGAGTATTTTAAAATGGGAAGCCATCTTTGGATAGAAAGTGAGGACTTTTCTAAGTAAGATCCTTAAATATCCAGAGAATTCATTTTGTTTTAATAAAGTGAGCAATAGGAAACCACTGATAGCCGAGCCAGATAATGAAGTGATATAAGTGTTGTTTTAGAAAGATGGCCTACGTGGCGGGGTCGGTGGCTCATGCCTGTAATCCCAACGCTTTGGGAGGCCGAGGCGGGTGGATCACAAAGTCAGGAGTTCAAGACCAGCCTGGCCAATATGGTGAAACCCCATCTCTACTAAAAATACAAAAATTAGCCAGGCATGGTGGCACACACCTGTAGTCCCAGCTACTTGGGAGGCTGAGGCAGAATAATCACTTGAACCTGGGAGGCAGAGGTTACAGTGAGCCAAGATCACACCACTGCACTCCAGCCTGGGTGACAGAGCAAGACTCCATCACAAACAAACAAACAAACAAACAAACAAAACACAGATGGCCTGCGTGGCGTGGAGTCAAAAAGCCAATTACAGGAGAGATTTTTTTTCTTATTTAGATGAAAGTATATTCTATATTATTTACATGAGTATATATGTATGGAAGGATATCTTCTAACATCTCAGCAGTCATTCTTCTCGTGAAGAGGCTTTCTGGGTGGTTTTTGCTGCATTTCTTGTGCTTTTCTCTTACTTTTTTCTTTTGGCTTCTTTATTTGTTTTTCTTGTTGGAATATATCTAATTTTAACCCCCAAAAAATCACCTTGAAGAATAGTAATGACTAACACTTAGAAGCACTTCCTCTGTGCCAGACACAATTCACATAATAACTAATAGTACCTATAAGACAAGAATTATTATTAACTAAGTTATACAAGGAGGAAACTGGGGCACATAAATTTAATTGACTTTCCAAGGTCACAGAGCTAGAAGTGTCACAGTCGGGATTTGAATTCAGAGCCCATGTTATCAACCACTATACTAGCCTGCCTCTAGATGAGATAGAGAGAGACAAATTGGAGACAGTTTGAAATCAAGTAAGAGACAAGAGAAAGTTGTACTGCTGCAGGGAAAGAATGGTAGAAGCAGAGATTAAGATGGTACCGGAAAGGGCTGATATACGAAGTTACACAGATAAATAAGGACACCAAAAATCAAAAGCCAACCAAGGACAGGTGGTATAGTTTGGGTGTTTGTCCCCTCCAAATCCCATGTTGAAATGTAATCCCCAGTGTTGGAGGTGGGGCCTGGTGGAAGGTGTTTGGGTCTTGGGGGAGGATCCCTAATGAATGGCTTGGTGCCGTCCTCATCAACACGACTGGGTTCTTACTTTGAGTTCACGCAAGATCTGGTTGTTCAAGAGTGTGGCACCTCCCCACCCTCTTGCTCCCTTGCTCTCACCGTGTGACATGCTGACACCCTGTCACCTTCAGCCATGATTGTAAGCTTCCTGAAGACTCACCAGAAGCAGCTACCAGCACCGTGCTTCCTATAAACCCTGCAGAATCATGAGCTGATTAAAACCCTTTTCTTTATAAATTACCCAGCTTCAAGTATTTCTTTCTAGTGACCCAAAAACAGCCTAATACAACAGGTCAGATCTCCTTGTTGCTGCTGCTATTATTTTGTCTTGCTTGCCGTAGTGATACGCCATTCTCCAATATACACCATACCCACATGTCTCTTTTTTATTTAGAAATAATGGGAAGATTTCCTTTTTTATTATTACAAAATATAATACTCAAAAAAATTTTAACACCACCACGAAATATTTTAATAATGTGTTAAAGTCCCCCTCCCCTCTTCATTCCCTTTTTAGCCCTCCATAGAGGTAAGAATTCTGTTTCTTATGAATCTTTTCAGAAATGTTCTAAGCATATATTATATATACCCATGTCTAAACTTTCTTTATACATACTGTTCTACAATTTGCTCTTTTCACTTGAAATTAGGTCTTAAACATTGTTTTATATAAATGCTTGTGGGTTAACCACACTCTTTTTAACAATGGCAAAGTATTCCATTATATTCCTGTACTATAATTTATACAACCACTTCCCTGGTTGAATGGGTAATATTCTTTATGCAAAGGAATGGAAGACAAAAAGGCCTAGTTATAACAAAAAGAGATATTCATAACATATCAGCATGGTCATGGGAGTACAGGCCTTGGACAAGAGTGCAGGAATTAGCTAAAAGTGTAAAAGTAACTTCAATAAACATGAAGGCTTGGCATCTCAAAGCACTTAATCACTTAAAGAAAATGAAAATGAAGCAAAAAGCAAGATATAAAGTAAAATATGTTCCCACCCACCAAAATAGGAAGTATAATCATAAAACCTGCTGTTCCAATTCCCTGCTGGGAAGACTGGGTTCTGAGACTATGCCACTCAGGGTTGAGTATAAGCAGTCTACCATGGGAAGAACAATCTAGGGGCCATTTTAAAATTAGGTGGATTTTTTTTTTAACTTACAGCAGTGGTAATATTTGATCAACAGTTAGAATTTTCCAGCTTCTCTTCCTTTTTGAATATTTTGAGATGGACTTCACTATTCAGATAACAGGTTAAGATCCTCATTGTCATTTCTCTTTCCTTGGCTGTCTTAAAGAAAACAATCATCTCAGGTAGAGGAGTATTAGCGGGAGGGAGGAATGATCCTTGGGGAAAAATTTATAGGTGTTTTGTTTTGTTTTGAATTAGGTAAATCCATTAACTGCCTGCACTCCGCAGCCCTCACTCCCCACACTTTCCCTGAGTTTATTTAAGTGGTTGCCCATAGCAACCACCTACACTTTAAGTAGCTGAGCTGAGTATTGCAGGGAGACAGCTTGGCAAGCCTCTGTCTAGCTTCCATGATCATTCACTGTGCCCTGGAGGTAACAATGTAAAATTCAAATGATAATTTTAAAATATTAACAATGGTTTTGTGTTTCCTGTATTTAAAAAAAAAAAAAGGCACTACGTTTTTTAAGTGACATGGTACAACAGGGTCTGCTGGTCACCCTCAATACCACTGGAAATGGAATAATTTCAGGAATGAGAGGAACGCTGTGAAGAAACCCCCGCAGAAGGAACAGCACGCCTTAGCCACCCTCCTCTTCTTCCCTCTCCCTTTCTGGCAGCACCCATGCCTGTAGGGTCCCAGTCCTGCTGACTTAGAGGCAGCCTGAAATAATAAGAGAAGGCAGAACTGTGTACAAATCTGGACTTTACAAATTTGC
Source organism: Pan troglodytes (assembly GCF_028858775.2). Classification (NCBI taxonomy): domain Eukaryota; kingdom Metazoa; phylum Chordata; class Mammalia; order Primates; family Hominidae; genus Pan; species Pan troglodytes. The sequence goes on from NC_072415.2 coordinate 27,087,917, forward strand.
AGCCTTATGTGAGTGACTTCTCTGGTTGTGGCTTTTTGTTTTTCATTTTTAAAATGGGTCTATTGCCGGACGCAGTGGCTCACGCCTGTAATCTCTTTAGGAAGCCAAGGCTGGTGGATCACGAGGTCAGGAGTTCAAGACCAGCCTGGCCAAGTTGGTGAAAACCCCCCCGTCTGTACTAAAAATACAAAAATTAGCCAGGTGTGGTAGCAGGTGCCTGTAATCCCAACTACTGGGGAGGCTGAGGCAGGAGAATCGCTTGAACCTGGGAGGTGGAGTTTGCAGTGAGCCGAGATTGCACCACTGCACTCCAGCCTGGGCAACAAAGCAAGACTCCATCTCAAAAGAGAAAGAAAGAAAGAAAAAAGTCTATTGAGGCCATTAAGTGAGATCAGAATGTTAAAATTTTTAAATTAAAAATGGTTCTAATTATCTATTATTAAATAAATATTGTGAGAATTAACTGAGCAACTTATGTTAAGCACCTCACCTGGAATGCCCTATACAGTAAGCATATACTTAGCATCTCCTGTGTGCAAGCTACAAATGTTACTCAAAAATACATAAGTAAATAAATAAACAACCTTAGAGGGAATAGACAACGATAAAACCATAGAAACAGATACGCTCAGAGACCAGGGTACTCAACCACCCTCCATGTGCCAAGTCCCATGAGGCTCTTCCTCAGGGAACTGGAATCCTACTTTCCTCTCCAAGTCAATCCCCCAGGGTCGGCCCTGGACTGTGTTTTTTTCCTACATTGTAGCTGCCTGTAGCCTTTGATCCCTGTAGGTCCATCTCTGTCCCTGTCCCTGTCCCTAAAAGGAAGGTACTTCCTTCCCTCATTGACCCCAAAGGGCTCACTGGCTGACCATGAAGCAACCTGCTCCACCAAGCTGCCCCCAGCTTTGTCCTCTGACTATGGATCTGTGTGGCTGCTTTTGTGTCTCTGTCCTTTATTCGTCTCTCACTGACTCCTCTCCTCTGTTGGAAGCGTCTCACTGGCAAGTTGAATGATTAACCTCGGGTTTGGTTACGCTAAGTGTTTTACCTATTCTAAACTAATGTGTTTGCCTGTGTTTACAGGAATTCAATGACTGGGGATATTAGTCCATTTTCATGCTGCTAATAAAGACACACCCAAGACTGGGTAATTTATAAAGAAAAAGAGGTTTAATGGACTAACAGTTCCATGTGGCTGGGGAGGCCTCATAATCATGGCAGAAGGCAAGAGCGGCAATGAGAGCCAGGCGATAGGGGTTTCCCCTTATAAAACCATCAGATCTCTTGAGACTTATTCACAATGACAAGAACAGTATGGGGGAACCTGCCCTCATGATTCAATTATCTTCTACCAGGTCTCTCCCTCAACACGTGGAAATTATGGGAGCTACTATTCAAGATGAGATTTGGGTGGGGACACAGCAAAACCATATCACTGGGGAAGCAGGGCTTACAGTATCCCAGATTGTTTTTCCTAGTACATTATGATACACTGAGTCCTTGTCTCATTTGATCAATTTGGGCAAAACACACTCTTCCAACACTATGTGTAGTGACCCACCTGACCCCTCCCTCCCGCTTTAAAACTGTTCAGAAGCTTCTGTTTTCATGCTCACCAGCCTTTAACAGTACAAAGCTTTCTTTCTTCTGTTATTATTCATATTTTTCATCCTTTGACCTACATCTGGTAGTATTCTCAGACTGCTATAACAAAATACCATAGACTGGGTGACTTAACAAAAGTTTATTTTCTAGAGGCTGGAAGTTTGAGATGAGGGTGCCGATATGGTCAGGTTCTGCTAAGGTCCCTTTTCCTGGCTAGCATGTAGGGCCACCTCCTCACTGTCTTGACATGGCAGACAGAGAGAGAGCTCTTGAGTGTTCTTTTTTTTTTTTTTTTTTTTTCTCCTGAGACGGAGTCTTGCTGTGTTGCCAGGCTGGAGTGCAGTGGCGCGATCCCGGCTCACTGCAACCTCTGCCTCCCAGGTTAAAGCAATTCCCCTGCCTCCTGAGTAGCTGGGATGACAGGTGTGCACCACCACGCCCAGCTAATTTTTTGTGTTTTAGTAGAGTCAGGGTTTCACCATGTTAGCCAGGATGGTCTCGATCTCCTGACCTCGTGATCCACCTGCCTCAGCCTCCCAATGTGCTGGGATTACAGGCAGGAGCCACCGTGCCTGGCCTCCAGTGTCTCTTCTTATAAGGACACTATTCCCATCATGAAGTTCTCACCCTTGTGATCACATCTAAACCTAATTGCCTCCCAAAGGCCCCATCTCCAGATACCATCACACTGGGCATTAGGGCCTCAACATATGAATCAGGAGGAAAACAATTCAGTCCATAGCATCTGATACTATTTTCTATCTTTGAGTATAATAGCTCATGGAAGGGTCGTGATGCACCTCAGCCATGAAGAAGAAACTATGAGTAAATGCATTTTAAGTGATTAAAATATGAATTCTGAGCATTATTTTTACCAGCAATGTGCCTGCTGCTGGAATTTGCTTTGATAGCATGGTGAGGATCCGACAGTTTCCATCTCGTGCTGTCTTCAGCTCTTAGCTCAGTGGCTAAGCGGCTGTTACTGACAGGTCTAGAGCATATTCATGGCTCGAGCTCACCTTACGTGTCTGCTTCCTCCCAGGAGCTCTTTGATGGGCTGTCACTCAGCACATGTTCCCTCTCTTTAGGGCCTCTTAAGAGAACACACTACCTGAATCCTACCAATGGAGTGTTACAATTATTAGAAACATTTTTCATACACAGTACTCATGAAATCATTAAGTTTTCATGTAGTTTTTACAATTGTAAAAGTTTGTCATTTGTGTCTTATTTGATTATTAAACAGCCCGTTTGTATACAGGAGAATCTGTTGCATTAATGACAGGTCATGGGCAGAACCAAAGTGTAGCCCAGGACTTCTCACTCCACAACCAGAATGTTTTCCATAGTATTAAATGCCAGTGAGAAATGAGAAGAGAAGAGTTTTTCCCTCCAAATCTTCACTATGGAAGATTTCCCAGGACAATCTTGAGTCTACAGTTCTGAGTGCTTTGCCTGTCTTAATCACAAATTAATTTCTCTCTCTCTATGTCTGCATTAGAACCCAGAACAGAGATACAGAAGGGCGATATCAGTAATCAATGCCGGTGATAATGTTTGCTTGGGGCTGCTGGGGAAACCTGGCTGCTAATTGGCAATAACTCAGTGGGCGATGTTGGTCCTTAACTCCTTAATCGTATTAGCCCTTTGACCATCAGATAGCATCCCTTTAAGACTGGCCCAATCCTGCGGCTGTGCTCATTCCACCTGCTCATTCCTCCCAGCACTTCCAGATGTCCAACGAGATCATACAATACATGGATAACAAATTTTTTTGTGGGTTTTGGTTGGTATATATGAGGAGAACCTTTGTGTTTTATTTGGATAATTTGTATTCAACAAGCCCTGGAACCCTAAGAAAATAGGTGATGTGCCTATCTATCTATCTCCCGGTCTAGCTACCTGTGAGGCTGAGGTGGGAGGATCGCATGAGCCCAGGAGTTGGGAGTCCAGCCTGGACAACATAGTGAGACCCTCATCTCTAAAAATAAACAAACAAATAAATAATACAAGTAAATTTAAAAATAGAAAACAGGCCAGGCACGGTGACTCATGCCTGTAATCCCAGCACTTTGGGAGGCCAAGGTGGGCAGATCACGAGGTCAAGAGCTCGAGACCATCCTGGCCAACATGGTGAAACCCCGTCTCTACTAAAAATACAAAAATTAGCTGGGCGTGGTGGTGGGCACCTGTAGTCCCAGCTACTCAGGAGGCTGAGGCAGGAGAATCGCTTGAACCCAGGGGGCGGAGGTTGCAGTGAGCCAAGATCATGCCACTGCACTCCAGCCTGGCAACAGAGAGAGACCCCGTCTCAAAAAAAAAAAAAAAGAAAAGAAAAAAGAAAACAGATGAGGACAAGAGAGAAAATATATTTAAGTGTTTAGCTTAGTTTCCAATAAGAAAATCTCTGTGTCTGTTTCAAGGAATTTGGGGGTTTCTTCCTGGCTTTTCATGACATCCATCTCCCCTGTCACTTAGGACACTCAGTGGGTGTCTGTGATCCTCTGGATCCTGGCTAGAATGAGTTATATATGTCCACGGAGTCTTACACTCATGCCAATTTGGAAGTAAGTGAGTAACTCACAAGGGAAATTGGCTTCAGTTACGTTCTCCCTGACCAATAAATAAGTATTCATTGGATCGTTTGCATCTCCAAGATATTCCATATTCTTCAGGATGCTGACTCCATCACACAGGAATGAATGCCTAAGGCTTCGCAGTGGGAGATAAGTGGGAGAGAAGCTGCTTTGCAGAAGTCAGGCGTGGTGCGAGAGGAAACCAGTGACGCACTTTTTCTCCTCCATATGTTATCAGATTAGCCAGATCCTATGTGCTGAGAATTGGCAGAGCTTCCTCCGCTGCTGAATAGATTGGGCAGTAACTCACAGCCACACAGCCACCTTGATAATTAGGTGACATTTCTGCCAACTTTCTGCAATCTGCCCTCTAGGGGGGCAGTGGGCCAAGTCACACCTTTGTGGCTACGTATGGTCCCACATGAATGACTCAATCCCATTGTTTTATGTCAGCCTTTCCTGTCCCACACAAAAGCCCCAAGTGTGAGAAGCTCTCTTTACACATAGAGGAACCTTCCACCTTCAGCCCCATGGTCAGTGCTGACTGACAGCATCCTGGGTGGGTTCTCCACAGGACCCTTTCCAGGTGCCATTCCCCATTGCTATAGTCAAGTTCAACAAGGTAGTAAGAGCAAGATTTTTGACACGGAGAGTTTTGAAGTCAGAAAAAAATGAATCCATGCCTATAATTGAGATGGGCTTTGAACATGTATCACAATAATGCACACTGTCAGCTGCACTGAGTCTTCTGTATATGTTCTGTCCTAGCTAACAAGTTTCCTGCCTCGTCACTGACCTCCAAGCTGTCACCTTCCATGCTGCCACAGTTAGAGAAGGGTTAAAGGAAGTTGTGCAGCCAAACAGGAGAGTCTGAGGGCAGGTGGAACTAAGAGACAACTGGGACCTAGCCAGCCAGGCCCTTCTTGACAAAGGAGAAGGGAGGAGACGTGCAGAGTTAGGAATGAAGCATTTAAGTATATGTGGTGTCCTCGTTCATTCATGGGTTCATTTGTTCAGCTGGTACTTAACCTTGCTGTGTACCAGGCACTGTGCTGGACACTGGGGATACCACAGTGAACAAAACAGGCAGTAGCCCCTGCCCTTACAGAGCTTGCATCCTAGTAGGGAAGACAAAAACCAGCAAGACAGATAAGTGACATAAAGAGCAAGGAAGACTAGGATAACGGCTAAGAAGGAAAAAGTTAAGCAGGAGGAGGTGCTGTTCAGAGAAAGTGATTACGAAAGGCCACACTCACAAGGGGATAGTGTCAGGGGGTCGCAGAGTGGGGCATGCAGCTGTGCAAGGGGAAAGTGAGTCAGACAGAAAGCAGCAAGTCCTGGAGGTGTGCCTGGTGTGCAGGAGGCCATGCAGGAGAGCAGGGGTGGCCACAGCAGAGAGCGCAAAGAGAGAGCTAGGCTCAAGGAGGCAGGAGGGAAGGGAGCCAGACAGCATGGACCACGGGGAGCACTTCGAGTTGTACTCTAAGTGACATGGGACTCTAACAGCCTTGGGTGGAGGACCAGCACTTTAAGGGAATAAATCTGGCTGCTCTATCAGGAAGAAATTGGAAGGGGGAAGAATGGAAGTCAATACTTTGGGTTGTACTCTGAGTGACACGGGGACTCTGACAGCCTTGGGTGGAGGAGCAGCACTTCAAAGGAATAAATCTGGCTGCTCTATCGAGAAGAAATTGGAGGGAGGCAAGGATGGAAGTCAGGGAAAGCCACACAGCCCTCCAGGACAGTGAGAGTGAGAACAGGGTGGGGCAGTGGACAGGTATGTGCCCATCCTGAGGGCAGGGCTGGCAGGGTGCATTCACGGATCAGACATGGGCTGTGGAAGAAAACAGAGCTGGCCATTGGATCACATGAATGACTCTGGAGAGGCCATATGGAACCATGGTGTGCTGAAACAGTCCTTCTCAGAGAGAGAGGGCAAGCAATTCATCTGCTAATTCCTCCTGGTCTCCTGCCTTTCATTGGTCGAGTCGTATTCCATGGGATATTAGCAGCGCCGCACTTGTGAGCTGTGATACTTACTGAGGGCCTTGAGACTCCTAGTGAAAAAGCCTCCACAGGCCCAGCGGCTCAATGGGGTTGGGCAAACCCGTCCCTGAGGGAGGTCGAGACACCAGCAGTGCCGCAGGTGGAGAAAGAAGCACAGTGGCCAGGCTTCACAGATGGCAGCAGCATGAGCCATCCTGAGGCTGCTCTGTCCAGGAAGCAGGGCCAGAGTCCAAGGCTGAGGGGTCAGGCAGGACCAACAGGATCTGGAAGGTACATGCACAAGCCCCAGTACATTATTCCAGCAGTTCAGCCAACACAGGCTCAATCTGGGCTGACACAGGTGCCCAAAGAAGCTGGTCTGTATGGTGAGGTGTGGCCGCAGATGGTGGTGCCACACATTGTCAGGTTAGTGGGACCATCCCATTCCTTCTGGTCTGCAGTGGAGGCCAAGACAGCAAATGGAATTGCAGAGCTCAAGGTCCAAACTCCATGCAGAAGGGGTTGAGAGAAGGGAAGTGAGAGGTCAAAGTCTCCATCAAAGAGATCAGTATGACGCCAAGGCAGATGTCCCATCATAATATCTTTTTTTTTTGAGATGGAGTCTCGCTGGAGTGCAGTGGTATGATCTTGGCTCACTGCTGCAATCTCTACCTCCTGGGTTCAAGCAGTTCTCCTGCCCCAGCCTCCCAAGTAGGTGGGATTACAGGCCATGCGCCACCATGCCTGGCTAATTTTTGTGTTTTTAGTAGAGACAGGGTTTCACCATGTTGGCCAGGCTGGTCTTGAACTCCAGACCTCAAGTGATCCATCTACCTCAGCCTCCCAAAGTGATGGGATTACAGGTGTGAGCCATCGCGCCCAGCCCCATCATAATATCTTAAGTACCCACAGCTGGAGTTAGGGAAGAGGGCTGCTGCCCTGCAGGCCCGTGAGTACACAGGGCCAGCTGGTTACAGGGCTGGGGCATGGGGCTTCTGCAGTGCGATGATACCAGGTTAGATGTGGCCTGGGGTAGGGCTCTAGCCAGCCAGCTATAGTGGGGTGGGGGGTGGTCCTCAGTGTGGACGTGGGAGCAGACAGGGATTAACACATTACTTTGCTGTTAACAAATGATAAATTGCCCATTTGCCTTTTTTTAATTTTATTTTTTAAATGCAGAATCTCGCTCTGTTGCTTAGGCTGGAGTGCAGAGGCACAATCATAGCTCACTGCAGCCTCAACCTCCTGAGCTCAGGCAATCCTCCTGCCTCAGCCTCCCGAGTAGGTGAGACCACAGGCGTGTACCACCACACCCAGCTTCATTTGCTTATTTCAATTGTGCTTCATTTCAGTAGATTACATTCAGTATTACTGAAATTGTTATACTCTCTAGGAAAATACATTTTAATTCACATAAAATACATCACTGTGTATAATGCCATGTATTGCATAATGATTATCATTGACTCCTAAGTAAATATTGTGTTTTTGTCTGAATAAGATTTCTATCAATCCATCTCTTTCCCTGTCTTACACACACACACACACACGTGCGCGCACACACACACACGCACATGTGCACATCACCTTCCTTCAATAAATGGCATCATACAGTGCAGACTAAGCTTTGACAGCTCTGGACTCAAGCCAACTTTTGGATCCATTGTTCTTATAAGCCACTTTGAGCTTTCTGACACCATTGTAGTAACAACTGTATATGAAATTACAAGAGAAAAAATGCTGGTTTTCACAGCCTTCCCATCTGCGCTGATTTCTAGTGAGTACTGCTACGCTATATTAAGCCAATTTTGATTAGTAATTATCATCATGCCTTGCAAAGTTCCTAGAAGATAAGGTGCTTGTCAAGTGTATTATTACAATGCCTGTGCCTACTTTTCTGAGGGATATCATTTTTCATATCCTGAGGAGCTGCCACATATTCCCCCACCGTTCCCCAGAAACATCATCATAGTTGACAGGTCTTTATTGCCGCAGCCCAAAAGCCATGTCCATGGTGTACCATCTAGGTGAACCTGCACTAATTGATTCTGTCATTTCTGAGAGGCAGAAACCACATCTGCGGGAGCCTGGTTGGTTCTTTTGTTTTAATGAAGCGAAAGTAGCCTCCATGTTTGTCTGTGCCTGTCTGCAAAGTGACAGTGATTTATCTCATGCTGAAAGCAAGTTCAGGGGCCTCCTAGAGAAGCACATAAATCTACCAACCCCCTTGTGACAGGTGCTGAAGCCCTGCCAAACCCCTCACAAAGACTCCTGCAAAGGAAACCTTCCCCACTGCCTGCCGCCACAAATGCACTATCCACTTCCCTACAAGCCATGAGTCCTTTCCTTTTCCCCAACTTCTTTCGTGGATATATCCAATTTAAAAGGAAATGCAGGCAAATACTCTTCCTTGAGTTAAATCTGATGTCTGTTTCCTGCTTTCCTCTAATCAACTAGATAATGAAAATCATGACCTAATCCAACTTATTCATTTTAAAGATTAAAGAAACAAAGACTGGCCAGGCACAATGCCTGATGCTTGTAATCCTAGCACTTGGGAGGCCAAGGCAGGAGGATCACTTGAGCCTGGGATTTTGAGACGAGCCTGGGCAACATAACGAGACCCCATCTCTACACAAAATTTTAAAAATTAGCTGGTCATGGTGATGCACACCTGTGGACCCAGCTACTCAGGAGGCTAAGGCAGGAGGATTGCTTGAGCCCAGGAGTTCGAGGCTACAGTGAGCTATCATCATGCCACTGTACTCCAACCTGGGTGACACAGTAAGATCCTGTCTCAAAAAAAAAAAGAAAAAAAAAGTAAAAGAAGCAAAGACTTAGGAAGATTTTGAAACTGTCCAAACAAAGAAGAGCCAAGTTCCACCATTCACTGGGCATCTGCTTGTCTACCAACTGAACAAAGAGAAAGAAGGTCATTCTAAAATTTTTTTTGGAGACTGAGAATTTTACAATTTTCCACTGATTCTAACATACCATCTGGGGGCTAATAGGCATCTCCTCAAACTAAAAGTCAGTTACTGCACCTAGTTGATATTTGAAAGCCATGAAGAACTTACCAACATTTGCCCACAGTTAGGCTAAAAGAATTTTCTTTGACTCTGAAATAATCTATGTATCAGAGCTACTGCTTATGATATTTCCTAAAACATAGCTTCTGACCATTAAAAATATCATTGCTAGTTACCTTAGCATGGTGCCTAAATTCAGATATTTCCTTTTTATTGTTGTTTCATATCTGTTACCTCCTTGATATTTCTCATTAACTCTTGGGTCCTCATCACTCTTAACCTCACTCATGTCCTCCCAAATGCCACAGCCGAGGGATATTTCTGCAAGCTCATCTTTTTTGACATTTCCTTAATATTTTACACTGTTGACCACTATCTTCTAGGAACTTTTCCTGTTGACTTAAGTGATGCCCCTCTCTCTTTGCTCTCTTCCTAAAAATCAGACATTTTCTCAGTGTCTTTTGGGGGTCCCCTTCCTTCATTGTCCCTTTAAATATTGATACACCCTATGGTCCTGCCTTGATCACTGCCTCTTCTTATCCAATATAGTCTCTTTAGACAATCTCATCCACCCTTGCAGATTCATCTATTATCTGCTTGACTTTAACCCCCAAACTTACCTCTTCGGCCCCGGCCTTCCGTCTGAGCTCTACATCTCTGAGAAGTTTCCAGCTTTTTCTGGATGGCTCCCTGGCACCTCTGTGTTGAAACTTATCACAAGGGGACTTTTCATGCTCAGATTCTTACTTGTTCTTTCCTCTCTGTTTGTTGCCATTCTTCCCACAGCCTCTATTGCAGTAGGTTATTAAAGTCTGTTAATTATATCTTCTAAACATTTCTCTAGTAAATTATCCGAAAGGCCCTCATTACGAGACATATTGCACTGTGTCAGAACTGTTTGTCTACATGTGTCTCTCCCCTGCTAGACTCACAGCGAGGGCTCAATCAAGGACTAGCACCATAATATCCATCTGTTTCTTCTGTGATATACTAGCACTGTAGGTGCTGGCACAGAGTATGTGCTAAATTAATTGTGCAAATGAATCGATAAATGTATAAATGATCTGTCACATTAGAAGAATGTTTGAAAATGAAACAATTAGCTGTAATATCACCACAGAACAGGAATAGTTTTGTTGTGGCTGTTGTTTGTTTTCAGCATGTGTTTTCACTGTTTTGTTCATAGCACACATATTTTTAGGTGGCTGTAACAATAATGGACATGTAGTTTTGTGTTCTACCCTTTTTTCACTTAAACATTGATTCATAACTATTTCTCTGTGTATTTACAGGTGCTTTGTAGCTCTCCTTTATAATGGCTACATTATATGGCAAAAGTAGCTCTAGAATGATAGTGATAGGATTGCCAAGCCCGACCCTGTAAGGATTACATCTGATTCACAAAGCTGAGTGCCAGAGGAGCCTGCCAACGTGTAATGACCTTGAAAAGCTACTTAACCCAAAGAGCAAATTTTCCCATTTGCCAAATGAACCTAATCATAGTTGTTTGTAATCCTCAGAAAAAAAGGTGTTGTAGAAGTAGAAATTATTTTTAGTATCTCACAGGTTTGAAATGTTTGTGGGATAGAAACAACTCACTCTCCATGGTCTCTTCCTTTGAAGGCAGGGCAGGTTAGTGAAAATTGACCTTTCCCAAGCAGTGAGGATTGAAAGGATTAAGCAGGGGGGAATGAGGCAAAAACATCTAGCTTATTCTGTTGTTTTGGAGTCATCTATCTTCATCTTTTAAAAGTTTCCTCCCTATCTTTCTGCCATATTATCATCTTTTCCCGATACGATCAAATTTTAGCACTGGAAGGAAACTGAGGAATTATAACTAGTCCAACTCTCATGTTTCAGATGAAGAAAGACTTTGGAAAAAGCACAGATGCTTGTATACCCCTCTTCTTAGGGAAAAGAGGATGGAGAAGTGTGGATGCTTTTACAGGGGTAGTAAATTCTTCTTAGGGGAATCCAATGAGCTTGAAGAACATGCAGTGGCCTGAGACAAAGTCTATTGGACCCACAGAGCAGGCAATGGTTTGTAACAGAAGTCAGTCCAGGCGTGTTGACAGATTTAAGTCTTTCTTCCTGTAATATAAGTCCAGTTAATAAAGACTTGGGAAAGAACCAAAGGGAATTGTTTTTTTGACAAGTCCAGACTTTAGGCAGGTGAGGGCACTTCAGAGAACTTCATCCTGTGTTTTGCAAGAGACAGAGGATAAGAGCTTGGGGCGGGGGGTCAGAGAGACCTTGAGAGCCTTCTTCAGTTCGACATATCAAAGTGCCATATTTTGGGGTATCGGTTTCTGAGCACCAACAGAGTCAAAAGGAAGCCCACATTTTGCATAGTTTTCTGGTAATATTTTAGAAGGAATGAATACCGGTAAGAACGAGGTAAAACTGTCAAGAGGATCATGCAGCCTCCATTGTACTCATGGTAATACTACTTTCGTATGACTCATCTTAGTTAAATAATACAAACCACAGTGAAGTCACGAGGAAATTCATATTAATAGAAGTTCATTTTCCTCTAGTTTACCTTTTTTTTTTTTTTTTTTTTTTGAGATGGAGTTTCGCTTTGTCACCCAGGCCAGATTGCAGTGGTGCAATCTTGGCTCACTGCAACTTCCGCCTCCCAGATTCAAGCGATTCTCCTGCTTCAGCCTTCCAAGTAGCTGGGACTACAGGTGCCCACCACCACGCCTAGCTAAGTTTTGTATTTTAGTAGAGACGGGGTTTCACCATATCGGCCAGGCTGGTTTTGAACTCCTGATCTTGTGATCCACCCGCCTCGGCCTCCCAAAGTGCTGGGATTACAGGTGTAAGCCACCACGCCTGGCCCCTCTCATTTACTTTAATGTGACCATATATCTATGCCCAAAAAATCTAAAGCCATTTCATGATGTTCCTATTTTGATTATCATGAGCATTTTTCCTAAACTTGTTTTTAGAAACCTAAGTTCTCTTGTAATACTCATTACTTCTGCTTGTTGCACAAATAACCACTGCTAATTCTCCCATGATGGGTTACAAGATTCACCATTTGGTACTTATTCACTGCTTTCATCTAAGACAATGTAAAAATGCGAACAACACACTCCATGAAATCTCTATTAGGTTGTGGTTCCTCATTGAAGCACATTCATTTTCCACTGTTCTTTGACTTTGAGCTAGAAGCCAGAGTTCGTCATTAATACCAAGCTTCTGATAACTAGAGGAGACATCGTCCAAAAATTTATTGAGCTGAAATGTCTTGTTTTATACAACAGATGCACCACTTGAAAGCAATTTAAAAATAAACACTGCAGTCATTCACTCCTATTTTCCATTAACTTAGCTTATTTTTGAGGTACACTTAAAAGGCTTGGTCTTTGCTGTGAGGGCCCCATGTTCTCACTTGTGACTGCAGGTGATTGGTCAAATGCTGAGAGTTCCTTGTCAGAACCAAGGACTGCTTAAGTTGGAGAGTTCCATGCTGGCACGCAGCATAGCTAGTCCAAACCCAAGACCACACATACCACTGATAGCCTTTTCCATGGATGACATCTTCTCTGCATTAGAAAGATATTATTCACTAAGCCCACATGTGCCTCTGTAATTTTTACTGGTTATTCTCATTAAGTATTTTAACAGGTTTATTTCTATTTTCTGTAACTATTTTTGGTTTCCTAGTACTACATAGGGGCCTATCTAGTCATCATCATCGTCATCATAAAAACCAAATGGGAGCATTTGGTGCAAAATAATGCATTTGAATTATCTCAGCCTTTGACCTCTGTGGATGGGAGAATAATGCCCCCCAAAGATGTCTAAATCCCAATCCCTAGAACCTGTGAATTTGTTACCTTACATGACAAAAGGGACTTTGCAGATGTGATTAAGTTCAGGACCTTGAGATGAAGAGATTATCCCAGTGAGATCAATGTCATCTGAGGGATCTTATAAAAGGGAGGCAGGAGGGTCTGGGTCAGGGGAGGAGACAACAGCAGAAGCAGAGTTGGAGAGAGAAGGAAGCATTGGAGGATGCTGCACCACTGGCTTTGAAGATGTAAGAAAGGGCCACAGTCAAGAAATATAGACTGCCTCTAGGAGGGAAAAAAGGCTGAAGGAAGCCAGCACACTTTACCCCAAAATATGACTGAACTACAGAAGTAGCCTCAAAGTCCTCGAGGTCTCTCTGACCTGCTCCCCTGCTCCCTTTCAATCCTCTGTTTCTCCTAAGGCATAGGACGAAGCTTTTCTTCGGTATTCTCTTATCCACCTGGGAACCAGACTCCAAAGAGAACCACAGTTGCCTTTCACCTCCCATCCCTGTAAATCTCATTCGCTATCTCAGAAAAGAACACTGAGGATGCAAACCCACCTGGACAGACCTTTTCACAAGACAATACCTCCCGGGTTCATTCAAAATCCAAATTCCATTTACAAGTTAATTTCTGTCTTCTAGGCCCATTCATTCTCCCTAATGATCATTTACTGCCCCTCAAAAGAATGGTCTACATTCCCCCATGTCCCCCTCCCCTAGGCAGAAGGCTTTATAAGATCTGTACTCCACTGAGTTATTGAGTACTCATTCTCCTGCAATTCTCCCGTGCTATGCACATTAGAATAAATGTTGCATGCCTTTTTTTCTATTAATCTGCTTTTTGTCAGCCAGTTTTTCAGTGAACCTTCAGAGGGCGAAGGGGATGTTTTCCTTGGGCCCCTACAAAGCAAGGGAACAGGCTGTCCCCTCCAGCATCCGTAAGCAACTCAGCCCTGCTGAGACCTTGACTGCAGCCCTTAAGACCCATTCCAGCCTTCCAGCCTCCAGAACTGTAAGATAATAACTCTGTGGGTTTTCTAAGCCTCTAAGCTTGTGGTAATTTGTTACAGCAGCAACAGGAAACTAATACAGCCTGTTCTTCAAAACTACTTCCATCAGTGGGAGCACAATTGAAGTGAATGAATGCACAACTGCGCATAGATTATTTAAAAACATATGAGAAGGGAAGCAGTCATTATTTTTCAGTCTGTAAAGTAAGGTGGATTTTTTTTAAAGGGAGAAGTACCTGGGTTTTCATTTTACAAACCCAGAAAAGGCCTTGCAGCAGGAGCGTGGTTGTCTGATACAGGGAGCAGCAAGAAGGCCAGTGGCTGGCAGCAGGAGGACAAGGGACAAGGGATAGAAGACGAGGCCAGGGAGGCAGCCAGAGCCCTGTCACCTGCATGTTTACAGGTTTCGCTTGAATTTTAGAACCAATTCTAGAGATTATCTTTGTTCTCTCAATACAGTTTTTAACAAAATAAAATTCTGGCAGCGCCTTTTCCCCAAGGCTCTCGCTCATTGCACTGGATCCAGACTGGGCCTGGAACGTCCCCCTTTTTTCCTCGTCAGGAGCAGTTCTGTGTGGGCACCCCAGGAGCATCGCGGGCGCAGAGCCGGGCAGGGATCCGGCCGTCATCAAGAGGCCTAATCAGAGAACACACTGACATTGTGGGTGGGTTGCCGTTGATTGGGAGAAAATGTCTTCAGCATTTGGACACCTGAACAGAGGAGTAAAAATAGATTCTCCAGGATTCTTAAAAAATAACATATACACGGCAGACCCAAATCATTCCAGAGACTATAACAGCTTAAGAAAAAGAAGAAGAAAACGGAAAACAAACCTTGATAGAAAAGAAGGCTAGGATAGAGGTTGGTGAGTACCCGGCCCCCAGGTTGTTGCTACACATCGAGACCCAACAACTAGGGGGGTCCAAGAAAGAAGCAGCCGAGATGAGGTGCCTTGTACGCCTAAACAGGCCAACTCGGGGGAGCCCAGGACGCAGCACACAGGAACAAACAATGGCTTGGGGGCTGACACTTCTCCCTTCATCGGCCTCCCACTTACACATGGATTTGCAAACATACACACAAACACAATTTGTTTCTTTACACTCTAGTCTGTGCAATGACTTCCATTGTAGACAAAAGACCTCATGCTCAAATTTGGAAATTATGCTTTTGTTGGACACACAAGATCAGCATACAGAGAGAAAAATGAGCCCACCAGCCAGGGGCCAGGAGCAAAAAGCAGACAAAAAGCAGATTAATTTAAGCACTTTACCTCAGTGCTTAAACATCAATTTCACTTATGAGGACACATAAGATTCTCACCACCACCAGTACTAACCCTCTCGAAATCGCTGTGGCATCCACAGAAAGGGAAAAGCCTTATATTCACATGTAAGCAACTTCCAAAGGATATTGCTTTTTGTAGTAACCACTTTATTTAGATATAATGCACACACTATATAACACACCCATTTTTTAAGTGTACGATGCAATGGTTTTTTGTATCTTCACAGCTGTGCACCACCACTATCAATTTTAGAACATTTTCAGCACCCACAAATCCCCATGCCTATTGGTAGTCATGCCCCATTTCCCTCCAGCACTCCCCACAGCCCCAGATAGCTCCATTCTACTTTGTCTCTATGGATTTGCCCATTCTGGACATTTTGCACATGTGACCCTTTCTTTCATTTAGCATAATGTTTTCAAGGTTAATCCATGTTGTAGCATGCATTAGTAGTTCATTTCTTTTTAGAGCTGCATAGTATTTTACTGTATGGAAAACCCACATTTTATTTATTCATCCATCAGTTGATGAACTTTGGATTGTTTCACTTTTGGCTATCATGAGTAATGCTCCTATGAACATATGTGTACAGGTTTTTATGTGGGCATATGTTTTCATTCCTCCCAAGTATATAGCTAGGAGCAGAATTGCTGGTTCATATACTAACTTCATTTATAACCTTCTGAGGAACTGCCAGACTGTTTTCCAAAGTGGCTGTACCCTTTTTCTTCCCACTAGATGTGTATAAGCGCTCCAATTTCTCCACATCCTGGACAACATATTCTTATCTATCCGTTTTTATTGTAGTTGTCTTAGAAGGTGTGAAGTAGTAATTCACTGTGGTTTTGATTTGCATTGCTCAAATGACTAACCATTTGAGAATCTTTGTATATGCTTGTCGGTCACTTGTATATTTTCTTTGGAGAAATATCTATTCAAATTTTTTACCCATTTTGATTGAGGTATTTGTCTTTGAATAATTGAGTTGTAGGAGTTGTTTATATATTCTAGATATAAGTTCTTTATCAGAGATATGGTTTGCAAAAATTTTCTCCCATTCTTTGGATTGTCTTTTCAATTTCTTGAGGTGTCCTTTGACTCACAAAAATTTTTAATTTTGATGAAGTCCAACATTTAAAAAACAAGAAAAGTCATAATAATTGAGGTCAAAGGCATTTTAAAAGACATTCAAATATAAGTTTGAAAAGATGGGAAGTCACGTTCTTATTTAAAAGAACAAAGAGGAATTGTGCATTGAAGGTCTGTAAAGATGTTTGATAGCTCATCAGTACAGTGAAAACATTTTGGTGGACTTTGGTGAGTAATTGCCATTGCATTTTCTTCCCCCTACCCAGAAAAACTTGGGCCATTCTAAAGGGATTTGGGGTCTCCCTTGAGCTCTCCTGATTTATACATCATCAACACCTGCAAAGTCTCTCTTCGCCTGATTAGCCTTTGTTTTGTGCCGAATGCTTCATACTTTAAATCTTGGACCAAGGCCGGGCTCAGTGGCTCACGCCTGTAATCCCAACACTTTGGGAGGCCAAGACAGGCGGATCACTTGAGGTCAGGAGTTCGAGACCAGCCTGACCAACATGGTGAAACCCCGTCTCTACTAAAAATACAAAAATTAGCCAGGCGTGGTGGCACGTACCTGTAATCCCAGCTACTCTAGAAGCTGAGGCAGGAGAATTGCTTGAACCCAGGAGGCGGAGGTCACAGTGAGCCGAGATTGCACCACTGCACTCCAGCCTGGACAACAGAACAAGGCTCTGTCCAAAAAAAAAAAAAAAAATCTTAGAGCAAAAGTGAACTTTAATGATCATTGAGGCATTCTTTATGTCTCCACACCAAGATGGTCATTGGGAACAGCTTGGAATACTGTTCCAAGCTTGGAATAGAATCTCCCGTAGAGTTTTTAAACAACAAAAAAACAACAATAACAACAACAAGGATAGCTGTATTTTAATCAAATCAAGCATGTTTAATCAAATGTAGCGGTGTGTACCTTGTACCTAGATGAGAAGTAGTTGAATCCATCAAGAAAAGATCTGAACTTGTTGAATTTATAAGAATTTGAACAGCAATATGTTTTTAAATTTTCTACTTTATTTAATGGTATATAATATGTAAATATAGGTCAAAATTTGTAAATGCCCTTTGAAAATATAAATTATCCTTTGCTCCCAGCAGGTCCACTTACGGGTATCTCTGCTGTAGACAATCTTATCTAAGGACACAAACATATACACACAAGGTACAAAATTGAAAGCTGCTGGCTCACGCCTATAATCCCAGCACTTTGGGAGGCTGAGACGGGCAGATCACAAAGTCAGGAGCTTGAGACCAGCCTGGCCAACATGGTGAAACCCCATCTCTATTAAAAATACAAAAAAAATTAGCCGGCCTGGTGGCAGGTGCCTGCAGTCCCAGCTACTCGGGAGGCTGAGGCAGGAGAATAGCTTGAACCCAGGAAGGCGGAAGTTGCAGTGAGCCAAGATCGCACCACTGCACTCCAGCCTGGGCAACAGGAGCAAGACTGTATCTCAAAAAAAAAAAAAAAAAAAATTGAAAGCTGCTACGATTTCTGTCCATTAGTAGGAAAATATTAAGTAAATCATGAAATATTCATGCTATGGGATACTGTGCAACTGCTAAAAATAATGAGGGCCTCAGAATGAACTGACATAAAAAATGTACAAGATAAATTATCTATTAAAAAACAAGATACATAATATCATATGTCTGGTATCTCACACCTTTAACAATCACATATTTAAAAATAAACATTGGGCCAGGCAGAGTGGCTCATGCCTGCAACCCCAGCACTTTGAAAGGCCAAGGCAGGAGGGTCACTTAAGCCCAGGGGTTCAAGACCAGCCTGGGAAACATAACAAGACCGATCACATCTCTACAAAAAATGTTTTTTAAAATTTTTTTTAATTAGCTGGGCATGGAGGTGCATGTCTGTAGTCCTAGCTACTTGGGAGACTGAAGTGAGAGGACCACTTGAGCCCAGGAATTCGAGGTTGCAGTGAGCTAAGATTGCACCACTGCACTCCTGGTGGGCAACATATAGCATGACCCTGTCTCTAAAAAATATATAAATAAATCCTTTTCCATATTGATATTGATATTATAAAGTAGGAGAAATACATGAAAGGATCTTGTGGCAGACAGAATAATAGCCTGCAAAGATATCCACATCTTAATGCCGGAACCTGTGAATATGTTACATGGCAAGGAAGAATTAAGATTCCAGTTGGAATTAAGGTTACTAAACAACTGACTTTAAAATAGGGAGATTATCTTGAATGATCCAGTTGGATAATCACAAGCAGCCTTACAAGTGAAAAGGGAGGCAGAAAAGTTAGTGTTGGAGGGGGGAACCTGGACAGACCCAGCCAACCACTGCCGGCTTTGCATATGGAGGAAGAGGCCACACATCCAGGAATACAGGAGGCCTCTAAAAGCTGGAAAAGGCAAGGAAAGAGCTTCTCCCCTAGAACCTGCAGAAAGGGACACCGCACTGTTGACACCTTGATTTCAGCCAATGAGACCCATTTCATATTTCTGACCTCCAGGAATGTAACATAATAAGGTAATGTTGTTTTAATCCACTAAGCTTGTGGTGATTTATTACAGTAGCAATAAGGAATAAATACAGATACATGATAATAACTTATCTTTAAATAACTAAACTGTGGAGAAAGGATACCTTTATTTTTTACCCATGCCAGTTATTACATTTTCCATATGAGCATGTCTATATTTTGTAATTTAAAATTTTTTTTAAGCCTGTGGGGTGGTCTATGAAAGAGTAACAGGCCGGGAGCGGTGGCTCATGCCTGTAATCCCAGCACTTTGGGAGGCCTAGGCAGGTAGATCACTTGAGGTCAAGAGTTTGAGACCAGCCTGGCCAACATATAGTGAAACCCCGTATCTACTAAAAAATACAAAAATTAGCTGGACGTGGTGGTGTGCGCCTCCCAGCTACTTGGAAAGCTGAGGCAGGAGAATCGCTTGAACCCGGGAGGCGGAGGTTGCAGTAAGCCGAGATCACACCACTGCACTCCAGCCTGAGTGACAGAGCAACACTCCGTCTCTCAAAAAAAAAAAAGAAAAGAAAGAAAGAGTAAAAAAAAAAAGGGTGCACTGACCACTCTATATAATAGCCCATTAAAGATGTGGAAAAGATGAAGAGGCAGCTTCCTTCTCTTTGCATCAGAGCAAGCAAGCTTCCTGGAGGAGATGGGATTTAAACTGGATCTTAAACAATAGATAGAATATTGCCATGCAGAGATGGAGGAGATCAAAACAATGGGGCAGCATGAACAAAGCAATGAGGCAGGCCCACTGGAGGACAATCAAGTGTCGTCTTTCTTCTCCACAGCAGTGCAGTATTACCTGTATCCTCAGAGAGTGTTCAGGCATGATCCGAGAGGGCTTGGATGGATTACTATGGGTTTGGGCTTAATTTGGTAGGCAATGGAAACCACTGAAAGTTTTGGAGTTTTGGGGAAAAAACTGATTGCTGGGCCAGACATGGTGGCTCACACCTGTAATCCCAGCACTTTGGGAGGCCAAGGTGGGAGGATCACTTGAGCTCAGGAGTTCGAGACCAGCCTGGGCAACATGGCAGACCATGTCTCTAAAACAACAACAACAACAACAACAACAACAACAGCAAAACTGGTGGCATTGCCTTTTAAGGATTAAACCTTCCATGCAGAGAGATAAAGGGAGACAGGACAGGAGAACTCTACCAGGATCTAGGCTCTGAGATCAGGACAGAAGGAGGGAGGACAACACAGACAGAAATTTGGGAGCTAGATTTGGAAAACTTGCTCACTCACCACCTGCGGGTGGTCAAGAAAAGGAACGGTGGTCTTTGGGCCTGGGTCGTGGGGGGATGACCTAGTCAGAGTAATATGATATGGAGGGTGAGCTCAGGTTGGGATAGACTGGGTTTTGCATGCCTCTGCAGTTCCCTGTATAAATGCCACGTGACTTACAAGGCTGCAGGACTGGCTGGGGCCAAGGAGAGAGGACCCTGAGCCACGCTATGTCTCCAGGGCAGGATCTCCCTTTCTGTCAGGTTCTCATCCCCTCTGCTTATCCATTTGCTTCCTGGCCAGCTCTCCCAGGGAATATTTATCCTTAGAACATAATGATCATTTCTTCCTCTTTCCCGTATCCATGCCTAGCCTTTCTGGTTCACAAATGGAGTTGTCTGGCTCCAAAGTCATCCACTCTGGTGCTTCTTAAGGGGTTTGAATCTCTCCCCACTTGCCGCTGCTGTGCACAGGTCTCCCTGCCTGGGCCTTCTAGTGAGAGATCCCCAGCAGCCCTGAAAAACCTGCCTATACAGCCCACACTATTGAGAAACCTGTTTTTATTGCTAACCTAGATCCTTTGGTCAAAAGTCTTATCTTCCTTATATCAGCTAAAATAAGAGGCATGACCTGCTTTTTTTTTTTAAGATGGAGTCTTGCTCTTGTCGCCCAGGCTGGAGTGCAATGGTACAATTTCAGCTCACTGCAACCTCCGCCTCCTGGGTTCAAGCGATTCTCCTGCCTCAGCCTCCCAAGTACCTGGGATTACAGGTGCCTGCCACCACACCCAGCTAACTTTTGTATTTTTAGTAGAAACGGTGTTTCACCATGTTGGCCAGGCTGGTCTTGAACTCCTGACCTCTGGTGATCCACCCTCCTCTGCCTCCCAAAGTGCTGGGATTACAGGCATGAGCCATCGTGCCCGGCCTTGACCTGCTTTTTACGTGTACCCAAAAATATAATTAGTTCAAGGCTATGATGCATGCAATTAAATTTTTCTCCTAAAGATATATCTTTAATCAGAAATTCTACAGTAAGTCTCATTGATAAGAACACAAAGTAAAGGGCTGGTAAAAAGCAAAAACAGAAGAACAGATGTGAGAGTCTGCTTACTTACGAAGGATTCATTCCATTTGAGTTCTACAAACACACACACACTACACATCCCCCCAGCTCAGAAAAGGACCGCCTACCCAGGACTCTGACTTTAGATCTAAAGAATTTGTTTCTGGTCAGCCTTTTCTCTTAATATCTGAGGGGTCAGGGGGCCAATTCCTATTAGTCCAATTATGTCATTGTACTGAAAGAAACAGTATTGAATATCAAAATGCAAAACATTTTTCTTGTCTTGCTGACCCAAATTTATCACTGATTTGGAACCCCTTTCAGAATTGAAACATACTCTCTACCCCAAATGCCCTTGGAATGACATTTACATCTCTTTTGTTTTTTCAAGAGGAGATGATCATAATAATATTATTGTATGAAAAATTCCAAATAAAAAGGCTTAGAATTGCTTTGCTTCCTTTATTCTCAATATGAAATAATAACAAACAGAGCTCTAAGAAATTTATTTTAAGATATAAACTTATATAACCCATCGCTCCCTTCTCTCCAGCCACATCTACGTATTCTTCCACCACCTCCACTTTTATAAAATTATCTACACTTTGTTTTTGTCTCTAACATATTCAGTTTCTTCCCTGAAATGGTCACTTGATTCACATGGGCTGGTATTGAAATGCCTCTCCCTGTGGAGGATGCATTTTATCATGAAGTTTCTGGTCCCTGGGGGTATTTCTGAATTTCCTTCCGAATATTCATCTAAACCCTTTCCCCACTCTCTGCCAAAACACCCCAGCCATACCTATGAATGGGTGTTTAAAAAGAAACTGAACTATTGTTTAAATGTAAGTTTTTTTAATGTATGGGGCCTTGAAAATTTGCTTTTATAAGCATATATAAAATAATTTTCCCAAAAAGCACATAAAAAATAATTTTCTGACCAGGTGCAAAAGCTCACGCCTATAATCCCAACACTTTGTCAGGCTGAGGCAGGAGGATTGCTTGAGCCCAGGAGTTTGAGACTGACCTGGGCAACATAGTGAGACCCTGTCTCTACAAAACAAATTTTAAAAATTAACCAGGCATGGTGGCCACACTTGTGATCCCAGCTGCTCATGAGGCTGAGGTGGAAGGATAGCTTGAGCCTGGGAGGTTGAGGCTGCAGTGAGCCATGATTGTGCCACTGCACTCAGCCTGGGTGACAGAGTGAGAACTTGTCTCAAAATTAATTAATTAATTAAATGAAATAATTTTCCCAGTGATCTCTTTGAATTGTTTTTGTTTTTTTGTTTTTGTTTTTGTTTTTTAAATAGCAATTGAGCAAATGTTACATAATTTCCTCTTTATCACTTTCAGGCTTAGAGAAATAGCATAATGTCCCTAAAGAAATGTGCTGGCACTGGCGCGGGGAAGGCAGGGGGTGAGGAGAAAAAGCATCTTCACTTTCTGGTTATAACGGAGAGTCGGCACAGCCCCAAGAGTGGTCACGCTCCCTAAGCAAGGAAGCCAAGAACTGGTCCCATGTTAAAGGTTAAGCGTGCATTTGTTCATCCAAGAGGCCGGTCTCTTGGATCTAGACTGAGGCCCATGCAACCTGGAAAATGAAAAAACAGAAGAGACTGACTACTTTCAGAGGATTCATTTCATTGGGGCTGTACAAACACAGAAGAATACACTCCTCCTGACTTGCTAGCACTACTTTCCCTGGAGACAGAGAGCTCCAGATGATGGTTATGAGACTGGTAACCTTTAAAAGCCAAAGTTAATGTTTCCTCTAAAATTAGCCACATATCCTCTTCTAGATTTCTGAGGATCTATAGTCCCTTTCTGAATGCTGTTTTCCATTCAGTGCACACGATCTGTTACTCAGAGGCTGGTGATCCCGTATACGGAATGCACAAACTTACCATCTTCCCCGTCTTTTCCCTCAGGCTGCTCACTGGTCATTTCTCTGCTCATCAATCCTGTGCCAGATGGGGGTGGGAAACTCACAGAAGCTGACAGCTCTTGAGGGCTGAGTGTCTTGGCAGAATGTACAGTGACATGGGCATTCGTTCTGAATTCCAAGGACGTGAGTTCAAGCTGCACCTTTACCGTTTACTAAATCTAGACATCATTTATCTCAAGTTCAAAAACAGACCAAACAAATCTATGGTATCAGAAGCCAGGGTTGTTTATCTCTGGGAAGGGGAAAGAAAGTAGTGTTTGGCAGCAAGCCTCTGGGATATAACTAATGTTCACTTTCTGGACTGAAAGTTGATTCCATGGGCATGTTCACTTTGTGACAATTTTTCGAGCTGTTGTAGGGGCCAAGGGGAAACTTCCCCTTCACCCTCTGAAGGTTTGCTGAAAATCAACTTTTAAAAGGCAGATTAATAGAAGAAATGGCACACAAATTTATTTTAATGTATTAGTTTGTTCTCACATTACTATAAAGAACTACCTGACACAGGGTAATTTATAAAGAAAAGAGGCTTAATTGGCTTAGGATTTCACAGGCTGTACAGGAAGCATGCTTGGTGAGGCCTCGGGAAACTTACAATCATGGTGGAAGGGGAAAGGGAAGCAGGCACGTCCTACATGGCTGGAGCAGTAGGAAGAAAGAATGAAGGGGGAAGTGCTATACGCATTCAAACAACCAGATCTCTTGAGAACTCTATCAAGAGAACAGCAAGAGGGAAGTCTGCCCCCATGATTCAGTCACCTCCCACCAGGCCCTTCCTCCAACATGTGAGGATGACAATTTGACATGAGATTTGTGTGGGGACACAAAGCCAAACCATATCGATGTGCATAACACAGGGGAATGGAAGGAGAATTATTGCAAAATAACCCAGTGGGATCCAGATGCTTACATACCCTTCTTAAGGAAAAAGAAAGATGGGGAAGTGTGTATTATTTTAGGGAGGTACTAAATGATTTTTAGGAGAGTTCAATGGGCTTGAAGAACACACAGTGACCTGGGACAAAGCCTGTGGGGCCTGCAGAGCGGACAGTGGTTTGTGAAAAAAGTCTGTCCAGATGAGACTTTCTTTACCTGGACAGACTTCAGTCTTTCTTCCTGCGATATGAGTTCAGTTAGTGAAAACGCAGGAAAGGGACAGTAGGCAGGGGGTGCAGGAGGTGGTGGGAGGAGGGGGGTAGTTGTTTTCTTTGGCAGGTCCAGACTTTAGGCAGATGAGGGAACTTTAGAGAACAACTTCATTCTATGTCTTCAGAGAGACCCAGGATGAGAGACTGGGACTGGGAGCTCAGAGAGACTTGAGAGGCTTATTCAGTTCAGCATGTCCGAGCTCCATATTTTGGGGTATAGGTTTCTGAGCCCCAACACTGTAAACTTATGACCTGACCGTGTACTCTTGCATTTATGTTATATTTCAGTAAAACCGTATTTTTAAGAAGTTAGGCCAAATAACCAGAATGGAACGACTGGGCCCACAACCACTATCCCCCACTAGCCCCTTTCATAAGAGACATCATCTCCAGGAGCAAGAGGCAAAGCAGTGGTGAGCAAGCCAGCCCTTCCAGCAGGACGAATATGTCACCTTTCCATGACACAGCTCCTGCCATCTGAAACAGAACCCCTCAGACATCCCAGACACAGACTCTCCTAAATGGGCTAAGAAAAGGCATCACTAATATTCCATCCATCTATCATGTCCTATATGATACTCACACCATAACGACTTCTCAGCACCCCTGCCTCTAAGACTCCACAGTTACCAGAAGTCCTGCCGTCACTGACCATTACACGTTCTTCCTCTTGAATTACCTTGTCACTAACGAGAAAAGGCTTTGGGTACCTGGCAGACCCAGGTTGAACTTGACCAGGCTTTTGCTAAGTCCTTAACAGGAAATCTCAGCTTTTTTGTATCCTGGCACTCACCAAGAGGAACTTTTTGGCACTGAGTTATTGGAACAGCTTAAGGATGCCGCCTAAACCCAGAAGTTGGCGACTGCTGCAGACCTTCCCTCAGAGAGCAGCTGAAAATTATTCCTATTAAGTAGGAGGAAGGAGGTGAGGTGGCAGCTGCTGGGAGATGTTGGGGAAGGTGAGCACCCCAATTTGAGAGTAGAAGACAAGGCAAAGAAGTCTCATTTCCCAGCTTGGATTCCCAATCACAGAAAAATATTTTTTGATTCTTCCTGTTACTTTTTAACTTGGCAATTGAATACTTCTAACATCTGACTGTCAGGCTACCTGGAAATATTAGCAGAAAGTTTATATCCATTTCCCTCTAATATATGCTTGAATTAATGTAGCACCAGTCTTTCGTGCTCCCAGAACACAGTGAAATAGATTTACAAATATGTGGCATGGAAAATCAGTTAAAAAGAAATAGCACTTACTATCAGTTAAAAATGAATTTAGCTAGATGTTTTTATCAGTGTGGCAGGAAGTTATTTATGAACACTATTGTTAGGTACACCAGAACTTGCTCTGCCAGTTCTTGTTTTCAGCACTAGGGGATCAAAAGTCATCTTATCCAAAAACAAACCAGATAACTGAAATCATCAATCCCGATTGCTCAATTCTTGCATGAATAACAACAAAATATTAACTATTCTAACTAATTAGGAAAACATTTTGTTCCTAGAGGGTACTGTTTGCACAGCGTTCCTTCCATAAATATTTATCTACTGTTCTTGCTGCCAACAATAGTTAGTCACCTGGTATATACAAAACACTGTGTTATGCTTGGTAGTATAATAAAACAAAACAAAAAAGAAGATAAATTATCTGCTAATATTAGTTTATTACCAAATGTTCTTATATCCTGAGAGCCCAACAGAGTTTATGTGTGTGTCAGTTTATGAGTGTGTTATCGGTGAGTGAGTCAAATACAGGCAACAGAGCCCACCTAGAAACTGGTTTCCTTTTTTCAGTTCCCACAAGTTCCTTGTGTATCAATAGTGCCCTTTCACATTAAAAAAATAAAAAAAATTTTTAAGTCCCATCTAAGAATACACAAGGAGCTCATTAAGAACTCCTTCATTCCAGTATTCTTTCAGCCTGATCTTAAAGCACAAGTAAAAATGTTCTCTTCTTTTAAATGGGCTCTGCCAAGTTAATTATGGACAGGAACACTAAGGTAAGGACCAGGGGCCCCGTTCAATACCATGCTGAAGAGGTGAGGCCCTCTGCCAAATGTTCACTGGAGTTATCGGGGGCTTAGAGTTGGTCTTTTCAAACTTTAGTGCAGTTAAGAATCACCTGGAAGTCCTGTTACAATGCAGCTGCTAACTTAGCGGGTCTGAAGTGGGGCCTGTGATTCTGCATACCTAACAAGCTCCCAGGGGGCGCCAATGCCACTGGTCCAAGAACCACATTTTGAATAGCCTGTTTTTAAAAACACCCTTAGAGCCTAAATTAATTGTTCTGGGGTGGGGCTCAGAAATTGAGGATATAATAATATTATTAATAAAATTCCCAAAATGATCACATGAATGTAAAATTCACAAAGCCTCCTTATTCCTAAATATATTAAAAGACGACAGGCAGCTACACTAGACCAGAAAGAAAAGAAAGAAAGAATACACAAGGAGCTCATTAAGATCTCCGGGACAGAAGAAAGAAAGAAAGAAAGAAAGAGAGAGAGAGGGAAGGAGGGAGGGAGGGAGGAAGGGAGGAAGGAAGGAAAGAAAGAAAGAGAAAGAAAGAAAGACAGAGAGAGAAAGAGAGGAGAGAAAGGAAGGAAGGAAGGAGAGAAAGAAAAGGAGAAAAGGAGAGAAAGGAAGGAAGGAGAGAAAGAAAGGAAGGAAAGAAGGAAGGAGAGAAAGAAAAGAAAGAAAGAAAAGGAGAGAAGAAGAGAAAGGAAGGAAGGAGAGAAAGAGAAGGAAGCAAGGAAGGAGAGAAAAGAAAAGAAAGAAAGGAAAGAAAAGAAAAGAAAGAAAGGCTTAGGTTTTAACTGTTTTTACCATCAGAGTCTATGGTTGTTATAAAATAGTCAAATATTGCAATCTATTCATAATTCTATTGTATTTTAAATTTGCGCTTCTGTTCCCGAAATAAGCTTCACCACTTGCAGCTTAAGCCACAGAAATGCGAACTCAGAAGGGACCGGGAGAGGAGAGAATGTTCTTTCAGCGTTAGAAATTTATCTTGTAAATAGAAGCTGGCAGTGGCCACATGGATTTTTTTTTTTTTAAGAGCTAGGGCAGGCTGTTAGTAGACCTCAGTTACAGCGTCAGCTCTGCCACTAACTAGCTAGTTAGACCCAGAGCTGCTCTGCGCCTTAATTTTTTATCCGTTGAAGGAGAGCTTTGAAAGAAGATAACAGCAATCCAGGCCCCTGACATCCTTTGATTCTTTTATTAAGTCACCAACGGCAAACACTTAAAAACTTGAATGAGCAAATCGCTCAGGATTTCCTAGAAGGCACCCTGACTTGGAGAGTTGTATTATGCAAGTCCTGCAGTACACACGGCACGTCCTGCCCGGGCGGTCCTGCGCAGTCCTCAGCCTCGACCACCCCCTGCCGGTCCTCCCCAGGACTGACGCCGCCACCCGCCACCCGCCCCCGGGCCGAGCGCGTCTCCGTGGAAACACAGACGCACTCTCAGCTCCCTTGGACCCACGCCGTTGTCCCCCCACCATCCTTCCATGGGGGCGCAGGAAGGAGTGGGACGGAGCATAAGTGCCTTTTTCATTAGAATAGACACAAAGCCCAATTAATAAAGACCCAGAGAAGAGGAAGGGAAGAACAAGACCCAGGGGTTAGAAGAGAGAAGAACAAGAGCGGATTCTCAGCCATGGGACCGCAGCTTGTGAAAGGGGAGCTTTGTTTATTTATTGTCTAATCTCCTTGCTGCCCTGAGCTCGTGCAGCACGTTCCTTATCGGAATCTTGGGAGCTTGGGAATTTCCACAACAGAATATGTCGAATAGCTTATATTGCTAGCATAATAGAGTACATTTTGACCAGAAAGCTTTTATCCCTTTTTATGTGGTAGTGATTGTTCGGTGCTTCTCTATAGAAAAGTTAAACCATCCTCAATACGGTGAATATTATCTTTCCATTCTTTCACCCAAGGCATAAGAAATTACTATAATTTACCATGGCATAAAGGTAATAAAAGTGGGTAGAAGTCATCTTTCCAACACCTAAACACCTATCTGGAAAAGCTTTTGACCACCAACAGTACTCATTATTTCTGTCTTTGTACCTAATTGATTTAGTCAGAGTATCTGTGGCCATTTAAATACTATGTGATTCTGGTGATAATGGATTGATGGGGCATGTTTCCATTTCACTCACAAATGCTTTCAAATATACTTCTGCCTTATAGCGTATGCAATTATACTTTCTGTTCAGAATCTGTGAAGTTAATGATTCTTCACATTTCCTGGAAAACTTTTATGTTTTTGTTCAGATGAATGAGTAGTTATTTTCTCTAAGTATAAATTTCAGAGCTGTTGCATTTCTACAGCTAAAGCCCATGTAAAACATAGCCAATGAATGGGATCAAAATGTATTTTAAATGCCTTTTCCTATGGCCACCTCCAGTCTTTTTTGCCTTAATTATGGCATCAAGGTGACTATTAGGAGTTTGCAGTAGCCAGTGATGTGGGGGTAAGGCAGGAGCAATATTCAGGACATGTGTCTGGTCATTAAGAAGTACCCGAATTTCTAGAGACTCAGAGAAGAATAAGAGGAAAATTCCACC
Organism: Pan troglodytes; assembly: GCF_028858775.2. Classification (NCBI taxonomy): domain Eukaryota; kingdom Metazoa; phylum Chordata; class Mammalia; order Primates; family Hominidae; genus Pan; species Pan troglodytes. The sequence continues at coordinate 27,116,790 of NC_072415.2, forward strand.
ACCTCCCTTCTCCTGCCTGCCTTCTCTCTCCCACAGTGACAGCACTGACCTATCAGACAGGGAAAATGGAAGATGCAGGCCTTATGCATAGTAGTGCCTGTCTCCAACCAGGTCCCAAGTCCACCCATGAGTACATTCTTCAAGTGTGCTCTTCTCACTGCCACACACACAGACCCTGGTTCATCATGGCAGACGTTTAAAAATTTGGAGACTAACTTGGTTCTACTTATTCTTAGGCACAAACTCAGTTCCAATGTCCAGCTTTGAACTAGATGGTGAACCACACTATTAGTTTTTCCTGCATCCTGACTCATTCATTGTCTGAAGGTGGGATTTTTTTTAATTAAAATTTTATTTTGAGATTAAAATTATTTTGAGATAATTGTAGATTAACATGTAGTTGTAAAAATAGTACAGAGAGATCTCATGCACCTTATACCCAGTTTCCCCCCCCCCACCCACCATGGTAACATTTCAAAAAACTGTAGAACAATATCACAAAGAGGATATTGACATTGGTAGTCAAGATACAAACATTTCCATCATTGCATGGGTCCCTCATGTTGCCCTTTTATAACCACACCCACTTCCCTCCCAACCCCACCACTTTCTTTACCCCTCGCAATCACCAATCTGTTCTCCATTTCTGTAACTCTGTCATTTTACATGAATGGAATCACACAGTATGTAACCTTTTGGGACTGGCTTTCTTCATTCAGCATAGTTCTCTGGAAATTCATCCAGGCTGTTGCTGAGAAGTATTCCATGGATGTACTACAGTTTAACCATTCATTCCTTGAAGGATATCCTGGTTGTATGCAATTTGGGGCGATTATAAACAAAGCTGCTGTAACCATTCCTATAAAGGTTTCTGAGTGAACATACGCTTCATTTCTCTAAGACAAATTCCCAGGAGTACAATTCTTGGGTCATATAGTAGTTGCATATTCAGGTTTTAGACAAACCATCAAACTGTTTTACAGAGTGGTTGTACCATTTTACATTCCTACCAGCAATGTATGAATGATCCCTTTTCGTTGAATCCTCACCAACATTTGTTGCTGTCATTAATTTTTTGTTTTAGTCATCATGATAGGAGTGGAGTACTATCTTATTGTGAATTTAATTTTCATTTCCTTAATGACTAGTGATGTTGAACTCTCCTCCTGGGTTTATCTGTGAAGTGTTTCTTCATGAGTTTTGCCCATTATCTAATTGGATTGCTTGTTTTTTACTGTTGGGTTTTGAAAGTACTGTATTTATATTAGATACTAATCCTTTGTCAGATATGTGATTTTCAATTATCTTCTGTTTCTAGCTTATCTTTTCATCTTCTTAATCAGGTATTTCACAGAGCTAAAGTTTTTAATTCTGATTAAATCCAATTTATCAGGTTTTCACTTTATGGATCATTCTTTTAGTGTTGATTCTAAGAACTCTGCCTAGCTTAGAATCCCAAAGCTTTTCTTCAACGTTTTTTCTAAAAGTTTTATAGTTTCATATTTTACATTTAAGCCCTTGATCAATTTTGAGTTTGCGTAAGGTGGGAGACTTACGTCTTTTTGCCTGTGGATGTCCAATTGCTCCAGCACCATTTATTAGAAAGGCCATCTTTCCTCTTTTGAATTGCTTTTGCACTTTTGTCAGTAATCAGTTAGGGAGGTTTTGGGCTTTCTTGATTCTCCATTCTGTTGCATTGGTCTGTGTTCCTACCCTTTCACCAATACTACACAGTCTAGATTACTGTAGCCATAGAGTATGTCTTTGAATAGAGTGAATCCTCCCCCTTCATTCTCCTTTTTCAAAATTGTTTTAGCTATTCTTGTTCCTTTGACTTTCCATACAAATTTTTAAAAAATCGTGTCTATATCTACAAAAATCTTTATGAGATTTTGATAAGAGTTGCATTAAACCTGCATATCAATTTGGGGAGAATTGACATTTCTACTATTTTTGAGTATTTCAACTCATAAACATGCTATGTGTCTCCATTTATTAAAATCATCTTTGATTTATTTCATCAGTGCCATGTACTTTTCAGCTCACCAGACCTGAACATATTTTGTTAGATTTACACCTAAGTATTTTATTTTCTAAGCAGTTGTAAATGGTATTGGATTTTTAATTTCTGCGTCCAGGTGTTCATTACTACATAGAGAAATACAACTGATTTTTGTATGTTAGCCTTATATCCTGTGACATTGCTGAATTCACTTAGTTCCAGAAGTTTTTTTGTTAAGTTCTTCAGATTTCCTTTGTAGGCAATCATGTCATCTGCAAACAGATGACAAGACAAAACAGGGACAGTTTTGAACTAGGTGGTGGTTTTGAGCCTAGGTGAACTAGGTTCCTTTCCAACTCTATGCCTTTTATTTCCTTGCCATACTAGCTAGAATTTCCAGAACTTTTGAATAAGCATGATAAGAGTGAAAATCTTTGTCTTGTTCATGATCTTAGGGGGAAAACATTCTGTCTTTCACCATTAAGTATATCATTAGCTGTAGATCTTTTTAGATGTTCCTTATCAAATTGAAGATATTTGCTCTTATTTCTATTTTTCTTAGACTTTTTATCATGAATGAGAGTTGAATTTTGTTACATGCATTTTCTGCATCAGTTGATAGGGTCATATGATTTTTTTCCTTAGCCTCTTAATATGGTATCAATAGATTACATTAATGTTCAGATATGGAACGGGCCTTGCATTTCTGAAAGTGGAATATCCCATCCAAGTGGAGTAAATTCCACTTGGTCATGGTGTATAATTCTTTATATATATTACTGAATTCTATTTGCCAATGTTTTGATAAGAACATTTGTGTCTTTATTCATGAGGTCTATAGTTTTATTTTTTTGTACTGTCTTTTTCTGCTTTTGATATTAGGGTAATGCTAGCTTTATAAAAATTCATTTTATAATGGGAATGTTTACTTCTCTTCTATTTTCTGGAAAAGATTGTGTATAATTGGTTTTGGTTTTTCTTTAGAAGTTGGTGACATCCTCCTGTGAAACCATCTGGACCTGGATATTTCTTTTTGAGGAACTTTTAAATTACAAAGTCAATTTCCTTAAGAATTACAGGTCTAATATCTGTTGAAAAGTAGGTGAATTGTGGTAATTTTTGTTTCTCAAGCAATTGGTTCATTCCATCTAAATTGCCAAGTTTACAAGTATACAGTTGTTCATAGTATCCCTTTATACCTGCAGAATCTCTAGTGATATTCCATTTCATTCCAGATATTTGTCATTAGTGTCTTTTCTCTTTTATTCTTTGTCAGGCTTGTGCAAAAATTATCCATTTTATTGACCTTTTCAAAGAAGAACTTTGATTCTTTTCAAATATTTGATCTTTTATATTGTTTTTCTGCTTGTTTTGAGTTTATTCTGATCTTTTTTTAGGTTCATGAGGAAAAGCTTAATTATTGATTTGAGACTTCTTTTCTAACATATACATTTAGTGCTATACGTTTCCCTCTCAACACTGATTTAGCTGTGTCTCAAAACTTCTAATATGCTTGTTTTAATTTTCCTCCAGTTCAGTGTATTTGTTTATTTTCCTTAAGATTTCCTCTTTTATCTATGGCTTATTAAGCTTTGCATTGTTTAATTTCCACGTTTAAAGGTGATCTTGTTATCTTTCTGTTACTGATTTTTCATTTGATGTCATTGTGGTTGTAGAATACACTATGTATATTTCAGTTCTTTCAAGTTTGTTGAGTTTTTTTTTATGGCCCCAAATATGGACTATTTTGGTATATGTTCCATGGGCACTTGGAAACAATGAGTATTCTGCTGTTCTTGGGTAGAGTGTTCTCTAATGTCTGTTTGAGTCTATTGGTTTATGGAGTTGTTGAGTTCTTGTCTATCCTTGCTGATTTTCTGTCTAGTTCTGTCAATTGTTGGGAGGTAGTAACTGAGGTCTCCAACTACAATCGTGAATTTTTCTATTTCTCCTTTCAGTTCTATCAGCTTTTTCATTCAATATTTTTTAGCATAAACATGCTGTTGTTTGCTGCATAAACATCTAAGATTGCTATGTCTTCCTGATGAATTAACCCATGATATATCATTATATAATGTACTTCCCTATCTCTGACTTTTTTTACTTTGTAGTGTACTTTATCTGATACTAATAGAGCAACTCCTATTTTCCTTTAATTAATGTTTGCATGATATAAATTTTCCATCCTTTTGCTTTCAACTTGCCTACATTGTTATATTTGCAGTGAGGTTCTTATAGATGTGTTTTTTAATCACTCTGAAAATCTCTGCCTTTTAATTGATGTATGTAGGCTATTTACATTTAATGCAATTATTGACATGTTAGGGCTTAAGTCTGCCATTTTTTATTTTGTTTTCTGTTTATTTTGTCTGTTGTTTCCCTATTTTATTTTTCCCACCTTCCAATGTGATACTTAATTTTTTCAGGATTCTATTTTTATTTATAGTGTTTTTGAGTGTATCTCTTTGTTTTTTTTCCTTTTGAGACAGAGTTTTGCTCTTGTTGCCCAGGCTGGAGTGCAAAGTTGTGATCTCAGCTCACTGCAACCTCTGCCTCCCAGGTTCAAGCAGTTCTCCTGTCTCAGCCTCCTGAGTAGCTGGAATCACAGGTGCCTGCCACCACGCCTGGCTAATTTTTTGTATTTTTAATAGAGACGGGGTTCACCATGTTGGCCAGGCTGGTTTCAAACTCCTGACCTCAGGTGATCCACCTGCCTTGGCTTTCCAAAGTGCTGGGATTACAGGCGTGAGCCACCGTGCCCGAGTATATCTCTTTGTACAAATTTTTAAGGATAGCTTTAGGTATTATAATTTATCAGAATCTAATGACATCATCATTTTTACCAGTTTAAATGAAGTGTAAAAATCTTAAAAGTGTGCAAGTGTGGAGCCAGGTGCAGTGGCTCACACCTGTAATCCCAGCACTTTGGGAGGCCAAGGCGGGCAGATCATGAGGTCAGGAGATCGAGACCATCCTGGCTAACATGGTGAAACCCCATCTCTACTAAAAATACAAAAAATTAGCCAGGCGTGGTGGTGGGCGCCTGTAGTCCCAGCTACTCAGGAGGCTGAAGCAGAAGAATGGTGTGAACCCGGGAGGCAAAGCTTGCAATGAGCCGAGATTGTGCCACTGCACTCCAGCCTGGGCGACAGAGTGAGACTCTGTCTCAAAAAAAAAAAGTTTGCAAGTGTGCATGGAGATTCTGAGCCTTCCAAAGCAGCCAGGGAATGCCCATCCACCACCTACATAAACAGATACAACAAACACAGCCATGCACACAAACAAAATTGAGGCTGTGCCCAGACTCAACTACACCTCTGGCACCTACTAAGGTTGCTTTTCTCACCCCTCTTCTTCCCTGTGGCCCCTGATTCTCATTTCCTGCCCAATTCCAAGCTGACAAAGTTGACACCACTTACATAAGCTCAACCTAGAACAAAAACCAGATAACTACCACAAATAAGAAGTCATATAAAGCCATGAAAATTTTGTTTCCATCTGAAGGAACCCAGATATGATTGCAGAATTACTATTGGTGATATTTTAGGAACCATGAGGAATGTACCAGGAAAAGAGTAAATGTCATCTCACTTTCCCGAAGAGAAGATTTTTTTAGACTGCAAATATTTACCTTCATATGAGTCTTGCAAAATTCTAAAATAAACTTTAAAATTGATGGTTTGGGATGATTTCAAAAATGGGAAAACAGCATAGATGTATTAACAAGCGGTATATGGAACTACCCATATTTCCCTCTTTGTCTTAGTTGAGAGAGATACATCACAGGAATGTAACTGTACTTAGGATAGCATTGGAAACAGTAGATCACAATTACCTTGCAGGAAAAACAAACAAACAAACGAGGCCTGGGTAATAGGAACATATGTAGTTGGTTAAACAGCTTTTTGGTTAATGGACTGAGCCAACTCACTGATCACTGATCACTGGTGTTACCAAAGGAGATTACTGATTTGCCCAATCTTAGTGAATAATTTGCTAGCGTTTGAGTAAGGATATAGATGACATGCTTATGGGAGGGTACAGGATGGTTAAGACTACAGAAGTTAGAACCAGCTTTCAATTTTGAGTTTACAAACTTGTCGGCTTCAGCTTCCTCATTGAAAATAGGTAGAATAATACTTCGTAATTGTTATAATAATCCTTAATACTGGTGTGATAAATAAGATACTGTAGGTAAAGCACTTAAATGCATAGGGCCATGTAACGCACTCAGTAAATTGTGGTTTTGTTATTTTTGCTTTTCTCATCACATTAGCTGCTACACATAACTGGCAAGAATAGGTAATATATGCATGTATTGCATAAGAATGACAGAATAGGCCAGGCGCAGTGCTGCACGCCTGTAATCCCAGCACTTTGGGAGGCTGAGATGGATGGATCACCTGAGGTCAGTAGTTCGCGACCAGCCTGACTAACGTGGTGAAACCCCATCTGTACTAAATACAAAAAAATTAGCCAGGCATGGTGGTGCATCCCTGTAATCCAAGCTACTTGGGAGACTGAGACAGGATAATCGCTTGTACCTGGGAGATGGAGGTTGCAGTGAGACGAGATCACGCCATTGCACTCCAGCCTGGGCAACAAGAGTGAAACTCCGTCTCAAAAAAAAAAGAAAAAAAAAAAGATAGGCCTTTCATTTCCCGTTAACTGAAGCAAAGGATCGAAATTTGGGATGATTTAACATCATTTGATATAAAGAAGATCTAAAAGTCACCCAAAAAGAGCTTACCAGAAGTCAAAAATGAGATTATAGGCCATGTGTGTTAGTCAGGGTTCTCTAGAGGGACAGAACTAATAGGATAGATGTATATATACAGGGGAGTTTATTAAAGAGTATTGACTCATGTGATCACAAGGTAGAGTCCCACAATAAACTATCTGCAAGCTGAGGAGCAAGGAAGATAATCCAAGCCCCAAAATCTTAAAAGTAGGGAAGCCGACAGTGCAGCCTTCAGTCTGTAGTTGAAGGTCCAAGAGTCCTAGGATGAAGAATTTGGAGTCCGATGTTCAAGGGTAGGAAGCATCCAGCACAGGAGAAAGATGTAGTCTGGAAGACTTAGCCAGTCTAGTCTTTCCACGTTCTTCTGCCTGCTTTTATTCTGGCTGGGCTGGCAGCTGACTAGATGGTGCCCACCCAGATTAAGGGTGGGTCTGCCTTTCCCAGTTCACTGACTCAAATGTTAATCTCCTTTGGCAACACCCTCACAGACACACCCAGGAACAATACTTTGCATCCTTCAATCCAATCAAGTTGACACTCAATATTAACCATCACACAATGCAATCCAAAGCTTTCCCAGGCTGCATCCTAGCAGGATTTCCTACAGAATGTGGATGATAATGGCCATTCTGTATTCCTCACTTGTCAGCCACATTTGAAAGGTGAAGTATCATTCGGGGTGCCTTGTTGTCAAAGAGAAATTAACAATTTGTCTGACTTTAGAAAAGAGTCATCAAGATTATGGAGAGCCTGGAAATGTTGACATAAGAGGAATAGAGTGTCATGTCACCTAAAGAAAGGAAGGCTTGGAAGATACATGATTGCTGTGTTCAGAACCATTGAAGGCAATTACATAGAAGAGATACCTTTTTTGTGACCTTTCAGCATGCCGATAGTGAGTTCAGATAGACATAGAGCATTTAACAATAGGGATTAGAAGAAAACCAACATTAAAAGAATTATTTAAGGGTCTCTCTTTAGTTGCTCTTAGAATTCCTAAAGTGAAGTCAGAATATGAAGCAATTTGTGAAAAAAAAATCTATCAAAATACTTTTACACTAGCTTTAACTGCTCCAATTTGTCAGTGTCAGCTTACATCTGTGTAAGTACATCTGCTCTCAAAATTGAAAGAAACACATTGTATTCAGCTCAAAGCAGCATGTAGGTCACTACTTACATCCCTTCCTAGGAATTACTATTGTGGGCTGCCTGGTACAATTTAAATTGTCACTACATCTTTCTTAGCAATAAAGTTATTTCTTTTCTTACTGGTTCATAAACAGATACTGTTGTCAACAGTCTTTCAGCAATCTCTAACTGCTTATGAAATTGTTTTTCTGGATGTCTTAATCTTGGCAATACAATGAATTCTCAACAATATTATATTGAGTTTTAATTCTATTACTGTTTTTCACCAACTAATAGAAGTATCATTTTTCTATTTTCAGCCATGGCCATAATAGTCCCTGAAGTACTACTATATTATTTAGCATCCTTAAAACTGGCACTGAATTAGCAACGAAGTGCCTCCTCAGGGTGGGGGAAATGATGGTTTGTTTTTATTATGTTGGTCCCCAAATGTTGGTAGCAAAATTACTGAGAAATGAAATAGAAAAGATGAAGTTCTTCTGTTAAAGAGAGATTCCTACTTCTGGGTATATACCTGAAAGAATTGAAAGCAGGGACTGAGACCAGGCACTGTGGCTCACACCTGTAATCCTAGCACTTTGGGAGGCTGAGGCTGGCAGATCACAGGGTCAGGAGTTTGGGACCAGCCTAGCCAACATGGTGAAACCCCGTCTCTACTAAAAATACAAAAATTAGCCCGACGTGGTGGCACATGCCTATATTCCCAGCTACTCAGGAGGCTGAAGCAGGAGAATAGCTTGAACCTGGGAGGCAGAGGTTGCAGTGAGCCTAGATCGCGTCACTGCACTCCAGCCTGGGCAACAGAGTGAGACTCTGTCTTAAAAAAAAAAAAAAAAGAAAGAAAGAAGGGACTGAAACAGATACACTCATACTCATCACAGCATTATTCACAATAACCAAAAGGTGGAAGCAACCCAAGTGTTCATCTATGGCTGAATGAATAAACCAAATCACATTCAATAGAGTATGATTCAGCCTTGAAGGAAGGAAATCCTGTCACACTCGACATTGTGGATGGACCTTGAAGCCATTATGCCAGGAGAAATATAAGACAGTCACAAAAGGACAAATTTTGTATGATTCCACTTATATGAGATGCCTAGAGTGACCAAATTCATAGATACAGAAAGTAGAATGTTGGTTGCCAGAGGCTGGGGGAGGGAGGGAAACGGGGAGTTAGTGTCTAATGGGTACAGAGTTTCAGTTTGGGATAAGAAAAAACTTTTGGAGATGGACAGTGGCAGTGATTGCACAAAAATGTGACTATCCTTAATGCCACCGAACTGTACCCTTAAAATGGTGAATTCAGTGGATTTTATATTATGTGTATTTTGCCACAATGAAGGGGGAGCACGAGAAAGACAGAGAGACAGACAGATGTTTATTATGCAGTAAATTCACACAATTCCATAAGGTGGATATTGTTAGCTCTGTTTTAAAGAGGAAGCTGTGGCTTGCACAGTGTCACGGACCCAACCAAAACTCAGACTGATGAACCAATGTTCAACGAATTGAAGAGCCAAATCCACCAGAACAAACTTCCTGCTGTGAAACTATTTATGCTACAGGGAACCACCCCCCACAGAAAATCACATTTTTATCTGGATTGTTGTAATTGATTTGGTGATCAATTTGGTCCTACGCAAATGGAAATTAAGTGAAGGTAATTGCAGGAGTTATTTTGAGGCAATGCAAAGGATTGTTTTTATAAAACTGGCAGCCCTGGACCAGAAGGAAGAGGTGCCCCACTTAGCTTTAGTTGCTGTTCAGTTCTGGACAGTGATTTCCCCACATGTGTATGACCGCGTTCTCACACAGACCTCCTGCGATCATGAAAGCAGCCTGTAGCCCAAAACTCCTGCCTGGCATACTTTGGAAACAATTCTTTCTGTACTGCCTGCTGTATCCCCAGCCAGCTGGCAATAAAACTCTGCTAGGCACATTGAAGTATTAAGATAGATTATTTCCTTACTGCTCCCAAAAAAAGAAACTAATTCCCCTGGGCCTGACTGTACTCTAGATATCAGGTAAAAGGTGTCGCCACTTGCCTCCTGTCACCCAGGAGCAGAGCTCGGCAGGTCTGACCTCTCAACTGCTTCCTCTTGGATTGGTCCTGTGTCGCCCCTCCTGTCTTCGTTCCGCAGTTCCCTGATTTTCTCCAGGCCCTCATCACAGTCCCACTGGGCCTCTTGTCACAATGTCTTGGCCAGGCTTCACACCCTACCACCCCTGCCCCCCACACACTTACATAACAAACATATAAGGAGGCCTAATACATGTCGGACCCTGTGCTGACATTGGGGATTACAATGATGTATTCCCATGATGCCAGCTGTGGTCACTGCCCTCGGGAAGCCCACGTTTTGATGAAGAAACTGACCAGCAGAGCATTACACCTCACTTCAATAGGCCTCTGACCAGAACAGGCTCAGCTTTGGATACACCGGCATCCTGAGTGTCTGGCACCCCGGCCGCTGCCTGTACCTCTGCCTCCAGGTTTTTGCCCTTGCAGCTCCCTGGATCTGGAATGACTATGTCTGGCTCACTTTTACCTGGTGACAGTCTTACCACTCAAGGTGTAACTTAAAGCCACTTTCTGTCTGAAGCTTTTCCTAATGCCTGCACTCCAAATGAGTCTCTTCTTTTTCTACCCTCTTATGGTTGCTTGCTTGCACATCTGTTATAAGCTTAACATGAATTACACTGAAGTCAGTTCTGCATGTTCATCTTAACCTGGAGATGTGAAATTCCCAGGGGCAGGAATCACATGTCCTCCATAACATCCAGCATAAGCGTCATGCATAGTCGGCATTCATTTTGTATTGCTTTAAATCTAATGTTGCATAGCCTTGATAACTGAGGAAAGAACATTTAAGTTCCAAGTGCCACAAGAGTCTAAATATGATGGATAAACATATTTGGCACGCTGAAAGAATTGCATTTTATGTTGATAATTTCTATGTCTGATGAATTATTATGGAAAGGACAACACCTTCATTTTGGATAAAGCCAACTTGATAACTAAAATGGGTTATCCCAGCTTCTAGCATGTGGCTTTGCACATAGTGAGCCTGTGGTTTTTGAACAGTTTCTTCAGTTGAGCATTCAGAAATCCCCAACCAAATCAGGTTGGGTTTTTTTTTTGTTTTTTGTTTTTGGCAGAGCAATATAGATGGAGCAAATAATAAGTTGCAGCATCAACTGAATCCCCATGATTATTCTCTCAACTCCCTTTCACCCTACCCTGAACCCTGAGCTTCTAGGAGATACCAAAGTCTACAGCTCTTCACAATAGCAATGTCTCCCAGAAATAATGATGACATTTATGCCCCGTGTCAAACCTTTACGGAGGAAGAACAAGAATATAGAAGGGGTCTATAGGAGTTTGTTCCTCTAATTTGTATCTTAAACTTTAGAAGTTGTCCCTGTGTATAAACTGAGATCTTCGGATGGGGCACATTGGTTGGTGAAATAGATCCCTTTATGAAGTCACACTCCTAAGAAACAGAAGGAAAATTAATGTTTAAGGAAAACTGTGTTGTTGCAAAAAACGTAAAATGTGTAAAGGGACTCTGGCCGGCAATGCAAATATCTGGAACAAAGGAAGAAAGTTGGGCATCTGCAATCCTACTATGCGTGACACTTATGCTGGAGGAGTCATATGCATGACTAATCCAACTATGCATGACGCTTATGCTGGATGTTATGGAGGACATGTGATTCCTGCCCTTGAGAATTTCACATTTCCAGGTTAAGAAGGACATGCAGAACTGACTTCAATATAATCCATGTTAAGCTTATAAATAGATGTGCAAGCAAGCAACCATAAGAGGGTAGAAAAAGAAGAGACTCATTTGGAGTGCAGGCATTAGGGAGAGCTTCAGACAGAAAGTGGCTTTGAGTTAGACCCTGAGTCTGTAAATAAAAATAGTCTGTGAATAATTTTGGCCAATAATGATCAATATCATCAAGAGATTCACTGTAAACTGAAGCTCCCGTTATTATAGCTTCATAGAAATTTTGAGCTCTCTCATTTTACAGATTAGAAAACTGAATCCCAAGCGTTTAAAGTCACTTTTTTCAGTCTTTCAAATAGTTAATGACAAAGCCAAGACTTATTGTGCAGTGTCCAGATTTCATTGGTCAGGTTTGAATACGTTGGGTATTATGTAAAATTTTTGTTCCTTTTTCTTAATTGTTTGTACTGGCTAGAAACTCCAATAATGATGCTGAAATGAAGTGACAAGAACAGTTATCCTCGCCTTGCTCTCAGTCTTTTTTTTTTTTTTTTTTTTTCCTCAAGATAGAGTCTCGCTCTGTCACCCAGGCTAGAGTGCAATCTTGGCTCACTGCAACCTCCGCCTCCCCAGTTCAAGCAATTCTCTGCCTCAGCCTCCCGAGTAGCTAGGATTACAGGCACCCACCACCAAACCTGGCTAATTTTTTTGTATTTTTAGTAGAGACGAGGTTTCACCATCTTGGCCAGGCTGGTCTTGAATTTCTGACCTCATGATCCACCCGCCTTGGCCTCCCGAAGTGCTGGGATTACAGGCAACAGCCACCGTGTCCACCCTCTCTCAGTCTTATAGAAAAAGCCTTCAGTCTTCCACCATTAAGTGTGATATTCCCTGCTGGTCTTTAGTAAATGCCCTTTGTGAGATTAAAAAAGTTTTCTGCTATTTCAAGTTTATTCAGTCTTTATCATTAATAGCTGTTGGGTTTAATCAAATGCATTATCTACTTCTATGTGAGATGATCTTGTGGGTTTAGTCCTTTGTTTCCTTAATATGGTGTATTATATTAATTGATTTTCAGATACTAAACCAACCTTGCATTCCTGAAGTATGTCTGACTTGGTCATCATGTGTAATCCTTTTTGTATTTTGTGGGATTCCATTTACTATTGTTTTGTTGGGAATTTTTGGGTGTATATTAATGAGGGCTATTAGTAGGTAGTTTCCTTTCCTTGCACCATTTATTTATTTATTTATTTAATTTGAGGTGGAGTCTCGCTCTGTCACCCAGGCTGGAGTGCAATGGCACAGTCTTGGCTCTCTGCAACCTCTGCCTCCCGGGTTCAAGCGATTCTCCTGCCTCAAGCCTCCTAAGTAGCTGGGACTACAGGCACGTGCCACCACACCAGGCTAATTTTTGTATTTTTAGTAGAGATGGGGTTTCGCCATTTTGGCCAGGCTGGTCTTGAACTCCTGACCTCATGATCTGCCTGCCTTGGCCTCCCAAAGTGCTGGGGTTACGGGCATGAGCCACTACATCTGGCCTCCTTGCAGTATCTTTGGCTTTGATCTCAGGGTGATACTACTCTCATGGATTGAGTTTGGAAATATTTATTCTTCCTCTATTTTCTGGAAGGGTTGATAGACTATTGATATTACCTCTTTAAATGTTTGACATAATCCACCAGTGAAACGATCTGAGCCTGAACTATTATTTATGGAAAGATTTTTATTTAAAAATTAAATTTATTTACCTGTTGGAGATCTATTCAGATTTTTTATTTCTTCTTGAGGCAGTTTTGGTAATTTGGGGGTTTTTTTAGAATTTTTTTCTATTTTGTCTCAGTTGCTGACTTCAGTATTCTCTTATAATCTTTTTACTTTCTGATGTCAGTCATAATGTTTCCTCTCTTTTTTCTAATTCTGATCATTTGTTTCTTCTCTTTTTTCTTGTTTAATCTTGCTAAAGTATTGATTTTTTTAAAGAGCCTACTTTTGTTCAAAAACAACTAATTCGTTTTTCTTTTGCTTTCCATTTCATTTATTTCCACCATAATAGCTATTATATGCTTCATTCTGCTTGCACTGGATTTAAATTGCTCTTTTTCAAGACTGTTAAGGTGAAAGTTTAGATTATTAATTTGAGATAATTTCTTTTTTCTAACATAGATATTTAAAGTTATTAATTTTCCTGTAACTACTGTTTTAACTGCATCCTATAAGTTTTCATATGTTGGGTTTCTATTGTTATTTAGTTCAAAATACTTTGTAATTTCCCTTGCAACTTTCTCTTTGACCTACAGTTTTTAAAAATGTGTGGTGTAGGCCAGGCGTAGTGGCTCACACCTGTAATCCCAGCACTTTGGAAGGCCGAGGCGAGCAGATCACAAGGTCAGGAGATCGAGACCATCCTGGCTAACATGGTGAAACCCCGTCTCTACTAAAAATACAAAAAATTATCCGGGCATCGTGGTGGGCACCTGTAGTCCCAGCTACTCGGGAGGCTGAGGCAGGAGAACGGCGTGAACCCAGGAGGCGGAGCTTGCAGTGAGCCAAGATCGTGCCATTGCACTCCAGTCTGGGTGACAGAGCGAGACTCCACCTCAAAAAAAATAATAATAATGTTTAGTGTAATTTCTAAATTATTGTGTGGTTCCAAAATTTCCTTTTGTTACTAATTTCCAGTTTACTTCTATTATAATTACTGAACATACTTTGTCTACTTTCAATCTTCTAAAATTTATTCAGGTTTGTTTTATGACCTATTATGTGGTCTACCCTAGAGATAGTTCAGTGCACTTGAAAATAGTATGTATTCTGGTTTTGTTTAGTGGAGTGTTCTATAGGTATCCGTTAGTTCTGTTTGGTTGTGTCTTCGAGGTCTTCGGTTTCCTTGTTGATTTTGTCTAATTGTGTTATCCATTGCTGAGAGTCAAGTATTGAAGTGTCTAACTATTATTGTTGAATTATTCATTTATACCTTCAATTCTGTCAGTTTGTGCTTCATGTATTTTGGGACTCTATTGTTAGGTGCATATGTTTATAATTGTAACATTTTTCCTGATGTACTAAGACTTTTGTTGTTATAAGACGCCCCTTGTGTCTTTATTAACTTTGTTTTTTGTCCTAAAGTATATTTGGTCTGAAATTAGTATAGCCTCTCCAGTTCTTTTTTGGGTTTTGTTTTTGTTTTTTGTTGTTTTTTGTTTTTTGCATGCTATATTTTTGCAAGCCTTTTGCTTTCAACCTATTTGTGTCTTTGAATTGAAAGTCTCTGACAGACTGCATAGAATTGGATTCTGTTTTTTATCCAGTCTGACAATCTCAGCCTTTTGATATGGAAGTTTAATCCATTTGCATGTAATATAATTATTTCTATGGTAGGATTTAGATTTGCCATTTTGCTATTTGTTTTCTATATGTCTCTGTCTCTTTGTTGCCTCTGTTCCTCCATTATTGCTTTCTTTTGTGTTACATATATTTTTTCTAGTGAAAAAATCCTTTGGTTTTCTTTACTAAATATTTTAAAATTATTTTCATAATGGTTACTCCAGAGATTACAATATGTATCTTATCTTAATCTAGTTCAAATCAATATTATTATAGTAGTATGATATGAACTACAATTAATTATAGCAGTTATAATTTAATACTGCATCTTTACATTTGCCTACATTTCTCTCCACTGCAAATGGTGCCATGCATGGTCTATAAATTTTCATGTGCATATGTTTTAATAAACTTTAATTTTTTATAATACATATTTTTTTTTTTTTTGAGATGGAGTCTTGCTCTGTCGCCAGGCTGGAATGTAGTGGCACGATCTCTGCTCACTGCAACCTCCACCCCCCAGGTTCAAGCAATTCTCCTGCCTCAGCCTCCCAAGTAGCTGGGACTACAGGCGCACACTGCCACGCCCGGCTAATTTTTTTTTTTTTTTTTTTTTGTATTTTAGTAGAGACGGGTTTCACCATGTTGCCCAGGCTGGTCTCAAACTCCTGAGCTCAGGCAATCCACCTGCCTCGGCCTCCCAGAGTGCTAGGATTACAGGTGTGAGCCACCCCCGACCCCTCTTTTATAATATAGTTGTACATATTTTATGGTAGTAAGTTATAAAATAAACTACCGTCTACATATATTTTATGCATTCATGATATACCTAATTCTTTTTTAGTTTTTAAAATATTTCTAGGCAACAGTTTGTCTGCAGCTTTTTTCAAATTGTTGCAAATCTTCCAAAAAAAAAATTTCAATACATTTATTGAAGAAAACCAGTGCTCAAGTGGACCCATACAATTCAAACCTGTGTTGTTCAAAGGTCAACTGTATTCAGTATTAAAAGTAATCTAGAGATTATTTAAAGTAGGAGGCTGAGTACGGTGGCTCATGCCTGTAATTTCAGCACTTTGGGAGCAGAGGCAGGCAGATTGCTTGGACCCAAGAGTTCAAGACCAGCCTGGACAACATGGTGAAACCTCATCTCTACTAAAAATACAAAAAAATTAGCAGGGTATGGTGGCATGTGCCTGTAGTTCCAACTACTCAGGAGGCTGAGATGAGAGAATCGCCTGAGCCTGAGAAGTTAAGGCTGCAGTGAGCCGTGATCATGCCACTGCACTCTAGCCTAGATGATGGGAGTGAGACCCTGTCTCAAAAATAAATAAATAAAATAGATGGGAGGATGTGCATAGGTTATTTGCAAATACTATGCCATTTACATAAGGGACTTGAGCGTCTCCAGGTTTTGGTATTTGCAGGGAGTCCTGGAACCAATCCCCCACAGATTCCCAAGGACAACAGTATTTTTAAGCCTGGCTTCCTTGGGTTCACTGTGAAATCAGCGTAGTTTAGTGATCAGCCAATGATTGGTCAGAATATGTCTTTAAATACCTTAAGCCAACAAGTCTTCCACCTTTGCTAAGGGAAACTGTATGTGAAGGCATACTTCCAAATTTCAGGCAGCTTACAAATCAGCCTTAGCATTTACTTCCTGCTTGTACAGGATCTCAAGGTCAGCCACAGGTGAGCGATGGAGCTCCGTTCCTTTCCCAGGTCTTTCCTCAGCATGCACACATCCCTGTAACATGCATAAAGTCTTCTAGATTCTCAGCAATATATCAGAATTTTTCAAGTTCCCTAGGTCTTTCTTTGAAATTTTGGGCCAAGTTCTTTGTTGTTTTCAGTAACAGCCTGGGGATAGGGCTTTTCCACAGAGCAGAGCTTCCAATCAGATCAAATAGTTCTGATGCCCTGGGATCCAGGCTTTCGAGGGGAGATGTGAGACCAGTAAAAATATTAACTGTTCACTGGAGATGGTGATTTCAACAGAGCTCCAAAAGGGTGCATCCACTCTGTTGGCTGCAAGGCTGCCATCTGTTCACAGCTAGCATGCCAGCGCCAGGAAGCAGGGCAATGGGCATATCCCCAAGTTAAATCTCCAAAGACCCCATTGTTTTTATCTAAAATCAGCAGTTTTTCTTGGATAAATGAGTTTGTTCATTCCCTGCCTTTGGTTACTTAGTTCAGGAATGGTTGATTTTAATCGTTTTGCCAATATGTTAACCTAATTCCTCTCTGTCATTCCAGAAGTCCCACCCCCTTATGTAAAGTTTCTTGCTCATTTATCTCAAATGTTTTCCTATAAAATTTTTATGCGCTGACACAAAAACTTTTACATGATTGTTTATTACAGCATTATTCATAATAGCCAAAAAAATAAAAACAAGCCAACTGTCCATCAACTGATGAATGGACAGATTTTGGTGTATATTCATACGGTGCAATATTATTCAGCTATACAAAGGAATGAAGTACTGATACATGCTACAACACGGATGAACCTTGAAAACATCATGCTAGGGCTGGGTGCAGTGGCTTGCACCTACATGTAGTCCCAACTACATGGGAGCTGAGGCAGGAGGATTGTTTAGGCCCAGGAGTTGGAAGCTGCAGTGAGCTGTGATCATGCCACTGCACTCCAGCCTGGGCAGCAGAGTGAGAACCCATCGTAAAAAGGAAGGAGAGAGAGAGGGGGGGTGGGGAGGGGGAGAGGGAGAAAGAGAGAGAGTGGAGAGAGAGAAAGAGAGAGAAGAAAGAAAGAGAGAGAGAAGGAAGGAAGGGAGGGAGGGAGGGAGGAACGGAGGGAGGGAGGGAGGGAGAGAGGGAGGGAGGAAAGAAAATATCATGCTAAGTTAAAGAAGACAGATACCAAAGGCCACAGATTGTATGATTCCATGTACATGAAGTGTCCGGAACAGGCAAAGGCATAGAGACAAGGGGTAGATGTGGGATTTGGGCTAGGGAAGAATGGAGAGTGACTATAATGGGCATAAGATTGGAGGGGGGGATGATGAAAATGTTCTAAAATTCAGTAGTAATTATGATTACATAATTCTATGAATATACTAAAAATCACTGAAGTACACACTTTAAAAGGGTGACTTTTATGGTACTGTGTATAAATTATATCACAATAAAACTTTATGAGCCGGCCGTGGTGGCTCACACCTACCTGTAACCTCAATCCTTTGGGAGGCCAAGGCAGGCAGATTACTTGAAGTCAGGAGTTCGAGACCAGCCTGGCCAACATGATGAAACCCTGTCTCCACTAAAAATACAAAAATTAGCTGGGTGTGGTGGCACACGCTTGTAATCCCAGCTACCTGGGAGGCTGAGATAGGAGAATCACTTGAACCTGGGCAGCAGAGGTTGCAGTGAGCCGAGATCACGCCACTGCATTCCAGCCTGGGTGACAGAGTAAGACTCCATCTCATTAAAAAAAAAGAAGAAGAAGAAGAAGAAGAAGTCCGGGCACAGTGGCTGACACCTGTAATCCCAGCACTTTGGGAGGCCAAGGCAGGGAGATCATGAGGTCAGGAGTTTGAGACCAGCCTGGCCAATATGGTGAAACCCTGTCTCTACTAAAAATACAAAAATTATCCAGGCGTGGTGGCGCACGCGCACACCTCTAGTCCCAGCTACTCAGGAGGCTGAGGCAGAAGAATCACTCGAACCCGGGAGGCAGAGGTTGCAGTGACACAAGATCGTGCCACTGCACTCCAGCCTGGGTGACAGAGTGAGACTCCATCTCAAAAAAAAAAAAAAAAATTTTTTTTCGGGGCACAGGAGGATCACTTGGGACCAGGAGTTCGAGACCAGCCAGGGCAACATAACAATACCCTGTCTCTACAAAAAAAATTTTTAATTAGCCAGGTGTAGTGACACACACCTGTGGTCCCAGCTACTCGGGAGACTGAAATGGGAGGATTGCTTGAGCCCAGGAGTTCGAGGCCTCAGTGAGCTGTGATAGCACCATTGCACTCCAGCCTGGGCAACAGAGTGAGACCCTGACTCAAAAAGAAAAAAGAAAGAAAATGAAAAATGTTTTACAGCAAAGTATTTTAGGTCTAGAATAATGATCAACTGAGTTACCCTCTTCATTTATTTATTTACTCATCCATTTCATGAGATGATTTAAAGACGGTGCCTGGCATAAAGGAAGCACTCAAGTGTTAGGGGTTATTAGTGGTAATTAAAGTAAGACATTTAAGTGCCAGTGTACCACTGTGTAACAAAATGAATGAAATATTGATTCTGCTTCTAAGAGCTCAGAAATCTGAAGAGTACACAAACGTATAACCAAATATTAATAATTACAACAATGGGAAAAGTGTGTAACAGAGAAGTATAAAAGCCACTATAGGGGTACAGATGGAGGACTTTAGTCTGGGAAGAACAAAGGAAGCCTTCTGAAGGGAAATGACCTAAATAGAGGTTCTAACACCCAGTGACCTGCTAAAATGAGTTGAAGAGTTTGGTGGGTGGAAAGCGGAGGAATGAGAGCATTCCAGGCCATAGAAACAGTGTGTGCAAAGATGAAACTTGCGAGGGCATGCGTGATCACGTGGGGAAACAGCAAACGAGGAGACTGGAAAATCAGGTAAAGAGTTTAGAGTTTCTCCTGTGGTTAAGAGGATTCACCCAAGGAGCCTACGTAAGAGAGTGTCGAGTAACTAGCAGGACAAGAGAGATACATTCAAGGATACAGGACTCGTGATAGGAGCATGGTTAGGAGAATCAAGGTGAAGCCTGGACTGAGGAAGCAGTAGACCAAGAAGTGCTGAAGGAGAGAGAGGCAAGAACTGAATATGGAACTACCATTCGACCCAGCAATCCCACTACCAGGTAGATATCCAAAGGAAAATAAATCCTTCTACCAAAAGGACACATGCACGTGTATGTTTATTGCAGCACTGTTCACAATAGCAAAGACATGGAATCAATCTAGGTGCCTATCAGCAGTGGGCTGGATAAAGAAATATGGTGCATACACACCATGGAATACTACACAGCCATAACAATGAAATCATGTCCTTCACAGCAACATGGATGCAACCGGAAGCCATTATCTGAAGCAAATTAACGCAGGAAACAAAAACCAAATGCCACATGTTGTCACTTATAAATGGGAGCTAAACAGTGGGTACACTCAGACATGAAGATGGCAACAACAGACTCTGGGGACTACTAGAGAGGGGATGGAGGGAGGGGGACAAGGGTCGAAAGACTAACTGTTGGGTACTGTGGTGCTCACTACCTGGGTGATGAGATCAATCATACCCCAAAACCTCAGTATCACACACAATATATTCATGTAGTAAACCTGCACATGTAACCCCAAATCCAAAAAGTTGGAAACAAGGAAAGAGAGAGAAGAAACCATATTTAAATGTATATAAGAAGTAGAAACAAGAAAATGATGATCAGCTGGATTTGGACAGTTAAGAAAAAGAGACAGGATAAATTTCTGGATTTCTAGTTTGGTTGACTGGGTAGATTTCAGTGCCATTCATCTCAATGTGGATTAAAAAAATAAGAAAATTTGAGGAGAAAGGTATGTGTTCATTTGGGGTTCATGACAATTTTTTGGTACTTGTGGAACATCTGGATAGAAATGTACAGTAGTTACTTAAAACTTCAGTTTTGAAGTTCAAGAGATCTCTAGACTACAAATAGATTTGGGAGTGATTAGCATAAGGTTGGTAATAGAAGCCATTGAGGAGATGAGATTGTCCATAAACAGAATGTACAATAAAAACAGAATATAAACAATTATAAAGTATTAGGGAATAAAAGCATGTAAGGACAAGTTAGAGGAAGAGGAACCCAAATGAGAATCCAGGCTGGATTCCCTAAGAAATAGAAGGAGATGTTGGCCGGGAGCAGTGGCTCACCCCTGTAATCCCAGCACTTTGGGAGGCCAAGGCAGGCAGATCACTTGAGGTCATGAGTTCAAGACCAGCCTGACCAAAATGGTGAAACCCCCCTCTCTACTAGAAATACAAAAAAATTAGCTGGGTGTGGTGGCACCCGCCTGTAATCCCAGCTACTTGGGAGGCTGAGGCAGGAGAATCACTTTAACCCAGGAAGCAGAGGTTGCAGTGAGCTGAGATTGCACCACTGCACTCCAGCCTGGGCAACAGAGTGAGACTCTGTCAAAAAAAAAAAAAGAAGAAGGAGGAGGAGAAGGAGGAGGAGGAAGAGGAGAAGGAGGAGGAGAAGGAGAAGGAGAAGACAGAATAGGAATGTGGAAGTTAAAAGGCCAAGTTTCCATTGGAATTACCTTCAACACTATGTGATCTCTCAAAGTCATGGTTTCTTTATCTATAAGGTAGTATTAACAGTAGCCAGGCATTGGATAAATGGTAACAAATGTCAGGTATTATTATAAAGTAGAAATAACTCAAGAGGCAACTACAAAAGTAAACAACTTTAATGAAAGTTACATTTCTATACGGATTATAAAGCCATTATAGGTAAGGTTACTGAAAAGAAAGACTTCATTTTACCAAAGCAGATTGACTACTAAAATGCCCTGTGTTTGATTCCCTGAAACTAGTTCAACAGAGAACTGTCACCTTCTAAGTACCATTGTCCACACCAAAGCCCAAGGGATCAAAGCCTCTCAGTTTAAGCCATTAATGTTTATGAGTATGATTTGATAAAAGTGTCATGACCAAGGCCAAATACATTCGTTTTTGAAATACAATGAAGTTAGATTAACCTCCTGAGGCCGTAAAATGTTTCCTCTGGGTCCCATGGAAGAGCCTTACATTCCAATACTTTTGTAAGTCAGAGAGAAGACAATGTGAAAATGAACAAAACTTAAGGTGCAGATGGCTCCATAAGATGGTCCATCACCTCCAAAGATTCTCCCATTAGACTCCATAACCTGGAAGCATTTCCTTCTTTGGGGGAAAAAGCAGCCCAGCCATCTGAAGTTATTTTCAGTAATATGTTGCAAAGTTAGTCATTTTGTCTTTTGAGACACTGGCTTAAAACTTTGTGGTCTGATGATTACTGTACATGCTCTTCTTCACAATGGCAGCCTTCCAGATACAAAGGGTCAAGCTTGTTTGTGTGGTTGG
The DNA here is from genome assembly GCF_028858775.2 of Pan troglodytes. Lineage (NCBI taxonomy): Eukaryota > Metazoa > Chordata > Mammalia > Primates > Hominidae > Pan > Pan troglodytes. Next base: position 27,138,843 of record NC_072415.2, read on the forward strand.
CTCACTGTCACCTAAGAACTTCCCATTATTGGTTGTACTTTAAAGTCATGATAATGAATGGGACCTACCAGCCCAAAAAATCAAAATCTCCCTTTAGTTCTGATAAGCTAGGAAAAGTTAACTTAGCATAAGTAATTTAGGGAGAAGGGTGGAAAAAGAAGAGTGCCATTTCGTTAGACCAACATTGAAAATAATTAATGTAACATGAGAGAGTTAATGTTTCTGAATATGCACACTGTCTTTCTTCTGAGCAGATCAACTTTCTTTTGAGGTAAAGACAAAGTCATCGATGCACTATTTTGGTGTTTATTTAATGAGCGTTTCTGCATCCGGAGCACATGGGCATATAGTAACCTTTATATTGATAGCGGAGGGCTCTGTTCTATAAGTGGGCAAGATAAAACAGTTCATTTCCTTATATTTTGTGGTTATTAATGTATGCATTGTTTTATCAGGAATGACTCACCAGAGAAGAACTATTCAATTCCTTCTGAATGATGTTTCACTTTGAAATTTGGGAATTGTGCCTTATTTCATAACGAGTGGCCAGAGTGAATGATTGTTGCAATGATGCCTCATTTCCCCATTCAGCCAGCAGACGCTCATTTTTCAAAACGCCGGACTTTCACTTCTTCTTTGAATATACACCATTTATGAAACAGCCACTCCCGTCACTGCCCTGATAACATTTGGAATGGCATCATCATTTATGTTGGCAATATCATTGCTCTGGGTCAGGTTGCAAAATAGTCAAAGAAACACATTTGTCATCTAATGCGCAAGTTCTAAAGAGAAGTGAACTTTAGGTTATAAATGCTTCCAGCTACGATTCTCTTTTTCTAAAAAAGATCTTAAAAGGAAAACGAATTTTTCAGTTTGTTTGTTGGTTGGAATTTTTGGCATTGGTATTATAAAGCGATGCAGCTGGAATCACCATAATAGCACATAACACATGGAAAATATTACCTTGACCTGGCAAACTATTTTCATGTTTGACCACTACTTGAAGGATCCATAGGGCACATTTCTAGAACAATTTTTTTCTTTTACTTTTTAATATTAAAAAATACAGACAGGGCCTCACTATGTAGCCCAGGCTGGTCTGAGCTCAAGAGTTCCTTCCACGTAGGCCTCCCGAAGTGCTAGGATTACAGGTGTGAGCCACACTGCACCCAGCCTAGTTTATCTTTTGTAACAGTAAAATGCAATGAGATTTACTTTCGATGTTATATTCTAGATCTGTCTTAATTTGGTTTCTCCCTCAGTGCAGCTGCAAAAAGTGGTTGCTTATCACATTCTCAGGGTTTAGTATTATTAAGAATAGTTTTTGGCTGTTATATATTAAGTAATTCCATACAAGCTTTAAGAATAGATGCAATCGTACACATTGCTACTAAGAGGACACTTAGAATATAGGGAATATCTTTACAATTTGAGGACATCAAGATGGATGTACATGAATGTAATGTGTAAATGTATGTTTTTTAAAATCCACATTTCTCTAATTACTAGTGAGATCGAGCGTTTTGTCATATGCTTGGTGATATATAAAGTTACTTTCCTGTGAATTTATATATTTATTTTCTTATGATTCCCTCTTTATAGGCTTTGGCCATTTTTTATTGTGTTGGTTTCATTATTTTTATTCATAATTTAAATATTATGCATGTGAACCCTTTTTGCTGCTTAGTGTTGCAAATATGTTCTTATACACAATGACTATTTTTCTTAACATTGTTGACAGGATCTTTGGCTGAACAAAAGTTTTAAATTTTCATGTACTTCCATTCATTAACCTTTCTCTTTATGGCATCTAAGTTTACCACGATGCTTCTAAAGTCTTTCTCTACCATATTCCTTTGCATTTCTTTAGGCCTTCTTTATTGCCTTCCATAAGGCTTTATAGGTTTTTTTATTCATAAAACATTGATAAATTTCTCTTTAAATTGTTTAAGTATAGAAATTGAGATTATAAAATATAATCTATATTGTATTGGAGAACTTTAAGTTTTTAAAATATTATTTTTCATCTATATGCTTAGTAGGGATTCATTTTTCCCCAAGTGGAGGCAAAAAAGGTCTAACTCCATTATTAAATGCTTGATCTTTTCCTTGCCTATTCCAACTGCCACGTTTGCAATATATTATATTCAAACACATACTTAGTTCTGTTTCTGGAGTCCTTATTTCATTCTACTGCTTTGTCAGTTCCTTTACTAACATGACCCATTTTCATCATTGCAGCTATAAAGTATAGCTGAGGCCGGGCATGGTGGCACACTCCTGTAATCCCAGCACTTGGGGAGGCCAAGGTGGGCAGATCCCTTGAGGTCAGGAGTTCGAGACCAGCCTGGCCAACATGGTGTAACCCCTTCTCTACAAAAATACAAAAATTAGCTGGGCTTGATGGCATGTTCCTGTAATCCCAGATGCTCTGGAGGCTGAAGCAGGAAAATCGCTTGAACCCAGGAGGCGGAGATTGCAGTGAGCTGAGATCGCACTACTGCAACTCCAGCCTGGGCAATAAAGCAAGACTCTATCTCAAAAAAATAAATAAAAATAAAAAATAAAATATAGCTGAGATCAGATAAAGGGCATTCCTCCCCTTGTTTTTTATTTATTTTTATTTTCTGGCTGTTCTTAGAACCTTTAGACCTCCTTACTCATCAGCCACATTTAATTTTCGTGTGGATTCTCAAATCTCTCTCTTCCTCTCTACTACCACTAATACTTAACTGAGCCCTTTTCCCTTGTTTAGATTATAGCAACATTGCAACCACCTTAACTGGCCTTCTTTCTCTAGTATTGCCCAGTTTAGTCTACCCTCTAAACTCCGTAAGGAAATCTGATTATTTTGAGGACTCACGTAATTTTTTACAATGGTTTTGTGGAAATATAATACACATAACATATAATTCACCATTTTCAAGTGTACAATTTAATGATTTTCATATATTCAGAGTTGTGCAACCAACACTATAACTAATTTTAGAACTGTTTTATCACTGCAAAGAGAAACTCCATACCCTTCAGATATCACTTCCTAATGCCACCATCTTCCTATGCTTTCCCCACCCAGCTCTAGTCAACCACTCACCTACTTTCTATCTTTAGCGATTTGCCTATTCTGGACATTTCATGTAAGTAGAATCATGTAATATGTGGTCTTTTGTAATATGAGGCTTCTTTCAGTTAGCATGATGTTCTCAAAGTTCATCTATATTATAGCATGTATCAATACTTCATTCCTTTTTTTAGTCAAATAGTTCATTTACCACATTTCATCTACTCAGCGTTAGATAGACATTTGGGTTGCTTCCACCTTTTGTCTGTTATGAATAATGCTGCTCTGAATCTTATATAAACTTTAAAATGAGTTTGTTACATTTGAATAAAATTTCTATGGAGATTTATGGGGCAGTGGCTTATGCCTGTAATCCCAACACTTTGGGAGGCCAAGGTGGGCAGATCACTTGAGGTCAGGAGTTTGAGACCAGCCGGGCCAACATGGTGAAACCCCATCTCTACTAAAAATACAAAAATTAGCCAGCCACGGTGGCGTGCGTGTGTCATTCCGGCTACTCGGGAGGCTGAGGCAGGAGAATCACTTGAACCCAGGAGGTGAAGGTTGCAGTGAGCTGAGATCACACCACTGCACTCCAGCCTGGGCGACAGAGTGAGACTCCATCTCAAAAATAGAAAAAAGGTAAAATTTATATGGAGATTTTTGTTGCAATTACATTAAATTTATAGATAAATTTAGGGAAAATTTAAGTTTTTTTACAGGAAAATTGTTGTGGGGGTTTTTTGCATTAATTTAGCACTTACTTAGTGCCTTCCATAAATTTTATCATTTTCTTCATAAAATTTGATGCGTTTCTTTTTTGTAATTTCTGTGTATTTTATGTTTTGCTATTTTAAAGGGAATTTTTTTCATTAAAATTTTATTTGATGATACATGGAAAAGCTGTTAATTTATGTATTGTTACCTTGTATCTAGCTACCTTGAGGATTTCCCTTAAAAGTTCTCATGGTTTTTCAGTTGATTTTCTCTTAATTTACAGATAATTGATTACATAATCTATAAATACTCAAAACTTATCTCTTTACAATGTTTATATTACTTATTTTTCAAAATTTTCTGATTTCACTGGCTAGGATGATAAATAATAGCGGCTATGGGGGCATACATCTTTTTCCCTATCAACTTTAATTTATTTAATTAGGAACAATGTTACAGCCAAAATTAAAGAAATCTAATAAAGAAAGAAAAATCACACTAATACCATGTGAAAAGAAACTTTAAAAATAACTAACATTGGCCGGGCACAGTGGCTCATGCCTTTAATCCCAACACTTTGGGAGGCCGAGGCAGGCAGGTCACTTGAGGCCAGGAGTTCAAGACCAGCCTGGCCAACACAGCAAAACCCCATCTCTACAAAAAGTACAAAAATTAGCCAGGCATGGTGGTGTGTACCTGTTGTCTCAGCTATTCAGGGGCTGAGGCATGAGAATTGCTTGAACCCAGGAGGCGGAGGCTGCAGTGAGCCAAGATCACACCACTGCACTCCAGCCTGGACGACAGAGCAAGACTCTGTCTCAAAAATTAAAATAAAGGCCGGGCGCGGTGGCTCACGCCTGTAATCCCAGCACTTTGGGAGGCCGAGGTGGGCGGATCACGAGGTCAGGAGATCGAGACCATCCTGGATAACACGGTGAAACCCGTCTCTACTAAAAATACAAAAAAATAGCCGGGCGTGGTGGCAGGTGCCTGTAGTCCCAGCTACTCAGGAGGCTGAGGCAGGAGAATGGCATGAACCCGGGAGGTGGAGTTTGCAGTGAGCCAAGGTCGCGCCACTGCACTCCAGCCTGGGTGACACAGCAAGACTCCGTCTCAAAAAAAAAAAAAAAAAATTAAAATAAAATAAAATAGCTAACATTAAATTGATTATATATGAATAGAAAGACTGAGGAAGAATATACCCCAAACTGCTATGAGTAGTTCTTTTAAGGATATGGAATTCTACAGACAGGAACAAGGGGAGACAGAGGGACCCACTTTCTACTTTGTGCACATCTGTATAGCTTGGCTATTTGCAATTAGCATTTTCTACTTTTATAATTTTACAATGCATCCTAGAATAAATCCAAAGAATACAAAGTGTGTAGTGACTTGTCTTTACATATAAAGATTGAGAGGTATGCCTTTTTAATGGCTAAGGTGTAAGTTCTGTTCATGAAGTTCAATTTCAACTATATTAGAGAGTTAAAGATGGAAGGAAGGAAGGAAGGAAGGAAGATAAATTGATAGATAAAAATATAGATATAGATATGTACCCACTTACTGTTACCAAACAGTCCAAAAACAAAAAGATGGCCACAGGAAAGAAATAGATACAAAGAAAAGCTTTACAAATTACACAAGTCAGAATTCCTGGGCAGGACAATTGCTGCTTGTTATCTGCTTCCTAGGATGGCTAGGAAAATGTGAATGAGGCAATTAGTTCATGGTTGAAGAGAATGTTAATTGCTCTCTAATGTCATCAAATCTTGATGATTTCCTGTCAAAAGCTCTTCCTTCTGAGACACTGTGGGGGAGTTTAGTAATCACAGAAGGGCATCTATGTCATTTGTCCCAGTATTTAGGGTGCTACATAAATGACAATAGTGCCACATCTTATTGCTTCCTGCATTTTGGAATGTGACTAATGCACCTCTTCCATTGTTCCCTTCCAGAATCTCCAATGAACACTCACCCAAACTCCAGATCCGGAGTCATAGTTACCTGAGGGCAGTGAGTGAAGTCTCCATCAACCGGAGCCTGGACAGCCTCGACCCTGCAGGCTTGCTCACATCACCAAAGTTCCGCTCCAGGAATGAGAGCTACATGCGAGCCATGAGCACCATCAGCCAGGTGAGGGCCGTCAGGGCAGCGGTGGTCAGGAGCCATTAGTGGCAGGAAGGTTAGTGAGAACTGAGAGGGCATGAGGTGGGGAGGCAGTCATTCATCCAGTAGACCATTGATGGATCAGACAGGAGGTCCAGTCAAGTGCTGCAAAGAGCATGCCATGGGTTCAGCCGCAGTAAGCCCCCAGTATCAATGGTCTGCCAGGAGGTGGGGCCCTCTGTAGGTGGATAAAGCACAATGAAGAGCGTCCTTGGAAATTCACTAGAGATCAGGAGTTCAAGATCAGCCTGGCCAACATGGTGAAACCCTGTATCTATCAAAAATACAAACGTAAGCCTGGCATGGTGGCACCCATCTGTGATCCCAGCTACTCTGGAGGCTGAGGCAAGAGAATCACTTGAAACTGGGAGGCAGAGGTTGCAGTGAACCGAGATCACGTCACTGCACTCCAGCCTGGGCAACATAGCAAGACTCTTTCTCTGTTAAAAAAAAAAAAAAAAAAGAAAAAGAAAACTTCGGCTTTTAAACAAGCAAGGGATATGAATCTAACTTTGATGTAGGATAACTAATCTGGCAAAAAAACATAGGAAAGATTGGAGAGAATGAGAAGCTAGAAGCAGAGAGGCTAGTTTGGAAGACACTGTGATCATCAAGGTGAAAATTAATGTTACTGATGGTGGTGGTGACCATAGTGGTGATGTTGGTGTGTTGGTGATAATGATGGCAGTGATGGTGATGATGGCGATGGTGGTGATGGTGATGGTGATGGTGGTAGCAGTGATGATAGTGATGGTGATGGTGGTGATGTTGGTGATGGTGTTGGTAGTGGTGGTGGTAATTATGGTGATGGCAGTGGTAGTGGTAGTGATAGTAATGGTGATGGTGATGGTGGTGGCAGTGATGATGGTGATGGTGGTGACAGTGATGGTAACAGTAATGGCAGTGGTGATTGTGATGGTGGTGATGGTGGTGGTGATGGTGATGTGGTGGTGGTGGTGGTGATGGTGATGTGGTGATGGTGGTGATGGTGATGGTGATGTGGTGATGGTGGTGGTGGTGGTGGTGGTGGTGATGTGATGTGGTGGTGATGGTGGTGGTGATGGTGGTGGTGATGGTGATGGTGATGTGGTGGTGATGGTGATGTGGTGGTGGTGGTGATTTGGTGGTGGTGGTGGTGATGTGGTGGTGATGGTGATGGTGATGTGGTGGTGGTGGTGATGGTGATGTGGTGGTGGTGGTGATTTGGTGGTGGTGGTGGTGATGTGGTGGTGATGGTGATGGTGATGGTGGTGGTGGTGGTGATGGTGGTGGTGGTGAGGTGATGGTGGTGGTGGTGGTGATAGTGATGGTGGTGGTAGTGAGGTGATGGTGGTGATGGTGGTGGTGGTGGTGACAGTGGTGGTGATAATCATGGTGGTGGTGTTGGTAATGGGTGGCAGTGGTGGTTGTGATGGTGATGGTGGTGGCGGTGGTGGTCGTGATGGTGGTGGTGATGATTATGGTAATAGTGATGGTGACAGTGGTGGCGGTGGTGGTTATGATGGTGGTTGTGGTGATTGTGGTGATAGTGATGGTGACAGTGGTGGCGGTGGTGGTCATGATGGTGGTTGTGGTGATTGTGGTGATAGTGATGGTGACAGTGGTGGTGGTGGTGGTCATGATAGTGATTGTGACGGTGGTAGCAGTGACAGTGGTGATAGTGATGCTATGGTGTGGTGCTAGTATAGATGAAAACAAGGTATTCAGAAAAAAATTATGAAATGGTAGGCTGATCACTGAAACATCTGTCAAAATAAGACTCTGAAATAGGAACACTGCTCTCATTCTGTCCCTATCAACAAAATTAAGCTCCCTGCTCTAAATGGAGTCCTGAAGAAAAAAATCAGGAACTGCAGGGCAGGCTCTAAGGGCAGAGTAGGGAGGGAGCCAGGGAAAGCTGTCATGTGGGATTTCAATGCTGACCCATCGTGTGTTTCCTTGCTTTACAGAAATCTCCAAGAACATGCAAACCTATTCGTGCTAGTTACTGCTTCTCCAATGATATACATTATCCCAATTCTCAGGGAAATAGCTGGAGCCTCATTTTGGTGCATTTTGGACTTGTTTTGTTTTTATCTTTTTCACAATAAGTAATATAACATTTAAAACTTTTTGGAGCACATATTTATTCTGCATGGCCTAAAGGTCACACAGTCATTGAGAATTATAAAACGGTCTACAAACCTAGGGGTCATACATGCAGAATACATCAGTGGATTTAAAATATTCTGTTGGAAAAATATTTATATACATTCATGGTTTTCATGACTTTATGGAGAACTTTTAATTTCCCCCAGCAGCACAGTACCCTTGCAGCTCACTGTTTTTAGTCCCTGGCTGCACATTTGACCTTCTTTAGGGCAACATCACTTTCTAGTGATAGCTTAGTAAGATACCAACAAATCATTGCACAGACACATGGGAGAAGTAATGCTGTCAGGTCAAGCACTGCAATTCCATGACGTAGCCATTTGGCCTTAGGTAAAATACAGAAAGAACGGCCAGCTGAAATGGATTCCTAATGACATCATTTTTCTAGTTCCATATTCAATTTTCAAGTAACACAGTATCTTTTTTTTTCTTTTATTATTATACTTTAAGTTTTAGGGTACATGTGCACATTGTGCAGGTTAGTTACATATGTATACATGTGCCACACTGGTGCGCTGCACCCACTAACTTGTCATCTTGCATTAGGTATATCTCCCAATGGTATCCCTCCCCCCTCCCCCCACCCCACAACAGTCCCCAGAGTGTGATGTTCCCCTTCCTGTGTCCATGTGATCTCATTGTTCAATTCCCACCTATGAGTGAGAATATGCGGTGTTTGGTTTTTTGTTCTTGTGATAGTTTACTGAGAATGATGGTTTCCAATTTCATCCATGTCCCTACAAAGGACATGAACTCATCATTTTTTATGGCTGCATAGTATTCCATGGTGTATATGTGCCACATTTTCTTAATCCAGTCTATCATTGTTGGACATTTGGGTTGGTTCCAAGTCTTTGCTATTGTGAATAGTGCCACAATAAACATACGTGTGCATGTGTCTTTATAGCAGCATGATTTATAGTCCTTTGGGTATATACCCAGTAATGGGATGGCTGGGTCAATGGTATTTCTAGTTCTAGATCCCTGAGGAATCGCCACACCGACTTCCACAATGGTTGAACTAGTTTACAGTCCCACCAACAGTGTAAAAGTGTTCCTATTTCTCCACATCCTCTCCAGCACCTGTTGTTTCCTGACTTTTTAATGATTGCCATTCTAACTGGTGTGAGATGGTATCTCATTGTGGTTTTGATTTGCATTTCTCTGATGGCCAGTGATGATGAGCATTTTTCATGTGTTTTTTGACTGCATAAATGTCTTCTTTTGAGAAGTGTCTGTTCATGTCCTTCGCCCACTTTTTGATGGGGTTGTTTGTTTTTTTCTTGTAAATTTGTTTGAGTTCATTGTAGATTCTGGATATTAGCCCTTTGTCAGATGAGTAGGTTGCAAAAATTTTCTCCCATTTTGTAGGTTGCCTGTTCACTCTGATGGTAGTTTCTTTTGCTGTACAGAAGCTCTTTAGTTTAATTAGATCCCATTTGTCAATTTTGTCTTTTGTTGCCATTGCTTTTGGTGTTTTAGACATGAAGTCCTTGCCCATGCCTATGTCCTGAATGGTATTGCCTAGGTTTTCTTCTAGGGTTTTTATGGTTTTAGGTCTAACGTTTAAGCCTTTAATCCATCTTGAATTAATTTTTGTATAAGGTGTAAGGAAGGGATCCAGTTTCAGCTTTCTACATATGGCTAGCCAGTTTTCCGAGCACCATTTATTAAATAGGGAATCCTTTCCCCATTGCTTGTTTTTCTTTTTTTTTTTTTTTATGGATTAGTAAACTCAGTATTTTATTTTATTTTATTTTTTTATTTATTTTTTTTTATTATACTTTAAGTTTTAGGGTACATGTGCACATTGTGCAGGTTAGTTACATATGTATACATGTGCCATGCTGGTGCGCTGCACCCACTAACTCGTCATCTAGCATTAGGTATATCTCCCAATGCTATCCCTCCCCCCTCCCCCCTCCCCACCACAGTCCCGAGTGTGATATTCCCCTTCCTGTGTCCATGTGATCTCATTGTTCAATTCCCACCTATGAGTGAGAATATGCGGTGTTTGCTTTTTTGTTCTTGCGATAGTTTACTGAGAATGATGGTTTCCAGTTTCATCCATGTCCCTACAAAGGACATGAACTCATCATTTTTTATGGCTGCATAGTATTCCATGGTGTATATGTGCCACATTTTCTTAATCCAGTCTATCATTGTTGGACATTTGGGTTGGTTCCAAGTCTTTGCTATTGTGAATAATGCTGCAATAAACATACGTGTGCATGTGTCTTTATAGCAGCATGATTTATAGTCCTTTGGGTATATACCCAGTAATGGGATGGCTGGGTCAATGGTATTTCTAGTTCTAGATCCCTGAGGAATCGCCACACCGACTTCCACAATGGTTGAACTAGTTTACAGTCCCACCAACAGTGTAAAAGTGTTCCTATTTCTCCACATCCTCTCCAGCACCTGTTGTTTCCTGACTTTTTAATGATTGCCATTCTAACTGGTGTGAGATGATATCTCATAGTGGTTTTGATTTGCATTTCTCTGATGGCCAGTGATGATGAGCATTTTTTCATGTGTTTTTTGACTGCATAAATGTCTTCTTTTGAGAAGTGTCTGTTCATGTCCTTCGCCCACTTTTTGATGGGGTTGTTTGTTTTTTTCTTGTAAATTTGTTTGAGTTCATTGTAGATTCTGGATATTAGCCCTTTGTCAGATGAGTAGGTTGCGAAAATTTTCTCCCATGTTGTAGGTTGCCTGTTCACTCTGATGGTAGTTTCTTTTGCTGTGCAGAAGCTCTTTAGTTTAATTAGATCCCATTTGTCAATTTTGTCTTTTGTTGCCATTGCTTTTGGTGTTTTGGACATGAAGTCCTTGCCCACGCCTATGTCCTGAATGGTAATGCCTAGGTTTTCTTCTAGGGTTTTTATGGTTTTAGGTCTAACGTTTAAATCTTTAATCCATCTTGAATTGATTTTCGTATAAGGTGTAAGGAAGAGATCCAGTTTCAGCTTTCTACATATGGCTAGCCAGTTTTCCCAGCACCATTTATTAAATAGGGAATACTTTCCCCATTGCTTGTTTTTCTCAGGTTTGTCAAAGATCAGATAGTTGTAGGTAAGTGGCGTTATTTCTGAGGGCTCTGTTCTGTTCCATTGATCTATATCTCTGTTTTGGTACCAGTACCATGCTGTTTTGGTTACTGTAGCCTTGTAGTATAGTTTGAAGTCAGGTAGTGTGATGCCTCCAGCTTTGTTCTTTTGGCTTAGGATTGACTTGGCGATGCAGGCTCTTTTTTGGTTCCATATGAACTTTAAAGTAGTTTTTTCCAATTGTGTGAAGAAAGTCATTGGTAGCTTGATGGGGATGGCATTGAATCTGTAAATTACCTTGGGCAGTATGGCCATTTTCACAATATTGATTCTTCCTACCCATGAGCATGGAATGTTCTTCCATTTGTTTGTATCCTCTTTTATTTCATTGAGCAGTGGTTTGTAGTTCTCCTTGAAGAGGTCCTTCACATCCCTTGTAAGTTGGATTCGTAGGTATTTTATTCTCTTTGAAGCAATTGTGAATGGGAGTTCACTCATGATTTGGCTCTCTGTTTGTCTGTTGTTGGTGTATAACAATGCTTGTGATTTTTGTACATTGATTTTGTATCCTGAGACTTTGCTGAAGTTGCTTATCAGCTTAAGGAGATTTTGGGCTGAGACAATGGGGTTTTCTAGATATACAATCATGTCGTCTGCAAAGAGGGACAATTTGACTTCCTCTTTTCCCAATTGAATACCCTTTATTTCCTTCTCCTGCCTAATTGCCCTGGCCAGAACTTCCAACACTATGTTGAATAGGAGTGGTGAGAGAGGGCATCCCTGTCTTGTGCCAGTTTTCAAAGGGAATGCTTCCAGTTTTTGCCCATTCAGTATGATATTGGCTGTGGGTTTGTCATAGATAGCTCTTATTATTTTGAAATACATCCCATCAATACCTAATTTATTGAGAGTTTTTAGCATGAAGGCTTGTTTTGTCAAAGGCCTTTTCTGCATTTATTGAGACTTTTTAGCATGAAGGCTTGTTTTGTCAAAGGCCTTTTCTGCATCTATTGAGATAATCATGTGATTTTTGTCTTTGGCTCTGTTTATATGCTGGATTACATTTATTGATTTGCGTATATTGAACCAGCCTTGCATCCCAGGGATGAAGCCCACTTGATCATGGTGGATAAGCTTTTTGATGTGCTGCTGGATTCGTTTTGCCAGTATTTTATTGAGGATTTTTGCATCAATGTTCATCAAGGATATTGGTCTAAAATTCTCTTTTTTGGTTGTGTCTCTGCCAGGCTTTGGTATCAGAATGATGCTGGCCTCATCAAATGAGTTAGGGAGGATTCCCTCTTTTTCTATTGATTGGAATAGTTTCAGAAGGAATGGTACCAGTTCCTCCTTGTACCTCTGGTAGAATTCGGCTGTGAATCCATCTGGTCCTGGACTCTTTTTGGTTGGTAAGCTATTGATTATTGCCACAATTTCAGCTCCTGTTATTGGTCTATTCAGAGATTCAACTTCTTCCTGGTTTAGTCTTGGGAGAGTGTATGTGTCGAGGAATTTATCCATTTCTTCTAGATTTTCTAGTTTATTTGCGTAGAGGTGTTTGTAGTATTCTCTGATGGTAGTTTGTATTTCTGTGGGATCGGTGGTGATATCCCCTTTATCATTTTTTATTGCATCTATTTGATTCTTCTCTCTTTTTTTCTTTATTAGTCTTGCTAGCGGTCTATCTATTTTGTTGATCCTTTCAAAAAACCAGCTCCTGGATTCATTAATTTTTTGAAGGATTTTTTGTGTCTCTATTTCCTTCAGTTCTGCTCTGATTTTAGTTATTTCTTGCCTTCTGCTAGCTTTTGAATGGTAACACAGTATCTTTAAGGATAATTTCAAACGTCCTGTTGTAGTTGCAACATTGTCATTATTCAAAGGAGAATAGTTTCCTCTTCAAAGCAATGCTACTGTATATACCCTAGACTTTTCAAAAAGAGGTTGGCTTTTAAGATGTTAGAGCTATTTTCTCAAATAGATCATTAGTAGAAGCTATAATACTATAGAATTTAAGTGCATTATATCTTATTTCCCTTTAAAACCTGACACATTATTCATCAAAGGCTCCTAGAAAGTTGAGTACACCAAGGAGTTGGTCTAGAAAAACTAAATTGCTTCTGTCATTTATTACTCACAGAAGTAAAAGAGCCCTAAAAACAGATTGTGCTTGGATGATAAGGAAAAAAATTAAGTATGTTTTTATGTTTATTATTTTATATTTTTACCATAGGTACATCTAATTTAAAATGAGATCTTTTAAAGTAGGGCTTGAGAAGAAAGAATTATATTTATAGAAAGTCCAATATTTTAAAAATATGTCATGTAGTCACTGTCATTTCCAAGTTAATTTATGTCTTTATTTATTTCAAGTCCAAATCCTAGGTATTTTCATCTGGAATGGCAAACTAGAAGCCCGCAGACATATTTTCTCTGGCAACATGTTAGGTTTCTACATCCTTTTCTAAAATTAATGTAACTAGGTAGCTGTTTTAATACCAGCAGCTCAGCCGTGACTTTGACTTAGGCCATCCCTTCATTATGTGTGTATGTGTGCATGTGGCATGGTGTGTGCATGCGTGTGTGTGTGTGTGTGTGTAGAGAGAAAGAGAATGAAATGGAAACCTAGATAAATTAATTGTCTGTGGGTACCCAGCCAGTCAGTGACAGAGGCTAGGAAACCCAAGTGTCCTGACTCTTAACTGGTAAATGACTTCAATACCTGCTGGTATTGGTGGCAATAATATTGCTAGTAATAGTAGTATTAACAGTAGAAAGAATAACAATGGAATAATTAGTTACCATTTTGTGATTACCTGATACATGCTAGTAGCCTTGCTTATTATCTAATTAATTTCACATCTGTCCTGTAAGAAAGATCATTTTTTAATTTATGAATCTCAGTCTCAGAGAGTTGGACTAACATATTTGTTTCCTACTACTATTTTCCCACTACACTATCACAAAAAATAATATCCACCATTTATGGAGTGTGTACCATATACCTAGACATATAAATATGAATTTTGGGCCAAGCACGGTGGCTCACGCCTGTAATCTCAGTATTTTGGGAGGCTCAGGTGGATGGATCATGAGGTCAGGAGTTCCAGATCAGCCTGGCCAATATGGTGAAACCCCTTCTCTACTAAAAATACAAAAAAAAGTTAGCCAGGCGTGGTGTCACACGCCTCTAGTTCCAGATACTCAGGAGGCTGAGGCAGAAGAATCGCTTGAATCTGGGAGGCAGAGGTTGCAGTGAGCCAAGATCGTGCCACTGCACTCCAGCCTGGGTGACAAGAGTGAGACTCCGTCTCCAAAAAAAATACGCATTTTGACATTATTTTATTTTTATCCTTAAAGTACTCCTATGAGATAAGTATTATTCTACTTATTTTACAGATGAGGAAAGTGAAGCTCAGAGAATTCAAGCAAATTGTCCACTATATAATTGAAGGAACACTAAAATTCTTCTTCATCCCATGTAAAAAATACATCTAAGTAAATTTAAAATCTAAGCAATAACACAAAGTAACAAAATGCATTAAAATAAATGTTAGGAGAATATATAGATAGTATTGTGGTCAGAATTATTACTTGTAATAAAATACGAATTCTAGAAAATATAAAGTAAAAGAAAAGATCTAAATAAAATTAAATATTTCTGTGTGGCAAAATATATGATAAAGTTAAAATACAATTGGTGGGAGGAATATTGACACACATTAACAAAAAGGGTAAATGTTATAGTTGCTTAAAGTATTTCTACAAATTAGTAAGAAAAGATAACCCAAAAGAATCTTGGTCAAAGCTTATAAATAAAAATAATCAGAGAAAAAAATACAAAAGCCAGTAAATAAGTCAAAAGCCAGTAAATAAAGTGACAGGTGCCTATTCACATTTGTAGGATGTAAATCAAAACAGCACAGTATCATTCTTGACATAGAGCAGCAAAAACTGAGCTAACATTCTATTCTGGTGACCATGTTGAGAAATGAACTCTGTATTACTTGCTGTTTGGACTGTAAACTGCTATGTTTTAGAAAGTAGGTTAGTAAAATCTACCAAAAGGTAAAAATACACTAAAAAAAAGGAACTAAAAAGGAAGGAAAATTTTAAAATCAAAAAGAAATGGGGCTGAGTGCAGTAGCTCGTGCCTGTTGTTCCAGCTACTCAGGAGGCTGAGGCCAGAGGATAGCTTGAGCCCAGGAGGTTGAGGCTGCAGTGAGCTATGATGACACCACTGCACTCCAGCCTGGGCAACAGAGATAGACCCTATCTCTTAGAGAGAGAGAGAGAGAGAAAGAGAGAGAGAGAACACAAATGAAGAGTTAAAAAGAGAAATTGACAAATATCAAAAACAGACAAAAAAGATTAGACATACAGATAATAGAAGTCCCTTCAGAAGAAAATCAAAGGAACAGAACAAGTAAGAAAAACAATGATTTTTTTAAACTCTCCTGAAATAAAAAGTTGATTTGAAGCTACATATTGGAAGAACACACCATGTAAACACACCATGTACCTGAGAAATTGACCCTGAACAATCAACATCAGGACATATTCTGGTAAAATTACAAGACTTTAAAGAATTTCTTTAAAAACACTTTGGATTTCTGGACAAAAAGAACAACTTACTTAACAAAATGAAAACTGAGTTATCATTGGACCCTTTAACAGGAATGGTTTATGCTGGAAGAAAATGATGTGTGTAGCATTTTAATACACTCAAGGAAAAACATGTGAGTCAGATTTTTATATCCAGAAAAACTGACTTTCAAGTATAAAACATACAAACTGTTATAAGCATGGATGAATGCAGGAAATATTGATTCCATGAACACATTCTGAGAAATGTACTAGACAATGAGCTCTAAACAACCAAAATGACCAGACATAAGAACTACAGATGCTCCTCTACTTACAACGGGATTACATCCCTGATAGACCCATTGTGAGTTGAAAATACCTTAAGTCAAAAATGGGCATTTTGTAAACATGGTGGGATGTGAAAACAAAACAAAAAAACCCCACAATATCCAAAAAACACTGGCAGCACAGTACACTTTGGAGTATCAGTTGTTTACCCTTGTAATTGCATGGCTGAGCACCTACCCAGAATCTCGAGAGAATACTATACCACATATCAATAGCCCAGAAAAAGATCTAAATTCAAAATTCAAAGTACAGTTTCTACTGAATGCATATCAATCTTGTATCATCATAAAGCAGAAAAATCATAAGTCATGGACCACCTGTAGCGGCAAACATTAAACACAATTATTTGTAGAACTAAGACTAAATGAGCGTTCACTGGTTGGGGAGCATAATACGTTTATTTGCTCTGACAATGTAAATATAGCACAACTATGTAAAAATGAGAAAAGAATAGAGGGACCACATGTAAAATAAAATTGTTTGCTCTTTAATCATATGTGGGCAAGGGTAGTACTGATAATGTTTTCTGTGCATATACTATGGGTTAAAGCAAATGGATAGTTATAGAATATTCCAATTCCATCATCTCCCATGTCCTTGAGAACCAAGATTCTTAGTATGGAATAAAGATCTAAGAATAAACATATATAGAAGAGGTTACATAAGAACCCTATAGTATTTATATCCTAGTTCTTCTCACTGAAAAGGCCTAAGAACAATGATTAACCCAGTAGCAATGACAATATATCTCCCTAGTACCCAGATTGTGTTCTTGTAATACCATTTCCCACTAAAAAAAGAAAGGGCTTTTTGGAAACATACTGATTCCAGGACTGGGCAGGAAAGGTTTAAGTTGAGTTTAGAATACCTTGTCATACCAGATATCAAAGAAGTTCTCAAAGATTACTACTTTCATGTCAAAAAGACCCCCAAACCAACCTAAAAGGCTCCCACTGACCAAAGATGGGACAAATTTAAGTTCATTAAGGATAATTATTTCAATTGACTTAAAACCATCAAATATTTTTAAATCTATGAGTTAATGTGATATTTTTTAAAAATCGATTACATATGGAATATAAGAGAACAAATTTATCTTGAAAATTAGTAAATAAAGAAGACAAATCAAGCATTTATCCTACCATTTCTATATGAACTAAATCATTAAGTAAACAAGTAATGTGAAAGAGAATATTCCAACTAGTAGTTATAAAAGTAATTATAGAATATTGCATTTTGCAGCTCCCAAGGATTAACAAATCTAGACATTGAGCATAGATAACTCCTAACAACATAAAAGAGAGACAAACTAGACATAATGTGCCTCCTGATGAAATAAACACATGGCCTCTAGCCTTGCCAAAAAGATTGAACCTGAAGCTGATCAAATCTCTGAATCTGGATTCCAATTTTCAGGCAATACAAAATGCAGAGGAACATGATGAACTCCACCATGAGTATGAAATCAGCAAAACCCAGACTATGGGAACCTCTATGGGGCAAACAACCTAGATGCTCAATAGATAAGTCAAAATAAGTGTATGTTAAAGGTGAATTTTAAAGTGTATCAGATTTTTTAAATGGGTAAGACTAACTAGAGCCCAGGGATGCACGATTGGGTGAAATAAAACATAAAGAAATGCACAAAAGTGAACACAATAAAACTCAGGGTACTAGTTAAGCACTATTAGAGGGAGAGTGGAGATTGTGAATATGGGGGCATGTGGAGGGCTTCTAGGGTGTCCAGAAAAGTTTTGCTTCTTGATCTGGGTAGTGGTTCCAAGATGTTTGCCTTATTATAATTCATTAAGTTCTATATTTATTTTGTATGGTTTTCTGTATCTGTGTATAATGAAAATAAAAGGATAAAAGGGAATGAAGAAGAATTCTGTTAAGAATATAAGTTTAGCCAGGAGCCGTAGTTCACACCTGTAATCCCAGCATTTTGGGAGGTGGAGGTGGGAGGATGGTTTGAGACTGGGAGTTTGAGAGACCAGCCTGGGAAACATGGGGAAACCCTGTCTCTCCAAAAAAAAAAAAAAAAAAGCCAGGCGTGGTGGTGCGTACCTGTGGTCCCAGCTATCCAGGAAAATGAGTCGGGAGGATTGCTTGAGGCTACAGTAAGCCTTGTTCATGCCACTGCACTCCACCCTGGGTGACAGAGCAAGAACCTATCTCAAAAAAAGAAAAGAATATAAGTTTAACCTAGAGGGTTAAGTAAAAAACCAACAAGTTGCAGAATTATATTTACTATATGATTCAAGTTTTATACAAAGTAGAAGAGGGGACATATATACTATCTGGAAATATAATCATCCGAGTTTAATGGTTGTTACCTTGACAGAAATATTTTGCTATCTCTTTGTAAAGTTTGGCATGTTGATTAAAAGGGGAAAAAATGAATAAATTATATACATATACATATATATATGTCTATATATACACCCATACATTTGCAGATGTATATAGACATACACACATATATATTTGCTTTATTTTTGGCTTTGAAATAATTGCAACCTTAAAAAAGAGTCACACATGTAATACAAAGCCTCCTGTATATCCTTGACCCAGATTGAAATGTATGGATTGTTGAGATTTTGGCTCACTTGCTCACTCTTTCTCTCTCTTGCTCCATTTGATAGTTGCAGATACATTCCTTTACCTCTAAATGTATGTCCATGTATTTCTTTAAAAACAAGGATATATAGAGATATAACTTTCTAATATGGACACATATAGTTATTAGCCTGGAAAATATGCAGGGATTTCACATAACAAATTAGATAAAGACTGTGAAAATAGCATTTTTAAACTGTAAAGAATTCTTATTAAAAAGTGTATGTCTCTTTCTATTGATATGCCTTAAGGTAATTGGTCACTTTTATCTGAAGTTTAAAGAAATTAGTCATTACTGGAGCACAACTTCAGATAATACAAAATGAGGAGACAGCCAAAAATTGTAATAGTTTTCAGTAAGTATTCAAAACCTAATTGTAGTTTAATTTGTTAAATTCTCGGTGCCTCATGAATTTGATATTAGGAAAATAGAGATAAGATGTCCTGGAAGGTAACAGAAAATTGAGAAATGCTCCCAAATCTCTAGCAAGTCAACTAAAAAGTGAGAAGTTGACTGGAACATCTAGTCAGGAATATTTTTTCTTAAGTGGGGCTCAAACCTAATGTAAGTTATATACAGGAGGAATAGAAATCAATAAAAACTTATTCGTCAAAAAAAGAGGGCCCCCATTTCAAAGATTTTTTTCCAATTACGCCAAATATTTCTATAGCAAATTTTTTAAAAATACATTAATAAACAATTTATGAATCTTATCAGGTTTTTTGTTGTTGTTGTTTGTTTGTTGAGACAAGATCTCTCTCTGTTGCCCAGGCTGGAATGCAGTGGTGCAATCAGGCCTTACTGCAGCCTCGACCTCCTGGGCTGAAGTGATCCTCCTGCCACAGCCTCCCAAAGTGCTGGGTAATAGGTGCGAGCCACAACAGTCAGCCCATATGGGCTTTTTATAAAGAAGACTGAAACTTGTAAATGGTTTGAAAATCTTGATGGTGCTTTTCAAGATTTTGACATATCTGAGTTTAGTCTATTTTTGTGCAAAACGTGAGTATCTTGCCAGAAAATATAGGGCATGTTTCCATACCTTGCACTAAATTAAGCTTAACACTGAAATTATTTGACAAACTAGTCACTTCAAAAGGCACTGTAAAACTACTCGTTTCTAAAATGTTTGTGCTAAAAAGTGATACCAAAATACATGAACTCTGACAATGGACTGATAAAATTCTTCTCCAAGTTTGCCTTTATAAATAAGAATGTCATGCGTTGGAATAAGCCCCACATTTCCTTGCGTTCTACAAACGGTGCCCTTTTTTCTTTAAAATGTAATCACGGCTGGTGGTGGTAGCTCATGCCTGTAATCCCAGCACTTTGGGAGGCCCAGGCGGGTGGATCACTTGAGGTCAGGAGTTCGAGACCAGCCTGGCCAACACGGTGAAACCCTGTCTCTACTAAAAATACAAGAAAAAAAAAAGTAATCTATTGTTTGGAATTATAAGCGGATGCCATTCAATTATAGCCTGTAACAGAAAGGAAATAAAATGCATTTGAGCTTAATCTAACCAGACGCTGCTTTTTCTTCTGGGGATTGAAGTTCGCAGATGCTTGGAGAGGTTGATCCTCCACCAGGTGGAGGCGAGTGTCACAACGCCTGTGTCTGCCCGCAGGTGAGCGAGATGGAAGTGAACGGGCAGTTCGAGTCCGTGTGCGAGTCCGTGTTCAGCGAGCTGGAGTCGCAGGCCGTGGAAGCGCTGGACCTGCCCATGCCCGGCTGCTTCCGCATGCGGAGCCACAGCTATGTGCGGGCCATTGAGAAAGGCTGCTCCCAGGACGACGAGTGCGTGTCCCTGAGGTCGTCCTCGCCGCCGCGCACCACCACCACCGTTAGGACCATCCAGAGCAGCACGGGTGAGTGCGCGGGCCCTCAGCCAGCCTGGCCCCTGTGCTGGCTATGGCACGACTGTCCCCAAAGACTGTGCCCTTGCTGTCAACACACATAGTTGCCAGGAACAAGATACCACCCATGTCCTACAAACCAAAGGTTTTCCTTCCCTATCTGCCTCTATCCCCCGCCTCTGGCCACTCTCCCACACCTCTTTCCCATCTCTATCTCTGGCATCCACAGGGGAAACTGCAACTACGGCACCATGAGGGAGGGACAGCACAGCCCAGAGGGGAGGGACTTCCAAGATCCCCACACAGGTCCTAGGAGCCGATCCCCGCCAGCTCCTACTCCCAATAATTAGGCTCGACCTTTTAGGGCTGTGACCCTAAATGACCAGACACCCTGCTTATGACCCATCACAGAATTGAAATGACTGTTTTATTCCAAGATAGCCACAAAGTGACTATCCCAAAAGACCTGAAATATCACTGTGAGAAAATAAGAAGAAACGGATGACCCAGTAATATTGGTCGCACATTTTATGAGTTTTATTTTAACAGAAAGCAGATTTATTTCACTATTTTAAAACTTCGATCTATCCTGTATAAATAGCACCTCCTTTTCCCACTAAACTGTATTTAAGTGTGTGTGGTTAAACTGTATTTTTGTCAGTAGATTTTAGGCACGGAGACACAGAAAAGCTTAACGAGTTTCTGTGACACTGGAACCTGCATAATAACATAGCCGTGGGCTATATATGACAATGTGTGCATATGAAACATATATATACCGTGGGCTATATATGACAATGCGTGCATATGAAACATATATATATATATAACATTTGAGTTCCAAAAAGAAAATCCCACTGTCTAACTAGGCTTAACTTTATGATTGAACTCAGCATAACTTCAATATAGAGTATTCTACAAGAAAATTATCAAACTTAGAGTCAAGATAAATAATGATGAATACATTGGAAAGAAAAGCCTGTGTCAGAATATTGTATCACTCCATTTTAGTGCTAGGTGCATCAAATGTCAGTAATTACCATTCAGTCTAGAACTTTTGCAGGCTTAAGAGTTAAAAGGTCCTCAAATCCAAGTTAAAATCCTTCTAACTAGATATATGGAATTGAGGTGATAATTTTATTTAAAATAAATATATGGGTTAAACAAGAGGAGTTCATTCTTGACCACCGCAGACTGAAATCTCAGTGTTAGGAGAAGAGATGCTTCCAGACCTTGCGTTGGCCAAGCAGCTCAGCAGGGAGCCCAGCAGCTCAGACCCTGGCTGGCTACCTCCAGACCAGAGATGGTAGATGTCCATATATTCTTGCTCACTAGGAAATTCTCCAAGAACAACCACAGGTTAATAAATTAAATGAGAGTTATTTATGAAGAGAAAAATATATATATTTTTGAAAAATCAACGATGAGCATGTTTGTATGTGTTTGCATTCATGCAGTAAGTGTGATTTGGAAGGTCTGCCCTGTCCCTGTAGCTTATCACTATGTCTTTTGGTGTGTCCCATTTTCACCACCCCCACCCAACACACAACCCATTCCCAGTGTCTGGTCCATTCTTCTGTATGATGAACTCATTGCCTGCCAGCTGAAATCGCTCCTTAAATATGTAAAATGCAGATCCTGGCCCAGAAGTCACAAGGGGTGCTCTCAGGAGAACAGTCGGGAAGGAAAGGGCTGCTGGCTCACTCCTTCCGCCTCAGGAAACGGTGTTGCAGATAAAGTAGCAAGAGACTTGGAATGGTTTTTCTCTTCTCACCTGTCAGATTTGCGTGTTTTTGTCATTTTACTTACACTTCCTGCATCAACGCCTGTCCCATGCTCTTCACTCCAAACACACATGGGGTCTGCCCTCCTAAGACACTTCTCAGATACTCTGGAGGCTCCCAGACCTCAAGCAATAGAGTTGCCAAATAAAATCCAGGTCGTCCAGTTAAATTTCAATTTCAGGTAAAGAGTGAATAATTCTGCTGGATAGGTATATCCCAAATATTGCATGAGAAATACTTATACTACAGAACTATTTGTCATGTTTGTAGTATTTTTCTAAAACCCAACAAGCCTATCAGGGCAGGAGATGAATGAGCCCTGGGAAGGTGTCTCATGTTGTTCCATTTTTAATCTAAGTTGAATCTAAAGGGCTTTAACCAGAAATGCTATGTGGGAAAACACCCAAAACGGGGAGAAGGGAATCAAGCTGCACAGAGGGGATCGCATTTGCTCCTTCTTGGGCTCTATGAATCTTATCCTAAGTACGAAGCCACCTCCACCTTCAACTCTCTTGGGGAAGGCTCCAGGCTTGGCTGCCCCTGCAAGGATTTAAGGGCAGAAAGGTGTGACTTGCCCCTGGGGTTGGTGATGCATAAAATGCCGAGTGTTTGCACAGGGCAGCTGTACTTCACCCAGAATCATTAAACTAAACATAATGTATCATCTTTACAGGTGTGGAAAAATAAACAGTTTAAGTACTAAACCATTATAGTAGATTCCAACTAAGTAAGCACATAGGATATTTTTCCAATATTACCTTTCACAGTTTCTCTATGACATGGATTTGTTCTTTAAAAATTCTTTATTTTATGATATGATAAGGGTCTATGCCCTTCATTCTGCCCCTCCTACTACTCCTGTGTGCTATTTATCTCTCTCTCTCTCTCTCTCTCACACACACACCCCACACACGCATTTCCTTCTCTTTTTCTCACATGATCTCAATACTGTCATATTCATTTTCTTCCTGTAGTTTCCTTTTTACATTGAATCAAGTATAATTTCCTGTAGAAAAATGCAGAAAATTGATTTTCTTACAGGACCTAATAATTTTTGAAAGAATACACTCATCTATGAAAATTGAGAAATGACTTTGTTCTAATTTTATTGATTTCCCCACATGCACGGGTCAGATGCACATCTCGGTTTAGTAGGACTTGATGTAGGTTTGTCCTTTTCTCTCTTCCTTTGCTCATTATTTTCAGATACTCACAACAGATTTTGTTTTTCCTAAACTTACCCTTTGTCCTAAAAAAATTCCTCATTTTGTCAACTGCACTTATTAGGTAGAACTTCTCTCCACAGCAATCCACATTCTAAATCTTTGACATTCGGGTCAGCTCATTTTAATTGCTCACATTTTCAGCAAAATATGCTATTAAATCTTTCTCTTCCAGCCTTGTTCTTTATTCGTATTTGTAAAATGAAATCACAGACAAGAGTCTGATGCTGCAAGAGAGAATTATGAAGATGGGCTCAGGTCTAGGTGGCCGCAGGGATCCTCTAGCTATTAGTGGGTGAGCAAGGATGAATGGAGATATCTCAGCAAATCAGGAAAAATTAAGGATGAAGTTACGGAACTTAAAGTTATGCTTCCTTGGGCTTATTGACTTCTTGGCTTGTCTAACTATGGTAGAATCTTAGGTTCTTTCAGCCTGTAATCTACTTCAAGCACCCAGATTTCTCTCCATCCAATAGACTCAACAAGTTTTCATATAAACCACAGTGCCTGGGACTATTAGATTAATATTAGAGGAGGAAATATTAGAGCAGTTAATAGTACAGTAGGAATATTAGGGTAGGAAAGTAGAATGCAAACATGATTCAGTTAATATCATGACTGAAAAAACAAGAACCCTTGCCTCAATCATCTAAAATATTTTAGGTAACAGTAGAACTTGATGCTGGAAATACACCCAGACCTCCACTTCAGAGGATTGGATTAAACCTGCCTCTGAAGGAATACACCAATGCAATTCTATGTGTTTAAGGGGAAGTTTTTGTTTTACTTCCTGTGCTGAATATTTCCTAGGACCTATCAAAAGGCATTATCACATCGTAGCTAGGCAGACTTGTATCTGGTGATACCAATAGTCTAAATAGGCAGAAACATTGTCTAATAATCATATGTGGTGATCTAATTATTGTCTAATAATCACACATCCGGCCAAATACAGGCACACACTCGTAAATGTACAGAAAAAAACTTCAAAAAGGACACAAAGTAAATCATTTGCAGTGGTTTCCCAGAAAGTAGTAGGTGGGGAGAGGCAGATGGTAAAGAGATAGGGAGGTATTAAAAATAAGTATTTAAGACTTTTTGTGATTTTAATGCCAAATATAACATTTGAATAGAAATAATATTATTTCTATTCAATAGAATGATAGCTTGACAGAAGTAGGCAAGCTATCATGATATATATTCTCTGGTGGGTTTTTCTGTTTGGTTGGTTTTTTTTTTTTTTTTTTTGAGACAGAGTTTCCCTGTGTCACCTAGGCTGGAGTGCAGTGGTATGATTATAACTTACTGCAGCCTCCAGCTCCTGGACTGCGATCCTCCACCTCAGCCTCCTGAACTCAGGTAGCTGGGAATACAGGTGCACATCGCCACGCCTGGCTAATTTTTTTTTCATTTTTTGAGATGGGATCTTGCTCTGTCACCCAGGCTGGAGTGCAATGGTGCAATCATGGCTCACTGCAACCTCCGCCTCAAGTGATCCTCCCACCTCAGCCTCCTGAGTAGCTGGGATTACAGGCACATGCCACCACACCCGGATAATTTTTTGTATTTTTGGTAGAGATGGGGTTTCACCATGTTGGCCAGGCTGGTCTCAAACTCCTGGGCTCCAGTGATCCACCCGCCTTGGCCTCCCAAAGTTCTGAGATTACAGGCATGAGCCACCACACCCAACAGATTTTCTGGTCTTTTAAGAAAATTCTTCACTTTGAAATTCCAAAGAAGCTTTGTGTAGCAATAATACAAGTTTTATAAAGAGTAAATAGGTTCATTTGCCACACTGTTACTCTTAAAGTTTGGCCTGTGTGCTATATTTTGCTCTGCTGCCCAGGCTGCAGTGCAGTGGTGTGATTATGGCTCACTGCAGCCTTAACCTCCCAGACCCAAGTGATCCTCTCACCTCAACCTCTAGAGTAGCTGGGACCACAGGCACATGCCACTGTGCCCGGCTAATTTTTAAAAAACAATTTGTAGAGACGAAGACTTCCTATGTTGCTCAGGCTGGTCTCAAACTCCAGAGTTCAAGTGATCCTCCCACCTCAACATCCCAAAGTGCTAGGATTACAGGTGTGAGCCACTACGCCCCACCAATACTCTAATTCTCTTATTAGAGGAATTTATTAAACAATGATGGAGTTGAACTGTTCTCCTCTCCTTCACATAGTTCAGGAAGGGGAGTAAGAACCTAGGGTACAGTGTCCCCCATGGGAAAGCAGTGCTTACCCTCTTGGATGTAGCTTGGGACCACCGTAACAGAAGTATTTACAGTTTGATTTTTGTAACAGGAGAAATCATATTTTCCTCTAAGTTGAGACACATTCTTCCATCTTCCTACCTTACACCCTCCCCCATTCCTGGCAGCTCTGAGACACTTGCTCAAGCCTTGCTTAATATAGCAAAAGCAGCTAATCTGTTGATCATCTGAGGTCAGAACTAACATTCAGAAAGTTCTCCTAAGGGTTTGGGTCTTCATTCCAAGTCAGTCATCCTACCCAGGAGACCACACCTCACCCACCTTCATGCACTCCACACTCCAATCCCACACACCTTGCTCCCCACTCCCCCCACACACAAACCCTAAACCCTAAGCAGAATGACATTAAGATAATAATTTGTAATTGCAATACACACAGCAGGCATTCAAAAATGGAAGAAGAAAGGAAAAGCTGCAGAAAAATCTTTAAGTACTCCACAAACTGCACAAGCCACAGACGATTGAATAATCAAGGTGACTTTCCTAGGGAAATAGCATTGCTATTAAAACAAGCTGAGTCATCAAATATTAGCAGTTAAAAAAAAACTTCTACATCATCCAGTCTAGTGGTCTGCAAACATACCCTATGGACCAAGTCCAACCTGCTGCCTGTTTTTGTAAATTAACTGTCATCAGACATAACTCACACCCATTTGTTTACCTGCTATCTGTAAACAGAAGTTTCAGCAAATAGTTCCCTCTTTTAAAAGCAGAGTTGAATAGTTCCTGCAGAGTAGTCTCTGCAGGAATGTTTTGGCCCACAAAGCCAAATACATTTATGATGTGGCCCTTTACAGAGAAAGTCTGCTGCACCTATCTAATTCATTAAACCCATTCAAAGGTAAGGAAACTAAGGCCCAAAGTGGTGAACCTCCAACAGGAGGCAAAGTCAGAATAAGAAGCTCAGGTCTCTCAGTAAACAGCCCTTTGTTCCTTCGGTGCCCGGCTCTACAAATTATTTATTGCTTGAGTATGAAGTTAATCTGAACTTCAGTTTCTTCATGTATAAAATGAGATTACAATGCTGATCCTCTTCCCAGCATTAATGACCATTTTTGGAGAATTCTTAGAGTTCGGGGAAAGCTCAGTTCTTTCTGCCAAGCACCAAGTTAATTAATAGATCCTTGTTATAAAGCAGGGAGGCAAAGGTTCAGAAGTCAAAGGGACAGATATCAATCAGAAGCTTTCTGAACAAAGCACCTTTCTTTTCTATTCAAGATAAAATCAAATAATAAATATTCAGATATTGCCTGGACTGGTTCGTTGTCCCTCTGCTAATGAGTTTTCCTTCTTTGAATCTCTCCAAGTGGAACTGGAGACATCGCGTACTTCCACCCTTGCAGGCTCAGACGAAAGAAAAAAGAGCAAGATTTATGACACAACCTACTCCTTTTGTGAGGCAACTTATCCTTGTCTGCTGTTACATTGAAGGAAACTGACAGTGATGATTTGCAGGAGACTTTTGGTTATAACTTCTCCTTTCTTCTGTGGGGCACTCGAGGTAGGATTCCTCTATAATATTAGGAAGTCATAAAAATGCAAAAGTCCTATCAGACACAGAGCAAGATTTAAAATCTGAAGAATACCATGTGCTTCCATCTCCTGCAGTTGTTTTGAAGTACATAAATCACCTCTTGGGAACGGAGTGCCAACCTTGAGGGGCTATGCCTCACAGACAGCCAACAAGCAAGTCCACCTTTGCCCACATTCGGGGTTATTGCATGGCAAACAGTGAAGGGGCTTCCAGGGTTTTCTGGCACACTGGCCTTAAAGGCTGTTGTAAGGTTCACATGAGATCATTCACAAGGAAGCATTATGCAAATTACAAATTAGAATGCCCTACTTTGGCTTTGATTTTAAATCTCTCAATCTGGCTTAGTTTAATAATAATGATAATAGCTAACCTTTAAGCACTTATTATTTGACAAGCATACAAACAGCTGCATACATTGTCTAATGTAACCGTAATGAATACTCTATGACTTGCACATGATATTATCATTTAAATCAAACAGAGAAAAAAAAATGTAAGACTTAGAGAGGTTACACAACTTGACTAGGCCACACAGCTAGTAAGTGAAATTCTCTCTGTAATCACCAATAAATGCCTTGGAAACTATGGTATAATCTGAAATAATTTAATACAAATCCATTTATAGAATAAAAGGCCTAGGAGCTTTTTTCTTTCATTCTTTCCTCTCACAAATATGCATTTAGCTTCCTGCCATATTTGAAATCTGTATTTTCTATATCAGTTTCTAAAAAATTCTCTTTTTTAAAGAAACATTTGTTCACATATTATTGACATGGCCTCTCATGTTGGTTTGTCTGTGAAATATCTGTTTAAAGAAAAAGATGAAAAAAACTAGACTGAAATTAAAGTAAATTTTTTTAAAAGCCTATGAAAAGAAAATACTCTCTGGGTTTAAAATTTCCTGTTACACTTAGTCGTTTTCACATTATGCGGATTTGGAAGATCAAATATCCAATCCCCTGATCTAGTCATGGTGTTGTCAGACAGCACTAAATGGAGAAAATAATTTTTGCCAACTCATGCGTAAATTAAGCAGGTGGCAAATTCTGTTTTGAGGCTGATGAAGTGGTCAGATTGTCTGTGCCCTTGGGTTAAGTAAAAAAATACTAAACTAATGCAATTCTGATCTGACTGGTCTCTTGCTTGAACTGTAGAGCAAAGATGTGAACAATAGCAACTCAGTTACAAAGGTCAATCAGAAAACACAAACTAGAAAAACAGGCTCTCTCAATGTGAATCTTTATCATTCACTTTTGTCTTTATGATACCTCCACAGACACCTTTTTTTTTCTGGAGGTAGGGTCTCACTCTGCCACTCAGGCTAGAGTACAGTGGTGCAATCCCAGCTCACTGCAGCCTCCACATCCTGTGCTCAAGCAATCCAGTAATCCTCTCAACTCAGCCCCCAGTATAGCTGAGATTATACCAGGCCCAGCTAATTTATTTTTATTTTTATTATTATTATTTTTTTTTGTAGAGACAAGGTCTTAGTATGTTGCCCAGGCTGATCTCAAACTCCTGGGCTAAACCAGTCCTCCTGCCTCAGCCTCCCAAAGTGCTAGGATTATAGGTATAAGCCACTGTGCCTGGCCCATAAGCACTTTTATGATGGAAGAAACTGCCATTTAAAAAAGCCTTCATAATCCAGAGTTGTCTGATCCAGTTCATATTAAATGTTAACAAATATAGCAAAGTAATAGCGGTTGGAAATTGTCCATGTAATTAATACTGGCAGTTGGACAATGCTGCAAAGCCACTTTAAGAGCAACATTATTCGGCTCCAGGTGGTAAATCCAAGACCTGAAGTTTTGCATTTCTGTCTACACCTACTGCCACTGACTTTCTGTCAAGTTTTCAGGGCAAACCTTTCCTGCTGCCAAGTGTCCTTGATTAAAAATAGAGAAGACCAAAATGAATAGTACCATGATTTTACTATAATGGCATTTGAAACAGTCTCACATTTATTTTAATGACAAATCAATGATTGTGTAACTATCAACATTTTGAAAGCTTTCTTTGCCATCTGCTGGTGTCCTACTGACATGCAATTTCCACCAACATACAAGAGAATTTTTCTTTTGTTTTACCTTTTTCTTCCAATTATCAATATTACTGGGAATACTAATTCTAATTCTATAACTTCTAATTAAACTTATGGAAGAAGATAACTAGTCTCAGTTATCTCTAATATATGACAAACTGTCAAAGTTTAATTAGCTTTTATCCCTAGAATATTCTGTGGTTTCAAAGGGGTACATAATATTATTACACTTGACATTGATTAACCAGTTTCATGCTGTAGAGATGTATGTCTGACAAGAAGTATCAGATCTAATCAAGACGGAAGTTCATCCTGAATTTCTGGATAAGACTGCCATCCTGTCTCTCTTCAAATCCAACCTTAAATGTCTTTTTCACCTAACTTTCTTATTCCATTACATATTTGTCCCATAATGAAATTTTAAAATTTATGAAAATTGGTGAGTCCATCTCATCCACTATGTTGCTTTTGAAAACCTTTCTCCTTTCTAAAATGTTGATTATGGCCAGAGAATCACAATGATACTTTGATGTTTGCTTTTATCATTTTCAAGAAACTTCTTTCAATTGTCTTTTATTTTTATCTTGTTAATTAGAAACAATTATAGATTTATAGGAAATTACAAAGATAGTACATAGAGGTCCCTGTACCCCTCACACAGTTTCCCCAACAGTTACATCTCAACAATATCAAAACCAAGACATTGACATTGTTACAATGTGTATGAATAGTTCTTTCTTTTTTTTTTTTTTTTTTTTTTTTTTTGAGACAGAGTCTTGCTCTGTCGCCCAGGCTGGAGTGCAGTGACGCGCTCTCAGCTCACTGCAAGCTCTGCCTCCCAGGTTCATGCCATTCTTCTGCCTCAGCCTCCTAGTAGCTGGGATTACAGGTGCCCGCCACCACACCCGGCTAATTTTTTGTATTTTTAGTAGAGACAGGGTTTTGCTGTATCAGGTCTTGATCCCCTGACCTTGTGATCCGCCCACCCTGGCCTCCCAAAGTGCTGGGATTACAGGTGCAAGCCACCGCACCTGGCCAAATAGTCCATAATTTTATCACATGTAGATTTCTGTATCCACCACTATAATCAAGATGTAGAACCATTCCATCACCACAAAGATCTCCTAGTATCCACATTTTGCCAGTTGGATGAAGTACCCTTCACGTCTCTTTGCCCTCTCCGACTTAAAATTATCTTAAATATTTCCTACACATACATGAAGAGTTACATCACACAATGTTATACTTTTTGCTTCAAATGTCAAATATAATTTAGAAACTTTTAGAGAAGGAAAGTCTATTGGATTTGCTTGTATTTTTTTCCCAAATTGCCAAATTTGAGAAATTTTCAGCCATTATTTCTATTTTTTTTTTTTTTTCAGACAAAGTCTCACTCTCGTCCCCCAGGCTGGAGTGCAGTGGCGCAATCTCGGCTCACTGCAACCTCCACCTCCTGGGTTCAAGAGATTCTCCTGCCTCAGCCTCTGAGTAGCTGGGATTACAGGCACCTGCCACCACACCCAGCTAATTTTTGTATTTTTACTAGAGACAGGGTTTCACCATGTTGGCCAGGCTGGTCTCGAACTCCTGACCTCAGGCGATCCACCCGCCTCGACCCCCCAAAGTGCTGGGATTACAGGCGTGAGCCACCGCACCCGGCCATTTTCAGTCATTATTTCTGTGGCTACTTTTTCATCCTCCTCCTTCTGAGATTCCAGTGACACAAATGGCCACAATTCTGTCAGTGGGGGTTTTGGGCAAGGCAGTTTCCTTAGAGGCGGATAGTTGGGCAGGCACTGTTTCATCTCCATCATATAACATCATCTGCTTGTTGAATACAAAAAATATTTCTTCCACGCATCCTAGAAATGCCCCCATCAAACATGACCCAACTTTCACATGGACAGCCACAAAGGGGAGACCAGTCAAAGTTACACTGAGCCACTGTACCCAGCACACAGTGCCTCTTATTGATATAAGACCACTCCTGGCTAATTTTTGTATTTTTAATAGAGACGGGGTTTCACCATCTTGGCCAGGCTGGTCTCGAGCTCCTGACCTCGTGATCCGCCCACCTCAGCCTCCCAAAGTGCTGGGATTATAGGCATGAGCCGCTGCACCGGGCCTTTTCTGGTTTTATTAATAGTGCATTTGCTATATCCCTTTAAATAAAAAGAATGTTGACATAAATCCAGGTTAAACTGACACAAATTAAAGCAACTTTCTTTTTATTTAAAAATTGGCAACCTGAAACATGAAGAGCTGTTCTCGTTCTCAGAAAAAGAGAACGAGAAACTCACAATCCAAAAGCCCATAACACTTTCTAAATTAGTTAAATAAATAGGATGCAAGCACTTGACTTTGGCACGTAGCAGTCTTGAAGTTCCTACTTCCTACCACTCTAATATAAGATCTCAGCTACTACCTTGTGACCCTACAAGGAGTAAAAGACTTTAAATACCAGTCACTTTGTAGCTTTGCAGTGGTTCAGCAATTAGCCATCTAAACACAAAATCTATAGTTCTTGTACATAGAATTTGCCCCATGAATATCTGTTAATTGAGAGGTGAGAACATAAGATTTCCTCTGGAAATTTGCTGCTCCAGTGAACGCTGTAGCTTTCTGGGATGACTCTGATGTCTCCACAGAAGCATAAAATTCTTTACTGTTTTTTCAGTCACCTGAAAATAAACCACTTCATTTCAGAGACAGTGGGGTGGTCACATGTCACCCCAAACCATTTTGAGGAACAAAGTTTCAATAACTTCTTACTTGGAAAAAAAAGAACCTCTAGAAATGGGTGATAGCAAGAATCCAAGAGACTGGTAAGTGCTAACTTCTGCAGAGAAAGCCTTCCTTTTCTTTCTCAGGCTGTTCATCCACTTCGTGTTCTTTCTCTGCACTTTCTTGTCCAAAGCCCCGTGGAGGTGAAATTCCTACCCACCCTTCTTTCCTTTTCCCTCTCTTATCTGTGATAACTAAGTGGTGCTAATACAACCTTGGTACTAACCTGGTCTCAAATCTCTGTCTATAAACATCTAACTAAAGAGATTTCATGGACTGCTGATCACATTTCTAGAGTGAATATAAAACTATGAGAAAATCTATAGAGGATTTGCATCAACATATATTCTTTCTATTTTTTTCTAGTTTTCTTTTGAAATGCAGCATATTCCAAAAGGCTTACAAGATAGTATAAAGCTGCTGGGATGGAGGTCTCTTCCTTGTTTTGAATTTCCACTAAAAAAAAAAAAAAAAAAAAAAGGCAAACTCACACTCTTTGCACCGCTCCAAGCCATAAGAAACAACCCACTCTCTAAAAAAATTTTTAAATTTTTATAGAGACGGCATCTCACTATGTTGCCCAGGCTGGTCTTGAACTCCTGGCCTCAAGCAATCCGCCCACCTCCGCCTCCCAAAGTGCTGGGATTAAAGGCACGAGCTACTGCACCCAGCCACAAATGTTTTAAAAAAGTTTATAATAATATGGGAAAGGAGAGGACTTTGGTATTATATTAAACTAGAAATCCACAGGACATGGGAACAGTATCCAAAATAGTGTGTTTTTGTACATACACACATAACTCAGAATGTGTCAAGAATTTTTGCTCAGGAAAAAAAAAATACTAGAAGGAAATGCACTAGAATGTTAAAGTGATTATCTTTGATATTGGAACCAAAATGGTTTTGTTTTTCTCCTTATACTTTAGTTTTCAAATGTTCTGAGGTGTGCATGTTTCACTTTTATAATAAAAGAAAAAAAAAATTTGAGACAGGGTCTCACTCTGTCACCCAGGCTGGAGTGCAGTGATGCAATCACAGCTCACTGCAGCCTCAACCTCCTGGGCTCAGGCAATCCTCCCACTTCAGCCCCCTGAGTAGCTAGGACCACAGGCACAAGCCACCATGCCCAGATAATTTTTAAAATTTTTTCTAGAGACAAGGTCTCACTGTATTGCCCAGGCTGGTCTCAAGCAATCCTCCCACCTTAGCCTCCCAAAATGCTGGGATTACAGGAATGAGCCACCATATCCAGCCAAGAAACTATTTTTAATAAAGAAATAGCTAGTGTTTCATTGGTTTGGTCCTACTGGAAGCAATAGTACATCTCATGTCAGCATATCCTTCAGGTTTCACCTTTTTTATATTAGTTTTCTTGACTAAATGAAATCTTTTGGATTCAGTGATTGGGCAGGATCATTGGAGATGATCTCCAGAAAGGTGCTGCTATGCTATTGTTATTTATCTAAGTATATAACATCTTCTAGTAAAGAATTCTTTTTAAAAATCAATACTAAATTTTTAAAAAATATTCTTTCCCTTGCTTTCCTTTACCCTCATACTGGTAGCAAGTGAGGTTTTGTAGATTTTTGTAGGGCTTTTTTCCCCCTCTTCAGATGTCAGAGGCAGTTAATTTGCAAACCACAGTTGCAGGTGGTTTTTTGAAGTGGAGGGAGTTTAGGACAAAGGAATAAAGCTACATAAAACCAGCTCATGGTGTCTTTAAAAATATAAATCCATGCCTTTGTAGTCCTTACTCTAACAAAAGCTCAGCTCTCAAGGGCATGCTTTCAGTTGTACCTGTGTTCCAGCCAGAAAAACTCCCCAAGCAATTATGGTAAGAAAAAAAGGTTTCTTAAATACAGCCACGATCTAATATAATAGTGTAAACCATCTGTGTTTTCAGAAAGGGAAAGTGCTCTTGAAAATAGGAAAAGTGAAGTGCTGGGTGGAATTGTGAAGAGTCATGGCAAATCATCATCATCGTTATCCATTCAGAGAGAAAGTGATATTGACAAACCCACGCTAAAAGAGGATTAAGAAACCTTGCATTGTGAGCTGTGTCAAAGCAATGAAACAAAGGATAATGCTTTCTCGCACACCTGTACACCTCAGTGCAGCACTGTGCAAGCTCTAGTAGGAATAGTGCTACTGAGTTAGCTGGTGACATTCATTGCAGCCTGTGCCTTTCCCTTCTCCAACCTCTTCCTTGACTTTTCCTTTGCCTTCCCTTTTTCTTGCTCTTTTCCAGAGAGAGCTCAAAGGCATTTGTCCATTTCTCACCCATTCCAACAGCTCTAGGGGAAACTTTAGGAAAAGTAAAAACAGCCATGCTCACCAGTTCTCTCTTTTCTGACCCATGTTCTTCTGGAACTCTCTGAGGGAATGTGGCAGGAATGAGAACCTAGAAATAAGCAGTTGAGCTTCTTCCATTCATATGGTTACACTGCCTTGGACAAGAGTACCAAAGGCTGGTATTTCCCAACCCATATTTTGTAGGACAAGTTACTTCAAAGCATTGTGAAGCCTTCATCTAAAAGA
Source organism: Pan troglodytes (assembly GCF_028858775.2). Lineage (NCBI taxonomy): Eukaryota > Metazoa > Chordata > Mammalia > Primates > Hominidae > Pan > Pan troglodytes. The sequence goes on from NC_072415.2 coordinate 27,173,570, forward strand.
AAGAGAAACTACATCTGCAGTGTTGTCTGCAGAATTTTAAAACCTTACTGGGCGTGGTGGCTCACACCTGTAAAACCAGCACTTTGGGAAGCAGAGGCAGGCAAATCACCTTGAGGTCAGGAGTTCGAGACCAGCCTGGCCAACATGGCGAAACCCCGTCTCTACTAAAAAATACAAAAATTAGCCAGGCGTGGTGGCACGTGCCTATAATCCCAGCTACTCGGGGAGGCTGAGGCAGGAGAATCTCTTGAACCTGGGAGGTGGAGGTCTCAGTGAGCCAAGATCACACCATTGCATGACAGAGCGAGACTCCATCTAAAAAAAAAAAGAAAAAAAAAAAAAAAGAAAACCACGTAATCAGCTAATTCTTTTAAACCTATTAGTATGCTGTGGCAGTCAAGCTGAATGTGTGCAACAGGAGGCTTTCAACCCAAGATGATGAGCAAACCAAAGCTGATTTTCAGCCTAGTGCTTAGGTTTTGTCATGAACATTAATAGGAACTGTACGTGTTATCCAGAGCCTCCCATTTGGGGGTGCATCTGCATCCTTGTGGGGTTGTACCGTCATCCCTTCTGGGATTGTATTTCCATCCCTTCTGGGGCTATACATCCATCTACTCATGCACAACCTATGGCTGTGTTTGAGAAACAATGGACTATTCAAAACAGCACGTAGTTTGTAGTGATTCTTTCCAAAAACGACTCTTCTAGATTTCAGCTGCATAGCAGAAAACCCTAAACTGTCTTAGAAAATCATACGTTGTTTTGCTTTGCTTCCATGGAGTCTTCATAGGATTATATGACTGAACAGGACACCCATATCTGTCTCCCCTGGAATTAATTTCGAATCAAAATTGTTTTTTTTAAAAAGGGGATTAAGAAACTTGTGGTGCTTAGATAAAATTCTTTCCTAAGAAATTGTTTCTGATGTTAACACCGCACCTCCAGAAGCATTGGAACAGAATTGGTTGATCAAGTCGGCTTCCCAGGGCACATCCTCTGACGATGCTGTGAGGAAATGTGGGTGTTTCAGAATAGGGCGGAATCCTGACAGTGTCCCCACTTGGCTGCCTGTTTTCCTATGTAATCCAACATGGTAAATCATCCTCAAAACCTTTTATTTTTGGATTTCCCATATGTTCAAATGTGAGTACTCTGCACAGCAGTCCCACCGTGGACACCCACTGAACATCTGCAGTGCGCCAGGCTCTCCTGGTTGCTCTGTGTCATAAACATGTTTCTTTCTATCACACAAGTGTCACACTTCATATCAGAGGAAGGACCACCAAATACTTATGATTACTGAAGATACAATCAAGTGGAAGACCTAAAGCAAATTCTGAAAATAGAAGTATAAGCAAAGGCATAATTCATCAATGTGCCGCTTATTGCTTCTGCCTCCACTGAGCATACTTCTATCTTATACCATATGCCTTAATTTGATCCCAAACAGCAATTTGCACATGCTCATTCTTCTAACTACTAACAAGCCACTGTAACATTTACTCATTTCCCCTTTTAGACTGAAGCCTCCCCCACATGCACAAATCTTTCCAATTACTGTAAAAACTTCAGTTATCTGAGCGATGTGTCCACAGGCCTTCAACGCCATCCATCTTGGATTGACCTTGTCCTCATTCTTATCATTCTTTGCTCCTAATCTCCTCAGTTGTGGGGTTAATATCTCTTTTGTAGATTATGGCACCAATTGCATGTTCTGGAAAAGGCAACTGGGAGTCCAATCAGTTGCAGCTGTGCAAACTGTAGCTCAGCTGGTCCGGCTGTGAACAGCAGCAAAGAAGCAGGGAAACAGAGAAACGGTAGAATGGTCCTGAGTCCACATGAACCCAGGCTGTACTTGTTGGTGGTTCAGGGTCTATCCTGTGTATATAGATCTCCCAATAGTCTGCATCTGGTTTTTGCACCAAGGCAGGGTCTGATGAGCATTGATTGAAAAGAATAACAGCTTTAAAGGCCAGTACTAGAGCTTTTGCAAATATTCACTGTGCCCTACCCCATCCTTCTGAACACATCTGAAAGATAACTCTGTAAAGGAAACAGTACCAGTAGAACAACTTCACTCCCACGAATTTGCCTTTCAAACTGGGTAAGTCAGTTAGGAGTGAATTGATTCTGCTTCTATCTTTTCGGTGCACTTGCTTAAACTTATAGTCCTGCTAGCTACAAAAAGTAGTAACTTAAGCACTTTAACTAAAACTTGTGATTGCCTCCTTCATTTTCCCATATGCACTGTGGGAAAGCCCCATGATGTCAGCTACAATAAGCCAAGGAATGATTAGAAGGCCAGTTCTGTGGCTTGACAAGCTCCCCAGTAATTAGCCCCCTGACACCACTGCCATTTCACACACCATATTGTCTCCCTGTAATGGGCCTGCTTAAAATCAGAGCTTATTTGCTACTTGGAGAAAATAACACTATGGGTCCCTATTAGCTCTTAATAACTGAGGTTAAATAATTCCATGAGGTGTTCTGTAAGGAGTGCCTTGTGGGAGTTAACAGGTACAGGTGAGAAGCATGAGCCCCAGGTGAGACTTTCCAGTGGGAAACCCTGGGTATCTAGGCCTCGGCCAAGTGCTACAGAGACCCTGCGTGCCCAGTAGGGAGGGTCAGGACAGAGACAGGTGAGCTGCTGGGAGTGCAAGCCCCGCGGCAAACGCTGCTCTTGCTCCCGAAGTCCACCCCTGCTCACTACCACACTGATGCTGGGCTGACCCCCGCTACAGTCCAGGCTGTTTTCCACCTCTTCTAGAACACTCAAGAAATAAAGGTGGGGCTGCATTTCTCAAGGAGAATTGAGAAGGCAAAAAGTGCAGTGAGATCCCCACTCAGTAAGTGTGTGTTCTGGGTTTGCAGCCTCAGCCTTCAGGAGCAGAAAGAAAACCCAAACTTCTAGCCATTAACAGGTCATGCTCCACCCATGCCACCCCACCGGGGTCAGTGTGATCGTCACAAAAATACCTCTAGCCAGAACCCAGGAATAGTTTGTTAGGACTCATGCCTCCTTATACATTTCTGTATGCCTCCCTTCCCACAGCCCATCCCCACACTCCCCATCCCTAAACCACAACCTCATACTCCGATGCATTTCTGTCTTCCTTTTTTTATTTTTTTCTTTTTCTTTCTTTTTGAGACAAGGTCTCACTCTGTTGCCCAGACTGGAGTGCAGTGGCATGATCATGGCTCACAACAGCCTTGATCTCCTGGGCTCAAGCGAGCCTCCCACCTCAGCCTACCAAGTAGCTGGGACCACAGGTGGTGCCACTGAGCCAGCTAATATTTTAATTTTCTTTGTAGAGATGGAGCTTTGCTGTGTTGCCCAGGTTGGTCTCAGACTCCTGGGCTCAAGTGATCCTCCTGCCTCAGCCTCCCAAAGTGCCGGCATTAGAAGCGTGAGCCACCACACCCGGCTGGATTTCTGTCTTATTCCTCACCACAGTCAACACAGCTGATGATCTGGGTGGGATACGTGAGCCACTTTTAGGTGATTGAAGTTGAAGTTGTCTCACCTAGGTGGGTATTTTTATTTTTTGTTTTACATTCTATTTTTGTTCCAATAGACTAATTGGGCATATACATTTTATAAACAGGTCAATTTACCTGGCTATTCTTTAACACAATTTTTATCATTCATAGTGATATGATCTGATTCACTTGCATGATGAAAGCATTGATCACTGGAGTCATTACAGAAGGGGCATCAAGCTGTAGCTTTTATTCTCTCCAGTTATCAAGTTCTTATCAGATTTAAATGCCTGAAACAACAAGGATATGCCCTTGGCTTTGTTTTTACTTCCCTTTGTGCTGCCCTCTTACACTCTGTGGCTGAGATCATCGTGTTTATAGCCAAGTCTCTGCCAGACCTTGCCCAGGGTGGCCCCTCCTGGCTCTCTGACTTCCTCTGTCGTGTTTCTGGACTCTTCTGTTGCAGACGCACTGGCCTTCTTCTTGCCCTCACTCCCGTGTTTCCCTAGCCCTGCCCTCTGGCCTCTGTGTGCCACCTTCTCAGGAACACCTGTTACTTATTAGACACTCACCAGGGAACCATGACCCACACGTGGAGAGCTCTGACCTTCTGGAACCCAGCGAGCTTGTTCCTGCCTTAGGGCTCTGGCGCTGCTTCCACCCACCCCCTACCCCCGTGCCTGGAGTCCTTCCTCCACCTCCCAACTCCATGTTCACATCTCTGTCTCATGGCCACTTGGCTCTGCACCAAGTCAATCTCTTGTCCTTTGCCATGCTTACTTTTTCTTCATGACACTTACTGCCACATGAAATTAAATATTCACTTGTGTATTTGTCATCTCAATTCCAGCCAAAAAATTTTTCTGTCTTGTTCACTACTATGCCTCCAGCTCTTAGAACAGTGACATCTATAGTGAATGCTTTAAAAATATATATGGAATAAATAAGTAAAAGAGGGCTGTGCTTTCCTCTCCACAGTCATTGACACCATCCTTGACGGGAGCTTTTCTGGGAACAGTGGGGAGAACATTAGACCAGAGTCTTTAACCTTCTAAACCTATACCTCTTCTTGATAAACTAACAAACAAACAAAAATTCAAATTCATGTCCCTCTGCAGAGCCTGAAGCTGGGTGTGGAGGAGAAAGGGTGGGGGATGAAGTAGGGCCCCTATCAAAAATCTGCAGGGGCAGGTGAGAATTTTTTGTCACAAGGAGTCTTGAGTCCCAGCCCCTCAAATCATTTTCCCTAAATATTCCTTCCTTTTGGTAGGAGTAGGATAAGAGTGTGTGAGAAGTGTTCCATTTTGGTAGCTTGTCTTTCCTAGTGTAAAATGAAAGACCATTGGGTATTTATGGAGAGAGCCCACTGCACAGAGAAGCATAAATCCATCCATGTCCCAAGCTATATGTGCTAAACGTAGCCACACAAGAAGAATCACTTCCTCCACTACAGAAAATAGCAGCTCCCTATTTTAAATGTGCTTCTCATTGGCTGTAGGAGTAGCAGTAATTCATCTTCTATAGACCTGAGTTTTAGTTTTGTGAACTGATGTATAAAGGAAACCAGGTTTGGGCCTGTCCTGGGCTCCTTAGATCTCAGAGGCAAGAGATCATACCCTTATGCCCATGCTGTCTACTTCTAATTCCAGTATTAACTGGGCATGGCAACGGTAGGAATGCAGAGAAAAGAGGAATATCAAGTATTATTGAATCCTTCAGTCCTGCAAACACTGAACACTTCTCTGTGCCAAACCCCGGGTGCAGGGCTGGGGGAAATCGTGCCTGCCCTGGAGGGGTTCACAGTCTTGCATGGAAACCTACTTTTTCCATTTTTCCATTGACTTTTCATGTCAATACCATGTGCTAAATCTTCAATTTCTGCACTGCTGCTTTACAGTGAGTCTCTAGGACCCAGTGCAAATGTACATGTTCTGCACAGACTGAAAAAATGTTGAAAAGCCTGGTGTACTGTCTCCCTAAATGACCAAGGGATTGTATACAGTTGACATGTGCAATTACTTTCAACTCTACTGGTACGTTGTTGAGAACTCAACTTCAGGTCAAACATGCTAACAGTTCAGCTCACATTCGAACAAAGCTTATCAGATCAAAGGAGCTGGCACAATACTGCTCTGTGGTTTACTGGTGTATAGTGAAGCATTCTTAAAATACATTCTTCAGTCTTAGGAAGCCTCCTAAAGGGGTGTCTTCGGTAAATATTTGGAGGCAGAATGGGCCAGCACAGAGTGAAGGAAGGTGTGTAGGGGGTTGGAGTGCATGTCAGGTTGCACGGCAGCTTTCTCATTTTATTTAGGCCCAGGACTTGGGTTCTTCTATGTAGTTTTTCTTCATAGCACTTGCCATCATTTGCAAATGTATATTTATAGGAGCACTTTGAAGGAAGGACTATGTTTTTTCCACGGTTATATAACCAGTATCTGGCATATAATAAATACTCAGTAGATATTTGTTGAATAAATTAACTAAACAAATAGACTTGGTAAATTTTTTTCTGTCCCAGTCTTTTTGGAGAGTGGATTCAACCAAACTGTAGGCTTTTGAAGAGGTGTAAGGCATCTCAAAGGCAGACAGAGATTTCCCTGAAAAATCTGTTTTTAAAGAAACCTGGTCCTCTCTCCCTTCTTCCTTCCACCTAATGTGCACCTGGGAGAGAAGCTTCGGAAAGTCATATCTGAGTCACAATGAGGAGTCTCTTTACGTGTACTGTCAAGTACGCTCTTACAATTTATTTTCTCCAAGAAAAAGCTAATTCAGGTCCTTTCGTATCCTTTTCCTTCATTACCATTTCCAAGCTTTAGCTTATTTACGATTGTGCTTACTTAAGCTTTTAAATTCTTGTTGTAGAGTGTGCCCCAAAATTTAAAGCCACTGAAGTCCAGATGCGCATCCCAAACAGATCCCCTCATCCTCCACCCTTCCAGAAGGTGCTCTTGGAGAGGAAGAGGCAGGAAACGGAGCAGAAATGAGACACTTGTATTGTCCTTTGCAGGGAGCCTTGACAAGAAGCTGGAATCCTGGGCGCTAGGGTAGGAAGACATGACTCCTCCACCCCTGATACCACTCAGGCAAAATGGGTAAAGATCACCCCATATGAACTTCAACTTGGTGAATTCACAGCTCTCACAATAAAAAACATTTTGTTTTACAACGGTCAGATGTGTGTTCTTGCTCAGATAGGAATTACAGCTGGGCACAGTGGCTCATGCCTGTAATTCCAAAACTTTGGGAGGCTGAGGCAGGCGGATCACTTGAAGTCAGGCATTCAAGACCAGCCTGGCCAACATGGTGAAATCCCGTCTCTACTGAAAAGTACAAAAATTAGCTGGGTGTGGTGGTGCACACCTGTAGTCCCAGCTATTCTGGAGGTTGAGGTGGGAGGATTGCTTGAGCCCCGGAGGTGGAGGTTGCAGTGAGCTGGGGTCACGCCACTGCACTCCAGCCTGGGTGACAGAGTGAGACCCTGTCTCAAAAAAAAAAAAAAGGAATTACAAAGGATGAGTTGTATACAGTTTTTTGCCATTTTCTCATGGATGAAACAATGTCATTCTGAATTTCAAAAGAGATTGCAGACCTGGCCAAGAAGAGCTTCCTTCTGTGGTAGTCCTCTGCTCCTAAGCACCAAGTCACCCAGTGGCCCCAACATCCCTTCTTTAGAAGAACTTTATTCCTGTGCCCGTTTAATGGACCAAAGAGCTCCAAGAAGCCCCTTTCAATCAGGCAGACATAATCCTTGCCTTCATAGAAACTGATTTCTACCTTCCAGAAACGCAGCACCAATGCAGGAAAACAGACAAATATATCCACGATTACAGTGTAGTATTCTAAGCACAATGAAAAGACATGCACAAGATAATCTAGGGTCTGTTTTCTTTTTTTTTTTTTTCTTTGAGATGGAGTCTCACTCACTCTGTCACCCAGGCTGGAGTGCAGTGGCGTGATCTCAGCTCACTGCAACCTCTGCCTCCCAGATTCAAGCAATTCTCCTGTCTCAGCCTCCTGAGCAGCTGGGATTACAGGCACGCACCACCACATCTGGCTAATATTTTCGTACTTTTAGTAGAGATGGGTTTTCACCATTTTGGCCAGGCTGATCTCAAACTGCTGACCTCCGGTGATCCACCCACCTCGGCCTTCTAAAGTGCTGGGATTACAGGCATGAGCCATTGCACCCAGTCTAGGGTCCATTTTCTTCTGCTTCCATCAAAAGCATGAGAAGTAGTTCTCTTCCAAAGACAGAGATCTTCACACCACCGTCTTTCTCCCTTTCTTTTCTCAGAGCGTAGAGGTACAATGAGAGAACTTGCAAGAGTCATGAAATATTAAGATATAAACTGTATTCAGATAGGTGGGTTCAGGTGGGTAAATAAGAGATAAGCAAACAAATACTAGATCTTGGCTTACTAATTAATCAGTCCCTTAACAACCCATTTCTCCATTATATTCTCCATGTAACCCACAATTGCATGCGTAATACTTTGATGTCATTCAGTTCTCCCTTGCTGAACTCAGTTCTTCTCTTAAATTCCATATTAAAATTCCTTTTCCGCCCATTCCCAAACTCAGTGGCACTGATATCTTGTAGATGTTGGTATTCTTTTGAATACCTCTTTGTCAAGTTCTCATTTGGGGAAACTTTTTTCTACCAGGACGTATTAGTTTAGGGCTGTGTGCTTTCCTGAAGTTTCTTGCTTACTTGCCCCTAGTAAGTCAACATACCCTTCTGGCTGGAGTCGCCTCTCTGTGGTCTGTATCAGATCGTTCTGTCATCTCTTCAGTTTCTCTCTGCATCCAGATCACAATGTTGCTCAACACATCAATGACGTCACTCAGAGTCTCACATGTGCAAGCCTTCGATAAGCTCCATCTCCAACATCAACATTTATGCTTGCAGACTAACATTACGTTTTCATACCTACAAGCTTTGGTGAGAAAGCTTTGGGTAAGAAAATTTATATCCTATTTTCCAGCTCCTTGGCCTTTTATTTTTGCCCGGGAGCTGTTGATGCTTGCTCTTTGCAGGAAGGCTGAAGGGAAGGAGTCAGCCTGTCCTCATTAAGCACATCAATGCTGTTCCTGAGTGTGGAGACACAATGGCCCTTATGTGTCCATCACCCTGCAAGCTTCAGGGCTGGTATTAAATGCATGCTGGCCATTTATTGTATCTTCCAAACTGAGTGTGAAAAATACACCATTTGCCAGGCGTGGTGGCTCACGCCTGTAATCCCAACAGTTTGGGAGGCCGAGGTGGGTGGATCACTTGAGGTTAGGAGTTTAAGGCCAGCCTGGCCAATATGGTGAAAACTTGTCTCTACTAAAAATACAAAAAGTTAACCAGGCATGGTGGTGAGTGCCTGTAATCCCAGTTACTTGGGAAGCTGAGGCAGGAGAATCACTTGGACCCCAAGGCAGAGGTTGCAGTGAGCAGAGATTGCGCCTGGGCAATCCAGCCTGGGCGATCCAGCCTGGGCGACAGAGTGAGTGAGATTCCATCTCAAAAAAAAAAAAAAAAATGCACCATTAATAATTATACTGAGGGCCGAGCGCAGTGGCTCACGCCTGTAATCCCAGCACTTTGGGAGGCCAAGCAGGGAGGATCACCTGAGGCCAGGAGTTCGAGACCAGCCTGGCCAACATGGTGAAACCTCATCTCTACTAAAAATACAAAAATTAGCTGCACGTGGTAGCACAGGCCTGTGATCCCAGCTACTAGGGAGGCTAAGGCAGGAGAATCACTTGAACCCAGGAGGCAGAGGTTGTAGTGAGCCAAGATCGAGCCACTGCTCTCCAGCCTGGGCAACAGAGCAAGACTCTGTCTCAAAAATAATAATAATAATAATAATTACTATTATTATTATTATACTGGGATATATGATCACCTTAGTTAAAATGACATTTTGAGTCTGGAATTGTGTTTAAGTCCTGGGCCCTTGGTGAAACAATATTTTAATGCTCCTTGGGGTCTGATAGTTTGGGCAGAGTAGCCTTTTATGAAGAATTATACTGCGACTAAATCAGTATGATATGTTTAGCTCCATATTTTCCAGCAAATTTTTAAGGGATAAATACAGATAACTCATTGCAACTATAATACTGCACCATACAAGCACAATACTGGTTGACAAGGAGGTATACAGAGCAAAGCAAAACTGCATTCTAACCCCCTGAAGTTTCCTGGAAAAAAAAAAAAAAAGTAGCCTGAAAAGTTGAAAATGTTTCTTTCCACAAAATAAACTGGAATAATCCCTTCATTTATTTTAGATTCCTTTCAGATAGCCTTGCAGATGGTTCGCTGAAGTCATCATGCCAACAAAATTCGTTTGACTCAAAAATTTAAATAGCCCTACCAAATTATGCGTGTTTCTCTTCTAATAAAAAACTGAATGTCTTATTTCTATCTGCTAAGCTTATTCCACTCTGCAGTTTGTGAACTGAACTACAGAAATAACTCCTTAGAGATGCACACTTTTGTCCTCTATTACCCAATTCTGGAATCCCCAAATATAGTGTTATAAATGCTGACTTTTCTCATTTGCTTTTATGTATTCATGTCTTGTCTCTTTACACGAGACTGCTATCCAAAATATCCAAAAGGCATTAAATACTAATATTATTGAATCATAAAGGTGTTCTTTCTTCTTCTAATCGCATGCATTCCTGCCAGTCTCTATGACCACAGCTGAGTGACAGATAAAGCCCAAATTAAAAATACTTCCCTCTTGGCAAGATACCTCCGACCCAGTGGGCTGCTCAGTTGGAAAGCTGGGAAGTGGAGAGGCATGAGTCACTGTGTTCTCTCAGATATTTTAATTCAGAGTTGTTTAAGAAGATTTAAAAAAAAAATCAAGCAATGGACCCCCAAAATGACCATTTCTCACTAAGTCATGAAATTTAATTTTTTCTTTTTCTTTTTTTTTTAGATGGAGTCTCGCTGTGTCACCCAGGCTGGAGTCTGGAGTGCAGTGGTGCAGTCTCGGCTCACTGCAACCTCTGCCTCCCGGGTTCAAGCGATTCTCCTGCCTCAGCCTCCCGAGTAGCTGGGATTACTGGCGCCTGCCACCACACCAGCTAATTTTTGTATTTTTAGTAGAGACAGGGTTTCACCATGTTGTCCAGGCTGGTCTCGAACTCCTGACCTCAAGTAATCCACCTGCCTCGACCTCCCAAAGTGCTGGGATTACAGGCATGAGCCACCACACCCAGTCAATTTTTTCTTTAATGTGGGAAACAGAATTGCCACCTCTCCCTGCAACACCTGAAAGGAAGCATGGTCTCTAGGCAAAGCCATTCTTGCCAACCTCTGGGGTCCCTGGCATGTGGCACTCAGCCCTTCCTGTGGGCCCCGCAGAGCATCCTCCTAGGGGCTAGGATGTGGAGAAATGCAGTGAGGTGACTCAGCTGCTGTGTCCTTTCTGCTGTCACTGCTGTCTTGTTTTTACATTTTTTAAAGTATCTGTTCTTGGGTGCTTATGGTTTTACAAAGCAGCCCTAATGTTCCCAATGGTATAATTGCCTGATATAGCCATGACTGCTGCTCTGGGAACTGTCAAGATTAGAAGCCCTGCCTGTGAAGGGGAACGTGGGGAGGAATTTGTATCATGTAGGGTGCAGTAATCCCCAAGGAAATTCTCTTCGCAAAAACCGTGTGTGGAAAGTCTCCCTCTGGCGGCTGCTGAGGTGTGTTCATAGGGGAAAGAATGCATGTCAACCGTAAATGGAGTCTGTGAAGCTGCAACTAAAATGTTTCCAGAAAAGAGGGCATTTGGTTGCATCTTCGGGAGGAAAATAAGAAACAATTCTTTTCTAGAATTAAAAAAAAAACAAAAAACAAAAAAGAACGAAAAGAGAAGAAGAATGCAGAGAATGTGTCCATATCTAGTGAACTTTCAAATATCCCTCCGTCTTCTAAAAAGAAAAAAGTGGACAACAGCCGCTCGCTCTCCTCTGAACTCACATCCCCCTCACACTCCTCCTTCTACAGAGATCAGGGCCACTGCACTTTCGTGCTTGAAGCAGTTCTGGGAATTTCTCTCGTCTATTTTCTGTGTCTGTCTAGTTCACTACCAGTCTCATTTATTTGTCCTTTATAGTATTTCTTTATGATACTTCTCATGTTTTCTTGCCCTTCCTATTAATTTCTCCAACCTATGCATGGACAACTGCCCAATGGCATTTGGAGTAAATGCAATAAAATTCAGAGCACGTGAATCAAAGGCTCTCAGTTGGCAAGTTCAGGTCTTTTGTCAGGACAGCGCCACATTCCATCCCAAGGACCAGCTATATCCGGTGATCCTGAGACACAATCTTGACACCACTTCAAAGATTCTGGAATTTGGAATTCAGGACCTCTAGTGCCATCATGTGCCTGGGTCCCCATCCTCCTTCCTAACCCTTGTTTTCCCTGAATGGCCTCATGACCTGTTGGCACCATCAGGCTCCACATCTTAACCAGCTCTGGGCTGATCCTGCCTTCACAGAATTGAGAACACTCCAGAGACCCTTGCTTGCCTTTGTCCTAGCAAGTAAGCTTTCATGTCAATTTCTAAGACAAAGTCTCCATCTTATACTCCTTTCTGGGACTTGGATCCCTGTCCTCTCTCTTCTCCCTCTGTCCCTTACTGCTTCCTGGATGAACTGCCTGTACCTGAGTGGCTGCAGGAGCAAGCCTGTCATTCTCCTCAACCCCACTGGTAAGGGCCTGCCACTGGGCTGCCCTGACTTTTCAGTTGTTACTTATTCCTCATCCAGCAGCTGTCTCCTTCCAGATCTGAGCCCTCTGGCTCCCCACAGAGATTTACTTAAAGTCTTCCAGCTGTGTGATTTGCTAAGATGCCAGCTACCTTGTTGTATCTGATTACTTCTAAGATGATACATATAGGATCCCATAGCCTGCCTCGCTCCCCTGTCTCTCAAACCCAGGGAAGGGTCTAGGAAGAAGCCCAGGATCCTAGGGCGCCTGCATGCAGGAAGTCCACAACCCTGCCAGGCTCTCCCCTAGGGGTCTGTTGCTGCCTCTCTTGGGAACTTGTCTATTGCCATCCCATAGAAAGGTAGCAATTTATGCCTTCCTGGTTTTGATAACATTTCCCAAACATGTTTACTCCTGTGAAGCATATCCAATTGAGCACCATGAAGCACACCTGCTATTTTAAAATTCAAGGTAGACGTCAGGAGCGGCTTACGCCTGTAATCCCAGCACTTTGGGAAGCCGAGGTGGGCGGATCACCTGAGGTCAGGAGTTCGAGACCAACCTAGCCAACATGGTGAAACTTCATGCCGGGCGTGGTGGCAGACGCCTGTAATCCCAGCTACTTGGGAGGCTGAGGCAGGAGAATCGCTTGAACCCGGGAGGCAAAGGTTGCATTGAGCCGAGATTGTGCCATTGCCCTCCAGCATGGGGGACAAGTATGAGACTCTGTCTCAAAAGTAAATAAATAATTAATTTAATTAATTAAATTAAAGGTAGTCTCAGGGTACTCATACACAGAGAATAACATAAATGTATACATCTCAACCTTACCCTGATATCTTGGCACACATTTGAAATCTTAAACAGTCACTTCAAGAACTCCCTATGTCTCTCTGTCTCTCACACACACAGAGCCCCTCCTACAACTCTTCTCACTCTTGACTCTTGAGGTCATCTTGTGTTATCTCTCTCTATGTCCATCTGCCAGATCTCAGCAGAATTACCTCAATTCATCCTAGAGAAACAGGTCCCTCTTTGCTCTGAACCCAAAATATACCAACCCAGCTTCAGATGGTATCTTCTCTCTTCTTCATCACCCAAAGTCCAAACAGTCTCTTGGACTCAGCCCACAGAGCTTCTCTGCACCAACCTCTTCTCTACTTTAGACCCAAATGGACTCCTTGGCCATATTCTCTGCTGCTTTAGCTGAAACCACAGATTCTCCAACAACTTCTAATCTCTCAGATTCCTCAGCTCAACTAGCTGGCACCAAATTTATCACATAAGCATGTGTCGAATCCTTCTGCTTTGCCCGGCTTTTTTCTTTGATGTTGCAGCACTGTCATTCTCCTAATCACATATTATTATTTTAACATTCTTCAGCAACCAGGATTCTCAATGATTTGTAGGGAGGGACGTGATTGCTTTTGGAGGCCCCAACACAGGGTCATTGCTTTCCCTTCTCACCCTTAACGAGAACACCACACATAGACACTACAGAATGAAGAATAGCTGAAGAAGCCTTTCACCCTGGATCCGGACTGTTTGGTTATTTCTTCTTGAGTCATGTGGCATTTGGCTTCTCTGATGAGATCATTAGTACACTTAAAAAGCCATCATCAGGCCAGGTGCTGTGGGTCACACCTATAGTCCCAGCACTTTGGGAGGCCGAGCCTGGAAGATCATTTGAGCCAGGAATTCAAGACCAGCCTGGGTAACATAGCACAACCCCACCTCAACAAAAAATTTAAAACTTAGCCTGGTATGGCAGAGTGCACTCCTGTAGTCCTAGCTACTAAGGGGGCTGAAGCAGGAGGATCACTTAAGCCCAGGAGGTCAAGGCTGCAGTAAGCTATGATCCCACTACTGCATTCCAGCCTGGGCAACAAAGTCGGCTGGGTGCGATGGCTCACGCCTGTAATCCCACCATTTTGGGAGGCCGAGGTGGGCAGATCATGAGGTCAAGAGACAGAGACCATCCTGGCTAAAACGGTGAAACCCCGTCTTTACCAAAAGTACAAAAAATTAGCCGGGCGTGGTGGTGGGCGCCTGTAGTCCCAGCTACTCGGGAGGCTGAGGCAGGAGAATGGCGTGAACCTGGGAGGTAGAGCTTGCAGTGAGCTGAGATCACACCACTGCACTCCAGCCTGGGCAACAGAGAGAGACTCTGTCTCAAAAAACAATTAAAATTTTAAAAAAATAAAATAAAATGCTAGGTGGCTGGCAAGATGGCTGAATAGGAACAGCTCCAGTCTGCAGCTCCCAGTGAGATCAACACAGAAGGCAAGTGATTTCTGCATTTCCAGCTGAGGTACCCGGCCCTTCTCACTGGGACTGGTTAGATAGTGGGTATAGCCCACAGAGGGCGAGCTGAAGCAGGGTGGGGTTTTGCCTTACTCAGGAAGCACAAGGGGTTGAGGAACTTCCTCCCCTAGCCAAAGGAAGCCTTGAGGGACTGTGCTGTGAGGAACAGTGCGTTCCGGCTCAGATACTATGCTTTTCCCATGGTCTTCACAGCCCGCAAACCAGGAGATTCCCTTGGGTGCCTACACCACCAGGGCCCTGGGTTTCAAGCACAAAAACTGGGTGGCTATTTAGACAGACACCTAGCTAGCTGCGGGAGTTTTTTCATACCCCAGTGGTGCCTGGAACACCAGCGAGACAGAATCTTTCACTACCCTGGAAAGGGGGCTGAAGCCAGGGAGCCAAGTGGTCTAGTTCAGCGGATCCCATCCCCAGAGAGCCTAGCAAGCTAAGATCCACTGGCTTGAAATTCTCAATGCCAGAACAGCAGCCTGAAGTCCACCTGGGACGCTTGAGCTTGGTCAGGGGAGGGGCGTCCACCATTGCTGAGGCTTGAGTAGGCAGTTTTCCCTTCACAGTGTAAACAAAGCCATGGGGAAGTTTGAACCGCAGCTCAGCAAAGCCACTGTAGCCAGACTGCCTCTCTAGCTTCCTCCTCTCTGGGCAGGGCATCTCTGAAAGAAAGGCAGCAGCCCCAGTCAGGGGCTTATAAGTAAAACTCCCATCTCCCTGGGACAGAGCACCTGAGGGAAGGGGCAGCTATGGAGACAGCTTCAGCAGGCTTAAATGTTTCTGTCTGACAGCTCTGAAGAGAGCAGTGGATCTCCCAGCACAGTGCTCAAGCTCTGCTAAGGGACACTCTGCTTCCTCAAGTGGGTCCCTGACCCCCATGCCTCCTGACTGGGAGATACCTCCCAGCAGGAGTCAACAGACACCACATACAGGAGAGCTCTGGCTGTCATCTGGCAGATGCCCCTCTGGGATGAAGCTTCCAGAGGAAAGAACAGCAATCTTTGCTGTTCTGCAGCCTCCGCTGGTGATACCCAGGCAACAGGATCTGGAGCGGACCTCCAGAAAACTCCAGCAGACCTACAGCAGAGGGCAGGTTAGAAGGAAAACTAACAAACAGAAAGGAATAGCATCAACATCAACAAAAAGGACATCCACACAAAAACCCCATCTGAAAGTCACCAACATCAAAGACCAAAGGTAGATAAATCCACGAAGATGAGGAAAAACCAGTGCAAAAAGGCTGAAAATTCCGAAAACCAGAATGCCTCTTCTCCTCCAAAGGATCACAACTCCTCGCCAGCAAGGGAACAAAACTGGATGGAGAATGAGTTTGACGAATTGATGGAAGTAGGCTTCAGAAGTTGGGTAATAACAAACTCCTCTGAGCAAAAGAAGCGTGTTCTAACCCAATGCAAGGAAGCTAAGAACCTTGAAAAAAGGTTAGAGGAATTGATAGCTAGAATAACCAGATTAGAGAAGAACATAAATGACCTGATGTAGCTGAGAAACACAGCACGAGAACTTCGTGAAGCATACACAAGTATCAATAGCCAAATCGATCAAGCGGAAGAAAGGATATCAGAGATTGAAGATCAACTTACTGAAATAAAGCGTGAAGACAAGATTAGAGAAGAAAGAATGAAAAGGAATGAACAGAGCCTCCAAGAAATATGGGACTATGTGAAAAGACCAAACTTATGTTTGATTGGTGTACCTGAAAGTGATGGGGAGAAAGGAACCAAGTTGGAAAACATTCTTCAGGATATTGCCCAGGAGAACTTCCCTAACCTAGCAAGACAGGCCAACATTCAAATTCAGGAAATACAGAGAACACTACAAAGATACTCCTCAAGAAGAGCAACCCCAAGACACATAATCATCAGAGAGAAAGGTCGGGTTACCCACAAAGGGAAGCCCATCAGACTAACAGCAGATCTCTCTGCAGAAACCCTACAAGCCAGAAGACAGTGGAGGCTAATATTCAACATTCTTAAAGAAAGGAATTTTCAACCCAGAATTTCATATCCAGCCAAACTAAGCTTCTTAAGTGAAGAAGAAATAAAATCCTTTACAGACAAGCAAATGCTGAGAGATTTTTGTCACCACCAGGCCTGCCTTACAAGAGCTCCTGGAGGAAGCACTAAAGATGGAAAGGAAAAACCAGTACCAGCCACTGCAGAAACATATCAAATTGTAAAGACCATTGACACTATGAAGAAACTGCTTCAACTAATGGGCAAAATAACCAGGAAACATCATAATGACAGGATCAAATTCACACAAACAGTATTAACCTTCAATTTGAACAGGCTAAATGCCCCAATTAAAAGACACAGAGTGGCAAATTGGATGAAGAGTCAAGGCCCAGCGGTGTGCTGTATTCAGGAGACCAAACTCATGTGCAAAGACACACATAGGCTCAAAATAAAGGGATGGAGGAATATTTACCAAGCAAATGGAAAGCAAGAAAAAAGCAGGGGTTGCAATCCTAGTCTCTGATAAAACAGACTTTAAACCAATAAAGATCAAAAAAGACAAAGAAGGGCATTACATAATGGTTAAGGAGTCAATGCAACAAGAAGAGCTAACTATCCTAAATATATATGCATCTAATATAGGAGCACCCAGATTCATAAAGCAAGTTCTTAGAGACCTACAAAGAGACTTAGGCTTCCACACAATAATAGTGGGGGACTTAAACACCCCTCTGTCAATATTACACAGATCAATGAGACAGAAAATTAACAAGGAAATTCAGGACTTGGTCTATTAGGACCAAGTGGACCTAATAGACATCTACGGAACTCTCCCACTCCGAATCAACAGAATATACATTCTTCTCAGCACCACATCACACTTATTCTAAAATTGACCACATAATCGAAAGTAAGACACTCCTCAGCAAATGCAAAATAACAGAAATCATAACAGTCTCTTAGAGCACAGTGCAATCAAATTAGAACTCAGGATTAAGAAACTCACTCAAAACCACAAGACTACATGGAAACTGAACAACCTGCTCCTGAATGACTACTGGGTAAATAATGAAATTAAGGAAGAAATAAATAAGTTATTTGAAGCCAATGAGAACAAAGACACAACGTACCAGAATCTCTGGGACACAGCTAAAGAAGTGTTTAGAGGGAAATTTATAGCACTAAATGCCCAGAGGAGAATGCGGGAAAGATGTAAAATCAACACCCTAACATCACAATTAAAAGAACTAAAGAAGCAAGAGCAAACAAATGCAAAAGCTAGCAGAAGACAAGAAATAGATCAGAGCAGAACTGAAGGAGATAGAGACACAAAAAAACCCTTCAAAAAAAAATCAATGAATCCAGGAGCTGGTTTTTTGAAAAGATTAACAAAATAGACCACTATCCAGACTAATAAAGAAGAAAGACAGAAGAATCAAATAGACACAATAAAAAATGATAAAGGGGATATCACCACTGATTCCACAGAAATACAAACTACCATGAGAGAATACTATAAACACCTCTACACAAATAAACTAGAAAATCTAGAAGAAACTGATAAATTCCTGGACACATACATCCTCCCAAGACTAAACCAGGAAAAAGTCGAATCCCTGAATAGACCAATAACAAGTTCTGAAATTGAGGCAGTAATTAATAGCCTACCAACCAAAAAAAGTCCAGGACCAGACAGATTCACAGCTGAATTCTACCAGAGGTACAAAGAGGAGCTGGTACCATTTCTTCTGAAACTATTCCAAACAATACAAAAAGAGGGACTCCTCCCTAACTCACTTTATGAGGCCAGCATCATCCTGATACCAAAACCTGGCAGAGACACAACAAAAAAAGAAAATTTCAGGCCAATATCCCTGACAAACATCAATACAAAAATCCTCAATAAAATACTGGCAAACTGAACCAAGTGTCACTTCAAAAAGCTTATCCACCACGATCAAGTAGGCTTCATCCCTGGGATGTAAGGCTGGTTCAACATACGCAAATCAGTAAACGTAATTCATCACATAAACAGAACCAATGACAAAAACCACACGATTATTTCAATAGATGCAGAAAAGGCCTTCAATAAAATTCAACACCACTTCACACTAAAAACTCTCAATAAACTATGTATTGATGAAATGTATCTCAAAATAATAAGAGCTATTTATGACAAACCCACAGCCAATATCATACTGAATGGGCACAAGCTGGAAGCATTCCCTTTGAAAACCGGCACAAGACAAGGATGCCCTCTCTCACCACTCCTATTCAACATAGTATTGGAAGTTCTGGCCAGGGCAATCAGGCAAGAGAAAGAAATAAAGCATATTCAAATAGGAAGAGGGGAAGTCAAATTGTCCCTGTTTGCAGACGACATGATTGTATATTTAGAAAACCCCATCATCTCAGCCCAAAATCTCCTTAAGCTGATAAGCAATTTCAGCAAAGACTCAGGATACAAAATCAATATGCAAAAATCACAAGCATTCTTATACACCAATAATAGACAGAGAGCCAAATCATGAGTGAACTCTCATTCACAATTGCTACAAAGAGAATAAAATATCTAGAAATACAACTTACAAGGGATGTGAAGGACCTCTTCGAGGAGAACTACAAACCACTGCTCAAGGAAGTAAGAGAGGACACAAACAAATAGAAAAACATTCCATGCTTATGGATAGGAAGAATCAATATCATGAAAATGGCCATATTGCCCAAAGTAATTTATAGATTAAATGCTATCCCCATCAAGCCACCACTGACTTTCTTCACAGAATTAGAAAAAACTATTTTAAATTTCATATGGAACCAAAAAAGAGCCCATATAGCCAAGACAATTCTAAGCAAAAAGAACAAAGCTGGAGGCATCACACTACCTGACTTCAAACTATACTGCAAGGCTACAGTAACCAAAACAGCATGGTATGGGTACCAAAACAGATATATAGACCAATGGAACACAACAGAAGCCTCAGAAATAATGCCACACATCTATAACCATCTGATCTTTGACAAACCTGACAAAAACAAGCAATGGGGAAAGGATTCCCTGTTTAATAAATGGTGCTGGGAAAACTGGCTAGCCATATGCAGAGAACTGAAACTGGACCCCTTCCTTACACCTTATACAAAAATTAACTCAAGATGGATTAAAGACTTAAACATAAGACCTAAAACCGTAAAAACTCTAGAAGAAAACCTAGTCAATACCATTCAGGACATAGGCATGGGCAAAGACTTCATGACTAAAACACCAAAAGCAGGCCAGGCTTGGTGGCTCACGCCTGTAATCCCAGCATTTTGGGAGGCTGAAACGGGTGGACCATGAGGTCAGGGGATAGAGACCATCCTGGCTAACACGGTGAAACCCCATCTCTACTAAAAAAATACAGAAAAAAATTAGCCGGGCATAATGGTGGGTGCCTGTAGTCCCAGCAACTCGGGAGGCTGAGGCAGGAGAATGGCATGAACCCAGGAGGCAGAGCTTGCAGTGAACCAAGAGCATGCCACCGCACTCCAGTCTGGGCGACAGAACAAGACTCTGTCTCAAAAAAAAAAAAAAAAAAAAAAAAAAAAAAAAAAAAAAAAAAACACCAAAAGCAATAGGGACAAAAGCCAAAATTGACAAATGGGATCTAATTAAACTAAAGAGCTCCTGCACAGCAAAAGAAACTATCATCAGAGTGAGCAGACAACCTACAGAATGGGAGAAAATTTTTGCAATCTATCCATCTGACAAAGGGCTAATATCCAGAATCTACAAGGAACTTAAGCAAATTTACAAGAAAAAAACAACTCCATCAAAAAGTGGGCAAAGGATATGCACAGACACTTCTCAAAAGAAGACATTTATGCAGCCAACAAACGTATGAAAAAATGCTCATCATCACTTGTCATTAGAGAAATGCAAACCAAAACCACAATGAGATACCATCTCATGCCAGTTAGAATGGCGATCATTAAAAAGTCAGGAAACAACATATGCTGGAGAGGATGTGGAGAAATAGGAATGCTTTTACCCTGTTGGTGGGATTGTAAATTAGTTCAACCATTGTGGAAGACAGTGTAGATCCTCAAGGATCTAGAACCAGAAATACCATTTGACCCAGCAATCCCATTACTGAGTATATACCAAAGGATTATAAATCATTCTACTATAAAGACACATGCACACGTATGTTTATTGCAGCACTATTCACAATAGCAAAGAATGGGAACCAACCCAAATGCCCATCAATGATAGACTGGATAAAGAAAATGTAGCACATATTTACCATGGAATACTATGCAGCCATAAAAATGGATGCGTTTGTGTCCTTTGCAGGGACACAGATGAAGCTGGACACCATCATTCTCAGCAAACTAACACAGGAAGAGAAAACCAAACACAACACGTTCTTACTCATAAGTGGGAGTTGAACAATGAGAACAGATGGACACAGGGAGGGGAACGTCACACTCTGGGGCCTGTTGGGGGCTGAGGGGGGGGGGCTAGGGGAGGGATAGCATTAGGAGAAATACCTAATGTAGACAATGGGTTGACGGGTGCAGCAAACCACCATGGCACATGGATACCTATGTAACAAACCTGCACGTTCTGCACATGTATCCCAGAACTTAAAACTATAATAAAAAAAAAATGCCATCATCAGCTTACATCAGCCACTGATACAAACAGTGCAACACCAGATACTGATCATGACACTGAGATGCTGAGACTAAATGCTCCTCTAGCAGCTTCCTAGCCCAATATGGATTCCCTTTTGTCCTTTTCAATAAACAGATTTTCAGCAGAGAATAATACTTCCATTTTAAGTGTATTGGGGTCGTCTTACTTCAGCTGTGAAATCATAGAGAATTTATGGTCCTCAGTATAATTATATGCCAAATTGCACTGAGTCAATTACCCCTGGATGTGTGAGTTTCTCTTTTCTTTTTAATCATCTTCAGCAGGAAGCTGTACCACTAATCTGACTGGCACACATCTCTGCAGTGATTGCCTTCACATTAATATCCGTTTTCTAACATGTTTCTGCCCATGCAGTATAATTAAATATTTTGCATTTCTTCAACATGCAGATTAGTGTACATGGAAAGAGAAAATCAAATGTTAGAAGATGTAGTTTGTGGCCAGACACTATGGCTGATGCCTGTAATCCCAGCACTTTGGGAGGCTGGCAGGTTGAGATGGAAGAATCACTTGAGCCCAAGAGTTCAAGACCAGCCTGAGCAACATAGGGAGACCCCAATCTCTACAAAAAAAAAAAATTTAAATAACTGAGACATGGTAGGGTACACCTGAAGTCCCAGCTATTCAAGACGCTGAGGCAGGAGGATCGCTTGAGCCCAGGAGTTCGAGGCTGCAGTAGCTATGATGGCACCACTGCACTCCAGCCTGAGCAACATAGACTCTGTCTCTGAAAAAGAAAATATAGTTTGCCTCACATTTGTTCCTTGACATTAGCAGTGCAAAGAAATGTAATGGCTTTTATACTGAAAAAGCCAGAATACCTTAAGCCAAGAGTTAAAGAGCTTTCAGTGATCCAGGGTGCCTGCTTCATGATAGTCATGCTGCGTGGCTTTCATAGGCATGAGCAGAGCCTTGAAGCTCCAAGTCCAGAATTACTAACCTAGGTCCCAGCTCTGTGTTGGCTTCAGGCCCACCTCATTTGCTAGTTCTGGAACGCTAGAGAAGTTGTCTGAATTTCCAGGGACAGAGCTTCTTGATTTCCTAATGTGGAATGAGAAAAGTTAATAACAGAAGTTGTTTCAGGAGGATAATTCTAAGATAATATCCCTCTCCCAAGGAGTATATGTGAACTCAGTAACAGGAGAGTGCTTTGAATCTTTAAAGTACTGAGTAGTTAGCAAACAGCTGCCATATGCAGATCTCAACCAGACCTGACCATTTGGCCCTCGCTTGCAGAAACAGGGTTAACTTCCCAAGACCTGAACCACTGCCAGTGTAAATAAATGGGAAGAGGTATTGAACAACCTTGAAGAGCTTATGCCTCCCCATCCTGCTGTAAATTGGGAGTGAAGGTAGGCCATCGTGTACATTGTCACAAGACACTCTGATGCCTGGTAAAAGAATAAACTACTAATTAAAATGATAAAATTACATTTGAACTCTGGAGACCATGAGAACTTTATAATTGACTCATAATATGCTTTGGCTGCACATACACAGCTATTAATGATTTGTAGAAGGGAAAGTCCATTTCATTTTGTATTAACAATAAAAACACTCCAAAAAATACACATAATGGAAATGATTACTTCTCTCCTCTGGTAAGAGGCACTTAACCTTTGATCTTGTGCTAAGTTACATCACCAGAGGTAGCTTACCAGCGGCCAGGAATTTGTTTCCCTTGGTATTGTTCTGATGATATGTTAAAATAATTAGTAAATTTTTCAAAGTCCTCCTAAGGATAGCTCTTTCTTGATTAAGATGAACTAAAGAAAACATTGACTTAAGCAAATACAGTGAAAAATACAAACCACCATTACGTGGATTCAAGATTTTCTATTTTTCCTTCCTTATATGAAGTATTAAATGAACTAATTCCTCAACCTTTTTTTATTTTTTTTATTTTTATTTTTTGAGACAGGGTCTTGCTCTGTCACCCAGACAGGAATGCAGTGGCATGATCTCGGCTCACTGTAACCTCCACCTCCCAGGCTCAAGCAGTCTGCCCATCTCAGCCTCCCAAATAGCTGGTACTACAGATGCATGCCCGCCACCACTCCCAGCTAGCTTTTTTTTTTCTTTTTCTGTAGAGATGGTTTTTCACCATGTTGCCCAGGCTGTTCTTGAGCTTCTGGGCTCAAGTGATCCTCCTGTCTTGGCCTCCCAAAGTGTTGTGATTACAGGTGTAAGCCACTGTTCCTGGCCTCCTCAATCCTTTTTTAAAATGTTTGGTGGAATTATAAAGGACTTCTTTTGTTTTTCTTTTAGGTTTGTATTTATCTTTATATTGTTACAATAACAAATGTAAATACAGGCCCATAAATGTAAAGATATAATAAAAAAGCTTACTTGCTGGAAGTCATACACATGTTCATTTAACTTTTCTGAGTAATTTTTTTTTTTTTTTGAGACAGAGTCTTGCTCTATCGCCCAGGCTGGAATGCAGTGGCACGATGTAGCTCACTGCAACCTCCATCTCCCAGGTTCAAGGGATTCTTCTGCCTCAGCCTCCCCAGTAGCTAGGATTACAGATGTTCACCATCACGCAGTGGAGATGGGGTTTCACTGTGTTGGCCAGGCTGGTCTTAAACTCCTGACCTCAGGTGATCCACCCGCCTCCACCTCCCAAAGTGCTGGGATTACAGGCATGACCCCCTGCACCTGCCCTTTTTCTGAGTAATTGATGTTCATCCTACTTATGATTTTTCGAATTAGCATATCAACTACGGAAATCACCTGGCCTGAGAAAAAAAGGGAGTCAGACCCCTTTGTCAGGAATGGTCTTTATGTGAGTGTCTCCACTAAACCAGACCCTTATATACACCTTCCACCTATACCAAATACTGTTTTGCATGGCAGGCCGATACTGTACCATTTTCCAAAGTTGTATTTATTTCTTCAGCACATGATTAGAAGTTATATTTATTTCTTCAGCACATGATTAGAAGCCTGCTACCGCCAGCATGTCTGAATCATAAGTCTTGGCTTCAGTGATTAGCAGCATGAGATGTAGAGCCTAATTCTGTTGGTGGTGGTGAAAAAGACTAATAAATTAGGAAGCTGGAGGAAAAAACTACAGTATATGAAAACAAAAAAAGAATAGACATTACAAGGAATTTCTCCTTTAAAGAAATACTCGAGGAAGAAATAGGGAAGCGAAAAGACTAATCACTTCCTTTCCTTATTCCTTTTTAAAAATTACTCTCTTCTCTAAATGTGTTATTTCAGCCTGTACTTCCTCTGGGCACTTTCATCACTTTATTGCTCTGGCAGGTGATTCCAAGCCAGTCTGAGGTCTTGGGGCTTCAGAATCAATCAAGGGCCCCAGCTCGTCTTTGGATATCCCAAAGATGTCTCCAAGTCATTGGAATCCCCAAAGGCTTTTTCAGGAGCTAAACCAAGGCAAGGAAAATCTCTCCTTCCTTGATATTGTTTAAAAATACCCTTGCCCTGGGTTGGTAGCTCACACCTGTAATTTCAACACTTTGAGAGGCCGTAGGGGACAGATCGCTTGAGCCCAGGAATTTGAGACTAGCCTGAGCAACATGGCAAGACCCCAACTCTACAAAAAATACAAAAATTAGCCGGGCTTCATGACACATGCCTGCAGTCCCAACTACTTGGAAGACTGAAGTGGGAGGATCACTTAAGCCCAGGAGTTCAAGTCCGCAGTGAGCTGTGATTGCACCAGAGGGCAACAGAGTGAAACACTGTCAAAAAAAAAAAAAAAAAAAAACCCTCACCCAGCCCGCAGGGTACTGTTAGTAATCCTGAAGTTCAGAAATTCTCAACAATGCTTAGGAATTCCACACAAAAAAAATGGGAATCAAGGGGGAGGCTTGCTGGCCTTTCCAAACTATATGCCAGGATTTTATGAGGTGTTCTAGAAATAAATCTAAAAACAATAAAATTATATCTTACCCTAGTTACAGGTTGTAAACCTCTTAAGAAATCACAGTGCTTATTAACATATCGAGGACTCTAAGAAACCCTACAATCAAGAAACCTCTTTAATTCTAATTGATCCAGAATTTTCCAAATTAACCACAAATTTTTTTTTCTTAAGACATACTTTTATATCTCTCAGAACTGGTCTTCCAAGGCATACAATTTGGGAGATACTTGAACAACAATTATGGCACATTGGCCTAGTTATATTTGTGTGGGTCCTCGACCTAGACACATGGAAATATACCTTTAAATCCATCATTCATGTTCTGATTTGCTGAGGTGGGTAGCAATTCTCCACATGTATCAGCTTCCCACTGAAATGGCTGATTACCTTCTCTTCTTGATGATATTTAGAGAAAGGAAAAGATAGGTCTGCTTAAAAAAAAGGATACAATGATACCGTTTGTCTGATATATACAAGGCTAGAGATTATTTTTCAGACATTCCCAGTGTCGCCAAAATGAGGGCAACCTGACCCTGGATGATGGGGTATCTAAAATTACATTCCTGAAACCCATTAACGGTCAAACAGAGAGGAGAGTTTATTTGGCAGCCAGGTTTTTAACTTTGTTGCTCTAGCTGATGAAAAGGTGTGTTGTTTGAGGTCAGCAATTACAGTCTGAGGTTTAGGAGTCCTTTGGTTTTAACATGAGCAGAGAGATAAATGACTTTAAATTCTTCCAGAAACCACAGACCCTGCATTGCAAGTAATACAATAAATAATACAAAGAATCTTCTTCAAATATTATTTTTAACTTAGTAAACGTTCATTCAGTGCTTTAGTGTGCAAAAACATTGTGCCTGGAGGAGACAGAGCACAGGGGTAGGGCCTTATAGTCTTTCTAGAGAGGCAGACATGCATAAATAGATCAGGAATGCATGAAACCAGATCTGCTAAAGGTAAACTGAGTGTGAATGAGCTAAGCCCAGGGTTCTCCATGACAGCATTCCCAGTATCAAATCTGTTTCTTATTAACACATCCCTGCAGTGGAGTCGACAGTAAAGGGCCTCGGAGGGTTCTGGAGACCAGAAAGGAGGCCGGATGAAAGAGGCCAGTCTCATGCACCATCAGACATTCCTGCAAATGTGTAAAGAATCCACGAGGAGGGAGAGGGAGGGCAAGCATTGCCAGATGTCTCCAAGCCAACCCTTTAACCCATTCCTTTACCTGCCTCCCACCTTCAAGTTTTGTTTCTTATTTTTGGTAGGGTGTGTGTGTGTGTGTGTGTGTGTGTGTGTCTTTTTTTAATACCTAGAATATATCTTAAACTGATGGGAAAAAAGCAAATAGTATCAACAGTAACATTCTAAAGTTTGTTCTGAGACATTGTAGTAGTCACCCATGAACAGGCATTTCACATTTTTCTTTTGTTTTTTTTAATAATTTTTCAGCATTTCACTGTTCTTTCCCTTAGGGTGCCAAGATGCCTCAAGGGTTGCATCCCTTCCATCTTTGAGGGTAACTGCCCTCTGCTTCCCTTTAGAGGGCTGAATTTCTACTTTGTATCTCACATCTTTGTCTGGTTTTAAGTCATACAGATTCTTTCATATGAATCAAGAAATTCACATTTGATAACCATTAACTATATCCATTTTAGATGAGAAAGAATTATCTTGTGATTAAATTTTAAAACAGTCTCTGGGCCGGGTGCGGTGGCTCACACCTGTAATCCCAGCACTTTGGGTGGCCGAGGCCGGTGGATCCCCTGAGGTCAGAAATTCAAGACCAGCCTGGCCAAGATGGTGAAACCCCGTCTCTACTAAAACAAAATACAAAAATTAGCTGGGCATGGTGGTGCATGCCTGTAATTCCAGCTACTCGGGAGGCTGAGGCAGGAGAATCAGTTGAACCTGGGAGGCAGAGGTTGCAGTGAGCCGTGATCGCACCGCTGCACTCCAGCCTGGGTGACAGAGCGAGACCCTGTCTCAAAAAAAAAAAAAAAAAAAACAGTCTCTGAGGATTGGGATAATTGTACTCATTATTATAAAGCTATTGTTTGGTCAGAATTTCTCTTTCAATGTTATAGGTTGGTCATTTGTTTACTTCGGCCCTTTTTACATTCTATATACATGCTGCACTTCCTGGCATAAAATTTGTTTTGCTTATTTTTTTGGCATTGAGTTCTGAGTTTTTTCTGTGAAAGTCCTGTATACACTTTTGCAAGTTATTGTTTTTAAGTTCATAGCTATACCTTCAAGTATTTCTGAAAGTACTTTTCCATTGTGATGACTATATATAATTAGTTAATAAAGCTTCATATATTAAGACTTAGTTCTTCATTTTAAAGAGTAAATGTTCTTCAAAATTCTCAAGGATTTTAAATTTGTAAGCCAATTTCTTGTCAGATCTGATAAGATCATCATCATGTTTATAAAGTAATTAATGAAGAGCTATATCAAAGCAAGTCAACATTTTATTATGTTGTTGGCGTATGCTTACATTATTGGTATTATCGTTAATTCTTTTACACCATCTGTCCATTTCATGAAGCTAATTCAGAGA
The DNA here is from genome assembly GCF_028858775.2 of Pan troglodytes. Lineage (NCBI taxonomy): Eukaryota > Metazoa > Chordata > Mammalia > Primates > Hominidae > Pan > Pan troglodytes. Next base: position 27,201,206 of record NC_072415.2, read on the forward strand.
AAACTAGATCATATAATCAGAAAAGCCTCCTACCTGGGCACCCACAGGCTGAAGCACCTCAAAGTGAACTGAATACAAAAGTGTAAGAGAGAGTGCCTGTATTCACTTCTTATGGCTGCTGTAATAAACTTGGTGACTTAGATGAACACATATTTATCATCTTGGAATTCTGAAATGTCAGAAGTCCGATACAGGTCTCACCAGGCTAAAATTAAGATGTCAGCAGGACTCTGCTCCTTCTGGAATCTCTTGGGAATTATCCATTTCCTTGTCTTTTCCAGTTTCTAGAGGCCACCCACATTCCTTGGCTGTTGGCCCCTTCCATCTTCAAAGCCAGCAATGGTTCACTGAGTCTTTCTTAGCCTGCAACACTCTGACTCCCCCTCCACTTACAAGGACCCCATGATGACATTAGGCCCACCCTAATAATCCGGGATAATCTCACCATCTCAGGATCCTTAATCAGTTCTGCAAAGACCCTTTTCCCAGATAAGATAATATTTGTAGGTTCCAGGATTAGAACTTATGTATCTCTGGGGGAGGGGCATTATTCTGCCTCCCACAGAGCCTCTGACATCTGTTCTATGTGCAGGATCCCACCTTCCTACTCACTCTTGGAGGGCATGTGGTATGCACCCTACTTTATAGATTTTAAAAGTCAACTGAGAACCTGACCAATGATTTCTGTGATCTAGGCTAGATCTCTTCACTTCCTGGGGCAACTAAAGTCTCTTGTTCAATAGTGAAAATGCACAAGACAAAAGAAAAATCTCAGGAAAGAAACATCTTTGTACAGAGCCCCCATTGCTATGCATAGCATTGATATAAGGGAACACTGCCTTTGCCCTATAACATATAAACTGAATAAAAATATGCAATATTTATTATCATAACCAACATAGTCTTTAAATAATGCTGTTAATTCTATTAACGGTGTGCTTTGCTACAGTTCTCAAAACAAGAGCTGTCTAAACAACCTTCCCCCATGATTCCTTAATTGAAGTAATCTGTTAGGGATTCCTAGTGCTTTTTGAAAGGGTGTCATACTTGATCAAAACAGTCAGGTTTCCAAGAAATACCCTTACACAGCATTCTCTTTCTATTTTCATTTTATTTATTTATTTTAGTTTATTCTGTTTGTTTGTTTGTTTGTTTTGAAATGGAGTCTCCTCTGTCACCCAGGCTGGAGTGTAGTGGCACAATCTCAGCTCACAGCAACATTGCCTCCTGGGTTCACATGATTCTCCTGCCTCAGCCTCCCAAGTAGCTGTGATTACAGGCACGTGCCACCATGCCCAATTAAATTTTTCTGTATTTTTAGTAGAGATGGGCTCTCATCATGTTGGCCAGGCTGGTCTCGAACTCCTGACATCAGGTGATCCTCCTGCCTTGGCCTCCCAAAGTGCTGGGATTACAGGCATGAGCAACTGCACCCAGCCTACAGCATTCCCTTTCTAAATTTTGCTACTGTATCATTATATGATGGCACGGGCCTTGAAGAGCAATTGTGTTTTATTATATAATGTGCTCCTAGGTTTCTTGGTTTATTCTTGTCTTATAATGAGGATTTAAAGGGTAGCACCTTGGACTGGGCACAATGGCTCATGGCATTCCCAGCACTTTGGGAAGCCAATGCAGGAGGATTGCTTGAGGCCAGAAGTTTGAGACCAGCCTGGTCAACACAGTGAGATCCCCATCTCTACAAAATAAATAAATAAATAATTAAAGGGTACCATCTCTGGATTTTTTTTTTTTTTTTTTTTTTTGAGACGGAGTCTCGCTCTGTCACCCAGGCTGGAGTGCAGTGGCGCAATCTCGGCTCACTGCAAGTTCTGCCTCCCGGGTTGATGCCATTCTCCTGCCTCAGCCTCCCAAGTAGCTGGGACCATAGGCGCCCGCCACCACACCCGGCTAATTTTTTGTATTTTTTAGTAGAGACGGGGTTTCACTTTGTTAGCCAGGATGGTCTTGATCTCCTGACCTCAAGTGGTCCACCCGCCTTGGCCTCCCAAAGTGCTGGGATTACAGGCATGAGCCACCACACCAGGCCCCATCTTTGGATTTTTACCATGAGACACTTAATACTAGAGAAAGACATCTTGCTCCATGTCGTGCTCCTTTCTCTTGGTTGCTGATATAGCATGCTTAAATCCACTTTTTACCATGTGATACATGTACCAAAAAACCTTATTAAGGCAATAACTAAAATCAAGAAGCATGGAAGATACGCTCATTTTTTACAAGGTAATGCAGGCTTCTCAGCAATACTCAATATTTTTATTCCAAATGTTTACGGGGGAAAATTAGTGCTTTATAAATAATGCCAAACATTAAGTTGTGGCTACTAAAAGGAATACCCAATACAGGATTACTGTTTTCAGCTTTTCATTTGAACAATCCTTAGAAAATTTTCACTGTATGCAAATCCTTGTTTGACTTTATCAAATAAGTTACTAAACTATGCTGCCTTCCCTCCTTACACGATTTTGGTTGCAATGTTGATGGCTAATGATGACCTTTTACATACAGGTGTGGTCTAAGTGACATTTTTTTCCTGTTTCATCAGAATCTCTGCAATTTTTCTCCTGTAGAGAAGGACCCTCCCTCCCAGGTTTTGCCTAGTCTCTGTCAGTGAACACCGCAACTGCCCTGAAGGGGTGCCCCAACCCCGTTGTCTTTTCTTCTTTCACTTCTTATAGAGGATTAGTTCCTATAGCATTGGAATGGTAGAATCTTGGGTGAATTGCTTTTCCTGTTGTGAATGATTCATGCAATGAAAGTGGAAGATCACTAATTTTCAAAGCAATATGGCTTAAATAAAAACATCTTGGCCAGGTGTGGTGGCTCACATCTTTCATCCCAGCACTTTGGGAGGCTGAGGCAGGAGGATTACCTAAGCTCAAGAGTTCGAGACCAGCCTGGGCAATAAAGCAGGACTCCATCTGTGCTAAAAAAAAAAAAAAAAAAAAATTAGCCAGGCATGGTGGTGCATCCTTGTAGTCCCAACTACTCAGGAGTCTGAGGTGGGAGAATTGCTTGAGCCTGAGAGGATGAGGCTGCAGTGAGCTGTGATTGCACCACTGCACTCCCTCCTGGGGGACAGAGTGAGACCTTGTCTCAAAAAGAAAAGGAAAAAAATTTTTAATTAAAAAAAAAACCTTACCCAATCATATTATAAATATATGGTACTTTAACGAGCTGTCATCTCTCCTAGAGTGCATTTTTTGTATCAGTGATAGAACACAGCTATTTAACTAGCTGGATCAAACATCACCTTGTTTCTGTTCCTGAATAACAATAGGCACCACTTACTGACGGCTTAATGTCTCAGAACCAGTTCTCTGTGCCCTTATTTAATCCTCGTGTCCCCCCAGTGAGGGAGATATTACTTGCTCCATCTTAAGAGGAAGATGAAATTTTTTCATTAAGATGAAAAAATTAAGAATCTTGAAGAGTAAGTGATTTCCCGAAAAACATACCTCTAGTAAGAGATGGCAATACCACACTCCCTCCCAAACACTAATTGTATTTCCTTTCTTTTTTCTTACCATCATTTCTCAACAATACTGCTAACGATGTTTGCCTTTTACAGTGTTACAAGTGTTCTGAGATGATTTAATACTCTTTAATTATTTGCTTAATGCCTCATTTCCTCTCTATGATGATAATCCTTTGTCTGAGCCTCATTACTGCTGCACATCCCTCATATAGGGAAAACAGCAGCTATATTTATTTCTAGCCCACTTGAGCACTTATTATTTCATCCTTGGTTTTTAGTTGGTTCTCTGAAACTGAAATGCATCGTTTATCATCCCAAATAGAGATTTTTAAAAAATGTTTCTCTCTTGATAGATTTGGAGGCTTTCTAAGTCTAATCTTTTCTCTGTAAAACTTCAGGCTAGGTTTTAATAAAGCTATTTTTATAGGATTGTATCAGAACAGTTCTTGCTTATATATTGTTGATATTTTTGGTTTGGGTTGTTTATTATAAAGAGACACTAAATTGATCTCTTGTTGTGTTCTACATCTCTTGATGTGTTCTCTTGATGTTTGACCTTTTCTCACCTGATTTCATCTACCATCAGCTCCTTCTCTGTAACTGATCAGTAAGAGCACTCAGTAGGAAACATACCACTCAATGGATTTTCTTCCTCAAAATTTTGGATATGGCCAGGTACGGTGGCTCACACCTGTAATCCCAACATTTTGGGAGGCTGAGGCGGGTGGATCATGAGGTCAGGAGTTCGAGACCAGCCTGGCCAACATGGTGAAACCCCCAACTCTACTAAAAATACAAAAGTTAGCCAGGCGTGAGGGCACGCGCCTGTAATCCCACCTACTCAAGAGGCTGAGACAGGAGAATTGCTTGAACTGGGAGGCAGAGGTTGCAGTGAGCTGAGATCATGCCACTGTACTCCAGCCTGAGCAACAGAACAAGACTCTATCTCAGAAAAAAAAAAAAAGAAAGAAAGAAAACAAGCTTTGGATACTAGTCTTCAATCAATCAAATAATGCTGATAAATAATGAGGATGCTCTAGGAGTCCTGTGTTATCAGTGCTTTCCCTAGAACCCAGTTAGAGGCCAGTGCCTACACCCCACACCAGTCCTCAGAGGGCTACAGCCGACAGGAACTTTGAGTTCATCTAGAGTAGCTGCCTCACTACAGATTACACAACTAAGACCAAAATAACTTAACCATAGCCAAACACCTTCTTAGAGAGAGTCAGGACTTGAATCTAGGCCTTCTGACTCATAAATGAATAGCATCTTTATAAAAATCAGAAACAGAGAGAGGATCGGGCCCAACTTCTTTTCTCATGTATTTTCTGTACCACACATCTAAACCTCTGGCCTCAGAATTTATATCTAGAGCTTTTCCAAAAAGGCCATGTGTATTAGTCCATTCTCACATTGCTATAAAGGAATACTTGAGACTGGGTAATTTATGAAGAAGAGAAGTTTAATTGACTCTTGGTTCTGCAGGCTGAACAGGAAGCATGATGCTGGCATCTGCTTAGCTTCTGGGGAGGCCTCAGGAAACTTACAATCATGGTGGAAGGTGAAGAGGGGGCAGCTGCATCACATGGCCAGAGCAGGAGCAAGGGAGTGTGAGGTGTGAGGGGGAAGGTGCCACACACTTGTATTTTATTTATTTATTTAGTTAGTTAGTTCGTTATTTTTATTTATTTATTTATTTATTTGAGACAGCGTCTCGCCTGTCACCCAGGCTGGAGTGCAGTGGTGCAATATCAGCTCACTGCAACTTCTGCTTCCCAGGTTCAAGCAATTCTCCTGCCTCAGCCTCCCGAGTAGCTGGGATTACAGGCATGTGCCACCACACCCAGCTAATTTTTGTATTTTTAGTAGAGACAGGGTTTCACCATGTTGGCCAGGCTGGTCTCAACCTCCTGACCTCAAGTGATCCACCCACCTCAGCCTCCCAAAGTGCTGGGAGCCACTGCGCCCAGCCACCACACACTTTTAAATGACCAGATCTCACACGAATTCACTCACTATCATGAGGACAATATCAAGAAGGGATGGTGCTAAACTATTCGTGAGAAACCATCCCCATGACCAAATCACTCCCCACAAGGCCCCACCTTCAACATTGGGGACTACAACTAAGCATGAGATTTGGAGGGGGACACAGATCCAAACCATATGACTTGGTCTCTTAGTAATCACACAGCTGGCTTTTTGGGGAAGAAAGTTACTTATTTCATGTGAACCCAAGCATAAGGAATCTGCAGATATTTTTCCAGCAATATCGATTTATGTAAATACTTTATATTCCATTCTTGGAGGAGACAAGCATTTCATTTAGTCATTGTTTTCAATCATATAAGGTAACTAGAGATCAAAGTTCTTTGAAGAAGGTGGTTATAAGAAAATACCCTTGAATTTTAAAATGCCTTACACTTTTATTAGCATCACACAATGAATATATGTCATTCTGTGGACTGTAAGCATAGTTTTCTCTCTGAAAATCCTGGCAAGGGAAATCCTTTTTTATTGATTCTCCTGGTCACAAATTATTATGAGAAATGCCCTGTTTTAGACATTATCTCTGACTCTAAGAAACTAAATGACAAAAAGTGAGAGGACAGTACTGTTTTCAAGTCCACTTAAACCACTTGAAATTTCTCTAGGATGATGCCAATTCATAGCCCCACTCTAGTGCTGGAAACAGTCATTGAACTGAACTCTCATCAGCCTCCATTTTGTGTTGAAGATGTGCGTGCCTGTAAACTGAGATGATTTCTCAGCACAATTATCTCACCCTTTTTCATGTCTCACCAGATCAACTGGGATTTCAGACTTACCATCATCCCATTGGGAGGAAGCCTTTTTAGCCTTCTTTCTTCATCTTTCATGAGGCTTGTGGAAACCAGAGTTTGCAGCATAGATTCAGGCTTCTTCATTCTTCCTAGGCCCAAGTGTGCAAATAGTAGCATTTGTTTGTGAAAAACACTACCATGAGTCATGAGTCAAACAATATTTTTCCTCCTTTTTTTTTTTTTTTTTTTTTTTTTTTTTGAGACGGAGTCTCGCTCTGTCACCCAGGCTGGAGTGCAGTGGCGCGATCTCGGCTCACTGCAAGCTCCGCCTCCCGGGTTCACGCCATTCTCCTGCCTCAGCCTCCCAAGTAGCTGGGACTACAGGTGCCCGCCATCATGCCCAGCTAATTTTTTTGTATTTTTAGTAGAGACAGGGGTTTCACCATGTTAGCCAGGATGGTCTTGATCTCCTGACTCCACGATCTGCCCACCTCAGCCTCCCAAAGTGCTGGGATTACAGGCGTGAGCCGCCACGCCCGGCCTCCAAATTTTCAATGGCTAAGCATTGAGGGTTAAAGAACAGAACATGTCTGACAACAGAATAGATTAGGTAAAATCATGACTTTCTCAGAAAGCTGAGACTCTGTGATCACTGTACTCACCTGTACCCCTTCCTTCTGCTCTCAGGCCTGTGGCTGCCACTGCTCCTTCTCCAGGTCCCCACACTCTGTGGATGCCCTGAGGACAGAGTTCATAGCTGCTCTTCCTGTGGCTTCCTTCAATTAACCCTAAGCAATTTGGAATGACTTTTGGTTTTGTTTCACTCCCTTCTGAGGTCCCAACCATAACAGAGATGACAGATGGAGATGTCCAGCCAGACTGTCCTGTCACCTACTGGCCTGTCACCATTTTGCCAACCATTAGAGAGAGGAGGGCCACACAGATTCTACAACCTCAACCAAGACCCCTGGTGAAGAATGGCCATGCTATTCTCTTGAGAAATGGTTCACATTTCATGCTATTCTCATGGGAAATAGCTCCACCACCTAGTAAGAAACCCATGGCTGGGCATGGTGGCTCACGTCTGTAATCCCAACACTTTGGGAGGCTGAAGTGGGAAGACCATTTGAGTCCAGGAGTTCAAGACCAGCCTGAACAACATAGCAAGAACCCATCTCTATTTAAAAAAAAAAAGAAAGAAAGAAAGAAAAGAAAAAACCATAATGACACTTCATGTCCCTTTGTTGTCTTCCTTTCTTTTCTTTAGCAACATGGTCTCACTATGTTGCCCAGTCTGGTCTCAAACTCCTGGGCTCAACAATCCTCCCACCTCAGCCTCCCAAAGTGCTGGGATTATAGGTGTGAGCCACTTGTGCCTGGCCTGTTGTCTTTCTTAGAGCCAAACTACCATGGAGCTCATCGGCCCTATCTAGTAGCCCATATACTCTCTAATGCCTGCTGCCTGTGTGTTGCAGTGACCCATAAGAGGTAGGCCACTGGGGTGGCTGAACAGAAGGGGATGATGAAAACTGCAGGTGATCATCAAGTGCTCATTGCTGGTAGTCTGTACTTAGTCATTCTTGGCGCGGCTACACATGTTCAGTGTATTCAAGCTAGAGCTGTGTTTTTTGGGAAGTCAAAGTTGCTATTCATTCTCGCAACAGAAAGAATGCTGACAAGTAGTGTCATGTCACACAAGTAGTTTCATAATTACAGAGACTTCACTCTTTTTTATGTTGGAAAAGCCAACTAGTACAGAATTAAGGAATAATTATAAGAGAATAGAGGTCAACAAGAGCTTTTCTGAAAAGATAAAAATCCATGGGGGTGGGAGTAGGGGGTGGGGAGGGAGAATGAGAAACCAATATTTGCTGCAAAGACACGGGGGCCTTGTTGATCAAGAACACAGCCAGGCACAGTGGCATGCGCCTGTAATCCCAGCTACTTGGGAGGCTAAGGCAGGAAGATTGCTTGAGCCCAGGAGTGTGAGCTCAGCCTGGGCAACATAACAAGATCCAGTCTCTAAAAATAATTAATTAACTGGTTTTTTAAAAAGAAGAAGAAGAAGAACCAGTGATAGTTATAGCTGTTCCTCTTCATTCACTATCCTCTGTGAGCTAAGAATTTCCCCCCAACATATATAAATGCAGGACACATCCCACACATGCATTTGCCATATAAACATCCCATGTATTGCGATGCATAGCAGAAACAAGTGTTCACACCTTCTTTTACTGGAGCTTTGTTTTATATTTGGGTAGGAAAGAATAATTTCTGTAATAACTAGGGGAGGGAAAAATCCTATTCTGCATTTCTATAAAATTTGAGAATTAAGTTGCGTGGTATAATAACCTATCAGAACATTGTAATGTTTATTTTGCCCTATTTTGCTTTCTGATCCTTGTTTGTTCTTGGAAAAGAAATTGTAAATGTATTTTATCCAAAGCCATAAAGCAATTATTTAATGTAGTGGGGACTCTAAGAACAAATATAAGCATCCTCAAGAAGTTCAGCCTATTAGGAAGATAAGACACAAAAACAACGATCATATTAAGCAGAACGTGCTTTGCTTTATAAAATAAGTAAGCAAACACAACGGTAAAGGAGAGATGGGGAAATGAGAGAAAACGTGAAGGAGATGTGATTTGAGCTGGGTCTTAAAGAATCTATGGGAATTCAATAGGCAGAGATAGAGAGATAATTCCAAGCAGAAGGAATCATCAAACAAATGACCTGGAGGTGGGAAAGTCCAAGGTATGTTAAAACAAGAGCAAGTAGGCTGGGCACACTGGCACACGCCTGTAATCCCAACACTTTGGGAGGCTAAGGCAGGCAGATCACTGGAGGTCAGGAGTTCAAGACCAGCCTGGCCAACATGGTGAAACCCCATCTCTACTAAAAATACAAAAATTAGCCAGGTATGGTAGCACACACCTGTCTTCCCAGCTACTCGGGAGGCTGAGGCAGGAGAATCGCTTGAACCTGGGAAATGGAGGTTGCAGTGAGCCAAGATTGCACCATTTCACTCCAGCCTAGGCGACAGAGCTAGACTCCACCTCAAAAAAAAAAAAAAAAAAAACCCACCGGGCACAGTGGCTCACGCCTGTAATCCCAGCACTTTGGGAGGCTGAGGCAGGCAGATCACTTGAGGTCAGGAGTTCGAGACCAGCCTGGCCAACATGGTGAAACCTCATCTCTACTAAAAATACAAAAATTAGCCGGGCATGGTGGCAAGCACCTGTAGTTCCAGCTACTTGGGAGGCTGAGACAGGAGAATTGCTTCAACCCGGGAGACAGAGGTTGCAGTGAGCCAAGATCGTGCTGTTGCACTCCAGCCTGGGTGACAGAGTGAGACTCCGTTTCAAATAAAAAAAAGAAAAAAGAAAAAGAGAGCAAGTAGCTGGATGTGGCTGAGCACTGGATCCCTGAAGTGGATGGTCATAGGCACGCTAGAAACATGGACCTCTGTCTATTTAGCTGAGAATTCTGGATTAAATTCCTAGAAAGCCGCTGAAGGCTTTTAAGCACAAAAATGTCTTCAGAACTGCTGCAGGAATATACAGTACAGGTAATGAGTAATTTTAGAATGGATATAACTGGTAGGGAAGAGGACAGAGAATTCTCTTGTTGGAATGGCTAGTTTTGAGGGTGTGGGTCAGGTTAAGACAATAAATGAAACCAGTAGAGAGCTGATTCACTGGGGCAAAATGGAGCCAGGCTAGTGTTCACAAATGGCCCTATGGCAGATTCAGTGGACATGAAGGAGTGATTACGGTGTAGGATAAAGGGATAGTTATCAAAGGAGTTCTTGACTCTTCCATAATTTAGCAATGGAACTGGTGGTTCAATTCCTTAACTGGTGGTTGAGGAACTGGAGATAAAGATTCTTGAAGTTGGGGAAATTTGTGAGACCATAAACATGAATGTTGAAATCTCAGAGGATGGGATAGAAAGCCCAATGAAACAGGGGCTGAAGTCGCTACAGAAGATATTCCAGGAATATCCTGGAAGTTAGTAGATAATAGAGAAAACTGTATGAGTGGAATTAGCCTCAAAATAAGAGTTTAAAGGGTGGTGGCAACAGAAAATGCATCCATAAAGGGCAATGGGAAAGAAAAAGTATGTCGATACACATGCAAACTGAGAACATTGATTGCATTCAGGGAGAGAAATCTGGTGATTGGAAACGCAGATAGGAGATAGAGCTTTCAGTGACTACCCTGTTGAATTTGGGATTTTAAACCATGAAAATGCTTTAAATTAATTAGAAGAGTACTTTTTCTAATTAATTGGTTAATGTTTGTTTGTGTGTGTATACTGACTTCACAATTTCTTCTAAAAAAAAAAAAAAAAAAAGGAGAAGTAGCCTCAAATTGGCAAGGTCTTGAGGGTAATCGTATTATCAAGGAAAAATCCTTGGTTCCCTTAAGGCAGAGGTGTGAAAGAAGGAAGTTGCTCATTGTAAAAGGGGTTTTTGTAGGACCTTGAAGCCAGCTTATACTGAAGCTGCTACATTGTCTGGAGTAAATACCCAGGGTTTGTCATCTCGCGGCAGGAAAATTTAGGACATGGACACTCATGAGGAGTTTAGGAGCGGAAGTTTAACAGGCAAAAGAAGGAGGAAGAAAAAGAAAGGAAAACAGCTCTCTCTAGTGAGAGAAAGGTCTTCCGAGAGGACCTGCCAGTGGTGGATGTGCCAGATTTTATAGTCAGGTTTGAGGAGGCGGTGTCTGATTTACATAATGCTCACAGATTGGTTCAATTAAGTGTGACATTTACATAGCGGGCAGGGAAGGCTGGTTGCCCCACCCTAATCTTATTACGCAAATAAACTTTCTCCTTGGGCTGCGCCATCTTGTCTGCTCCTTGCTGTACACACGGCTGGCAGAGGAAAGATGGGACTGCCATTTTGAACATGATTGGCACAACTGCCGGCATCTATGTCTGCATCTTGATTTTACAGGCTGCTGTTTGTTAGAAAGGAAAATAGTTTGGGGCTGCTTTTCATTAAAAGGAAAACAAATAGTTTGGGGCTGCTTTTCATTCAAAGGAAAACATTACCAAGGACTTCCGTACCCTCACTATCTGCCTAAGTAATTTCTTCTTAACTCCTGTATCAATACTGGCTCATGAGAGCTGACTATGAAAGTTTTAATAATTTTTTCAGCTGGTTGACATCAAGTTGGTTGGTACAAAAAAAAGTCATGTGGCAGTATTTACACCATGGAAAACAGCAAATGCTACAAAGGAGAAATCCCCTCTGCCCCTCTTCAGAGAGCCTGTTGTTAAACATTTACCAGCACACCACTGCAAAGGCCTTAATGGAAAGCCCTGTTAGAGGGCACATTATGGAGTGGGTCAGATGGAGGTGGGGATGGGTGGCATGGATGAGTCAGCTGGAGGGTGAGGCCGCTGGAGTGGATGAAGTGAGCAAAGGTGATAGGAATGCGGGAAACAAAACTGTAGGGTACCACTGCAGTAGCTTATTAGCAACAGATCTTTGGAGACGAAAACTCAGACTCTGAGGCCAGAGAGCCCCAAGTTAGAATCCAAACACTTCCACCCAAAGCTGTGCCATCAAACAGATGTTGCTGGATCTGAGTGTCAGTTTTCTCATATTTAATCGTGTTGTAGAGATGGAATGAGACAATGCATATAGAACAGCTAACCCTGGCTGGGTGCGGTGGAGCACACCTGTCATCCTAGCACTTTGGGAGGCTGAGGCCGGCGGATTACCTGAGGTCAGGGGTTCAAGACCACCCTGGACAACCAACATAGTGAAATCCTGTCTCTACTAAAAACACAAAACTTAGCCAGGCGTGGTGGAGCATGTCTGTAATCCCAGCTACTTGGGAGGCTGAGGCAGGATAATCGCTTGAACCAGGAGGCAAAGACTGCAGCGAGCCGAGATCGCACCACTGCACTCCACCCTGGGTGACAAAGTGAGACTCCATCTCAAAAAAAAAAAAAAAAACAGCTAACCCACTGCGTGGTACTTGGCAGTGCTCGGCCTATGCTAATGAATGGGGGTGATGATTGTGGTGGACTCGGTGCTGATAGTGGAGGTGAGAAGAGTAGAGTTGGATGTGGTATAGGTGATGAGAGTGGGGTGGTGATAGTAGGGGTGGAAGTGATTATAGTAGAGGTAGTGGGGTGGTAAATGTGGTAGTGGTGGTGGCAGGTTTTTATTATTATTATTTATTACAGATAGGGTCTTGCTCTGTCACCCAGGCTGGAGTGCCATGGCACAATCATGGCTAGCTGCAGCCTTGAACTCCTGGGCTCAAGTGATCCTCCCACCTCAGCCTCATGAGTAGCTGGGATCACAAGTATGCACCAGTGCGCCCAGCTGATTTTTTAATTTTTTTGTAGAGATAGGAGCTCATTTTGTTGTGCAGGCTAGTCTCAAACTCCTGGCCTCAAATGATTGTCTCACCGCAGCCTCCCAAAGTGCTGGAATTATAGGCATGAGCCACCACACTTGGCCATGGCAGCATTTTTTTAAATATACATATATATGTATTTTTTTTTAATATTATAGAGACAAGATCTCACTCTGTTGCCCAGGCTGTTCTCAAACTCCTGGCCTCAAGCGATCCTCCCACCTCTGCTTCCCAAAGTGCTGGGATTACAGGCATGCGCCACCATGCCTGGCAATGGCAGCAGTTTTAAGAGTAGCAATCGGCCAGGCATGGTGGCTCACTCTTGTCCTCCCAGCACTTTGGGAGGCCAAGGCAGGTGGATAACTTAGGGTCAGAAGTTCAAGACCAGCCTGGCCAACATGGTGAAACCCTGTCTCTGCTAAAATATAAAAATTAGCCGGGTGTGGTGGTGGGTGCCTGTAATCCCAGCTACTCGGGAAGCTGAGGCAGGAGAATCGCTTGAACCCAGGAGGCGGAGGTCGCAGTGAGCTGAGATCGCACCACTGCACTCCAGCCTGGGCAACAGAGTGAGACTCCCTCTCAAAAGAAAAAAAAAAGGCTGGGTACAGTGGCTCACTCCTGTAATCCCAGCACTTTGGGAGGCTGAGGCAGGCTGATCACCTGAGGTCAGGAGTTTGAGACCAGCGTGGCCAACATGGTGAAACCCCGTCTCTACTAAAAATAAAAAATTAGCTGGGCATGGTGGCGCATGCCTGTAGTCCCAGCTGCTCGGGAAGCTGAGGCAGGAGAATAGCTTGAACCCAGGAGTCGGAGGTTGCAGTGAGCCGAGATCATGACACTGCACTCCAGCCTGGGCGAAGAGTGAGACTCCATCCAAAAAAAAAGAGTTGCAATCATCCTCCTCTCATTCACAGCAGCAATTGTGTGCTAACAATAGTTATTAAAATAGCTGTTTACTAGAATAGCTCTCTGCTATGAGTATCCTATCAACCATGGCTTTCTATCAATTAGTGCTTCTAAAGAGTGACAGGACACAATAACCAATGGGAGCAATGCTTTAGTAAACCAGACAGGTCGCTGAGGGCAACAGGAATATGAACAATTACAATGCCATCCAGTAAGGGCCATAATAGAGATATGCAAAGTGTTAAAAGAATGCAGTAGAGGGATAGGTTTGTGCCGCAGGAGGACCAGGGAGGCATCACTATCAAAGACAGTGAATTGAGCCCTGAATGTGAAAAGAAACTGGGGAGGGGCTCCCCAGGCACACACAGAGGTGTGGAGGCAAGTAAGTACAAGGCATGTGAAGTAAAAGAGTGAAGCCAAAGAATAGGGCCTGGGGAACCACGGAAGACAGAGTTGAATCTAGACTAAGATAGACCTTGAACTTTATCCTTTTGCCAGTAGGAAGTAATCGGTGTCTTAGAGTATCATTCACTTTAATGTAGAATAAATTAAAGAGGCAAAAGACTGAAGACACAAAAACCAGTTGGAATACAACAGGCAAGAGGAGATAAGGACTTGCCCCAGGCATGGCACTGGGGATGGAGAGGAAAGAACAGGTGTAGGAATCCACCAGGGGAGGTGGCCAGGGAGAAAGTAGAACTACAGTGAAAGGAGGAGGCAGACTAGCTTGGTTCTTGCCAGCTAGTCTGCCTTGATGCCGGACATGTGCTTGCCACCGCTATTGATGAATGGTTGAAACTGATACAACAAGATTACGGAGAACACGATAACTTCAAGAGGAATACAAAGTAAGAACTAGAACTTAGTTGTGAGTAGTCTCTAAAAGTCTTAAACACTCCTGGGTTTATCTACCTGTTTCTCATTAACTTTTTTTTTTTTTTTTTGAGATAGAGTTTTGCTCTTGTTGCCCAGGCTGGAGTGCAATGGCGAGATCTTGGCTCACCACAACCTCTGCCTCCCAGGTTCAAGCGATTCTCCTGCCTCAGCCCCCAGAGTACCTGGGATTACAGGCACGTGCCACCACACCCAGCTGATTTTGTATTTTTAGTAGAGATGACGTTTCTCCATATTGCCCAGGCTGGTCTCGAACTCCTGACCTCAGGTGATCCGCCCTCCTCAGCCTCCCAAAGTGCTGGGATTACAGGCGTGAACCACCGTGCCCTGCTCTCATTAACTTTCAAGAAATAGATAAGTAGAAGTCAAAGAGCAAATTCTTGCCTCTGTGTGTGTGTGTGTGTGTGTCTAATCAGCAGTTGAATGATTAGTAATAATCACATTTTCTCCCATTGAAAAAAACTTCTATAAGAAATCCCATCTTCATAACTTATTTTCAATGATTAAAAAAACAGAATATTAACTTTTCAAATCTGCTTTCTGAATGTCCCTCTTTCCTTTTTAATAATGCTTTTGTTTTTCCTGAACAAATATCTCATTGCAGAAAATTGAAAAGGAAAAAACATGAAATATACAAATAACATGAATTATGCAGGACTCTGTTGGCAATTGGAAGGATTTGGCTTCTACTCTGAGTGAAATATGAATCGTTTCCAGGTTTTGCCCAAGGGGGTGCGTGATCCTGGCTTTTAAGAAATTATTATTCCTGCTCTGCTGAGAATAAACTACATGAGGGCAGGGGTAAAATAATCTATGACTATTTCCTTAAAATAAGATTATTTAAAATGGAATTATTTCATCAAGACTATATTTGCTTAGGTTCTCTTAAAGATCATACTCCCATTACTTGTGAATGAGTATGTGTGGGAGAATATATCTGTTTCAAAAGTACTTAAGGAGTACAAATGCAAAATCTGTTTTCAACCTTTATGAAAACAACTGGCTCCATCTTAGTCTTAAATAATCAACCTCTTGTGGCATGGTTGACATTTCTGCTCAAGTGCAGCCATGAAGCAGGAAAACATGCATTGCCAATTTAAGAGTCAGGTGGAACTACGAATCCCTTCCCTTATTTAACAAGCATTTATGGAGCACCTAACGTGTGCCAGGCACCAGGCTGCTCCTGAGGATACAGCAATAACACTGACCCAGCCTCTGCTCTGACTTCAAAGGCAAATAATCTGAGAGCTTTTTCTCTTGTAGTGTTTATACATAAAATGTTCACAGTTGCTACAAGTACTGTAAAGAGAGAGAGAGATAGGGGTGTTATGATCGTAGGCAACCATGAGCTGTGTGATCAAAGAAAATAAATTGCTTCTTCCTCAAGGAAGTCTGACTTGAATTCCAGGTGGAAAAAAAAAAGCAGCAAAGAGCAAAGGCCAGAAGCAGGAATGAATATAAAATTTTGAGTAACTAAAAGAAGGCTAGAGTGACTGGAACACAGAGATGGAGGGGAGGGGAGGGAAGGTGGGAAAAAGAAAGAAGGGATGGGAGTGATCCAAGACAAAACTAGAAGTCATACCGGCTCAGGTAGCCCAGAATGTTGTAAGCCACATTAAGGATTTTGACAGTTTTGCGAAGAGCAGTGGGAGATTATTAAGCAGTTTCAATCAAGGGCCAAGCAAGCTAAACTTTTCTGATATTCTTAATAAGGTAAACTAAAATAAAACTAACAGATTGACCTTGATCTCAGTGTGCTTAGTTATGGGACAGTTAATGTTAGATGATTTACCAACCAAAGAAAGCAGGTTTTGCTTAAATGACAGCAAACATTAATTTCAGGATATGGTTAATACAAGCAGGTATAATCAGAATTGTGACTTACATTTAAGCACACTGGACTAGACATTAATTAGAAATTTCTCATAAAGATACCACAATATTATGCTTGATTACACCTGTAGAAAACAAACCCTTGAATTTTCACTTTAGGCTTAGAGAATAATCACCATTCTTCCAAATCCTTTGCCAAATGAAAATGAAAACTTCTAAGATGAATTTCTTTCTGCAGGGTAGAGATCACACTCATGTAAAGATTTAGCTGACAATTACCAGAAAAGAATTGGGGGAATAAATGGGAGAAACAGCTGTCCAGGAAGTTACCAGTTGCCAGATTTGCTTGTAATGCAGAGAAATTCCCAGGAAGTCAAAAAGTGTTCATTGGTGATTGCACGTCTTTTGAAATCGCATCAGAGGTCTCCATTTTCTAACCTCTTCTCTTGAAAATGAATATGTTTCCAGTCTCCCACAGGATGTATAATTTTGCATGATTGTTAGTAGCTATTGGCACCATTTATCTCTCTAGTCATCCACTGTTCCATTTTGTATTAAGTCTGAATATGCTTTGCACACACTTACACTTCAAAAGACGGTAGTTAAAACGATCTCACTTTGATCGTCTTACTCCAGCAATACAATTTTTAGGGGTTTGTTTTGTTTTGTTTTAAAACAATATACTCTTTTCCTATCGTCATAATGAAATGGGAAAGGTTCCCTTGTTCCCATCGCACACCCTATGTGGCTCACTTCTTCAGTGCCTCACTACTCATACCTCTAGGGGAGCATACAAACAGGCAGGCTGTAGGGCTCCCACCCCACGGCAGTGTCTAGGGGTGAATGTTTACAGCTGAAGCCCCAATGGTCGTGTGTCACAGGGTGTTCTTTTAGTTTAGCCCTATAGGCAGCTTGTGTTAGTTCAATTAGATCCTCTTCCTCATCACAAGGACAGAGGACTTTCTGTATCCGGGTTCTTGCCTTGGTGTACCGGAAGAATTGGATCACATGGGGGCTTGGATAATGAGTGGAAAGTTTTATTGAGTAGAAGTAGTTCTCAGCCGTTGAGGAAGCCAGAAGGAAGATGGCCTTCCCCTAGAGTTGGGCCACCCGCTGCCCGGCTCTCCTCTGACTGCCCCGGACAAACTCCCCCTCATTCCGCAGGCCGCGGGTCGATGGTCTGTCGCGGGTCGATGGCATCTATCCATGTGCGGGAGTCTATCGATGTGCTCTTCCGCAGACATGCTCTCTAATGACCAGACACATAACCACTTGTGTCTTCTTCTGCCGATGTGTTTCTCAACACGTACAGCCGCTTGTGTCTCTTCCTTACTAGGGTCTCGAATTTTTATAGGCCCAGGTTGGGGGTGTGGTGGGCCAAGGTGGTCTTGGAAAATGCAACATTTGGGCAGGAAGGCAGGAGTGCCTGTCCTCACCTAGGTCCGTGGGGGTAGAGCCCTAGCCAGGGACCACGCCCTCCTCTACCCAGCACTTCCCTTCCCCTCTTCCGTATCAGTTAAAGGGATCACGCTCTTCCCTTCCCAGCACTCCTTATCAATAATACGCAAGATTTTAAAGATGCAGTGCAAAATAAGAAAAACATCTGGAAGGTCTGGAACCCTAAAACCAGTCTGCGTTGTCTTTCTTAAAGACTGAAATTGTACAATATTTATTTTCATTTAACAAACTTATCACTTGTATTTGTCAGCCTTTGTTCAAAGATGCTGTACGAATATTAACATGTAAAATATTATGTAGAACATTCTATTGCTTTTTTATTATTTATTTATTTATTTTGAGACAGAGTCTCACTCGGTCGCCCAGGCTGGTGTGCAGTGGCGCGATCTCGGCTCATTGCAAGCTCCGCCTCCCAGGTTCAAACGATCTCCTACCTCAACCTCCCAAGTAGCACCTGCCACCTCGCCCAGCTAATTTTTGTATTTTTAGTAGAGACGGGGTTTCACCATGTTGCCCAGGATGGCCTCGAACTCCTGGCCTCAGGTGATCTGCCTGCCTCGGCCTCCCAAAGTGCTGGGATTCCATGCGTGAGCCAGTGCACTGGGCCAAGCATTCTATTTCTCATTTATGGTGGGTTTATTTGCCACCACTGCTTCGACTGAGGATAGCTTGGCACAAGATGTGAAGCTCGTTTTGAAGGCCTGAGCAGAGATTTTTTTTGCACAGTGGAGTCCAGTATTTTGCCAAAGGCACAGAAGAAAGTACGGAAGATGAAAAACTTTTCCCCAGCCTGGGCAACACAGTGAGACCCCCATCTCTACAAAAATTTGCAAATTAAAAAAATTAGCTGGGTGTGGTGGCATATGCCTGTAGTCCTAGCTACTTGGAGGCTGTGGGGGGAGGATCACTTGAGCTCAGGACTTTGAGGCTGCAGTGAGCTATGATCACACCACTGCACTCCAGCCTGGATAACAGTGTGAAACCCTGTCTCTAGAAAACATGGAAGGAAGGAAGGAAGGAAGGAAGGAAGGAAGGAAGGAAGGAAGGAAGGAAAAACTGTTCCTTTACCCTCTTAAGTTCAGTGTTTTGGGGGTTGCAAAAGAAAAGACAGGCTTCTGTTCATTATGTATGGGAGTTCTCAGGAAAATATGCCTCAAGGGGGCACTTACAATTTGGGGCTTATGTGCCATCTTAACAAGAGAAGGGGAGGAGGAGAAGGGCACTTAAGGAAAAATAAATTACTTTTAAGAAAGATCATGGGCCTTTAGGAGGATAGATGGGAGATGATAGTTTTGTGACAATGCCTGTTTAGGTGTGCTGTGGGCTTCTCTTTGGTATTAGAGTCAACTTTCTCTGGTTGCAGAAAAATCTGTGGGAAGGGATTTATGACAATTGAGTTTTGGGAGGAGGTTCTGCTTTGTGGCAGATAAGGGAGTTTAGAAATAAGCCTATTATCAAATGCCTTCAGCTCAAAATCATTTTTATGCCACAGTGGCATATTCTAGAGGAACCTGGGCCAAGGAAGACCACCCTTGGCCTTACTCCTGGAGTCATTCCGGCTCTGGCCTAGCCTTGGGGGTGGAACTCTGCCCTGGTGTGGACAAGAATGGACCCTCTCAGGCCCCAGCATATTCTCAGAGGTCTAGTCACACCCACCTGGAAGTGTCAGAGATGTACTTAATTCTAGGTTTGCACTGAGGCCAGGTAGAAACCGCAGTACCTGGAGCATTTCTTTGTGTTTTGGGGTTTCAATAGACTTGGCCAGGAACCAAGTCCAAGCCCTTTCAACATCACAGAATGTTTTTTAATCTTCCCTAGTCCACCGGAGTGGAAAACTCACATAGTTCTCATCATTCACAAACACTTAAAGGGTGTTTACTAGGTACTAGATGGTATATGCTACTATTATCAGCCTCATTTTGTAAGTGGAGGAGACAAAGAAAGGTTAAGAGGGTTTTCCAAGTTCACATGGATGGTAAGCGGCACAGTCAATATTTGTTGACTGTGAGGCCGAGGCAGGTGGATCGTTCGAGGTCAGGAGTTTGAGACCAGCCTGGCCAACATGGTAAAACCCCGCCTCTACTAAAAGTACAAAAATTAGCTGGGTGGTGGTGGCGCATGTCTGTAATCTCAGCTACTCAGAAGGCTGAGGCAAGAGAATCGCTTGAGTCTGGGAGGTGGAGGTTGCAGTGAGCTGAGATGCACCACTGCACTCCAGCCTGGGCAACAGAGTGAGACCCTGACTCCAAAAAAAAAAAAAAAATTGACAGATTAGCAACCGGGCACAGTGGCTCAGGCCTGTAATCCCAGAGCTTTGGGAAGCCAAAGCAGGAGGATCACTTGAGGTCAGGAGTACCAGCCTGGACAACACAGTGAGACCTCATCTCTAAAACAAACAAACAAAAAATTTAAAAATAAGAAAATTAGCAGGGTGTAGTGGTGGGCACCTGCAGTTGCAGCTACTACGGAGGCTGAGGCAGGAGGCTCCCTTGAGCCTAGGAGTTCAAGATTGCAGTGAACTATGATTGCACCACTGCACTGCAGCTTGAATGACACAGCAAGACCCTATCTCTAAAACAAATTTAAAAATTAAAAAAAAAAAAACTTTTTAAATTGACAGATTAGAATCTGATCAGTTTCTTTCCAGAGCTACTTGAACATCTCAGGAGATTCTGCTAAGGATGGAAAAGGAAGGAGTTTTAATTTCAAAGTTTCATTCCATGTCTTGTCAAACCAAGTCTAGATTTGCCATTTAGAACTGCATTCTCTGATCCTGTGTTTTAAGAGAGGTTTCTCCATGTAGATGAAACCAGGAGCTGCATCCTTCCTCGGACTGGTAGGTGTTCCCTGGGCTTTATATGTGCGGCGTAATAACAGCATGCAAACGCCAGGGGGCAATGCAGTTTCACCGAAGAATCCTAGGAAACTCGGGTCTGGCTTTGACTAAGAACATTGGCAGGATCCTGGGGCAAAGGTGAAATCCTTGCTAAAAAGAGTTCCGCAAAGGAAAAAATATGTTTAAAAATCCTTTCTTTGAAAGCTTCCTGCATTGTCATCAAAATTGCCCTTCAGTATTTGTGCACAGCTGGAAGTTTTGTGATATTATTTGCAAAAGATTTACTTTTCGTTTTTTCTCAATGCTGCTGCCTAGTCTTTCCTGGAAGGTTTCCTGGGTCTTTCTGCGTAGGAAGGATTATTCTAACCAACTCTCGGGTAGCCTGGATCACATTGTTAGGACTCTGTTGCGTCCTCTGCCTGACCGCGGGGCTCTCTTCCCCCGGTGCCCATTCAGCGCTTCCAGCTGCCTCTGCGGTTGGAGCCGGGCTCCCTTTAAGGTAATTCCAGTCTGGGCCTGTGTTTTGTTTCCAGCTCGGCAGCCGCCAGGTTTCTGCCCTCCCTTAACCTCCAAGGATGAGAGATCAAAGGTGCCCCTACATCTGCCTCCTGCCCAGCTCTTTAATCTGTTACATGTTCAAAAGGGACAAATGCAGTATTGTGCACTCAGGGAGGGAGGACAAATCAGAGAAGTGGAAATGGGCAGAGCCTCAGAATGTGTTAACTTACATAAATGATATGGAATATGCCTGTCGACATATTAGCCCTGCCACTGTAGAGGTGTTTTCTTCTTAAAAGAGCAAGAATATTATGCAGAAATGGAAATCCTCTTTTCTCCCTTTGGAAGCCTACTAAACCCATTTAATGAAATATTGTACACAGACCCATTTGGAGGTCACTATTAGAAATATAACGAGGTAAAACAAAATATTTTTTAAATTTATGAAATGGAAATTACAAGGGCACTTGTAGAGACCTGGGCTTATTTTATATGTGGCAAAAATGATAACTAATCTTTAAGCAGAGCAGATATATTTTAAGAAAGACTATTTCCAGCGGAGCATGTATTTTCCATATCCGTAGAGCTAAGTAGGGGAATGCATTTTAAAACAGGAATTCAGATTAGGTATTAAGAAAATAATACTGAGAGCAATGGTTATGGAAGGTACAGAATTTACCTAACAGCACTAAGGAAGCAGCAATTATTTCTTCCATTTTTAGAGGAAGGGGTTGGGGGGAGGGGGAAGAGCTCCTGATCTAGTAACAAATTGTTTCTAAACTTAAATTTAGAAACATTTTAAACAGTTTGAGCATCCACGATTTTCTTTAGACTTTTAGGAGAGCTCCCTAATTTCCAACTAAAGACATAAATGTGAACAGGCACTAATTACTTTTTTCTCTATGCATTCCTGCGCCCACACACCCAGAGGCTCTCTTGTGCTTCCTCTTCCCCAGCAGTTACAAAAAGGAACTCCAGCAACTTCAGTTGTGCTTAGCTGCCTTCACAGACAATAGCAAAGTAGGACCAGTGGCCTCATATTAAGTCACACTGTCTTTCCCAGTTACAATGGCTGAGAACCCAGATTTTCACAAGGTGCAAAGAAAAGAATATTGACATGGTTATTAAAAGCTATGGTGAGAAGGGAGTCTTTATCAGCTGCTTCAAATATTTCATTCACCTTCTTAACAAATATTTATTCTGCACTTACTATGTCCAGACATGGTGCTGAACTCGGGGAATTCACTGGTGATCAAAAGCAGTCTTACCCTTTGTTCTCATGGAGTTTACCATCTAGGGGTAGAGACTAGCGTCAATCAAATAATCACAGAGATAACTGCGCTGAAAGAAAGAGACTGTTCTTGTGGGAGAATCTACTGTAACAAAGGGATTAATCTAGAGGCTCAGGGAGAACTTCCCTGAGAAAATCCTCACTAGCTAAGAGTCAAAGGATCAAGAAGGGTGAGGGACGGCACGTGCTAATTCTGCATTCAATATTAGTAGAACTGAAAGGGTGATGTGGCTGGAGTACCAAGAGCTAAGGGACAGGGCACATGTGTAGTCAGAAAATGTATGCACAGCTGACTATGTCTGTCATCTGTTGCTACATACCTTATTACCCCAATGTGGAGCAGCTGAAAAACAATCATTGTATTATACCTTATGATTTTGAATCAGGAATTTAGGCAGGGTTCAGCTGGGCAATTCTTCTGTTCCACATTCAGCTAGAAGTTGGTGTATTGGTCAGAGTTCTCCAGAGAAGTAGTATATCCGTGTGTGTGTGTGTGTGTGTGTGTGTGTGTGTGTGTGTGTGTGTACTGACCCATAATTATGGAGGCTGAGAAGTCCCAAGATCTGCAGTCAGCAAGCAAGCTTGAAACCCAGGAGAGCCAATGGTATAGTTCCAATCTGGGTCCAAAGACCTGAGAACATGGAGAACAATTGTGTACGTTCCAGTTCAAGTCGAAGTCCAAAGGGAAGAGAAGACTGATGTCCCAGCAGAGACAGAGAATTCTCTCTTACTTTGTCTTTTTGTTCTATTCAGGACTTCAACTCATTGGACAAGACCCACCCACTTTAGGAAGGGAAGTCTGCTGTACTCAATGAACTGATCCAAATGTTAATCTCATCCAGAAACACCTTCACACACACTCGAAATAATGTTTGTTCAAATCTCTGGGCACCTCATGGCCCAGTCAAGTTGACACACAAACTAACCATCACAGTTGGGCTGGTCTTGAGAGTCCAAGACAGCATTATTCACATGCCTGGCACCTTCATTTCAATGGCTGGGAGTGTGGGCTCCTGATCAGTAGCAATATGGTAACTGTTGACTAGAGCACCTGTAATTGGCACCTCCAGCCTTGCAGCTTTAAGACTCCTTACATGTCAGTTCAGGGCTTCCAGAGACAGTTCCTATCCAAGAGATAGGAAATCTTAAGGTCTTAATGTCTGAGCCCAGATACTGGCAGAGCATCATTTCCATCATATTCTTGGTGACGGCCAAAGCAGTCCACAAGCCCACTCAGACCAAAGGGAATAACGAAGATGCCACTTCTCAATAGGAAGAGTTTCAAATAATCTGTGGTCATCGTTAGTCATCCATGCTTCAGCCTCTGGACACAAATTATTCACATCTTCTGTAAGGCAAAATATACTCACCCCTTCTAAAGACTTCAAAAACCTCATCTCAAGCTCAAGTTTGAGATTCAGGTTCTTTTTTTTTTTTTTTAGGGGGAGTCTCACTCTCCTTGCCCAGGCTGGAGTACAATGGCATGATCTCGGCTCACTACAACCTCCACCTCCCAGATTCAAGCATTTCTCCTTCCTCAGCCTCCCAAGTAGCTGGGATTACAGGCATGCACCACCACACCCGGCTAATTTTGTATTTTTAGCAGAGACGGGGTTTCACCATGTTGGTCAGGCTGGTCTCGAACTCCTGACATCAGAATATCCACCCATCTTGGCCTCCCAAAGTGCAGGGATTACAGGCGTGAGCCACGGCACCCAGCCGAGATTCAGGTTCTTACCATCTAAATAAGGTTCAGTTGCTGATGGGGCCCATTTGATGCTGTTGTCTTATACAATTTCTCTCGATATGAAGACCTCTCAATATGAAAAAGATATTTGCCTCATATATGTCCAACGTATACTGATAATACAGGGATGGGATAAGTGCTTGGGATACTCCCACTCAGAGTGGATAAACAGCTATACCCCAGGCATTACCATAGCAAGTCTGAAATCCACATGCTGCCAGTTCCTTGGCTGGAGGGCCGAGTCCTGCTCTCTGGAATGATTCTCTGCAGCTCTTGGATCCACCCTCCAGACTCTTGTTGCACCTTCTGAGTTGTCCCCTTTCCATAAGAAATAGCACTTTCAGCTGAATAATCTTCTCAGCTTATGTCTCACCCATAAAAGTCTGGGGGTTCTAAGGACTCTTTGCACTTTACCTCTGCCTGCTTTGTCCAAGCTGATTATGTGTCCACTAATACACTTCTCTCATAATCTTTGTGGGCATCCTTTGAATCCTACTGGGTTTCTTTCTGTTAAATGAAACACGTATCTACAATTCTCTTCAAGATAGTCCCTTTTTGGTCTGGGCTCAGATTTGGGTGCTGTGGGACAATACCCTTAGGATTCTTAAAAGCCTTTTTGTCTATTTTGGAAACTCTATGAGGTACATCCTTAAATATTTCTACAGTCATAAAAAAGTATTTTACAGCCACCCCCTAGGAGTGTTAAAACAATTTTTGTTTTGTTTTGTTTTGTTTTTACTCAACACATTCTAGCTCTTTATTGTCTCCAAATTTTGTTTGAAAACTGAACAGTTCTTTTTTGACTCGTCTTTCTCTACCTGCACCTTTTATTGTGTGTAGCTTTAAAAAAAATTTTTTTTTTAATTTTTAAATGGCACTTTAAGCATTCTGCCTAGAACTTTTCTTACTAAAATCCATGGTGGGTTCCTTGGGTATATTTTCTATTTTCCACATTACTACAAGTGATAATGTTAGCAAATTCTCTGCCACTACATTAATAGAGTTACCTTTTCTCCAGGCTCCAGTGACAATTTTCAGTCCTCCCAGCCTTCACCAGCAGTCTTCTCAAGACCTTACAGCTGGCCGGGAGCAGTGGCTAACTCCTGTAATCCTAGCACTTCGGGAGGCCAAGATGAGTGGATTGCCTGAGCTCAGGAGTTCGAGACCAGCCTGAGCAACATGGTGAAACCCCATCTCTGCTAAAATACAAAAAAAAAAATCATCCAGGCATGGTGGCAGGCGCCTGTAATCCCAGCTACGTGGGAGGCTGAGGCATGAGAATTGCTTGAACCCAGGAGGCGGAGGTTGCAGTGAGCCAAGGCCGTGCCACTGCACTCCAGCCTGGGCAACAAAGTGAAACTCTGTCTCAAAAAAAAAAAAAAAAAAGACCTTACAGCTTCTTCCCTCTGCCTAAACTTGACACTTAGGCTCAGCTGATGTTTATGAGTGTCTGCATGTGGCCTTTCCATCAGAACCGTCTCAGGACTTGTAACCTGCTGTCTCAGGCTTCCCAGAGGGAGTGGTCCATGACACCAGAGGGGAAGCTGCCTGTTTCATGAGATCTGGGCAGACAGCATCATTTCCTCTGTATTCTAATGGTCAAAGCAGCCACAGAGCTTACCCAGATTCAAGGAGAGGAGACATAGCCTCCACCTGTCTGTGGGAGGAGTGTGGAAGAATTTGTGGCCATTTTTATTCACCTATAAGTGACATCATAGAGGGTTTTGCAGTCATGTTAAGGCTTTTTGTCTTAAGAATTTCACTGGGCACTCTGGTACATGCCTATAATCTCAGCTACTTGGAAGTCTGAGGCAGGAGGATCACTTGAGCACAGCAGTTTGAGACCAGCCTAAGAAACGTAGTGAAACTTCATCTAAAAAATAAATGAATAAAATAAGAGTTGGAAGGCTGTCACATGATCTTTTGAAAAAGTCTCTCCAGCTGCAGCATGGGAATAACTTAGAAAAAGGATATTAAAGGCTGAAGTTCTTTTTTAGTTCCTCTTTCTCTATTGTGCCTTATCATACAGTTTCCTGTGAACATTGCTGTCATAATTTGGCCCAGGGTGATGACAGTTGAGACAAGAGAACTGGAGATTATTGAGGTATTTGAATATAAAGTTAGTTAACTAATATTTCTTGAAGTCCATTTAGGGCATAATTTTGTCTCCAAGTAGCCAATAAACTTACTTGTCAGATACCTTGCCAATATTGGAACCCTAAAACACCTAAATATTTACTGCAAGTTATATGTATTCACTCTGCACATAGATTTTGACTAACTCCCTATAAAGAACAGCCTCTGAGTAGAAATAGACAGTGGTCAATATAATGAAATCTCAGTACTCAGCTCAATAACATCCATAATTGAAATAACATATTTGAAGTACATTTGCTGGGATTGATAAGATCCTCCTTGAGGATACTCGGGAATGATCACCTTTTCATTCAGTAAATATTTTTTGTGTGTTTGCTCTATGCTACAAATTTCTGGGCAGAGGAGTTACAGCAGCAAACAAAACAGACCAGGTTCCTGCTCTCCTTCTGATTATATTCTAATGAGGAGGACAGATGTAAACAAGGACGCAGATGTGAAATCAATGAGATAACTGCAAACAGTGAAAAGTGCTATTTTTACAAAATAAAAGAAAGCCAGTTGTGGTGACAGGTACCTGTAGTCCCTGCTACTTGGGAGGCTGAGGCTGGAGGATTGCTTGAACCCAGAAGTTCAAGGCCAGGCTGGCCAACAAAGTGAGACCCCCACCCCCAATCCTTTTAAAAAATAAAAATTAAGTAAATAAATAAATAAATAAGAGCAATGGGATAGAGTTATTTCTGGCCTGCTCTAAATATAGTAATCAAGGAAGACTCTCTGAGGAAGTTATATTTGAAGTCAAATGTGAACAAAAGAAAAGAGCTGGTTATAGGAAGATTGGGCAGTTTAGGGCAGCAGGCAAGAGGGAGCGAGCAGCAAGTACACTAGCCAAGGGCAGAAAGGAAATAGCATTGCAAAGCACAGAAAGAAACCATGTGGCTAATGGGTCCGGAATAAGGGGAAAAGTCATGTGAGATGAAGTAGAAGAAATAGGGAAATAGGCCGGGTGCGGTGGCTCATGCGTGTAATCCCAGCACTTTGGGAGGCCGAGGCAGGCGGATCATGAGGTCAAGAGATCAAGACCATCCTGGCCAACATGGTGAAACCCTGTCTCTACTAAAAATACAAAAATTAGCTGGGTGTGGTCAGGCGTGCCTGTAGTCCCAGCTACTCGGGAGGCTGAGGTAGGAGAATCGCTTGAAGCTGGGAGGAGGAGGTTGCAGTGAGCCGAGATTGAACCACTGCACTCTAGCCTGGGCGACAGAGGGAGATTCTGTCTCAAAAAATAAGAAAAAAAAAAAAAAAGATATTGAGCTGAGAGAAAAACAGTTGAGTTTTTTGTTGTTGTTTTCAATTGTATTTTCAAACACTTCTGCAGACTATGAAAAAGAAACCAGGGGAGGGGGGCGGGGGGGGGGGGTGGTAGCATCCGTGTGTGTGTGTGTGTGTGTGTGTGTGTGTGTGTGTGTATAAAAATGTATGTGTTACGGCTTACCCTGAATTCCAGGCAATGTCAATGTCAGCCACACACCAGATAATGTCTATTGTGTATCCTGGAAGTCAGCAGTGCTATGTGTAGCTTTTTAACATCAACATCAATCCCTTCTTAAATATTCAAAATTTTTAAAAACATTTACATTTTAAGATAAATGATCTTTCCCACTCGTTGTACAATTTTGTGTATCATGTTAATATAAGGTATCTAACTAGATATAGCTAATTCTAAATTTTCACTGTAACATAGTTACTTCCCAATATAAAGGCCTACCTTACTATACAGAATAATTTGACTTGGGGTTTAAAAATATAAGAGAAGTCTATTTGTAGCTAGTGAATCACACGTTTTTCTTAAAACAATGTTGATAATTACAGATCTAATTTTTGTTTGTATTTGAGCTTACCTTGTTTCCCCAACTCAGTAAATGATGATTGGGCTCTCCTTCACTGCCACCCCTGTCTTCCCTGATGATTTGTTTAAATTTTCATGTTTTCTTGCATGAACTCTGTTTCTACATACTGATGAGAGCACATTGTTGTCTTTTCAGTTGAATGACATTTGCTGACACCATGATTATACTCAAAAATGAATATGGCTGAAAAACTTGATATTCTGATGTATATAAGAATTCTACTCTGAAAAGATGAGGTCATTGCTTAATAAGTCAATTACTTGTACCTGACCTTGCGTTTTGGTTTAGTTGCCTGACCAAAAGAATGTCAAATCCATTTATATTGTGATTATACTAGTTGATTGTCAATGACTGTTATCTCTAAGGTGATGTATGTATAGTTTATTTTTGCAATGAAAGGCTTCACAGGTTTTGAAATAACTGGCAAAATAATAGTAAATCCTAAGTTTACTTCCATTTGTCTTGTTCAATTAAATGATTACCCCCTTTATGAAGATCTCAGGAAGTATTCTGAAGTTCAAGGTCCTCCCTGGGCCTGACACAAGGAAGCATCAGTTATGGCAGTGGTGCCCTAAAGCGGGTTCATACCAGCTTGCAAGAGCCAGACGTTACAGTTTCAGACATTTTGGAAGCCCATTATTACAAATTAAATTGTGTAACTTACAATTAGATAAATTATATCAAAAACAAAAGTTATAAACATTTAAAACTCATCATTTCCTAGTCATGTTTCTATCCATGCTCTTGAGGTTATATTCTACCATACCCGTATGGTGGAAATACTACATACTGGTGTGATCACTGCACATCTCTGCCCAACTTTATGTACAGTGACAAATATGCCATGGTATGGGTACTGACATAGTATTGAAGCTGAAAGAGGCTTATTTAATAAAAATACCTTACATCACATAAAAGATATAATAATAGTAAGTTTGTTGGGAAAAGGGCAAACTGAGATGCAACTGAATGAATGATTGTCTGATCATGGTTGAACTGCTGGCTACAGATACAAGAGTTTGGCCAAGATGAACAAAAGAATTCCATGGGAGCCGGGCGCGGTGGCTCAAGCCTGTAATCCCAGCACTTTGGGAGGCCGAGGCGGGCGGATCACGAGGTCAGGAGATCGAGACCATCCTGGCTAACACGGTGAAACCCCGTCTCTACTAAAAATACAAAAAAAATTAGCCGGGTGCAGTGGCAGGCGCCTGTAGTACCAGCTATTCGGGAGGCTGAGGCAGGAGAATGGCGTGAACCCGGGAGGCAGAGC
Organism: Pan troglodytes; assembly: GCF_028858775.2. NCBI lineage: Eukaryota > Metazoa > Chordata > Mammalia > Primates > Hominidae > Pan > Pan troglodytes. The sequence continues at coordinate 27,230,608 of NC_072415.2, forward strand.
TTGCAGTGAGCCGAGATCGCGCCACTGCACTCCAGCCTGGGCAACAGAGCGAGACTCCGTCTCAAAAAAAAAAAAAGAAAAGAATTCCATGGGAACCAATTCACTATATGGAATTTGCCATAAAGAATACTGTATATTTCATTGTTACTTGTAGACTGTGTGCCACATATCTTTCGTATCAGCAAAATTTATAATAAACATATGGACATATATATGCATACTTCCTCCCCTATAGTGTTTCTTACTCAACGTTGGACCAGACACCATTGCTTATGCAGGAAAGATGAAATTCAATAGGAAACAAACTTAAAAGCAGCTTTTCCAGAAAGTCATAAGGAAGAGCAATGTGAACATAATCTGTTAAAATCAGTGTATGTTCATACAGATACCAATTTGATTTACCAGTATTGAAAAGAATTTTGTTTGCAAACTCCTCCAGTTTGAAAGAGAACCAGGACTTCAACCAAATGAAACTGCAGACATTTTTGTTCAGCCTAAATGATCATGACTATTGCGTAAGATTAGATAATATTATTTATTTTTAACTATGACTTATAAAAAATGCTCTTTAAATCAAATGATTGTTCTCAGGTCTAATTTATCTTAGTTTGGTATTTTCACCTTTAAATTCACCGAAAAGCCAAATGCCGTGGCTCACGCCTGTAATCCCAGCACTTTGGGAGGCTGAGGCAGGCGGATCACAAGGTCAGGAGATTGCGACCATCCTGGCTAATACAGTGAAACCACGTCTCTACTAAAAATACAAAAAATTAGCTGGGTGTGATGGCGGGCGCTGTAGTCCCAGCCACTCAGGAGGCTGAGGCAGGAGAATGGCATCCACCCAGGAGGCAGAGGTTGCAGTGAGCCGAGATCCGAGATCCGAGATCGTGCCACTGCACTCCAGCCTGGGTGACAGAGCGAGACTCTGTCTCAAAAAAAAAAAAATTCACTGCAAAGGTGCATAAATATCAGTCAAGGGTACTGACTTGCTTCATGAACAACTTGACTTGCTCAGATAACCCGTTCACTCTCTGACTTGAGGGAGCTGAAATCTAAACCCATCAGACCAAGAAAAGGGCTCTGGCCCAACCACCCCAGAAAAGAAAATTACCAGATCGCACCATGGTTTTTAACCACCTGTTACATGTTTCAACAGAAACTCTGTCCTAACATGCATCAGATGATCTCTATATACAGTATCAAAGAGGAAGTGCTGGTCCCTAGCATCCTATTGTGTGAACTTTTATTGATCCATAATCTGGTATAATTTATATACAGAAATAGTCACTCAGGCAGACTTGGCCTTTGTCCCATCCAAAAACATATTTGATCCCATTTTTAGTGAAAAATTTCCCCAAATGGTTTTAGTGGGGGAAAAGAAGACATCCATGAGACCTAGTTAAGACTAAAAATTATTTTATTTTTGAAGTTGATATTTGTTTAGTTACGTTCTTGCAATGCCAGCAGAAAAAGAAAAATCCAAATCTGAAGCATGCGTGTGTTATGAGAAGCCTGGAAAAGGCGATTTGGGTCCATTATATAACTGCCACTTTTTGTTTTTATTCAAGGTGTCATAAAACTGAGTTCTGCAGTTGAAGGTATGTTTTTACAACCACAAAATCAATAATGTTTTGCTTAAAGGTTGCATAGCGTGGCTTGTAGCTAAAAAGCTTCTGTGGCAGTGGTGTTTGACGCCATGTGCGAATTGCCAGCTATTGCCATTGCATCTGTGTTTCTCCTTGTTCTGGTCATTTTATGCTGCAAAGCTCTCAGCCCTCCTCAAGTGGCATTTGCACTGACCTGAGAGGGCAGCACCAACATGTCTGTTTCTGTCTCCTGATGTGACTGCCTCGGAGCCGGTGCTCCTCAGCGAGCCTGGGCTCTTCTGTGGCCTTATTTGAGGCTGGACATAGTCTTGTCAGGAACCTTTGCCCTGGATCTTTCAGCAGAGCCTGGTCTAGAGCGTCCTTTATCCCAACGGAGCAGACATGTTTGCCCAGGAAGTATGTGAGCAAGAAGAGTCATTTAAGCTTCTTCCTGATGAGAAAATGAGATGGTTAAGGCATTTGCCGGTCTCATTGCGGGTTCCTCCTGGGCGGTGTGACCCACCACCACGAGGCATAGTGAAGACCAAGTTCCTTTACTGTTGTCCATGTCGGTGAGTGGCAGTTCCCTTCAGTCATATATTCAAAAAGCCGAGAAGAAAAGGAAGAAGGATTTAAGGAAAGTACAAAAGAGACGTCCAAGCAAAGTGTTTTGCTGAGTAACCCCAAGAATATTAAAATGACCTCATTTTCTGAAATGATTTATTGGTATAAAATTGATCTCCTTAGCCCCATAGGAGTTTCACAAATCAAAAGTAGAGAATGTGTCATTTTCTTCTTTTGTGAGTTTCTGTGTTTGTTTTGGGGGGGGTGTGTGTTCTCGTTTATTGGGAGTTTGTCGGCCATGCTTTGGAGGTTTCTTCATCCTCACTTAATCAGGGGAGGCTGCATGGAAGAGGTAGTGGGCTTTCGGGTGAGTTTTCAACTTAAAGGGAGATGTGGCTGGCTTGGTGAATGGGCAATGCATGGAGGTGGGGAGTGGGAAATTGCAGTGGGGGTTGGAGTGGTGAGGTCGTTCAGGGGGCTGGAGTTTCAAGGTTGGGAGGTGGGAGAGTAGGTCAGTTATGTACCCATGGGACTGGCAAATCCAAAGTAAGGGTGCTTTATCCCTTTGGCGGATTTAGTACCATTACATTTTACAAAACCAAGTTGAAAAGGCAGTATTTGTGGCATTCGTGGCAGAAAGTATGATGCTACTCTAAACTCAGCAAAAGGTGCAGGCAGCGGTGTTTCAGGGTGGAGAGAAAAAGACCTTCTCACCTCGAGGAGAAAGTGCATGTTGCAGGCCTGTGGTAGGCCAAGCAGAAATTCAAGTTCCCTTTGCGCATCAAAGTGGAATTTTACTGAAGGACAATCCAAGTTCCTTCCTGCCTAAAAAGATAGAAGAGACACAGAAACAAAATCAAGCAGCACCATGAGAATGACCTTGGCTGCAGAAACTCCCAGTAGCAATTTGAGCACTGAGTTTCAGTTAATTATCTGTTGAATTACAGATAACAGTTGGTTCACTCTGGGCCGTTTTGATGTTTTATCAAGGAATGGCTTTGAAGTCATAGTTTTACATTGCCTGCTTGGTTTGAGTGCAGTATTCCACTTGCCAACAAAAGGATACAGTGACAAAATACAACTTTCATTTTAAAAGTCAGAAAGTCAAGAGAGCATTAAGTAATTTTAAAACTATTGTTTTGCTAGAGGTTATTAGTGGGTGTCATGGCTTGTCTGCACCCCCAGGACAGGGTTCTGTTTTCTCCAGAAAGATGAGAGTTTGAGGGAAAACAAAGGCAGGAAGCAGAGTGACTGCTTGGGGCTAGTCCGGCATCCTCTGGCCACCTTCCTCATCACTCAGCCTCCTCTGAGTCCCTGGGGCTCACAGGAAGTTCTCTGGAGTGGCTGCGGATACCAGAAGTCAGGCCCACTGCGACTGTTGCTTGAGCATCTTTTTGGGCAGCTTATTGTCTGAGGCTCGGGAGCATGCTGTGTTGTAACCGTGTTAGAATATATGTGTGCAGGGGCAATTTGGGAGTGCGGTTGTTGGGCTGGGGGGACGTGTGTTCCATGCATGCATTCTCAGTGCATCTGAAACGTGGAACTCTTACAAGCATGCTCAGTGGCACGTGTGTCGGACAGTATCTCTTGATGAGAAATCAAACCTCAGATGGTCGGCCTTGCCACTGCTTAGCTAATTACCGTACTTGCAACTTTCCATCTGCAGAATGAATTCAAGGCAGCTTCGTACAGCTTTTCATGTCAAAGAGTGTGCACATCAGTGGAAGAAATCCACTGTCAGAAATGAAACCTCTTTCCTTTTTTAAAAAAAACAGACTCTGCTCTATATTATCCTAGAGCTCTGAAACTAGTATTAATATTTTAGGTAGATTCTCTTATTCTTTTCAAGGAAAAATAATTGTCAAAGTCCTAAGAGAAAAACAAACCAAGATTCCATTTGCCACTCCCTACCAAGTGTCTATGGCAGGCAGTTTTGTTTCTTCTTTTCTGGAGCAGGGGTGCCCTCTTCTGCACTGTGCAGCTTCATATCAGCTTTTTAAATCAGCAAAAAGAAAAACCCATCTTGTGTCTCATGAATACTAAGGTTAAAGGTGGAATGTCCTTTGAATTTAAACAGAAACACTCATCAATGCTTTGATTATTTTGCGATGAGGAAAAATAAGTGAATAGGGAAAAAGTTCAGTTTGAAAGAAATAATTGCAAAGTTTTATCGATAACACTGATGAATTCTCACCTCTGATTTTAGATTGATAATCCCAAACTCCGAGAAAATTGGGGTCAGAGAGAAACATCTAGACAGCAATTTGACGGAAGGGGGAAATAGTCGCACCAATGGCAGGGAAGGAAAAACCACTCACAGCAAGAATTCCTCAAGAGTCTTCTAAATATTTCTCTGAATAAGGTCTTTTCTCTTGAAACTGGAGCAGGGAGATAGATGTAGGTCTACATATTTTCACCAGTAGGGCCAAAACATTGGCCTTATCAAGGAGAAGTGGGAACACAGGTCATGGAAGAGCTGAGTCACCCCTGAGTCAGAATGACTCTGATATTCTATAGGCAGCTATTTATTTCCAGGGAAGGAGGGGCCACCCGAGCCGGAAACTCTTGGTCCAACCGAAATGGTGTATTCAGACATGGGGAGTGGGAGTGTTCCAGCAGGCACAGGCCTGGAGGGACAAGATGAGCCAGCCGTGGTGGCAGGCTGATGCAAGTCTTTGCCACTGATAACCAGCATGTGTTCTGTGTTGAGACTTGTCTGCAAGGCGATTTGTTTATACCTCATAGGTGAGAATCCAAAACACCAAAAGGACATCACATTCTTTTGAAAGCCCGTATGAAAAAAATGAAGGTTGTCTTCTTTGGAAAAGTTCCATGTTTCTAAATATAGGAACAGATGAGCCTCTCTGAAGAAATCAAATAAATGAGGGCTGGGTGCGGTGGTTCACACCTGTAATCCCAGCACTCTGGGAGGTCGAGGCAGGAAAATAGCTTGAGGCCAGGTATTCAAAGTTCAAGACGGGCGTGAGCCACAGAGCGAGTCCCCCTCATCTCTACAAAAAATATTTTGTAAAAGTTGGCTGGTTGTGGTAGCATACACCTGTAGTCCTAGCTACTTGGGAGTCTGAAGTGGCAGGACCAGTTGAGCTCAGGAGTTTGAGGCTGCAGTGAGCTATGACTGCACCACTGCACTCCAGCCTGGTCAACAGAGCAAGACCCTGTCTCTAAAATAAAAACTTTTTAAGGAAATTCTGTTGTTCATAGTATGACAAGCCAGGTGTCCAAAAACACCCCAAAGGGATTTAATGTATTAAAAATATTCCTAATGTATTGATGTCATTCCCTCTGTAGGTGAACTCTGCCCTTGTCATTGTGTCTTTCTTTCTTTCTTTCTTTCTTTTTTTTTTTTTTTTTTTTTTGATACAGAGTCTCGCTCTGTTGCCCAGGCTGGAGTGCAGTGTTGTAATCTCGGCTCACAGCAACCTCCACCTCCCAGGTTCAAGCAATTCTCGTGCCTCAACCCCCTGAGTAGCTGGAACTACAGGCACACTCTACCATGCCCAGCTAATTTTTGTTTTTTGTTTTTTGTTGTTGTTGTTGTTGTTGTTGTTTTTGAGACAGTCTTGCTCTGTCTCCCAGGCTGGAATGAAGTGGCGTGATCTTGGCTCGCTGCAACCTCCGCCTCCTGGGTTCAAGTGATTCTCCTGCCTCAGCCTCCCGAGTAGCTGGAATTAGAGGTGCACACCACCACGCCAGGCTATTTTGTATTTATAGTAGAGACAGGGTTTCACCATGTTAGCCAGGCTGGTCTCGAACTCCTGACCTCAAGAGATCCACCCACCTCGGCCTCCCAAAGTGCTGGGATTACAGGCGTGAGCCACTGCACCCGGCCTAATTTTTGTATTTTTAGTGGAGACGGGGGTTCGCCTTGTTGGCCAGGCTGGTCTCAAACTCCTGGCCTCAAGTGATCTGACCACCTTGGCCTCCCAAAGTGCTGGAATTACAGGCATGAGCCACCTTGCGCAGCTGAATCTTTCTATTTTTAGAGCAAAGCCATGTGCTCAGTGTGTCAAGGTAGACTGTGGTAAATCCTTTAATAAACAGATGCTGATGGACTTACCACCAGTAGTAAACTGAGAATGAAGTTTCAACTTTTTGTTTGTTTGTTTGTTTGTTTTTGTTTTTTAGGCAGAGTCTTGCTCTATCGCCAGGCTAGAGTGCAGTGGCACATTGTCGGCTCCCTGCAACCTCCACCTCCTGGGTTCAAGCGATTCTCCTGCCTCAGCCTCCCAAGTAGCCGGGATTACAGGCGCCTGCCACCATGCCTGGCTAATTTTTGTATTTTTAGTAGAGAGGGGGTTTCACCATGTTGGCCAGGATGGTCTCGGTCTCCTGACCTCATGATCCACCCACCTCAGCCTCCCAAAGTGCTGGGATTCCAGGCATGAGCCACCGCGCCCAGCCAACTTTGTTTTTTTGAGACAGAGTCTGGCTCTGTCGCCAGGCTGGAGTGCAATGGTGTGATCTCGGCTCACTGCAACATCCAACTCCCTGGTTCAAGCAATTGTCCTGCCTCAGCCTCCCGAGTAGCTGGGATTCCAGGCACGCATGACCACACCCAGCTAATTTTTGTATTTTAATAGAGACAGGGTTTCACCATGTTGGCCAGGATGGTCTCCAACTCCTGACCTCGTGATCCGCCCACCTTGGCCTCCCAAAGTGCTGGGATTACAGGCGTGAGCAGCCATGCCTGGCCAGTTTCAACATTTTTACTACCGGAAATCAAAATGTTAGATAACTGACAGAGATAGGATAGAGCTATCTCCCAGAGGGAGTTCCTTCCTTCCTTCCACCAGCGTGGTAGGTGGCAGTGTGTCAGGAATACTAAATGGAATAGTATAGAAACTGAGAACAAAACTCAAGAAACTTGTTTCTGCAAAGAAACCCAGACATCCTCTTTATAAAAATGACGTGGAGGCTGGAGCACCACACTAAACAAACGAATGTTCTCTTCTCAGATGTATCTTTACTTGTCATTATACTTTTGGCTAAAAGTTTCTTTTTTTTTTTTTCTTTTGTAGAGACAGGGTCTCTCTATGTTGCCCAGGGTAGTGTTGAACTCCTGGCCTCAAGCTGTCCTCCTGCCTTAGCCTCTGCATCCAGCCAAAATATTCCTATGAAATATAAATGTTTCAACCAGGCACGGTGACTCACAACTGTAATCCCAGCACTTTGGGAGGCTGAAGCAGGAGCATCACTTGAGGTCAGGAGTTCAAGATCAGCATGGCCAACATGGTGAAACTCTGTCTCTACTAAAAATACAAAAAATTAGCCAAGCATGATGGCAGGTGCCTGTAGTCCCAGCTACTCAGGAGGATGAGCAGGAGAATCGCTTGAATCCAGGAGGTGGAGGTTGCGGTGAGCCGAGATTGTGCAACTGCACTCCAGCCTGGGTGACAGAGCAAGATCCTGTTTCCAAAAAAAATAAAAAAATAAAAAACAGTATTGTCTCTGGGAGCATTGAGAGTTTCCCAAATAGCTTCCTAAGACGAGGACCCTCCTGAAATGGCAGAGATGGAGCCACGTGACCCAGAAACTGGAAGATGTGTGGAAAGAAATTTCCAAGGGTTAGCCATTTGTCGTCTTGTGATTACCCTCACCTCAGATGAAGTTGACCTCAAATGACCAACCATTGACCTCATCTCAGAGCTCTCTCACATTTATCTTTTTACTTTTTTTTTAAGTTTATCTTTTCCCCTCTTTGTTTCCCTCTCCCTCCTCCTCTTTTCCAACTGCCCTTTTCTATTTCTGCACAGTGTAGAAGAAAGTTTAAGGGGGACCCTAGGCAACAGAAAGCCAGCCAGTGGCTGGAAGGGTCTGGCAAGGAACCGCTATTGGCCTCAGTGTCCTAGCCAATAAAATAAAGACTTTTGGGGCAGTTGCAGAGACTAAACTAGATGCTAGAGAGAAAGCCTTAACACAGTGTACGGAAGGCAGTAGGCGCTCTCCTTCCTGCTTTCCTCTTTCCAATGTCTAATGATCATTTCTACTAGAATCACGGTGTAGCACACTACTGAGAGTTTCATTTTGGGCAAAGCCACAAACAGAGCCAGCTTATAAATCCTTGCTTCTCCCCTTTGAGAGTCCCTAGAGGGAAGCGACTCCTCGTGTTGGATAGAGCTCTCTGATCACCTTTCTGGGACCTGTGGCATCTGCCAGGGGCAAGTCACAGCCCCAGTTTGGAGTGTTCAATTCAGATGAGATTGTCCCCCAGTCTGTTCTTTGAGTCCTGGAAGGTGGGGAGGAGAGGAAAGGTTTTCAGGCAACAAACAAGTGCTGACTGAAGACTGATTTCATCATATTAATTGTGTTTTATTACAAAAGAGTTTATACTGGCACAGTGTTCCTGAGCAAGCCATTTGTCACCACTCATCAACGTTATCAAAGTTTTTGAATAAGGAGAACCAAAGTAAATACAACCACAGCTATCCAGAGAGGAACTTTTCATAAATCTTTGAACTGTAAGCCAAAAACTAATCAAATCTGTGCTGAATAAGCGGCCTTGAGCACTTAACAACAAATTAGCATAACCCAGAAGACAGTGTGCATCCCAAGCACCATAACCTACCCTTCACCCTCCTCCCTGGGGCAGGAAGTAGGCATTTACAAATCAAAGGCAAGCTGCAAACGATAATCTGCCACTTGTCACTGATTTATTTTCCCTCTTTTCTTTTTGTTTTTCAAGAGTATAAGTTTCAATGTCTGTGTATTTGTTTTTGTTATTTTGGCAGTCTAGTGAAAGTTTTCAATGTAAACAAAACTCTTACTCTTAAAGAACAAGCAACTCTATTACATTGCATAAGAAGGCAGTTCTTAAAGACAATGGTCTAATTAGCAGTCTTTGAAGCCAATTCAATAGTAATATCAAAGCCACTTCTAGTATTTCAAGCCCAAATTTAGAAAATGGCCTTGATATTTTCAGTCTAAAACTATAGTCTGACCTTACTATTAATTTTGGAACACACCATAATGTAGACAACTGCTGAATCACTTAATGTTATGAACCCGGAAATCACACCCTCTTAAACGATACATCACACCCATTAAAATTAACTGTAAAATCCATTTTGTATTGATTTTGTTTGAATTTGGTATCCAACTAAGATGCTTTACATGCGTAAATATTGCCACAGCTGTATATACAACGGTTTTGTTGAATCCATTGATGCTTTAAGTTGAAAGAGCATACGTTATGGGTTTTGTTTGGTTTCACTGAGAAGAAGACCAAAGGATTTTTCTAGCAATGTTTCAACAAAATGCAAAATTAGATGCCAGTCCAGAAGCCTTAAGGATGTGAAATGTTTTGAAAATACAGATTTTCAGCTATTTCGTAGCTTTAACCGACATGTGTGCTTAAGTGAAGGCAGAAGGAAACCTGGTACACTTCTGCTGAGTACAGTGTTTCTTAAACATGCACCTGTTAAGAGATAGAGAAGCAAATTTAATTTCCTTTTTAGCCTTCTATATCCCATTGTTGATTTTATACATGCCCTCCTTAAATATGAACTCCTAAAATTGTGTTTGGAACACATATTGGAAGAAAGTATAGAACAGTACATAGGACAGTCCTAGGTTCAAACTTCGTAGCCAGAACTTCCTGGCTGTGTTGTAATCTGGAGCAAGTTACTCCGTCTGTACCACACTTTCCTCATCTGTAAAATGGGGTAAAGCTACTTAGCACTCCAGTTGATTAAGAAGCTTAAATAGACCGGGCGTGGTGGCTCACACCTGTAATCCCAGCACTTTGAGAGGCCAAGGAGGGCCATCACCTGAGGTCAGGAGTTTGAGACCAGCCTGGTCAACATGGTGAAACCCCATCTCTACTAAAAATACAAAAATTAGCCAGGCGTGGTGGCACACACCTGTAGTCCCAGGTACTCGGGAGGCTAAGTCAGGAGAATCGCTTGAACCCCGGAAGCGGAGGTTGCAGTGAGCCAAGATCGTGCCATTACCCTTCAGCCTGGGTGACAGAGCAAGTCTCCGTTTAAAAAAAAAAAAAAGCTTAAATAAAATCAGATAATGTTGAAGTACCTAGTAAACTGTTTAGCATGTAGGCATTCAATATATTTTAGATATTTATTTATAGTTTTGTTATCGTTTTTGTTTTTATGGGCTCAAAAATTAAATTATAAAAAATTCATATGCTGCTACTTTTGCTTGATATTATATATATAGACATATATATAAATATATATATATATATTTTTTTTTTTGAGATGGATTTTCACTCTTGTTGCCCAGGCTGGAGTGCAATGGCACAATCTCAGCTCACTCCAACCTGCGCCTCCCAGGTTCAAGCGATTCTCCTGACTCAGCCTCCCTAGTAGCTGGGATTACCGCCATAAGCCACCATACCTATGCCTGGCTAATTTTTTGTATTTAGTAGAAACAGGGTTTCACCATGTTGGTCAGGCTGGTCTGGAACTCCTGACCTCAGATGATCCACCCACCTCAGCCTCCCAAAGTGCTGAGATTACAGGCGTGAGCCACTGCACCCGGTGATGTTACAATATATATTATTTATTTATTTACTTATTTTGAGATGGAGTCTCGCCCTGTCGCCCAGTCTGAAGTGCAGTGGTTCGATCTTGGCTCACTGCAAGCTCCGCCTCCCCGGTTCACGCCATTCTCCTGCCTCAGCCTCCCAAGTAGCTGGGACTACAGGCACCCACCACCACGCCCAGCTAATTTTTTGTATTTTTTAGTAGAGACGAGGTTTCACTGTGTTAGCCAGGATGGTCTCAATCTCCTGACCTCGTGATCTGCCCGCCTCGGCCTCCCACAGTGCTGGGATTACAGGCATGAGCCACCGTGCCCGGCTGTTACAATATTTTTTAAAGAGCAATGATCATGTGTCTAAATAACATGAATTTGTTTTTTACTAAATTAAATATTATTTTATTACATGTAATCTAATGGAAATCTAACTAATGAGCTTGATGCAATCAAAACCACTCAAGAAAAATGATTAGAATTCTCTACACAACTGTTTCCTTTTCTTTATCTGATTATGGTTTTGGTTTAAGTATGGAGGGTTTTATTTGTTTTCTTTTCTTATCTTTTTCTTTTCTTTTTTTGGAAACAGGATCTTGCCCAGGCTAGAGCACAGTGATACAATCTCAGCTCATTGTAGCCTTGACCTCCTGGGCTTAAGTGATCCTCCATCTCAGCCTCCCGAGTAGCTGGGATCACAGGTGTGTGCCATCACGCTCGGCTAACTTTTTATTTTTGTAGAGATGAGGTCTCATTATATTGCCCAGGCTGGTCTCAAACTCCTGGGTTCAAGCTATCTTCCAGCCTTAGCCTCCTAAACTGCTGGGATTACAGGCATGAGCCACCACACCTGGCCTCCTTTTTTAAAAATATTGTTTTGGAGTAGCATTAGTTGAGTGAATACTCATCAAATTAAAAATAAGACGTTTGAAAACTACCACCGTCAAATGATTTAGGGCATACCAGTCTCATATAGAGTATTTGTAAGGCACGATGATGTAAAGGATTCAGGCTGCTGAGGTCTGTGGCAGGAAGCACAGAAAGACTGTTTCCAAACATGACATATTATACTCTATTGCTTCATGCTTATTAATCTGTGTATGACAAAGCTCATGAATAAAGTTAATAAATGCCCTTACTACTATTTCATGCCCTATCCCAGGCCATGGGGACAGAAAGATGGAAAGATGAGCCAGACATGGTTCTTCTATCTAGACAAGGCAGCATACGTGTGAACAGGCCATTATGACTTAATATAATGAATGCAATGGCAGGAATATATAAAAGGAATTATGTGAACATAGAAGTCAGCCTAGGAACTCTGCCTGGGTAGATCAGAAGGATGCCCCAGTGCACATGTCTAGGTTTTGCAAGCTATGCAGAGGCAAACAGGAAGGGGAGGGCTCATTGAGGGAGACCTAAGCCTGCACACAGACAGAAGGATGAAAAATGCCTAGCCCTCCAGGAGTCAGATGTGGCTGCAGCTCCATGCCCACAAGGGAAAACATCCAGGCGTGAAGTTGGGAATGCTGGTTGGAAATACATTTTCAAAGTTCCTACAGGCAATACATAGCCAGAAAAGGATGTTATTTATTTATTTATTTTCATTTTCTGTATTAAAAAAATATATATTCACATAGCTCAACAATTGAAATATGGCAGCCTGGACCACATGTGAAACCCTGTCTCTACAAGAAATACAAAAATTAGCCAGGTGCACCTGGGACTGCACCTGTAGTCCCAGGCATGCACCTGTAGTCCCAGCTACTCGGGAGGCTCAGGTGATCCTCTCACCTGGGAAGTCGAGGCTGCAGTGAGCTGTGATTCCTCCACTGCACTCCAGCCTGGGCTATAGAGTGAGACCCTGTCTCAAAAAAGAAAAACAAAAAAATTAAAATACGAGGGAAAAATGCATTGACTCAATACACAGTTCCCATTCCCCTTAACAGGTAACCTACCATGACCAATTTTCTTTTTTCTATATAGATGTATGCTTTTTGCATATTTAAACATTATGAGTATGTATTTTCCCCTTTTTTACCCAAAGGATAATACACTATGTACACTATTGTACAGCTTGCTTTTTTCACTTAACAATATGTCTTAGTAATATTTCCATATTTCCATAGAGAACTTTCTAGTTATGTTTTGCAGCTACATAGTATTCTACTATATGGATATATTACAATTTACGTAACCAGTTTCTTCTTTGCCACACGTTTAATTAGTCCCAATATTTAGCTTTCTCATACAGTGCTTTAATAAATAAATAATAGGCTGGCCGCAGTGGCTCACGCCTGTAATCCCAGCACTTTGGGAGGCCGAGGCGGGTGGATCATCTGAGGTCAGGAGTTCGAGACCAGCCTGGCCGACATGGTGAAACCTCATCTCTACTAAATATATAAAAAAATTAGCCGGGCATGGTGGTGAGCGCCTGTAATCCCAGCTATTCAGGAGGCTGAGGCAGGAGAATCACTTGAACCCGGGAGGCGGAGGTTGCAGTGAGCCAAGATCATGCCATTACACTCCAGCCTGGGCAACAAGAGCAAAACTCCGTCTCAATAAATAAATAAATAAATAAATAAATAAATAAATAAATAATAAAATAATATTGTAAACATATAATTTTGTCCTAATATGTCTTCAGGATAAATCCCTGAAGTGGAGTTACGAGGTCAAAGGTTGTATTAATGAGGTTACGTTTTGCTACAATAACAAATAACTCTCAAATCTGTCACTAAACATACCAAAAATATTCCAACCCCTAGTACATGTCCTGTGATGTTCGTTTTGCAGGAGATTCCTGCTCCACACAGTCTCTCAGAGACCCAGGCTTGGGTCTTGTGCCTGCACCATCTGGAACCCACAGCCTTCACAGTCATTGCCGCAGGGGAGAGACAACCTTGAACCAAAAGTGACAAACATTATTTCCACTTATATTTTATTGGCTAGAACTAGTCACATGGCCCTGCCAAACTTCAGGAAGGCCAAGAAGTACAGTTTTTGTGTGTGTTTCTGGTAGGAGAAGAGAGTACAATATGGGTGAGCACTAATTATATCTATCAGAAAGCATGCATGCTTTTTTCATTGGCAAAAGTCTGCCAAATTACCCTCCGTAGGCTTTCCCAGTGGACACCACTAGGAGTGCCACCAGCACTGTTGAAAGCGCCTGTTTCTCCACAGTTTCATCAACGTACTCTTTCATCAAACTTTTGGGTTTTCCATTTGTAATACTCTTATCATGAGCAATGTTGAACCTATATTTGAGTCATTTGTATTTCCTTTTCAATGAACTGTCATGTCATATCCTTCAGCATTTTGTTTTGTTTTGTTTTGTTTTGAGATGGAGTCTCGCTCTGTCACCCAGGCTGGAGTGCAGTGGCGCGATCTCAGCTCACTGCAACCTCTGCCTCCCGGGTTCACGCCATTCTCCTGCCTCAGCCTCCCAAGTAGCTGGGACTACAGGCGCCTGCCACCACGCCCTGCTAATTTTTTGTATTTTTAGTAGAGACGAGGTTTCACCGTGTTAGCCAGGATGGTCTCGATCTCCTGACCTTGTGATCCGCCCGTCTCTGCCTCCCAAAGTGCTAGGATTATAGGTGTGAGCCACCGCACCTGGCCTCCTTCAGCATTTTTTAGATGACTGTTAGTCTTTTTCTTACTGAGTTGTTGGAGTTATATATTAGAGAGAATACCCCTTTGGTTTTGACTTACTTTTTCTTTCTTTCTTTCCTTTCTTCTTTCTTCTTTCTTTCTTTTTCTTTCATCTGTCCTCCCGTTTCTACGTATACAAAAGGTGGCATATTATACACTCTCTTTGCTTTTCAAAATTCTGTAATATATTCTGGAAATCATTCATTTTATTAAAATCTTCTTCCTTCTTTGCTAGGGTTGCATGGTAGTCTATTGGGTGATTGTACCATAATTCACTCACACAATCTTCTATGGATGTGCAGTTTATTTCCAATATTTTGCTATAGCAAATAATGCCACAGTGAATAACTTGAGTCTAGTTGTTTCATATGTGGGGAGGCATATCTTCAGATAAACTCCTAGAGGTTGAATTGTTGGGTGAAAGTGTCGAAGAGTATCTGGTTTTACTAGACATTGCCATATCCCCCTCCCTAGGGGCTGTACCTTTTGTACTCCCACCAGCAGTATATTAAAATGCTTAGCTCTGGGGTGTGCTTTTTAAGTTCTGGACGAAGAATGTATCTTATCAAAAAGATATGAAGGCTTATGATACAAAGAGCTAACATTTGTTGAGCACTTTATAATACGTTCATAATTATAGTAAGCAAAGGCAAGGCGTATGTTATCTCATTAATACTTCACAGTAACTCAGTAGCCACTCTTATTATCCCTTGATTTATAGAGGAGAAAACCAAAAAAGGCATGGAAAAGATACTAGCTTAAGGTCATAAAATTTCAAATGCAGGACTGAGTGAGTAATAATTGAATCCTTGAAGTCATCCACAGTAATACCCTCCTTTTCAGTATACCTATCTCCAGATAGGGCTAAAAGCAGTTTAAACTATCTGAGGGAGATGGTGCATAGTGAAATCTCATGTTTACATATGCCAGGTAAGCATCCCAAATTCAAACATCTGAAATCCAAAATGCTCCAAAATCTGAAACTTTTTGAGCACTGAAATGATGCCCAAAGGAAGTATTCACTGGATCATTTTGGATTTTGGATTTTCAGATTTGGGATGCTCAACCAGTAAGAATAACGCAAATATTCCAATCCAATTCAAAAAGATCTGAAATCCAAAACAGTCTGGTCTCAAGCATTTTGGATAAGGGATAGTCAACCTGCAGTACCAATGCTTCCAGGCACAATCTAATGAGATGGGGTGAGGGAGTAGCGGGGGAGTGTTTGTGGATAATGACAATGGACTTCAGGTAAATGAACATAATTTAGCACGTGTGTCCACAGTGACAGGCACTGGTCTATGAAACACTGTTTAAGAAGGGGACCTAGGTGTTAGTGGAGACAGATCCCTGAAGACAGAACAGAAGCAGCACTGTCCCACGGAGACCGGTTAAAGATTTAGCGTCCAAAGGCATTTAACTAAATTTTTATTAGTTTTGATGTTGCAGTTTTCTGTTCATGGTTTAGAGCCAGTAACTCTTTTTTCAAGACTCAAATATTTGTATCCTCTTGAAAGGCTCATAAGCCTAGGCCCAGCATCTATAGTACATATGAGACAACCACCTGTTCTATGCCCTTACAGGACTGCTATGTGGCTAAGTGAGATGATGAGGTGAAAGGACTTTCAAACTGTACAGTGAAATATAAGTATTTGTTATGAATTTATTACAGAAAAACCAATCTACTATTGTTACCATAGAGGACAGTATTATATACTGTGTGTGTCTGTGTGTGTGTGTGTGTGTGTGTATATATATATATATATATATGTGTGTGTACATTGTCTTATGTTCTTTTTTTTTTTTTTTTTTTTTTGAGACGGAGTTTTGCTCCTGCTGCCCAGGCTGGAGTGCAATGGTGCCATCTCAGCTCACCGCAACCTCCTCCTCCCGGGTTCAAGCGATTCTCCTGCCTCAGCCTCCCGAGTAGCTGGGATTACAGGTGTCCGCCACCACACCCAGCTAATTTTTGTATTTTTAGTAGAGATGGGATTTCCTCATGTTGGTCAGGCTCCCAGCCTCAGGTGATCCGCCTGCCTTGGCCTCCCAAATTGCTGGGATTACAGGCATGAGCCAGTGCGCCCGGCCTCTTGTCTTATTTTCAATGGAATGACTGGCCTGAGAATCCTTCATAATATACATTAATTAATAATTATGTATTAATATATGATATATAATACTAGTTATATGTAATTAAGTAATAAATGTTCATGCACACATATAGTATTACATATAATACATTGTCTTACTTGTATGGAATACTAGTGTACTCTTGTTTGCTGTGCCTCATGAAGAAAATGTTTTGTACAGTGTAGTTGTTAAGAATTTAGTTCTAGATTCTGACTGCTTGGTTTGAATCCTGGCCTTCCTGCTTAGTAGCCATATGACTGTGGGCAAATAAACTGACTTCTCTGTGCCTCTCTTTCCTCATTAAAAATTTGAATGACAATAATAGTAAGGATTAAATTGTGTAATACATAATAAGGTCTTAGGACAATGTATGGCACATTGTGTGCACTCAATAAATGGTGATAGTACTTGTAATAGTAACAGTAGTCATATTGGCGGAGAAAGGAGATTGAGCATGATTCTGGACATAAGCAGACATAAGGTTTGCTGTAAAGCACAGGAAACTGCAGGGTTGCTCCACTTTGGGCATTGGTCATCACGTCTTTGGCCCTCAGCTAGGAAACATCTTTCATTTGCAAGCATGGTATAGGAAGAGCACAGGATCAGATTAGATGACCCCGGGTTCCTGAGTGCAGCAGTGGGACACTGGGGAACCACCCCTGGGGCCTGACCGGCCAGTGTCTCCACGTGCTTGGTTTCTCCTCAGTTTGGGAGCTTTGTTGGTTTCCATCACTTGTTCAACCAAGAATTCATTTCCGACCTGAGCTGAGAGCGCCCGCTGTCTGTCTCGCTGTGTAGCAGGTCCTGACTTTCCTGGTTGCTTTGAAGTGCTTTCGAAGATGGTATACTACTATTGCATGTTGGAAACAATTCTGGCTTTGCTCCTAAGAGTGTGCCATTCTCTGTTGCTTGGGCTATAGATCAAGGACTTCAGCACGTAGTTTGGAGTGAGAAGAGAACAGGACAACATGGTACTTAGCCCACAGCAGTCCTTAAGTAGGACTTTTATGTCAAGTTACCCCTATATTTATTTATATCTTTTTTAAATAAATATTTATTAAGCATCTATCACAGGGAAGACACTACTATCCTACGAGCTGTGAGGGATACGGAAAAAAAATAATGTACCCTATCTCACTAGGCTAATTAATTTAAAAGGCAACTCTGGGGCCGGGTGCCGTGGCTCACGCCTGTAATCCCAGCACTTTGGGAGGCCGAGGCAGGCGGATTACGAGGTCAGGAGATCGAGACCATCCTGACTAACACGGTGAAACCCCGTCTCTACTAAAAATACAAAAAATTAGCCGGGTGTGGTGGAGGGCGCCTGTAGTCCCAGCTGCTCCAAAGGCTGAGGCAGGAGAATGGTGTGAAACTGGGAGGCGGAGCTTGCAGTGAGCCGAGATCGCGGTACTGCACTCCAGCCTGGGCGACAGAGCAAGACTCTGTCTCAAAAAAAAAAAAAGGCAACTCTGCAGGTAGCAGGAGAACAATTATGTCCAATGGTGTATTATGTTCACCAGACTGTTACTTCATCATCATCTGCATCAGAGATTTCAGAGGCTTTTTGCCTGAGTCACTGATATGCCAAGCTGGCCCTTCAGAAACCTCATCTGTAATCAGATTTTAAGCCAATGGGCTGTGATTCCTTTTAAGCCAATGGGCTGTGATTCCCATACAAAATTCTAGCCCCGTGACCGCCAATGCCCTGTGCTATCTCCACAAAGCATCAGTTCGTGCTCTTCCTGTGCTTCTGTGCAGGCTCCTCTGGACGCTGCTAATAGCACCCAGGTCATGGTTCACAGCTTTGGGGATTTTTCTTTTCTTTTCTTTTCTTTTCTTTTCTTTTCTTTTCTTTTCTCTTTTTGAGATGGAGTCTCCCTGTTGCCCAGGCTGGAGTGCAGTGGCATGATTTTGACTCACTGAAACCTCCGTCTCCAGGGTTCAAGCCATTCTCCAGCCTCAGCCTCCCGAGTAGCTGGGACTACAGGCACCCACCACCACGCCTGGCTAATTTTTGTATTTTTAGTACAGACGGGGTTTCACCATGTTGGCCAGGCTGGTCTCAAACTCCTGACCTCAAATGATCCACCTGCCTTGGCCTCCCAAAGTGCTGGGATTACAGGCGTGAGCCACTGTGCCTGGCCAGATTTTTCCTTTCAAAACCGACGAGGGTAAAAAGCTATCTTAGGAAACTGAAGGCACAGTGTAGCATTAGTTTTGGAGTTCTTGTGGATTTATCACTAAGTGTGGTTAGATAAAGTAGATGAAAGGAAATGAGATTTATAAAACGATTGCAACCTTATCTAATATCCACTTTGATGCCATAAGCCAATGTGACCATTTTAGGATCTTATTGGACTTTGTTATAATCAGACTCATTTAGGGTTGTTCTCTTGATAATGTAGGAATCAAATACTAATGGTATCAAGTACTGATGATATTGAATGTTTGCCTGATGTTAAAAACAGAAAGCACATAATGCCTCAAGAATTTGATATTATTCTTAAAATTTTCACACTTTTAAAAATGTAAGATTAACAGAATAGTCACTGTGATCTTTATAAAGTATAAATATCTCATTAAGATGACATCCAAGGCAGTAAGATATACATTAATGTGACTGAGGGAAGAAAAACAAAATATAAAATCACAAGATGGGGGGAAAAAAAGACAGCCATGTTGGCTCACACCTGTAATCCCAACAGTTTGGGAGGCTGAGGTGGGAGGATCACTTGAGGCCAGGAGTTCAAGAACAGACTGGGCAATATCATAAGACCCTATCTTTACAAAACAACTTTTAAAAACTAGCCAGGCATGGCGGTACAAGTCCATAGTCCTAGACACTCAGGAGGCTGAGGCAGGAGGATCACTTGAGCTCAGGAGGTCAAGGCTACAGTGAGCTATGATTGCACCACTGCACTCCAGCCTAGGCAACAGAGCGAAACACTGTCTCAAAAAAAAAAAAAAAAGGGCCAGGCGCGGTGGCTCACGCCTATAATCCCAGCACTTTGGGAGGCGGAGGCAGGCAGATCACGAGGTCAGGAGATCGAGACCATCCTGGCTAACATGGTGAAACCCCGTCTCTACTAAAAAATACAAAAAATTAGCCTGGCGTGGTGGCGGGCGCCTGTACTCCCAGCTACTCGGGAGGCCGAGGCAGGAGAATGGCGGGAACCCAGGAGGCAGAGCTTGCAGTGAGCCAAGATCATGCCACTGCACTCCAGCCTGGGCAACAGAGCCAGACTCCATCTCAAAAAAAAGCTACCTAGCACAAAAACCTACAATAGTGATAATGCAACAAACCATAGAGTTATGAATTGAAAATACATTAGGTGCCAAAGAAACGTAAGTCAGGCATTAGTCTTTCTAATATATTTGGAATTGGATAAGTTTTAACAAAACTCTGTGTATTATATTGATATAATATTTAAATAAATAGAATTTTTTTTAATTTTTGAGACAGTATCTCACTTTGTTGCCCAAGCTGGATTGCAGTGGCACAATCATGGCTCATTGAAGCCTCGACCTCCCAGGCTCAATCAATCTTCTCACCTTGGTGTCTTGAGTAGCTGGGACTACAGGTGCATGCCACCATGCCCTGCTAATTTTTTTTTTTTTTTTTTTTTTTTTTTTTGTTGGGGGAGACAGGGTTTTGCCATGTTGCCCAGGCTGGTCTTGAACTCCTGGGCTCAGGCAATCCTCCCACCTCAGCCTCCCAAAGTCCTGGGATTACAGTTGTGAGGCACTGCGCCTGGCCTAGAAAAACATTTTTAAAAGAGCAAAATCATAGATATAGGAAAGTGCTACCAGGAGCGAAGTGTGTCTCCTTTACCAAATAAACTAAATGTGTTTCTAGAAGGCAAACAAGAGGAGAGCCTCAGATGGAGACTTTTCTAGGGATTTGCACTTATCATTTTATATTACCAGATTGTGGGTCTTAAAATTAGGAAGAAATGAAATTCCTTGATCAGCCTTTGCCCCTTTCTTGCTCACTCACTATCCCTGCAAATATCCATAAACATACACTGCAAAATTTTACAACAATCAAAAGGATGGGGTATCACTGTTGCCTATTGGATAATCAGGGACATCCAGGGGTTCATTTTGTGATAGTTCAGTTTTGTTCTTAGGAAAAGATTGAGTTTCCTTAGAAAGACATATGAACTCATTTAAGACATGTAAAAGTGGCCAGGCGCAGTGGCTAACGCCTGTAATCCCAGCATTTTGGGATGCCGAGGCGGGTGGATCATGAGGTCAGGAGATCGAGACCATCCTGGCCAACATGGTGAAACTCCGTCTCTATTGAAAATACAAAAATTAGCCGGGTGTGGTGGCATGCACCTGTAGTCCCAGCTGCTCGAGAGGCTGAGGCAGGGGAATCACTTGAACCTGGGAGGCGGAGGTTACAGTGAGCGGAGATCACTCCTCTGCACTCCAGCCTGTCAAGAGCAAGATCCCATCTCAAAAAAAAAAAAAAGATGTAAAAGTGGCCGAGCGTGGTGGCTTATGCCTGTAATCCCAACACTTTGGGAGGCCGAGGCAGGTGAATCACTTGAGATCAGGAGTTCGAGACCAGCCTGGCCAACATAGAGTAATCCCATCTCTACTAAAAAGAAATACAAAATTTAGCCATGCACTGTGGCGTGCGTCTGTAGTCCCAGCTCCTCGGGAGGCTGAAGCAGGAGAATCACTTGAACCCGGGAGGTGGAGGTTACAGTGAGTCGAGATAGTGCCACTGCACTCCAGCCTAGAAGACAGCGAGACTCCGTCTCAAAAAACAAACCAACAAAAATTATATACAAAAGTATAATTGAAAACAAATTCTATTGAACTAGGCACTGTATAGGGTCTGGACTCAGAAATAGTGAGGACATGGGTTCTTATCTCTTGGGGAGACAGAAATCTATAATTAGTGAATGAAAGGTGTAAAAGACAGCCTTTAAAGGCTAAGAGAGCATGAGGACAAAGCAGATAACCTAGGAAGGCTTCACAAGAGAGGTGACAGCACACCTGAAGGATGATAGGAGTTGGCCAGGTAAAGAAAGGGAGGGTGGAGACTCCAAGCAGAAGGGTTGCATGTGTCAAGTCAGGGAAACAGGACCATACACATATCTGAGAAAAGAGCCAAAGGTATGTGGGGAGAGAATAGGAAGAGGCAGAAGATAAAGGGCCCAACTGTCAAAATCCCCTCAAGGAATTTGAATTTCATTCTTTAGGAAATGAGGAGATATTGAAGATCTTTAAGCCAGTGAATGAAGTATTGAGTTGCTTTCTTCAAAATACAACTCAGAAGGCATTTCGAAGAGTGAATTAGGAAGGGTCTGGATTAGAGGCAGAAAATCCAGTGATTATTGAGGAAGGCCTGTCAAGACCAAGTCATCCATGGGATGAGGAGATTGAATTCATGGAATCGCTGACTATTTAAACATAGTTATGAGGGGAAGAATGAGGGCTTACAAATTGGATATTGCCAGTTTCTTTCTTTTTGAATATTAGAATTCAAAGTTAGGGGGTTACATTCCAAGAGAGAGTTGGGTTAAACATAAGGAAATTGTTAGCAAGTAACTGACTGCAAAACAGAGATGGTGGCCATCTGCTGATGAGTATTCTCATTAAAGTACATCCCCAGCAGCTTCCCTGGTCCCCAGGAGGTTGTCCTCAGCTAGTCACAGTAGAGGTCACCACACCCACTGCTGCAAGAATGAATGAATGAGTTGGCCAAGAAAGTGGAGCTCCTATTTGCTGACAAAAAAATGGGACAGACAGGCCGGGCGCGGTGGTTCACGCCTGTAATCCGAGCACTTTGGGAGGCCGAGGCGGGCGGATCACGAGGTCAAAAGATGGAGACCATCTTGGCTAACATGGTGAAATCCTGTCTCTACTAAAAATACAAAAAATTAGCCGGGCATGGTGGTGGGCACCTGTAGTCCCCGCTACTTGGGAGGCTGAGGCAGGAGAATGGCGTGAACCCGGGAGGCGGAGCTTGCAGTGAGCCGAGATCACGCCACTGCACTCCAGCCTGGGTGAAAGAGCGAGACTCCCTCTCAAAAAAAAAAAAAAAATGGGACAGACAACCAGACTCTTGACTAGTTTGTATATGAAACTTTCTGTGGTCAGTAGGAGAGAACATTTGGACATTTCATGTATCTTCTATTGTAGTGATTTCTATGTTTATTATACACACTTCCCTGCTTCATTCCAAACCCTGCTCTAACTGGAGCCAGGAAAAATGTCTCTTTTCTAATGTTATTCAACACGCCTCATATATGTCAGATAATAAAGTTAGAAAATTTACTCTGCTTAAAAAATTTGGATGTCATTGAGTTGAAATATCAAGTAGGAAATTTAATGTTTGGTAAAGATTAGAATTACTTTGTTCACCTTCGAATAAATTCATCTGTACAAATATATGACAGGGAGAGTCCTTCAGTCATTCAGAGACCAAGATCATTATGTAAGAACATGGTATCTTTCCAATTACCTCATCTCATGTGGTTGACTATAACAGCATAATTTGAATTAATAATCCATGAACCAGTTTGTATTAAAATCATAAAGTGTGACTTAAAAGGACATAAATTAAGTGAATTCATATAGAAATGAAGGCAATATTCTCAATATAATTTACATCTATCTGGATTTTATTCTTATAATGTCAGGGCATTACACATAAATAAGAAATTGAAAACTGGAAGAAGAGAATCAAAAGCAAAATGATCAACCAGTGATGAGTCAAGCCAGGATGGAAAGTCCAAAAATGTCTTTTAACCTTTAGGTAAACAAAGAAGGAAAGGGAGATCAAAGTTTTCAGCTACAGAAAAGGATCTCACTTGAATAGCAATAAATACAAAGTCACTTTTTTCTTTGGAGTAGATTATAAATAAAACATTATGTATTATAAAAAAGATTCACCTTTTAATTAACTTGATTTTTTTCTTTAATATATGCAAAAAAAGTATACAAATTTATAGTGGGGGGGATGTTCAAAGATAACTTATTTTAAAGAAAAAGGTCTCTATAATACTCATCCAGCCGCATTGTCCAAATTTCTTGTGTATTCTTGTGTATAATACTCATCCAGCCACATTGTCCAAAATTCTTGTGTATTCAGATATTTTCTATACACATACACAAATGGAATCATAACATACGTAATATATATATACAACCAAAATTATTCTAATATGCTGTGTAAATTGCTCTTTTTACTTGACATTGTATCTTTAGCATCTATCTATATTGGTAAATATAAAGTTACCTTCTTTTTAATGTCTTCATAAAATTCTGTTTTCATGCATGGCTGTAGTTATTTAACTATTCCTTTACTTATGGAAATTCAAGTAGTATTCAGTATTTTTAGAGCTTACGTTCTTACACTGACTCCATAAATGGACTTTAGAGGGTCTCTTAAACCATTTGAAATTATAATAAAAATGTATACATGTGTGCATATGTGAATTACCTCTGGAGAAGAGTGTCTATAGCTTTTAGCACATTATCTAAGGAATCACAAAATATAAAGGAACTTCATTACACAATTTGTAGAATTGCAATTTCAGTGAAATTTTAGAAAACAGGATTGAATACAGTTACAGAATAGTGTTTCTAAACTTTTAAAAAATCCAAGCTACGTTTTTATATACTGTACATACATATACATAATCATCCCTGGAAGAAATCCCCACCTTCCACTCTTAATTCTGATAAATTCCCCTAAGGGAAGCATGAAAAGCACTCCCCCTCCCTATCTATTCAGCTTGATCTTCAGTTTAGGCTTTTTTTTTTTTGAGATGAAGTCTAGCTCTGTCACCAGGCTGGAGTGCAGTGGCATGATCTCAGCTCACTGCAACCTCTGCTTTCCGGGTTCAAGCGATTCTCCTGCCTCAGCCTCCAGAGTAGCTGGGACTACAGGAGCCCGCCACCATGCCCAGCTGATTTTTTTCTTTTGTATTTTTAGTAGAGAGGGGGTTTCACCATGTTGGCCAGGATGGTCTCAATGTCTTGACCGAATGATTTGCTCGCCTTGGCCTCCCAAAGTGCTGGGATTACGGGTATGAGCCACCGTGCCCAGCCCAATTTAGGCTTTGATGGTACCTAGAGTAGGTAGAAGCAGACTTTAAAGCCCAAAACTTGCCCAAGGCGTAGCCTAATAGGAAAATTCTATCCCATAAACCTGGCACCCCAAAAAGATTACACCCTAAAGGTAAAGATAAGCAAGTAGTCATTGCCATATGATCCACTCCCCATCTCAACTCAAAACACAAAAACAAAAACTTGTCTTGGTACTAAAATTGGGGATTATCCATTCATGAGAAGTTGTAACCATGAGCTCTCATTCAAACCTCAGCCCAAATTTACATCACCTGAATGGTCCAAAAAACTTCAAGCCATGAATGATATATTTCAAATGATAATCCTCTACAGAAAAAAAAAGACTTTTTCTAGGCCACATATAACCTTCCAAAATAAGCTCCCAAGGAAAGTAATCTTCTCACTGTCAAAAATAACCAAGCATACAAGGAAACAAGGCATCATAAATGAGAGAAACAACCCACCAAGGTTTAAGATGTTGGATTATAAGAATTAGGATGGGCATGATGGCTCACGCCTGTAATCGTAGCACTTTGGGAGGCCGAGGCAGGCAGATCACCTGAGGTCAGGAGTTCAAGACCAGCCTGGCCAGCATGGTGAAACCCCGTCTCTGCGAAAAATACAAAAAATTAGCTGGGCCTGGTGGCGTGAGTCTGTAATCCCAGCTACTTCGGAGGTTGAGGCAGGAGAATCGCTTGAACCTGGGAGGCGGAGGTTGCAGTGAGCAGAGATCGGTCCACTGCACTCCAGCCTGGGCAACAAAGAGCAAAATTCCATCTCAAAAAAAAAAAAGAAAAGAAAAGAAAAAATATTTTTCCAGAATGAAGACAAAATAAAGACACCCTCAAATGAAGACTGCAGACCACCGCTAAAGGAAATTACAAATGATTTATTTTATGTAGAAGAAAAATGATCCCTGATGGAAGATATGAGATGCAGGAAGAATGAACAGCAATACAGTGGTTAATAATTAAGTAAGGACGCATGGGCATTGATAGTGTAAAACAAAGATAACAACATCTTGTGAGGCCAGGCACAGTGGCTCATGCCTGTAACCCCATATCTTGGGGAAGCCGAGGTGGGAGGATCAGTTGAGCCAGGAGTTGGAGGCCAGCTTGGGCAACAGAGTCCTCGCCTCTACAAAAAATAAGAAAATTAGGTGTGGTGGTACACACCTGTGGTCTCAGCTACTCAGAAGGCTGAGATAAGATGATCGCTTGAGCCTGGGAGATCGAGGTTGCAATGAACTATGATCACGCCATTTGTGCTCCACAGAGCGAGACCTCGTCTTGAAAAAATAAAATAAAAATAACAAATTACATCTTGTGAATTTTTTTATTTAATTTATTTACTTATTTGAGACAGGATCTTGCTTTGTTGCCCAGGCTGGAGTACAGTGGTGCAATCACGGCTTACTGCAGTTTCTACCTCTCAGGCTCAAGCAATTCTCCTGTATCAGCCTCTCGAGTAGCTGGGACTATAGGCACACGCCACCATACCTAGCTAATATTTTTACTATTTGTAGAGTCAAGGTCTCACTATGTTGCCCAGGCTGGTCTTGAACTCGGAGCTCAAGTGATCCTCCTGCCTCAACTTCCCAAAGTGCAAAGATTACAGACATGAGCCACCACAACTGTCCAGAATATTTTTTAAAAGACAGAATTAAAAATACATATAACCCAGTAGAAGTCAGGAGTTAAAGTGTTTTAAGTACCTTGTATTTTCTAAGAAAAGGTTAAGGGTATTAAGTCTAGATATTAGTAAGTTAAATATGTGGATTAGAATTTCTAGACTAACTCCTAAAGTCATATAAAAAGAGTCAGCCAGGCACGGTGGCTCACACCCTGTAATGCCAGCACTTTGGAAGGCCAAGGTGGGCAGATCACCTGAGGTCAGGAGTTCAAGGCTAGCCTGACCAACATGGTGAAACCCCATCTCTACCTAAAAAAAAAAAAAAAATTAACTGGACGTGCTGGCACATGCCTGTAGTCCCAGCTACTTGGGAGGCTGAGACAGGAGAATTGCTTGAACCCAGCAGGCAGAGGATGCAATGAGCCGAAATTGCACCACTGCACCCCAGCCTGGGCGACAGAAGGAGACTCAGTCTCATAAAAAAAAAAATAAAAAATAAATAAAAAGATTCAAAACTGCAAATTAGAAAGGTGTCAATTCACTTAAAACTGATCTATAAATTTAATGCAATATCAATCAAAAACCTGAATTTTGTTGTTGTTGTTGTGTTTTAGTTTTTGCAAAGTGCCACATACAGCCAAGATACTCTTGAAAAGCAGCAAAATTAGAGGATTTGCCCTATTGAGCATCAAGATTGATAATTAGCCTATAGTAATAAGACATGGTGTTAGCACAAGGACAGGGCAGTAACCCAACAGAACAGACTACAGATTACAGAAATAGTCCCATGCTCATATGGAAGCTTGAGAGGCATCTTTGCAATTCAGTGGGGAAGGGACAATATTCAGTAGATGGTGCTGTCACTGAGGAGTATTTATTTGGAAAAAAAATAAAATAAAATTGGACTATACCTTTGTATTAGCCAGGGTTCTTCAGAGACACAGAGACAACAGGAGGGAGAGAAAGACAAAGATTTATTATAAGGAATTGGGGCACACAGTTATAGAGGCCGAGAATTCCCAAGATCTCGAGTCATCAAGCTGAGGACCCAGGAGACCTGATGTGTACTTCCAGCTTGAATCCAGGAGCCTGAGAACCAGGAGAGCTGATGGATAGTTTCAGTCTGAGGACCTGCAGGCTCACAACCCAAGGAGGACCAATGTTTCAGGCCAAGTCTGAAGGCTAGAAAAAACCGATGCCCCAACTTAACCAGTCGGACAGGAGAAATTCTCTCATATTCAGTCTTTTTATTCTATTCCGGTCTTCAATTGATTGAATGAGGCCCAACCACACTGGGGAGAGCAATCTGCTGTACTCAGTCTACTGATTCCAATGTTACTCTCACTTGGAAGCACCATCACAGACACACACAGAATAATATTTGGCCAAATGTCTGGGTACCACATGGCCCAATCAAGTTGACACATAAAATTAACCATTTTATGTGTTATAAACCAACTTTATACTCCAGCCCTCCTAAGCAATTCTAGTTGAATTTAAGACCTAAATGTGAAAGGCCAAACAATAAAGCTTCCCAAAATGATATGGAGGTAGGGGAAGTTTCTGAAATAAAATATGAAGAGCATGAAAATTTTTAAAAAGATTGCTACATTTGCCTATTGTGTTCAAACTTTGCCCTTCACAAGAAAGGGACATCGAAATATCAAAACCTGCAAAAAGTGCTCATCTCATTAGTAATCCAAAATAAGTAAATTAAATCCACAGTGAGATACCAATACACACCTACCAGGTTAGCAAAAAATTATTTCATTATTTTTTATTTATTTTTATTTATTTATTTATTTTTTGAGACAGAGTCTCACTCTGTTGCCCAGGCTGGAGTGCAGTGGCGCGATCTCGGCTCACTGCAAGCTCCGCCTCCCGGGTTCATGCCATTCTCCTGCCTCAGCCTCCCGAGTAGCTGGGACTACAGGCGCCCACCAACACACCCGGCTAATTTTTTTGTATTTTTAGTAGAGACAGGGTTTCAGCGTGTTAGCCAGGATGGTCTCGATCTCCTGACCTCGTGATCCGCCCGCCTCAGCCTCCCAAAGTGCTGGGATTACAGGGTTGAGCCACCGCGCCCAGCCTATTTTTTATTTTTATTTATTTGTTTGTAGACAGAGCCTCACTTTGTCACTCAAGCTGGAGTGCAGTGCCACAATCATGGCTCATTGCAGCCTCAACCTCCCAGGTTCAAGTGATCCTCCCACCTCAGCTATTTATTTTTTTAGAGATGGCGTCTTGCTGTGTTACCCAGGCTAGTCTCAAACTCCTGTCTTGGCCTCCCAAAGTGCTGGGATTGTAGGTGTGAGCCACTGTGCCTGGCCACAAAAAATTATAAAGTGTAACAATATCAAATGTTGGCAAAGATATGCAGCAGCAATAGGAATTCTCATGCACTGTTATGGGAGTGTATGTTGGGACAATATCCACATTTTTAAAAATATTATTTGACATTATGAAGAAACTCATAGCAAACAACCCAAACATTTTCTAGAAAAGTCTTTTACTTGTGTGCCAAATACAGGACAGGAATATTCATGGTGGCATTGTTCAAATACCAAAAAACCCTAAATATCCATCTATAGTAAAATGTATTTTTATTGTTTATTTCCATGCAATGAAATGGTATTTTCATATAGCAATGGAAATTGACAAGTTGTATGTAATTACAATATAGGTGAATCAACCCACAACATTAAGTAAAAGAAGCAAAATACAAAAGAATACATATATGTAGTATGCTTCTTTTAATTTAAAGTTCAAAACCAGGCATAATCAAGCTATATTGTTTAGGAATGCATGCAGAAATACTAAAGGCAAGAAAATAATGACAAATATCAGCAGACTAGTTACTTCTGGGACAGGAGGGGTTTGTAACAGGGAAAAGATGCACGGGGAATGTGAACTGCAGGCTCGGAGGCATTCTATAGCTTGGCCTACGTGGTGGTTTCGGAATCTTCATTTTGTAATTATTCTTTAAGAATAGGCTGGGCACAGTGGCTCATGCCTGTAATCCCAGCACTCTGGGAGGCTGAGGTGGGTGGATCACTTGAGGTCAGGAGTACAAGACCCCTGGCGGACATGGTCAAACCTCATCTCTACTGAAATACAAAAATCGTCTGAGTGTGATGGCACATGGCTATAATCCCACCTACTTGGGAGGCTGAAATAGGAGAATCGCTCGAACCCGGGAGGCAGAGGTTACAGCGAGCCAAGATCACACCACTGCACTCCAGCCTAGGTGACAGAGCAAGACTCCGTCTCAAAAAAAAAAAAAAAAAGAATATAGCACAAGGCTAGGCGCAGTGGCTCACGCCTGTAATCCCACCACTTTGGGAGGCCAAGGCGGGTGGACCACTTGAGGTCAGGAGTTCGAGACCAGCCTGGCCAACATAGTGAAAGCCCATCTCTACTAAAAATACAAAAATTAGCCAGGTGTGGTGCACACCTGTAATCCCAGCTACTTGGGAGGCTGTGGCAGGAGAATCACTGGAACCGGGGAGGTGGGAGGTTGCAGTGAGCCGAGATCGCCCCATTGCACTCCGGCCTGGACAACAGAGCGAGACTCCATCTCAAAAAAAAAAAAAAAAAAGGAAGGAAGCAGGGAGGAAGGGAGGGAAGGAAGGAAGAAAGAAAGAAAAAATAGCGGAGGGATTAATTAGATGGGCAGTCCCAGCTACTTGGGAGGTTAAGGCAGGAGGATCACTTGAGCTTAGGAATTTGAGGTTGCAGTGAGATACGATTACGTCACTGCACTGCAGCCTGGGCAACAGAGGAAGACCCCATCTCTAAAAATATATATAGCAGAGAGAGAAGGAATGCCCCACAAGTAAATATTATATTACAAGACAAACTACTGTATGTTTTTTCAAATTACAAAAACTTCCTGCTCTTCACTGTCTTCCTCCTCAAAATTCTGATACGCCCACCCATTAGAGAAGCATCCGGATAGCGTGTAGGACTGTAGCGTGTGGGAGAAGGACAGGAAAGATGGGGGATAAGAAAGCAAACATATATGCATAACATTCCTCTAGCTCATGGAACTGTACGAAGGAAACTGACAACACATTGGACTGAACAAATTCACTCACTGCATTTGCCTGCCTGGGACTCGGTCAGTGCCTTCCCTGAGCTCAGTAGCCTATAAACTTCTGCAATCTGTTCTTCTCAAGAGCATTGTATTAGTAATCACACACCAGAAACAACTGACAAAAAATTACTAGCACTAGGCCAGGTGTGGTGGCTCACTCCTGTAATCTTAGCACTTTGGGAGGCCGAGGCGGGAAGATCACTTAAGCTCAGGAGTTCAAGACCAGCCTGGGCAACATAGTGAGCCCTCATCTCTATTAAAAAAAAATTACTAGCACTAATAAAATGTTAGCAGTACTTTCATGAGACCATGTAATTCTTTCAGGTACATTGTTAATGACCTTATTAAAATATGACTCATATGTCATAAAATCCACTTGTTTAAAGTGCACAATTCAGCGTTTTTTGTGTGTGTGCTCGCAGAGTTGTACAACCATCACCACAGTCTTAGCTTCAAATATTTTCTTTTCTTTTCTTTTTTTTGTGAGACAGAGTCTTACTCTGTTGCCCAGGCTGGAGTGCAGTGGCGTGATCTCAGCTCACTGCAGCCTCCGCCCTTCCGGGTTCAAACGATTCTCCTGCCTCAGCCTCCCGAGTAGCTGGGATTACAGGTGCATGCCACCACAATTTTTATATTTTTAGTAGAGACAAAATTTTTCCATGTTGGGCAGGCTGGTCTTGAACTCCTGACCTCAAGTGATCCGCCCACCTCCACCTCCCAAAGTAGTGGGATTATAGGCATGAGCTACCACATCCAGCTTTCTTTTCTTTGCTTTTTTTTTTTTTTTTTTTAACAGGGTCTTGCTCTGTCACCCAGCAGGGTGGAGTGCAGTGGTGTGATCTCGGCTCACTGAAGCCTTGACCCTCCAGATTCAAGTGATCCTCCCACCTCAGCCTCCCGAGTAGCTGGGACTACAGACGCCCACCACCATGCCCAGCTAATTTTTGTATTTTTTGTAGAGACTGAGTTTTGCCATGTTGCCCAGGCTCGTCTTAAATTCCTGGGCTTAAGCAGTCCTCCCACCTCGGCCTCCCAAAATGCTAAGATTACAGATGTGAGCCGCCATTCCTGATCTTTTTTTTTTTTTTTGAGACTGGGTCTCACTCTGTAGCCCAGGCTGGAGTGCACTGGCGCGATCACTACTCATTGTAGCCTCAACCTCGGGCTAAAGTGATCCTCCCACCTCAGCCCCCCAAGTAGCTGGCACTACAGGGATGTGCCACCACGCTGGGCTAATTTTTTTATTTTGTAGAGATGGGTCTCCCTATGTTGTCCAGGCTGGTCTTGAATTCCTGGGCTGAAATGATCCTCCTGCCTCAGCCTCCTAAAATGCTGGGATTACAGGTGTGAGCCATGGCTCCCAGCCACATTTTCATCTCCCACAAACCTAGGCAAGCACAAGTCTACTTTCTGTCCCTCAGAATTAATTTATGCTTTTGGAAAATGAATAAATGTAGGCATGCATGAACAGAGATTTGATCATATCCTTTGAAAAAACTATTCAACTCCCTGGGTCAGGGGAGGTTAGTTCAACATTGGTAGTTCAAGGAATTTGTGACATGCCAGAAATTAAGAACTCAGGTTGAGAACAGTGATAGTTGCATTGTGTTAAGATGAAATTGATATTTATGATTTCCTTTTTTTTTTTCTGTTTTACAAATGCTTTCTGAACTAACATGATGTACTAATCTCCAAGAAAAATAAGCCTAATTGCCTCTCACTTAGATTGCAATCA
This sequence comes from Pan troglodytes, assembly GCF_028858775.2. Taxonomy (NCBI): domain Eukaryota; kingdom Metazoa; phylum Chordata; class Mammalia; order Primates; family Hominidae; genus Pan; species Pan troglodytes. Next base: position 27,262,607 of record NC_072415.2, read on the forward strand.
TGAAGGTCTAATTTTTCTGTAAAAACATTACTCTTCTTAGATTACAACATATTCATAAACAAAACCCCAAAAAAGGCATGCTTTGGGTTTAACTGCCTTAAAACAAGCCATTTTCTACTGTGAAAGCTTGAAGTTGTCCAACATCTAATCTCCTAGAAAATAATTTGCTAGTTTGCTTCGATTTTTCTGTTTGGGGCATTGCGTGAAGTGGTGCCTCCTTGAAGAACTTCACACACACAGGAAGCAGTTCCACTGCAAGGTGACTCACCCGAGGAGGTCTCTCCTTCCCTCCATTACCTTCCCAGCCCCCGCAAACACACACACACACAACCTCTCACGGGGTGGGAGGACAGAAACTGTCTGTGCAACTGCACAGAGATCTTGGCCACCTAAGCAAATAGGTGGAGTGTATCCATACCTGATAAAACTTTCCAAATAGTCATAGAATTTGGCAGTCGTAACATCACTGGGCATTTAATGACTGGGGCTTCATCTCTATGAAGGGGTCTGTGAAGCCTGCTCGGGAGAGAGGAATGAGGGACCATCTCCTTAGAGAAGTGGGTGGGTAGAAATCATTTCTTATACTTGGCAGGGGTGGAGGACAGCCTCCATGAGTCACGACTCAGGCGTTTAGGGACTTGTGGCTTGGGTTTTTCCCTTCTGCATATTGTGTGTGTGGTAGGTAGACTTTGCTTCTGGGAGCATCTGCGGGAAACCACTATTTTTGGTTCTTATGAGAGGCAGGAAGAGCGTTCAGTGAGTACTACCTGGGTGGGTCTTAGTGGTCTATTTCTTGGAGTTTAGATTAGTTTGCTCTTGAGATTCCCCTTGGGTGCATATGGCCTAACTCAGATGTGATATGATCAAACCTTCCCTGTAGTTAAGCAGAAAAAAACAAAATAAATTTGAATTTAAAAGGGGATGGGTATGCTCAGTCTGTTTTCCCTCTTCTTTATCATGACTTTTGGGGATGTCTTGAATCTTAAAAAATTGAAGTCTTCCAATGGGGAAAAGTAAGTAGGCTTTTCCTTTCTAAGAAGGGTAATGCTTAACATTTGTGGGATTTCGGTGATAAGTTTGCTACAAAACTACTCCTACAGTTCAGAGAAAATGACGCGGCAGAAATGAGCTGCCAGCAGGGCCAGGCTGTCGGCTTTGAAATTCCAGAGGCCTGCCCAGCCCTTTTGGTTTCCTGGAATGCTTTCATTCAGTCGTCATGTGGTAGGTGAGGAAAAACCCTGCAACATCAGTGTTGAGCTGGAAGAATATCTCATCTGCCGTCAGGGGACAGCGGCTCAGGGCGACAGGCACACATCCCTGCCTGTGCTCAGCGGCACAGTCAATGGACCGCGGGGCGGCGGCACGCAGGCTCGCCCAGCAGCAGTGTCAGACCTATGCGCACAAACAGACGGTTCACGCCCAGGTCACAGACGCCCGTTGTCTCCTGGCCAGAGGTTGACGCACAGGCCAACCGTTGGACAGGCTCATGCTCTGTGTCATGAGAAAGGTGGAGCAGAGGTGACTCAGGGAAAGGCTGCTTTCCCCTAACACTGGCATTTGATTAATCTCATCTCAAATGCTGTCACTCACCCAGAAAGGGCCTAAATGTGCCTTACTTCCGCTGCTGGAGCGGTGGAATGTGGCAGCAGCTGTCTGGATGATGTGGAAGCCCAGCACGAGGAGGAGGGAGGAAAAGTACCAGATCCCACTGAACCGGTCAGATGAATGCAGGCAGGAGGGGAAACGGGCATCCGCACGGGGACCGGCCACATCCTAAGGCTGGAGGCTGCCCTGCTGAAAAAGGCCCATTAGCAGGGAAGCAACGGGAAAAGCATTTTCTAGGGGGGTTTTCCTTTTTTTTTTTTTTTGAGACGGAGTCTTGCTCTGTCTCTCAGGCTGGGGTGCGGTAGTGTGACCTTGGCTTACTGCAAGCTCCGCCTCCCAGGTTCAAGCGATTCTCCTGCCTCAGGCTCCTGAGTAGCTGGGATTACAGGCATGCGCCACCACGCCCGGCTGATTTTTGTATTTTTAGTAGAGACACATTGGCCAGGCTGGTCTCGCACTCCTGACCTCAGGTGATCCGCCCGCCTCAGCCTCCCAAAGTGCTGGGATTACAGGCGTGAGTCACTGTGCCCGGCTGGCTTTTCCTTTTCACACAGCCTTGAAGAACTTCAAGAAGAGTTGTCATTAGCAGAACCTAAGACGGACTGAATCCCTTGTGTAGGTGAATTTGTGTCTAGTACCTCTTATACATGCGAAGCCTGGAAATGGAAGATAATGTCAGGGCTCGTGAAAATAATCATAGCTATTAATTATGACATGTCATTAACCACAATTAATTGCATTAATAGGATTAAACATTTACTTTGTTCCAGGCCCTGATCTAAGACTTCTTCCTTGATTATCTCATGTGATCCTCTCAACAACTCTCTTAAATCAATGCTTTTAGCATGCCCGTTTTACCAGTGAGGACATGGGGACACAGAGAGGCAGCACACAAGATCACCCAGCTGACATGAGGCCATTCCAGTACTGAAATCAGGCCAGGCTGGTGGCTCACGCCTGTAATCCCAGCACTTTGGGAGGCAGAGGCAGGCGGATCATTTGAGGTCAGGAGTTCAAGACCAGCCTGGCCAACATGGTGAAACCCCTTCTCTACTAAAAATACAAAAATTAACAGGGCATGGTGGCACATGCCTGTAGTCCCATCTACTGGGGAGGCTGAGGCACAAGAATCACTTGAACCTGGGAGGCGGAGGTTGCAATGAGCCAAGATTGTGCCACTGCACTCCAGCCTGGGCGACAGAGAGAGACTCTATCTCAAAAAAAAAAGAAAAAGAAAAAAAAAGAAATCAATGAATGTGTAATTTCAAACTCCAGGCTGTGGCTGGAAGGGCTGACCTCACTCATGTTTTCAAAAGTGATTATCTTTCCGCTAGCCAAGTTAGGATTGCCTCTGGCAAGCAAGAAATTGGGGAAAGATGAGAGGAAACAGCCCCCTTCTGCTTGCCCCAGTCTGGGACAGTGGTGTGGCAGTGCATGGCTGTCAGCCTGGATCTTGTCCTGTGGACACAGGCACAGGCTGGGTGAAGGAGGCCAGACTTGTGGCCACTTGGAAGCCGAATTCTGGACTCTCCCTCCTCCCACATTCCCCAGGGGACAGAGCCAATCTTTGAGAGAGTAACTTTCCCCATCATTCCCGGATCCCAAGCCAAGCATGAATCATGAAATAATCAGCTTAGGACGAGTGCAGTGGCTCATGCCTGTAATCCCAGCACTTTGGGAGGCTGAAGCAGGCAGATCACGAGGTCAGGAGATCGAGACCATCCTGGCTAACACAGTGAAACCCCGTCTCTACTAAAAAATACAAAAAATTAGCCGGGCGTGTTGGTGGGCGCCTGTAGTCCCAGCTACTTGGGAGGCTGAGGCAGGAGAATGGCATGAACTTGGGAGGCAGAGCTGGCAGTGAGCCAAGATCACGTCACTGCACTCTAGCCTGAGCGACAGAGCGAGACTCCATCTCAAAAAAAAAGAATCAGCTTAATTGTAGAGTCAGTGGGTACACACACAGCCAACATACACATACACTACCCATACGCACATCAGAGGCTCCACAGGTACCCTCTGTTGGCAAAGCAGCAGCCCAGGTCACTTTTAACTTATGTATTTATTTTGTAGAGATAGGGTCTCACTCTGTCACCCAGACTGGAGTGCAGTGGTGTAATCACGGCTCACTGCAGCCTCAACCTCCTGAGCTCAAGCAATCCTTACACCTCAGCCTCACTACTAGCTGGGATTACAGGCATGCCACCATGCCCAGCTAATTTCTTTTATTTTAAGTTTTTGCAGGGACGTGTTGAAAGAAAAACCTTAGCCAAATTAAGCTTAACAAAGTTTAGTTAAGCAAAGAATGCTTTGCGAATCAGGCAGCCTCCCAAGCCAGGGTAGCTCAGAGAGACTCCAGTGCAGCCACGCAGTGGAAGATTTATAGACAGAAAAAGGAAAGTAACATATAGAAAACAGAAGTGAGGTACAGAAACAGTTGGATTGGCTACAGCTTGGCGTTTGCCTTATTTGAACACGGTTTGAACAGTTGGCCCCCTTTGGCCAAAACTCTCTGATTGGCACAAGAGTAGGTTACAGTGGGTTTATACCTCCATTTAGGTTGTATATAGTTCACTATGTACAGAGAAACCTTTAGGCTGAACTTAAAATATGTAAGGAGGCCACTTTAGGCTAAACTTGATTTAACAGACAAGGTCTCACTATGTTGCCCAGGCTGGTCTCAAACTCCTATCCTCAAGCCTTCTTCCCGCTTCAGCTTTGATGAACCTTAGGAGGGGAGGTCATTAGCAGAACCTAAGATGGATTGAATCTCTTGTGTAGGTGAAATCTTGTATAGGATCCTTATATGTGAAGCCTGGAAACAGAAGATAATGTCAGGGCAGGTATAATAATCATAGCTATTATTAGCAGCCTCCCAAAGTGCTGGGACTACAGGTGTGAGCCACTGAACTCAGCCCCAGGTCACTTATCTTTAAGGTGAACCTTAGCATGCCTCAGAATTACCAGAAGGACCTGTTCAAACACAGGGTGCTGGCCCCACCTCCGGAGTTTCCGACCCAGTAGTCCTGGGTGGATCCTGAGGATTTGACCCACGTGTTCCCAGGTGCTGACACTACTGGTGGGAGACCAACCTCTGGGAACCACTGTTTGAAGGGTGAAAGCTCTAGAAATATGTATAATTTCTGGTCACACATCACTGCCTGTTTAAATGTGATACCAGGCCGGACGTGGTGGCTCTGGCCTGTAATCCCAACACTTTGGGAGGCCGAGGTGGGCGGATCACCTGAGGTCAGGAGTCCAAGACCAGCCTGGCCAACGTGGTGAAACCCCATCTGTACTAAAAATACAAAAATCAGCCGGGTGTGGTAGTGGGCACCTGTAATCCCAGCTCCTCGGGAGGCTGAGGCAGAAGAATCACTTGAACCCAGGAGGCGGAGGTTGCAGTGAGTTGAGATCTTGCCATTGCACTCCAGCCTGAGCGACAAGAGTGAAACTCCATCTCAAAAATAATAATAATAATAATAATAATAATAAAATGTGATAGCAGTTGTTCTCGAGGATTTTCATCCTTGCAGCCTGTATGCTTTCCTATTGCTGCTGTCATCAGTTACACCCACAAGCGGAGTGGCTTTACACAACACAGATCATCTCACTGTTCTGGAGGTCAGAAGTCAGAAATGGGTCGGCAGGGCTGCTTTTCCTTGTGGAGGGCATAGGGGAGAATCTGTGTCCTTTTCGGGCTTCTAGAGGCTGCCTGTGTTCCTTGGCTTAAAGCCCCTTCCTCCATCTGCAAAGCCAGCAGCAGAGGTGCATCTTCAACCCCTCTGCTCCTCTCTCGCACACACACACTTCTGCCCCCATGATCACATCATCGTCTTTGCCTCTGACCCTCCTGCCTCCCTCTTATAAGGACCTCACGATGACTTTGGGCCCATTCAGGGAGTCTAGGACAACTTTTCCATTTTAAGATGCTTACTAACATCTTCCAAGTCCTTTTTCTCCCTAGAAGGTAGCATATCCACAGATTTCAAAGATTAAAAGATGGGTGTCTTTAGGGACCATCCACCCATCCTACCACCTGCTTAAACTCCAGCAGGTGGCCAGGCATGGTGGCATGCACCTATAGTTCCGGCTACTTAGGAGGCTGAGGTGGGAGGATTCCTTGAGCCCAGGAGGTCAAGGCTGTAGTGCGCAATGATGGGGTCTATGAGTAGCCACTGCACTTAAGCCTCGGCAACATAGCAAGACCTCATCTCAAAAAACAAAAAACAAAAAAAAAACCAACTCCGGCAAATATCCTTCCATCCCATATCTCCCACCAAAAAAAAAAAAAAAAAAAAAGGAAAAAACTAAAAGAGCATCAGGATTTGCATGACGCTAAGTCAGAAGGTAAAGCCAAATTTTCCCCTTCTTCTGACTTACCTGATAATAAAGCAGTGTCGCAGGACGGGGTGGTGGGAAAAGTCAAAGAGACTGGAAGAAGAGGAGGGAAAGAAGGACTAGGGCGGCTAGAAGAGGGAAGGGGTTAGTGACTTGCATCAATATGGGCCTCTTGACCATGCACCAAACACCTACTCAGTCTCCCTGCTACTTTCTGGACTTTCTAGGACTGGAACCCTGGTCCCTTCCCTTTTGAGTCAAGAGACCTTAGTGACCCCACTAGACTTGCAGGTCAGCAGTGCCCCTGCCCAGCCCCCAGCACTGCTTTACCATCCTGCCTGCAGGCCACCTGGGAAAGATGCAGAAAGAGAAACTGCGCTAAAAGGCTAGACTCTTGCGTGTTGAAATTTCTGCTTATTACCTTTGGAATTTTTCTGAAGTCCCAGCCTTAAGGCTGTGAATTCTCTGTTTGTGGGTATGTTAGTTTGCTAGGGCTGCCATAACTAAGTACCATAGATGGAGTGCCTTAAACAACAGAAGCTTATTTCCTCACAGTTCTGGAAGCTGGGAGACCAAGATCAAGGTATCAGCAAGGTGGTTTCTTCTGAGGCCTCTCTCTGTGGCTTGCGGGTGGCTGGCCTCTCTCTGTCCTCACTTGGTCTATGCACGTAGGCCCTGCTGTCTCTCTTCTTAGAAGGATGCCAGTCATATTGGATTATGACCCTAATGACCCAATTAACTTAATCATCTCTTTTTTTTTTTTTTGAGATGGAGTCTCGCTCAGTCACCCAGGCTGGAGTGCAGTGACACGATCTCGGCTCACTGCCAGCTCCGCTTCCCGGGTTCACACCATTCTCCTGCCTCAGCATCCCGAGTAGCTGGGACTACAGGCACCCGCCACTTCACCCGGCTAATTTTTTTGTATTTTTAGTAGAGACGGGGTTTCACCGTGTTAGCCAGGATGGTCTCGGTCTCCTGATCTCGTGATCCGCTCGTCTCGGCCTCCCAAAGTGCTGGGATTACAGGCATGAGCCACCACGCCTGGCCTAATCATCTCTTTAAAGACCCTATCTCTCAAGACAGTTACATTCTGAGAGTTAGGACTTCAACATATGCATTTGTTGGGGGGGTGGGGGGACACAAGTGGCCATAACATTGGGCTAAGATCCTGGGAAGTTAAGAAAGATCACTCAATTCTTCCCTGGTGTAACAGGTGGACTAGGCCCAGTGAGGATGAATGCTGGGAGAGGGAGGCCAAGCTGTTAACTTTAAAAGTGTGCTCTGGGGGCCGAGCGCGGTGGCTCATGCCTGTAATCCCAGCACTTTGGGAGGCCGAGGCGAGCAGATCAAGAGGTTAGGAGATCAAGACCATCCTGGCTAACACGGTGAAACCCTGTCTGTACTGAAAACAGAAAAACAAAAAATTAGCTGGGCGTGGTGGCAGGCGCCTGTAATCCCAGCTACTCGGGAGGCTGAGGCAGGAGAATCGCATGAACCCGGGAGACGGAGCTTGCAGTGAGCCGAGATCGCGCCACTGCGCTCCAGCCTGGGTGACGGAGTGAGACTCCCATCTCAGAAAAAAAAAAAAAAAGTGTGCCCCACAACCCAAAACTGCCTGTTTTGTTTGTTTGTTTTTTGCTTGTTTGTTTTGTTTTTTGAGACAGAGTCTCACTCTGTCGCCTAGGTTGGAGTGCAATGGTACAATATCGGCTCACCGCAACCTCCACCTCCCACGTTCAAGCGATTCTCCTGCCTCAGCCTCCTGAGTAGCTGGGATTACAGGCGCACACCACCAAGCCCGGCTAATTTTTGTATTTTTAGTAGAGTCAGGGTTTCACCATGTTGGTCAGGCTGGTATCAAACTCCTGACCTCGTGATCTGCCTGCCTCGGCCTCCCAAAGTGCTGGGATTACAGGCGTGAGCCACCCTGCCCGGCCCAGAACTGCCTTGTCATAGCTATGTTGGGTTAGGGTTGGGAAAAAGGCAGAAAAGGTCAAAGAAGCCTCCAAAAGCCCAGGCTTAACCTGTGTAAGCAAATAGCAACATTTATGGCTAGCAGTCACCAGTGCCAACTCCCTGCAGGTTATTTATTTGATGCACAATTCACAGCTATTCCCCTAAATTCCACCAAGTCCAAACACACCCTGGACACAGTGGAAATAAAGGAGCAGCCAGTGAGGGTTTGTGTCGGATGTTCTTTGAAAGGGCTGTTTGACAGAAATGATTTCATTCTCAAGGCATGGCTTTGATACGGAAGTCAAACAGCCCGCAAGTTGAAACAAACCAAATAGCCTTATCTTATTATTGATTCATGGGTTTCTCTCTCTTCAAAGCCCCTTAAAGGCCGGACTCTGCGAATTGTAACTTGTTAGAGTAATTGCTGTTGCAAAGTCCTTCCTGGAACAGGTTGTGTCTTTGACTTACAGGATCTGAATTCTCTGACATTTTTCCTTGATAAACCTTTGTTAGACTCTGGTCAAACTCACTAGCCAATATAGGTTTAAATACAGGCACACATTGTTTAAGTGCGCTTTTCTTTCTTTTGAGATGGAGTTTCACTTTTGTCACCCAGGCTGGAGGGCAATGGTGCGATCTTGGCTCACTGCAACCTCTGCCTCCCGGGTTCAAACAATTCTCCTACCTCAATCTCCTGAGTAGCTGGGATTACAGGCGCCTGCCACCACGCCCAGCTAATTTTTTTGTATTTTTAGTAGTGATGGGGTTTCACCATGTTGCCCAGGCTGGTCTCGATCTCCTGAGCTCAGGTGATCCACCCGCCTTGGCCTCCCAAAATGCTGGGATTACAGGAGTGAGCCACCACGCCCGGCAATTACACTTTTCTTTATCAGGCCTTGCAGATGTGTTTTTCACAAATCAAGGGTTTGTGGCAACTATGCACGGAGCAAGTCTATCAACACCATTTTTCCAGCAGCATGTGCTCCCTTCATGTCTCTGTGTCAGCAGTTTTTAGCAAATTTTTTTTTTTTTTTTTTTTTTTGAGATGGAGTTTCACTCGTGTTGCCCAGGCTGAAGTGCAATGGTGGAACTCAGCTCACTGCAACCTCCACCTCCCAGGTTCCAGCGATTCTTCTGCCTCAGCCTCCCAAGTAGCTGGGATTACAGGCGCCCACCACCACACCCAGCTAATTTTTTATATTTTTACTAGAGACGGGGTTTCACCATGTTGGTCAAGCTAGTCTTGAACTTCTGACCTCAGGTGATCCGCCTGCCTTGGCCTCCCAGAGTGCTGGGATTACAGGTGTAAGCCACCGCCCCCGGCCAGCAGTATTTTTTATTTATTTTTAATAGAAAGATCAGGTGATTGGGCTCAGGCCAGCCTCAATTTGAATCCCATCTCTGCCACTCACTAGTTTGGGGAAAATGTTCTGTTTCTTTCTATGCAACGGATCACCCCCAAAACTTAATGTCTTAAAGCAATCATCTCATCACTTCTCAGTCTCTGGGGGTCAGGAATTTGGGGAGAGCTTTGGCGGGGTAGTTCTGGCTCAGCATCTCTCCTGAGCTTGCAGTCTCTCCAGGTGAGGGCTGGAGCAAGTGGGGCTGGCTGAGCATCTCCTACAGTTTCAAGGCTTTTCAGGTGGTCTTTCACATGGACTCACTTGGGCCTCCTTACAGCATGGCAGCCTCAGGACAACTGGGCTACTTATGTGCTGACTGGTAAAAGTTACATCACCTGTTCTGATCTAGCCTCAGAGGTCATGCAGTGTCACTTCCTTCCAATTGTCTTAATTATAGGCAGATCACAAACCTCTCGGATTCAAGGAAAAGGGAATTAGTCCACCTCTTTTTTTTTTTTTTCCTGTTTGTTTGTTTCTTTTTGTTTTTTTGAGACAGGGTCTCCCTCTGCCACCTAGGGTGGTTTAAGTGGCACAATCACGGCTCACTGCAGCCTTGACCTTCTGGGCTCAAGTGATCCTCCCACCTCAGCCTCTGGAGTAGCTGGGACTACAGGTGCACGCCACCACAGCAGGCTAATTTTTTTTTTTTTTTTTTTTTTTTTTTTTTTTTTTTGTGGAGATGGGGTTTCACCATGTTTCCCAGGCTGGTCTCAAACTCCTGGGCTCAAGGGATCCTCCCACCTCAGCCTCCCAAAGTGCTGGGATTATAGGTGTGAGCCACTGCACCTGGCCTAGACTCTACCTCTTGAAGGGAAGCAGCAAAGTTCTAGAGCACAGATTGGCAAACTATCGCCCTCAGACCACCGAATGGGCTCACCTCTCAAACACAAACAAGCCTGTACACGTACACATCGCCCAGGGCTGTGCCACAGTGATAGAGTAGTCAGGTCAGACAGCGAATGATCCACACATCCTAAAATACGTGCTGGATGGCTTTTAACAGAAAAAGTTTGTGAACACCTGTTCTAGAAGGACATGTCAGATGGAAGATATTGTTGCAGCCACTTTTGGAAAATGCAGTCTCCCGAGGGCTGGTTACCAGCCTCTCAACTTTAGCTCCACCTCCAAATCTGTAAAATGGAATAATAATCCCATGTACAAATTACTCAGCAGAATTCTATGCCTGTGACAGGCAAAGTATACAATTTCATTTCTCCTTCCTGGGCTTCATTATGATTTGAATGCCACAGAAAGGTCTTAGCTGCACTATGGGTCTATTAGCAGTGCCAGAAATTCCCCACTTTAAATATCCCTCGGAGTTAAGGCCAACTTTATAGAAACCTCCCTTTTAAAACACACATTTCTTACCCTTGAGGGAAGAAATGTTTGCAAAAATTCCTTCTAAAATGCCCCCTCCCCACCTAAAATGCATTCTCTTATCAAACTAGCTAAATTTTTACCTCTCAAAGGCAAGTGTCTCAGGGAATGAGAGAGTGAGTTAATTTGGGCTGGAGCCAGTTGGGGGAAACGGGCTGTCAGGTTGTCTCCAGTTGCCTACAGAGATAGACTTGAGAAATTTTAGCTACTGCACAAGTGTGCCCAGGGCTCACTGCTTCAGACAAAGCAATGAAAAATGCAGGTTTCTTGGCCTCCCCCATCTCCATCGGCTCCATTTTCCTACTGCCCAGACTTGCTTCAATGCCCTCTCTGCTGTCAACATCTCCCTTGGGTGTTTTCTCTCCTCACCTGGGCGTGTCCAAGGCCAATCCTCCAGCAACCCCTGAGATTATCTCCTTGTGACCCAGTTTTCCTCCCTGCTGGAAATTCAAAAAAGGTCATCCTGAAGCCTATTTGTTAACAGGCATCTGTGCTCTTTCTCTTTAGAAGTGAGTTTCTAGTCAAGAAAATAGAGGCTCCCCAACCAGCACCAACTATGTGGTAACAATACACCTTCCAGTCCCAGCTTTTCTACTCATTTACTCAAATACCACCAAAATTATCAACTCTATTTATGCATCTTTTTAAAAATTATTTTGTCTGCTGGGCACAGTGGCTCATGCCTGTAATCCCAGCACTTTGAGAGGCTGAGGCTGGCGGATCACATGAGGTCAGGAGTTTGAGACCAGCCTGACCAACATGGTGAAAACCCATCTCTACTAAAAAATACAAAAATTAGCCAGGCATGGTGGCGGGCGCCTGTAATCTCAGCCACTCGGGAGGCTGAGGCAGGAGAATCACTTGAACCTGGGAGGCGGAGGTTGCGGTGAGCCGAGATCGTGCCATTGCACTCCAACCTGGGCAACAGAGTGAGACTCCATCTCAAAAATAAATAAATAAATAAAATAAAAATAAATTATTTTGTCTCCTCTCCAAGTTATGTTTGACTCCAATAACTTTTTTTTTTCTTGAGACAGAGTTTCACTCTTGTTGCCCAGGCTGGAGTGCAGTGGCACTATCTCGACTTACGGCAACATCTGCCTCCCGGGATCAAGCAATTCTCCTGCCTCAGGCTCCCGAAACTGGGATTACAGGCCTGCACCACCATGCCTGGCTCTTTTTTTTTTTTTTTTTGTATTTTTAGTAGAGGCAGGGTTTCTCCATGTTGGTCAGGCTGGTCTCAAACTCCTGACCTTAGGTGATCCGCCCGCCTCGGCCTCCCAAAGTGCGGGAGACTCCAGTAATTCTTAAAATCTACTTAGCTTCACCCTACGCTATAATGAAAGAATAGTTTCTTTTTGATACAGCTATTTGCCACCATGGTATTTTCATATCAAATATTATGAGTGTTTTGGGGATGGTTGAGAGGGGAAGTGTGCAATTTATGATTAGAGATCATTTCTTTTGACCCATATTAATTTTTACAGCATTTTCTCCCTTTCTACTCAGCCTAAATATACATTTATGCAAATTGTATATAATACTTAGCGGTATCCCAGAACCCCAGTTCAATATTGGCCAAGGCCAACACAACTCATGCTGTTCCAGGAAGAATTGTGGTTTGGAAATGTTACTCAGCTGGAGCCAGAAAAAAGTGACAACTGGCCAGGCACGGTAGCTCACGCCTGTAATCCTAGCACTTTGGGAGGCCGAGGTAGGCGGATTGCCTGAGCTCAGGAGTTCGAGACCAGTCTGGTCAATGTGGTGAAACTGTCTCTACTAAAAATACAAAATTTAGCCGGGTGTGGTTGTGGGCACCTATAATCCCAGCTACCTGGGAGGCCGAGGCAGGGGAATAGCTTGAACCTGGGGGCGGAGCTTGCAGTGAGCTGAGATCGCGCCACTTCACTCCAGCCTGGGCAAAAGAGGGAAACTCCATCTCAAAAAAAAAAAAGTAACAACTGTTACTGGGTAGCTGCTGCGGCTTCTTTGCCTAGCATATGCATAGCACTTTGCAACTTACAAAGGGCTTTTACATATTTTAAGTCTTTAATGTTCACTGTAACAGCCATCCTGTAGTTATTGTCCCATTCCACAGATGGTAATAAAATGAAGCATAAAACTGTATTGCCTTTGGACACAGACCAACCAATTTATACCCAAGGTCTGTTAACTCATCTGGGCGTTAATTGTTCATAAATTCATACTTCCTAAGAGTACTGGGCACTGGACACTGTGGGCCAACCCTGTTTCCTAGACAGGCTCATGCCTGTAATCCCAACACTTAGAGAGGAAGTGGGAGGATGGCTTGAGCCCAGGAGTTCGAGACCAGCCTGGGCAACACAGGGAGACCCCCCATCTCTGCAAAATTAAAAATTAAAAAATTAACCAGGAATGGTAGCATGCACCCATGGTCCCAGATACTCAGGAGGCTGAGGCAAGGAGGATCACTTGAGCCCAGGAGGTTGAAGCTGCCGTGAGCCATGATTGTGCCACTGCACTCCAGCCTGGGCAACAGTGAGTCCCTCTGAAAAACAAACAAAACAAAACAGAAGACAATAAACCATTGTTTCCTTTACTCCTTTCTCCAGAATGCTAACTTTTTTTTTCCTGAGAAGGGTTTTATATCTAATATTACTTATGAAGTGAGGTGCTACCAACAATTCATGTAACCTGAAAATTTGTCTTCAAAAACCTACTTCCTAATCTAATTCCTCTTACATTAGCAATAGAAAATGGACTAAAAGGCCAGGCGTGGTGGCTCATGCCTGTAATCCCAGCACTTTGGGAAGCCGAGGCAGGTGGACCACCTGAAGTCAGGAGTTCAAGACTAACCAACATGGTGAAACCCCATCTCTACTAAAAATACAAAAAAATTAGCCGGGCATGGTGGCGGGCGCCTGTAATCCCAGCTACTCAGGAGCTGAGGCAGGAGAATTGCTTGAACGCAGGAGGCAGAGGTTGCAGTGAGCCAAGATTGCACCATTGCACTCCAGCCTGGGTGACAAGAGCAAAAACTCCATCTCAAAAAAAAAAAAAAAAAAGGAAATGGACTAAAATATTGTGATAGACTTGAAGATATATCTAACACAAAGGTTTTGGTTGTTTTATTTTTACATCAGCAACCATCATCTGAGAATAACTAAAAAATGTGTATGAAATGATTGGTCAATGTTTCAGAACTTCTTTTATGAAACTGTAATTCAAAGGTCCTATGAAGTCAGAATTTTGAGTGTTACAGGGGTTCCACAAACTAATGAACTGAACAACAGAGTTGCAGCCTGTGATTCTGTTGTTTCATTGCACACCACCCACCTGGCACTAAACTAGATACTGGAGACATCTGGTTGCCATGGATACGGGATGGCATCTTCTGACCACGTTGGTGTAGAAGTTAGCTTCAGATGTTCTCAGACCTTTCACAAGGGCCACGGGTCCCCTGGTCAAAATGAAGGGACTCCCCTTATGGAACTGTTGATGCTGTTGTTACTGTATGCCATTTACTGAGTTAATACACTGAGCATTTCCCATATATTGCTTCCTTTCAGCCTCTCAACAACCCTATAAGGAAGTTTTTCATTCTTATCCTCATTTTAGACAATAAAAACCAGATGTTTATAGAGATTCAGCAACCTTCCCTAGGTAACACACTTTTAAATCAAGGTCGGCCTCCTGAACTTACATTATTTTTAATATTTTGAGATCGGATCTTGCTATGTTGCCCAGGCTGGACTCAAACTCCTGGGCTCAATCAATCATCCCACCTCAGCCTTCCAAGCAGCTGGGACGACAGAACTGTGCCATATTCTTAAACATCATACAATATTGCCTTTCATGCATGAAAAGCAAAGGGAATTATTTGTTCATTTGATAGCGCTTTAGTAATGTAAGTGGATACTCTTAGGGCTAGTCCTCTGGCTTGTTACCATGGTAAGCTAGGGAAATATAGTTGAGAGGCCTGCAGCAGAGCTTGGAGAGGGTCTGGGGTGTTAAATTCTCAAGTACTTGAACTTAGCAACAGGACTTGGTCCCATCCACACCCTGCTCTCCACCCCAGCTGGAAATAATTAGTGCTGACTATGGAGGGAAAGGGAAACATACTTGTAAGTTTTTTTGTTTTGATTTTCTTTGGGGTTTCCTTTTTGTCTTTTCTGAACTGGAGGGTGATAGAGAAGGTATGGAAAAGGTTTGAAACCACTGGCAGGGGTCCACCATACAAGCCCTGAGAAACGCGTGGTAATTTCTGCCATTTTCCAAGGTGCAAGGAAGCAGGGGATGCAGCGGGTCCTGCTATGTAATTTCGAGGTGGGAGGCGGGGACGTGTTAACAGAAATGACAAGCAGGGGCTTTGGAAAGACTTCGTGGGGCCTTGGTCATGGGGAGAGTGAAGGCTGCTAACTAGAATGTAGGGAATCTGGAGACAGCTGCCGTCGGAAGGCTGTGGAGGGCTGGGGCGAGTGCAGCGGTAGAGCTGGTCAGGACTGGGTTGAATAAGCAAGCCGCAACTTTGCACTGCCCCGACCCCAAAACTTTTAGTTTATAAAAGATGGAGCAGCAATCTTATTTTCTCCAGGCATCTCAAATCAGTTAGGGGGATGCGGGCCTGGGATGGGAGGGTGTGAGGCTGCTGTAAACTGGGTGATAAAGGGAGCTGTAGGGAAGTTTACATTTTCCCCCTGAAGCCTTGATAATTTGAGTCTATAAAACAAACAGATAGTAAATTAACAGGAAAAAAAAAGTATACACTTATTTTTTTTAAAGACAGGGTCTTGCTCTATCGTCCAGGGTAGAGTGCGGTGGTGCGATCATAGCTCACGGCAGCCTCGACCTCCTGGGCTCAAGCAATCCTCCCGCCTCAGCCTCTGAGTAACTGAGACTACAGGCTTATGCCACACCTGGCTGGCATACAAATTTCGCTAACGTGCACACATGTGCATGAGTCATACAAATTATGAAAACTCTTCTGCCATAGGAAAAAAATACATATGAAAACTCAAAAAAAAAAAAAAAGACCATACAGTTAATACTTTTATACCATCTTTTTTTATTTTTTTGAGGGACAGAGTCTCACTGTCGCCCAGGCTGGAGTGCAGTGGCGTGATCTCAGCTCACTGCAGCCTCCATCTCCTGGGTTCAAGTGATTCTCCTGCCTCAGCCTCCCAAGTAGCTGGGATTACAGGCGTGTGCCACCACATCTGGCTATTTTTTTTTTTTTGTATTTTTAGTAGACAGCATTTCGCCATGCTTGCCAGGCTGGTCTTTAACTTCTGGGCTCAAGGGATCTGCCCACCTTGTCCTCCCAAAGTGCTAGGATTACAGGTGTGAGCTACTGTGCCTGGCTGAGTTGATGCTTTTATACCATCTTGATGTTACTGAGGAGTAGGGACTCGGAGCATGGCAAAATAGGTTATGGCAGGGAGGGGAGAGGGAAGGTGAGGGCACAGGTGGGTTAAATCTCACAGGTAGCAGTCCTCAGAGAGAACAGAAGGTAGTCTGTGGTTAAGTGTTTCTCTGTCACATTTTCAAAGGTGTCAGACTCAGTTAATCTCTCCTAGGTCTGGATAGGCAGAGGGCCTCAGAAAAAGCCTAGCTGTTTATTTCATTGCTGCAGATTTTCTCTGCAGATGTATGTCTCCTCCACAAATGGCAACTTGGCAGGGCTATTCCTGTCTGTGGGCCCTCTGAACAGCCATCTCAAAAATATGCCAAAGAAGTATATTTTGAGGTAAAATAGTTTTAGTTTTTTTAAAGCCCTCTCGAAGGAGAGGACATATGAATTGAGAACAGTGATGAGACGAATTTTTATTTTTTAAAGCAATTTTTTATTTTATTTTTGAGACAGAGTTTTGCTCTTGTTGCCCAGGCTGGAGAACAATGGCGTGATCTTGGCTCACTGCAACCTCCGCCTCCCAGGTTCAAGCAATTCTCCTGCCTCAGCCTCCCGAGTAGCTGGGATTACAGGCACGCGCCACCATGCCTGACTAATTTTTTGTATTTTTAGTAGAGATGGAGTTTCTTCATGTTGGCCAGGCTGGTCTCGAACTCTCGACCTCAGGTGATCCGCCCGCCTCAGCCTCCTAAAGTGCTGGGACTACAGGTGTGAGGCACCGTGCCTGGCCGAGATGAATTTTTAAGATTAAGCACTAGGAAAAGGCATCTCAACATATGCATTCACACGCACTCATCGCAGGGCTCTTCATGCAGTAGGAACCAAAGCATCTTAAAAGTATGAACTTTCCCCCTCAAAAAAGAACCCTCAGAGTTTCCAAGATGGTTTTCT
This sequence comes from Pan troglodytes, assembly GCF_028858775.2. NCBI lineage: Eukaryota > Metazoa > Chordata > Mammalia > Primates > Hominidae > Pan > Pan troglodytes. The sequence goes on from NC_072415.2 coordinate 27,279,569, forward strand.
TTTTTTTTGAGACAGTGTCTCTGTCGCCCAGGCTGGAGTGCAGTGGGGCGATCTCGGCTCACCACAACTTCCGCCTCCCAGGATCAAGCAATTGTCATGCCTCAGCCTCCCGAGTAGCTGGGATTACAGGCATGTGCCACCACGCCCAGTTAGTTTTTGTATTTTTAGTAGAGACGGGGTTTCACCATGTTGGCCAGGCTGGTCTTGAACTTCTGACCTCAAATGATCCACCCACCTCGGCCTCCCAAAGTGCTGGGATTAAAGGCGTGAGCCACCGCGCCCGGCCTCCAAGATGGTTTTCATATTTGAATTTTGTTGCATCACATAATCTAGGAAGGAAAGAAAAAATAAGAGCACCTAATTCCTATATGTCACAGGGTAAGTGGAACACTCTATCCCCTTTCCCTACATTCACCTCTTCACTCGCCGCATCACACTATGAGACAGGTGCTGTTATCCTAACTCAACAGATGAGGAAACTCAGGAAAAGATGATTTAATAGCGTAAAGTTAAGTAGCTTGTAACTGGCAGGTCAGGATTTGCACCAGGCAGACACAGCCTTTTCTAGCGTGTGGAAGAAATATCTATTCCACACCCATCGCTAGGTTCATGGCTAAGACTCCTATCACAGAAGACAGATTAATAACATAAAAATAGGCAAATTTATTTAACATAAGTTTTACATGATACAGCAGCCTTCCAAAGGAAGACTCAGGCCCGGGTGAGGTGGATCACACCTCAAATCCCAGTACTTTGGGAGGCCAAGGTGGGAGGATCACTTGAGCCCAGGAATTTGAGACTAGCCTGGGCAACATAGTGAGACCATATCTCTATAAAAAAATGTTTAAAAATTGGCTGGTTGTGGTGGTGCACACCTGCAGTCCCAGCTACTTGGGAGGCTGAGGCAGGAGAGGCTGAGGACACTGCAAGGGAGAGTATTACAGATCAGGCTGGGTGCAGCAGCTCACGCCTGTAATCCCAGCACTTTGGGAGGCCGAGGCTCACTTGAGTTCAGGAGTTTGAGACCAACATGGCCAACATGGTGAAACCCTGTCTCTACTAAAAGTATAAAAATTAGCCAGGCGTGGTGGCACATGCCTGTAATCCCAGCTACTTGGGAGGCTGAGGCAGGAGGATCATTGAACCTGGGAGGTGGAGGTTACAGTGAGCTGAGATCGTGCACTACACTCCAGCCTGGGTGACAGAGCAAGACTCTGTCTCAAAAAAATGAAAAGTTTCAGACTTTGGAGTATTTCAGATTTCAACTAGAATAAATTTATTACCTAACGGTAACAAACAACTGGGGGCCAGTAGGGCAAGAGCTGTCTGTTCCTTCTTCGCCTCTGGGTATAGAGCGAGACCTCTCTGGAATGAGCATCTTATGACCTACTTTCAGACAAAGATAGGTCAGAGCATTCCCTTGTGGCCAGCTCTCACAGTGAGTGACCTTCTTGCTCCTTCAGTTTTCTCAATTGCCAAGTCACCATATTTTAGGGCATTATGTTCTGAGCCCCAACACATAGACAGCATCTACAAAGTCACTGCAAAAGTGCCAAGCCAATCAAATCAATAAGCAAACAAATACAACTTAAAAAATAAAATCAAAGTGACTAAGATGGCAAAATAATTTATTTTCTCAAACAATACCAGGTCCAAGCGTAGGGCAATGAATTTACCAAAACCAGCAAGTTCATTACAGCTGGCCTTTCTTCCACCTGTCATCCCCAGTGTGAGCTCATCTTTTTTTTTTTTTTTTTTGAGATGGAGTTTCACTCTCATTGCCCAGACTGGAGTGCAGTGGCGCCCTCTCCGCTCACTGTAACCTCCACCTCTCGGATTCAGGCAATTCTCCTGCTTCAGCCTCCCCAGTAGTTAGAATTACAGGCATGTGCCACCACACCCGGCTAATTTTGTATTTTTACTAGAGACAGGGCTTCTCCATGTTGGTCAGGCTGGTCTTGAACTCCCGACCTCACATGATCTGCCCGCATCCTCCCAAAATGCTGCGATTACAGGCGTAAGCCACCACGCCCAGCTGAGCTGGTCTTCTTAGGCCAGTACTTTCTGTGGTCCCCCAATGGCAGCCACAGTTCCAGCATCCCTTGCAGATGACAAAGTCCAGAGGAAGACAAAGGATGTCCCTGACTTGGGTGGCTTTAAATAGTGAGGTAAACTTTCCCAGAACATTCCCATCCAACCTCCCTTCTCATCTCTTTGTCTGGTAGTCTGGTGAATATTCAGCCTCCACGTCTAGGGAGGGGCTTAGCCACCCCTAAAACTCACAGCTGTGTGGAAAAGATCAACAGCACTGGGGTCTCATTAGCAAGCAGGATAGAGAGAATGGTTATGAGGAGGCAAACAACCATGTTTGCCACTGGCGTAAAGGCATGCAAAAGGATGGTATGTTCTGGAAATGATAAGTAGCCAGATAAGAAATTGTCAGAAGAAGGTAATAAAATATGCTGCAGCCCAGTTGTAAAGGAGTTACCGGCCAATATTTGGCTGCATTGCATGGGTCCATGTTCCTTAAGCTTTCAAAGACAGTGAGATATCAAATAATGTTAGGAGATTTTTAGTATTCCTTTTTTATGTGGTAATCATATAAAATTTCCTTCAAAAAACAAATGCTCAAGGCCGGATGCAGTGGCTTATGCCTGTAATCCCAGTACTTTGGGAGGCTGAGGAGGGTGGATCGCTTGAGCCCAGGAGTTCAAGACCAGCCTGGGCAACAAAACAAAACCCCATTTCTACAAAAAATATAAAATATTATCTGGGTGTGGTGGCACCGGCCTGTAGTCCAGCTACTCTGGAGGCTGAGGCGGGAAAATCACCTTGTTGCAGTGAGCCTGGGTAACAGAACAAGATCCTGTCTCAAAGGAATTAAAAGAAAAATAAAAAAGGTTCAAAACAAAAATTACACGGCAACATACATGGTAATACAAAAATTTCATAATCTAGGCCAGGCGCGATGGCTCATGCCTGTAATCCCAGCACTTTGGGAGGCCGAGGCAGGTGGATCAATCACCTGAAGTCAGGAGTTCGAGATCAGCCTGGCCAGCTTGGCAAAACCCCTTCTCTACTAAAATTAGCCAGGTGTGGTGGCAGGTGCCTGTAATCCCAGCTACTGGGGAGGCTGAGGCAGGAGAACTGCTTGAATCCGGGAGGTGGAGGTTGCAGTGAGCCGAGGTCGCGCCACTGCACTCCAGCCTGGGCAACAAGACAGAAACTCCGTCTCAAAAAAAAAAAAATTGTAATCTAGTCATGTCATAGCAGTGAAGAAATAATAGTGTGTATAATTCTTATTTGTACTTTTTTATAATTACAAAATAATGCAGGTGCTTTTTCAAAAAATAGGAAAATTCAGAGAAGCCCAAAGAATAAAGTAAAAATCACCCATAATCCCATCACGTGGCTGTAACGACTTGATGTCAAAGCTGGGAGCTCAGATACATAGTAATTTAGTATAGTTACAACAGTGATTTTCTTTTTCCTTTGTAAGAATCCACTTCAAATTCAGTTTCTTCTTACTATACTTTTCTGTCAAACAAAGCAAAACTACTGGTCAGTGTAGAAGGGGGAAAAGCAACAAATGCATATGATGGCTTATGAAGTACAACATATTACATTAGGGAAAGAAAGAAGTATTACTGCTGTTGTATTTCTGTTTGACTTGCTACTCATACAACTGGTTATCTAAGCCCAAACTCTATAACATAAGGAAGTAATGAAAAAGTCTGTCTTTGAGAGCAGCGAATTCTTTAGTGTGGTTCTGGCAGGGGAAGGAAGCGGGGAAGGGTTATAAGAAGCGGGGCCAAATTTCATCCTGGCGAGTTGCAGCTTTCTTCCTGAGCGTGGTTACTGGTCAAGGCACCAAGGCTCAGGAATGAGACAGACATTAGCTTGTTTTGGTTGGCACCTCTAGGATAGTTTTGTCTGCACACTGTGCCTCTGAGGAATGGCCTCTACAAAGGGTCAGGATGCCAAAATTCTTTAATCTTTCACTTTCATTTTAAAAATGAAATCTGAATATCTCTCCATCTAATAGCAAACCACAGCGAGACCTTTTTTTTTCTTAATGTCCCGACCTGCCTAGGCAGGAATCCATTATGGTTGTTGTTGATTTTAGTGTTTTGTTTGAAGTCTCCTATTTCTTCATGAATTCTCTTTCACACAAACTTGTTAGTGGCACTCAGTGTCCTCGGTAAACTTTTTGGTTTTTGTTTACTGCTAGCTTTTAAAAATCTATGGACAGGCAAAAAATCTCCTGCCGCTAAAAAGCTGCGCGACCTTGGAAAAGTCACTTAACCTCTCTGGAGAAAGCTCAAGTTAGAGGGTCAGAGTAGTGGACTGGAGAGGATTTTACAGATCAGAGTTCTGCCCTTCCTGTTTACAGATCTGACATTCAGAGAGGCCAGAAGTCAAAACAGCTTTCTCGAAGTTTTATTATTTTGATTTTTAAGGAAAGGAGTCCAATGAATTTGCAAATTAACGAAGCAGTGTTTGAAAAGAAAATATGCAAGAGATATTTAAGTGTTAAAGGAAACTAGTGCTTTGAGAACTAGAGATAAGATACTTTAAAATAACTATCCAAATTGGTTTGTAGGCAGCAAACGTTAACTGTGTAAAATGTGGAGCATTTGATGCACCAAGAAATATTTACTGACTGCCCACTTGGAACTTAAAAGTTCAGTTGGGAACCAAGAAGATAATTATAACGTAATAAGTGCTCTGCCTGATTAAAAACTGCTGTGTTCTCATGAGAACTAGGAAAGGCATTCAGAAGGACATTCCTGACGTCTTCTTGGAAGAGGTCAAACGTAAGCTCGTATCTGAAGGAAAAACCAGAGGAAAGAATATCCCTAACGAGGAATCGATTGCACATGCAAACCCAGGGAACTTAACGGGTTGAATAACTAAAGGAAAAGTGGTCAGGAGGAGGCAGAATTCTGAGACCTGAAAAGGGTGAACAGGAACTCTTATCCTGAGGGGAGATTTGCAAACTGCAGACTGACAGGACCTGCTGGAGGGTTTCCACTCTTCCTCTAAGTGTACGCAATAGTTTGGAAACAGAAAAGACAGACCCAGTGAGACTAAGTAGAAAAGTATTTCTCCAAATATTTTGACCTACAAAATGCATTTTCCCTGTTGCCCAGTATGTACACAGATCCGGGGACACGCACACACAAACTGAAAGAAGTTTCACAACAAGACTTACTTTTTCTACACAGGATGTACGCTGACATTTTCTACCTAACCTTTTGCATTTTCTAAATGGTGAAACTGCATGACTCATCTGATTTCACTACCCACTAAGTGACAACTCAGAGTTGGAGAAACCTTGAGTTAAGAAAGTTGCTGTGATACTCCAGAAGGTAACATTAAAACTGTAGGATCTAGAGAAGCAGAAAGATGCACAGAAGGATGTGGAATGACTCCACAGGGATTTAAGAGACCGGAGAGAAGGACCCAAAGGAGTGCTTACAGATAATGCCGAGTTTTGGCTTGAACTCGGGGCAGATAAAGGGATCATGTACTGAGATGGGGAACCTTAAGTGAAAAATAAGGAGGCTTTGTAAAGGTATCACCACTTGAGAAATGCCCGATTCTTTTGTGTGTATGTGTGTGTGTGTGCGTGTTTGTAAACATAAATATGCTCCTTAATTTGAAGTACATCCCAAGAAAAACATATAACTCCAGAAAATGTCCAAGTTTTATTCAAAGAAGGGAAATGGCAGAAATGGAAAGAAGGGAATCAGTGGGGAGGAAGGAGTGGGCTCTAGCACTTAGGCACAAGATTCCACTTGGAAAGGACAGGCAAGCTTCAAATCCCCGAGGGAACAGACAGCCCATATCAGACTCACCTGATGCTTCACTGCAGCTGCCATGGGGCTTTTGTAAGCTGGGAATGGGTTAAGCATAGCCCCAGCTGTTCATTCAGCCACGATGTTGGCAGGAGTTAGCTTCTTTACACATAAAGTTGGCATCAAATTTGGAATTCACAATCACTAGTTCACGAACGTCACAGGCATTTCTTAGGCGCTTCTTATATAAATGGAAATACCATTAACTTTCTTCTTCATGCACACTCTCTGACAGCATCGGGTCAAAGGAACTTTTTTCCTGCCTCTTTTCATAGCTTCCACCGTCCCCATCCTTCTTCTAAATCTTTAATTTTGCAAAGCCATAGGGAGTGGTGGTAGCCTGTGGCGAGTTGAAGATTTTGAACAATAGGTGTTTCTGAGCTGGGTTTATTGAAAGGGTCTTGTCTGTGTCCTGGGGGAGATTGTAAATGAGATGTCAACAGGAGCTCTTTTGTGTGGATGGCATTCATCCTGAAAGACAGGAATTCCCTTACTGTGCTAGTATTTAAAGTACATTTGTTGCTGCTTTTGCTAAAACTTTTTATCCAACTGCCGGAGCTAACAGCAATGAATGAGTCACTTGGTGTGATTGTAACTTCCTTCCCTCCTTAGCAAAGCAATGACTCAGTCATTTACATTTAGAAAGGAAGGCTCCTAAGATTTCTTGGATTTTCATCAGCTTGAGCCTCTTTTCTTGACCATCACGTGGGCCTGATCTGTCAGCAATCCTGTTAACCCAGGGTGAGGGGAGTCTAGCCGGGCTGTTTTTCTCACTCCCTGGAAAACTTTTTGCTGTTTTGCTCGTTTCTTTTTTAAATCCAAGGAGAAAGACAAACACAATTTCCTGCCTTAAGCCCTTTTCCTTTCTCTCTCCCTCCCCTTTTTTTTTGTAAAGGACAGGCAATTTCAGTTTACTATAATTACCCTGGGCTGAGGTTTGACTCACTCCACCTTTAGATGATAAGGCAACCGTTTTATTACTTCGCAGCCAGGTGCCTGAGGGTGACAAGACTTGCCTTTATCTGGTGACCTGACAAGGTTATCAGCAACTGCAAATGGGCTGAACCTCGGAGCAGGGACCATCAAAACGCTTCCCTCTCCTTGATCCATTTCCCAACCCTTTATTGGTAATTCATTTCAATCCGAAGACTAGCTCTAGTTTCTGCAAGTTTTTCCGCATTCCTACACCTTAGCTCTGTCCTCTTGTGTTCTCTTTGGAACACAGGCAGCGGCAACAGCAATCTTAATTATGAGCAGTCAGCTGCCCCCATGAGCCCAGAGCACAACCATGAAGTCTCAACCACAGTCCAGCACACAACACGCAGGATATATTTGCGTCCTCTGGCTTAGTCGATTTGCAGTATTTATAGTTGCTTTTTCAGAGTCGATACTTAATAACGTCTTTGACCTATGATGCTAGAAATCCCTCCAAAATAAAATCGTATTGCTTGTATCTTCTATGGTTCCTTTTGAAAACTGGAATATAATCCGCACCAGGAGGCAGTGCTGTGCTGGAGATAATAAACATATCTAGTGCTCGATCTATTTATATCTGCAGTTCATGAATTTATTTGTCTACCAACACAAGTTTCTTTTTTTTTTTGGACGGAGTCTCGCTCTGTCGCCCAGGCTGGAGTGCAGTGCAGTGGCATGATCTCAGCTCACTGCAAGCTCCACCTCCCGGGTTCACACCATTCTGCCTCAGCTCCTGAGTAGCTGCGACTACAGGCGCCCGCCACCACGCCTGGCTAATTTTTTGTATTTTTAGTAGAGACGGGATTTCACTGTCTTAGCCAGGATGGTCTCGATCTCCTGACCTCGTGATCTGCCCGCCTCGGCCTCCCAAAGTGCTGGGATTACAGGCGTCAGCCACTGCACCCGGCCAAAACAAGATTATTCTTTAATTCAAACTATGTTACGTGCACTGTCTCGGTTATCTGGTGGGTGGGAAATGTGGTATAAAAGCATGCATTTTGGGAAATGGTTTCCAAAAAGTGTGTACTAGGCAGAGCTTGAATGAATGAAGAGTGAGAGCACTTGCAGACACACTTTTAGGCCAGTGTCCTGGGCAGCATCAAAGCTGCGCGGCACCCGGCTTGTACACAGCACGGAGCTGCCACCCTGTAGTGCAAAATTATAGTGGGCCAAGGTAAATAATGTGTTTTATTTATTTATTCATTCATTTGAGAAGGAGTCTCGCACTATAGCCCAGGCTGGAGTGCAGTGGCCTGATCTCCACTCACTGCAATCTCCGCTTCCCGGGTTCAAGCGATTCGCCTGCCTCAGCCTCCTGAGTAGCTGGGATTACAGGTACTCGCCACCATGCCCAGCTATTTTTTTTTTTTTTTTTGAGACGGAGTCTCGCTCTGTCACCCAGGCTGGAGTGCAGTGGCGTGATCTGGGCTTGCTGCAACCTCCGCTTCCTTGGTTCAAGCGATTCTCCTGCCTCAGCCTCCCAAGTAGCTGGGATTACTGGGGCAGGCCACCACGACCGGCTAATTTATTTGTATTTTTGGCAGAGACAGGGTTTCCCCATGTTGGTCAGGCTGGTCTCAAATTCCCGACCTCAAACGATTGGCCCACCTCGGCCTCCCAAAGTGCTGGGATTATAGACGTGAACCACCACGCCCAGCCGTAGGTTTTATTTTTCTATCTGTGAAGTCGAACTGTAGCCTGAGGGTAGCAGATGGGAAAGGAGGGGTTGGGAAGAGAATGGAAAAGATGAGTTAACACACACACACACACACACCCTTGCATATGTGAAGTGTTTATCTGTAAGACCACATCAGATTACTCCATTCTGGGCCGGGCGCAGTGGCTCACACCTGTAAACCCAGCACTTTGGGAGGCTGAGGCGGGTGGATTGCTTGAGGTCAGGAGTTCGAGACCAGCCTGATCAACATGGTGAAACCCCATCTCTACTAAAAATACAAAAGATAGCCGGCATGGTGGCAGGTGCCTGTAATCCCAGATACTTGGGTGGCTGAGGTGGGAGAATTGCTTTAGCCCGGGAAGTGGAGGTTGCAGTGAGCTGAGATCACATCACTGCACTCTAGCCTGAGCCACAGGGTGAGACTCTGTCTCAAAAAATATATATATCTATATATCTATATATCTACATATCTATCTATATATCTATATATATATGTATATCTCCATTCTGTAATGTATATAGACATCATTCCACACTGTGGAAAGAAACAGTACAAATCCCCTACCAGGGCCCTTACTACAATTATAATAAAAACGAATAAAAAGAATGTTTCTGGTCAGGCACGGTGGCTCATGCCTGTAATCCCAGCACTTTGGGAGGCCGAGGCAGGTGGATCACCTGAGGTCCGGGGTTCAAGACCAGCCTGGCCAACATGGTGAAACCCTGTCTCTACTAATACAAAAATAAGCTGGGAGTGGTGGCGCACACCTGTAATCCTAGCTACTCGGGAGGCTGAGGCAGGAGAATTGCTTGAACCGGGGAGGTGGAGGTTGCAGTGAGCCGAGATCGTGCATGCCATTGCACTCCAGCCTGGGCGACAAGAGAGAAACTCCATCTCATAAAAAAACAAAAACAAAAAAAAAGAGTGTTTCTGAGTACAGTGTGTGAATCACATGCATGGTGATGAACTAATGAACACCCAGAACTCCAACAGGAGACAATGTCAGAAGGATTAACAAATCTGACCTTGACCCTGGGCAACATAGTGAGACCCTGTCTTTACAAACAGTTTTTTAAAAATTAGCTGGATGTGGTGGTGTGCGCTTGTGGTTCCAGCTCTTCCGGAGGCTAAAGTGGGAGGATCGCTTGAGCCCAGGAGTTAGAGGATGTAGTGAGCCATGATCACACCACTGCACTCCAAACCGGGCAACAGAGCGAGACCCTGTCTCTTTAAAAAAAAAAAAAAAAATTGGCTGGGAGTGGTGGCTCACGCCTGTAATCCCAACATTTTGGGAGGCCAAGGTGGGCGGATCACAAGGTCAAGAGATCGAGACCATCCTGGCCCACATGGTGAAACTACATCTCTACTAAAAATACCAAAATTAGCCGGGCGTGGTGGCGCCTCCTGTAGTCCCAGCTACTCGGGAGGCTGAGGCAGGGGAATCGCTTGAACCCGGGAGGTGGAGGTTGCAGTGAGCCGAGATCGCGCCACTACACTCTAGCCTGACAACAGAGTGAGACTGTCTCAAAAAACAAAACAAACAACAAAAAACTCTCTGTCCTTGGAGCTGTCTTTCCCTTAAAGACGTGAAACCTCGCACGCCTCTCACCACTCCATTGCCACCCTCCACAGGTGGGCTTAGTTAGCACAGAGCTCCAGAACCTGAGATGCCTCTGAAGGTGGGAGTAGGATGGCATCCTTCTGCCACAATTCTAAAAGCCACCAGCCAAACTTGACCTTGGAAACTATTTACAGTGCGGTGATGCCACCTCTCCCTGCAGACAAATTCAAGTACTCCATTAAGGGGCGTTCCCCAGACCTTGCTGGGCATGCCCAGATAAGCCTCCTTTTCATCTGCAAAATTGAGATCCTGACTTCCTATGCAGGATTGTTTTTAATTTAATGAGACTATAGGTAAAGCACCTGGCTTTATTAAACACTCAACCAACGAGGAGGAGGATGGGGGTTTGTAGAGTAAATTGGTATAGATTTTAGTACTGACTTCACAGGTTCCTAGGTTCCTAGATTGTTTTTATTTAATTTTGGCAAATGACAAGTACCTAACAGAAAAGTAGTATTTTAAACACAGTCTTTGCTGGGCGCAGTGGCTCACACCTGTAATCCCAGCACTTTGGGAGGCTGAAGTGGGCAGATCACTTGAGATCAGGAGTTCAAGACCAGCCTGGCCAACATGGTGAAACCCCCATCTCTACCAAAAAGACAAACATTAGCCGGGTGTGGTGGCGCCCGCCTGTAGTCTCAGGTACTCAGGCTGAGGCAGAAGGTTGCAGTGAGCCAAGATCATGCCACTGCACAGCAGCCTGGGTGACAGAGCAAGACTCTGTTTCAAATAAATAAATACAGTCTTTAAGGGACACTTAAGGAGTAATGGAGGGGACCGGGCGCGGTGCCTCACGCCCTCAATCCCAGCACTTTGGGAGGCCAAGGCAGGCAGATCGCTTGACGTCAGGAGTTCAAGACCAGCCTGGCTAACAAGTTAAAACCTCATCTCTACTAAAAATACAAAAATTAGCTGGGCGGGGTGGCACGCACCTGTAATCCCAGCTACTAGGGAGGCTGAGTCAGGAGAATAGCTTGAACCCAGGAGGCAGAGGATGCAATGAGCCAAGATTGTGACACTGCACTCCAGCCTGGGTGACAGAGTCAGACTCCGGCTCAAAAAAAAAAAAAAAGTAATGGAGGGGGAAAGAGCCCTGGGGTCACTTGGACAAGTTCTTCTCTGGATCTATGTCCTTCTCTATCAGTGACAAAGTTGGATAATGACTGAGACAGAATTCTTTTTTTTTTTTTGAGATGGAGACTCACTCCACCGCCTGGGCTGGAGTGCAGTGTGGCGCAATCTCAGCTCACTGCAACCTCCGCCTGCCAGGCCCAAACGACTCTCCTGCCTCAGCCTCCCGAGCAGCTGGGACTACAGGCATGCGCCACTACGCCCAGCTAATTTTTGTATTTTTAGTAGAGACAGGTTCACTATGTTGGTTGGCCAGGATGGTCTTGATCTCTTGACCTTGTGATCCACCCACCTCAGTCTCCCAAAGTGCTGGGATTATAGGCGTGAGCCACTGCACCCGGCCCAAGGCATAATTTGTTTAAGCACTAACCCTGTTATCTGAGCATCAGTAAGGAGCTGGTATCCTTTCTGGGCCAAGTGGACTGATGTAAACAGTATTACACGGGTTACCCAGATACGTTTTTCTGTTTTTCCTTTGAAAACGGGGGTTTCGGGAGGGCAGAGAAAAGGAGGAGGGTGAAAAATTAAGTGCCTAACTACACAGACCAGGGGGGCCTGCAGCCTCCCACACGCCTGCTTTCCAGATCCAGGTAATTATTCCTCATCGTGCTGACACCAACAGGAAGGAACAGTGGATGCATTTTCTTTCTTCTTCACTTCACCATGCATCCTGTTTTCCCAGGTTTGGAGGTTTGAGCCGGCCTTGTGCAAAAGCTCCTGTACCAGGTCAAGCCCTGGCTCCAGGCCCTCTGTTCCTAGGGCAGTGGCAGCAATGGGCTGCTTTGGGGGAGGGTCAGCCTTTTCTCCAAAGTCCAGCGAGCCTGCCGGTGAACCAAGGTTACTGATGAATCCACGCTGAAGTCTTGGTGAGGACTCAGCCTGACCGGACTCTCATTAGATGGGACGGACCCTGGTTCATACACAGGCCACTCACTCTGCACAGCCACCCCACTTACTGAAGCAAGAAGAATTGGCAATAAGTGCACGATACCCTGGTCCCATCTAAAAACAACCAGCTACTCCACAGTCTCAGAGTCAGGGATGCTCAAGTGCTATTTATTCTGTTTACCAGACATATAGCAGCCGGGCAGGGAGTCTTCATAGCCTGTTGCGTCATGTGATTCCATTCCAGATTTTTCCTTTTATTCCTGTCTCCAAGGCCCCATTGTGCAGGTGCTACTAATTTTCATGAAATGATACTAGGAGGTAAAGAAAGTTCGCTGGTTCTCAGATATCCATCTGTGTGCAAACAGACAGAGTACAGAAAAATAAGTAGAATAACAAAGTTCCTAGTTTTGTGTGGGCTGAGAGTGAAAAAAAAAAGAATAACGAGGAGTGAAAAGAATGAAGAAGAAAAACAGCTGCACAGGAAAAGGGCAGTGTCACAGGTGCCTCCCACGGTCCTTTGCCGAGAGCCTGTGGGGGAGGCCAAGTGGGGAGAATGGGGGACATCAGGTGGACGACCCAGGGGACCAGCTGGTGTCAGAGAATGGTAGATTAGGATTTGGCCTGCTAGATCATGTTGGCGGCATTGGCCAACATCAAACACGAGGGGCCTCTGGTGACAGGACATGACACTGCACAATCAGAGATCACAGCGAATGGCTTTGCTGAGGTGTCCACTTTACTCCTGCCCCGATCACCTCCCCTTCCTGATTGTTAGTCCTTTTGTTTCTCCAGGAAGTCTCTTCTCATCCCTGTTCATGCCTTCGTGTAACAAGCATTTATCTCACTAGTACCGTGAGCCACGCGTGTGCTGTGGTTACATCCGTGGATCAGACAGACAGCAGTGCCTGATCCTGTAATTCTTCCATCCTTTAATTCCTTTCTCTCAGTCTGGCCAGAAAAAAAAAAAAAAGTTCTCCTAACAGAGAATATAGCAACAGGTTGCTGAAAAGTGACATCTGACAAGAAAGGAAAGCTGGTTGATGAAAGATTTAAAAGAAAAATGTCAGGCCGGGCTTGGTGGCTCAAGCCTGTAATCCCAGCACTTTGGGAGGCCGAGGCAGACAGATAATCTAAGGTCAGGAGTTCAAGATCAGCCTGGCCCACATGGTGAAACCCCGTCTCTATTAAAAATATAAAAATAAGCTGAGCATGGTGGCGGGCGGCTGTAATCCCAGCTACACAAGAGGCTGAGGCAGGAGAATCATTTGAACCTGGGAGGCGGAGGTTGCAGTGAGCCGAGATCGCACCACTGCACCCCAGCCTGGGTGACAGAGTAAGACACGGTCTTAAAAAAAAAAAAAGAAAAGAAAAATGTTCTTCCCTGCTCCTGGCACTCTCCCTGCCCTAGCCTCCTGCGCATGCTATCTCTCAACAAGACCCAGTCTGCCCCAACCAGAGGTGTTGCTAGACCAGCTGCCCAAACAGGAAACCTTATATAATTCTGTAACCCTGACCTTGGGCCTGAATCTTCCCCTTCTGTAAACAGTCCATTCAACCCAGGAAGACCTGCAGACCTGGTTGGGACACATTTTGAAAAACACACACATTGTTAAAAATGTTGAAAAAAGTCCCTAGGTCTAAGAGGAAGTGTTCTGTCTGACTCAACAGTAGAAATCACTTCACATAAAGTAATGGAACAAATGGAAATTTAATCCTAACAGATGTAACTGCCAGGGCAGTCACTTGTGTACACGGATGACTTGATTGCACCTGTTGGAAAGGCTGGGAAAATGAGCCGTGAAATCCTGATCACATTCCCTACTGGAAGCAGCACTCCTGCCTTGCAAATTAGTAAGCCTGATGTTCTCAACATCCTGACTTCAACATGTGTGCCCTAGTTCTGTGCGGGCCATGACTCACTTTAGCTACTGGTCAAATGATTCTTACTCAGAGCCCTAGGTTTCTAATCTTTAGTGTTAAGCGGTCCAGGCACATACTAGCCAAATGTCCGTCTACTTACTTTTTTTTTTTTTTCTCATGCCTGTTTCCCAGTCTGTGTCCTTTCAAGATACTCCCTTGAAATGACTGATTTCAGGCAACAACTGGATTTACATATGGTCGCCTTCAACTTCCTGTTTAACTTACTGCCAAACTTCAATAAAAGTCCAGATTAGAAGTTTTAGACCTCAGCCTCTGGCCCTGGGCCTTCTGAAATGACCTTCCTCCAAACACCATTTAATTTCCGCTAATTTAGTTAATGAATGGAACTTCCTGAAGACAGCAGTTACTTTGATCTGAACCCCTTTCCTAGTTTCCAGTTAACATAGCCAGAGGGAGACAGAACGGGTGCCCTCTTCTCAATGGGTGCCCTCTCCTCCTGCGTGGCTGGAGCAGCTCCCAGCTGTAGTTATTCCTCTAAAGCAGAGAGAGCTGCAGAAAGCAGTTCCCAAAAGGAAGAAGGCAAGTTACAAATACTGCCGTTGGCATTTTCGTGGGTGTTTCCCGCCACATAGAGATAAAAGCTTTGAGGTGGGGCTTTGAGGCACACTCTCTGGGTAGCTGGGCCTGCAGTCTGGAAATCCTAAGTAATCCTTGCAAATAGGCTAACTGGAAGCCAGCAATACAAATGAGCAGTGCTTCTGGCCTGAGAGAAAGGTGTCTGCATTCAAAGTACAACTTCAGATAAAAATGGAAAATGCCAGTCCCACCCTGCAGGAATCCTGTTTCTGGGCTGTTTACCCTCACTGCCATCCACCCTACGCTTGGCTGTGACTAGGATGTGAAGAAAGAGATTGGGTGGAAAAGGCTACCGCAGTTCTTGCTCCGTTTAACTCACCACCTTAAAAAACATGGCCTTGGCTGCTGCTTTAAAACAACAACAACGAAAATCCCCAGCCCCAACCCAGAGGTTTAACCCTGCAGCTAAGGTGAAGTTTTTGTTAAGGTGATAAGGTAAAAAAGGACGCCATTCTGAGCCTTGACTTCCACTCTTCATACTTTTCGGAAGACAAGTCCAGCAAAGACCTCCACCCCTTCCAAAGAGCGACTTACCTCGTAGCTGATCCACAGATTGCAATGTACAGATGTGATGTTCCAGGCTTGGCCACAAGGGGACACTCGAGAGTAGGACTGCCCGCGTCAATGTTTTGTTTTTTACAGACTTTTGGTTGGGAGGGAGGGAGGGAGGGGGGTGTGGGAGTGGTGGGGGAGATGCTGGCTTTAAAAAAAAGTCCATTTGTTCCCTGAGATTGTGCCACTTGCCCTTTTATAAGTCAAAGGTTGCCACGTTACCTGTTGCCAGGTTCCTGAGAGTGCTTGGGGAAAATGTGGGCGAGAGAGGCACAGCACAGTCCTCCGGCTTGGTAGGTTTCAAGCTCTTTTGACTGGGCTGGCGCTGACATTTGCAGGGGCAGCTGCTGTGGATTGCCTGCGCATTGTTTGGTTGTAGTTCTAACAGAGGAGTGGCTGCGTCTGACATCATTTCCAGGCATTAAGTGCCTGGGGCTTTTTTTTTTTTTCTTTAATGACTAACTTTCTGATCCCTCCCTGCCTGGATTTTTGTACAGTACATGCACTGTGCAAAACAGCTTCCACTCAGGAAGCCCAAGTTTTGTAGCAACTTGTTAAAACAACTTCGGTGCCTTTTAAAAAAAATAAAGTTGTGACTCTGAAACAAACCTTTCCATTCTTCCTCCTTGCTGAGAACAATGTTGCGTTTGATTAGCAGCGCAGCCAGTGCTTTCTGAAAGATCTGTTCTCCCCAGAAGAGGCGGCTGCTATCAGTTGAATAGATCTCTAAGCCAGACATGCCGAGGCTTGGGGCATTTGTCTGGCGTTAGGAAGTGTCTGGAATACTAGCAACTACCAACTGGCGTGTCTTATGACTACAGGAATTATTACACTACCCTCCATTTCATTCACATCCCCTCTCCTCCCCTTACACACACACAAGCATATTTTTTTCTACTTTAAAAAAAGTTGAGCGAGTCATCTTGTGGTTTCCGTGGAGGATGTAACTGGGAGAGAAGACTGTGGGATACCTTGTGCCTCCCAGAGGGGGGCCGGGAATCATGGTGTATGACCCACCCCCAACAGCCTCTGATCTCTGCCTTCTCACCACTGACCGCCACGCTTTGGGTGGCCTTAAACGTGAAGCTGTAAATATTTTGAAATAAGGTAGTGATTTTTCCATGTGCATTTTGTTTTGTGGCATTTCTCTCCTTCTGCAATATTTTAAAAGTTGCAACTGTGCACCCCTTGTTGACCACTCCAAATTCATTCATTCACTGAAACTTAAGAGTTCCTGCAGAGTGAGGATGGCTGTGCACGAAGGAGTCCCTCGTGGAAACCACGGTGCTTTAGTGGACAAGGTGTTTACTAGAGAGTGTTTACTGGCGGGGGCGGGGGAGATAAACAAAGGTGGTTTGAGTTAATGGTCAGATGGGATTTGGAGCCCTGAGTACTCTAACTCTGTCACTGAATCTCTAGATGAGTTAGGGATGTCCGTTGCCTAACGTCTGAGCCTTAATATTTTCATCAGTCAAATGGGGATAGTGGGATCTTTCACATATGTGAGATCATGTCTATTTTTTTCTTTTTCTTTTCTTTTCTTTCTTTTTTTTTCTTTTTCTTTTTTTTGTTTTGTTTTTGGTTTTTTTTTTTTTTTTTTGAGGCAGGGTCTTGCTCTGTCACCTAGGCTGGAGTGCAGTGGCACAGTCATGGCTCATTGCAGCCTCCACCTCCCAAGCTCAAGTGATCCTCCCACCTGAGCCTACCGAGTAGCTGGGACTTCAGGCGTGCGCCACCATGACCAGCTAGTTGTTGTTGTTTGGGTTTTTTTGAGACGAAGTCTCACTCTGTTGCCCAGGCTGTTCTCCAACACCTGGGCTAAAGCGATCCTTATGCTTCAGCCTCCCAAAGTGCTGGGATTACAGGTGTGAGCCACCATACCCAGCCCCCATGTCTATTAAGTTCTTAGCACAGTGTCCAGTACACAGAGTAAGGATTTGCTCTCTGGTGATTAGGAAGATCTAATGGCATGTCACGGGTCTGGACTGAATCTCATCTCATCATCTTTGTTGTTGCCAGGGTTTGCGCATTTTTCCCGGTGGAGGACTCCAGCCAGACCGCTGATTTGTCTGGCATTTGTTGGAAAGTCCGGCCAGCATAACACATCACCTCACGGAGCCGGAGCCCTATGATGCACTGTTAAGTGCACAACTATGGGGTCTGCTTGGCTGGAAGCAGCAGCAGCAAACTTGTCTATTAGTTATTTTGTCCTCATCAGTGCCAGATGCTTTCCCAAGATGCCAGAACATTCATCATTGCTACCAGATAGCCTCGTTGGAGCTCTTTCTCTGGCCTCCTTTTTTGGCTTCTTTCTTCAGCTCTTTAGCATCATTCTCTGTGGGACCCTCCCTAGTTTGCAAATTCTTGTCTAAATTTCACTCATTATCATAACCATCCAATGTGAAAGAAATCTTGTCATCTAGTTGAGCCCCCTATCAGATGTTGGTACAATTGCTATAACCTCCCAGCCAAAAGATGTGCTGCTCTGTGCTTGAACAGGTCCAGGGGCTGAGAACTCCCTCTGTTATGAGGTCCTCATATTCCTTCTATGGACGGACAATCAATGCCTGGAGAATTATTCTTTATGCCTCTCTGAGCCCTTGCCTTTGTTGTTCCTTTGGGGACTTATACAAAACAGGCCCATGCTATCCTCTAAGCAAGAGCCCTCCAAATAATTGAAAACCCCCTTCTTCTTTTCCAAATGAAACACCCTGTCTTTTTATTTTCATTTTTTGTTTTTTATTTTTGACGTAGTCTTGCTCTGTCGCCAGGCTGGAGTGGCATGATCTTGGCTCACTGCAACCTCAATCTTTTGGGCTTAAGCAATCCTCCCGCCCCAGCCTTCCAAGTAGCTGGGACTACAGGTGCCACCTACTTGGAAGGCTGGGGCAGGATTCTACCACTCCTAGATAATTTTGTGGAGATGGGTTTCACCATGTTGCTCTAGCTGGTCTCAAACTCCTGAGCTCAAAGAGATCCTCCTGCCTGGACCTCTCAAAGTGCTGGGATTACAGGAATGAGCCACCACAACAGGCCTAGGTCCATACTTCTAATCCTACATGCCTTTCCTGAAATAGACACCTTACCTGACATTACAACCATAAGTCCAATCGTTCCCATTCTGTATTTCTACAATAGAAATACATTTATGTCCCCAGTTTAGGTCCTTCCATGTTTCTTTTTTTTCTTTTGGCCTCTTCACATCATTTTGTTTTCTAAAATAGCCTGTGGCTTCAAGTTACCTCTTGACTATATTCTTAATCTCACTTGTACTACCTCTGCCCTGTTCCCTGGATTTGCAAATGTTCTTTTCAGTGCTTCTCAGACTATCTCTGGTAAGGGACCAGTTTGTTTGTTTGCCCTCAATCTGCTGCAGATCAGTGCTTTGGTAAAATGCAACAAAAAAGAATTACTAGAAAGAGGACATTTTTTTAAGACATACAAAAAACAAACCCATAATTTTTGTTTTGTTTTGTTTTGTTTTTAGATTCAACAGGTAAAACACTCCATAAAATTGCTATAAAAGTTTCTAAACGCTTACATTCAATTTTCTTTGTTTTTTTTTTAGATGGGGTTTCGTTCTTGTTGCCCAGGCTGGAGTGCAATGGCACCGTCTCGGCTCACTACAACCTCTGCAGCTCACTGCAACCTCTACCTCCCGGGTTCAAGCAATTCTCCTGCTTCAGCCTCCTGAGTAGCTGGGATTACAGGCATGTGCCACCACCCCCGGCTAATTTTTGTATTTTTAGTAGAGACGGGGTTTCACCATGTTGGCCAGGATGGTCTCAAACTCCTGACCTCAGGTGATCCTCTGGCCTCGACGTCCCAGAGTGCTGGGATTACAGGCGTGGGCCACTGTACCTGACCCTACACTCAATTTTCATAGCATATGTCACCCTGCACTGTGACACAGTTTGCAAACGGGCACCACTCTGCAGACCAGGCTTTGAATAACCCTGCTCTGTACACAGAGGGGTGTTGGAAATGCTTAACAACCGGCTCTCTGATTGAAGAAAATCCACAGGGGGAACCTGGATTTCAGGCATTTGCTGATTTCCATGGTGTAAATACACCAAGGTCAACAATTTCAAGCTAACAGTGAAAAGTGACTGAATACAGAGGTAGAAAGAAATGTGCACAATCGAGCTTGGCAAGCTAAGAGCCGGTTCCAGCACGCTTCTGTCAACCCCATTAGATTTTAAAAATCTTTTTAATAAAGCCCTTTTGGCCAGGCACAGTGACTCACACATGTAATCCCAACACTTCGGGAGGCTAAGGGAGCTGGATCACCTGAGGTCAGGAGTTCGAGACCAGCCTGACCAACATGGCGAAACCCCATCTCTATTAAATAGAAAAAATTAGCCTGGCGTGGTGGCACATGCCTGTAATCCCAGCTACTCAGGAGGCTGAAGCAGGAGAATTGCTTGAACCTGGGAGGTGGATGTTGCAGTGAGCCGAGACGGTGCCATTGCGCTCTAGCCTGGGCAACAAGAGCGAAACTCTGTCTCAAATAAATAAATAAAGGCCTTCTTTTTGAGGGCTTGTTGAACAACTGCTGATCAGCTGGACCAAATGGGGAGAACTTTGCCCTCAGCAGATTTTAGACAGTGGACCAAGGCAGCCCTTCTCTCTGGTAGTCTTCATCTCAGTAAGATGACACCATCTGATAGAACTCACAGCAAATCCAAGGTTGCTTTCCCCATGAGCTCTGTGTAGGCGCTGCCACTTCTCAAGGATGATCAAATCACAGCTTGCTTGATAATAGTTGCACTTAATAACAACGCCTTGGGGTAACAACATGTTTACATCAAAAAGATGTTACTTGACTCTGGGACATCTGCATATATATCTATATATAATTTAATTTATATATAAGGTTAATTACTTTGTCTTATTGTGTTTTTATTTGTGGTTCCTTCTGGACTTGCTCTTTCATGTTTTAAAGAATTTCTAAAATGCAGTAATCAGGAACTGCTAAATAGTTGCTCTACATAGCTTATGGTGTATGATCCATTCGCTTAGCTGGTAAGGGTTTATGAATAAAAAGGCACAAAAAGGGAGTTTGATCTCACATCTGTTTTGCGGCCACCTGACACTTGTGTGCTGTTAAACATGAAGGATAACCAGAGTGGAAAGAGAGTCTGGATAATCTGCCAGAACACCTTCACCACTACAGAATAAAATAATCTCTGGCTCAGGCCTTCCTGAAGCTTGCAACACTTTCTTTTTTTTCTTTTTTTCAGACGGAGTTTCATTCTGTCGCCCAGGCTGGAGTGCAGAGGTACGATCTTGGCTCACTGCAACCTCTGCCTCTTGGGTTCAAGCAGTTCTCCCGCCTCAGCCTCCCAAATAGCTGGGATTACAGGCGCCTGCCACCACGCTGGGTTAATTTTTTTTTTTTATATTTTTAGTAGAGACGGGGTTTCACCATGTTGACCAGGCTGGTTTCGAACTCCTGACCTCAAATGATCCCCTGCCTTGGCCTCCTAAAGTGCCAGGATTACAGGCATGAGCCACCACGCCTGGCCGCATTATCTTTCCATACAAATGTAGGCAATATTCAATCATGAGCCAGAAGCTGAAATGATAGGAATGTGTTGTTTTCTCTATAATGTCTTTCTTTCTTTTTTTCTTTTTTTCTTTTTTTTTGAGATGGAGTCTCGCTCTGTCGCTCAGGCTGGAGTGCAGTGGCGCGATCTTGGCTCACTGCAACCTCCGCCTCCCGGGCTCAAGCAATTCTCCTGCCTCAGCCTCCTGAGTAGCTGGGAATAGAGGCACACACCACCGCGCCTGGCTAATTTTTGTATTTTTAGTAGAGATGGGGTTTCAACATGTTGGCCAGGATGGTCTTGATCTCCTGACCTTGTGATCCACCTGCCTCAGCATCCCAAAGTGCTGGGATTACAGGAGCGAGCCACCGCACTCTGCTGTATAATGTCTATCTTAAAAATATAACGTCTTTCTTAAAAATATAACTTTTTTTTTTTTGAGACGGAGTTTCATTCTTATTGCCCAGGCTGGAGTGCAATGGTGCAATCTCGGCTCACCGCAAACTCCGCCTCCCAGATTCAAATGATTCTCCTGCCTCAGCCTCCCGAGTAGCTGGGGTTAGATTCATGTGCTGCCACGCCTGGCTAATTTTGTATTTTTAGTAGAGATGGGGTTCCTCCATGTTGTTCAGGCTGGTCTCGAACTCCCAACCTCAGGTGATCTGGCCGCCTCAGCCTCCCAAAGTTCTGGGATTACAGGCGTGAGCCACAGCGCCCAGCCCAAAAAATATATAACTTCTTAAATGTAAATACCAACCTCTGGTCTCTCTGTGCACTACAGTATCCACTGAATGAAAATGTCACTGAAATCTGCAGCTCTAGTTCTGCAACTCTCTCATAAATGGATAAGAGTCCTTTCAGGAGATGAGGAAAAAAATAATTTCATTTGAAATGAACAAAAAACTTATCAGGGCAAAGGAAAGCAGTAATGGTGATAAAAAATACAGCATCATTTCTTTTTTCAAGTTCCACTTACATTTTAAAAATCATTGTTTTTGAGAACGTCATTCTGTGTCTGGAATTTATTCCTTCTTATGGGTTCCTGGTCTTGCTGACTTCAAGAATGAAGCCGCGGACCCTCATGGTGAGTGTTACAGCTCTTAAAGTTGGTGTGTGCGGAGTTGTTTGTTCCCCCCGGTGGGTTAGTGGTCTCGCTGACTTCAGGAATGAAGCCACAGACCCTCACAATGAGTGTTACAGCTCATAAAGGTAGTGTGGACCCAAAGAGTGAGCAGCAGCAAGATTTATTGTGAAGAGCGAAAGAACAAAGCTTCCACAGCATGGAAGGGGACCCAAGCGGGATTGCTGCTGCTGGCTGGGGTGGCCAACTTTTATTCCCTTATTTGTCCCCGCCCACGTCCTGCTGATTGATCCATTTTGCAGAGTGTTGATTGGTCCGTTTTTACAGAGTGCTGATGGGTGCGTTTAAAAGAGGTGCTGATTGGTGAGTTTTTACAGAGTGCTAATTGGTGCATTTACAATCCTTTAGCTAGAAAAGTTCTCCAAGTCCCCACTCGACCCAGGAAGTCCAGCTGGCTTCACCTCTCAATTCTTGCAGGGAGTGGTGGCTCACGCCTGTAATCCCAGCACTTTGGGAGGCTGAGGCAGGTGAATCACCTGAGGTCAGGGGTTTGAGACTAGCCTGGCCAACATGGTGAAACTCTGTCTCTACTAAACCCACAAAAATTAGCCAGGCATGGTGGTGCAGGCCTGTAATCCCACCTACTCCGGAGGCTGAGGCAGGAGAATTGCTTGAACCCGGGAGGCAGAGGTTGCAGCGAGCCGAGATTGCACCATTGCACCTGGGCGACAAGAGCGAAACTCCGTCTCAAAAAAAAAAGAGAACGTCACTCTTAAACAAATCAGATGTTTCACTTACTGTATAGAAACTGCTCGTTTTCTCTTTTTCTCTTTCTCATTTTCTCTTTCTGTTTTGACCAGGCAAGACAAACATATTGGCTGGTGTTTCACCCTCCTTCAGTCTCGCTCTTATCTGTCACACACCTGCTGGTGCTCAGACCTTCTCAGTGGGTTCTAAATCTTTCCTGGCACTGAATTCTGAGAGTAGAACTGAAACCAACCAACCAACAAACAAAATACCCTTAGGAGAGAAGTGTGGGTTTAGGGCTTAGCAAATCTAGGAAAGGGTGATGTTGGGGAAAATGGAAGGATTTCGTTGTATCAGTTTTGGAGTGCAGAAGAATTGGAAAATGAAGAAGGGGACTATGGGGAAGTGTGAGTTGTGATTTGAATCCCTTTCCTCTCCTTCAAATGGCAATCTTAAGCCGGGCATGGTGGCATGCGCCCGTTGTCCTACCTATTCAGGAGGCAGAGGGGGGAAGATCTCTTAAATCTGTGAGTTCAAGGCCAGCGTACACAGCACAATGAGATCCTGTCTGTAGTTGAAAAAAAAAAAAAAGCAATCATGAAGATCTGAATTCCTTTTACCTTCCTAGTCCATGACTGGACAGTGCCGCTCACTGCAGTGAAGCCTCATAATAACGAGTAAAGTCCCTCAGCATAACAGTATGGGAGATGGTTCCTGTCCTTAAGTCTCATAATAATGAGTAATGCCCCTCCGTATAACAGCGTGGGAGATGATTCCTTTACTTAAGC
The DNA here is from genome assembly GCF_028858775.2 of Pan troglodytes. Classification (NCBI taxonomy): domain Eukaryota; kingdom Metazoa; phylum Chordata; class Mammalia; order Primates; family Hominidae; genus Pan; species Pan troglodytes. The sequence goes on from NC_072415.2 coordinate 27,302,958, forward strand.
CTCATAATAATGAGTAATGTCCCTCCGTATAACAACATGGGAGATGGTTCCTGTCCTCCATTCAGCTCCCTTATTCGAAGTTGGGGGGGATCTCAAAATCTTATCTTCTTTGGGTGTTGGGGGCTGGACCACCCTGTTGGAGAAGCCATGTCTCCAGTATTCTCCCTGTCCAATCTAACCATGGTAGATGTCAAGCATTACTGGAACTCTGCCAATGTCCCTGTTGAGCAAGGTATCCAGAGTTATCCCTATCGATAGCGAAGATGAGCTGACAACAGCCACCAGGTGGCGTCCAATTGCAGTTGGCCTGGGGAGTGTAGGAGCCGCACTGGAGGCTCAGTCCCCAAGGTCAGTCATGCATTGGAAACGATGTGACCTAGCCCCTCCCACCCCCACTTATCACGTCATGGCAGGATTTTTACTGTATGTCACAGCAAATCAAATGATTCCATATTTGGCTGAGTTATCTAGCTTTTTTTTGGAGGGGGAGTGTTTGGTTTTGTTTTCTAATTGTGTAGAGATGGGATCTCGTTATCTTGCCCAGGCTGGTCTGCAACTCCTGGACTCAAGCAGTCCTCCCACCTTAGCCTCCCAAAACGCTGGGATAACAGGTGTGAACCACTGTGCCTGGCCTCACTGTCCAGTTTGGATTATCCACACTGAAAGAAGAAACCAAGGAGAGCTAACAAGAAGCAATACATAATCCAAAAGATCAGACATTTGATGCTGGAATATGTTATTTAGCTTCTTGAAATATCAGTGGGCGGAATGTCCTGAGAATCCATTTTGAACAAAATAATGAGTTCACGTTGTAAAGACATGTCTTAGGAGAAGTGGTACAATGCTGTAGTTTCATTCAATTTTAATAGGGAGAGGTTCTATCCTAATTATGGCTCCCACCCACTCTGGGTCTTCAGCTGAATCACTGAGATGAGCGTTACTCCCAGCAGGACTACCATCACTCATGCCTCTCCGGGAACCAGAGCTCCACCATGGTTTGGATGCAAGAAACTAAATTGAGTGAGGCAAGATATTTACAATGTATATGCACTGGCATTGTTTAGCCAGAGGCTTAGCTGTGGGCTAGTGGGAAGAACCTGAGGCTGGCTGGTTCCGCTCCTGACTCTGCACCTTGCAGGCACTGTATTTTCCCTGAGTCGTATTTCCTGTCAGGTGCATTAGCTAAAAAATGAGGAAGTCGACATTTATCGTTGAGCTGCATTCAAATGATAAAGATGGGCCGGGCATGGCATAGTGGCTTATGCCTCTAATCCCAGCACTTTGAGAGGCCAAGATGGGAGGATCGCTTGAAGCCAGGGGTTCAAGACCAGCCTGGGCAACACAACAAGACCCCCATCTCTACAAAAAATAAGAAATTAGCTGGATGTGGTGGTGCACACCTGTTAGTCCCAGCTCCTCAAGAGATTGAAGTGGGAGGATTGCTTGAGCCTAGGAGATCGAGGCTGCAGTGAGCCATGATCGTGCCACTGCCCTCCAACCTGATGACAGAGTGAGACCCTATCTCTAAAAAAAAGAGAGATGAAGGTGTGTGTTTCATGAGTCAACATAGATGGGAAGTTCTCCTGAGCTGGGCCTCTGCCAGTCATCCACCCAGGGAATGAGGGGCGACTGCCTCTATGTCATGCACCTTGTCTTTCCCCATCCCAGAGACCATATGATATTGTAATGAGACATTTGCTTGATTTATTCCTCCAATACTCAGGCAATCCCTGGGAAATAGCCAAACATTATTGTCTCCATCTATTTTATGGTTAAGGAAATTACTCCAAATCACAGGCCACTGAAACAGCAGGACAGCATAATAGAGTCCTTTTGTTTATTGTTCATCATAGGGTGTTTCCTCTGAGTGGCCAGAGGAAACATCTTCTATGTTGAAGCAAGTATTTCATTCAGTGAGATGGCCTGAGTTGGCAGCTGGAACCGTAGGTAACAAGTTGGGACTGCGTGGCCAGGTCTAGCTGATGTGATGGAGCCACAGTGACACCACCTGTGAGAGTGGGTGGGCTGGGGTGGGGTGGGGAGGAAATGATGGAAGCATAATTATTTGAATGAATTTATAATAGCTGCTTAAGGAATTGTGCTTCACTGACCGGAGTCCCACTTGGAAACTTAATTCATTTTTGATCCTTATTTTCTTAAATCATGCTTTACAAATGAGAAACTGAAACCCAACGTGTAAAGCTTCTTCAAAACCCTCAGCATTGTAATCAAATGGCTAGAGGGAGGGGCTGAGGCTGCTGTTGGGAGCCTCCAAATAGACCTTGACCCCCTTGTACAGGTCCAAAATTGTACTCAGCAGCCTAGATTCAGGCCTCCACCATTTTTTTTAGACCGAATCTCGCTCTCTGGCCTAGGCTGGAGTGCAGTGGCACGATCTCAGCTCACTGCAACCTCCTCCTCCCAGGTTCAAGCAATTCTGCTGCCTCAGCCTCCCGAGTGGCTGGGATTACAGGCATGCGCCACCACACCCGGCTAATTTTTGTACTTTTAGTAGAGACGAGGTTTCACCATGTTGACCAGGCTCGTCTCAAACTCCTGACCTCAGGTGATCCACCCGCCTGGGCCTCCCAAAGTGCTGGGATTACAGGCGAGAGCCACCACACCCAGTCAGATTCAGGCCCTTGACTTGACCAAGTTGCCCTAAAGGAAGACACTTTAGGGAGTGACTCATACAGACCAAACCCACGAAGACTGATTTATAAGCTAGCATGTGGATTAATTTCTACAATAGGAGACTTTTGTACAGGGTAAATACTCTCAGTGAGTAGTTCTGCTCAGAAACAAGCAAAAATTCAACAAAAGAAGTTTATATAGTGAGAGCTTATCCAGAAAAAGACAGAGAGAGAGATAGGCAAGGTGGAAGTGAAGAAGGAAGACAGACAGGAGGAGGAAGGGGAAAGACAAGAAAGAGGGAGACGGAGAGAGAGAGAAGGAAAAGGAAGGATGACAAGACAGGAAGACAGAGAAAAGAAAAAGACTGAAGGAGGGAAGGAAGGAAAGAAGGGAAGGAGGTGGGAAAACACAGAGGGACAGAGAGAGAAAGGGAGGGAGGGAGGAGGGAAGGAAAGAAGGGAAGGAGGTGGGAAAACACAGAGGGACAGAGAGAGAAAGGGAGGGAGGGAGGAGGGAAGGAAAGAAGGGAAGGAGGTGGGAAAACACAGAGGGACAGAGAGAGAAAGGGAGGGAGGGAGGAGGGAAGGAAAGAAGGGAAGGAGGTGGGAAAACACAGAGGGACAGAGAGAGAAAGGGAGGGAGGGAGGAGGGAAGGAAAGAAGGGAAGGAGGTGGGAAAACACAGAGGGACAGAGAGAGAAAGGGAGGGAGGGAGGGAGGGAGGAGGGAAGGAAAGAAGGAAGGAAGGAAGGAAGGAAGGTCAGTCAGGCAGAAAGACAGAAAGGTGGGAAGTGGCCGGGCCTGGTGGCTCACGCTTGTAATCCCAGCACTTCTATGTGTCTGTCTATCAGGATATAGGCAACAGCTTCCTTTTCTGTCCTTTGAAAGGAGGCCTAAGGGAGAGGATCTCTTGAGCCCAGAGTTCAAGGCCAGCCTGGGCAACACAGAGAGACCTCCTCTCTATTTTTTAAAAATATTTTTACAGGAAGGAGGGAAAAAGGAAAAGCAGGGAGGAAGAAAGGAAAGAAGGAAGGAAGGAAGGAGGGAGGGAGGGAGGGAGGGAGGGGGGAGGGAGGAAAGAAGGAAGGGAGGAAAGAAGGAAGGAAGGAACTGGCTTCGATAAACAAGTTGCAGCAGCTACGATGGCGTGTGTACCCTTCTCCCCCAGACACCTCGTCCTTGTTATTAGGATCAGAACACGCATCCTCACAACCTCTTTGCCTTCCTTTTTTCTTTTTCCATGTTTATTATCAACCACTAAAATCTCTTCTAATGAGTTACTCTGTTTAATATTAGCTATATTTAGTTTTTTCACTGAAGACAGAAACTCCCCTCACCTTCTCTATGTGCCTATACAATTTGTTGGCTGGGAAGGTTTCGACAGAGGGCTAATCGTGTCTAGTTTATGTTGATTCATATTAATTTCCATTTTAGAAACTTCCATTTCAGAGATTGATATTTCCCGGTGTTTTTCTCCCTCAGTTTTGTGGAGGTGTCACCTCAGAGGAGACCCAAACCACCTCCGGAGAGCAGGGGTCTCAGCCTGTCAATGGAACTTGTTTTCCTGTTAAATGTCTCAGTGTGTTTCATGTGCCGTAATTTCCAATGGCTGTCAGTTACAATATCAGAAATTAAAACCCACACAGAAATCACAGTGTCTTTGTTTTCACTGTCTTCCAGTGTCATCTTGCATTACAACATATAAGAAGACACCACCTCCAGTCCCACCCAGAACTACCACGAAACCTTTCATTTCTATCACAGCCCAGAGTAGCACAGAGTCAGCCCAGGATGCCTACATGGACGGACAGGGCCAGCGAGGAGATATTATCAGCCAGTCTGGACTCAGCAACTCCACCGAGAGCCTGGACAGTATGAAGGCTCTGACAGCCGCCATCGAAGCTGCAAACGCCCAGATCCATGGCCCTGCCAGTCAACACATGGGCAATAACACTGCCACCGTCACCACCACGACTACCATAGCCACTGTCACCACGGAGGACAGGAAGAAGGACCACTTTAAGAAAAATCGATGCCTGTCTATCGGGATACAGGTAACAGCCTCCCTTTCTATCCTTTGAAATAGGAACTTAAAACTACGGAATGTAACACTTTTTGTTTCCCCGGAAGATTTGGTTTCTTGCCGCTTGGAATCATAGATCTATGCATAGGACCAGATTTTCAAGTGATTGGCTGTGGACTCCGTATACTGTTAAATGTGACCAAGATTATGAAAGTATTTTCTTTTCTTTTCTTTTTTCATGGTGAGAAGATTTTTTATTTGAAATATAGTCTGAGCAACATGAGTGTAGCCAAGAGGAGTAGGGGCTGGCCTGCCTGGGGCAGCAGCCTCTCAAATGGCACGAGAGCAGTACAAATATTCCAATGTCTGTGTGCCCCAACCCCACCTGTCAGGAAAGGCAGAACAGCAGAACAAAGCCCCACCCACAGCGCCTTCTCAAGGGGTCTAGTTCTTGGTGCCTGCCTGCCTTTGCCTTACCTCCTGCTCTGCCCAGGTTCCAAACAGAGGTGTGCAGCAGAGGTTTCTCCCACCCCACCCACAGAGACATGATAAGCCGGTGTGACAATTAGTTCTCAGGACTATTTTGAGGGAAAAGAATCAGAGAAGACAGGGAGGAGGGGCAAGGTGATCAAGGGCCCTCACCAAACCAGACTAGGCAGAGCTCTCCCAGAGGGACTGTGTCAGCACCCCTCATTTCCCTCCTTCTCAGGATCTAAAGGCAGGAAGGAGAGCTGGTGTCTGCAGGAAAACAGGGCTCTGAGGAGCGCCCTGGCTGAAGGCAGCAAGCGGGAACCTCCCAGAAGAGCACAGCCGCTGTGGGGTTCAAGCCTAGTTGACAGCATTGGGGTTGGGCCACATAAGCAGCCTGGGGTTGGAAGGACACAGACAGGAGATGGGGTACCAAGAAGCAGCAAAAAGCCGTAAATAACAGAAGCAAATTCAGAGCTGTGAGGGTCCCGGCCGACCCCACATTTCCTGGGGCTGGGGGATACCCAGCACTGGCAGCTCAGGGCAGACGCTACTGCAGGGTACAACCGGCCACACTCACCCCGGGGGCAGAGCCTTTTATTTTCCACGGTCCGCACAGCAGGTGGAAGACGCTTCGGCACCACCCCTGACCATGCACACTGCAAAGTCTCCGGTCACACTTGAGGGGATGGTGCGTGGCTGTCCTGGTCCTGAGAGGCCTGTGGTTGACTGTGATCATTGTGGCCACCGTCGTCCTCAGGGGCCGGGCCCAGCAATCTCCTCGCCTCTGGGTCAGCCGACAAAGGCTCACCGGCACATTCTTCCAGTCCATTCTCTCTAGTCTCCATGGGCACCTCCTCCCCGGAGCCCTCCTCTGGCTCTGCCACCTCCACTGCCATCTCCGCTGCCGCCGCCTCCTCTTCCTCCTCCTCCTCCTGGTCTCTCACCTTGTGGACAATGAAGAGGTGGCGGCTGAGGGAGCTGGCAGAGGTGTAGCACAAACCACAGAGGAGACATTGGGCTGTGGAGCTGTCCACCTGGTGCTTAGGTATGTGGCTCTGAAATTCGAGCCCCGAGTCTGTGGCAAAACTACATTTCGCGCACTGAAAAAGGGACTTGTGCCTTTTGGTGGAAGAGACAGTTGCGCCATTGCTGGTGCCTGGAGCATCCCCCACTCCACTGACTGGTCTTTTCAGATGGTTCACCTGAGGGGAATGTCCACCCGGAGGTTTGACTTTGGACGTCTGGCTCAAATCAGGGTTTCTGAAAGTATTTTCTTTGTAGACATTATTAGCAGCTATTATTTTTGTTCTCTAAATTGAATGTGTGACTCAAACTGCAGGATAATTCAAAGAACATGAACACAATCAAACATGAGGTGCTTTTAATTCCTAACGCACATTTCTATTTTTAGAAAAGAGAGTGAACTTGCAGGAATAGCCGGGGTCATCGAGCCACATAACAGTATGTTCAACACTATTGAATGACCATATGAGAACAAAAATGTGAATCACTTCCCATAGATGTGGGAGTGAAGGCGAGCAAGACCAAAGTGACTGACAGTGTGGAAAGCAGTAACACACATCACAGCATCATGAGGAAAGAATGTGCACTAGTTTCAGCCTAATCAAGCATTTCATGAAAATGGTAGAAAACTCAGTAGGCTTCTCAGTTCAGTTCACTGTTTTTCTGCTTTTCAAAGATAAGATCAAACTGATTCCACCTTGTTTCTTTTACATCTGTTTAGCTTGGGTTACCCTGCTAAAAATGTTCTTCTATCAAAGAAGAAAAATCATCCTCTCTCTCCATTTTTGTTGTGCTATATCAGTCTGCGGGTACCCTTTGAATAATAACTTCTCAATTTGCTGTTGAATAAATCCATCCACATTGAACCCACTCTAAGGCTAATTTAAAAGCCAGGCGTGGCCAGGCACAGTAGCTCATGCCTGTAATCCCAGCACTTTGGGAGGCCAAGGCGGGTGGGTCACCTGAGGTCGGGAGTTCGAGACTAGCCTGACCAACATGGAGAAACTCCGTCTTTACTAAAAATACAAAATTAGCTGGGCGTGGTGGCGCATGCCTGTGATCCCAGCTACTTGGGAGACTGAGGCAGGAGAATCCCTTGAACCCGATAGATGGAGGTTGCGGTGAGCCGAGATCATGACATTGCACACAAGTCGGGGCAACAAGAGCAAAACTCCATCTCAAAAAAAAAGACCGTTTTAACTATTTTTACACGTACAGTTCAGTGGCACTAAGGACATTCACATTGTTGTGTGACCATCACTGTATTGTGTGTGTTTAGTGGTGATGATGCACCCACCAAACTATAACCTCCACAGGGAGCTAGATTTTTTAAAACAGTTTCAGAATAATAATAATAATTATTATTTTCACCCAGTAGGATGGAACTAGACTTAAATCCACATATAACATTGGGGAGAAAAGTTTTTACTTGAGACATTATCTCATGTCTTAAATAGTTGGATATTTTAGTGAATAAAAAAATTGTTCTCATTCTTCCTCAAATCATTGTACACTGCTATATAAATTATAGCAAAGTACTGAGTACTTTATGTGACTCTCATTTAACTCATCCAACGACCTTATGGCGTAGGTGTTAGGATCATCTCTGCCCTACAGATGAGAGCACAGAGAGGTTGGAAAACTTGCCCAAGGTCACCTGCTTTTTGTTGACAGAGCCAAGATTGTACCTAGTGTCTAACATGATCACATTATACGACTTCTTTGATGGAGAATAATAAGAAAAAAAAATGGCCGGGTGCGGTGGCTCAGGCCTGTAATCCCAGCGCTTTGGGAGGCTGAGGTGGGCAGATCACGAGGTCAAGAGATCGACACCATCCTGGCCAACATGGTGAAACCCCATCTCTACTAAAAATACAAAAATTAGCTGGGTGTGGTGGCACACGCCTGTAGTCCCAGCTACTTGGGAGGCTGAGGCAGGAGAATCACTTGAACCCAGGAGGCAGAGGTTGCAGTGAGCCAAGGTTGTGCCACTGCACTCCAGCCTGGCGACAGAGTAAGACTCCATCTCAAAAAAAAAAAAAAAAAAATTAAAGACGCAAACTATTCATTGAATTTCGTTATACAGAAATCAAATTTAAATGCAAGTTCCCAAAATATGTCACACTAGGATCTTGGACTTCCTTCCATGCTTTCTCTCTTAGGGCCAGAGTTTCCAATCCTTTACCAAAACTTTACATTTAATTCATACCCAATAGCTAATACTACAACTACTTACTTTATAACCTCTGTGAACTTAGATCAATTACTTAATATTTCTGTATCTCAGATTCTTCATCTGGAAAATGAGAATAATAATAGTCCTTATTTCATATGGTACATTTTGGGTATGGTAAAAATTAATTGATAAAATATATGTAAGGCCATAAGCACAGTGCCAGGCATAAGTGTTCAACAATTATTAGATTTAGTTGTTATAATTAATATTGTCCTTTAAAATTATAATTAGCTAAATATGCTGAACTAAATATGCCATGGACTTTCTCAATTATTGCTTTTTTGGACAGAGATCTCATATCCTGCAACTTCTTTTACAATTTTGAAAGCCACTTTTTAAATTTAAGTAGATTACCCTAGATACAATACATAAAAGGGGCCATTTGCCAATATTTGGAGCTAAGAGTAAAAAATCACAGAGATAAATTTATATACAATGACTAAAGCTTAGAAGATGCTAATACTTGATGCAAATGAGCTGGCGGTTCTAGGACCAGTGGGGATGAGGCTTGGACCAGGCAGAGAACAATGTTCTCCATTCTTGTTCTGATGAACCCTGCTTCTTTTCTGTCTCCTCTTTTTCATGCATTGAGTATCGTGCTTCTTCAGGGAAATAACTACCATGCGTCTTCTGAACAAATTTCATTGGATAGTTTTATACCACCGCATAGTGGAAGACACAACATCCTACTTTGGCTGACATCCTAAGCGTTTTTAATTTACAAAAGTGTAGTCATATGGAATTGGTTAAAATCTCATCCAGGAAAACACAGACCAGGCTCACTTCTTAAACAGAGACAGTTTAATACACAAAATTGGTTACACAGGTATGGGAAGACTGAGAGAGCAATGAAAGGAACAAGAAGGAAAAGGTGGGGTTACCAGAAGTTTAGGAGCTCAGAAGAAAGGCCTGGGGTAGCCTGTGCTCAGACTGTGAGGTGGCAGGGTCAGGTGGTGCTGGGACTTCAGAGTGGTGCAGAGCAGCTGGTGCATGGGCTGTTGAAAGGAGCTGAAGGGCCAGGCACGGTGGCGCACCCCTGTAATCCCAGCACTTTGGGAGGCCGAGGTGGGTGGATCACCTGAGGTGAGGAGTTTGAGACCAACCTGGCCAACATGGTGAAACCCCATCTCTACTAAATAAAAAAATTAGCTGGGTGTGGTGGTGCATGCCTGTAATCTCACCTACTTAGGAGGCTGAGGCAGAAGAATCACTTGAACCTGGGAGTCAGAGGTTGCAGTGAGCCGAGATTGTGCCATTGCACTCCAGCCTGGGCAACAAGAGTGAAACGCCATCTCAAGAAAATAAAAAGGCCGGGCGTAGTGGCTCACGCCTGTAATCCCAGCACTTTGGGAGGCCTAGGTGGGCGGATCACGAGGTCAGGAGATTGAAACCATCCTGGCTAACATGGTGAAACCCCGTCTCTACTAAAGATACAAAAAATTAGCCAGGCGTGGTGGCGGGCACCTGTAGTCCCAGCTACTCAGGAGGCTGAGGCAGGAGAATGGCGTGAACCCGGGAGGTGGAGCTTGCAGTGAGCCAAGATTGTGCCACTGCACTCCAGCCTGGGCGACAGAGCCAGACTCCGTCTCAAAATAAATAAATAAAATAAAATAAAGAGGCACATTATCTTGGATTCATAATTTATTGACTTAAAATAGTAAAGGAACACTAAGGAGATAGTTTCAAAACATTTAAGCCTTGAAGACTTTATTTTGATGTCCTCGAAGTCAGCATCAGTGTTTATTTGGAAAGAGATTTTTGGAGGGACCTCTCTCCAGTCAAAACTAATGAACCTTATGGAGATCATTTTAATGAATTCCAAAAAGAAGAAATAATCAGTCATGTTTGCCAACCATGATGCATTAAAATTAGAAATTAACGCTAAACAGATAACAAAATCTAACCATTTGAAAATGTTAAAACATCTAAATAACATTTGGATTACGGAAGGAATTCAAGATTATTTTGAAATAAATGACAGCAGGAATCCTATAAATCACCACTATGGGCTGTGGCCATAGTTATGACCTAAGAAAAAGTTCTAGCCCTATGTTCTTTCATAATTAAGGAAGAAATATTACAATATAAAGTAAACACTCAATTTACAAAGCTAGAAAAAGAACAACAGATTCAAAAGAAGGAATTACTAATGATGAAAGTATAGATAAATGCATTAGAAAACAAAACAGAGCAATGGCAATAACAAGTAAAGTGGAATTGATAAACCAAAATTGGTTATTTGAAAATACTAAATAAATAGACAAGTCTGATTGAGAGAGGGAAAATAGAAATCAACAATATCAGGAATGAGAATAGTATATGACCTTTTGAAAAACTATAAAAGATTCTTGTGACAGCTTAATGTTGGCAAATTTTAAAGTCAAAATAATATAGACACTCATGTATATTACTAATACCGATGCAAGAGGGAGTATTAAATCTGGGGAAAGAGGTCAGGCTCAGTGCCTCACGCCTGTAATCCCAGCACTTTGAGAAGCTAAGGTGGGTAGATGGCTTGAGCCAGGGAATTCAAGACCAGCTTAAGCAACATAACGAGACCTTGTCTCTACAAAAAGTAGAAAAAATTAGTCGTGTGTGCTGGCACATACCTGAGTGCCAGCTACTTGGGAGGCTGAGGCGGGAGGATAACTTGAGACCAGGAGGTCACAGTGGCAGTAAGCCATGATTTTGCCACAGCACTCCAGCTTGGATGACAGAAACCCTCTCTCTAAAAAATAAATAAACAAATAAAATAAAAACCTGGAGGAAGAAATCTTATAACCATAGAATACGGTGCAAAAAAAGTAAAGAAAAAAAAACCTTTCACAAATGTTACGGACTTGGATCATTTTAACAGGAAAGGTTTTCTCAACATTCATGAAGCAAATAATTCCTGTGTTATTTAAAGCATCTAATATTACAAGAAAAGATCAAGATTCTTTTTTTTTTTTTGAGATGGAGTTTTGCTCTTGTCACCCAGGCTGGAGTGCGGTGGTGTGATCTAGGCTCACTGTAACTTCCATCTCCTTGGTTCAAGCAATTCTCCTGCCTCAGTCTCCTGAGTAGCTGGGACTACATCCACGCGCTACCACGCCCGGCTAATTTTTGTATTTTTAGTAGAGACGGGGTTTCACCATGTTGGCTAGGCTGGTCTCAAACTCCTGACCTCAGGTGATCTGCCCGTCTCGGCTTCCCAAAGTGCTGGGATTACAGGTGTGAACCACTGCGCCAAGATTCTTAATATATTTTAATCAAATAAGCATAACTCTAATACCTAAATTTGAAAGAACACAAGAAAAAATAATTATAGAATAACATGCTTACAAAAATACATGTAAAAATTCTTACCAAATTTGAGAATTAATCAAAGTGTATATATATTTTTAAAAATGATATACCTTTACTGATCTTTTTGTGATTCCTCAGCATGATGATTGGGTCTTCACACAAAAGTTTAAGATGTGCCTCCCTCACATCTTATTATAATGTCAGCATATTTCCTGTCTGAAGTAAGAAAAATGAAATTAAAATAATATACTATTACCAAGTAGTGTATGTCACAGAAATCCAAAGTTATTTTAGCCTTTGGGGGGAAAAATATGGTATCAGATAGATAGTGAAAAGTATTGCATTTGGTAAAAATCAGAAGCCATTCCAAGTATCAACATGATAAAAAGCATTTATAAGAAACCAAACTAAAGGCCAGGTGTAGTGGCTCACACCTGTAATCCCAGTACTTTGGGAGGCTGAAGTGGGTGGATCACTTGAGATCAGGAGTTTGAGACCAGCCTGGCCAGCATGGCAAAATCCCGTCTCTACTAAAAATACAAAAATTAGCCAGGCATGATGGCACATGCCTGTAGTCCCAGCTACTCGGGAGGCTAAGGCAGGAGAATCACTTGAACCTGGGGGGTGGAGGTTGCTTAGTGAGCTTAGATTGCGCCACTGCACTCCAGCCTGGGCAACAGAGTGAGACTCTGTCTCAGAAACAAACAAACAAACAAATAAATAAAAGAAACCAAACTAAACTTCTGCTTAAAGACGAAATGCTAGAGATATTCCAGAGTCAGAAGTCAAGTAAGGATGAATATTTTCTTAGGCTTATTCAGTGTTGTTTGCCTTTACTGGCCAAGACACAAAGCAAGAAATGAACTGTAAATATTTCAAAACAAAGCAAAATTGCTTTTATTCGTAGATAATATACATGTCCACCTTTAAAATTCTAGCGGAAACCGGGAGGCTGAGGCGGGAGAATCGCTTGAATCCCGGAGGGGTAGGTTGCGGTGAACAGAGATCGCGCCATTGCACTCCAGCCTGGGCAACAAGAGCAAAACTCCGTCTCAAAAAAAAAAAAAAAAAAAAAAAAAACCTAGAAGAAACCACTGAAAATCCATTAGAATTCAGCAACGTGAAAGAATATAGTATAAATACAGAGGAATCAATAACTTATCTATATATTATCAATACACAAAATATAAAGGTACAAAAATAACCCATTCACAATAGTAACAAAAACTATAAAACAACACAATTGAGCTTCAGAAATAATATGTAACTCCTATTTGAAAACAATATAAAAACTTACCTTACATAAAATATAAGACCTCCAGGCGGCCGGGAACATTGGCTCACGCCTGTAATCCCAGCACTTTGGGAGGCCGAGGCAGGCGGATCACGAGGTCAAGAGATCCAGACCATCCTGGCCAACATGATGAAACCCAGTCTCTACTAAAAAATACAAAAATTAGCTGGGCGTGGTGGTGCGCGCCTGTCGTCCCAGCGTCTCGGGAGGCTGAGGCAGGAGAATCGCTTGAACCCCCGAGGCGGAGGTTGCAGTGAGCCGAGACTGCGCCACTGCACTCCAGCCTGGCGACAGAGCAAGACTCTGTCAAAAAAAAAAAAAAAAAAGAAAGAAAGAAAAAAGAAAAGGAAAAAAAAAGAGCCGGGCGTGGTTGAGCGCACCTGTAGTCGCAGCTACTCGGGAGACTGAGGCAGGGAGAATCGCTTGAACCCGGGAGGCAGAGATTGCAGTGAGCCGAAATCACGCCACTGCACTCCAGCCTGGGCGACAGAGTGAGAGTCCCAAGACTCCGTCTGAAAATAAATAAATAAGTAAATAACCTCCATGCATGGTCATGCACACCTGTATCTCAACTACTCAGGGGGCTGAGGCAGGAGGATCACATGAGCCCAGGAGTCTTGGGCTGTAGTGCACTATAGTGATGGGGTGTCCACAGTAAGTTCAGCATCAGTATGGTGACCTGCCAGGGGCAGGGGACCATCAGTTTGCCTAAGGAGGGGTGAAATGGCTCAGGTCAGAAAAGGAGCAGGTCAAAATTGCCATGCTGATCACTAATGGGATCGACTTTGTGAATAGCCACTGTACTGTAGCCTGGGCAACATAGCAAGATCTCGTCCAGCAAATAAATAAATAAAATATAATACTGTAATAAATGGAAAATTATTTAATATTCCTACACAGGAATACTACATAGTAAAAAGACAACAATTTCCTGAAAATTAATACAAATATTTAAAGAAATTCCAATAAAAATTCCAATATGATTTTTATCACTTGGTGGAGGCTAACAGGACGAGCTTGACAATTTGATGTTAAAGTTTACTTAGAAGTTAATACTCCAAAATAACCTAGAGATTTTTGTTTTGCTTTGTTCTGTTTTCAAATTACCTTTTTTTTTTTTTTTTTTTTTTTGAGACACTGTCTTGCTCTGTCACTCAGGCTGGAGTGCAGTGGCATGATCATGGCTCACTGCAGCCTCCACCTCTCAGGCTCAAGCAATCCTCCTTCAGCCTCCTGAGTAGCTGGGAGTACAGGCGCGTGCCACTATGCCCAGCTATTTTTTTTCTTATTTTTTGTAGAGACAGGGTCTTGCTATGTTGCCCAGGCTGGTCTTTAACTCCTGGGCTCAAGCGATCCTCTCACCTCGGCCTCCCAAAGTGCTAGGATTACAGGCATGAGCCACCTCACCTAGCCTAATTATACTTTTTGAAAAAAGAACTACAGGAGCAGACTTGCCATAGAAAATATCAAGACTGATTATAAAGTTATATTAGGAAAGGCCAGACATGCAACCAGCACTTTGAGAGGCTGAGGCGGGCAGATCAGCTGAGGTTGGGAGTTCGAGACCAGCCTGGCCAATGTAGCGAAACCCCGTCTCTACTAAAAATACAAAAATTAGCCAGGCATGGTGGCACACACCTATAATGCCAGCTACTTGGGAGGCTGAGGCAGAATAATCACTTGAACCTGGGAGGTGGAGGTTGCACTGAGCCGAGATCGTACCACTGCACTCTAACCTGGGCAACAGAGTGAAACTCCATCTCAAAAAAAAAAAAAAAAAATTATATTTAGGAAAAAGGAGAGGGAAGGTCAATAAGCCCAGCAGATCAATAGGCCAGAAACAGGTCTTTATATGTATGTCACTTAATGACAGGGATACACCTGGGAAAATGTGTTATTAGGTGATTTCGTCATTGTGTGAACATCATAGAAGGTACTTACACAAACCTAGGAGGTAGAGCATACTACCCACTTAGGCTATGTAGTATGGCCCATTGCTCCTAGGCTATAAACCTGTACAGCATATGACTATGCAGAACACTGTAGGCCATTATAACATAATGGTAAGTATTTGTGTATCTAACCATAGAAAAGGTACAGTAAAAATACAGTACAAAAGATACAGAATGGTACTTCTGCACAGGACAGTTCCATTATAATCTTATGATCACTATTGTATATGTGCTCTATCGTTAACAGAAATGTCACTGTGTGTGTCATGACTGTATATGGGAATGCCTATGTGAGAATGTATGGGAAAATATATGTGAGTAAAGTTTGGTATCAGATAAAGCTGGCATCTCAAATAAAAAAGGCGAATTAGTTAATAAATGGAGCCCGATCCATTCATAACCCAAGGGAGGTAGTACAGGAGGGTAATATTAGATCTCTAGGTATGTGTCTTTGACAGAAACATTTCAGGATGGTGGATTTAAGAATTATATATGAAAAAAAGATAACATGAAAGCATAAAAGAAAATACAAGAAGACTTTTAAAAATATGCTCAGAGAAAAAGCCTTTCCAAACCATAAAAGCTGGATGTGACTACCTAAGATTCTCTCCAATGAAGGGCAAAGTTTAAAAGACACATGATAAACTGAGAGAAAACATTTGCAGTATATGTAACAGAGAAAGAGTTTAGGTTCATAAAATATAAAGAGATCCTATGATTAAGAAAATAAAGAACAGCCTAATTAGGGAGGAGACTAGTAAAGGATATGAACAGACGACTTACAGATAGAAACATAAGAAGTCAATAAATATTTTTGGCCAGGTGCGGTGGCTCACGCCTGTAATCTCAGCAATTTGGGAGGCCGAGGCACTCAAATCACGAGGTCAGGAGTTCAAGACCAGCCTGACCAACATGGTGAAATCCCATCTCTACTAAAAATACAAAAATTAGCTGGGCATGGTGGCACGCGTCTGTAATCTCAGCTACTTGGGAGGCTGAGGCAGGAGAATTGCTTGAACCCAGGAAGCGGAGGTTGCAGGAGCTGAGATTGCGCCACTGTACTCTAGCCTGGGGGACAGAGTGAGACTCTGTCTCAAAAATAAAATAAAATAAAATAAAATAATCATTTAGGCCAGGCGTGGTGGCTCATGCCTGTAATCCCAGCACTTTGGGAGGCCGAGGCGGGCGGATCACAAGGTCAGGAGATCGAGACCATCCTGGCTAACACAGTGAAACCCCATCTCTACTAAAAATATAAAAAATTAGCCAGGCATGGTGGCGGGCACCTGTAGTCCCAGACACTTGGGAAGCTGAGGCAGGAGAATGGTGTGAACCTGGGAGGCGGAACTTGCGGTGAGCCGAGATCGTGCCACTGCACTCCAGCCTGGGTAACAAAGTGAGACTCCATCTCAAAGACAAACAAACAAACAAAAATTTAAATACATATATAGACATATATATAAAGATAGACAAATATACATCAAATAATTGACAATAATTCTTGGGAAACTTTCTCTTTCTACATTATATATTTCTATATTTTAATTTTATATAACTTACATTGAATTGTCTTTATATTTAGAGACAACATTTCTTAAACACATAGTAGGAAAAAGGAATAAACCTAATAATTCTATAAATTTCTTCAAATTTGGGTTGGGGCTAATCTGTTGCATAGGTTATTAGTTCTATATGGTATATTTTCTATATAGCTGTAATATACACATAGCTATTTAGAAACTATGGAGTGATATTCAAAGTCAATTCTTTATTTAAGGGGAGAAAAATGAAGACACTCTATAGTTCATCTTAATAAGGTTAATATCTAAATCTCCCAATGTCAACAATTATAATTACAATATATAAATTTTCCTCTTTATTTTGTATGTTGTTATCTTCAAATTCAAAACTTCCAGGCCGGGCGTGGTGGCTCACGCCTGTAATCTCAACACTTTGGGAGGCCCAGGCGGGCAGAACACTTGAGATCAGGAGTTTGAGACCAGACTGGCCAACTTGGCAAAAACCTGTCTCCACTAAAAATACAAAAATTAGTCGGACATGGTGGCACACACCTGTAATCTCAGCTATTCGGGAGGCTGAGGCAGGAGAATCCCTTGAACCCGGGAGGCGGAGGTTGTAGTGAGCTGAGATCGCACCACAGCACTCCAGCCCGGGCAACAGAGGGAAACTCTATTAGAAAAATAAAAACTTCCAAGAACACATTTCCATGTAGATTCCCTTCTAATATAGTATTTACAGTAAGATACTTAAGTCTAAGTACAGACTTGCAAATCTGTGGAGGAATCAAACATTTATCAGCTACCTTGAGAGTGGATAAAATTGCATTTTACTAACAGCAACAGAGTCAAAGAGCGTGCAGTGAAGGTAGTGATGGTGCCCAGAAAATACACAAATATTGAACAAGGAGGTTATAAATTACAAAACATTCCAGTAATATTAGAGATTTTTCTCATAAAATGTGATGTTTGTTTTCCAAGCAAGATGACTGAAATGGAACAACTCTATTTATTTGATGATTTCTCCAGGTGGATGATGCTGAAGAACCTGACAAAACAGGGGAGAATAAAGCACCCAGTAAGTTCCAGTCTGTGGGAGTGCAAGTAGAAGAAGAGAAGTGGTAAGTCCACATGCACGCATCCTCTTTTGTCTTGATGTTGTGAAGTAAGGTAAAAGCATTTTTCCCTGTGATAAATCTACAAAATTCAATGATATTTTCCTCTAAGTTTTGGGAGTATTTAAAGGGTGAAGTTGAATCAATATTAGTTGATTCTCTCCTGTACTTTAATACTAGACACCACTCCATTTGAGTTTTGTTTGAATAGTACTGTAAGCATATTACATACATATAAATACTGTGTGCAGTACTCTTGGGTTGCCAAACTATACCTCTGAAAACAAAAGAAATAAGAAACCTTCCCATTTGAGACTGTGCACTTTTTATGAGAAGAGAACTTACCTTATTTCTATTTCTATTCCCAACACTTAATAGTGTCTGGTGTTTAGTGTGTGCTTAATGAATGATGAATGAATGAATGAATGAATGAATGAATGAAAAGGAAGATATTCCCTGTCATTATCCTGAATCACCAGTCCTTCAGATTACTCTTTACCTACTTTAGAGCCTTAGTATCTATAAATGGGAAATGTAGGATTTCATAAAATTACAGAATTTGGGGTCAATAATTTCATTTTGTAAATGAGAATCTGATGGAGAGAGGCATGTGAATTTCTCAAACTGGGAGTTTCTTGGTGGGTAGAACCATGTTTTATTGCTAGTAGTACCCCCCAGCTTCCAGCATTGTGATTTGCACATACTAAATATACAGCAAATGTTGGCTGAATAAAGTAAAACTGGAGTTATGGTAAGAGAAACTACTCTAAATTATAAATCAGTGTATCATCTCAACTTTGCTACTAACTTTCAGTGTGTTAATTAGGAAGAATCATTTGAATGTCACCTATCCATCCTTCCATTATCCATCCATTCAATAAAATCTATGGAATGCCTCCTATAATCAAGGCTACATGTAACGTAAACTGAAAATCTGAAAAGGAGGAATTTATCACTTTATGGAAATGGTCCTGTTTTAGAACCTCTCACTATTGATTGACACTATACTTTTAAGAGGTGTGTATATATATCATATACATATAGTTAATATATATTTATTAATAAATTCTATGTTGTATATGTAATATATATATATAGTGTGTGTGTGTGTATAATATGGCAAAAACCTCAATTACTTTTGCACCAACCTGATATAATTATGCAATGCTGGAAGCCCAGAAAACTGGTACGATCATTCTGGAAACAAATATGACAAAAGTTAGCAATAGTTACACATCTATCCGTACCAATTGACCCAAAAATCACACTCTTGGGGCTTGAGTTAAATTACTCAATGAAAGGTAAACAATTGTGAAACATTATTTATCATTGTAAAAGAAAAACACTAATTATCAAATAACCAATAATAGCATGCTTTTGTAATTTATAGCACCTCACCAAGGTAAACTATTATACAGCTATTAAATATCATTTATTTAAAAAGGTGGAGAAACATGGGGAAATTCCCATGATACAATGTTAGGTGAAAAACTTTAATATGTAATATCCATGCATAGTGTTCATGCAGATGGACAAGGACTGAAATGTAATACGTACAAATGGTAGGTTTAGGAGTGACTTTTTTCTTTTACTCTGAAAAGTTTTAGTAATCATTTTTTTTGTTTGTTTGTTTTTTGTGTGTGTTTTTTTTGAGACGGAGTCTCACTCTGTCGCCCAGGCTGGGGTGCAGTGGTGCAATCTCGGCTCACTGCAACCTCCGCCTCCTGGGTTCAAGCGATTCTCCTGACTCAGCCTCCCGAGTGGCTGGGACTACAGGCACGCACCATCACGCCCAGCTAATTTTTGTATTTTTAAGAGAGACGGGGTTTCACCATGTTGGCCAGGATGGTTTCGATCATCTTGACCTTGTGATCCACCCGCCTTGGCTTCCCAAAGGGCTGGGATTACAGGCGTGAGCCACCGCGCTGGGCCGGTAATCATTGCTTTAATGTCCTAGGCATATGTTTCTTTATTAAGTGTTTTAGAAAAATTTTTGAAAGTATACATTTAGTAGACATTAAAGAAAATATATTCCTGGACATGGGCAATGGCTCACGCCTGTAATCCCAGCAGTCTGGGAGGCCGAGGCGGGTGGATCACCTGAGGTAAGGAGTTCAAGACCAGCCTGACCAACATGGTGAAACCCGTCTCTACTAAAAAATTACAAAAATTAGCTGTGCGTGGTGGTGGGTTCCTGTAATCCCAGGAACTCGGGAGGCTGAGGCAGGACAATCGCTTTAACCCAGGAGGCAGAGATTGCAGTGAGCCAAGATGACGCCATTGCACTCCAGCCTGGGTGGCAGAGCAGACTCTGTCTTAAAAAGAAAAAGAAAATATATTCCTCCATCTCCCACCAGCCCAGCTTGGTGCCTTTTCTCAACGATGTAGTGGTTGACAGCACAGACTCTTGAGCCAGAACACCAAATCCTGGCTGTGCCCCTTACTAACTGAGGGGCCATAAGCAAATTACTACCCATCTTTGTGCCTTAGTTTCCTTATATGTAAAAAGGGGGTTACAAGCAGTTCCCACTATAAGCTAAAAGGAACTCGGAAGTCACCACTCCATCTTAGCAAGTAAAAATCTTAACAAACTAAAAAATCAACATCTCTTTGTATATCTCTTAGAGAAAGGAGGTCACAGGGGACACTGCTTCTCCCAAAATTGGAAAAACAGACAGATACAGAGACTTACAACTTACTGCAGTAGAAACACAAGTAGAAATCTCTGCAGGAAGCAGCACAGGGTAAGAAAACATAAGCAGTAACTGAAGAATTGTTGGAGGCTCGATATTGACAACTCTGAGAGTTAAAAGCTCCAAGGAAACCCAGTCACAGGGACAGCTCACACTTTTGTGAGTTTCACCTCCAGGAACTCTACCAGGTCCTCAAAGTGAATATCAGAGAAAAAAAATCTCCTTGTGCTTCCAGAAAGGGGAAGGAAAAAATAACTACTTTGACATATGCCAGCACTTTCTCTTCTTATTCACAAGGCCTGCACGCAGCAGAAACTATTTTTACCAGAACCTTTTGCTGGCTGGGGTTTTATCAGAGCCTAGAACCTACCTGGGGGAAGGAAAACACTCAGCTCTAGTTTCCTCTAGCCTTCCACATGGGGGAAGGGACATACCCAACCTCAGCCCCCTTCAGGCATCTTATCCCACGTAAGGGAAAAAAATAAAAACAACTGAGAAACACTGATGAAGTTCACAGTCCAGGAGCACAGGCTCACCAAAAGGCTGAGACTAATCATAGAACTGTAGAGCACTTTTCCCTCACACACACCTTACCAGTACATTACTAAATGCCAATTTACCACAGTTCCTTTCACCCAGTACATCAAGCCCACTTTTCAAAAAATTACGAGGCATATTAAAAGGTAAAAAACACAGTTTGAAGAGATGGAACAAGCATCAGAACCAGAGTCAAATATGGCAGGAATGTTGGAATTACCGGGCCAAGATTTTTTTTAAATTATGATTAATATGCTAAGGGCTCTAATGAAAGAAGCAGAACATGTAGAGAGATGGAGAATGAAAAAGAGTTCTAAGAGAGATTTAAAAAGAAATGCTGGAGATAAAAAACACTCTAATAGAAACAAAGAATATCTTTGATGGGCTCACTAGTAAACTGGACACTAATGCTAAGCTTGAGGATATAACAATAGAAACTTCCAAAACTGAAAAGCAAAGAGAAAGAAGACTGATAAAAAGCCAGATCAGCTGGGCACGGTGGCTCATGCCTGTAATCCCTGCACTTTGGGAGGCCGAGGTGGGCGGATCACCGGAGCTCAGGAGTTCAAGACCGGCCTGGCCAACATGGAGAAACCCCATCTCTACTAAAAATAAAAAATTAGCCGGGTGTGGTGGTGCATGCCTGTAATCCCATCTACTTGGGAGGATGAGGTAGGAGAATTGCTTGAACTCGGGAGGCGGAGGTTGTGGTGAGCTGAGATCGTGCCACTGCACTCCAGCCTGGGCAACAAGAGCAAAATTCTGTCTCAAAAAAAAAAAAAAAGCCATAACAGATTATCTGAGAACAGTGAGACAGCTACAACAGGTGTAACTTTACATGAGAGAGGAATACAAGAAGGAGAGGATGGAGAAAGGAACAGAAGCAATATTAGAAGCAATAATAACAGAATTCCCCCAAATTAATGTCAGACACCTCAGATTCAGGAAGCTCAGAGAATACCAAGCAAGATAAATGCCAAAACAAACAAACACAAACCAAAAAACTACACCTAAGCATATCATATTCAAACTTCAGAAAAATAAGACTTTAAAAATCTTGAAAAAAGTGAGAGGGAAAGAACATCTTACCTATAGAGGAGCAAAGATAAGAACTAGGCCGGGTGCAGTGGCTCACATCTGTAATCCCAGAATTTTGAGAGGCTGAGGTGGGTGGATCACTTCAGCCCAGGAGTTCAAGACCAACCTGGGCAACATGGCAAAATCCCATCTTTACAAAAAATACAAAAAGTTATCTGGCTGTGGTGCATGCCTGTGGTCCCAGTTACTCAGTAGGCTGAGGTGGAAAGATTGCTTGAGCTTGGGAAGTGAAGGTTATAGAGAGCTGAGATCACACCACTGCATTCCAGCCTCAGCGACAGAGAGAGACCGTGTCTCAAAAATAAACAAACAGAACAAACAAACAAAAAAGATAAAAGATAAGAGTTATATCTGGCCAGGCACAGTGGCTCATTCCTGTAATCCCAACACTTTCGGAGACAGAGCGAGACTTAGTCTCAATTAAAAAGTCAGGAAACAACAGGTGCTGGAGAGGATGTGGAGAAATAGGAACACTTTGACACTGTTGGTGGGACTGTAAACTAGTTCAACCATTGTGGAAGTCAGTGTGGCGATTCCTCAGGGATCTAGAACTAGAAATACCATTTGACCCAGCCATCCCATTACTGGGTATATACCCAAATGACTATAAATCATGCTGCTATAAAGACACATACACACGTATGTTTATTGCGGCATTATTCACAATAGCAAAGACTTGGAACCAACCCAAATGTCCAACAATGATAGACTGGATTAAGAAAATGTGGCACATATACACCATGGAATACTATGCAGCCATAAAAAATGATGAGTTCATGTCCTTTGTAGGGACATGGATGAAACTGGAAACCATCATTCTCAGTAAACTATCGCAAGAACAAAAAACCAAACACCGCATATTCTCACTCATAGGTGGGAATTGAACAATGAGATCACATGGACACAGGAAGGGGAATATCACACTCTGGGGACTGTGGTGGGGAGGGGGGAGGGGGGAGGGATAGCATTGGGAGATATATCTAATGCTAGATGACGAGTTAGTGGGTGCAGCGCACCAGCATGGCACATGTATACATATGTAACTAACCTGCACAGTGTGCACATGTACCCTAAAACTTAAAGTATAATAAAAAATTAAAAAAAAAAAATTAACCAGGCGTGGTGGCGCGTGTCTGTAATCCCAGCTACTTGGGAGGCTGAGGCAGGAGAATCACTTGAACCCAGGAGGTGGAAGCTGCAGTGAGCTGAGATCACGCCACTGCACTCCAGCCTGGGTGACAGAGTGAGACTCCATCTAAAAAAAAAAAAAAAAAGAGGGGGAGAGAAGAGGGCTTCTGCAGGGAAATTCCCATTTTTAAAGCCATCAGATCTCATGAGACCCACTCGTTATCATGAGAACAGCATGGGAAAGACCCACCCCCATGATTCAATCACCTCCTGCCAGGTTCCTCCCACAACAGGTGGGAATTGTGGGAGTTACAACTCAAGATGAGATTTGAGTGGGGACACACAAAACTGTATCAGTTGCCCAGGATGGACTTGAACTCCTGGCCCTAAGCAATCCTTCCACCACAGCCACTTGAGTAACTGTGACCACACAGATATAATTATTCATATTATTTTTTTTTTGAGATGGAGTTTTTGCTCTTGTTGCCCAGGCTGGAGTGCAATGGCATGATTTCAGCTCACTACAACCTCTGCCTCCTGGGTTCAAGCAATTCTCCTGCCTCAGTCTCCTGAGTAGCTGGGATTACAGGTGCCCGCCATCACGCCTTGCTAATTTTTGTATTTTTAGTAGAGACAGGGTTTCACCATGTTGGCCAGGCTGGTCTCAAACTCCTGACCTTGTGATCTTCCCGCCTCGGCCTCCCAAAGTGCTGGGATTACAGACGTGAGCCACAGTGCCCGGTTACCCTCTTCTCCTGTCTGCCACCATGTGGCATGTGCTTTTCACCTTATGCCATGATTGTGGGGCCTCCCCAGCCACATGGAACTGTAAGTCCTATAAACTTCTTTCTTTTGTAAATTGCCCAGTATCTGGTATGTCTTTATCAGCAGCGTTAAAACGGACTAATACAGCAACATAGCGAGGCTTAGTCACTATAAAAACACTCAAAAACGAAAAAAATTGAAAGAAGTATATC
Organism: Pan troglodytes; assembly: GCF_028858775.2. Classification (NCBI taxonomy): domain Eukaryota; kingdom Metazoa; phylum Chordata; class Mammalia; order Primates; family Hominidae; genus Pan; species Pan troglodytes. The sequence goes on from NC_072415.2 coordinate 27,326,943, forward strand.
CAACTTCTCGGAAACCATGCAAGAACAGAGTGAAATATTTAAAGTATTAGGAGAATAAAAAACCAAAAACACCCATCTAGAATTTTGTACCCTGTGAAATTATCCGTAAAAGTGAAAGAAAAATAAAGACTATTTCAGATAAACAAAAATTGAGGGAATTTGTTGCCAGCAGACCTTCAAGAAATGTTAAGAAGTTCTTCTGAGAGAAGGAAAATGACATAGGTCAGAAACTAAAATAAAAACTTTCATTTTTCTCTTTTTTTTTTGGAGATGGAGTCTTGCTCTGTCGCCCAGGAAGGAGTATAGTGGCAGGATCTTGGCTCACTGCAACCTCCACCTTCCAGGTTCAAGCGATACTCCTGCCTCAGCCTCCTGAGTAGTTAGGATTATAGGCACCTGCCACATCTGGCTAATTTTTTTTGTTTTTGTTTTTTTTTTTTTAGTAGAGACGGTGTTTCACCGTGTTGAACAGGCTGGTCTCGAACTCCTAATCTCTGGTGATCCGCCCACCTCAGCCTCCCAAAGTGCTGAAATTATAGGCGTGGGCCAGTGTGCCCAGCTCATTTTTCTCATTCGTAATTGATCTAACAGATAAGTTTGTTCAAAATAGCAATAGCAAAAATGTATTTAAATACATGTACATTTATTTATTTATGTATAAGTGAAATGAATGGCAGCAATGATACAAGGAATAAGTGGTAGGAATTGGAAATATTTAATTATTACAAAGTACTTGCAAAACCTGTGAAGTGTCATAGTGTTATATGAAAGTGGATTGGATTCGTGGTAAATACATAATGCAAACTCTAGGGTAACCACTAAAAAGAGGTAAAAGAGAAGTAAAATTAGTATGCTAAGAAAGAAAAGAAAATTCAATCACATAAATGCTCAATGGAAAATTATTAACAGCAGAAAAAATGTGAAATACAAAAATAAGAAGAAAGAGCAAAGGCAAAAAAATAGAAAGTAGTAACAAATATGGTAGATGTTAATCCGACTAGATAAATAATCAACTTAACCCTTTTCCCATTTAGAAAAAAATGTGCAGCTTGCTGCCAGCTCTCATTTAATTTTACATAAACATGCTTTTTTTTTTTTTTTTTTTGAGACTGAGTCTTGCTCTGTCACCCAGGCTGGAGTGCAGTGGCACAATATTGGCTCACCGCAACCTCTGCCTCCCGGGTTCAAACAATTCTCCTGCATCAGCCTCCCAAGTAGCTGGGATTACAGGCCCACGCCACCACACCTGGCTAATTTTTTTTTTTTTTTTTTTTGAGACGGAGTCTTGCTCTGCCACCCAGGCTGGAGTGCAGTGGCATGATCTCAGCTCACTGCAACCTCCGCCTCCCAGGTTCAAGTGATTCTCCTGCCTCAGCCTACTGAGTAGCTGGGATTACAGGCACACACCACCACACCCAGCTAATTTTTGTAATTTTAGTAGAGACGGGGTTTCACTGTGCTGGCCAGGATGGTCTTGATCTCCTGACCTCGTGATCCAGTCATCTCACCCTCTCAAAGTGCTGGGATTACAGGCGTGAGCCACTGCGCCTGGCCCATTTTTCTCATTCTTAACTGATCTAACAGATAAGTTTGTTCAAAATACTAATAGCAAAAATGTATTTAAATATATGTACATTTACTTATTCATGTATAAATGAAATGAATGGCAGCAATGATACAAGGAACAAGTGGTAGGAATTGGAAATTATTAATTATTACAAAGTACTCGCAAAACCTGTGAAGTGTCATAGTGTTATATGAAAGTGGATTGGGGCCCGGAGCAGTGGCTCATGCCTGTAATCCCAGCACTTTGGGAGGCCGAGGCAGGTGGATCACGAGGTCAGGAGTTCAAGACCAGCCTAGACAATATGGTGAAACCCCGTCTCTATTAAAAATACAAAAATTAGCTGGGCATGGTGGCACTTGCCTATAGTCCCAGCTACTCAGGAGGCTGAGGGAGAAGCATCACTTGAATCCAGGAGGCAGAGGTTGCAGTGAGCTGAGATTGTGCCACTGCACCCCAGCCTGGGCGACAGAGCGAGACTCCGTAAAAAAAAAAAAAAGTGGATTGGATTCGTGGTAAATGCATAATGCAAACTCTAGGGCTCTAGGGTAACCACTAAAAAGAGGTAAAAGAAAAATAAAATTAGTATGCTAAGAAAGGAGAGAAAATTCAATCATATAAATGCTCAATAGAAAACTATTAAAAGCAGAAAAAATGTGAAAGACAAAAATAAGAAGAAAGAACAAAGGTGAAAAAATAGAAAATAATAACAAGTATGGTAGATGTTAATCCAACTAGATAATCAGTTTAACCCTTTTCCCATTTAGAAAAAATGTGCAGCTTGCTGTCAGCGCTCACTTAATTTTACATAAACACACTCCTTGAGGCTGAAGCAAATATGACTGATTTTCAATGTGAAAATAAAATGTAAAAACTGTTCTTCGAGTTATTTCTAAACAGAACTAACATCAGAATCATCTGAATCATCAGAATCATCTATTTCAGAAAAATTGGATTCATCAAATGAATCTTGGCCACAACTCTTTGAGGACAATGTTAACATCATGTGTAGGAATGCTACGTTTTCTAGGATTTGCCATTTTCAGCAATGGAGAATTACTATATTTTCTAAATGGAAATACCACTGCTAAGACCAGAATGCTATAAATAGGATGATGTCTTTGTTTCCAAAGTCAATATACTAGAGCAATGTGAAAATAATAATAAAACAAAATATTTTGTGGCAAAGTTATCTTGGGTTAAAGGCTGTAGCTGCAGGTGCCACCAGCAAGTATTCTCAGGGCAAATAGGAACAGGGTTAAACATTAGTATTTTACATATATCATTAAAAGACAGAGATTGTCAGAGTGGATAAGAAAACAAGACTTAACTATATGTTGTCTACAAGAAACCCACTTTAAATATAAAGACAGATATAGATTGAAAAGTAAAGGAATGGAAAAAGAGAAAATGTCTAGCACTAATAAAAAGAAAGTGGGAGTAGAAATATTAATCTCAGACAGAGCAGACTTCAGAGCAAAGAAAATTATCAGGGCTAAAGATGATGATAAAGGGGTCAATTCTCAAAGAAGACATAAAAATCTTTAACATGTATGCACCTACCAACAGAGTTTCAAAATAAATGAATTCTAGCTGGGCCCGGTGGCTAATACCTGTAATCCTAGCACTTTGGGAGGCCAAGGTGGGCGGATCACTTGAGGTCAGGAGTTCGAGACCAGCCTGGCCAACATGGTGAAACCCCATCTCTACTAAAAATACAAAAAATAGCCGGGTGTTGTAGCACATGCCTGTAGTTCCAGCTACTTGGGAGGCTGAGGCAGGAGAGTCACTTGAATCCAGGAGGTGGATGTTGCAGTGAGCCAAGAGCACTTCAGCCTGGGTGACAGAGTGAGACTCAGTCTCAAAACAAACAAACAAACAAAAACTACAAAATAAATGAGTTCTTGAACGGATAGAACTGCAAGGAGAAAAAGATGTATCTACTATTATAATTGGAGACTTCAACAATTCTCTATCAGAAATGGACAGATCAAGAAGGCAGAACATCAGTAAGGACACAGTTGAATGCAACAACACTATTGAACAGCTAAATATAGTTAACATCTATAAACTACTTCATCCAACAACAACAGATTACACATTCTTCTCAAGCTCATATGGAACATTCACCTAGATAGGGCAGAACATATTCTGGGTCATAAAACAGATCTTAACCTTTTTTTTTTTTTTTTTTTTTGAGACGAAGTCTCGCTCTTGTCCCCCAGGCTGGAGTGCAATGGTGTGATCTTGGCTCACTGCAACTTCTGCCTCCTGGGTTCAAGCAACTCTTTTGCCTCAGCCTCCCGAGTAGCTGTGATTACAGGCACCTGCCACCACGCCCGGCTGATTTTTGTATTTTTAGTAGAGACGTGGTTTCACCACGTTGGCCAGGCTGGTCATGAACAAATTTTTAAAATTATAAATCATATCATATCTGCTCTCAGGCCACAGTAGAATTAAACTAGAAATCAACAACAGAAGGATAGCTGGAAATTCCCAAAATACTGAGATTTAACAGCACATTTCTAAATTACAAATGAGTCAAATAAATCTCAAGAAACTAAATATTTTGAAATAAATGGAAATACAACTTTTTTTTTCTTTTGAGACGAAATCTCACTCTGTCACCCAGGCTGGAGTGCAGTGGTGTGATCTCGGCTCACTGCAACCTCCGCCTCCCAAGTTCAAGCGATTCTCCTGCCTCAGTCTCCCGAGTAGATGGGACTACAAGGGCACGCCACCACACCCAGCTAATTTTTATATATTTTTAGTAGAGACGGAGTTTCACCATATTGGCCAGGCTGGTGTCAAACTCCTGACCTTGTGATCCACCCACCTCAGCCTCCCATAGTGCTGGGATTACAGGCGTGAGCCACCGCACCCGGCAGAAATACAACTTATTAAAATTTATGGAATGAGGCAAAAGCAGTGGTTAGAGGGACAGTTATAGCATTGATTGCATGTATTAGAAAAGAAGAACAATTTAACATCAATTATTTAAGCTTCCACCATAGGACACTAGAAAAAGAAGAGCAAATTAAATCCAAAATAAACACAATAAAAGAAATAAATAAAATTATAACAGAAATCATGAAATTGAAAATAGTAATCAATAGAGAAAAATCAACAAAACCAAAACCTGACTCTGAAAAAATTAATAAAATGATAAGCCTTTAACAAGGCTAACTAAGAGAGAAGACACAAATTACTCTTATAATATCAGACATGAGCAATCCATATGCCTTGGCCTCCCAACGTGTTGAGATTAGAGGCATGAACCACCTTGCCTAATCAACAGTTTCTTACAAAACTAAATATATTCTTTACCATACAAGTCAGCAATTTTGTTTCTTGGAATTTATCCACATGAATTGAAAACTTATGTTCACTCAAAATCCTGCACGTGGTTATTTATAACACGTGTATTTCTAATTACCCAAACTTGGAACCAACCAAGTTGTCCTTTAGTAGGTCAATGGATAAATAAACTGTGGTACATACAGATAATAGAATATTATTCAGCACTAAAAGTAATAAGCTATTGAGCCACAAAAAGACATGGGAAAAACGTCAACGTATTATTACTAAGTGAAACAAGCCAATCTGAAAAATCTATATACTGTATGATTCCAACTATGTGACACCCTGGAAAAGGCAACGAGACAGTAAAAAGATGACTAGTTGCCAGGGGTTGGGAGGAAGGAGGTATGAATAGGCTGAGGATGTCTAGGGCAGTGAAACGATTCTGAATGTATAATGCAATGGTGGATACGAGAATGTACAACACCAAGAGTAACCCTACTGTAAACCATGGACTTTGGGTGATAATGACAGCCAGTGTAGGTTCCTGAACTGCACCAAAAGTGCCACTCTAGTGTGAAATGTGGATATTAGTTGAGGCTGTGTGTGTGTCGGGGGAAGGGGTGTATGGGAGTTCTCTACTTTGTGCTCAATTTTGCTGTGAGCCTAAAACTGTTCTAAAAAAACAAAGTTTATTAATTTTAAAAAGGGGTTGGAGGAAAGTGGACTATAGCATTAACCTCAGTGTGTTGTCCTGGGGTGTTTTGTTTAATACATGTAAAACTTTTAGAGCAATACCTGATATATACAATGCTCTGCGTGTTTCCTAGTCTATTAAGCACTCAAATAGAATCTCTCTAAAGAAAGAAGTTTCAAGATAATAATTATGCTGCCTTTTCTTCAAAAAAAAGGAGGAGAAAGTCGTCTCCTTTACTTTACTTCAAACATTTCTCCTGCAATCAGCCAGTCTATCTTTCCAGGTTTTTAAATTTATTTGTTTATTTATTTATTTATTTATTTATTTATTTTTGAGACGGAGTTTCGCTCCTGTTGCCCAGGCTAGAGTGCAATGGTGTGATCTTGGCTCACTGCAACCTCCGCCTCCTGGGTTCAAGCGATTCTCCTGCCTCAGCCTCCTAAGTAGCTAGGATTATAGGCACACGCCACTACACCCGGCTAATTTTGTATTTTTAGTAGAGATGGGGTTTCACCATGTTGGTCAGGCTGGTCTCGAACTCCTGACTTCAGATGATCCGCCTGCCTCGGCCTCCCAAAGTGCTGGGATTACAGACGTGAGCCACTGCCCCCGGCCTCAAATTTCATTTCCACAATAATGCTAAATATTGCATTGTTTGGTCATACCTAGTAGCAACCTAAAAAACTTTATACGAGCCATTTTTATCATTTTTTTTTAAAGTTGAACTTTATTTGAATTATTGAAGTTTGTAGAATGGTCAGTTCCTCAGTAAACTGAGTAAAATATTTAAAACTCATCCCCAAAACGGTTGGCAGGCCAATTTTAGTACTTAGCTTTCCAAAACAAACCCTTCTTCAAAGGTCACTTTATAGTTAACCACTGTAAAGTAAATAAGCATTGAAATTGATGTTAATGATTGTTTTCAACCTCTCCAGAAGAAATCCATTGTCAAACAGGAAGAAGGGATTACCAATACCTTCTGTCTCTAACTTAATTCTTTTATGATTTTGCTGGTTGTAATTCATTTAGATAGGATCTTAAAAAGCAATATCGGGCAGATGGGATTACTTAATGACAGCTGAGGGATTTTTTTTTTAATTATCTGGTGATAAAGGTGAGGCTGTTGTTTTCACACTGAATGGCCAGTTAACAACTTATCTCTTCCTTTTTCAAATAAACAGACTGATAAAAGACAGCAACCTAACAAAAAGTGAGAAAAAGAAAGAAAATTGAGCTGAGAAAGAGATAGTGCAAAGAAATGATTAAAAGACCTTGTAAGAGGCCAAGGGACTCATTTCCTTTTGAATCAATTATAATTTAGGAACAAAAACTAACCCAGCAAGGCCCACCTAACTGATTGATCTATTAAGGAGTAGACTTGTAAATTTAGTGTGGTTTTCAGTGTTCCAAATCAAAACAAAAAGAAGTAAGTTAAAAACTCATTAGTAAAAACTAAAATGCACCAGGTAGCCCTATCTGCTTCAATAACAGGAGTTGAAATGGAGCATCACAAATATCCCTGTTACATTTGCAAGCCACCATGACATTCTCAAAATGCCATGGATTGCAAATGCACATTGTCCATTCTCTGAGGCTGCCTCGCGGTGGGGACCGTGGACGGAGGAATGCTGTCTAAAGATCACTAGTTTAAATGCCGCGGCAGCAGGAAGCCAGGGATAATGAATGCGTATGTCGTTGTGAAAGGAGACTGCTTCTCTCAAGCCAGTGCAGAAACCCATCATCTTCATCAAACATTAGCTGTTTTCCCCCAATTCCTGTTTCACAGGTCAGCTAGTGGTACCGCTCTATAGGACACACATAGCATGTGTTTGCTGATATGCAGGACTGATCCTAAGTAAAGCAGGCAAATCTTGGCAACATCTCCCCAAGGGGCACTCACCTCCGCCAGTGCCCCCATGCAGAAGTCTCCAGCATCATGTCCCAATTGTCTCTCATCCTTTTGATGGTCCCCAGGAATTTGTATGAGGTTCTTTTGTCTTTCAGGCTGATAATTAGCAAATCTAGTAAGCCAATCCTTTCTGTTGACTTAGGTGAGAAAGCTAAGAGGTTCCCAGGAATCTCCCATTTCCTTCCAAATAACAATTCTATTTTAACAGTGGCTTCAAACTAGACTTTCCTACATTAGCCCATTAGTGACTCTAAGACTCCAGCAGTGGACACAAAGAGGAAGAATATTACTGTTTTCATTACAAAAGTAGTATGTAAATTTACTTGGAAGAAAACATATCTTAACATATTAACAGTTTTTAACTTTGATAGGCTTTGGAGTAATTTTTTAAAAAACTATGTGTGGGCCGGGCGTGGTGGCTCACGCTTGTAATCCCAGCACATTGGGGGACTGAGGTGGGTGGATCACCTGAGGTCAAGAGTTTGAGACCAGCCTGGCCAACATGGTGAAACCCTGTCTCTACTAAAAATACAAAAATTAGCCAGGCATGATGGCGCACATCTGTCATCCCAGCTACTCGGGAGGCTGAGGCAGGAGAATTGCTTGAACCCGGAAGATGGAGGTTGCAGTGAACTGAGATCACGCGATTGCACTCCATCCTGGGCGACAGAGTGAGACTCTGTCTCAAACAAACAAACAAAAAACAAAAAAACTATGTGTGTGTGTATCTTCTTTTTACGTATTATCTACCTTTTCCACAGTAATTACATATTATTGAACAATGCAATTAATGATAAGAAAAACAAAGTAGTATTTACATTGTAAAAATGTATAAATTACAGAAATAAAATAAAGTCCCCCATAATCCTATCCATTAACCATGAACAAATAAATAAGTATATTTTTACTCACACTTTTTCCACGAACATTTAAAAAGTTGATGGAATAATCCTATGTATAGTCTTACAACATCTTTAAAATCAACAAACATTATTTAAAAAGTTTTCTTTTTACTATTGAAAATTCATAGCAAACACCTCTTTTAATGAATGCACAATACTCAAATTCATAGGAGGACCATAATTTCTGCCCCTTTCTCCTTCTGCCAGATTATCAACATTACTTTTAGATGATTTCTGTTTAAAGATGGTGAAAAAAAAGGATACACATATATCTTGGAGGCCTTCTGAAACTAAATGACAATAAAAGGAATTTTTGTTTGTTTTGGCATTAACTCCCAAGGAGGAAGAGAACAAGAGAGAAAAAAAAAAACAGCAAAATTTAGCAAGCTAGAAAGCAGATATGGAAGTGACAACCGATTTGGCAGACCAGAGAAAGCTGAATCGAAAGCCAGTAGTGCAGGAATCCAAGATGTAATCCCATTTAAATTTAAGAACCCACAAAATGCATGTGGATGGGTGGCATTGGGCGCTCTGAAAGTGGGGATGAAGATGGAGCTAAAAAGTCCTTGAATCTGCGGAGCCAAGTGACAGTCCTTCCCCACCCTGACAGAGACTGAGGGTGTCTCTTCTTCAGAGGCTAAAACTAAGGGTCTCTGGCCTGGAGGAGACCAGCATAGTTGAGAGCAGGGTGACTATACTGAAAATAGGAGGATTAAGTGAAGATATACAAACAGTGTTGAGGCACACTGCCCTGAGCCTTCTTAGGCTCGCTCAGCCCCCAGGGTCCCGACAGCAAGGCACAGAACCCTCTACATGGCAGTGTGGCAGAGTCCATTGTGGAGGGCTGACCCTTCTGAGCCCAAAGACCAGAAGATGCTGACATCAGGGATTTTGCAAGATGAAAGCCCAGCCAGATCATCCTACAGTGAGGATTAGAGAGGATAAGCTCTTCCCAAAAGCATAGACTTCTAAGCTGGGTTTAGTGTGCTTCTCAAGAATGAGAAGACAAGGATCAGCAAACTCAGGGAGATAAGACAAGAGCCAGAAAACTAGAAACAAAAATTGTTCAGGAACATTCAGAAAATTAAAAAGTTATTTTTGAGAGAAAAGAGAGGAAAGGTGAGTAAAGAAGCATCCATGAGGGATGTGGAAGTTGTCAAGGTCTTCCTCAAAGAATCTTCTTATCCACCTGGAAGAGATGAGGGAAGGGGCAGAAGTGAAAAGTGCTCTTGCTAGGAGTGGTAGCTCATGCCTAATCCCAGGTCTTTAGGAGGCCAAGGCAGGAGGATTGCTTGGGCCCAGGAGTTCAAGACCAGTCTAGGCAACATAGTGAGACCCTCTATCTACAAAAAATAAAAAGAAAGAAAAAAAAATTTAAAAATAAATTAGCCAAGTGTGATGGCGGCTGCCTGTAGTCCTAGCTACTTGGGAGGCTGAGGTGGGAGGATCCCTTGAGCTTAGGAGGCAGAGGGTGCAGTGAGCTGAGATTGTGCCACTGCACTCCAGCCTGGGTATCAGAGTGAGACCCTGTCTCAAAAGAAAGAAAAAAAGGAAGGAAAGAAGGAAGGAAGGGAGGGAGGGAGGGAGGGGAGGGAAAAGAAAGAAAGAAGGAAAGAGAGAAAGAAAGAGAGAGAGAAAGGAAGGAAAGAAAGAAAGAAAAAGAAAGAAAGAAAGAAAGAAAAAGAAAAAGAAAAAGAAAGAAAAGAAAAGTGTTCATAGAAATAATAGTGGAACTGTGGCTGGGCATAGTGGCACACACCTGTAATCCCAGCACTTTGGGAAGCCAGGAGGGCAGATCACCTGAGGTCAGAAGTTCAAGACCAGTCTGGCCAACATGGTGAAACCTTGTCTCTACTAAAAATACAAAAATTAGCTGGTCATGATGGTGGGCACCTGTAATCCCAGCTACTCAGGAGCCTGAGGCAGGGGAATCGTGGAACCTGGGAGGTGGAGGTTGCAGTGAGGCAAGATCGCCACTACATTCCAGCCTGGGTGTCAGAGCAAGACTTCGTTTACAAAAAAAGAAAAAAAGAAATAGTAGCAGAACTGAAAAATTCAAAAGGACTTGGAAGATAAATTTCAGAAAAAAAGCATTTATATATATATAATATATTATATATATATATATTAGTCAGTTTGGGCTGCCATAACAAAATACAACAAACTGATGTCCTAAACAACAGAAATTTATTTTCTCCCAGTTTGGAGGCTAGAGGCATAAGTCTGGTTCTGGTGGGCTGGACATGGTGGCTCACGCCTGTAATCCCAGCACTTTGGGAGGCCTAGGTGGTGGATCACCTGAGGTCAGGAGTTTGAGACCAGCCTGGCCAACAGGGTGAAACCCTGTCTCTACTAAAAATACAAAAATTAGCCAGGCGTGGTGGTGGGCCCCTGTAATCCTAGCTACTCGGAAGACTGAGGCAGTAGAATCACTTGAGCCCAGGAGGCAGAAGTTGTAGTGAGCTGAGATTGAGCCACTGCACTCCAGCCTGGGCGACAGAGTGAGACTCTGTCTTACAAAAAAAAAAAAAAAAAAAAAAAAAGGGTCTGGTTCTGGATCAAGATGTCAGCAGTGTTGATTTCTCATGTGGTCTCTCTCCCTAGCTTGCAAATGGCCATCTTCTCCCTGTGTCTTCATGTCGTCTTTCCTCTGTGTGTGTCTGTGTCCTAATCTCCTGTTTTTATAAGGACACCAGTCATACTGGATTAGAGCCCACCCTTGGGGCCTCAATCACCTGTTTAAAGGCCCTATGGCCAGGTGCAGTGGTTCACACCTGTAATCCCAACTCTTAGGGAGGCTGAGGCAGGATGATTGCTTGAGTCTAGGAGTTCCAGACCAGCCTAAGCAAAATAGCCAGACCCTCTCTCTTAAAAAATAAAAAAAATTAGCTGGGCGTGGTGGCATGTGCCTGTAGTCCCAGCTACTCGGGAGGCTGAGGTAGGAGGATGGCTTGAGCTCAGGAAGTTGAGGCTGCAGTGAGCCATGATTGTGCCACTGCACTGCAGCCTAGGTGACACAGTGATACCCTGTCTCAAATAAAAATACAAATTAAAAATAAAGGTTCTGGCCAGGCGTGGTGGCTCACGCCTGTAACTCCAGCACTTTGGGAGGCCAAGGCAGGTGGATCACGAGGTCAGGAGTTCGAGACCAGCCTGGCCAACATGGTGAAACCCCGTCTCTACTAAAAATACAAAAATTAGCTGGGCATGGTGGCATGCACCTGTAGTCTCAGCTACTTGGGAGGATGAGGCAGGAAAATCACTTGAACCCGAAAGGTGGAGGTTGTGGTGCGCCAAGATTGTGCCACTGCACTCCAGCCTGGGCAACAGAGCGAGACTCCATCTTAAAAATAAGTAAATAAGTAATAAATTAATTAATTAATTAAACAAAGGTCCTATCTCCAAATACAGTCACATACTAAGGTACTAGGTGTTAGGACTTCAACATATGAATTTAGGGAAGGGGCCAACAATTTGGCCTGTAACACATATTCAGTTGTGAATGATATTTCCTGGTCATAACAATATAGTCATAAAAAACAAGTTCTGAATATAGTTATCCAAATTAATAATACAGCTATATCAGGGGAATGGAAAAATACAGGGACAGACCGGAAGTGCATGTATGTGTGTGTGTAAGAAAAAGAGGCCAGGGGTGGTGGCTCACGCCTGTGATCCCAGCACTTTGGGAGGCCGAGGTGGGTGGATCACGAGGTCAGGATTTCGAGATCAGCCTGACCAACACGCTGAAACCCTGTCTCTACTAAAAATGCAAAAATTAGCTGGGTGTGGTGACACGTGCCTGTAATCCCAGCTACTCAGGAGGCTGAGGCAGGAGAATCCCTTGAACCTGGGAGGCGGAGGTTGCAGTGAGCCGAGATTGCGCCACTGCACTCCAGCCTGGGCAACAGAGTGAGACTCCTTTTCAAAAAAAAAAAAAAGAGAGAGAGAGAAAGTGAGGAATAGGAGTGTTGGAAAGGTGAGAGAAATCTAAATCTTCAGCATTCCTAAGGACAGACACTAAAAAATGTTTAAAGATTTATTTTTGTTATTTAGAAATAGTGTTTAAAAGTGGCTGCCTCTGAAGTAGAAAATTGCTCTATAATTGGGCCAGGCATTTCTATTTTTCATAACCAGCCTTTTAGAAGCATTTGATATTTTAAAACTGTGCATATATAACTGTGATAAAATTTCCTGAAATGAAATAATCCAGACATTTAAAAAATATTCTTTTTTCTTCGAGATGGAGTCTTGCCCTGTCGCCCGGGCTGGAGTGTGCAGTGGCGCAATCTTGGCTCACTGCCACCTCCCACTCCCAGGTTCAAGCAATTCCCCTGCCTCAGCCTCCCGAGTAGCTGGGATTACAGGCATGTGCCAGCACGCCCAGCTAATTTTTGTATTTTTAGTAGAGAGGGGGTTTCGCCATGTTTGCCAGGCTAGTCTCAAACCTCTGGGCTCAAGCAATCCACCTGTCTCCACCTCCAAAAGTGCTGGAATTACAGGCCTGAACCACTGCACCTGGCCTAGTGCAATGTTGAGTAGAAGTCATGAATATGGACATCCTTGCCTTGTTACTGATCTTAGGTGAAAATATGTAGTTTTTCACCTTTAAGTATGATGTGCAGTGGCGCGATCCGAGGTGTACCACCACGCCCAGCTAATTTTTGTATTTTTTGTAGAAACGGGGTTTCACCATGTTGCACAGGCTGAGCTTGAACTCCTCAGCTAAAAGCAATCCACACCCCCCTCAGTCTCCCAAAGTGCTGGATTATAGGCATGAGCCACTGTGCCCGGCTAGCTTTAGGTTTTTTTTTTCTTTTCTTTTTATAGATGCCTTTTTATTTACTTGAGGAAATTCCTTTCTTTTCCTAGTTTGTTGAGAATTATGATCAGGAACAGATGTTGGATTTTGTCAAATGCTTTTTTGACATCTATTGAGATGTTAAAAAATTTTTCATTTTTAGACTGTTAATATGATGAATTGAATTGTTGATTTTTTTTAGAAAAATTATACTAAGATACATATAACACAAAATTTACCATTTAAACCATTTTAAGGTATACAATTCAGTGGCATTAACTACATTTACAACATTGTACAACCATCATCACGACTTAGTTCCAAAATATTTTGATCATCACCAACAGAAATCTCATACCCATTAGTAGTCACTGCATTCCTTTCTCCTCCCAGTCTCTGTAACTACTAATCGGTTTGCTGTCTCTATGGACTTGCCTCTTCTAGATATTTCTTATAAATTGAATCATACAATATGTGGCCTTTTGTGTGTAGCCTCCTTCATTTAGTGTGATGTTTTTGAGGCTCATCCATATTGTAGCATGTGTTAGTACTTAATTCCTTTTTATGAGTGAATAATATCCAATTGCCTAGATATACCACATTTTGTTTATTCATTCATCTGTTTATGGATATTTGGGTTTTTAAAAATCTTTCATCTATTTATCCATCATGAATAGAGCTGCTATGAACATTCATGTACAAGTCTTTGAACATCTGTTTTAAATTCTTTTTGATATATACCTAAGAATAGAATTACTAGTTAATATAGGAATTCGTTCCACAGTGGCTGCACCATTTTACCATCACCACCAACAATGTATGAGGGTTCCAGTTTCTCCACAATCTGGCCAACACTTACTTTTCTCTTTAAATTTTTTTCCCTTATGGCCATCCTAGTGGGTATGAAGTGGCATATCACTGTGGTGTGGAGCTGTATATCTGTAATGACTAATAATGTTGATTGTCTTTTCATGTCTCTATTGGCCATTTTTATCTCTTTGGAGAAATGTCTTGTCATGTCCTATGCCTATTTTTTAATTGGGTTATTTAATTGGGTTGTTTGTCTTTTTGTTGTTGAGTGTTTTAAGAGTTCTTTATACATTCTGGATACTAGATCCTTATCAATATATGATTTGGAAACATTTTCTCCCATTCTTTTTTTTTTTTTTTTTTTTTTTTTGAGACGGAGTCTCACTCTATCGCCCAGGCTGGAGTGCAGTGGCGCGATCTCGGCTTGCTGCAGGCTCCGCCCCCCAGGGTTCAAGCCAGTCTCCTGCCTCAGCCTCCCGAGTAGCTGGGACTACCGGCGCCCGCCACCTCGCCTGGCTAATTTTTTGTATTTTTAGTAGAGACGGGGTTTCACCCTGTTAGCCAGGATGGTCTTGATCTCCTGACCTCGCTATCCACCTGCCACGGCCTCCCAAAGTGCTGGGATTACAGGCGTGAGCCACTGTGCCCGGCTCTCATTTCTGATATTGGTAATATGTGTCCTTTTTTTTTTTTTTTATCTGTCTGCTAAAAGATTATCAATTTTATTAGCTTTTGAAAAGAACCAGCTTTTTATTTCTTTATTCTTCTGTATAGTTTTTCTGTTTACTCCTTCATTGATTTCTGCTTTTATCTTATAATTTCCTTTATTCTGTTTACCTTGAGCTGCATTCGCTCTTCTATTTTTAGTTTAAGGTGGAAGCTGAGCATTGATTTGAAACCTTAATTCTTTTTGACTAATGGTGTCTACTGCTTTAACTACATCCTACAAATTTTGATACATGTTTTTTCTTTTTCATTCGGTTTAAAATACTTTCTATTTCCCTTTTTGATTTTTTTTTTTTCTTTAACCCATGGGCTACTTAGAAGTGTGTTACCTAGTCTCCAAAAATTTGAGTATTTTCCAAATATTTTTTAGCTATTGATTTCTATTTAATTCCATTGTGGTCAGACAACATACTTTTTCTTGAACCCTTGAAAATGTATTGAAACTTGTTTTTTGGGCCAAAATATAGTCTATCTTGTTAAATGCTCTGTGTGTACTAGGAAAAAAAATGTGTACTTCGCTTTTTTTTTTTTTTTTTTTTTGAGACAAGGTTTGGCACTGTCGCCAAGGCTGGAGTGCAGTGGCTCTATCTCGGCTCACTGCAACCTCTTCCTCCCTGGTCTCAAGGGATCCTCCCACCTCAGTCTCCGGTGTAGCTGGGTCTACAGGTGCATGCCACCATGCTTGACTAATTTTTGTAGCGAAGGCGTTTCACCATGTTGCCCAGACTGGTCTCAAACTCCTGGGCTCAGACAACCTGCTTGCCTCAGCTTCCCAATTGCTGAGGTTACAGGCGTGAGCCACCAAGCCTGGCCTGTTTTTTAGTGGAGTGCTCTATAAATGCCAATAAGGTCAGCATAACTGCTGAATTCTTCTATATTCTCTCATTTTCTGTCTAGATGTTTTTTAATCTATTATCGAGAAAGTATTGTTGAAATATCTGACTGTAATTGTGAATTTGTCTATTTCTTCTAGTAGTTCTATCAGTGCTTGCTTTATGTATTTTGAAATTCTTTTATTAAACTCATAAATGTTTAGGAATATTATGGTCTTTTGATGAATTGATCTCTTTATCATTAGAAAACATCCTGTTTCCTACCTGGTAATATTTTTGGATCTCAAACCTACCTAGTCTGATATTAAGACAACCAATCCAGCTTTCTTTTCATTAGTATTACCATGTATCTTTTTTCATCCTTTTACTTTAAACTATTTACGTCTCTATTTTTATTTATTTTAGTTTAGTTTAGTTTTTGTATTTTTAGTAGAGACAGAGTTTCACCATGTTGGCCAGGCTGGTCTCAAACTCCTGGCCTCAAGTGATCTGCCCACCTCAGCCTCCCAAAGTGCTGAGATTATAGGTATAAGCCACGGCTCCCGGCCTATTTATTCCTCTATTTTTAAAGTAGGTTTTTCATAGGCAATATATAGTTGGTTTCGCTTTTTATTTCAATCTTACAACCTCTTCCTTTAAATTGGAGTGATTAGACCATTTACATTTAATGTGACTGACTGTTGATATGTTTGGGTTTAAGTATGCCATATTGTATTTATTATTCATATCTCTTCCTATTTTTCATCTTTGGATGAAATACTTTGAAAAGTATGAAGTATTTGAAAAATACTTCTTTGGGGCTAATTATCTTTCTATGATTCCATTTCTTTTTTTTTTTTCTTTTTGTTTTGGAGACGGGGTTTTGCTCTGTCACCAAGGCTGCGGTGCAGTGGCGTGATCTCGGCTCACTGCAGCCTCCACCTCCTGGGTTTGACTGATTCTCCTGCCTTGGCCTCCAGAGTAGCTGGGATTATAGGCATCTGCCACCACTCCTGGCTAATTTTTATATTATTAGTGGAGACAGAGTTTCACCGTGTTGGCCAGGCCAGATTGGTCTGGAACTCCTGACTTCAAGTGATCTGCCCACCTTGGCCTCCCAAAATGCTGGGATTACAGGCATGAGCCACAGTGCCTGGCCTCCATTTATTTTTTTAATGGAGAAATTAAAATGACTTTATTGTTGTATATATACAAAATAGAATTTAATAGAGGGCAAAATTTATTGAACTGTATACACTGCACCTGTAGTCTCAGCTACACAGGAGGTTAAGGTAGGAGGATCCCTTGAGACCAGGGAGGCAGAGGTTGCAGTGAGCTGAGATGGAGCCACTGCATTCCAGCCTAAGCAACAATGCCAGACCTTGTCTCAAAAATAAATAAATAAATAAATAAATAAAAGCAAAGTACACATTTTTTTTTCCAAGTACACACAGAGCATTTAACAAGATAGACTATATTTTGGCCCAAAAAACAAGTTTCAATACATTTTCAAGGGTTCAAGAAAAAGCATGTTGTCTGACCACAATGGAATTAAATAGAAATCAATAGTTAAAATATATTTGGAAAATCCCCAAATTTTTGGAGACTAGGTAACACACTTCTAAGTAGCCCATGGGTTAAAGAAAAAAAATCAAAAGGGAAAATAGAAAGTATTTTAAACCTTTCTTATAGGGCATGACTGCTGGCGATGAATACTTTCAGCTTCTTTTTATTTATTTATTTATTTTTCTGAGATGGAGTCTTGCTTTTTCGCCCATGCTGGAGTGCAGTGGCACAATCTCAGCTCACCACAACCTCCACCTCCCGGATTCAAGCAATTCTCTCGCCTCAGCCTCCCAAGTACCTGGGACTGCAAGCACATGCCACCACACCTGGCTAAGTTTTGTGTTTTTGGTAGAGATGGGTTTCGCCATGTTGGCCAGGCTGGTCTTGAATTCCTGACCTCAGGTGATCCACCCACCTCAGCCTCCCCGGGTGTTGGGATTATAGGCGTGAGCCACCGTGCCCGGCCTACTTTCAGTTTCTGTATATATAAAAAAGTCCTTATTTTGTCTTCATTTAAAAAAGATATTTTTGCCACATACAGCACTCTAGATTAATGGCTATGTTTTTGTTTGTTTGTTTGTTTGTTTGTTTTATAAAGAGGAATAAAGATATCCCAGTCTTGGATAGTCATGCATTGAACAGTACTTAGGTGAATATGCTATTGGGACCCGTGCAGATCTCAGACCTTCGCTCTGTGCAGTTCTCTCCTCTTCCATACGCTGCCATGCAAATTCCAGCTGCCTTGTCCTGCTCATACCCCTAGCAATGTCTCATTAGTCAGGGAGACTGCCGACTCCCCATGGGGACCACTCCCTGGAAACTCGCTCCAGTCAGTCAAAGGCCCCATTTGTTTCCCATATCTCAGTGATCACTGTTCTTCATTGTCTGATATCAAATGTCTTGAAAACAGTTGTTTCATATATTTTGCCAGGTTTTTAGTTGTTTCAGATAATATAATAAGTTCAGTCATTCTTACTCCATCATTGCCATGCACAGAAGTCGTCCATATAGGTTTTATCTGGCCTATATGTAAGTAAGGCAAGCCTTGTCGTTTAGCACTACTCTCTGGCTTTGAAGGTCTTGGAATGTATTGGAAAAATATTGGAGTCATGGGGCCGGGCGAGGTGGCTGACACCTGTAATCCCAGCACTTTGGGAGGCCGAGGTGGGTGGATCACGAGGTCAGGAGATCGAGACCATCCTGGCTAACAGGGTGAAACCCCGTCTCTACTAAAAATACAAAAAAAATAGCCGGGCGTGGTGGCAGGCGCCTGTAGTCCCAGCTAAGGGGGAGGCTGAGGCAGGAGAATGGCGTGAACCTGGGAGGCGGAGCTTGCAGTGAGCCGAGATCACACCACTCCACTCCAGCCTGGGCAACAGAGCCAGACTCCGTCTCAAAAAAAAAAAAAAAAAATTGGAGTCATGGGAACAAAAGAGTATTCTAGTTTAGAGATCCAGATTGAAAGTCGCTTTACCTCTCTGTCTCTAAAATTTGGGAGTTGACTACTATTAACATCAATAACCTTTTTTGGTGTAAGTTCTCTGATTCAACACCATCAGTGTTTCCTCAACTTTAGGGTTGTGTTACATATAGATAGAGACTCCTAGTTGAAGTTTAGGACCTATGTCCTGGATTTTGCCTTTCTGCTTATTACTATAGTTCCCAGGTAGCTATATTGCTGTCATAATCTCCACTTCAGAAACAAGAGTTAAGTGTGAATAAGTGTGTGGTACAGGTTCTGGCTTCCTGCCTCCATTCCAACTCTGCTACGTTTCCTAAAGTGAGATATTTCTGATGTAATTTGTAATAATTTATAAAGCAATCATCTCCCATCTTCACAACTGAAAGTGTTAAGGGGAGGCAGAAACTTTGCAATTGTATACTCCTTGGTTCCTTACTGACAGTGTCAAACTGACAAGTGACAACTGTCATTCTTGGTGGTATGCAAAGAAGCTACTGGTCTCATAACAATGTTCTGGAAAGCGAATTCCAGGATGTTATTTTTCTGGTGTATATATACTTAATATTTTCATCTGTGCCTTTACAAACGATTTATCCACTGTCTGAAATCTTTAGAGATCATCCAAGTGGAATTCAGTGTTGCTGCGAGAACTCTTTTCCTTCAGCATCCAGAAAATCAGAAGAGAACACTTTTCCTAGAAAAAGGGATGGCAAACTACTCTGTGGCCTCATTTACTGCCTCATCAACTCTCCAGCCTTATCAATTTTTAATAAACAGGTGAAATTGACTAATAGTGAATGTCTAGAGCAAGCTTTGTGTGTTCAGAGGCGTGTATACCTAAAGGGAAAGCCAGGATCTTTTCATTTACGTCAGTGGGGTGGAAATGGGAGCAGATGCGTATTTTGATGATTTGCATAAAAGTTTCTGCTCTTTCTGATCTTCTGTTGGTGGAGCAACCTCCTTCTCTCCTAGTATACCTTTTATACATTACACATAACATTTAGACCTCCAGGACATACTTAATGTGAAAGAGAAAAAATGCTGGCATTAAATATGCCTGTGAATGGCACCTACCATTCCAGTAGATCTGTGAATGCACAGACTGAGTCAGAGGTGTTGAAGGAAAGCCCCGGTGACATATTATGAGAGCCACTCCTCGTCTCTAGAAACAAATGCCTCAGTGAATAGGACTGTTACCCCTTTTTTTTCCACCAATATTGCCTCTGTTTCCATTTGCATTTCCAGAAGTGACCCAATTCTGAGTTTTTAAAATCTTCCTTGCTTCACACATCAAAGCTCACAGCCTTCGTAACTGGGTGGAACAAGCAAGTGGAAAGGTAGCATTGTTTTCTCTTATAGCACAATGTCAGCTACTATAAAAGATCTCTTTTGATCGCAGGGGACTTAAATATGTAAACTTTAGGGCTTGTAGTGATTTGTGCCTTTTCAACTAAGCAGGATATTAAAACATAAAGCCAAAATTGAGGCAACATCTGACAGCCAGTTCAGGGACCACAGACTTGGAAAGACCTTTGGCAATCAAAAAACATTGCTTCTTTGTCAACCCAGGAGCTTTGGATCAGTCCCCACTCTTCAAAGTTTCCTTGGAGTACCTCACAGCCCAGTACCCACCCTTGAAATTGCACTTGAAAAGTAATCTCTTTTCTTTGCCAAGTTAACAATATCATGACCTAGCCAAATAGTTCCTTACTGTACACCTGAGTTTTAAAGGCGTGGCATTCAGGTGTTTCAAATTTCAAAAGCCTGAAACTTGGCATAACTCCTCATAAGCCTCATAGCTTCCTTTTTTCTTTTCTTTTCCTTTTCTTTCCCTTCTTCTTTCTTTCTGCCATCCCTCCCTCCTTCTCTTTCTCTCTCTCTTTCTTCCTTTTTATGTATTTTTCAAAATAACTTAGTGTGCAGAAAGAAAACCATCTGACTTACAAGCCTACAGCCTCCATTTGACAAGACTCAGTAAAACATAATTGTTAGTGAGACTGCTCATGCTTTGTTAGTTACCTCGGGTCAGTAGCCAAGGAGTGACCTAACCTTCCAGTTGCGGAGGTAAAGCAGTTCCTTCTGGGGGCACATTCAGTTCAAGGATGTTTTGTTGAGACTCCTAACCAGGGTTCCTATAGTGACAGCCCATCAAAGGTATTAGCACCTGCCCAGCTGGTGCTAAAAAGAGGCTGGCAGCATGCTGGGCCCTCTCAGAAGTTACCAGATGACAACACGTCCACTCTCATTATTTTCCATTTCCTCCCTTTATTTTATTTGAGAAAAACATCACAATTATTTGGGGTAGAGAAAATTTTTTTATAGAAAGCCTATCCTATTTTCCTTTACTTTAAAGACATCTTCAAGCATGATGTATTTAAGCAAAGGAATGATGAACATAGAGGATTTGAAATAACAGATGGATGTTTGTCTTGAGATAGTTTTAAAATCTGGTGATAGGACAGTGCTAACCGTATATAAATGGAGGGTAGGAGGGTTCCTCCCACCTGAATTTTTGCACAAGGGATGCATATGCCTGCGCCCTCCCATGCATGATTCTAATTTGGAAGCTGATCCAAATTAGTAAAACTAGGTAAACCTCTTTTTGGGGAGCTTGAATTTTTTTTTTTTTTTTTTTTTTTTTTTGACACAGGGCCTCACTCTGTTGCCCAAACTGGAGTGCAGTGGTGCAATCTCGGCTCACTGCAGCCTCTGCCTCCCGGGTTCTTCAAGCCATTCTCGTGCCTTAGCCTCCCGAGTAGCTGGGACTATAGCCACGTACCACCATGTCAGGCTAATTTTTGTATTTTTAGTAGAGATGGGATTTTGCCATGTTGCCCAGGCTGGTCTCGAACTCCTGGCCTCAAGTGATCTGCCCGCCTTGGCTTCCCGAAGTGCTGGGACTACAGACGTGAGCCACTGCACCCAGCCAAGCTTGAATTCTTGATCTCGGTCTCCTCACGCCCATGCCTTATTTTGATCTGTCTTTTATTTTACGTAATGAGACGTCTTGGTTTTTACATCAGTGAAAGGGTGCCATTTCATAAAATACCAAGATGGTTGCACTTTCTAGGAGTAGCATTTCAGATCCCACATATATTCAGCCTTGACAGAAGGCTTAGTTTAAAATGTCTAAAGGCATGTACAAAGAAAGAAAGAATAGCAGAGTGCTAGCATTGCTCTCTTTGAAACTGGACTTAGCCTTGAAAAGCAGCCATTATGCGAATGAGAGGGATAAAGACGCTAAGCAGAGGCCAGGGGATTCTATGATGGAAAGACTAAGCTACGCTGCTAAAAATAAGTTCATGACTTGAGTCTCATCAGTTGAGCGTCTTGTAGTTCCAAAGCATGGATGTCATAAAGATAATGACTGTGCTTAGTTTTTGTGCACAATTTCTTTTGTTTAACTGCAACTCTATCAGACAGGGGGACAAGAATGGAACCTCTGCAGTTTACCCATATATGTTTTGATTTGTAACTCGCTGTACAGAAAAGTTGTAGGAAGTGGCAGAGGGTAGAAACTCCTCTAGTTAGAAATATAAACTTGTTTCATAGAAGGAACATAAAGCAACAGCAGAAGTGAATGCTAACAAGTGACTTTCTTCTGGCTATTCAGAACAGACAGAGTATTGTGTTCCATACTGGTTGATCCAGTCTTTGCTTTCATGGTTTTCTGCTTCTTGGGCCAGAATATTGGCCAGCATTTTTCAGAAGTTGTAATTATTACACACTGTGCCTGCAGGGGCATGAAGAGCCAAGGAAGCTTCAAGATTGAAAACTGTGGGTTGGGAAACAGCAAGCCACTGGGTTCAGCTTTTGGGTTGATATCATCAACGAGCAACTGATCAATTCTTTCAAAAAATAAAGAAATTAATCTAGGGACCTCATTTTGTGTTCCTATCAAAATTGCAGAAAAACAATAACAACTTGACTGCACCCTTCACCCAAAAGGAACTTTGCTTATGAAAGACATAAATCATTTTGTAGAGCAGAACATTCTTTGAAAGCTCTGAGTAGAAGAAAGCACTTGCTTAAGGAACTTAATTGATAGAAACTAGCAGGTTGGACAGGGCTGCCTGAGTTCAAAGGCGCCGCTTTTAATCCCAAACCATTTTAATTTTACTTAACTTTTCTTTCTGAGTGACTACACTGCAAACTGCAAACTTCTATTAATCTACTGCCAAGTAATTTTTCTTAAGAAGGTGGATCCTTTGCAAGATCCATAGCCAGGAGATGGCTGTCAGGAATGCGGGTAGTACAGTTCTGTGTAGATAAAAACAGAGGCACAGGAAAGTAGGTCATTCTGTTTTATATGTGGAACAGATTCTGGCTCTGGCAGTTTGCTCTGATTGAAAACAATAAGGGACTAGTACTTCTTTAAGTTTGGAAATGTAATGCCTCTGGCAATACAGGATCTTGGAGCGTGGAGGCTAATGTTTTCATAGTTGGGATTTCATGTTAGCAGAACAGCCAAAATGTCAACTGTTTGCAAGGAGAGTCATCCAATTCACACATATGCAGCTGGAGAGAAAGCTTAGCTTCAGATGACAGTTAACATTTTGGGGATGAACGGGAAGAATGCAGAAATAGCCTACTGCAGCCAAGAAATGAGTGGTTGTTGGAAGAACCACTTTCGCAAAATTGTTCTTTCTTTCATTGCTAGCACAAGAGACTTGTAACATTGCATTCAGATTTTCACACTATGTGATTTTTTTTCTTTTTCTTTCTTTCTTTCTTTTTTTTTTTTTTTGGCTCATTTGAGAGTTAAGAGCTTACAAAAGTGACTGGGTTGGATAACTTCATCAGAATTGATTTTTTGAAAACAGCAGATGGGTCAACTTTGGCTAGTTTATCTTCGTAAAATGGATGGCCAGAATCACAACGTATTTGGTCATTTTGGCCATCTTAATAACTAACACTGATCAATACCTTAGCCACTTTTTTTCTTGACTTTTATTCTCTAGAGAAAAAATTGATTTATTGAGATGACTCTTCCTTTTTGTGACTCTTAGTCTTTCTACAGTCTTGCAAATAACTACTTGTCTGTATTGTTCTGGTCATTCTTTATTTTTGATGGACTAGAATATTAGTTTTTATTGGCTTCAAGAGCATAGTCCAGGATAGTTTTTTAAAATCCCACATAATCTGGTGTATTTAGTGTTGTATAAATATTGTTTAGTGCACTATCGTTTAAGGCTGGCACTACTGAATATGAAACAGTTGAAAATCAACTGGCCAACAAACTATCTTAAAATGGCAGAATCATGAGCTACTCAAAGAAATGTACCACCTCACACATTCAAAAACACAGAAATCACAGAACACACATTCTGTCAAAAAACAGAAAATAACAAATGTTGATGAGAATGTGGAGAAATAAGAATCCTGGTGCACTGTTGGTGGGAATGCAAAATGGTGCAGCCACTATGGAAAATATTAGGGTTGTTCCTCAAAAAATGAAAAACAGAATTACCATGTGACTCAGTAGTTCTACCTCGGGATATATATTCAAAATAATTGAAATCAGGGACTCAAAGAGTTATCTGTATACCCATGTTCATAGCAGCATTATTCACAATAGCCAAAAGGTGAAAGCAACTTAAGTGGCCATCAGTGGATGAATGGGTAAGCAAAATATGGTAAATACATACAATGGGAATACTATTCAGCCTTAAAAAGGAAGGAAATTCTGACATATGTTACAACATGGATGAAACTTTGAAGATGTTATGTTGAATTTAAAAAGCCAGTCACAAAAAGACAAATAAATACTACAAGATTCCACCAATAAGAGGTACCTAGAGTAGTCAGACTCATAGACACAGAAAGTGGAATGATGGCTGCCTGGGGCCAGGGGGAGGAGGAAATGGAGAGTTAGCATTTCATGGGTACACAGTTTCAGTTGGAAAAGATGAGAAAGTTGACATGGATGGTGGCGATGGTTGCACATGCAATGTGAATATATTAAGTATTGAATGCCATTGAACTGTACATTTAATAATGGTTCAGCTGGTAAATTTTATGTTATGTATATTTTATCATAATAAAAAATAAGTAAACTATTAGGCCAGGAAGCGACTTAAAAAAAAAAAAAGACATACAGGACATTGTAACAGACACATGGTGCTATCTTCAGTGGACTTATATTCTGTCATTGTTTCCTGTCTTCTCCAGAGGAGCAAAGCTCTTTTTGTATGTCTTAAATGACGTCAGGCCCACGCCTTCCTTGCCCCTCATCTGAGAAAGAGTTCCTTGCTTCTCTCCTAGTGTCTCTCCCCTCCCACCTTCCACATGTTCTCCCCTTCATCGCAGGGTTCAGCCAGAGATATACAGGGCGCTTTGGTTGAGAAACACTGATCTCACGGACATCCATGTAAAATGCTCAGCCTTAATCTGTGAACAAGGTGTCTTTCATCACCTTGCTAGAACCGTGAAAGGAAAATTAAAGGCACAGGAGAGGGCAGAAATACAGAACCCTAATAGAGAACTATAAGCTGATGTTTGCGCCCAAGGCTTTGTACCTGTATGACTAAAAGAAAGGTAAACCCTTACCAGGCAAATGAGTTTTAATTTTAAGAGGTAATTATTGAAACCTCAGTTTGGGCTGGGTGTGGTGGCTCACACCTTGTAATCCCAGCACTTTGGGAGGCAGAGGCAGGCAGATCACCTGAGGTCAGGAGTTCGAGACCAGCCTGGCCAACTTGGCAAAACCCCGACGCTACTAAAAATACAAAAATTAGATGGGCATGGTGGTGCATGCCTGTAATCCCAGCTATTCGGGAGGCTGAGGCAGGAGAATTGCTTGAACCAGGGTGTCACAGGTTGCAGTGAGTTGAGGTTGTGCCACTGCACTCCAGCCTGGGCAACAGAGCAAGACTCTGTCTCAGAAAAAAAAAAAAAAAGAAAGAAAGTAAGAAAGGAAAGAAAGAAAGAAGGAAGGAAAGAAAGAAAGAAACTTACTTCAGTTTGCTTTCAGGAAGTCTTAACTTGGTGAGAGTTGCCCCTGGAAAAATGTGGCTTTGCAGGATTCATGATAGTTTTGGTCCAGGTTAGGTTATGTTTTTCCCATTTTTTTTCTTTTCTTTCTTTTTTTTTTGAGACAGAGTTGCCCAGGCTGGAGTGCAATGGCATGATCTCAGTTCACCACAACCTCCGTTTCCTGGGTTCAAGCGATTCTCCTGCCTCAGCCTCCTGAGTAGCTGGGATTACAGGCATGTGCCACCACGCCCAGCTAATTTTTTTTTGTATTTTTAGTAGAGACGGGATTTTTCCATGTTGGTCAGGCTGGTCTCGAACTCCTGACCTCAGGTGATCTGCCCACCTCGGCCTCCCAAAGTGCTGGGATTACAGGCGTGAGACACTGCACACGGCCTTTCTTCCCATTTCTTTTTTTCTTTTCTTCTTTTTTTTTTTTTTTTGAGACAGAATCTCACTCTGTCACCCAGGCTAGAGTGCAGTGGTGCGATCTCAGCTCACTGCAAGCTCCGCCTCCCGGGTTCATGCCATTCTCCTGCCTCAGCCTTCCGAGTAGCTGGGACTACAGGTGCCCACCACCACGCCCGACTGACGTTTTGTATTTTTTAGTAGAGACGGGGTTTCACCGTGTTAGCCAGGATGGTCTCGATCCCCTGACCTCGTGATCCGCCTGCCTCAGCCTCCCAAAGTGTTGGGATTACGGGCGTGAGCCACCACGCCCAGCCCTTTTTCCCTATTTTTAAGCAAATTACCCCGACTAAGATACTAGTGAATTGTTTCCTTACTCATCACCAACCTGAATTTCAGGACTTAAGTCACCCCAGATTTGAGGAGGAAGTTGGACACTTCAGGTAATGGATGACAGAGCTGCACATTCTACTGGCTTTAATAGTTCAGCACTTTTCCATCTATAAAATTTCTCTTGATATGCTTTAATATTCCATATTGAGCAAAAATGAGATTCGTGCTCTTCACATTGAAGCTATGACAATCAATATGCTTGCCTCAAGGGTCTACCCCTGCCACCACCACCCCCAACAAACACACACACAGACACACACACACACACACACACACAGAAGATTGAGAAGATGAGACTTCTAATGGTCACACCTGCCAAGTAAAGTAGAAAGTAGTTTTGCTTCAAGAAATATCCTTGCCAGGCACGGTGGCTCACACCTGTAATCCCAGCACTTTGGGAGGCAGAGGCAGGCAGATCACTTGAAGCCAGTAGTTCGAGACCCGCCTGGCCAACACAGTGAAACCCCTTCTCTACTAAAAATACAAAAATTAGCCAGATGTGGTGGCATACACCTGTAATCTCAGCTACTCGGGAGGCTGAGGTGGGAGAATCGCTTGAACCTGGGAGGTGGAGGTTGCTGTGAGCCGAGATCATGCCACTTGCACTCCAGCCTGGGAGACAGAGTGAGACTCTGTCAAAAAAAAAAAAAAAAAAAAGAAAGGAAGGAAGGAAGGAAGGAAAGAAAGAAATACCCTCTAACTAAATTTCTTTTTTCTATTCTCCCAAGCTTCCGCAGGTTCACTCGATCCAACAGTGTGACGACAGCAGTACAGGCCGACCTGGACTTCCATGATAATCTGGAAAATTCTCTGGAATCTATAGAGGACAATTCGTGTCCTGGCCCCATGGCCAGACAGTTCTCCCGCGATGCCAGCACCTCCACAGTCAGCATTCAGGGCTCAGGAAACCATTACCATGCCTGTGCCGCCGATGATGACTTTGACACGGATTTTGACCCCTCTATTCTGCCTCCTCCGGACCCCTGGATTGACTCTATCACTGAAGACCCTCTGGAGGCCGTGCAAAGGTCAGTGTGCCACCGGGATGGCCACTGGTTCCTGAAGCTCCTCCAGGCAGAGCGAGACCGCATGGAGGGGTGGTGTCAACAGATGGAGCGGGAAGAACGGGAAAACAACCTGCCCGAAGACAGTAAGTAATGCCACCGCGTGCCACACCCGTCCCCTGGGGCTGGGGTTGCTTTGTGTGTGCAGACCTTGTTGTTTTCTTCTCTGCCAGCTTCACTTGTATAACCTTGACGTTCCACACCCCAAACCAGAACATGCAGGAGAGCTAGGCGATTCCAGCTGAGTCCAGAAGTCCCTGCACAGCACAAAACCAAGAAAACTCCTGGGTAGATATAACACTGTCCTTAGCTCTAGGCCCATGATGTTCTTTTTCTTTCTGAAAATACCAGGCTCTGTGTGGAGGTGCTTTCATGTCTCTAACTTGGTCCCTCTTCTCCAAGATGATCCTGGAATGTTGCTGATCCTCAGGGGATTGAAAATAATTCTAATCAAAACATCTCGTGTATCCTATGAATATATACATCTACTATATACCCACAAAAATTCTTTTTAAATAAAAAAAGAAAATAATTCTAACTAGCCCAGTGCAGTGGTGCCCACCTGTAGTCCCAGCTCTTCGAGAGACTGAGGTGGAAGGATCGCTTGAGTCCAGGGGTTAGAGGCTGCAGTGAGCTATGATCACACCACTGCACTCCAGCCTGGGTGACGGAGCAAGAACCCATCTCTAAAAATAAATATATAAATAATACTAACTTTTTTCAAGGTCCATAGATACAGGTACATTAGGGATTTATATTCTTTATGATTTTGTTATTCTCATTAACATACAGCATTAAAACAAGGCTTATAACATATAGGCCGCTAGAAACCCCCACCTATTTGTATTCTTAAGCCTGTTTGACAGGCACTTTCTCTTAGGATTTACAGAGGCAAACCCTTTAGCTGCTAAAGAAACACATTTTATAATCTTATTACAGTTGAATGGGCTAAAGTGAAATACATGATGAATACATAAAATAAATAATGGACACTCTTTTTCGCACACTATTCTTTTCTTTCTTTTTTCAGACAGGGCCTCACTCCTCACCCAAGTTGGAGTAGCGCAATCATGGCTCACCCCAGCCTTGACCTCCCAAGTAGTTGGGACTACAGGCATGCACCCCATGCGCAGCTGATTTTTGTACTTTTGGTAGAGACGGGGTTTCGCCATGTTGCCCAGGCTGGTCTCAAACTACTGAACTCAGGCAATCCGCCCACCTCGGCCTCCCAGAGCACTGGGATTACAGGCATGAGCCACCGTGCCCAGCCTGCACACTATTATTTTCAAACTTGACCTTTTAACATTTGAAAAAGAAAAATTGTCAAATTATATTAACAGTTGAAAAAGAAAAATTATCAAATTACCTCAATTCTGAGGCATGTTTTACATGTTTTCAACAATTCTGAAATTAGAATGTAGCTTATATATAATCAGTATGTATTTTAATGTTGTATGTTTATTTTCCTCTGAAATGTTATTATTAAATTAATGGTGGATCCTCCAACTGATGATATTTTTGAAACAAGGAAATTTGGTGGTAGGCATTAATGCCTGCTTCATGTCTGTGTGCAAAGCATCTAAAAGAGTATTGCTATGAAGTAACTTTTTAGACTTGTTTTTTAAATTACTTTTTCAATTTTTATTATGAGCTTTTTTTTGTTTTTCTTTTCTTTTCTTTTTTTTTTTTTTTTGAGATGGAGTTTTGGTCTTGTTGCCCAGGCTGGAGTGCAATGGTGCCATCTTGGCTCACCGCAACGTCTGCCTCCTGGGTTCAAGTGATTCTCCTGCCTCAGCCTCCAGGTAGCTGGGATTACAGGCATGTGCCACCACACCCAGCTACTTTTGTATTTTTAGTAGAGACAGGGTTTCACCATGTTTGTCAGGCTGGTCTTGGACTCCTGAGCTCAGGTGATCCACCCGCCTCGGCCTCCCAAAGTGCTGGGATTACAGGCATAAGCCACCGTGCCCGGCCTATTATGAACATTTTTAAACATGCACAAAAGTAGAGAGTTTAACATGATGAGTCCCTGCTTCAACTGGCCAGTCTTGTATCCACCATTTGTAGGTCTTGTTGTCAGAGTATTTTTAGAAAATCCAGCACCAGGTGTGGTGGCTCATACCTGTAATCCCAGCACTTTGGGAGGCCAAGGCAGGAGGATCGCTTGAGGTCAGGAGTTCAAGATCAGCATAGCCAATATGGTGAAACACCATTTCTATTAAAAATACAAAAATTAGCCAGGTGCAATGGCACGCACCTGTAATCCCAGCTACTTAGGAGGCTGAGGCAGGAGAATTGCTTAAACCCAGAGGCAGAGGTTGCGGCAAGCTGAGATTGTGCCACTGCACTCTAGCCTAGGCAACAGAGTGAAACTCTGTCTCCAAAAAAAGGAAAAAAGAAAATCCAAGGCATCGTGTCACTTCCCTATGTAGCTCACACTTATAGAAAACATTTTTTATATATATAATCATAGGCCTTGTGCGGTGGCTCATGCCTATAATCCCAGCACTTTGGGAGGCCGAGGCGGGTAGATCACTTGAGGTCAGGAGTTCTAGACCAGCCTGGCCAACATGGTGAAACCCCATCTCTCGTAAAAATACAAAAATTAGCCGGGTGTGGAGATTGGCCCCTGTGATCCCAGCTGCTCGGGAGACTGAGGCAGAGAATGGCTTGAACCCATGAGGTGGAGTTTGCGATGAACAGAGATCGCAGCTACTGCACTCCAGCCTGGGTGACAGAGTGAGACTCCGACTCAAAAAAAGGTAAAATATTATCATGCATTATTGTACCTAACAAAAACAACAATAATTTTTTTTTTTTTTTAAAGACAGCGTCTTGGTCTTGTCACCCAGGCTGGAGTGCAATGGCCTGATTTCGGCTCACTGCAACCTCTGCCTCTTGGGTTCAAGCGATTCTCCTGCCTCAGCCTCCTGAGTAGCTGGGATTACAGGTACCTGCCACCATGCCCAGCTAATTTTTGTATTTTTAGTAGAGACGGGGTTTCACCATGTTGGCCAGTCCGGTCTTGAACTCCTGACCTCAGGTGATCCACCCGTCTCGGCCTCCCAAAGTGCTGAGATTACAGGGGTGAGCCACAGCGCCCGGCCAATAATTTCTTAATTAAATTTAACATCTACTATAAATCATGTTAAGTGCATTTACTAAATGCACCAAACTAGTGGTGTTAAAGAGTAGTGAGTTTTTCCCTAGGGGAATCATTTTTTTAATGAAATGGAGTCTGGAAAATAACAGTTGTCATCAGATTGGGGATATCTTCACTGTGTCCACTCCCTCACTCACAGCTCCAGTCTGCTCCTCCTGCCTGACCCCTGTCAAATGACTGACTAGCTTATCGCTTGCCTTTATGAGCAAGTTAGGAAATTCATTAACGGGTTTCTGTAAAACCCATAAATGGGTTTCCTTTGCTTCTTCATATTATGAGTGCAAACAACTTGGCAGTGGAAAAGTAAATCTCCTTGACATTTGCCCCTGTTAGTGCCACTGCAGACTCACCTGAGTGTTGACCCCCAAGCACAATTAGGTCTTTGCCCTGGTGACAGGTAAACAAGGTACGTCTCAGCAGCAGTGGGAGCAGGGGTAGTTTTCAGTAAGAAAGTCTTAGTTGGATCATCTTATTCACTTTTCTCCTTGTGGACATACTCACAGTTTATCAGATTTTCCTAGGAAAAATGCCAGCAACTAAGGAACAATGACATCCCGTGCCACTGCTCAATGGCACAAACTTTCAGATTTCAATTCTCAAATTTGGTTCTCCTTCTAGCTTCCTGATTGGTGTTCTCTCTCTCTTTCTTTCTTTTTCTTCCTTCCTTTCTTTTGTTTTCTTTTCTTTCTTTTGGCAGAGTCTTGCCCTGTGACCCAGGCTGGAGTGCAGTGATGAGATCATAGCTCACTGTAGCCTGGACATCCTGGGCCCAAGTGATCCTCCCACCTCAGCCTCATGAGTAGCTGTGACTACAGGTGTGCACCACCATGCCTGGCTAATTTTTAAAAAATTTTATAGAGATAGATTCTCACTGTGTTGCCCAGGCTGATCTCAAACTCCTGGCCTCAAGCAATCCCCCCACTTCTGCCTCCCAAAATGCCAGAATTACAGGCATGAGCCACCCACCCAGCTCCTGGCTGGCTTTCAACAGGACTCTTGGAAACTACTTATCTGATGTTTTCTTTTAATGGGCCTTTCAATCTGAGACTTGATCTACCTCTCTCAACCCAACTCTATAATGATGTGTGAGGATACTCATTGTATAAAGATTTAGGAAAAACTAAAGGAGCTAGGAAAACAAGTCAGTTGTATTCCAATACAATAACATATATTTGAAAGGTTGAAAATCTTGTCAGAAAACCAGCTTCTCAGCCTATGTTCAGGATGAAAGAGAAACGTATTTGTATTTTGAAATGTACACTGCTGGCAAAGTCCCAAGATAATGAACATGAGGGAACTGCCCAACCATCTGTTGTTCCAGGCCTAATTTGTTGTTCAAGCTGAACTGGGTATCGCCCTGGTGCTCCTGTAATGCCCTGTGTATTTGTCCTTCAGGTACTTCCCACATTATTTTATAATAACCGATGTATCTTTCTCTTCCACTAAAAAGTAAGCTTTCTGAAAACAGAAATTATTCTTGTCTTACTCATCTTCATATCACCAGACCCTCTGATGCATAACAGGGGATCAGTAAATATGTATTTGAGTCCTTGAAATATTCTGGAAATTCTGTTTTATAAAAGTATTTTACTTAGCAAAACCTTTCTTCCTAATTAGCTAAAAAAAAATTCAGTAAGTAGTACCTCAGTCCTTTCAGGCTGCTATAACAAAATACCCTAGACTGGGTAATTTATAAACAATAGAAATTTATTGTTCACAGTTCTGGAGGCTGGGAAGTTCAAGATTAAGATACTGGCAGGTTTGGTGTCTGGCAAGGGCTGCTCTCTGTTTCAAAGATGGCGCCTTCTTGCTGCAGCCTCACGATGGAGGGAGCAGACAAGCTTCCTGGGCCTCCTTGATAAGCGTAGTAACCCTATTCATGAGGACTCTGCCCCTGTGACCTACTCACCTCCTATAGGCCCCCTGTCTTACTATTTATACATTGGTAATTAGGTTTCAACATACGGGTTTTAGAGGAGCACAGACATTCAGACCATAGCAAGTAACTAACAGTTCTTGTTGCTAAAAGCTGGAAAGGTGTTCCCGTGACAGATGATGAGCTCTTCTGATCAGGACAAGGATGTGGAAGAGAGAGATGGGCACCTGCCACAGAAGTGATGGAAAGCACTTCCGTGTGGGACAGGTGGCTAGTCCAGATAAACCTTGTGTGTCCTGCCTCATTCTTAAGACACAGTTCCATTCCACAAACACTTGAAGCCTTTCTCTATTTTTTCATACTTTGAGAGACACGAAATAGGAGCTTCAAACTACTGGGATTCCAAAATTCTAGTCAGTGCAGTGGCAAACCCTGCGCCCAGGACAGAGTCACCAATTTCAAATGCGGCCAATCCAGATCAGGGAGAATTGGACCATAAAGCAGTAGCAACCCTCTCCAGGAGGAAGGGAAAATATCAGTGCATGAAAGAATATTCATCTTGTCCTCACAATACCCCTGACGATGGCCTAGAGACTTTGACAGGTGCTGTTTTATTTGCCCTCACGACAGCTCTCTGGCAGTATCTTGTCCAAGGTCACAGAAAACAGAAGTGTCTGATAGAACAGATACACATGAATAACATTTGACAAGATAATGATACTTTGTGTTGCCTGGCACTGTCCTCCTTAAAGCCCGCCATGCAGATCTGTCCCTGACTCCTTGGCAACCACCAGTCTGTTCTGATAACTGGGCCTAGAGTTGCAGAGGGCCTTTGTTTCACTAATTCTCTGACTTAACCTTTTCTTTTTTTGTAAGAGGGGTGGTAAGGAAGAGAGGCCAATCCCACTTGGCAGGCATAGCCAAATTCTAAGAAACCAGCTTTTGTTTGTTTTAATTCTGTGCACACCAGAAAAATAGCTTTGATAAATGGGTCAAGTACAGATACCTCTATCCCTTGGTCAAGCCAAGGGATGTTTCAGACCTGCAGAAGGAGGGCCTCTCTTCAGGGTGCCTGACAAACGTGGTGCCATAACAAAATCCCCCCAGGAGATCTGGTCTTGAAGTCATCATGAAAAGATAAATAGGATAGATGGAAAAAACAGAAGATTCTAATCACGCAATTTATTTTGTGGGGTACCAGAATTATCCCAATTTTTAAATATTTTAAAATGTTTGGTGAATGTACATAATGCCTCCGAATGGTACACTTAACTACGGTTAAAATGGCAAATCTTACGTCTATTTTATCACAGTTTTAAAATACCCCCACTGGGCGTGGTGGCTCCTGCCTGTAATCCCAGAACTTTGGGAGGCCATGCCATGAGGATCGCTTGAGCCCAGGAGTTCAAGATTGGCCTGGGCAACAGAGACCCTATCTCTACAAAAATATATATATTTTTAATTAGGCAGGCTTGGTGGCATGCACCTGTGGTCCCAGCTACTCATGAGGCTGAGGTGAGAGCATTGCTTGAGCCCAGGAGGTCGAGGCTACAGTGAGCCGTGATCGTGCCACTGCACTCCAGCCTGGGAGACAGAGGGAGACTCTGTCTCAAACAAACAAAAAACAACAAAAACAAAACAAAACAAAACTAAACTAAAAAAACAAAAACTCAGAAATAGCCAGCAGCAGCTAAAGATAAGCAGAACAACCATGTTCATGTTCATGTTCGTATTCATGTAAGAATGTATTTTGTTAAATGACTCCCTGAATTCAAAATACAGTGCATCCATGGCGAAAAAAAAAAAAAAAGTTTGGAAAATAACCTGTTTACTCACTGGAAATTCGAGGTTCAGATATTGCATGTGGGGTAGTTGTAATCATCTTTCTCTATTAGAGAGTTGAAGAAGAAAGAGTCTATCTAATTTTAAATAGTTATTTATTTATTAATTATTTTGTGATGTCATTATGCTAATTGTGACAGCTGCTTTTGGCCTCACAGGGCTGGAAAACACCTTCCTAGTTCACCTGAAACTGACTAAATGTGGGTAACAAAAGGCAGACTGAAAACAAGCATTTAGAGTAGCCAGGAGCCTCAAGCTATCTTTTGAACAGTGTAACTATACATTCTTTGGGTGCCTGGAGTTAACTGTTTTCCCTGATAAATGCAAAGCAGAGCAAAGACTTTAGTTCTTGTTTTAAACCTTCAACCCCAACCGTCGACAGTACTTTTTTTTTTGGCTTGATAATAAAATAATGAAACTGCAGTGAGTGAGGTTTCCTCCAATCCAAGACAGCTGACAGAATGCTTGTTCCCGCAGCACTTGAAGTAAAATGATACGAGCTCTTCTCAGACAATGAAGCCCTTGTGTGAAACAGCTGTCTCAGGGAGATGGCTCAGTGCTATTTGACAGTGGCTTGTATGTTACATAGATACGTCTGGTATTATCTAACCGGGGATGAAACGACCAGATGGAGCTGAATGCCTCCAACTAGGAATGCAGTCTACCACTGTGGGGAAAGAACATAGGCTCAGGTTTCAATGGCCCTAAGATGAAATACCGGTGATTGTACTTCTAAATCTGTCTTTGCCTTCTGAATTGTAGACAACGAATGCGTGGAATTTTCAGGCTTTATCTGAAACAAACTGATAAACCTAGAGCATGTGCCGGAGGCAGATTAATTCTTCCACTTTAATTTTGCCTGGTAATAGCATCCAAGCTAGTGAAACTTGGCCTTCAGTCCCCTAGAAGGCTTGGGACCCTTGGCAGCGAATGCGGGGCTGGTAATGACACCTGAAATGGGGTTTGCCTGGTTTCAGGTTTGGTTACGGAAACTGTGCACAGTCATTGTGATGGTCTATCCGTGCCATCACCCAGGGTTTATCCGCCTGGGATTGCCTCTGCTGTGTCTCTGCGGCCTGTGAAACAGTGGGTGGCAGACAAAGCTGTATCTGTGAGTTCTGCAATTCATCTGCCTCTAGCCCGTGTGTGTTTCTAAGTGGGGAGCAATGGCTGCATTCTAGCCTAGCTCCTTTCTGTTTTATTCTCATCTAACTCTTGCAATGAACCCTCAAAAGGTCCCTCCCACTCCACCACACACACAGACACACATACTTGCATGTCTCTTTTTGTAAGCTCCAGACAACCTGAAATTAGTGACCACAGAGGAAGTGGCAGTAATGAAAAGGAAATCGGCTGTAATGTGCCATATGTTTAACCTCGAGAATGCTCCATTCATGCCGCTTTGCACAGCGCTGGTGCCAGAAGGCCATTAGACACCATCCTTTTGTGGATGTGCTTCTTGAGGGTGGTGTCTCCCAGCTCAGAAGGGCACGAAAGCATGAAGAGGTGAAGTGATGTGGTTAATTGGGGGCAGAACTGGGCCTGGAAACAGATCTGTTCCTAGGCCAGTGGTGTTTCTGTCATTCCAGAGATGGCAAAGAGAGGGACTGGCTCACGGAGCAAGATCTCCTATCATTTTCTCCAATAACTGTTTCTGAGAAATATAAATGCAATGGACTGGTGGGGCGCAGTGGCTCATACCTATAATCCCAGCACTTTGGGAGGCCGAGGCAGGCAGATCACGAGGTCAGGAGTTGGAGACCAGCCTGGCCAACATGGTTGAAGCTCCGTCTCTACTAAAAATACAAAAATTAGCTGGGCTTGGTGGCGCATGCATGTAATCCCAGCTACTCGGGAGGCTGAGGAAGGAGAACTGCTTGAACCCAGGAGGTGGAGGTTGCAGTGAGCCGAGATCACGCCACTGCACTCCAGCCTGGGTGACAGAGCAAAACTCCATGTCGAAAATAAATTAAAAAATAAATGCAATAAATGCAATGGACTTCAAATAAAATATACAGTTTTTTTCATTTAGATTACCTAGGGAAACATAAACTAATTTCATTTCATCCAACTTTCAAAGGCTCAAAACTGTCTTTATCTATATGATGTATATGATGCTACCATTTCGTGGCTGATATAAGTCAAGATATTGATCCAAAGAATGACCATCTTCTACGAGTAAGGCTCCTGGAGGGGTTGGAACTGGGAAAAAAAAATTAAAATTAGCTGAGTTTTTGAAAAACTTGCTCTTTAAAAACAAAATAATGTGTTTTTTTTGTTGTTGTTGTTGTTTTTTCCCCCAGAACACTGTGGATACTCTGGTGTTAGTCTATGGGAAAACTTCTACCAGAGAATCCATTCTTTATTCATTAGCCACCAAGTTTCAGCTAAAAACAAAACAAAACAAAACAAAAAAAGCACTGTTGTGCAATGCAGATCAGCAACTGCCAGTCAGGAATGAAACAGATCCACGTTTTCTATGGAGACGTTTTGTTGACGGCAGCTCCGGATCACAAGTGTGTCTGAGAAGCAGCTGCTGGGCAGTAGGTTGGGGAAATTTTTGCCACAAGGACACACTCGTAAATGAGAATGTCTCCACATGGATAATCCCAATGCCATGAAATCACACAGACTCAGAATGACAAATCCACATGACTTTCATTTATTTATTTATTGAGACAGGGTCTCACAATGTTATCCAGTCTGGTCTTGAACTCCTAGGTTCAAGCGATCTGCCTGCCTCAGCCACTCAAAGTGCTGGGATTATAGGCAAGAGCCACTGTGCCTACCTGACTTAATATTTTTGAAATAAATTTTGTGTATATTTGAGGTTTATATGCTATAGAATACAGATAGAAAGTAAGTTGGTGACTATTATGAAGCAAATTAACATATCTGTCATCTCACATAGTTACTTTTTTTGTGAAAGAGCAGCTAAAGTCTACTTATTCCACAAGACGCCCTAATACAAGATAATTTTACTTAGCATAATGTCCTCCAGTCCATCTATGTTGTGGCAAATGGCAGGAGCTCCTTCTTTTTTAGGGCTGAATAATATTCACTATATATATGTGGTATATATATACCACAATTTCTTTCTTTCTTTTTTTTTTAATTGAAACAAGGTCTCACTTTGTCACCAAGGCTGGAGTGCAGTGGTGTGATGATAGCTTACTGCAGACTTAACTGCCCAGGCTCAATCAGTTCTCCCACCTCAGTCTCCTGAGTAGCTGGGACCACAGATGTGTGCCATCAGACCCAACTAATTTTTTAAAAATTATTATTTGTGGATACAAGATCTCACTATGTTGCCTGGGCTGGTCTTGAACACCTGGGCTCAAACATTCTTCCTGCCTTGGCCTCCAAAAATGCTGGGATTACAGAGAAGAGCAAATGCACCTGGCCTGTTGTTGTGTTTCCTTTAGAGAAATGTCTGTTCAGATCTTTTGCCCATTTTTGTTTCTTCTGGTTTTGTTTGTTTGTTTTTGTTTTGTCTTGTTCAAACCCTGCGTCAAGGACCTTTGCCCTCCTTTTTTTTTTTTTTGAGACAGAGTCTCGTTCTGTCGCCCAGGCTGGAGTGCAGTGGCGCTATCTCAGCTCACTGCAAGCTCCGCCTTCTGAGTTCACACCATTCTCCTGCCTCAGCCTCCCAGTGTAGCTGGGACTACAGGCGCACGCCACCACGCCTGGCTAATTTTTTGTATTTTTAGTAGAGACAGGGTTTCACCATGTTAGCTAGGATGGTCTTGATCTCCTGACCTTGTGATTTGCCCTCCTTGGCCGCCCAAAGTGCTGGGATTACAGGCATGAGCCACCGCACCTGGTCGGACCTTTGCCCAT
Source organism: Pan troglodytes (assembly GCF_028858775.2). Classification (NCBI taxonomy): domain Eukaryota; kingdom Metazoa; phylum Chordata; class Mammalia; order Primates; family Hominidae; genus Pan; species Pan troglodytes. The sequence goes on from NC_072415.2 coordinate 27,365,050, forward strand.
TTTTAAATTGAGTTTTTTGGGGTTAGTTGCTTTCCTGCTATTGAGTTGTAAGAGTTCTTCATTAATTTTGGATTTATAGTCTACAAACTTTATTGGTTATGTGGTTTGCAAATATTTTTTCCCAGGTTGTAGGATGCCTTTTTAGTTTTATTTTTTTAATTTTTTTTTTTTCTTTGAGATGGAGCCTTGCTCTGTTGCCCAGGCTGGAGTGCGGTAGTGTGATCTTGGCTCACTGCAAACTCTGCCTCCCAGGTTCAAGTGATTCTCCTGCCTCAGCCTCCTGAGTAGCTGGGATTACAGGCATGCACCACCATGCCCGGCTAAATTTTTTTGTATTTTTTAGTAGAGACGGAGTTTTACCATGTTGGCCAGGCTGGTCTTGAACTGCTGACCTCAGGTGATCCACCTACCTCAGCATCCCAAAGTGCTGGGATTACAGGCGTGAGCCACTGTGCCTGGCCTTTTTATTTTGCTGAGTGTTTCCTTTGATAACAGGAGCTTTTTCATTTTATACAGTCTCATTTATTTATTTTTGCTTTTGTAGCCTGATCTTTTGTTGTGATATCCAAAACATTATTGCCAAGGCTAATGTTGAGGAATCTTTCCCTTCCGTTTTCTTCTGGGAGTTGTGTGGTTTCTGGTCCTACACTTAGGCTATCCTTTTCCCACTGTATCCTCTTGGTGCCCTTGTCAAAAATTAGTTGACTGCAGCTGGGTGCAGTGGTTTACACCTATAATCCCAGCTCTTTGGAAGGCCGAGGTGGGCAGATCATCTGAGGTCATGGGTTTGAGACCAACCTGGCCAACATGGTGAAACTCCGTCTCTACTAAAAATACAAAAAATAGCCAGGAGTGGTGGCGGGCCCCTGTAGTCCCAGCTACTTGGGAAGCTGAGGTGGGAGAATTGCCTGAATCCGGAAGGCGGAAGTTGCAGTTAGCCGAGATTGTGCCACTTCACTGCAGCCTAGGCGACAGAGTGAGGTCTCCAAAAAAAAAAAAAAAAGAGTTGACTGCACGTGTCTTTAAAGTAAGTGGATAGACCCACTTTTTAAATTTCCTTTCTCTTTCTTCACCCCTAAAGTCTACAACATTGGGGAAAAAAGCTAGGTGGGAGGCCGAGTGCAGCGGCTCACACCTGTAATCCCAGCACTTTGAGAGGCTGAGGTGGGCAGATCACTTGAGGTCAGGACTTTGAGACCAGCCTGACCAAGATGGTGAAACCCCCGTCTCTACTAAAAATACAAAAATTAGCTGGGCGTGGTGGCACGTGCATGTAATCCCAGCTACTCGGGAGGCTGAGGCAGGAGAATCACTTGAATCCGGGAGGCGGAGGTTGCAGTGAGCCGACATGGCACTATTGCACTCCAGCCTGGGCAACAAGCGTGAAACTCTGTCTTAAAAAAAAAAAAAAAAAGCAAGAAAGAAAAAGGCAAGTGGGTAAAAAAAAAAAAAAAAAAAGGCAAAACTTGAATATAAGGAAATATAATTCATCATCCACAAACACAACTCAACTTATCCTAGATGGTGTGACTTTTCCAGGCTAGTCACTACAACTATTGCATGACAAACAGCAATGCAAGAGGAATAATACCCCAGCTAAGACTATATCAGCTAATTAGTCAACACTATAATTAAAAAGTGGTGCTAGACATGATAAAACCCTAAAGAATTAGAATGCTCAAGGATCAGAATATCACAGGTAGTTTGTTTTTCTGGTTGATATAGAATCTGTAAATAACTCAGTTAATTTCAAAGCATATTCCTTCAGTGGAGATAATAGGAGTTAGTTACATGGGCACAGTCTAGGCCATCAAAGAGCTCACATACTGGTTGGAAATCAGACATGTTAACAGAACATGTTGAAAAGAATGAGGAAAAGGCAGAGACAGCTATGCAGGGGAATTTTAGGAGCAGTGAGGAGGGAGAAGTGAAAGGAGGTAAGGCTTTCTGGCAAGGTGCACCCAAGCTGAATCATAAGGATGAGGACTTTGCTAGATACAGGGAGAGGGGCTTGCCTAGGGCACCAAAGGGAAGAGACAGTCTCAGCTTAGTGCTTGGTGTGAAGAAGACACTCAGGAGAGAAAGACCTTGGGGGATTTGGGAAGCCGTGGGCGCTTGGAGCACTGAAGGAGTCAGCAGAGAGAAACTGGACAGCTTGGCCTGCACCTGCCCTGCTGAAGGGGGCTGGGGCTTATCATATGGAGCAGGGGAACCAAGGAAAAGTTGTCAGCATGAGAATTACATGAGATAAGAAAACCCTATAGTTCCCTTAATGAAACCAAATCTCCAACATTGGCAAGGGATGGAGTACATTTACACTATGGATGGATTGATCAAGCCTTGTACCCCTAATTGTAATCAACAAGGGAATCCTGAGGGGAACACAGATTTGGGGAGACGGGAGGTGTTGAGCTCGTGGTTACACACGCTCCTCTAAAGCGTCTGGGGTCAGTACACAGCGGAGTCACAAATTCGAGAAAGTGGAATGAGGGAAGTGAGTGGAGAAGTGAGCTCGGGATTACATTTTGTGTTCAACATTTACAAGGTGGAGTGAGAGAAATTCTACCAAGCACAGGGAAGGCAGAATCGGGGAAGGGCAGAGTCAGCCAGAGAGCGTTGTTGGGAGACCCAGGGGATCTGAGTTTCCTTTGTGCCAAAGGCAGAGTCCAGAAGGTGAAGAGGGTGGAGACAGCTGGGCTGCAGGGAGTGGAGACAATGGAGAGCAGAAGAAATACGAGAGCGAAGGCATGCTGCCCTTTGGAGAATGGGGATTTAAAGGGAATGTAATAATTTGCTAAGGCTGCCATAATAAAGTACCCATGGAACAGGTCACTTAAACAGGAGAAATTAATTTTCTCACAGTTTTGGAGGCTGGAAGTTCAAGATCAAGGGGCTGGTTTCCCCTCAGGTCGCTCTCCTTGGCTTGCAGACCACCACGCTTTCCCTGATTCTCCCCTCTGTGTGTGTGTCTGTGTTCTCATCTCCAGTTCTTATAAGGACATCAGTCATAGTGGATTAGGGCCCATGAGAATGACCTCATTGTAATTTAATCACCTCTTTAAGAACCTTATCTCCAGAGTCACATTCTGAGATACTGGAGGTTAGGAATTCTACATATAAATTTTAGGAAAATGCAATTCAGCCAATAACAGGGAGAGAAGAGGAATTTTATGTTAGCTGGAGGGGACCATGAGGTTGGGAGGAGTTGCCCCACTTAGAATGGGAAAGACTTGAGGATGCTGCCAGACATCTCAGGTAAGGCACTGGCAGAAGGAGTTCAGAGAGAGGGAGTGGCTCACACAGCAAGGCCTCAGGGCAGCAGGGAGAGAATCAGACCAAGGACACATGTAGATGGGAATAGTGGGTGTAGAGAAGACACTAGGGTGGGGGCAGAAAGGTTTAGGGAATTGGTGGGGGAGGAGTATTAAGAGACACAGAACATTGAGACTGTTTGTTTGTGTTGCTCCAACAAAATACCAAAGACTGGGTAATTTTTTTTTTTAATTTTACTTTAAGTTCTGGGATACATGTGCTGAACGTGCAGGTTTGTTACATAGGTAAACATGTGCCAGGGTGGTTTGCCACACCTATCAACCTGTCATCTAGGTTTTAAGCCCCACATGCATTAGGTATTTGTCCTAATGCTCAAGACTGGGTAATTTTTAAACAATACAAATTTACTTCTCATTACTCTAGTTGCGGAGAAATCCAGATCAAGGTGCCAGCAGGTTGTGTGTCTGGTGAGGGCTGCTCTCTGCTTCCAAGATGAGGCCTATTGCTGCATCCTCCAGAGGGGACAAACCCTGTGTCCTTGCATGGCAGTAGGGTCAGAAGGGCAAGAGGCGGTCCCTTCAACCTTGAGTCCTTTAATAAAGGCACTAACCTCATTCAGGACAGCCGAGCTCTCATGACTTAATCACCTCCCAATGCCCCACCGCTTATTGTTATTGCCTTGGGGATTCAGTTTCAACATATATTTTGGAGGAGACACTATCATCCAAATCACAGCAGTGTTCATGCCTGATTCCCTCCATTTTCATCTCATAGGAGGCAAGGTTGTTGAAGATGAGGGAATAGGGGTTGAGTTGAGAATGGATAAGATTCAGGAAATTAGAGTTAGAGAGGGAGGTAACCAAACACATTGCAAAGGACTAACAGGCAGCAGTGAAGGATCAGCCAAGTTTGGGGACCATTGGTTTATGGTGTCATCAAGTCACATGGCTAAGCACAATCTGGAAAATAGGATGGGACTATAGCTGTACAGGCTAGTGGGGTTTATCTGCCATCATCTCTGTACCTGAAGGTGGACCTTGTTTTGCCGTAGAAGCTGCCATTCTTAAGGCGGGCTCTGACCCTTCGTTTTGCAGTGAGTCTGTTTTCCGAGCAAGGCTCTGATTGAATGTCCAGTGTGCTTTAAGGTCCTGTCTCCTCTGTGTGTCTGTCACCCAGCAGCCAGTTGGCCACTGTTCTAGCTCTGATGGCTGGGGGAAACTGTGCTAGATTATACAGAGAGGCACTAAAATCTGAGCCCCTGAAAAATTGTTATGGATTTCTTATACTCATAAAAAAAGAAATTATTCACCAATCAGTGACACTTGTGAAAATCTGCCTGAATAAAAGTCAGCAAAAAAGAAGGACATCAAATTAGTCCACACTACTGGGGAGAGAGGTTGGAGTGTGAAGATTTGCAGGAGAAATCATGTCCTTTTTTGGATACTGCCACCTTTTAGGTAAATGCCCAAGAACTAAAGAATGTAGATCAGTTATAGGAGTTACAATTCCTACTGCATTCTCACGTTTACCTATATTATTCCATTAAGTAATCAGCAATGCTATGAAGATGATATTATGGCCATTAAAGGAAAAAGAGTCTGAGTCTGATCAACTTTCCCAAGATCAACAGCTGGTAATCGGTGAGCTGATTGTTCCTGACCCCACACCTACACTTTTTCCCACACACAGGTGTACCTCATTTTATTGGCATTGCTTTATTGCACTTTGAAGATACTGCTTTTTTTTTTTTTTTTTTTTTTTTAACAAATTGAAGGTTTGTGGCAACCCTGAGTTGACCAAGTCTACCAGCACCATCTTTTCAAAAGCATATGCTCATTTTCTGTTTTTGTGTCAGACTTTGGTAATTCTCACAATATTTCAAGTGTTTTCATTATTATTCTATCTACTATGGTGATTTGTGATCAGTGATCCTTGATGTTACTGTTGTAATTGTTTTGGAGCTCCATGAACTGTGCCCATATAAGACAGTGAACTTAATCAATAAATGGTGTTTATGTTCTGACTGCTCCACTGACCCGCCATTCCCCTGTCTCTCTCCCTCTCCTCAGGCCTTCCTATGCCTTGAGTCACAATAATATTCAAATTAGGCCAATTAATAACCCAATAATGGCCTCTATGTGTTCAAATGAAGAGTTACAATCTGTCACTTTTAATCAAAAGCAATAAATGATTAAGCTTAGTTAGGAAGGCATGTCAAAAGTCAAAATAAGCCAGAAGCTAGGCTTTTTGTGCCAGATAGCCAAGTTGTGAATACTAAGGAAAACTTCTTGAAGGAAATGAAAAGTGCTACCCAAGTGAACATACAAATGATAAGGAAGCGAAACAGCCTTTTTGTTGATATGGATGAAGTTTGAATGGTCTGGAGAGAAGAACAAACCAGGCACAACATTCCCTTAAGCCAAAGCTTAATCAGAGAGACATTGTAACTCTCTTCAATTCTTTTTTTTTCTTTTCTTTCTTTTTTTTTTTTTTTTTGAGACAGAGTTTCTTTCTTGTTGCCCAGGCTGGAGTCCAATGGCACGATCTCGGCTCACTGCAACCTCTGCCTCCCGGGTTCAAGTGATTCTCCTGCCTCAGCCTCCTGAGTAGCTGGGATTACAGGCATGCGCCACTGTGCCTGACTAATTTTGTATTTTTAGTAGAGACTTGGTTTCACCATGTTGGTCAGGCTTGTCTCGACCTCCTGACCTCAGGTAACCCACCCGCCTCAGCCTCCCAAAGTGCTGGGATTACAGGCATGAGCCACCGCGCCCGGCCAACTCTCTTCAATTCTATGAAAGCTGAGAGAGGTGAGGAAGCTGAAGAAGAAAAGTTTGAAGCTAGCAATCGTTGGTTCATGAAGTTTAAAGAAAGAAACTGTCTCTGTAATATAATGCAAGGTGAATTCCTAGTGATGATGGAGAAGCTGCAGTAAGTTATCCAGAAGATCTAGCTAAGATCATTGATGAAGATGATTACACTAAACAACAGATTTTCAATGTAGACAAAACAGCCTTCTATTGGCAGGAGATGCCATGTAGGTCTTTCATAGCTTCAAAGGACAGGCTCACTCTCTTGTTAGGGGCTCAGGCACCTGGTGACTTGAAGTCGAAGCCAAAGCTCATTTACCATTCTGAAAAGCCTACGGCCCTTAAAAATTATGCTAAATTTGTGTGCTCTTATAAAGTGTGCTCTATAAGTAGAACAACAGAGCCTAGATGAGAGTATCTCTATTCACAGCATGGTTTACTGTACACTTTAAGCCTACTGTTGAGACCTATGGCTCAGAAAAAAAGATTTCTTCCAAAATATTGCTGCTCACTGACAATGCACCTAGTCAACCAAGAGCTCTGATAGAGATGTACATGGAGATGAAAGTTGTTTTCATGCCTGCAAACATGACATCTGATTTGGTTTGGCTGTGTCCCCATCCAAATCTCATCTTGAACTGTAGCCTCCATAATTCCCACATGTTGTGGGAGGGACCTGGTGGGAGATGATTAAATCATGGGGGTGGTTCCCCTATACTGTTCTCATGGTAGTGAATAAGTCTTATGAGATCTGATGATTTTATAAGGCATTTCCCCTTTCGCTTGTCTATCATCATTCTCTCTTGTCTACCACCATGTAAGACGTGCCTTTCATCTTCCACCATGACTGAAGCCTCCCCAGCCATGTGGAACTGTGAGTCCATTAAGCATCTCTCTTTTATGAATTACCTAGTCTCAGGTATGTCTTTATCAGTAGCGTGAAAACAGAGGAATACGACATCCATTCCACAGCCTACGGATCAAAGAGTCATTTGGACTTGCAAGTCTTCTTAGTTAAAAATACATTCCATAAGGCTATATCTGCCATAGATAGTGAGTCCTCTGATGGACCTGGGCAAAGTCCATTGAAAACCTTCTGGAGGATTATTTGTAATCCAAAGGATAAATGCTTGAGGGGATTGCTTGAGGGGATGGGTACCCCATTCTCCATGATGTGCGTACTTCACAGTGCATGCCTGTATCAAAACATCTCATGTACCCCCATAAATATATACACCATGCACCCACAAAAATTTGAAAAAATAATTTAAAAATTTAAAAAAAAAAGAAAAACTTCTGGAAAGGAATCACCATTCTAGATGCCATTAAGAACATTTATGATTCATGGGAAAGGGTCAAACTATCAACATTAGCAGGAGTTTAGAGGTTGATTCCAACCTTCGTGGATGACTGAGGGGTTCAAGACTTCAGTGGAGGAAGAAACTGCAGATGTGGTAAAAAGTGCAAGAGAACTAGAATGAGAAGTGAAGCCTGTAAATGTGACTGAATTGCTATAATTTCATGATTAAACTTGAACAGAGGAGTAGTTACTTCCTATGGATGAGCCAAGAAAGTAGTTTCTTGAGATGGAATCTACTCTTGGTGAAGGTGCTGCGAACACTGTTGAAGTGACCACAAAGGCTTTAGAATATTACATCAACTTAGTTGATAACATAGTGGTAAGCTTCCAGAGGATTCTGACTCCCTTTTTTTTTTTTTTTTTTTTTTTTTTGAGACAGGGTCTCCTCTGTTGCCCAGATTGGAGTGCGGTGGCACAATCACGGCTCACTGCAGACTCAACTTCCCAGGCTCAGGTGATCCTCCCAACTCAGCCTCCTGAGTAGCTGGGACTTCAGGGATGTGCCACCATGCCGACTAATTTTTCGTATTTTTAGTAGAGATGGGGTTTTGCCATGTTGCCTAGGCTGGTCTCGAACTCCTGGGCTCAAGCAATCCTCCTATCTTGGCCTCCCAAAGTGCTGGGATTACAGGTGTGAGCCACCACGCCCAGCCTTGACTCCAATTTTTTTTTTTTTTTGAGATGGAATCTCGCTCTGTTGCTCAGGCTGGAGTGCAGTGGCACGATCTTGGCTCACTGCAAGCTCCGCCTCCTGGGTTCAAGCCATTCTCCTGCCTCAGCCTCCTGAGTAGCTGGGTCTACAGTGCCCGCCACCACGCCTGGCTAATTTTTTCTATTTTTTAGCAGAGACAGGGTTTCACCGTGTTAGCCAGGATGGTCTCCATCTCCTGACCTCGTGATCCACCCACCTTGGCCTCCCAAAGTGCTGGGATTACAGGCGTGAGCCACCGCGCCCGGCCCCTTGACTCCAATTTTGAAAAAGGTTTTACTGTGGGTAAAATGCTGTCAAACAAATATTGCACGCAACAGAGAAATCTTTCATGAAAGGAAAAGTCAATTGATGTGGCAAACTTCATTGCTGTCTTATTTTTAAAATTGTCACAGCCAGCCGGGGCAGTGACTCAGCAGTTTGGGAGTCCAAGATGAGTGGATCGCTTGAGGCCAGAAGCTTGAGACCAGCCTGGGCAACATAGCGAGATCCTGTCTCTACAAAAAATACAAAGTGAAAAAAAAATTTGTTTTAAAAAGAGACATTGCCACAGCCACCCCTACCTTTAGCAACTACCACCTTGATCACAGCAGCCATCCACATCGAGGCAAGACCGTCCCTCCGCAAGAAGATTATGACTTGCTGATGGCTCAGATTACCATTAGCATTTTTTAGCAATAAAGTATTAGGTACTTTTTTGTGACATTATGCTATCACACACTTAATAGACTACAGTATAGTGTAAACATAACTTTTATATGCACTGGGAAACAAAAAATTCATGTGACTCACTTTATTGTGATATTCATTTATTGTAGTGATCTGGAACTAAACCCACAATATGTCTGAGGCATGCCTGTATTGCCCAGAGAGAAAGTTAGACTAAAATGAAACATACTAGGTGAATTATAGTGTAGGTGGCAGAAAAATGTGAAGAGTTCTATGTAGCATATCTACCGTAGTAACCTTCACCACGGGGAGCCAGTCAGAGGTAATCCATTGCAGGGGTGTCTGTCGTATCCAGGCTTCAGGGAACCTACTTTGAGGGTATAAGAAATATGTCTATTCTTCTCTGTTTCTGAGGCCTTAAAGTAAGGTCTGATGATCGTGGAGTTAGGTGTAGCGTCATGTAAGAATTAGAAGCAGTCAGAGAGGCCGGGCACAGTGGCTCATGCCTGTAATCCCAGCTACTCGGGAGGCTGAGGCAGGAGAATCACTTGAACTCGGGAGTTGGAGGTTGCAGTGAGCCGAGATCGTGCCACTGCACTCCAGCCTGGGTGACAGAGTGAGACTCTTGTCTCAAAAGAAAAAAAAAAAAAAGAAGCAGTCAGAGAAATGAGCACGTCTGCCTTTTTAGTTCTAGAGACCTAACTCCTCTTGAAATAGGAAAGGATGCATATGCTAATTATGCTTAAGGATTTGTAATCCTGATTTTAACCCAGCAAAAAGATCACCAGCACACTGAAACTCCTTGCAGCTTTGCCATAGACCCACTGGGAGGGTTAAAAGAAAGTGTTTTTTCTCTTCATCCTTGTGCCTCTTATACTACCTCCTTTTCTCAAAATAACAACCTATCCCACAGAGGTCAGTGGGAAAGGGGAGGTATGCTCTTTTCTAAATGGCTGGGTCTTTGAATGTAGTCAGGAGATTTCAAATCATAGATTGCATAAAAGACTCCCCTTTCCCACAGCCAACATAGTTGTTCTCTGCTTCTCATTATGACATATAATCTGTAAAAGAAAAAAAGAACTTGAAACACCCACCATCTCTTTCAAGGTGTCCCTGGTTCCTCTTTTCTGTTCAGGATTGAAATTGCCTTGCCTGCCAGTCACTTCAGGTAGATGGATGTGCTTTGCTCTTGCTTCCTAATGTGGGACAGTGATCAGGCTTGGCGAATTTCTTCCAACTCTCCCACTGACTTATTATGCCACTCACCCCTATCCATTGGCAGTGGCTGGGAAATGTTGATAAAGAAATTACATGCAGCCTGGCATAGTGGTGCATGCCTGCAGTCCCAGCTGCTCAGAAGCCTGTGGCAAGGAGTTCAGGGCTATAGGACCCCATGTTCATGCCTATGAATAGCCACTGTCCTCCAGCCTGGACAACACAGTGAGACCTCATTCATAAATAAATAAACACATAAATAAACAGAAATCACACTCAGTGGATAAATGGAATGTGGTATAAACATACAATGAAATATTATTCAGCTTTGAAAAAGAAGGAAATTCTGCCATATGCAACAACATGGATGAGCCTGGAGGACTATATGCTAAGTGGAATAAGCCTGTCACTGGAGAACAAATGCTGCATGATTCTGCTTATATGACGTATCTTAAAATAGTCAAAACTCAGGAAACAGAGAGTGGAATGGTGGGTGCCATGGTGTAGGGGGAGAGGGAAAGGGGAATTGCTGTTCAGTGGATCTAAAGTTATGCAAGGTGAATAAGTTCTCGAGATCTGCTGTACAACGCTGCGCCACCATTAACAAAACTATATTGTACGCTTAAATATTTGTTAAGAGGGTAGATTTCATGTTAAGTGTTCTTACCACAGTAAAGAAAAAAAAGAAGGAAATCACACTCGGATAGCTTCCACTTAAGTAGATTCAGACGCAATTTTCTGCGAGTGTTAGAGAGAAGAGAGCCCAAATAGACTGGGGTCAGAAGACGGGGATTGGCCACAGCAGGTGTCCGTGGGGAAGAAACTTTGTAGTTTGAGTACAAGTTTTTTCAAATGAAGTTATCTGCTCTGCCTCACAGGGTCCTGCGAGGATCTAATTAGATGCCTGTTTGTGAGTTTTGAAATACTAAGTGATGATAATTTAAGTAAACACATATTCACAAAGGCCTCCCAAAAGTTCCTCCTGACTTTATGTGATTCACTAACCCAGGCCTGTCCTCTCTATTGTGGGTCTTCTTAAATATCTATTGTGGGGTGAGAGGTTTGAAGAATTATAAGTGGGGGAGTTTATAAAGAGTGCTTACTTCTTAAATAGGAAGAATTCCATTCAACTGCATTTTCTGTTTTGTTTTGTACTTCCACTGAGGGACAGATTAACAGAGTAGCTGGGGAAAGAAAGGAAAGGGAGGAGTCTATAAGCCTCACCATCAGGTGCCTATACGGTGTCTGGGGAGGCTAGATTTACTTATGTAAAAAGAACTGCCCAGCAATACAAGGCTTATTATCTGATTAAGTATTACACAAATAGATGGTATGAGTCATGGTTAAACGGCTTGCCTGGGTGACACAGCAGAGAAAATTATTCTGTAAGATGCATTTGAATGTGCCCTAAGGGAGATGGGTGGCAAAAACTGTTAACCACATCTGGGTTGAACAATCTGTAAAAAAAAAAAAAAAGGCATGACCAGAATGTGAAAGAGATCAACTCAACACCCACAGAGCTTTAAAACCCCCATTCTAACTTTCAGAGAAAATCTGCTGATGTTGACTATGGGTGCTACTGTGCTGGTGAGATTGCCCCAGTCTAACACTCAAAATGACCCTTAGCGATCACCTTTCCAGGACCAGAAAAGAGACCTTATGAATTCAGTGATGGGACTGAAATAGTCATTCTCTACTGCAATGGTTTCCTCTGGGGATGAAAAGGAATGGGATAGGAGTGGAGAACATATATTTTATCTGTAGGGCTTCATTTCATTGGAGTGAGAGAAAAGGGAAAAAGAAAACAAATTCAGCAGGATGCAGTGGCTCATACCTGTAATCCCAGCACTTTGGGAGGCTGAGGCAAGAGGATTGCTTCAGCCCAGGAGTTCAAGACCAGCCTGGGCCACATAGTGAGACCCAACATTGGTTTAACTCACAGATGCAAAACCCATGGAAACAGAGGGCCAACTGTTTTTTTTTTTTTCCACCCTGAAGGTTGGTATTGAACATTTTAGAGTAGTTTCAAAACAACATCGAGATGCTTCTTTCTTCTTCATTTCATTTCTTTACCAACTTTCAGTCTTTTTATTTCCACTTTTTACTTCTACTGGTGTTTACCATTTATTGTTTATTAATTTCAACTTCCTCAAGGCATGTGCAACAAATGTGAAATTTACTTTTGGAAGAAAGAACTTACCTCACACGCAGAGTGAGTGTCTAATGGAAACAAAACAAAACAAAACAAAACAAAAAAAAAACCTCCATTACAGCTTCTTTCTTAAAATTAAAGTGAGTTTTTAGTTCTCTGGAAAAGAAAGTGTGGAGGACAAGGAAATATGAGTTGTCATCTGCTTCTCCCAAGCCTCCCTGTTTCATGATCTCATTCTAGGCCCAAGCAGTCATCTCCCCACCCTGGGCCTAGGAACGGTCATCTCCTGGACACAGGAATTGCAAGTATCCTGGAGCCAGTAGGGAATTTCCATGCAAGGAACATGACGGCAAAAGCCCGGGAAACAGAAGGGCCACAACTCCACCCCAGATACTTTGCCAGGGCTCTTGCCAGGCCATGCTGAATGAAGAAAGATATCCCTTGTTTTACTTTTGAGAAGACATCTGAGTTAGCCCCAACTTGTGTGGTTGCATGTTGCCCAAATAATGGCTTAGAACAGTGCTGTCTCCTCTTTTGAGAATCACTGTCTTACTCAGTTACTTTTATTATGGCAGTCTATTATATAGCTCAGGCATCAGACATAATTGAGAACCATCAGCTCAAAGTTTTTAGGTAAGTCCGAATAGCTGGAGTTTCTGCGATAGCTCCCAGGAGCTATGGAACCCAGCCATCAAAGTGGAGACCTAGGTACCCTGGTCGTAACCTCCCAGGATTCATTCTGAGATTTGCCGATCTCACAGTCCTACCCTTCAGCAAGATAATTCAGAGGTTTCCATAAACCTCAGAGCTTACCTATAGCCACATGCTCACTTAGGAAGTGCCTGCTCCATATACCTTCTCGGAGCTGGAACAGGTCACCCAGAGAGCATACCTGTCCCAGGAGACCAAGATGTCCAGTCACCTTAAATCATCCAGACTTTGTTTTTTCCTTTTCTCTCTTAGCCAGGGCAAGTGTGGCTCTCACAGTGGGCACACCCATAGAAGAGGTAGAGGTTTCTGATCCTAGATAATAACAAATAATTATTAAGTACTTACTGTAAATCCAACACAGTCCTAAGCAATTCAAATACACTAACGCTTTTAACCTTCCCAACAACCCTCCAGATAGGTACCATTAGCCCCATTTTACGGATGGGAAAGTAGAGATAGTGACTTGTCCAGGCAGTAGCTGTTGAGGACTCTGGCCCACTCAGGCCCTGTGTCTCCATAAGCTGTCCTTTCTGGGGATGTTAAGAAAAGGAGAGGAGGTCTTGCACAATTGATTTATTAGTTAAAGAGGAAAAGGATAACCATCCCAAGAGATTTTAAAAGCAGAGCAGAAAAATTGTTAAAAACTTAGGCCTAAGAAATTGCTGCTAGACAGCTGTCAAGGGAGACCCCCTCGAGATCACGGAGGGAGGGGGCAAATATCTGTCTGTGAGCTGTTTGGTGTGGCTGGTGACATATTAGAGGAAATATAAATGCACTGAGTGACTTGTGGGAACGCTGAAATACTTGAGTAACGCCTAGGTAGAATGTGCATCAGAAACCATTATCTAGCCTAGCAGTTTAAAACAAATAAAGGAGCAAATTGCTAGGAAACCCTGGGCCAGAATGGAGTTTCTTATTCTTCAGTTTCCGTCGCTCAGAATTTGTGGGGAATGAGGTTGAGAAAGGCTTATTCCACTCGGGTACCTGGCTCTGTAAATTCAGAACAACAGGATTGCTTAAATCCTGTACTATATCATCCCGTGAAGATTTCCAGAGAGGCAAGTGCTCTTGTGAGAAGTTCTGCTCTGGTTTTTGATTCCTTCCCGACCATGAGAGCATGTTAAGAACACCCTGGTGGGTAGCAGGGCAGCTGCACCCAGTCCCGAAGGGTGCAGGCGAGCCCCAGGGACACTGCAGAGCTGGGCATTGCTCAGCGGAAAGCAGCTCCGCTCGGTCTGAGCACGCCTGCAGGCAGCTGAAAGGTGCCTTAGACTGCTGGGGAGACAAGAAGTAGCCTGCTTGCAGAGACGGAGATTTTCAGCACAGTGCGTAGGGAATTCACCCTATATTAACAAAATGATTGGGCTGCAGAGTGTAAAAGCTGGGACGGCCCTGGCGTTTTCTAGGCAACAGGCTGAACATGTTCACTCCTTAGAAAATATTTTAATCAGCCACAGCTCTTTCCTGACAGTACCAGTGGCTGAGCTCCGGAAAAATAAGAAAGGATATGGATGGGATATGGTGAGTGCCAAGAGATTCCCCCTCTAGTTTAGTACTGCTTTCCTTGTGTTTGGGCTTGTTTTAGAAAAACAAGCCAGCCGACTATGACGGCTGACTCCATCAATCCAGAGCTATACTGGTAAACACTTGAAATTCATCCTTGCGGTAAAGGAAGCTTAAAAAAAAAAAAAAAAAAAGCAACAACTGTTTGCCTCTTCTCTTGGTAACATCCAGTTCTTGGTAACATCAGTGCTGGAAAACTCCATTGCTCCCAAGAAATATGCAGGAGGAGCATGTGTTTTTCCAAGTTGATTTTATTACTTTAACCCAGGAGCCTCTGTGACACAGACCAACAGGGTGACAACAGTGATTGGGCTGTCTGGGTGGGCATGAGTGTTCAGTGTGTGTGTGTGCCATTTTCCCTAATTATTACAGCATCACTTCCTCTTTGGTTTACCAGACTAAATCTCAACAATGAAGCATGATGTGTAAATTTCTCATATGTTTGCTCTTTCCAGTTCTAGGAAAAATCCGAACCGCAGTGGGCAGTGCCCAACTTCTCATGGCCCAGAAATTCTACCAGTTCAGAGAACTGTGTGAAGAAAACCTGGTAGGTAACACTCTCCTTCTACAATTTCCCTGCTAGTGCCATGAGAAGAACATGTCACCAAGACTGGCCCAGCTAAAGTAAAACTGATTTTGAACCAAGTCAAGGTCCATTGGAGTCTCTCACTTGGAACAGAGAATTTTCTGATGAATCTTATTTCCTGATTGTCTTAAAATTAAAATATTTATTTTTCACTTAAATAATCTTAGAAAAAATTCAGTCAAGTTAAAATTATTTCCTGCTTCTTTTGTAACTGAAAATTTTCCATTTTCCTGGCTTTCACATAGCTTTTCTGATTTTATTGTTATCAAAATATGAAGCAGCTTGATATTTCAAAAATAATATTGCCCAAAAAAAATCATTTTGGATAGTGATTTTCTTTCTAAAATAGCAGTCAATGACTATTTCCTAATCTGAGTTCTCTGTTTTAATTCAAGAGCTAGAAGTCAAGGGCATCACAAAGTGTAGATTTGATCTTCTTGAAACAAATGAAGAATTCATCCTTCTTGGACATGCAAAAACAAAGCAAAACAGGCTGGGCGCAATGGCTCACGCCTGTAATCCCAGCACTTTGGGAGGCCAAGGCAGACGGATCACCTGAGGTCAGGAGTTCGAGACCAGCCTGGCCAAGATGGCAAAACCCTGTCTCTACTAAAGATACAAAAATTAGCTGGGCATGGTGGCAGGTGCCTGTAATCCCAGCTACTCAGGAGGCTGAGGCAGGAGAATCACTTGAACCCAGGAGGCAGAGGTTGCAGCGAGCTGAGGTTCATTGCACTCTAGTTTGGGGGACAGAGTGAGACTTCATCTCCAAAAAAAAAAAAAACCTTCAAGAATAGCTTTTATTGCTCAATTGTTGGTCAAGCTGGATCTAAAACAAAGAAAATGAAAAGCAATTTGTTTACCTTTTGGCAAGTGAAGACAATTATTAACAATCTAAATTACTTAAAATATGATCTTAGAGGTTTTTTGTTTTTCTTTTATCCCCAACAGTTGACAGGCATGATTTTTGAGGGTTTTTTTTTTGTTTTTGTTTTTGTTTTTGTTTTGAGATGGAGTCTCGCTCTGTTGTCCAGGCTGGAGTGCAATGGCACGATCTCAGCTCGGCTCACTGCAACCTCTGCCTCCCAGGTTCAAGCGATTCTCCTGCCTCAGCCTCGGAGTAGCTGGGACTACAGGTGCATGCCACCATGCCCAGCTAATTTTTTGTTTTGTTTTGTTTTGTTTTAGTACAGATGGGTTTTCATGGTGTTAGCCAGGATAGTCTCAAACTCCTGACCTCGTGATCCTCCCATCTTGGCCTCCCAAAGTGCTGGTATTACAGGCACGCCATCGCACTTGGCCAGTTTTGGAGTTTTAACCACTTCTTGTTAACAAGGAGAAATACAGACTGAAAGAAATTTATGTAGACAGGGATCAACCGAGAGAAAATATAAAGTATGGAAAAGGTGGTAGTCTCCATCCCTCTTTTCTCTTTGTAATCTCTCTTTAGGGCTGTTCGCACACCCTCCCACCCCCTGCCCAATACACACACATTTATAATTCGTTTTCCCCTCTCTCAGAAAAAATAAACTCACCCTTCTTCCAATTTTTCAGAAATTTATTCTGGCTTATGAGATCATTTATATTAGTAAATGTATTAATAAGTGAATTTAAACCAACGAGTATTCTATCAAGCTTCAGCTGTGGGCCAGGTACAGAACTCCTGTTAATTTGCAAAGTTGCTAATGTGTCACAGATCTCAATTAACATGATTCTCTGTGCTTTAAATATAAGAAAGCTTATATAAAGCCGTATTGCTCAAACATGTACATGAAGAATAGGTACATAAGGAAGTCCATGTGTACACGATACAGGGAAAACACAACATACCTTGTTAAAAGAAATATATGATGAGCAAGTGTATTATGAAGAAGAGTGTAAACATTGTACATATTTTAAAGATGAAATTGCAAACAAAAGTTTTGAAAAATTTGCAGATTTCTTTTTTTTTTTTTTTTTGACATGGAGTTTCACTTTTTTTTTTTTTTTTTTTTTTTTGAGACGGAGTCTCACTCTTGTTGCCCAGGCTGGAGTGCAATGGTGCAATCTCGGCTCACTGCAACCTCCGCCTCCTGGGTTCAAGAGATTCTCCTGCCTCACCCTCCCGAGTAGCTGGGATTACAGGCATGCGCCACCACAGCCGGCCAATTTTGTATTTTTAGTAGAGACAGGGTTTCTCCATGTTGGTCAGGCTGGTCTCGGACTCCTGACCTCAGGTGATCTGCCCGCCTCGGCCACCAAAAGTGTTGGGATTACAGGCGTGAACCACCATGCCCGGCCGAGTTTCACTCTTGTTGCCCAGGCTGGAGGGCAGTGGCGTGATCTTGGCTTACTGCAATCTCCGCCTCCTGGTTCAAGCTATTCTCCTGCCTCAGCCTCCCAAGTAGCTGGGTTTACAGGCACCTGCCACCACACCCAGCTAATTTTTTGTATTTTTAGTAGAGACGGGGTTTCACCATGTTGGCTAGGCTGATCTTGAACTCCTGACCTCAGGTGATCCACCCTCCTCGGCCTCCCAAAGTGTTGGGATTACAGGTGTGAGCCACCCCACCTGGCCCAAAAATTAGCAGATTTCTAGAAAATGTTAACCTCCTTAAAGCCAGCTTTTGATGTTTCCTAGTTCTTGATGGGCTCACATTCCTTGGCCACTAGAAGGGCATAGGTGGTAAAATGTGCTTCTCATATTTTAGGTAGACTGAGGCACAATGGGGGAAGACAGTCGCAATGCTGGTCAAACCAGGCCCCTCCAGAAAAAAGTCAAGAGCCTAACATGTGCCTGACACCCTGCTGAAAGCGTTTAGATTTCTGGTCTGGTTACATGCTCAAAAAGAACACATGGAGTTGATAGTGATTTTTTTTTTTTTTTTTTAGAAGGAGTCTCACTCTGTTGCCCAGGCTGGGAGTGCAGTGGCGCAAACTCAGCTCATTGCAATCTCTGCCTCACGGGTTCAAGCAATTCTCCTGCCTCAGCCTCCCGAGTAGCTGGGACTATAGGCGCCCACCACGACACCCAGCTAATTTTTTATCTTTTTAGTAGAGACAGGGTTTCATCATATTGGCCAGGCTGGTTTCGAACTCCTGACCTTGTGATCCTCCCGCCTCGGCCTTCCAAAGTGCTGGGATTATAGGCATGAGCCAACTCGCCCGGCCCGATAGTGACATTTTAATGACAGTTTACAGATGAGGAAAATGGGCACGGAAAAGCTAAGAAACTTGTTCACAGCCCCATGGTAAAAGGCAGAGCCAAGATTCAAATCCCAGTCTATTCAACCACAATCCTTATACATCCTACCCAGGATTTGAGTTCACTACTCCTGCTCATGGAGCAGACTCAGCTCCATGCTCCTTTGCCCCAGGAGGCACAGTGGCCTGGTGGCGGCACTGCTTAGGTCCACAGCTGCATGAAAGTGGCACCATGATTCGTCAGAACCAGACCCAGCCTCCTTTCTTGAGTTCCTATTCTGAGGAGAAAAATCATAGCTCTATTTTGAAAACACTTGCTCATTATCCTAACTAGACTCCCAGGCTTAGAATGAGTAGACAAAAGTTGGCCTCTTCCAACATAACTAAACCAAGGACCCCAGCCTCCCTTGGCTCTCCCCACTCTCCCCTCCAGCACCCACCTCTGGTCTCCAAGGCAGCATGTCTTGGATTAAGGAGTGAGCTGCCACTGTTGTGCATGGTATGTCACATGACTCACTGATTTGGAGAATGGCTGAGGCTAAACGCTTTCTCTCTGTTTCTCTATCTATCTTCTTAATGATGTGGGAGCAAAGAGATTCTTTATGAGAAGGGAACGAGTTGCCCATTATACAGAGTTAAATACATTCAAGAAAACACTGGCAGGGCGAAGTGGCTTGTTCCTGTAATCCCAGCACTTGGGAGGTCGAGGCAGGAGGATCTTGTGGCCAGGAGTTCAAGACCAGCCTGAGCAACAATGTGAGACCCTATCTCTACAAAAAAAACACAAAAATTAGCCAGGCATGGTGGCACACACCTGTAATCCCAGTTACTCAGGAGGCTGAGGCAGGAGAGTCGCTCGAACCTGGGAGGCAGAGGTTGCAGTGAGCTGAGATTGTACCATTGCACTCCAGCGTGGGCGACAAGAGCGACGCTATGTCTCAAAAATAAATAAATAAACAGATATATCTATAAATTTATAGTTCCCAAAGTGCCTAATAATTCTGAAGTTCATTTAAAAAATAAGTTTTAAAGTTTGTAAGTGTCTGATTCAGTATTAAAATCTATTCTAACGATGTCTGAATTAATGAAAGGGTTTCTGTGTAGTATTCTGATTTAGTAAACTAAAAAAAACTTTATAAACTTCAAAATTTATTTCTTCTAATGAACTTTAGAACTTTTGGGCACTTTGGGAACTATAAATTTATAAATATATCTATCTATTTATTTATTTATTTATTTTTGAGACAGAATGTCGCTCTTGTCACCCAGGCTGGAGTGCAATGGCACAACCTTGGCTCACTGCAATCTCCGCCTCTCAGGTTCAAGCGATTCTCTTGCCTCAGCCTCCTGAGCAGCTGGGATTACAGGTGTGCACCATCGTGCCTGGATTATTTTTGTATTTTCAGTAGAGATGGGGTTTTGCCATGTTGGCCAGGCTGGTCTCGAACTCCTGACCTCAGGTGATCCACCCACTTCGGACTCCCAAAGTGCTGGGATTACAGGCGTGAGCCACCATGCCCAGACTTCATTTATTTTTATTTTGAGGTAGGCCAATAATACTGGTGCACCCAAGGACTTAAAATGTCTTTCCAATCCATTATTTTGATGGTCTTCAACCTTGTACTTTCCAAAATTCTGATATCATTTTTATTAGGGGTTAGTTTTAAAAGCATACGCTGGCCTCGTGTTATCATAGGACATGGAGTTTCACAGTCTGTCCAGTTGCCTGAAATACCAAGAGGTCACCAAAACAGATACCAGCTAGGATCTCTTGACATATGGAGGCTGCCACCCGTCTAACCATGAATGCCTTTAGCTACTGCTGCAGGTAGTAATTAACAAAGAGTATGATATTTTCGGTCTCCTAGCTGTGTTTTTCCTGTCTTAGGGCATATAAATTCAGGTTTATATGTTCTGTTATCAGGGATATGTGGATGGGGCAAAGAAAGTCAATCCTGAAACACTGAAGAATGTTTACTATCCCTTAGCAAATGGGTCATTACAGACATATAGATATCTGTATGTAGAGATAATGTGTTCTCACATTTGCTGTATTATTTTACGGTCAATTTAAAATGAATGAATTTTCAAATGATTTTGTCAAAGCAGTCATATGATAAAATTACTTCCTATGATAAAATTACTTCCTATATTAGTAAACATCTTAATTATTAAACACATAGTGCTTGGAACATCCAATATTTTATTACTAATCATTTGTGTTTTACTTAACATGAATATTTAAACTAATCTTATTTTAGATTCCTTATCTGTTCTCTGAATAAATTGTATGGCATGTAGTGGAATACAAACTCTAATAATAATACACGGTATTTTTTTTTTCAGAAATGGCATTTTCATTTGAATATGGTGTTTTAAAATACGTCCTGTAGTAGATCACACATTCTGGAATTTTTCATATGTTTAGACCCTTCCCCCATACCATATTGAATTGATAGATGTGGTATCACAACAGAAGAGTTTTACAACCTTGACATTTGAGAATCACTGACTCAAACGGATGAGTGTATAAAATTAACATTTGTAACCTCACTTTTACCTCGTGTCGGAAAACCAAAAGGAACTAGTCCTCCTTATGTTGTTTGAAATATTTGAAAATGCCTTTTTGGCCCTGTGCTTGTCAAGAATTGCTTCTAAAGCATGAATGTTTTCCTTTCTCTTGTGCAGAATCCTAATGCTCATCCAAGACCCACCTCCCAGGATTTGGCGGGGTTTTGGGACATGCTGCAGTTGTCCATAGAAAATATTAGTATGAAATTTGATGAACTTCATCAGTTAAAGGCCAATAATTGGAAACAGATGGATCCTCTTGACAAGAAGGTAGAACAATGTAGATTTTGTATGGTTCATTTAAAAACCTGCACAAACACTGGACAGTCTAAATAGGCTTCTGCATTCAGTCCTGCTGTTTACAATGTGAAATGGAGCTGATATCATATTAATTTCATTGTAATGACAATGTTTACATAGTAATCATTTGGGATATTATCTGTAATATGTTTCAGGCATATTTTTAAAGAAAAACCTGTCTTTGTGAATTGGAAAATGGGAATGTGGCTTTTTTTGTTAATTAAACTTTAAGTTAAACCATTTTAGTCACTGGAAGGAACTGCCTCCATTTTGCTTTTTAAACTAAAATAAATGACATCTTCAGTGCATGAATCCATAGAACAAGAGTTCAACTTCCTTACACCCCTAGGATGTGTTTTCAAGAAAAATAGGATGCCCTGAAAAATAACTGACTTTGATAATCATTTCATAAATATAGTAATAAAGAAATTACTGTTGTTCAAGTCTAAAAATATATACCATAAAGTTTCACAGTAATTACATAAATGTTGGGTTTTTTTTTTTTTTCAAAACAGTTTTGCTTTTGGTTGATTTGCCTTGGGGAATATTGCTCACTGGGGTCCTCATGCATCAGTTTAGAAATAAAGACTTAAATTCTTTTACTTTAATTAATCAACTATAATTTTCACATTTGATTATGGTGTTCCACGAGGCTCACACGGGTATCCAATGTCCAGCTCCCCAGGCTGGCATGTCAAACGTGACTTTTTTAACCCTTTGCTTTCCTATGGCCTCAGGTCAAATAATTCCAAGAGAATCAACCTCTGAAAATTGGAATGGCTGTTCCCTTGAAATGCTGGTGGCCCTGTTCTTTTCAGGTCCCCTCACCTACCAGAAAGCTAACAGCAATCTAATCCATTCTGCTACCGCATATCATATTTTCAGGGTTCTTGGGGTCAATGGTCTCCCAGGAAAAATCCAGTCCCAAGGGACCATCTGTAAGTGACAGGAGGGTGATGCTCTCATCACTGTCCCCCGTTTCCAATTCTGTCACCATCAAAATGGGGGTCGTAGTGTTAAGTTGGAAAGTACTGTTGATGTACATGTGGCCTCTCACTTGGGAAGCCAAACATTTGTACCCAATCTAGTTTTCTTTAATCTGTGTTTAAAACTATCTGCTAGATAAGCTTTAAATCAGTCTTATTTTAAGAAAACACTACAAATGCACACATACTGGTAATTTAGTTTCCAGAGCTGATGCATCTAATTTTTTTTTTTTTTTAAATAGTCATTGTTGGCCAGGCATGGTGGCTCATGTCTGTAATCCCAGCACTTTGGGAGGCTGAGGCGGGTGGATCACTTGAGTCCGGGAGTTCAAAACCAGCCTGGGCAACAATATGGTGAAACGCCGTCTCTACAAAAAGTACAAAAATTAGCTGGGCGTGGTGGTACACACTTGTAGTACCAGCTACTTGGGAGGCTGAGGTGGGAGGATTGCTTGAACTCGGAGAGTTTGAGTCTGCAGTGAGCCGTGGTTGCGCCACTGCACTCCAGCCTGGGTGACAGAGCGAGAGCTTGTCTCAATAATAATAATAATAGTAATCATTGTTTAAAAAATCAAAATGTATAAGGAAAGGAAAATGACTAAAAAATATCCAATATTCATATTTCTAAAAATATCCACTGAGTTATTCCACAATGAAGATTTAAAATGTCTAAAAGAAGAGATGCTAAGAATTGATATATGTAACCTATTGATATTTACATAGTAAATCATTAGTTAGCTTGATTTTTAAGTTTTTTAATGGACTTTGCCTATGATCAGAGCTTTTCATCACCCCATGAACCTGAGGAGAAAAATGAACAAGCACAATCAGAGTTGGGAGAACATAGTTTGCACTCCAGGCTCTCCTTTTTTCTCTTTTAAGCCACACAGACTCCACCTTAGACAGCCGGTGGGGTAGCTCCAGGGTGAGAAGTTGAACTAGGCACTTGCTCTGGCAAGCAGGGAGGAATTGCTTTGCTGAGGATTGGTGTTAAGATACAAAGAGTACTCTTTGGAGAATCACCGAAACTATATTTCAAGATAATGTTCACCCTTCATTTTATGAGAATAGAGGGTATTTTATTTAAAATGAAAACATCAGTTTTATGTGCACCCTTTCACAGTCTACAACTTCAACTTTCTTTCCCTAAAAATCCTTTGTGGTCTAGATGCCATTCTTTCCTGCTGCATTTTTTTTTAATGCCAAAGAGATGACTGTCTTTTGTTTTTGCAGTGGCATTGAAAATATCCGCCCATTTCATAGTTTGCTGCTGATAAGAGGAATGACCTCTTTCATCCTGTGTCAACTTTTCATGGCACAGTTTCTGCCCCTGTGATTGGAATTGCCTCCTGGGCCACCACAGTTATCCCGAGGCCCCTAGTCAGAGTCACCTTGGAACTGACTTAACTCTCGAGTGTAGGAAATATCAATGGCCTCCCTCTCCCGTGACCCTGTATATTGTATATTGCTTGTGTGTTCGTGTGTGGTGTGCAAAAGGGTCTAACCTGGTGTAGCACCAACAAAGCTAAAGAACACAATCTGATATCTCTTCTTCCTCCTTTGTTTATTTAGGTTTGGTGGGAAGGGGACGGTGGGCGGGCCGGGGACAGGGCGGAGATGTTTTTAAGCTCTATACCAAGCTTGCACCCGGTGACTTGCATCCTTAGAGGGGATGCAGGGGTTCTAAGATGCTGCTGCAGCCGCTGCTTCCTGGCCCATCTCTGGCACCAGGAGGAGTTTGGAGTCTCCAGAGAGAACCACACTCAATGTGCTGGGAGCCGCAGGCTTTCCGCAAGGGGCCTTTAAAATACCCACTTCCTTCCCTTGGAGAGACCTAGTTCTGCAACCCAGCCTTACCCTGGGCCTTAAGCTTACCGGGATTTTTTTTTTCTGCATCTTTTGAATACCCAAGCCAGAATAATGAAGAAAAAAGTAGATATGCAGTGTGCAGATCAGAACTAACCACCCCTAGGTAAAAAATGTGTGTTCTAACTACTGACCTATCCCAGTTTTTCCCAAGCTTGTCCTGAGAAGCTGTGTAATGTCCTGAACCTTCTGCTTTGATCAGGAGAGAAGGGCCCCTCCTCCAGTGCCAAAGAAGCCGGCGAAGGGCCCCGCGCCGCTGATCCGGGAGCGCTCGCTGGAGAGCTCGCAGCGCCAGGAGGCCCGCAAGCGCCTGATGGCCGCCAAGCGCGCCGCGTCCGTCCGCCAGAACTCGGCCACCGAGAGCGCCGAGAGCATCGAGATCTACATCCCCGAGGCGCAGACCCGGCTCTGAGCGCCCTGCAGCCCGGCCGCCGCCGCCAAGTATCTGTCCCCTCCTCCCCCTGCCACTCCTCTGCCGGCTCCCTCTTCCCCTCCGAGCCCGTCTGTTTCCGAGCTCAGTGACTTCCACTGTCGTGGTGTAGTTGTCCATCTCGCAGGAGCCGCTCCCCAGTCCCCCCTTAGCCCCCCACTTCCCGTACCCGTTTGCCCATCTTCTTCTTCACCGAGCTTCGCCCCCTGTCCTGATGCCGTCACCCTGCCTCATACTGAGATCCAACCCTTTATTTTCTGGGCAAAGCCAAACCCACCTGTGTAGAAGTGATGCCTTTAGGTCACCCGCCATCCTCAGTTCTCTCGAGCTAGTCTGTTCAGCAATATAAAACCATAGGGTATTTCAGAAATCCAGTATCACAGGGTGATCCTTTGGGACTTATCGTCTTCCACATGAAAGAAACTAGGCCTCCGATTCCCTTTATTTCCCCTAAATGGTTATTCTTTTTAAAAAGCAGATGGAGCACTTTATTCCCAACCTCAGAAATCACACCATCTCACTGGAATCCATGAGGGACACAGAGAGAGGGTACCAAGCCTGGCCTGGGGGTGGGGGACCTGGATGTGTAGCAAGGATGGGAGAAGCGAAATCTGCAGGTGCTGGGGGCACCTGCACACTCACAGCTGCACAAACTGCCTCACTGTTACTTCATCAATCACAGCTTCAAATGTCTCAATCAGCAGAAGATTGTAAATTCGATCTTTCAGGGAAATTAATCTATTCTGAAAGGCAATAACATGAAGCAAGGCAAAGGAGGCACTGATGGTTTAGTATACTACATAAGGGATTTTTTTGTTCTATTATTAAGAAAATCTAGACCTGAAATGTTTTCTCAACTCTTATTGTACTGTGTATATTTATATTGTTGTCGTGGCGGCTGTTTTTAAAGGGAAAGTGTTGGTTCTATTAATTTGTTAAGTGTCCATCCAGGTGGGCCTACCTGATTCCACATATATAAGTACATATCTGCTTATAAAGCGCTGTAAATGGCAGCAAGGCTGTTTTTGGAGAAGAGTTTGGGTTTTCCTACCATCCCTTTGAATGCTACACATCCGTCTATTTTAACCCAAGTAGTTCATATTTCAGATATATTTTCTCCTTTCATCTCCTCTCACTACTGCAGAGTCCAGTAATACCTAGCATAGGATTCTGTCCTGTGTCAAATGGCTAAAATAAATTTTTGCCCCAATAGACATGCTGCCTCATTCAAAAGAGCTGCCGCTGTCATCTTGAGGTTCCAGGTAGTGAGAGAAGAAACTCGACCTGCCAGGGTCAACAGCCGTGAAGAGGTGGGGGGAGTCATGATTCATAAACACTGAAAGAAATCAAGGCTTTTGGCAGAGAGTGTTGATTTAGATTTTTAGTCTTGATTGATGGGCAGTATGCATCGGTGTCTAGCTGAAGTTGTCTTTAAATGCCCTTACTCGTCGCAGTTTAAACACTTAGGATGTGGCAATCTTAAGTATCAATGGCATTTTATGTCCCGCTAACATCCTAAAGCATTAGAAATTAAAAACGAAAGACTTTTAAAAACATACATCAAACATGCTTGCACCAGAGAAGCTTTTTAAAATAATACACTCTCATAGCCAGGTGCTAATTTAATTTTACTTATGAAATTAAGAGAGGTGATGGGTTCTAGCAACAAATATTTTCACGGACATATTCTAAAACCACTAGAGAATTCGCTACCTCTCAGAGCCATCGATGCTTTGAGCTACCTTTATAAACAGGGCACAAATGTTTACTGCTGTGGTTTACAAGAAAAGGGCTACTCACTTATTTTGAAACCAACGAGCCAACTTTTAACTAGGGTGAACAAAGCACTTTGAGTGCTTTGTGAAATTGGAGCATACAGAGATTTTGAGCTTCAAGTGTTTGCTAGTTTTAAAAAGAATACACCTTTTCTTTACCTTGTAGCAGCAATTAAAAGTCACACAAAGCTTGCATCGAGTAGGGCCAACTGCCACTTGGGTAGCCTATGGTCACATTCAATACTGAGAATGACTTGGAACTCACAGATTAATATGAAAGAAGCAGCGTTCATCCCAAGACCCATGCTCACAATTACAGCTCCGTGCCCTGAGGTAGAGTTGAGATTTGGATTAAGAAATAGATTTCTAATACGATTCAAGATCATCCTATAATATTTTCTTTGGAAACTAATTTAGCCCATGATATTTTAAAGAGAGACAAGAGAAGGCCTATTTATCTTGTCTAAGTGAACGGCATTTGTATATTCATAAGCTATTTTTGGTAAGAATTTTAAATCTTTTAGCTCAAGGCCTACAGGGCATCATGATCTTTGCCTTCCTTGAAAATACAATTTAAATTGTACAAACACTTTATAAAAAGCTAATTATTGGTGTTAGAACATGACCCCACACAATGCTGCTTGACCCCTGAAACTGACATTCATGAGCATAACCTTTGTTACATTGTTCTTTTTGATGTAATTTGTAGAAATGTTTTTTAGTTCGTAATGGAAAATGTATGTACCCTGAAAAATTACTTATTTTGTTTAACTTTGGTATAAAGGTGTTGGGCATTTTCTTGGGGAGGGGGGGATTACAAAAGAAGTTTGTCTCCCACATCAAAAAACGTTCAAAGAAATTAAGTATTTATTATATTTTTTGCAGATGTTTCCATACAATTCACATAACCTTTTTGTAAAGAGAGATGAAGAAATGGATTAAAGATTTTTAATATTTGAAATGGTAAATAGAACTAATTTATTGTAATATATTTCTGTTATTTATAGATGTTTCCTTAATGTTTTACTGTGCATTACCACTTTCATTTAAGCCTTATCCTTGTGAATTTACCATTTCTTTTTTAAAACATGTCTAGATGCATATTTTAAATAACTGGAATGTAAATCACTAGCATATCTGAATTCCCAAATGTAATTTTTAAAAATTATTTTGGTTTGGAAAAAAAAGATTCATTTGAAAGCCTTCAGATGGAGGGGTGGGGAACATTTTTATGGCTTTATGAATTGGAATTTCATAGGCTTATTTACCTAGATTGTGTGTGAACAAAAAAATATTGTAAATAGATGAATGTTTCCCATAATGTAAAAAGAAGAAATTAATAAAATAATTAATGCACTGCTTTCAGGTCTGTGTGTTTTTACTAGAGTCCCACTTCTTCCAAAATATGCTTTATTGTCTTTTGACGGGAATACTTCTGCAATTAAGAAGCATATCATTCTAACTTTCACTGTACAGCACGTGTGCTATTCGTTGTTGATGACATAGGGAGAACTTACATCCTGTTTAAAGGGGTTTCAATACCGAAGAACTAAAAAGTCCTTTTACTCTGATAATCCCACTCATGAAGTTTCAGTTCAGAAGCTGAGAATAACTGTCTATTTTATGAAGGAGTGATGAGCCTTTCAAATGTGCAAATTCATGTCACTTTTACCTACTTTGATTTCTTTGCATGCATTTCATCCACTTTGTTTCCTACACAACTCTCAAGTGTAGGGAAAATCAGAAAAATGCTTTGTGGCTTCCATTCCATCCTTGCAATAATGAAAAACTGTGCCTCACTGAGGTTTAGTGACTTGCCCAATGTGCCACAATGATTAAAAGACAGATCTGAGTCCAGAACCCAAGGCTTTATTGAGCTCCTTTAGTGCCATCTCTGTCATTCTTGCCACATTTAAAATTGGTAATTATTTGCCATTGTCAATTTTATCTGGTTTTCATTTAGGTTATTTGTAAACCTTACTTTATATAAAAAAATACAAATTTGGCCAGGCGCAGTGGCTCACGCCTGTAATCCCAGCACTTTGGGAGGCCGAGGTGGGTGAATCACCTGAGGTCAAAAATTTGAGACCAGCCTGGCCAACAGGGTGAAACCACGTCTCCACTAAAAATACAAAAATTAGTCAGGCATGGTGGCACATGCCTGTAATCCCAGCTACTCGGGAGGCTGAGTGAGGCAGGAGAAACGCTTGAACCCAAGAGGTGGAAGCTGCAGTGAGCTGAGATCGCACCACTGTACTCCAACCTGGGTGACAGAACGAGACTCTGTCTCAAAAAAAAAAAAAAATACAAATTGACCCCCAAAAAGGGTAAATTAGAATTTTTTATGATGTGGACTTGCACTTATTTGTTGCCTGAAAATGCCACAACTCTAAAATTTGTTTCCACAGTGTTTCCTCCTAATCCCCACCAACTTTTCACCTACATGCAACAACCTTGGAAATTAGTAAGCACATGAGCCACTTTTTCTGATTTTTGTACATAAGCAAGACCTATGCCAGTCACCAGAATAACACACTGTACTTTTGAAACTGCTTTGAAAGAGGAATGATCAGGTGACTTAATCTCTGTGAGGTTACAAAGGCCTCATTACTTTGGTTCATGCACTGACTATTCATGTAGTCTGAACCGTGATTACACTTGTTGCCTTTTCACAAATTAGTTCATCTGTTTCATCGGGGCTCTTTAAACATTTTAGCTAATCCCATAACAAAATGAGTTAGCTTTTGCATGTAGAAATCTGAATTTCAGTGAAGCCATTTCCCATATCACAGAGTCTACTTTCCAAAAAAAAAACTGTAATTTAGGTTTTATACAGAAATTGAACAAAATTGTTTGTTCTGAACGTGACTTTTCTTTTTATATCTTTGAAATCCACCCCTTGAGAATATAAACTGATTTTGCTTTAAATAAATGACATCTTAAAAATCATAGCGTCTGAATGTGTTCATTCTCGAATGCCATTGATACTAAAGGGTGCTGAAATTTACCTTGGGTTTGCTCAATAGGTTGTTTGACTTGCAGCTGCTAAGCCAAGATCGAATCAACTCATTTTGCAAACAAACTAGTGGCCCTGTCTGAAAACCCTCTCTCAGCTCTAATTCAATTACCAGCACAAGTTTACTTACAGTGACTGTAAGTCACTCATCCTCTCCCATAAAGCATAGAGATGGGAAATAGCGTGCTACCCCCTAGTCCTATGCTGTCCTCTGGGTTTGCTGCTGGTCCAGGAAGGCGTCATCAGAAAATCACAGGAATGTGAAGCTCCAGTGTGATTCCTGATTCCTGTGTCTCGACTTAGACAGCAAAGGGATTATTCCAATAGGTCTTCTTTGTAAATGAGCACAGGCCTCAACTTAGAGAAAATGGCTGAGAGCAAGCAAACATTTTCATAAATGCCAGCTCAAGCTCTGCCACGCAGCTGATTGAACTGTTGCTACTCATGGGGCAGAATATTTTCACTAGTGCTGATTATGATTGCCACGTTCCCTCTTCACACTTCTTGTCTGTCTTCTTGAAGAAGTAGGTGCTAATTTCATCTGGAAACTTGATCGATAAATTAGTGTTATTAGCAAGCTTCTTTTGAGATCTCAATGAAGAGGTTCTTCATTGAGAAAGAAAAACTCTTCCTTTCACTTTGGAAAAGGGGAAGTCGGAGCAAATAGAGCCTGTGTTTTCTCTTCTGTTACTGAGGGGGAAAATGCATTCTTCCTGTTGACTCTACAAGGAGATTATAAGCAACAATTTCAGATTTCTGTAGTCTTAAATCCAGATGCTTTTACTGCTTCTGAGGACCAATGCTCTACAAATAAAAACCATTCCAGCATAGCTACCCTTCAGAGATTTGCATATATAGTTTTCAGTTGATGAACACTTCCTTCTTTCTCTGAGCAATTTCAATTATGAAAAGTAAGCAGAAACATTTAAGGAGCTGGAAGATACAATAGGTGTCCCCATAAGGTATTGTCGAAGAAACATCTCCCCAGGTTTCAATAAAAATATTCTACTGTGTGTGTGTGTGTGTGTGTGTGTGTGTGTGTCTTAGGGAATAAACACTTGCTATATGAAAATGTGTACTGCTATATGTGACATTTTTTAAAAATACCAGATTTGTCACACCATTTCCTTTCTAGAATAAAATCTAATGTGCTTTATAACCTCAGCCAATATGATGTTTGTCTGTAATTCCCAAGTGAGAGAAGAAGCAAATTTCACAGACAGAACTTGAGCAAAAGTGAAAAGGGGATAGTTTAAATCATTTACCCTTAGATTCCTTTCCTGTTTGGTTTAATTTAACATACTTCTTGAGAAGCCCCTCCTCCTCAACATGCTCCTGGAAAAAAGTCCTGCTTCCTTTACTGAGGAGGGGTTTAACTTTTCTCTTCTCTGCAGCCTGGCCGCTGGCCGGAGCAATACCTGGGAGGTCTTGGTGAGCCTGGCACTTCCAACATTGAGTTTGGCAAACATGAAAACAACTCAAGGGCTCCTGAACTTTTCCTCAACATTAGTCAAGCAAGGAAATGAGTCTGGAATGACTGAAGAGGGATCCTTTCCAAGGAGCTGGTGCCTGTGTGTCTAGTTTTGAGTTAATGCACCAGGGATACCTTGACCAGCAGGTTGTTCAAAATGAAATCCAGGGCATCTTGCAGAGAGAGTGAAAACTGATCAATAGTTTGGAACATTGGAACAGTGGAGAGGGGTTGGCACAGGAAAATGGGGATTTCCAAAATGAATTCAAGTGAGGGTTAATCACTTCGTCAATAATGGTGACGTGGGGAATGATTATTTAGATAATTCTGGGTAATTCTGCAGACAAAGAAAGAAAGAAAGGAAAACACTCTACCAAGGAGGACCTAAGATGTTTTGGCACCAGCTTATTCAAGGACCATCAGTGGCTAAACTCATCATGTTCTCAAGGGCACTTCATTTGAAGATAGAGTGAGGCCAATGACCAACTATTCTTCTAGCAAAGACAACACATTAGAATTGAGTTAAATATTCAACTGAGAGAATTTGGGTTAAATATTAAAGAAATGCTTACCTAAAAGAAAATACCAGGTCTCAACAGCCATGAGAAACTCAATATACCTCCTGAGATAAGTCCTTCTGACAGAACCATGTCACTGGGAGGAGCCTCATTAAGAGGGCAGGTCTTCCATGCCTATTAAGTATTTGTCTGTTGGATGGTAGATGCATAAAAGACAGGGTTCCCTACTCCATGATCCCTGTTGGCTTCAGCCCAAAGTAGTGATTCCCCAGTAACTCCAGAGTCACAAAGACAGGGGGGAAAGTCCTCACATACTCCACTAGACACACCCAGGTGTCATTTTGATTATCACATTCTGGCTTGGTGTCAGATAGGAAAGCATTTCCATGAGCTTATAAGATGGTTACAAATATTTCCAGCATTTCTCTTGAAAGCTTGACCCACTCTCTCACCAGTCTTAACATTTTGCCTAGCAGGTTCAAGGCCATTCTGTAAGTGGGTAAGAGCCTAGATTTGAAGCCAGACCACCTGGTTTGATCCCAGCTCTACCCTTTACTAGCTGTGTATTTTTGGCAAGTTAGTTCATCTCTCTGTGCCTCATTTCCCCCATTTGTACAATTAGGATGAAAATAGTACCCATTTCATAGGGTTTTTATAAGAATTAAATGAATTAATCTATGTAAAACTGTTAAAACAACCCAGGTACATGGTCAGCACTAAATAAATGTTAAATGTCATTATTATTATTATTATTATTATTATTATTATTATTACTATACATTTGTGCCCTGGCTGGACTGTTTCATGTGTATTCTGTAGCTCAATCCTTATGGTAACCCTGTGCTATGAGGTGGTCACTACAAGTGAATTACAGAGCTCTTAGGGAGGCTCCCAAGGTTCCTGGCAAGTGACAGAGCTAGTATTTGAATTCAGTCTGACACCAGATCTTTTGTTCATACATGTGTGATACATGCAAGACAAAGCCATTTATTTGTTGTGTTCTTTTTCCTGATAAAAAGTACACATGAGAGTTTTAAAGACAACAAAAGGGTAGACAATGACAGGAGAGCCACTTTACACTCTAGTTGTTTGCTGTGATACTGAACATATTTGAACAGCTTATTGTATGTACACCCTGTATGTTTATTGTATGTATATTCTTCTACATTTATCTATGAATATGCAAATATGTATATAATTTTTTCCCACAAAATGGTAGCATGCTATACACATTCCCTTTACTGTTTGCCTTTTTTATTTTGTAATGTATTCTTCCATTGCAGAAAACTGTGATCTACCTTTTCTCTTTGATGGCTTCATATGTTTCCATGTTATGAATGAGCCATAAAACATTATCTGGTCCATCTATTGATAGACATTTAGGCTGTTTCTGTTGCTTGCTTTGATAAAAAAAAAATCTGCAGTGAAAATCGTTTTACAATATATCTTCAGTATATGTGGAAGTGCATTTATAGGTTCTTTTCATAGACAAATAGATATGCATTTTTGTTTTTAAATATTATCAAATGGCTTTCCAAAACGGCTGCATTGATTTCCACTTCACCAAACATGTATAAGTTTTAGCACCTACCTTTGCAAACAATGAAACAAAGCATTCAGAAAGTGAATTCGAAGAGATGCTAAAAAAAAAAAAGAAAAAGAAAAGAAAAAAAAAAGCTGGGCACGGTGGTTGTAATCCCAGCACTTTGGGAGGTCGAGGTGGGCGGATCACGAGGTCAGGAGATCAAGACCATCCTGGCTAACACGGTGAAACCCCGTCTCTATTAAAAATACCAAAAAAAAAAAAAAAAAAAAAATTTGCCGGACGTGGTGGCAGGCGTCTGTAGTCCCAGCTACAGACTGAGGCTGAGGCAGGAGAATGGCATGAACCCGGGAGGCGGAGCTTGCAGTGAGCTGAGATCGTGTCACTGCACTCCAGCCTAGGTGACAGAGCGAGACTCCGTCTCAAGAAAGAAAAACCAGGAAAAAAAAAAAGTCAAGACTCTTCCAATCTTCCAGTTGGGTTTCAATGAGGCTTGGGGGGTGTATCTCTAGAAATGTGTAGGGGAGGTGGTTTTAGTGCAATCTTTTCTATAATTCCCAGAATATAGAACTGAAGGAAGATGTAAGCATAGTCTTCGCCCTACGTGAATGCATCTGGGAATTGGGTCTATTTGCGCACACCTCAGATGCTGGCATAAGAACCCTCTACTGAACAGGGCAGGTGCTCAACATGCGGGACCAGTCAGGAAGCAGACAGAGCAGAAGCACTTGAGTGGTGAGGTTTATGCCACAGGACACCAACTCTTAGGCTTGGCAGTCCGTCTTTCTTTCTTCTTCTTCTTCTTCAATTCTATTTCTAAAAAGACTTTAAAATGCTTTACAGAATTAAAGCATAAAACACACAGCCACAAAACAGAAAAAAACATGTCCTTTTCGGGAACATGGATGCAGCTGGAGGCCATTGTCCTAAGAGAATTAACACAGAAATAGGAAACCAAATGCTGCATGTTTTCACTTATAAGTGGGAGCTAAATGTTGAGTACATACGAACACAAAGATGGTGACAATAGACAATGGGATTTCAAAAGGAGGAAGTGGGGAATGGGGCAAGGGTTGAAAAACTACCTGTCAGATACCGTGTTCACTACTTGAGTGATGGCATCATTAGAAACCCAAACCTCAGCACCATGCACTATAACCACGTAACAAATCTGCCATGTACCCCTAAAATCTAAAATTTAAAAATAATAATAAGAAATAAGAAATAGGGCCGGGTGCGGTGGCTCACGCCTGTAATCCCAGCACTTTGGGAGGCCAAGGCGGGCGGATCACGAGGTCAGGAAGGAGTTCAAGAGACGGCCAACATAGTGAAACCCCGTCTCTACTAAAAATACAAAAAATTAGCCAGGCATAGTGGAGGGTGCCTGTAATCCTAGCTACTCAGGAGGCTGAGGCAGGAGAATCACTTGAACCCAGGAGGCGGAGGTTGCAGTGAGCCGAGATCACGCCACTGCACTCCAGCCTGGGTGACAGTGTGAGATTCTGTCAAAAAAAAAAAAAAGAAAGAAAGAAAGAAAAAGAAAGAAAGGAAGGAAGGAAGGAAGAAAGAAAGAAAGAAAGAGAGAGGCCGGGCACAGTGACTCACCCCTGTAATCCCAGCAACTTGGGAGGCCAAGTGGGGTGGATCACCTGAGGTCAGGAATTCAAGACCAGCCTGACCAATATGGTGAAACCCCGTCTCTATTAAAAATATAAAAAAAACTAGCCAGGCATGGTAGTGGACGCCTGTAATCCCAGTTACTCGGGAGCCTGGGCAGAATTGCTTGAACCCAGGAGGCGGAGGTTGCAGTGAGTCGCGACTGAGCCATTGCACTCCAGCCTGGGCAACAAGAGTGACATTCCATCTCAAAAAAAAAAAAAAAAAAAAAGTAGTAAGAAATAAATAAAGCATATGGCCAGGTGCGGTGGCTCACGCCTGTAATCTCAGCACTTTGGGAGGCCGAGGCGGGTGGATCACGAGGTCAGGAATTCGAGAACAGCCTGGCCAACATGGTAAAACTTCATCTCTACTAAAAATACAAAAATTAGCCGGCGTGGTGGCGGGCACCTGTAATCCCAGCTACTTGGGAGGCTGAGGCAGAAGAATAGTTTGAACTCGGGAGGTGGAAGTTGCAGTGAGCTGAGATTGTGCCATTGCACTCCAGCCTGGGTGACAGAGTGAGACTCCGAATCAAAAAAAAAAAAAGCATAAAAAAACCGAACAACTTTTTAAATGAAAACAAACAGACAAACAAACAAAAAGCACTGAAAGACAGTAAAAGAAATTGGAAAATAACATCTTCAAACTTCCAGGTCCCCAGGGTCCCTGAGTTGTGGCCAATGAAAATGAAATGTCTCTCTAGGCTTCCTGGTAGCCAGGGCAAAGTGGACAGCATTTTAAAAAGTTAGTCTCTGGAGTACAGGCCGTTATTCTAAGTAAAGTAACTCGTATGTTCTCACTTAAATTGGGAGCGAAGCTATGGGTACACAAAGGCATCCAGCTTGGTATAATAGACACAGGAAACACAGAAGGGAGAGATAAAAAAACTATATATCAGGTGCAGTGTACCTATTTGGGTGGCTGGTGCACTAAAACCTCAGACTTCATCACTACGTAATTCATCCATGTAGCCAAAAACAACCGGTACCCCTAAAGCTATCGAAATAAATAAACAGAAAGAAAAAAAAGGTACTTGAAGTGCATTTAGCCCCCAAAATTTTAACCTGATAGAAATGAAACAAGTAAAGAAAATGACCATGCAAAGTCCTCTTCTTTCAACTGTAGAATAAAAACTGTTTGAGCAGAAAAATAGATTGTGGCAACTCCTGCCACCTAAATTTTCTGAACATAGAATCAGTTTCACAGTTAATTAACATTCTACAATAATATCGTAGTTAATGGCCATCAATTTATTAACATTTTATAATTATATTAATTATGGGATATAATTATAAATAATTATATAATTAATATTCTGTAACTAATTAATATTCAAACAGGAAACAAGAAAATATTTCCAAAAGCCTATTATGAATACTTAGAAAATCTCATAGCAGGCAATTGGAAATGCCGTATTTTTTAAATCTTTATAAGAAGAAAAAGATACGTTCACAACTTCTCAGATTTCATTCTATAATTCCTAGCTACACTAGAAAACAAAGATGATTGACTGATTTTCCTAAAAGCCTTTTATTAGGTAGTGGGCATTATGCATACATTATTACCTTATTTAATAAAATGTCTGTTGTTCTGTTAGAAATTTTCTACTTGTTATGATGTTGATATATGCCATTTGGAAATGTGAATTTATTTTTCTCCAAGAAAAATTTTCATGTTTGGAAATTTTTAAGAAAAGAGTCTCATTCACTTTGCAGACACCAAAACTTTCAACACCTCTTCTCTTTCAGAAAGCTACCAAATGATTTTGCATACATTGCAAACCTAATGTGTGAGCTCACAGGAGCACAACTTGCTAATCACAACATTGATAAATGACCACATAGAATGAAGTACAGCTATTGCATCTTTAAAATCAACTCTCTTTTATTTAACTGGTTTAAGTGACTTTTAGTTCTTAGCAAGCAAGTGGTCCCAGAATATGGTGGGGTTAGTTCTGACATCCTTGTTAAGTTCAACATCCTTTGGGGTTCAATCCAAGAATGTGTCCTTCTCTCTAGGAAGTAAGCAATATTTCAGTCAGTATTTTTTTTTCTTTTCTTTTCTTCTAAAGCAGACCTGACAGATGAGATGTCCTGGTTTTCCTGTTCAGACAAGGCCCATATCAGAGCCCGTGACTTTCGAGACCTGCTCGTCTGTGAGCAGGAACTCTTCATTTCCCAGATGTATCCCTTTGTCACGCTCGAGGGTGCCACCCTTTCCGCCCTGCAGCCTCAGCCACTCCTCACTGGGCAAAAGACTTATCACTGGTGTCTGTGCTGTGACCCTGGACAGTAGTTTCAGCTGCGTTTAAGCCAACAGCTCTGTGCCTTTTAACACACATTAGGACGACTCTTCCTCAGTGTGAAAGAGCTCACAGAGGACTTCACACAGAAGCTGCCATTTTCTAAGGTCTGTTTAATATCTCTGGCCCAGACCTGGAAAGACTATGCTTTGGCACTGAATTTATTCAGCAATTTCTTTTCTTTCTTTCTCTCTTTTTTTTTTTTAAGATGGATTTTTTGCTCTTGTCACCCAAGCTGGAGTGCAATGGTATGATCTTGGCTCACTACAACCTCCACCTCCTGGGTTCAAGCAATTCTCCTGACTCAGCCTCCCAAGTAACTGGGATTACAGGTGCGTGCCACCATGCGCAGCTAATTTTTGTGTTTTTAGTAGACACGGGGTTTCACCATGTCAGTCAGGCTGGTGTCGAGCTCCTAACCTCAGGTGATCCACCCGCCTTGGCCTCCCAAAGTGCTGGGATTACAGGCGTAAGCCACTGTGCCTGGCCGATTTCTTTATTAAATATAAAACAATGGACTAAGCTGTCCCCACCCCCTCGTAGCCACATTCTACTGCTTGAAAGGTGAGAAAGAGGGAAAAGGTTGCACGCTGCAAATGCAATAGAAGCAAACCCAACAAAAACTGGAAAATGGCCAAAGCATTCTACCTCTTACGAAATACACTCATAGACACACAAAGTGATGAATTGGAGTAGAGATAGGCAAAGATTTATGGAAGAAGTGGAGTTTGACTTGCAGGCTTTTGACAGCCTTCAGAGCAATGATTCTCAAACATCTGTGTTCCTAAGAATTGCTTGGGGCCCCCAAGCAGATCCTAACTTTGTAAGTCTATTCTGACAATCTGCCTGGATTTCTCACAATTCACCCAGTTGAGGCTAATGCCAGAGTTCATGGGCCAGCCTCCAAGACTCTGCTGTCCAGCAGTGCTTTTCAACCTGGGAAGCTTTGAGAAACCTGCACAGCAAACCAATTATATTAGACAAATGCACCTATGTTTTGCATGTTTTTGTGCCGCTGAGGTTGAGAATCCCTACTGCAGAGGTATTTGAAGCAAAAGAAGTAGGCTGAGCCAAGGCCGTGAGGAAGGTGGGAGCAGTGAGTGTTTGAAAACTCAGTCACAGGGAAGTATCATGGCTAGAATGACCCACTCATCATGGGAGTTGTATTTTAACTCATATTACAGGGCAAAGACAAGTAAGAACTAGTGGACTGTGTACCAGAAAAAAAAAAAATCTATCCTCACCTAAAGCATTACTAGGAAATGTATGACCCACTTACTAGCGGGACACAAACAATTTCTTGATTTGTATCTAAGGGGCATTTGTCTGGGGCATAAATGAGTATATCAGTCCGGTGTGAGGTTTCCCGTTGAGGTTAAACTTCTTGGTCAGCCTGGCTCTTTGGCAGTCATTCTGAGAATTAGAATGCAGCAGGCAGAAAGCTCAACATTGTACAGCACATTCTGATATAGTGACTAGCTTTTATTGGCTTATTTTCCAAAATATACTTTGCAATAATATGTGAATCAATTACTATGAAATGAGACTTTTCTGCATAGATACCTAGCACAGAGAATCAGCATCTTATAAGGAATGACCTAAAATGACAGTTTTCTTTTTTTTTAGAGACAAGTTCTCACTATGTTGCCCAGGCTGGTCTCAAAGTCCTGGCCTCAAGTGATCCTCCTGCCTCAGCCTCCAGGGTGGCTAGGATTACAGGAACAGCCACTGTACCCCGCGACAATTTTCTTATCTACCACTTTCCTGCTTTTATATAACCCCAGAATGGAGACTAATTGGTCACTTGTAGTCCATTTTAAACATAGTAACTAGTACTATTAATTCTCAGTTAGGAGCCCGGTGCAGTGGCTCACACCTGTAATCCCAGCACTTTGGGAGGCCAAGGTGGTCGGATCTCTTGAGGTCAGGAGTTCAAGACTAGCCTGATCAACATGGTGAAACCTTGTCTCTACTAAAAATACAGAAAATTAGCCAGGCATGGTGGTGCATGCCTGTAATCCCAGCTATTTGGGAGGCTGAGGCAGGAGAATCACTTGAACCCAGGAGGCAGAGGTGGAGGTTGTGGTGAGTTGAGATCGCACTGTTGCACTCCAGCCTGGGCAACAGAGTAAGACTCTGTTAAAAAATAAAAAAATAAAAAAATAAAAGCCGGGCGCAGTGGCTCATGCCTGTAATCCTAGTACTTTGGGAGGCCAAAGCAGGTGGATCACTTGAGGTCAGAAGTTCAAGACCAGCCTGGCCAACATGGCGAAACCCCTCCTCTACTAAAAATACAAAAATTTGCCGGGCGTGGTGGCACGTACCTGTAATTCCAGCTACTTGGGAGGCTGAGGCAGGAAAATCTCTTGAACCCAAGAGGCGGAGGTTGCAGTGAGCCAAGATTGCACCACTGCACTCCAGCCTGGGAGACAGAGTGAGATTCTGTCTTAAAAAAAAAAAAATTCTCAGTTATGGTCTTAAAGTCTGAGAGGCCAATTCCTATACAAGAAAAAGATAGTGATAGTCTGTGTCATGAAAAGATCCTCAGGCACACTGGCCCGTGGACAGACACCTTGCTGCAATCAACCTTTACAGCAATGAATTTCCTCTACAACCAAGCTCAAGATTTCTCTCTAGATACTTTATACAAGAATGAGATTTGAACAATAAGGAAGGAAACTGCAGATCCTGAATTTTCCAAGACAATTTAGATGTTAATCAATTTTGTCTATAGGTATCGATATTGGTACACATACAACCCAGAAAAAAAAAAAGTCCTTTGTCAGACCAAGCGTCCTG
Source organism: Pan troglodytes (assembly GCF_028858775.2). Taxonomy (NCBI): domain Eukaryota; kingdom Metazoa; phylum Chordata; class Mammalia; order Primates; family Hominidae; genus Pan; species Pan troglodytes. The sequence continues at coordinate 27,404,517 of NC_072415.2, forward strand.
GTTTTTAGTTCAGAAGCATCGTGTTCTTCCTTCCCTCAAATCACTGCTGCTTCCTCCTCTCTCACTTGGAAATCTATGTGGATTTTCCTACAGATTATAATTTGCTGATCTAACTAGTCTCCAGATTAATCTCTCCTGCTCCTCCCTGCTTTAAAATAGCTCATAGGACTGCTGATCGTATTTATGTATGTATATGTAGACTTAGGCGTGCATAAATATCAGAGATTACATAGGCTTTCTGTGGCCCAAGAGGTGAAATTATTTTGAGCTACCCACTCCATCTTCCCTTCTCTCCCCACACCAGTTCTCTATCTGTGGAAGCCCAAAGTGATTGCATAGGATTTCTATTAATTCTCCAGCAGAGACTTAAAGTCTGGGGTCTTGTTAGCCTTTGGGTTCCTGCTTCCAGATATGATGCTTCTATTCTGTATCATGTTGATTTGGACCTAAACCCAGTCCCTCCTTCCATGTACACACGCACACACTCACACTCACACATGCACGGAGTCCAAATGACTCCATACATTCAGGATGTGGGGTACAAGGAGAAGAGTAGATGTCAAAAGCACCCAAAAGCAGTCTGCATAAAATGGTTCTTAAACTGGCCGGGCACAGTGGCTCACGCCTTTAATCCTAGCACTTTGGGAGACCAAGGCAGGTGGATCACCTGAGGTTGGCAGTCAAAGACCAAACTAGCCAACATGGCAAAACCCCGTCTCTACTAAAAATTCAAAAATTAGCCAGGCATGGTAGTGGGCACCTGTAATCCCAGCTATTTGGGAGGCTGAGGAAAGGAGAATTGCTTGAACCTGGGAGGCAGAGGTTGCAGTGAGCAGAGATCGCACTACTGTACTCCAGCCTGGGCGACAAAGCGAGACTCTGTCTCAAAAAAAAAAAAAAAAAAGAATAAGTAAATAGATAAGAAAGAAATTAACTTTACACATTACAATTCTCTCTCTCCATGTGTATATATATATGTGTATACATACATCTATACACATATATATGTATAGATATGTATGGGGGTGGGAGGAAAGGAGACATTAACTGCAGAAGATGAGGTGACACTTTGGCAAAACTGAAAATTCGGAGTAGAAGAGGTCAATAAGAATGTAAGCTCCTGGATCCCTCCCCTAAAATTCTCAGCAATATTGGTGGTTGGAGGGAAGTACTAAATTCTCCCCATCCGGTAAGATGAGGGCTACAGTACATTTAGACAATTTTTTAAAGAAAGGGTGGTTGAACCAGAGGCAGAAAAACTGGAAATTTGAAACCTCAAATTCCAAAAATACACAAAAAGGAAGACACAACCACAGCGACCCAGAGCTGATGCAATGAGAATTCATGGGATAATAGAAATATCAGAAGCCAGAAAGCCAACTTTTCCATATCTGAAATGTGACTACATGCTCTCTGGAGCAATTTGCCTCAAGTTGAATTTGGGTGAGAGGTTTATAATCCAGGAAAATCCTACATGTAGTTACATTGCCAATACTTTAGAAATTTTAAAGCACACCCCTACATGTTTATCTTATTTGATTCTCCCAACATCTTCCTAAGTACCCCTCACACTGCACATAGCCACTGAGCCATGCCGCCCTAGTTCGGGAGCTGGGGCTTTGCTTCCTCCACCACTGAGCCGCTAGTGTCAGTTATCCTGCCCCGTTTTGGGTGTCCATGTGGGGAAAGTCTGGGGCTTTATCTATAGAATGAACCATGGGCAGTAGGCAGGCAGCTGGAGGAACAGCTGCCTTGACTCAAATAGCACAGAAGGCGATACTCTCTAAAACAGAGCTTGCCACCAGGGGTGCTGTAGGGGAGAAAATATTCTTTTCCTTACCCATTGCTAGGTCCATGGCTGAGGTACCTATAGCAAAAGACAGATTAACAAGAGCATACCAATTTATTTAAATTTCATGTAACACAAGAGCCTTTGGAAACCAAGACTCAAAGAAACAGGGAAACGTGTTTTTATGTTAAACTTGATGAAGAGGGGACAGTGGAGGAGAAGTGTGATGAGACAAAGGGAGTGTGATGTAATAGTAATAAACTAGAGGGAACTTAGCAAGGCCAGTTTACTCAGATTCTTCTCTGTGTTCCTGGGTGTTCATTGATAAGGACTGCTCAGCCCAGCGTGGTGGCTCACGTCTATAATCCCAGCACTTTGGGAGGCCCAGGTGAGCGGATCCCTGGAGCCTAGGAGTTCGAGATCAGCCTGGGCAACATAGGGAGACCACTGTCTCTACAAAAAAATGTAAAAATTAGCCTGCAGTCTCAGCTACCTGGGAGGCTGAGAGGTGGGAGGATCGCTTGAGCCCAGCAGGTCAAGGCTGCAGTGATTGTGCCACTGCGCTCCAGCCTGGGCGACAAGAGTGAGACAGCGAGGACTTACCTCAAAAAAATAAAAAGAAGAATGCTCCCTTTCTCTGGGTATACAAAGGGCACCTCTCACATGAGGATCTTATGATCCACTCCAGAGGCAGGTCAGAGAATTCTTTTCTGGCCTTCTTCAGGGGACAATGGCAGAGAAGATTAGAGAGTGAACTTCTTGCTTCTTCAGTTCTCTCAAATATAAGGTGTCATATTTTGGGGTAGTGAAGTCCCAAGCTCCCAAACTGCACACAGCACCTAGCATGGGCTTGGTTTGGAAGACTTTCATTTGCCTGACTCTTTTGCTGTCTCCCTTTGTATCAGCACCTCTCATCACCAGCCCAGACTATCTCCAAGGCCAGGATGCCCCATCTTTCTCTTCCTCACCCCTGCAGCACTGGTCATCTTTTGTGGTGACCTTGGCCTCATCACCCTCATCCCCTCACCTCACTTCCCTGCTGGGGTGAGTCTGCCAACTCCTCACTTCTCTTTTCATCCTATATTTACAGCATAAACCCTATGGCTTGCTGCTCCATTCCCTCTTTTGATTTCAAAAGTATACTTTGAGGCCAGGTGCAATGGCTCACGTCTGTAATCCAAGGACTTTGGGAGGCTGAGGCAGGAGGATCGCTTGAGGTCAGGAGTTTGAGACCTGCCTGGGCAACATGGTGAGACCTCATCTCTATAAAAAACAAAAAAATTCACCAAACGTGGTGGTACATACCTGTAGTTCCAGCTACTTAGGAGGCTGGGGCAGGAGGATCCCTTGAGCCAAAGAGTTTGAGGCTGCAGGGAACTATGACCTTCCTGTTGTGCTCCAGCCTGGGCAAGAGCAAGACCTTGTCTCTCAAAAAAAAAAAAAAAAAAAAAAAAACAAACCCTACTTTGAAAGCAAAACCAATGAGCAAGATGTATGTCTCTTTCCCTGCCCTTTTGCCATACACTCCTTGTGATCCTCAAGGCCTGTGAGCATCTCTGTCTGAACCTGGAAGAGGATGTACAAAGAGGTGAGGAGGAGGAAAGCACACAGCATCACGGTCTTTCTCCATACAGGTGAGATTTATTACCTGCATTTGCATATGAAGACATTGGGGTGAAGATTTGTAAGTGACTTATGCAAGTTCAGTCAGGCCAGCAGCAGCAGCACCGCTGGAAACAGAACTTCTGACCCATGCAGGCAGGCAGGGAGGGAGGTTTTACTGTATTGGGTGGCTGCTCAGAAGCCCACAGGGATTGGCTAACATATTCTAGACATATAACCCTAACTTTATCGTCAACTTTATGACATGTCAATAAGATTAAAGCAGCAGGCAGGCTGGGTGCAGTGGCTCATGCCTGTAACCCCAGCACTTTGGGAGGCCAAGGCGAGAGGGTTACTTGAGCTCAGGAGTTTGAGACCAAGCATGGTGGTGCACACCTGTAGTCCCAGATACTTGTGGCTGAGGTAGGAGGATCACTTAAGCCCAGCAGGTGGAGGCTGCAGTGAGCTGTGATCATGCCATGGCACTCCAACCTGGATGACAGAGCAAGACCCTGCCTCAAAAACAAAAAACAAAAAAAACCTCTACAAATAATTCACCATGTTTGTATAATATTTATGCTTTACCAAGCACATCACCATCCATCACCTCATTTATCCTTATGAAATCTCCATAACACAGATGTTATTCCCATTTTATATGTGAAGATATTAAGGCTCAGACAAGGTCATAAAACTGGGAATTTGCATAATCAAGAATTAAAGGCTGTTCTTGTCTTTGAAAGTGGAGGTCATTCTCCTGCACTTGGCTGCTCTGAAATCCTTTTATGTTGTTGTGGACAAAGAGTTTCACTCTGTCACCCAGGCTGGAGTGCAGTGGGGCAATCTCAGCTCACTGTAGCCTCAACCTCTCAGGCTCAAGTGATCCTTCCACCTCAGCCTCTCAATTAGCTGGAACTACAGGCGTGCCCCACCAGGCCTGGCTAATTTTTGTATTTTTTTGTAGAGACGGGTTTTTGTCATGTTGCCCAGGCTGGTCTTGAACTCCTGGGCTCAAGTGATCCTCCCACCTTGGCTTCCTAAAGTGCTAGGATTACCGGCCTGAGCCACCGTGCCTGGCCTGCTCTGAAATCCTTCATGACTGACCATCCCTACATCTCTTGGGGTTGTGGGTCATTGTGGCACAAGTAGCTTTAACTCAATTGCTCCATGAGTCTCAACAACTAAACAGTGTTGTAGGTTTGCTTTCTGTATGCCCCAGTTCACTTTATTGCACCTCACAGTCAGAGACCATTTGTCTAACCCAGGCCAAACATCTTTCAAATGGGTGTTTGTTCTTAATGACAATTCTATATGCATGAAAAATTGGGATAGATCGTTCCCTACTGCTACTGGAAAAGTGCTTGCCATAGATGCCTTAGTATTAGACATGGCATGAGAGCCTGTGTCAGTTAGGATATAGACAGTCACAATTAAGAGGAAAGGTAACTAGACCCGGTTGAAACTATAACATAATTTTATTGGTTCTTCTAAGTGCCAAGTTTACAAACCACATAATCCTCAGGTATGGAATTATCTGGACATTTATGGCACAATCAGGGCTCTTGGACTCCATTCATTATCTCTACCCTCTTCCAAGCATTTGGTTTCTTCATTGTTCTGGCCTCTGTCCTAGTGGTGTAATGGACACATCAGTTCCTGTTTCCACATCTGTGCATACCCTGTCAGAAGGAAATGAGATCAGTTTTGTCCCAGAGGTCTAGGCTAAGCCATGAGTTTTATTCTTAATGGACTGGTGGAGTGCCATGCTGGAACCAGTCATCAAGGCCAAGGCCATGGATGCACCAATTGACTTAGCCCAAGTCCACATTCACCCTTTGAAGCCAGGGCGAGTATCACCTTTTCCTGTACCATATGGTCCCCCAAATGGAAAACATACACTGTTGGAAAGGAGAAAGGGGGAATGGCTACTGGGGAGGGAACATCAAGTGTCTACGCCTGCAGAGCTTCCCACCCCGCATGCCAGGGCATGTGGAGTGACTAGGTTAAGATATGCTGAGATCACAGCAGGCCTTGGAGCTCACATAAGGCTGGAACAGCCAGAGTACCCAGTGAGATCTCCATCCTTCAGCCATTGTATACGCTGTACAAATGTGTCTACTTTCTAAGCTTGCCATGATAAGAAAGAATTGCCAAGTACTGTGCTACCGAGCCATTTTGATGATTCTTATGCCATGAAAATAATTTCACAGTAATAGCCTCAGGCAATCTTCTCCTGACGGCAGTACTTTTATGAACTATCTTAAATTTCCATTTCTAGAAAAGGTTGTGGAAAAACTAGTTTGGATAGCACCTAATCTCTGAGTCTGAACATAAAGTATAGCTTTGATATCAAGAATCGATTGAGTGCTCTTCACCAACCTTCCCCATAAGTGGGTTTGGGATTTATCCAGCTAGGTTTGATTGGAGATGATACTAGACTTTAGCCCTCTAGCTCCCCTAGACCAGGGTTTCTTATTTGGGGGCCTCAGAGATAAACACTCTGCCCTCAACCTGGCTTCCATCACAGAGCTTTGGTTCCTAAGGTCTGAAAACAAAATGTAGGGTGAGAAGGAAGGGTAATCCCTCCCCAATGCCTCAAGCTGGTCCAACTCTTAAAGTTACAAAAATAATCTATCCAGAGTTTTTTCCAGGGCTGACCTGAAGCTTGGTGGTAGTTAACTCTTGAACTTACACTGAAAATGAGGACATAGGAGGAAAGGGAAAGAAGGGGCTAGCCAGAGTCCTTTCCTTTCCATCCTTTCACCCAGGCCTTTAGCAAGTGATTGGGGCCTGGCTCTTTCTTACTTTCCCCTCACCCTGCCTTCATTCTAGAGACCCTCAGTGCAAAATATAGAGAATATACCAGTCTGAAGTAAGATGTGTGTTGAGAAATGCTGAGGTGGGGCCAGGGCCACTCATGAGCATGCAGCCCCTGGAGTCACAAAGGGCTTCTTGCTCAGAGGGCCCTGCACTCAGACCAGCACTTTGCTATCCCCATCCTAAAGTAAGATGACAATGAAGTTTGCCACATCGATTGACTCTGCCTTTCATGAAAGATTTTTCTGTAGCATGTGATGCTGTTTGGTGGCATTTTACCCACAGTAGGACTACTTTCAAAATTGGAGTCTGATAAGGTTTGGCTTTGTCCTCACCCAAATCTCATCTTTTTTTTTTTTTTTTTTTTTTTTTTTGAGATGGAGTCTCGCTCTCTTGCCAGGCTGGAGTGCAGTGGCACAATCTCGGCTCACTGCAACCTTTGCCTCCCGGATTCAAGCAATTCTCCCGCCTCAGCCTCCCGAGTAGCTGGGACTACAGCCACCCGCCAGCACGCCTGGCCAATTTTTGTATTTTTAGTAGAGACGGGGTTTCACCATGTTGGCCAGGATGGTCTCAATCTCCTGACCTCGTAATCCGCCCGCCTCGGCCTCCCAAAGTGCTGGGATTACAGGTGTGAGCCACTGCGCCGGCCTTAACACTTCTTTTTTTAAAAAAAATCAAGTGGTCTTTAGTATTTTTCTATTGATTGAATGTTTCATAAAATGAGACTATACAGTAGTATATGGATAGAACTTATAAATAAACATATATAGGTAGTACGCCCCCAATTTTTTTTAATTGAGAGTACTTGATCATAAACGTGCTGGAATTACAGGCACGAGCCACTGCGCCCGGCCAAATCTCATCTTGAATTGTAGCTCCCATAATTCCCACGTGTTGTGGGAGGGACCCGGAGGGAGATAAGTGAATCATGGGGGTGGTTTCCCCCATACTGTTCTCGTGGTAATGAATAAATCTCACGAGATCTGATGGTTTTATAAGAAATTTCTTTCCCCTTTTTGCTCGGCTCTCATGCTCTCTTGTCTGCTGCCATATAAGACGTGCCTTTCGCCATGATTTTGTGGCCTCCCCAGCCATGTGGAACTGTGAGTCCATTAAACCTCTTTTTATTAGGCTGGGTGCAGTGGCTCATGCCTGTAATCCCAGCACTTTGGGAGGCGGAGGCAGGTGGATCACCTGAGGTCAGGAGGTAGAGACCAGCCTGGCCAACATGGTGAAACCCCATCTCTAATAGAAATATAAAAAGTTAGCTGGGCGGGGTGGCACATGCCTGTAATCCCAGCTACTCGGGAGGCTGAGGCAGGAGAATTGCTTCAATCCGGGATGTGGAGGTTGCAGTGAGCCAAGATCGTGCCATTGCCCACAGCCTGAGCAACAAGAGCAAGACTCCATCTCAAACAAACAAACAAACAAAAACCGGCCGGGCGCGGTGGCTCACGCCTGTAATCCCAGCATTTTGGGAGGCCAAGGCGGGCAGATCACCTGAGGTCAGGAGTTCAAGACCAGCCTGGCCAACATGGTGAAACCCCGTTTCTACTAAAAATATAAAAACTAGCCGGGCATGGTGGTGGACGCCTGTTATCCCAGCTACTCAGGTGGCTGAGGCAGGAGAATTGCTTGAACCCAGGAGACAGAGGTTGCAGTGAGCCGACACAGTGCCGCTGCACTCCAGCCTCAGCAACAGACTGAGACTCGGTCTCCAAAAAAAAAAAAAAATTCTTTTTATTTATAAATTACCCAGTCTCACGTATGTCTTTATCAGCAGTGTGAAATTGACTAATACAGAGTCAATTCTTTCAAACCCTGCCACTGTTTTATCAATCAACTAAGCTTCCAGAATATTCTAAATCCTTTGTTTTTGGTTTTTTGGTTTTTTTTTTTTTGAGACGGAGTTTCACTCTTGTCGCCCACGCTGGAGTGCAGTGGTGTGATCTCAGCTCATTGCAACCTCCACCTTCCTGGTTCAAGCGATTCTCCTGCCTCAGCCTTCCGAGTAGCTGGGATTACAAGCGCCTGCCACCACAGCCAGCTAATTTTTGTATTTTTAGTAGAGATGGGGTTTCATAAAATGAGACTCTACAGTAGTATATGGATAGAACTTATAAATAAACATATATAGGTAGTACGCCCCCAGTTTGGCCCCATGTTGGCCAGGCTGGTCTCAAACTCCTGACCTCAGGTGATCCACACGCCTTGGCCTCCCAAAGTGCTGAGATTACTGGAGTGAGCCACCATGCCCAGCCTTTTGTTGTCAACAGCGTTCACAGCATCTTCATCAGGAGTAGATTCCATCTCAAGAAACCACTTTCTTTGCTCATCCTTAAGAAACAGCTCCTGATCCATTCACGTGTGATCATGAGATTGCAGCAATTCCACCACATGTTCAGGCTCCACTTCGAATTCTAATTATCTTGCTATTTGCAGCACATCTGCAGTGACTTCCTCCATTGAAGTCTTGAGCCCCTCAAAGTTACCCATGAGAATTGGAATCTTCCAAATTCCTGTTAATGTTGATATCTTGACCTCCTCCCATGAATCATAAATGTTCCTAATGGCATCTAGAGTGGTGAATTCTTTCCAGAAGGTTTTCAGTTGACTTTTCCCAGATCCATCAGAGGAATCACTATGGTAGCTCTAACCTTACAAATTGTGTTTCTCAAATAATAAGAGTTGCAAGTTGAAATGACTCCTTGACCCATGAGCTGCCAAATGGATATTATGTTTGTAGGCATGAAAACAACATTCATCTTCTTGTACATCTCCATCAGAGCTCTTGGGTGACTAGCTTCATTGCCAATAAGCAGTAATATTTTGGAAGGAATTTTTTTTCTGAGCAGTAGATCTCAACAGTGGGCTTAAAATATTCAGCTCACGCCTGTAATCCCAGCACTTTGGGAGGCCAAGGCGGGCGGATCACAAGGTCAGGAGATTGAGACCATCCTGGCTAACACAGTGAAACCCCGTCTCCACTAAAAACGCAAAAAATTAGCCAGGCGTGGTGGCAGACACCTGTAGTCCCAGCTACTCGGGAGGCTGAGGCAAAAGAATGGCGTGAACCCAGGAGGAGGAGGTTGCAGCGAGCCGAGATTGTGCCACTGCACTCCAGCCTGGGTGACAGAGTGAGACTCCGTCTCAAAAAAAAAAAAAAAAATTTCAGCAAACCATGATGTAAACAGATGTGCTGTCATCCAGGCTGTATTGTTCTATCTGTAGAGCACAGGAAGAGTAGATTCAACATAATTCTTAAGGACTCAAGGATTTTTAGAATAGTAAGTGAGCATTGGTTTCAACTTAAAATCACCTGCTGCGGTAGCCCCTAATAAGAGAGTCAACCTGTCTCTTAAAGCTTAAAGCCAGACATTGACTTCTCTTCTCCAGCTATTAAAGGTCTAGATGGCATCTTCTACTAGTAGAAAGCTGTTTTGTCTACACTGAAAATCTGTTATTGAATGTAGCCACCTTCATCAATTACCTTAGCAAGATCTTCTGGATGACTTGCTGCAGCTTCCCCATCAGCACTTGCTGCTTCACCTTGCACTTTTATGTTATGGAGATGGCTTCTTTCCTTAAACCTCTGGATCAAGCTCTGCTAACTTCCAGGTTTTCTTCTGCAGCTTCCTCACCTCTTTCACCTTTTTCTTCTGCAGCTTCCTTCACGGAACTGAAGAGAATTAAGACCTTGCTCTGGATTAGGCTTTGGCATAAGGGAATGCTGTGGCTGGTTTGATCTTTATCCAAACCATTCAAACTTTCTCCATATCAGCAATAGGGCTGTTTTGCTTTCTTATGACTTGTATGTTCATTGGAGTAGCACTTTTAATTTCTTTCAAGAACATTTGGCCAGGCACAGTGGCTCACGCCTGTAATCCCAGCACTTTGGGAGGCGGAGGCAGGCAGATCGCCTTAGGTCAGGATTTCGAGACCAGCCTGGCCAACGTGGCGAAACCCCATCTCTACTAAAAATAGAAAAAATTAGCTGGGCTTGGTGGCGAGGGCCTGTAATTCCAGCTACTTGGGAGGCTGAGGCAGGGAGAATTGCTTGAACCATGGGAGACAGAGGTTGCAGTGAGCTGAGATCATGCCATTGCACTCCAGCCTGGGCAACAGAGTGAGACTCCATCTCAAAAACAAACAAACAAACAAACAAACAAAATAAAACCATTTCCTTTGCATTCACAACTTGGCTAACTAGTTGGCACAAGAGACCCAGCTTTTGGTCTGTCTCAGCTTTCAGCATGTCTTCCTCACTAAGCTTAATCATTTCTTGCTTTTGACTGAAAGTGAAAGACCTCTGACTTCCTTTCACTTCAACTCTTCTGGGTGATTATAGTTATCAATTGGCCTAATTCCAATATCATTTTATCCCCCGGAATAGGGAGACCCGAGGAGAGGGACAGAGATGAGGGAACAACCAGTCAGTGGAGCAATCAGAACACACATGTTTATTGATTAAGTTCATTGTCTTATATGTGTGCGGTTCGTGGTGACCCCAAACAATTACAATAGTAACATGAAAGATACTGGTCAGCCGGGCACAGTGGCTCACGCCTGTAATCGCAGCACTTTGGGAAGACAAGGTGGGTGGATCACGAGGTCAGGAGTTCAAGACCAGCCTGGCCAAGATGGTGAAACCCTGGCTCTACTAAAACCACAAAAATTAGTCAGGCGTGGTGGCAGGTGCCTGTAATCCCAGATACTCAAGAAGCTGAGGCAGGAGAATCGCTTGAATCCTGGGCGGCAGAGGTTGCATTGAGCCGAGATCGCATCCCTGCATTCCAGCCTGGGCGACAGAGTGAGACTCCGTTAAAAAAATAATAATAATAAATAAATAAAATTTCTGGTCACAGATTACCCTAACAGGTATAAAAGTCATGAAAAAGTTTGAAATACTGTGACAGTTACCAAAAATGTGACAGAGACCAGAAGTGAGCATATGCTACTGGAAAAACGGTGCCGACAGACTTGCTTGACACAGGGTTGCCACCAACCTTCATTTGTAAAATATGCGGTATCTGGAAAGTGCAGTAACACAAAGCACAATACAAGGCTAGTACAAGGTGCACTTGTATTAGCCAAACACTGATGCTGAAAACAATGACATATAAAGACAGGGAAAGAGAAGGTACCCCTCAGTTCCTTTTCCTTTCAGTCCTTCCTTACTAAGCCAAAGGTAGAGTGATGGTAGGATATGAGCATATTAAGAAGTGAAAAAAAAGCCAGTGCAGTGGCTCACACCTGTAATCCCAGCACCCTGGGAAGCCGAGTTGGGAGGATCACCTGAGCCCAGGAATTTGAGACCAGCCTGGGCAACATAGCGAGACCCCATCTCTACAAAAATTACAAAAAATTAGTGGGGCTTGATGGAGCATGCCTGTGGTCCTAGCTACTCAAGAGGCTGAGGCAGAAGGATCACTTGAGTCCAAGAGTTCAAGGCTGCAGTGAGCTATGATGGCACCACTGCACTAGGCAACAGAGCAAGACCCCATCTCATAAGAGAAGAAGTGAAGAGGCCCTGCACAGTTGCTCACGCTTGTAAACCTAGCAGTCTGGGAGGCCGAGGTGGGCAGATACCTTGAGTTCAGGAGTTCAAGACCAGCCTGGCCAGATGGCGAAACCCCATCTGTACTAAACGTACAAAATTAGCCAGGCTTGGTGGCACACATCAGTAATCCCAGCTACTCAGGAGGTTGAGGCAAGAGAATCACTTGAACCTGGGAGACGGAGGTTGCAGTGAGCCCATATCCCACCACTACACTCCAGCTTGGATGACAGAGCAAGACTCCATCTCAAAGAAAAAAAAAGTAAAGGAAAAAAATCTTAGTTACTTGTATGTAGTGTTTCCCCTGTTCTAGTAAAAATAAAACATATATCTATGCATAAGCAATGAAATAGAAAGTGTGTAACTTAGGTGATTCTGAGTCTAAGTTAAATGCGCTTATCTTTCCCATTGAAAACTGCTACTGCACAATGCAAAGCCAAGTGGTAAAAATTCATGCGAATAATTTTAAATTGTAGTTTATCTCTACTTAGAACAATTCTAAATAGCAAACAGAAAACACCAAGACAAGTTGGCAGAGAGGAAAAAGACATTTGAGTACCTTTAATGATACTGTTTTTTGTGTTTTTGGGAGGGGCTATATATATGTACTTTGCCCTGGGCCCTGTGAATTCCAGAGCTGGCCCAGGGCTGAGCTTAGACACCTTCATTGGAAAACCACTGCCAGAAGATTCAGGTGCACAACCAGAGCTGGGGATCTTGGGTCTATTTCAAAGGCTTCGGAGTCCTCTACTCCTACCTGCCCGCTTCACTGCACACCTGGCCCCTCTCCACGTTTGCCTAAGGCAGTCCTGAACTCAAAGTATTCTGCCTTGCATAGCTGCAGCTCTCTCTCAAATAAGACTTACCCTATGTGCTTAATTTTTATTTTTTTATTTTTATTTTTTGAGACAGAATCTTGCTCTGTTGCCTAGGCTGGAATGCAGTGGCACAATCTCAGCTCATTGCAACCTCCGCCTCCCGGGTTCAAGCGATTATTCTGCCTCAGCCTCCCAAGTAGCTGGGATTACAGGCACGCATCACCACATACAGCTAATTTTTGTATTTTTAGTAGAGACGGGCTTTCACCATGTTGGTCAGGCTGGTCTCGGACTCCTGGCCTCAAGTGATCTGCCCACCTCTGCTTCCCAAAGTGCTGGGATTACAGATGTGAGCCACTGTGCCTGGCCAAATGTGCTTAATATTAAAGCCAACACTTGCCCAGCTGCTCTGAAAGGACAGCTCAGTTTTAAAAGCACTATGTCCTGACTGCACGTGTTACACATTTTTATTCCTTGAAGTAACAAGGCTCTTTTCTCTCGGTTTCCAAATGCTCCTTGACTTCTCAACTAAGTGTACATTGATACAATCACAGTCATTTTCCTAATCAACTCCTAATCAATGCCAGGTTTTCCATCCTTGGAGGTCCTTGAGGCTCCCTGAGGTCTTCCCACCTTCTTCTTCTGATGAAGAACATCACCCTTGGTCTTAGCAGGGCTGGCCTGGCTCCACCCACCAGGCCATGATGCCCCCTCTCTTCCTGCCTCTGTCTCCTCCACCCCTTTCTGTTCACCCTCCCTCTTCTGCCCTGTACCACCCTGGTGTTCTGCTCTCCACCATCTGCCCTGGCATCAGGGGATGCTTCCTCTTCACATCAATTCCTATTACTTCGACTAAAACAAACCCTTAGACCAGACTGTTATTTTCTTTTTCTTTTTTTGGGATGGAGTCTCACTCTGTCTCCCAGGCTGGAGTGCAGTGGTGCGATCTCAGCTTACTGTAACCTCTACCTCCCAGGTTCAAGCGATTCTTCTGCCTCAGCCTCCCGAATAGCTGGTATTACAAGCATAGGCCACCAGGCATAGGCCACCATGCTTGGCTAATTTTTGTATGTTTAGTAGAGATGGGGTTTCACCATGTTGGCAAGGCTGGTCTCAAACTCCTGGCATCAAGTGATCCATCGGTCTTGGCCTCCCAAAGTACTGGGATTGCAGGCATGAGCCAAGCCACCGTGCCTGGCTGACTGTCCTTTTCTCTGGACAGAAATGTCATCCCGAAAGTTTCAAATCACCCTATTGATGGTTTTGCCCAAAGAAACCAATCATTTCATCATTCTGAGATGCCCTCTACTGAACTTTTTATTTGCATTTTCTTCTATGGCAAACCTTTCACCTAGGCTTAGGATGAGAGGTATCTTATGGAACTTTCACTGATTTCAAATAGCCTACACTGTTACTAGATCTATATGTATTATTTATGTCCTTAGAAAGTTAGAGATTTCAGAGGCTAAAGATATCATCTAATCCAACTCTATGCTTTACTGACAAGAAAACTAGCTCAAAGAAGTTAGTTTACTCCTAGCCACCCAGCTAGTATTATGCTGGCCTAGTGTCATAGTTAGGTCTTCTGGAGCTAAGCTCAGTTCTCTTCCTTCTGTATCGGGGGCAGCTTCGGTTACTGCATATCAAAATCACAAAAAGCAGATTGAGGCTTCTTCAGAGTGTTCTACTTACGTGAGCCCAGAGGGAGAAGGAGAAAGCAAATTGGAGGCTCTGAGTGGTTAGCCCTTTAGTAATAAAGAACCGGTGTTGGGCCAGGTGCGGTGGCTCACGCCTGTAATCCCAGCACTTTGGGAGGCCGAGGCGGGTGGATCACAAGGTCAGGAGTTTGAGACCAGCCTGGCCAACATGGTGAAACCCTGTCTCTACTAAAGATACAAAACATTAGCTGGGCGTGGTGGCACACGCCTGTAATCCCAGCTACTCAGGAGGCTGAGGCAGGAGAATCACTTGAACCCAGGAGGTGGAGGTTGCAGTGAGCCGAGATTGCGCCATCGCACTCCAGCCTGGGTGACAGGGAGAGACTCGGTCTCAAAAAAAAAAAAAAAAAAAAAAAAGACCTGGTGTTGTTTTCAGCATTATAGGAATGATGCCAGTGGTAAAAAAAAAAAAAATCACGCAGCTTGGTTTCAGGGATGATGATGACCTCATCAGCACTACAACAGCCACCACTATCTCCAGCCTACAGCCCCCGCCTGAAGCCCTCACACTACTTCCTTGTATAGCATCACAGGAGAGAAGTAAAGACAGCATTAAGGATCAGGGGGAAGGGAACTTTGCTGCTGCTGTTGTAAGAAACTGGAGAAAGGCAGACTAGAGGTGCGGGAAATAGGCGAGGCCAGGACCCAGCAGGACCAGCTCAGAGGCGGACTTGGGGACAGTCACCTCCCAGGCGGCAAGTGGAAACCGGAGTCAGAACCTGAGCCAGGTAGATTTGCTCATCTAAGATCCAACAATAACATGGATTTGTAGGTCAATCAGCTTTGCTCTAAAACTCTAAAGAGTTTCTACATTGTTACCTCATTTAATCCTCAACAACCTTGAAATTTAGGTATTTGTTTTTTTATATAATGAGAGATGAAGAAGCCCAGATTTAGAGATGCCAAATGACTTGAGCAGCTACAGAAGTTCAATTCTCTTTCCCCTGTTTCCTTAGTGTTTTTTTTTTTTTTTTTGAGACAAAGTCTCACTGTTGTGCAGGCTGGAGTGCCATGGCACAAATTCAGCTCGCTGCAACCTCCGCCTCCCAGGTACAAGTGATTCTCATTCCTCAGCCTCCTACTGATGCGTAGCTGGAACTACAGGCATGCGATATCATGCCTGGCTAATTTTTGTATTTTTAGTAGAGACAGGGTTTCGCTATGTTGGCCAGGCTGGTCTTGAACTCCTGACCTCAAGTAATCCACCAGCATCGGCCTCCTAGAGTGCTGGAATTACAGATGTCAGTCACCGCGCCCAGCTCCCCAGTGGTTCTAAAATATCTCCCAATGCAATGTAAAAAATGCATCAATTTTTTAAAATTCCAAACATGGGAGTGTAAGACTCTGGAGCAGAGTTAAGGGAAATGTGCCTGGAAAGGGAAATAAAGCCCAAGGGCAAGTATGAACCTGTCATTGAGAGTAAAAAGGATGAGAGGCCAAGGGCAATGGTTCATGCCTATAATCCCAGCACTTTGGGAGGCTGAGGCGGGAGGATCACTTGAGCCCAGGAGTTTGAGACTAGCCCCGACAACATAGAGAGACCCTGTCTGTAAAAAATTTTTTTTTTTGAGACGGAGTTTCGCTTTTGTTGCCCAGGCTGGAGTGCATGATGCGATATCGGCTCACTGCAACCTCTGCCTTCCGGGTTCAAGCAATTCTCCTGCCTCAGTCTCCCGAGTAGCTGAGATCACAGGCACGCACCACCACACCTGGCTGATTTTGTATTTTTAGTAGAGATGGGGTTTCCCTATGTTGGTCAGACTGGTCTTGAACTCCCGACCTCAGGTGATCCCCATGCCTTGGCCTCCCAAAGTGCTGGGATAACAAGCGTGAGCCACTGCACCCAGCCTGTACATTTTTTTTTTTAATTAGCCAAGTGTGGTGGTGTGCACCTGTAGTCCCAGCTACTCAGGAGGCTGAGGTGGGAGGATCACTTGAGCCTGGGATGGTGAGGCTGCTGTGAACTATGATTGTCCAGCCTGGACAAGTGAAACCTTGTCTCAAAAAAAAAAAGGGTAAGAGCTCAACTTTTCGAAAAAATACCCATGCTATCTGACCTACCACCCTGGCTTAGTAAAGGGTACTGCCATTATGTTTCTAGCTCAGAGTTCTCAATCCACTGCCAAAGCCTCAGTTACTATCACCCAAACCTGTTAGCCAAGTGTCAACTTCATGGACAGAATATGTTGCACTTAGCAGCTGCATTACGATAACAGAGTTCCCCGGAACTGAATTGTTGTTACTTCCAGCATTAGACGCAGGCATTAATTTACATATACCTGCATACACATCACTGTAAACGTGCCTGAGTCCAGATTCTCCTTTTGCAGAGAGATTTGATAGCCCCTGGATGTGGATGCAGGGCTTCACATCCTGATGCCCGGGATGATCATCCATAACGCACAATGTGGAAAATGCCCTGCCAGGAAACCAGGCTGCTGTGTGTGAACCTAGTGAGCAAGCATAGAAACAGGAAGGCTGAGATTAGAGCCTGCTCTACAGCGTTTTGATGTTTCCTGAGCCACTGCTGAGGCTCTGAGAGCTGATCAAAGGTACCTCTGCAGGCTCAAATTAACACAGAGTTGGTGAATCAGGCCAGCACCTGCCTGCAAATAGCAGCATATTTCACCAAATCAGGTTAATCTTTTCATCAAGGCAGGAGGTGGCAATCCTTTCATAAAACTTTCACAAGTTAAGTTTATTCCTGTTGTACCTTAGCTTTCTGAAGGAAAAGTAATGAATGGCCTGTTCAATTTTCTTCCCTTGGAGGTACGTATTTATTTTAAAGCTGATCTTTACCTCATGGTGTATACCATTGAAGACCTCCAGCCCTAAAGAACTTGCCTTGTTTCAAAAATGGTGGAGGTTTTGGGGTTGAAAGAGAAGAATGGGAAGGCATTGTCATAAATCTTCACTTTCCTTTTAATGCAGGTGGGATTTATAACTTCAAGTATTTGTATAAGAGCAGTACCTCACCTCTGTTTGGGGAAATATAGCTAAAAAGCCATAATTTTTGCAGAGAGAAAGCAGAAAGGCGCAGCACAGAGTAAACTATAGCCACTGGATAGATTTAAAGCTTCTAACAGAGCTCAAATAAAAAACAGAAACTAACTTAAAAAAAAAAGTTACTAGCCTAAGGCTGCAGGCTCAGAAAACCGATACCTACAAAGGGAAATGAAATGCATCGAATAATAGATTAAGTGTTAATACTTACGCAGAGAAGCTTCAAAACAGATTTCTTGCCTTGGAGGAGTTCATTATTTCAGGCATTGGCTAGTCATAAGACTTAGGAAACCAAGAGGATGTGTCAGATCCTGCAAGTCTCTCCAAGAAGCAGATGTGGTCACAAGGAAATGGAATGGGGGAGGGGAGGGAGGAATTCGAGAGAGCAGAAAAATAAGTTGAAATATTTGGAAAATAGAGCTTGCATATGATTATCTGCCAAAGCAACCCCCAAATTTTTATTGAACAGTATAATAAAAATGGAGACAGTTCCAAGTTGTTTCATTTCGGGGATAGGGTGTGGAAAGAGTGTGAGCTCACAGAATCACCCCATGACTGTGGGCCCCATTACAGCTGGTAACCACAGACAAGCTGAACTTTGAAGAGTGTCAGTTTCCTCAGCTACACAATGGGAATAACACGTCCCATTAGGGTTGTGAGGACTAAATATGTATATGTGGTATTCAACAAATACAATAATAATATAATAGATAATAATTTAATATAAGGTGTTTGATAAGTATATCTTTTCCTTCTCAAATTAATCCAACACTTTCACTTCAATACTGGGTTTACAGATGATACCAGAAAATAACACTATAATGGAAAGGGCTATTGTTATTTATCTATTTGTTTTTGAGATGGAGTCTCATTCTTGCCCAGGCTGGAATGCAGTGGCGTGATCTCCTCTCACTGCAACCTCCGCCTCCCAAGTCCAGGCGATCCTCCTGCTTCAGCCTCCCAAGTAGCTGGGATTACAGGCATGCACCACCATGCTCTGCTAATCTTTGTATTTTTAGTAGAGATGGGGTTTCACCATGTTGGCCAGGCTGGTCTCGAACTCCTAGCCTCAAGTGATCTGCCCACCTTGGCCTCTCAAAGCACTGGGATTACAGATGTGAGCCATCACGCCTGGCTGGGCTATTTTTTTGTTTAAGTTTCTTACTTACATTTTTTCAATTAACAAAAGTATATATTTATGGTATACAACATGGTGTTTTGATATGTGTATACATTGTGAAATGACTGAATCAAGCTGTTAATTAGAGAATTTAAAATAAATGATGTTCTAGATTGTGTAGATTTATTGTACAAGCAGGCTAGGGGAAAAAATGTTTTGTTCGTTTTGTTTTGTTTTGAGACGGAGTCTCGCTCTGTCGCCCAGGCTGGAGTGCAGTGGCGCGATCTCGGCTCACTGCAAGCTCTGCCTCCCAGGTTCACGCCATTCTCCTGCCTCAGCCTCCCGAGTAGCTGGGACTACAGGTGCCCGCTACCACGCCCGGCTAATTTTTTGTATTTTTAGTAGAGATGGGGTTTCACCGTGTTAACCAGGATGGTCTCGATCTCCTGACCTCGTGATCCGCTGGCCTCGGCCTCCCCAAGTGCTGGGATTACAGGCGTGAGCCACAGCGCCCGGCCAATGTTTTGTTTTTTTTTTTTTTTTTTGAGACAGTGCCTTGCTCTGTTGCCCATGCTGGAGTGCAGTGGCGCAACCACCGCTCACTGCAGCCTCAAACTCCTGGGCTCTAGCAATCCTCCTGCCTCAGCCTCCCAAGTAGTTGGGACTAAAGGTGCACACCACCATGCCTGGCTAATTTTTAATTTTTTTGTAGAGACAAGATCTCGCTATGCTGCCCAGACTGGTAAGCCCCCACGCTCAGCTGGGAAAAGATGTTGACTAATGTAATACACTTTGGCTTTTCACAGAATCATTCAAGTGAATCAAATTTCAAAATGAAAATCAGGCTAGGCACAGTGGCTCACACTTGTAATCCCAGCACTTTGGGAAGCCGAGGCAGAAGGATTGCTTGAGCTCAGGAGTTTGGGACCAGCCTGAGCAACACAGCGAGACTTCATCTCTATAAAATTTTAAAAGCTAGGCCTGGTGGAGCTCACCTGTAGTCCTAGGTACTCAGGAGGCTGAGGCAGGAGGATCATTTGAGCCCAGGAGTTCAAGACTGCAATGAGCTATGACCACATCACTGCATTCCAGCCTGGGTGGCACAGCAAGATCCATTCTCAAAACAATAACCACCACCACCAAAAAATCCCTGAAAATCATTGGAAAGAAATTAAAAGCAATAAAACATTAATAATCAGACTAGGTAACAGTCAAAAAGTTGTTTTGACTTGTTAAACAGGATAATTTTTTAAAAGAGGCATATGTAAAAATTTAAATGTGTACCTTTTGTTGCATTTCAACCTATTTACAGCCTCTGAAAGCCTTATCCTCACATTACAATTTATATGGAGATAATTTATGCCTTTAGAGTATTAAAATATATATTAGCAAAAATTTGAGACAAGATAGGAGAATTGAATTTGTCCTAAGATCATAAGTTAGAATGATCTGATCAAATAAGAATATGTTCAAGTTTCAGTAATTTTCTTTATAAAGAAAATAATTTGGAGGCTGGGCACGGTGGCTCACGCCTGTAATCCCAACACTTTGGGAGGCCAAGGCGGGTGGATCATTTGAGGTCAGGAGTTCAAGACCAGCCTAGCCAACATGGTGAAACCCTGTGTCTACTAAAAATACAAAAAAAGAGTGGGACGTGGTGGCACACGCCTGTAATTCCAGCTACTTGGGAGGCTGAGGCAGGAAAGTCACTTGAACCTGGGAGGTGGAGGTTGCAGTGAGCCGAGATTGAGCCACTGCACTCCAGCCTGGGTGACAGAATGAGACCCTGTCTCAGGAAAAAAAAAAAAGGAAAATAGTTTGGAATATTTTTTAAAAACAAAACAAGCTGACACTTCCTAGAGTAACAATTTATCTTCTGAAATCCCTCCATGGTTTTATTTTCCTTACCTGTATGTTAAATATTTGTCTATAAATATGTTCCTTCTAAACCTGAGTAAATTTCCATCATTGGATTTGGTTTCCTTTCTAAGTCACCCACAGTGTGCTTCAAAGGTTGCACGTTCTATTGATGTCTATAACACATTTCATTCAAAAACCCCGTTTCCTTGATATTTAGTTAAATCTCTGTACTACTTATTATTTTTATTCATTGATTTCTCATGCTTCCTTTCTTTGCCAGCTGTGCTATTGTAACCATCAACCCTAAGTTACTGCTCTTCTTTCAGCCACAAAGCATTTGTTGAATGTCTCTCTTTTCAGCCTCTGAATCATAAAACTCAGCCCAGAACATAGCCTGTTTTTAATTAGAGGTCACGATTTTTGGAGGTTAAGACTTGACACATTCTCCTGTTAATGAGCTGAATGAGACCTAAAACTGATCTCTAAACATTGCTTTTTGCTCTCTGGCCAGTTTCCAGAGATAAATTTTACTTTTTGATTTAATACAAATGAATATTTTGTATTCCTGCAGTAAGTTTTGGGGTCTATCACTCAGAGGCTTAGCTTTACATATGGTATGAGCTATGTGTATATAGTACCAAATATCAAATTTATGCTAAACTCTAATTGAACAAGCTGACCTGGGTGACAAAATAATTCTACAGCAAATTATATTTCTGTAAGACAAATTACATTTCTGTAAGACTCTAATCTTCAGTCCTTCTGTCCAAACAAAAAAGACTACAGAAACAATTTTTGTTTTGTTTTTAGGTCTGGAAAAAGAACGGTCAACTCCCCATGTTCTGGATAAGGACAGAAACAATGGCTGATTTAAAGAATTATTTAAGGCAATGGTTCTCAATCTTGTCTGTGCATTGGAATCACTAAGAGATCTTCTAAAAATTCCCAACTCGAGGCCACAGTTTTTTTTTTGTTTGTTTTGTTTTGTTTTTTGTTTGTTTTTTTTAGCTTTCTAGGTGATTCCAGTGTTCAGTTAAGTTTGAGAACCACTGATTTGGAGTTTCAAAGTAACTATAGTAAAATTCTAGTTTCTAGTAATAGTGGATTTTTTTTTTTTCCTTTTTCAGACTAATTCCCTCCAGGTTAACAATCATAAAGTGTGAATGAACAAAAAGTTAAATAAACAAAAAGCTAGTTGAAGGCCTGAAGAGTAACCAAAAGCATAAACTGGAGGGTCGTCTTCCCCTAAAAGAAGAGAACTTCAAGATGTACAAGTTTGCACCTTTTGCCTGAAGGCAGTCCTCATTCTTCAGAAGGTTAGGGGTGGCAGAAAGCTGCATCTTCAGTGGCTTGAGATGTCAAGGACAGAAATGGGGTGGGCAGAGCAGAGCAAAAGTTAAGAAAGTTAGGAGAAGAATTCTGGAAAGAGGAGAACTGAAGAAGGAGCAAATCTCAACCTCTGAATAGAAATTTTGTTCAAATCCCTAGTTGGTTTGTGCAGCAGGGGAGACGCCAGTGGGCCCATTGAAAGGCATCAGCCGGAAGCTGAAAACTAATCAGAGACTTCGGCTGCTATCCATTATAGGATGGTTTGAAGTTTCAGTTCAGGCGAATGAGCTGCTTGAGGACAAAAGTTAACTATTCTGAGAAATGTAGCCAAATCCATAGTCTTTATTAATGTACCATCCATACTGTCCAGCATATAATAAAAAATCACTAGACAAGCAAAAAAAAAAAAAAAAAAAAAGTGACCCCATACAGAAGTGAAATATGATCAATGGAAACTGATTCTGATTAGGACATGTTACAATTAGCAAACAAGTATTTAAGGCAGCTATTATAAATGCTTATAAGGATATATATTCATAATTAGTAATGAGGAATCTCAGAGAATTAGGAATGCTAAAGAACCAAGTGGAAATTTTACATGTGAAAAATACTAGCACTATAATGAAAGTCCACTGGATACGTTCATGAGCAGACTGAAGACAGCAGAAGAGTTAGTGAATTGCAAATAAATTATACAAATTATTCAATATAAAACAGAAACAAGACTGAAGAAAAAAGAGCTTCAGAGACATACAGGACAACCTCAAGTGATCTAATGTAAATTTGCTGGAGTTCTGAGACAGGAAAGCAAGAAATAAATTGAAAAAATGGCCAAAATTTCCGCAAGTTTGATTTTAAAATAAATAAAAAAACATAGATTTACAGATCCAAAAGTTCAATGAACCCCAGCTAAATAAGTACAAACAAACCATACCTAGGCATATTTTAGTGACACTGCTGAAATTCAAAAATAAGACAGCCAGAGAAAGAGACATTATATTTATGAGAATGATACAAATGACAGCTGATGTCTCATCAGAAACAATGGAGGCCAAAAGACAATAAATGCCTGCCAAGTGCTGTAAGAAAAAAAGCTATCAACCCAGAATTCCCCATCAGTGAAATGATCCTTCAAAGATTAAAGTGAAATAAAGTCATTTTCCATGAACTCATTTTCAAAGCGTTTCAATAAGCCTAAACTTGTCACTGGACTACAATTCTCAAAGAAATCATTCAAGCTGAAAAGGAAAGACCTCAGATGTCACTCAAATCTATAGGAGACAATGAAGAACATCAGAAATGGTCAATGTTTGGCAAATATAAAAGATACATTCTTTTTTCTCTTAATCATTTAAATGACGCTTGTTTTAAGTGAAAATGATAGCATCGTACTGTTGCGTTTATTATGTATGTAGCTGTAATATATGTGAAAAACCAAGGAAGAGAGGAGAGGGTGAATGGAACTATACTGTTGCAAGGTTCTGTATTTTATGAAGCTGTATCATATTAACCCTAAGTGGATGGTAGTAGGTCAAAGATGTATGCTGTAATACCTAGAAGAACCATTTTAAAAATATGGTGTATAGTTTATAAACCAATAGAAAAATTAAACCACAAAACTGTACTTGTACCCCCTAAATCTATGAAAACAGGCCAGGCTTGGTGGCTCACATCTGTAACCCCAGCACTTTGGGAGTCTGAGGAGGGCAATTCACTTGAGGCCAGGAGTTCAAGACCAACCTGGGCAACATGGCGAAATCCCATCTCTACTAAAAATACAAAAAAATTAGCCTGGCATGGTGGTGCATGCCTGTAATCTCAGCTACTTGGGAGGCTGAGTCACAAGAATCCCTTGAACCCAGGAGGTGGAGGTTGCAGTGAGCCAAGATCACGCCACTGCACTCCAGCCTGGGTGACAGAGCGAGACCCCGTCTCAAAAAAAAAAAAAAAAAGAATACTTTTTTAAAAAGAAAAATTAAAACAAAATCAGAGAAAAAGACATTATATATATGAGAATGCTGACATTCTCATATATCTTAATATGATATATAATATATAATAATAATGATATAATGATATATAATAAAAATATTCAACCTGAAAGAAGGCAGGAAAAGAGGAGCAAAGAAAAAAGCCAAATGGTAAACTCAATCTAAACATATCAATAATTACAGTAAATGTAAATTGACAAATGCTAAGTAAAAGGCAGAGATCATTAGACTAAATAAAAAAGCAAGACCCAAACTATATGCTATGGGATGAACTTCAAAAACACAAATAGGTGAAAAGTAAACAAATTAAAAAGATATATTGCACCATGTAAATTATAAGCATAAAAATCATTTCTATTTGGCTTTGATATGAACAGCTTTTTACATTTATCTTTTCACTTAAATGTACCTGTTTTTAAATAATGGATTACATTCATTCAACACCAACTATTATCAACCATGACCTGTAACAACCTCAATAGGGAAAAAATGAAGTAAAACATAGGGAATTTAAGGTGACTTACAGTTTTTCTTTTAAATGAGTCATATGGCTCCTTTCCTTCTCCTTCCAGTATGAGTGATGAAACACCGTAACAGGGCAAACCTTTTAGGACTTGCTCATTTCCCTCATCTATACTAAAGCAAAATGTTCAGCCTTTGATCTAGCTGTTGGAGCAAGTAATGATTCTGGATCACCTTTGCGTCATTCATTTTTATTAATGTTTATTTTGTTCCTTGTATTTACTTTACTAGTACTTTTTGGGTTTTTGTCTATTTCTGTGACTCTCTGAGGTGAGGCCAGACCATTCTAAGCTCATGTGCCCTACGAAGCTGCACCCCACAGGCTAGAGCACAACATTCCCTCACCTAATTTTCTTACGCCTCTTGGTAGTCATCAGCAGTTTTTTTCTTTCACTTACAAGAAAAGTCTTTGAGTTTAGCTCTTTCTACAGTAGGGACTTTCTAAAATAGTTTCAAAATTAGACAAATTTGTATTTTTCTACATTCTTTAAACAATACTGAAGCTCTGATGCTCCCTCACACTTAGACAATTCATAGCTGGGGCAGGGCTGGAAAGAACATGACTGTAACAACAAAGAAAGCTCATACTAAGCATGACTACAAAGAATGGTTTTGTGGCATGTGACAAATCTGCTCAACCATACAAGTGAAAGGAGCAACACCAATTCCCTTCTGGCCATCTGGGCTTTGTAAGTGATTGTCTATCCCAACAAACTCCACTTGTACATAGCACCATTTTTTCACAAACTGTGACCTTGGAAAATACTCACCTAATAAACTGACAATCCCACCATAGACAGAACCCCACTGTTTATTTCATCATTTTAGAAAACACTTTGAGATGTTTTAAAAGGTAATTTCTCTGCAAATACTATGCTACATTTGAATACAAATGCCTTAACTAAATGTACCACTGAACAAAGGTTATTTTAAAGGGTAACGTGGAAAAAGGGCAAGAGATTGCTTGCGTTGTTTTCTTCTGAAAACTTAGCAATAACCGGATGCTTCAAGACTTTTCTTTATAACATGGCCACGTTTTAAACTACGCAGGACAGATCAGTAAGGGATTTAGTGGCTAGCTAAACACTAAAATGATTCATTTCAATTTGCCATGCAGTTTAAGTAAAGCTCTAAGGGCCTGCTATGCCTCCTATCAAGAGTAAATATCACACATCCTGTTTATGCAAACTGGCTTGTTGTCCACAGGTTTTCAAAGAGCTGGTGACACCCCCTAACACTGCACCCTACCCCCCCAGCTTCCTGCTCACTGGGGTGCTATATTCCTACTTATTTTTAAGAAGCACCTCCCTCAACAGAAATACTCCGAATTACAACAATTTTTAAAGAAAATACTTTATTATGTCATGAAAAAAAAGGCATCAATCAACTAGATTCATACTTGTTTGAAAAAAAATGGAAAATTTATTAATTAGACAGTATGTGGGCATCCTGTTCCACATGGGAATGAGAAGATGCTATAGGTTCTCTAAGTATTGCACAGTCTGAAAAAATAACAAAAAAAGGGAAGGGGAGGAAAAAAAAAAATCACATGATATTGGGAACCATCTCACATTATGAATAATCTACCAAGAAACATTTAAAAAAGAAAACCCTTTGTTTCTACAGTAGCTTTAAGTTTATAGTTCTTGGAATGACTGTATTCCATTGAAGACATCTCAGTAACAGGAAGCTGTTTAAGCAATCCCATGTGCAAATATTAATAAAAAATATATAAAATAATGCAATTCATCTCTTGCCTTCACCCCGGCAATCATGACATTTCTGAGAACTGTTTTGCTTGAAAATGGGTTAAGCTGTAAGTTTTGCCTGAAGCTCCATCTCTGCAGCCCGTTTGAGTGCAACATCCACTAGAAGCTGAAATCCACTAAAGTCCTGGTTGAGGTCCGGTGGAGTAGGGGGAGGAGTGTTGAAAAGACCACTCTGTGTATTCGTACTTGGTCCAGATTTACATGTGTCCTCTGGGTACATGAGAGAGGTGTCTGTGAAGTTGTTGGCCGCTATCTGCTGTATATCTGTGCTTTGTCCCACACCAACCGACTGGCAGAGAGAGAAAGGGACATCTTTCAATGCAGTCACAGTGGTATGGCAGATCACTGATGGACGAGCCAAAACTGATCCCGGGGATGACGGCTTAGGAGACAGTGGCCTCCCTAGGGTTGGGTTTGGCCCAGCTGTACAGGAATGAAACGGGGTCTCCTCTAGAGCTGGCATGAAGTTTTTGATGCCCATCACGGACTCCACAGAGCTCGTTTCAGAAATCTTGGCCCCACGGCGGGAAATTGTGAACTGATTTGGATCTTTGCCATCCTTTCTCAGCATGTCAGGGAGGAGCCTGCGGCGGGCGTTGATGAACCAGTTACAGACCTGAAATCATATCGGTACGCTTTAACACTTTCCTCATTCACTCAGCCAACGGGTTCTGAGAATGTTCTATGGGGTACCTAATTGATCTTGCTCTCTGTATTAAAGAAAGCATGAAAAGGCTTATCTGAATTTACAATGTTATTTCAAGGTATTTGAGCTCCGCCAAGAAAGCAAGCTACCACCTGTCATAAGCCTTCTAGTTTCTAATACAAATTTCCTTTTTTGTCTCTTCATACTTAAACCTTTTCAGGACGAAGAAAAAGATATAAAATCTCAAATGCTTAAAAATGATTTGAGAGAGAGGTTTACTTTTTAACTCTCCCCATTTTAACCTATCACCTACTGCCCCAACATTTAAGTTAATCAACTACAGGAAAACCTCTCCTTATGAAAAGGGCCACTCCTCCCAGTAACTGATTTTTCCCAGTTCAAATGACTATGTCAACAGACATAACATGAATTACCTCACTGAAGTCGTCCTTGTTTAAATATCAAACCAGTTTCCTGGACAATAGAGTAAGGTTTAACCTCCTTTTAATGTCTGTTGCATAAAGGAAGGTTCTTTTAGGCATTAAAGGAAATGCTATCTGATAGATGACTGTCAACTGTTTCTGTGTTCTCTAAATAGCTAGTTATTAGCTTTTAACACTATCAAGTTTACAATAAAAAGATATTCCTTCTGTCTTTGAGTGGCAAGGAGCTTAATGACTTGACACACAGGAATGCCATAAAATGACTTTGAAACTAAAAATGCATCCGTAAACCTCACGCTCTCTTTCTTTACCTGTAGCGTAGACAGGTGTGTTTGCTGGGACAGCAACGCTTTTTCTTGCTCTGAAGGATAGGCATTGTAACGGTGCTCATACAGCCAATCCCGAAGAATCTGCACAGACTCCTTGGGTAGGTTGCCCCTTCTCCTTCTCTTGCCTGAGCCAGCGGATGAAGAAAGGTCCAAGGGAATGTCCATGCTGTCCTCATCCTCAGTCTCACTGCCAGATGCTGCAACAATACCTAGGAAAGGACAAGGGCCAGTTGTCAGTTGCTTTATAAGCACAGCAACTATTGCAAAGCTCACTTAACGCTGACCATTCAATGTAACCATGCTTTCCCAACAACTGAGAGCGAGGAGAAGGAGCAGTGTTTTCTGTCCTGAATTCAGGGTCCAAGTAAAAGTAGTTTGACTAGCACCACATAGGAGGCTCTCAACCAAATGCCAGATGCCTTTTCTCAGCCGCTTTCCTCTAGGATTCATTAACTTCTCACATTCCTTTTGAATGATGGTCAGAAAACTCTTTCATCTAATCATTGGAGGAGACAAACTGCACCCAAAATGAATAACCTGCCACATTTGAAACAGGAAGGGTGCTATGGCAGTTGGAATGTGCCTACCAACCTTCTTTCTAAGATCAGTGCTAACTAGGAAAAGCAACCTAACCAGTCCTAATGTACATTTTAAATGCTACTCTTCCTCCTTCCTCTACTGAAGGTTTGAAATGAAAGGGAGCACTCGTACATTTTTTTTTTCACGGATATAAGGAAGGAAAATTACATACTACGCTGAACCCAGTTAGTATTCTAAAGGTAAAACACATGTTAAAATTTTCTGCTAACACCATGCATGGTCATTTCTTATTCATTGCTATCCACATTTATTCAAAGTTAGACATCTACTTTAAATGGGCAGTACTAGTCACCTTTTATTAAATACGACCACTGATGTTTTCAGTTTCATCACACAAAAATATTTTTCTACTACTGGTACTTTAGTAACGTCAAAAGATGCCTAATACTAAATGAATTAAAAATGTCTCCTAAATTTCAGCTACCAGTTTGATCTCAACCTAGAATAGAATACTACATATCAATAAGCAGAGTTCAGTCTTAAATGATTACATGACAAAGGAAACTGAATATGCAAGCCCCAGAGGAAGCTCTTTTGGCTGTAAGTACTTTAATCCTGCCAGAAATTTTAAGAATTCACAAGCCATAGAGAATATTTAAATCACAGATGGACTGGGTTCAATAAAGCTTCAGAACTGGCCTTTACAGATATTTAAACGTCATTCTGAACTTAAAAAAAATTAAATAACAAATGCTATTAATTCCACCTTTCAAAAACTACAGCAGGCTACTCCGAATGACTAAAGAAATACATTCTTTTGCTTGTAGACAATCTAGAATCTTAAAAACAGAAATGAATTACAAACAATGGCATGCTTGAAAAAAATCAGTACTTCTATATTAGGGGAAGTAATTAAAATAACAAAAATGTAAAGGTAAGCATTTTTAGCTTTGTATGCTTTCTTTCCTCTGTAGTATGTAATTTTGGTTGAAAATATGACTTGACCTTAATTGAGCCAGTTCCCCTTGACAGGAAATAAAAACGGAATATTCCTCTTAAGCTAAACACCATGTTTTTTAAAGGAATTTTCCCCACCCTTTTAATGACTCTGACTTGGTGACACATTTTTAGTTTTGGACTGCAGGGGGCAGAAGGTGCTGCAGGGTATTCCTACAAAAGGCAGAACTCTCCAAAGACAAAGTAAAGTTCTAACAAAGAGGTGGATGATCTTGCAAATTCACTTTAGCTCACAGCTTAACAAACAGCTACAAATAAACTGCACAAGAATCCTAAGTTTTAACTGCCATGTATTTGAAATTCCCCTCCCCTGATGATTTAAGTTTTTAAAAAGGTTTTTAAAAGTGCCCATTTAAAACTGAAACTACTTTCACTATTGGCAAGATGAGACTTTAAAAACCCATATTGAAATTTGGGTGAAGAACTATTAATAAAATAGCTTAAAGAAATTATAGCTGAGTTCCTGTCTCACATTGGCTTTAATAATTAAAGAAATCGAACTTTTAAAAAAAGTGTCAAGTTAATTAAATGACTAAAGCAAATTTGAATAAAGCAATTTGTTTAAACTCTCCAACGTCTGAAAAGTCAGACATTCTTCTCAAGGCTATTATCTCCTTCCTTTTTTTAATCTAGAAAAAGTGTGAAAATTTGCTCATTGAACAGTGAATTCCCAACTGTAAGTTGGTAATCACAAAGAGTTTGAAACAAAAAAGGCCCCTGAAGGCTGCCCTTTGATCTGCTTGCCTAGTTTGACAAGAAGCCTGATCTTTCAGAATAGGTTAGTGACACACAAAAGCAGGTTTCAGTTAAGCAACACCAAACTGCAGCGCGACTTTACTCTGTTCTCAGTTCATTTAAATAAATGAATGCCAGGCCTCTGGAACTCTTAACAAATATTTCCAATATGTGCACAAAAGCTGAAGTAACAGGAAGTTAAGACTTCAGTGCCTTGGCTACGCCAGCTGATATTTCACTGCAGTAAAACCACGTTTGCTGCTGTCAGGACTGTTTTCATTAAAACTCTCCCTCCTGGTTGTGGCTCAGCTTGGAAAAACAAAGACTTTTTTCCTCCTTACTCATTTCCTATTGTAACAGCGCTTTTGAAAAGTTTCCCGGTTAAGACTTGTTTCCAAACGTCTTGCTTTGCTTACACTTTAAAAAATGTGGCGGTGGGGAGGGTGGGGGCAGGATCACAAGCTTCTTTCACGCTATCCACATACAAGGAAATGTTGTGGAGAAAGCCACAACATGGCCTGAGGATCCCACCGCTCTAAGCAGCGACCTTGTTCCTGCACGTTCTTTTTTTTTTTTTTTGAGACAGAGTTTCGCTCTTGTCACCCAGGCTGGAGTGCAATGCCGCAACCTCGGCTCACCGCAACCTCCGCCTCCAGGGTTCAAGCGATTCTCTTGCCTCAGCCTCCCGAATAGCTGGGATTACAGGCAAAAGCCACCACGCCCGGCTAATTTTGTGTTTTTAGTAGAGACGGGGTTTCTCCATGTTGGTCAGGCTGGTCTCGAACTCCCGACCTCAGATGATCTGCTCGCCTAGGCCTCCCAAAGTGCTGGGATTACAGGCGTGAACCACCGCGCCCAGCCCTGCACTTTCTTTTCTGAATAGCTCGGTAACATCGTGAGACAGGGAGGCAGGGAGACACCGGTTGTGAAGAGCCTCTAGAAATAAGATTGATGGGAAAAGTCGAGATGCACAATTAGGAAAAAGCAAATTTAACTCAACAAGTTTCCTGACCAGAAGTTCTCCTTTGAGCTGGGAGCAATGTCTCTTGCCTGTAATCCCAGAACTTTGGGAGGCCAAGGCGAGAGGATTTCTTGCGCCCAGGAGTTCGAGACTAGCCTGGGCAACATAGCCAGACCCGGTCTCCAGGAACAAAAGAAAAAAAAAATCAGTATCTCCTTGGGAGAAGCAACAGGCATTGAACACTCAAGCCACCAAATCCAAGGTATGGTTGGCTACCCCAGCCAAAGAGCAATCCCAAAGCAGGAATTCAACAGTTAAAAACTGGGAGCAAAAAGACTTAGTGGATTTTCCTTATCGATCCTTCTCATTGTTTTTAAGTCATTTTAGGAGATCTTTTGGCGTCACTCTCAGCTTTCTGGGAGGACACACTATTATCACAAACCAAGCTTACCCCGGGCTCAGGAATGGAGCTGAAAGTGCACTTGTTTTAAGAAAACTTGAAAAGATTTGCAGACT
Source organism: Pan troglodytes (assembly GCF_028858775.2). Taxonomy (NCBI): domain Eukaryota; kingdom Metazoa; phylum Chordata; class Mammalia; order Primates; family Hominidae; genus Pan; species Pan troglodytes. Next base: position 27,435,602 of record NC_072415.2, read on the forward strand.
TTTATAAGACAAGACAGTAAGGAGGGCCCGACTTCCTCAGGAGTCTTTCCAGAGCCGACGGGGAAGGCTCCCCCCTCCCAGGTAGTTTTAGAGGAGGACGGCGGAGGAGCACGGGGAGAGGGAGGGGCCCAAGGAGGAAAAGCAAGTAGCTTTTGTTCTTGAGAGTTCCTCGGCCTCAAGTGAAACAGGGCGGCCCGCACACTGCACGAGTTAGCACAAGCAAAGGAACTCCAGGACCCAAGAAACTAGAAATGAGGCCGTGAATCCCACTTTCTCACAGGCCTGCCCACCCCAGACGACTCGCCAGGGAAACCTAAAAGGGGAAAGAAACCCGGGTAACCTCGGCAGCCTCGGCTCCCCCAAAGAGCCCTGAACCAGTCGCAAAGTTTCCCCTTCAGCCCGTCACCTTTCATTGTTTCCATGAGTCGGCGCCGAGGAGCTGGACCCTGTGCGCCCTGGGATGGGGACCGCGGAAGTTCCCACCGATGCGGCCGGCGGGGCCCAGCCTTGGTCCCCAGCTCCGGGGAGAGGGCACGCGGCTGTGGGCAGCGAGCCGGTGGAGGAGGGGGGGCGCAGGAGGACCCCAGGAGCGCAGAGGGGGTCGCCAGGGAGGACCACAGCGCTGGGGGAAGGTAGGCCAAAGTGCCGCGGGAGAGTCGGGGGGACGCCAGAAAAGCCGTGGAAAAGGAGCACTGGGGATTCCCGGGGTGGGAGGCGGGCCATGGAAAGTAATCAGAGCCGCCCCCGCCAGAGCCCGAACAATGCGGGGAGCCCACCCCGGCGGACACCCGGCTCTGCGCTAGAACCATCCTCGAAACACAGAGCCCCTCACTTATTCCAGGGAGGCCCACCACAACAGACAGCGCGTGTCTCTAGACCTGTCAGTCCTCCCAAGGGTCGGCACGGCTTTCACGGGGCGTCTCGGACGCTCCCCGCGCGTTTTCTCCCAGGGCCAATTCCCTGTCCCGAGTCCTCCCTCCGTCCCGCGGGGAGGGGTCCTTAGGGCGTTCTACCAACAACGACTACCAGTTGATCCGAGTTTCAAGTTTAATTTCACTCTCGCTGGGAAAGCCTGGAGGCAGAGGGAAGCTCCGCGCGTTTCAGGGCCTCCCACAGAAACGCAGCCGAAGGAACCCCGCTGGCCTTGAGGCTACCCCCCAGGAACGCCCCCCAGCGGGCCGGGTCTGAAAGAATGTGGAGTTCCAAACTCCAGGCGGCTCCCGGGCATGCGCAGTAGCGCCGCCCCCCCGTCCGCTTCCCGAGTGATTAACTTCTGTTTTGAACCACTCCACATAAATCACAACAGAAACGCCACCTCCAGCCCACAGCGGAACACTCGGGGGACCTCCCAGCCAGGGACTCAATTTTTGTTAACTTCAAAAGGGACTTCACATTCTTTGACCTTTCGGGGTGTTTTGTGTGGTTTCTCCACCCCCCGTCCCCCTCCGGTGTATTTTGTTTTTAAACCAAACTGACGGCAAGTTTTAGTTGTAAAGCTTCCAGAACACTTCGTGGAAACAATGACAGCCTTGCTCTTTGCACTTACAACCAAGCCTGCTTGTCACATTTGGACGCATTTTGACTGCATGCCGCTTGAAGCTGCTGGCCCTGGGTGCTAACTCTTCCTCCTGGCCCAAAATTCATCGTGGGAAAACTTTTAGAGACTGGGGATTTGTAAAAGTCTAGCTTTCCAAAGCTGTTTACACCCGAGGGCGATGAGGGGGGTCCAGAATCGCATTCCTTCGATCGTAAAAACACCACATCCCTAAAGAACAGTGCTAGGGCCCGGCTGGGAGTAGGGGGGCGGCGGGGGCGGGGGCGGGGGGAGCCTAGGAGTGGAACTTTCAGACAAAGGCGCGGCGGTCCCGCGGCCCCGGCCGCCTGGGTCCGGATCGGGAAAAACGAGGTGCTGGGTCCTCCCTACTCGGACCCCATATCCCCAGCACGCGAGAAAGAGCGAGAAGCCACGCGGCGGCTGGGCCGAGCGTGGGGTGTCGGCGGAGACAATGAAACTTGCAGGCGCACAAACAAGGCGCTGAGCGTGTTTCTTGACAACGTGCCAGCAGCGTGGAGAGGCTCGCCCCACAACAGCCCCTCGTGTTGTGTCTAGCAGGAAAACAGCCGCTGCCGTTTCAGACGCAGCCTCAACAAAGAGCACGGCCGCCACTCCAGCATGAGAGCCCCTGGGCGGAAAAGTCCACCAAGTGACTCCGCGCGGCGCGGCCCGGCCAGCACGTTTCCCGGGACTCGCGTCTTCTGGTGCGCGCAGCCCGCGGCCGCCTTACCTTTCTTGCCTTTCATTCTGGATCTCCCCTCCCAGCGCGAGGCAAGGCTGGGGTCTGGAGGGGCCAGGAGCGGGGACACAGGGGATAAGCGAACGTCTCCTTCACAGCCGACTCTCCCGTAACTTGTAGGACGTGCTCCAGCCGTTATTGCTAAACAGGGCGCTCTGATCCCAGGCGCCCGCTCCTTGGGTGGAATTCAAGTGACACTTGGGCTTCCTCCCGCCGGGATCTTCTGGCAGCCGGCCGGGGGCTCTCCTTCGCCCAACTCTCTCCCCTCCCCTCTCCGCTCCTTTGTTCCCTGCTCCTGCTCGGCGCACCTCGGCGCTGTCAGAGTGAGAGAGGCGAGGAGGGAAGGTACAGGAGGTCCTGCCTCCGCCCCCAGCCGCCCGCCCCGTCCCCCTCCCGCCCCGCCGCTCCTCCGCCCCTCCCCCGCACCTTCCAGCCGGGAAGACTGGACCGAGCGCGGCGGCCGCTGTCACTCGTCCCTCGGGGGCGGCGGTGCGGACGCGGGGGGTGGCCGGGTCCAGAAACACGATCCTTTCCGCCTGCCGCGCACGGACCGCCCGCATCCCTCGCCCGGCGGTGGGGGCACCAGCCGAGCGCCCCAGGTTTCTCCCTTGGGCCTTTCTTCCCGGGGCTGGCGAGGGTGCGTTTGGTTCGGAAACTGCAACAGATGGAAAAAAGGACACCTCCCTCCTTCCCTCCTCCACCCCCGGGAAGAAAAGCCTCCCCGTCTCGTTTTTGACAGTTGCCCCGAACTCTACTGGCCCTGCTCTAGCCGCACAAGACAGCCGCCTCTGATTCAAGGGGCGGGGCACGGGAGGAAAAGTATTCGAGACAAGAACCAACTTCTTCCAGAATGCGCGGCTGCCATTGACACGCGGGCGCGGCGCGGCGCACCCTTCTCCTCCCGGGGCTCTTCCTCCAGCAGCAACAGTGGGAGGTCGGCGGGGGTGGGGCGGGGGGGAATGATGAGACACAGCCTAAACGAACGTCTGTTCCCCCGGGCTAAAGCTGCGAGTTCCGGACTGGATTGCAAGGCAGTTTCGAAATCTGACACGTTGCGGACAGACACTTGTCATGCTCACATGCTCTTTAAACGTCTCTGCCTGGGGACGGCCGGGCGCGCGCCTGCCTCACCAAGACTCCGCCTGACACCCCGAGTCGCCGAACCCCGGCAGCGGCCACTTTTATAGCTAAGGGGTGACCACGCCGTGGCTGCTCATCTGTTTCGGTCAACAGTGTCTACTCTTAGGATTGGAACCCTGCTAGGGGATCCCTCCTCCCATTTCAAACAGAAACTAGCCATTAAGTAAACACCCGTTCCTGTTGGCTTATTTTGGTCCACAGTTAGGAGGGATCCAACAGGAGTTTCTTGATGAAATTGCGCTTTCAAAGACCAGATGCTGTTTGGCTGACTTGAAGAAACGCATGCCCCCTCCTCTGGTTCTAGTTTTCGCGTGGTTACGTCCTGTTGTTTTGAAGCAAACGAACTGTCACATGCCACACAATGAGACTTCCCCCATCACTTTAAAAAAAGGAAAGAAAAGCCCTAAACGTAAATAAGCCTAGCAGAGACAGCGCCCGGGTCTGCCTCCAGTCTGGGCTCTGTGCTGTTTTTGTTCGGTAACCTCGGTGGAGATCCCGGCAGAAGAAACTCTGTGGAAATAAGATTAAACCCGAGGAGTACTAAGACGGCCAAGGGATAACTAACTCGACTTCGGAGCGTCTGTTTCAGGAATTAGAGCCAGCCTGCCACCCTCCCTCAAAAAAAAAAAAAAAAAAAGACACCCCCGCCCCTAGAATGCGTGGAGGCCAGAGTTTAAAAAGCCTGGGTGGTTTTTCCAATTACAGGACTAAAATGAATCAACAAGGAAAAAAAGCGTCTCTCTAAGAAGGCAGCAACCTTACGATTTTTTTCTTCTGTGGTTTGCTGACTGCTCGGCACAGAAGAGAACACACACCTAAAACGGCTCGGGGGGAACGTGGTCCTGGGGAGAAGCCACCCGCCCGGACGCTGCCCTGCAACTGCCGGGAGCACAGTTCCTTCCCGGACCTGGCTGCAGATGAATCAGCTGCTGCGCCCGGTGCGGGACAGATGTGGCGCAGGGAGGGGGCCAGCGCCCCCGCCGCCCGTTAGAGGGCCGCCTCGCTATTTCATTTGAAGGGTTGTTTGTGGCTGGGATTGGTGGCTCATATCCGCTGGGGAGCCGGGAGCGGAGGGAGGAGAGACGCAGGGAGGAGGAGCCGGGGGCTGGGCGACGCTGCGACTCCGCGGCCTGAGTGGCAGGAGCCTCGTCTGGAACCGGGCGGTTACTGGGGAGACGCTTTGTTTGCTAACTTCGAAAGCGGCTTCGGCTGCCTCGGCCGCTTTCGAAGCCACTCCACAAAACACGCCTTCGGTCGGTTTAACCCTACCTCCCCCCGCCCGCTTTAGCCAGCTCGAGACAAAAATGTTTCCCTCTTCCCCGTGGTTCTCCTTGGCCACGCGGTGGCTCTCATTATGTACACAAAGGTAGCTTTGCTTTCGTCCAAGTGGACTTGGCTAATGACTGCGATTCTCAGGCAACCGAGATGGAAACCGAGAATTGGAAAGGGTTTATAGCTTGAAAACAAACTTTCCAGGGGAAGGGGGGAGGGGCGGAGACAATTAAAAGCCTCTTTCAAATTAGGGGGGAGGAAAAAACGGAGATGTGAACTCACCTTGGCTAGAAGTCAGGCTTGATCGGGCCAATGCACAACTTTTGCCCGAGCAAGTCATATCCAAACAGTTATTAAAACTGGCGAGGCACTCCAAAGAGAAACACTGGCACAGTTCTGTGATGTAGCGAAAGCTTACAGCCCAACCGCTCCCGTAGATGCACCCCCACTGCCTCCCCCCAGCCAACGCTGATCTCAAACTTGTTTGGAGTTTTGGATTCTTGGTGCATTCTGGGAAGAAAGTGCCTAGGGTCAGCGCAACGTAACAAAGGGAACAGCCTCAAAAAAGTGGGCTTCAGATACCAGCAATTGCTTAGTGTATTTTTTGTTGATTCGTTTTTCTCGAGGTGGAAAAACAAGTTTCATTTCTAGCTCTGTCAGTCCCTTCCAGTCTCGGGGCCTTGCTATAAAACGGATTCAATGACTTTTAAGATTCTTTCCAGTGCTTTTTTTTTTTAAAGTATATAGATTCAAATTTGCTACATATTATTTGCTGATTCATATGAATGTTACTTGAATTGGGAAATTGCTTGAGTAAAATTGAGGCGTTGCTTGGTGCTGGCGGAGGCTGCTGATAAACGTTTTTCACCATTATTTTTTTTCTCTCCAGGCACACATAGTTCCTTTTGGTGTCTTATCTTCTGAAGCTGCCTCAAAGCCAAGCAAAGAAAGTTGTTAAAAAGTTAAGTTACTTTTCACAGCCTGCAAACCCTTCAAAGGCAAGAACTCAAATAGAAACTTGGAAAGGCAGATAAGCCAGAAAAGTGTACTAATAAATGCACTTAATATGATTATTTTTTGATGCCAGGTCCACCAAGTGAAGATTGGAGGATGTATTTGTTTCTTCTACTCAACAACAATTGATAAAGCATGAGTTCCATCAAGGACTGTGTTCTAGGTGGAGAAAGGGTGACTCACCCAGTCATTGGATCTCTTTCACTTCCAGTCTCTGGAAGGCAGATATCTTTATAAAATATGCAGACAGCTAGGCTCTAAACACTGGACAAGAGGTCTGTAATCATCCAGTCACATCTCAGGTCAGAGGGTCTTGGACTGCTTAAGAAAGAGCTGACCATTGTCTTAAGAACCTGGGGCTGGCCTAGAGCCATCTTGAGGTGATTTTATCAGCCCCATCAGGATAATTCTCCTCAGCTTCCTTGCATGAATAGTGTAACTGGTGCTACTACTTTTGTTTTTAGTCACTTTTCCCAGCCCTCCTTTTTCCTCTGTAGCCAAGTCATCACTTCTCTTTACCTAAATGAGTTTTGGAATCCAGGGGATAAAACGGAAAGATAGGCAGGGCGCTGTGGCTCACACCTGTAATCCCACCACTTTGGGAGGCCGAGGTGGGTGGATCACCTGAGGTCAGGAGTTTGAGACCAGCCTGACCAATATGGTGAAACCCCATCTCTACTAAAAATACAAAAATTAGCCGGGTGTGGTGGCGTGTGACTGTAGTCCCAGCTACTTGGGAGGCTGAGACAGGAGGGTTGCTTGAACCTGGGAGACAGAGGTTGCAGAAAGCTGAGATCGTGCCATTGCACTCCAGCCTGGGTGACAGAGCAAGACTCTGTCTCAAAAACAAAAACAAAAAAACGGAAAGATAATTCCTTGAGCACAAGCTTCACTCTCCTTATTCTCAACATCTGTGTCTATATTATTCTTTACAGTTTATGAAACACTTATTTAATCTCAATGCCCAAACTAGTGATGTTAGTTATTTTTTTTAAAAAGTCAAGATCACTTAACACATCCAAATATAACAAAGTTAAAAGGCATAAAACTGAGTACCCAACATAAATTATCTGATGATAAATCAAGTGGTCTCTGGGAAATCTTGTCATTTCAGAAGGTCAGATGGATGTGGAGGGCAGAAACTAACCTCAGATTATGCCAGGGACGCCAGGGCCTCCTGAACACTGTAGGGGGTTGTGCTCTGAAATCTACCTCCAGTTTTACAAGAAGCTCTCTTCCAATCTGTCTGCGCTTTTTTTTTTTTTTTTTTTTTGCTTCTCTTTTATTTATTTATTTATTTTTTTGAGACAGAGTTTTGCTCTGTCGCCCCAGGCTGGAGTGCAGTGGCGCAATCTCGGCTCACTGCAAGCTCGCGATCTCGGCTCACTGCAAGCTCCGCCTCCTGGGTTCACGCCATTCTCCTGCCTCAGCCTCCCGAGTAGCTGGGACCACAGGCGCCTGCCACCACGCCCAGCTAATTTTTTGTGTTTTTAGTAGAGACAGGGTTTCACCATGTTAGCCAGGATGGTCTCGATCTCCTGACCTCATGATCCGCCCGCCTCAGCCTCCCAAAGTGCTGGGATTACAGGCGTGAGCCACTACGCCCGGCCTTCTTCTCATTTTTTAACTACAAAAAAAGTTCTGAAAATTCAAGCAAGAGAGAATATACTAAGTGAGACATGGCCGACCTGGTAACTGCCCCCTTCCATTCTTCATTTAGGCATTTGTATATTATGCACAAATGTAATGGGTTTTCCATTGTTATTTGTTCCCAAGTCCCCTCTGCCCGGGATGTTCCTTCACCACTTGTTGATCCTCTGGTAGTTTCTCACCAGTCAAGGCTAGGCCTAAATGTTACTTCTTAGAGGAGTCTTCGCTGATCACCTGACCTAAATTAGGTAGCCCCACTGCCATCGTGTAGCTCAGGAGTTCTCAACCATAGCCCTATTGACATTTGGGGCTGGATCATTCTTTCTTGTGGGGCTGTCCTGTGCATTGTAGGATATTTAGCAACATCCCTGGACACTAACCAGTGTGTGCCAGTAGCATCCTTCCCCCAAGTTGTGACAAACACAGATGTCTCCATATGTTGGCAGATGTTCCATGGGGATAGAAATGGGGGAGGGGGATCACCCCTGGTTCAGAAACACAAATCTAGCTCAATCCTTTATTTCTTCCATAACATCACAGTTTTCAATTATTTTGCTTATTTGACTGTTGGCTTGGTTTTTTCCCTCTGACCTCCCACTCAAATGTATGTTCATTATTAAATCTTTTTTTAAATTTGTTTTGTTTTTTTATTTTTAAAAAATTTTCATTATTAAATATTTATGCACTTAAGTGAACCGAGATCGCACCACTGTACTCAAGCCTGGGTGACAGAGTGAGACTCCGTCTCAAAAACAACAACAACAAAAAACAAAAACAAATAAAACCTTTATGCACTTAATACAGTGCCTAACACATCATAGGTACCCAATATTTATCAAATGAATAATGCATGAAAGTGAGACTATATGGGAGCTAAATGATAAGAACTTATGAACACAAAGAAGGAAACATCAGACACTGGGGTTTACTTGAGTGAGGAGGGTGGGAGGAGGGAGAGGAGCAGAAATTTTGGGTACTGGGCTTATCTGGATGATGAAATAATATGTACAACAAACCCTGTGACATGTTTTCTTATTTAAGAAACCTTCACATGTACCACCAAATGTAAATTAAAGTTAAAAAATTTTAAAAAGACAAAAAAAAAAAAAGAAAAGAAAGTGAGACTATAAGAATAATTAAAAATAAGAATACAGGCCGGGTGCAATGGTTCATGCCTGTAATCCCAGCATTTTGGGAGGCTGAGGCAGGTGGATCATGAGGTCAGGACCTCGAGACCAGCCTAGCCCATATGGTGAAACCCGTCTCTACTAAAAATACAAAAATTAGCTGGGCATGGTGGCACAGTGGTGGCACGCGCCTGTAGTCCCAGCTGCTCGGTAGGCTGAGGCAGGAGAATCGTTTGAACCCGGGAGGTGGAGGTTGCAGTGAGCCGAGATCGTGCCACTGCACTCCAGCCTGGGTGAAAGAGCTAGACTCCGTCTCAAAAAAAAAAAAAAAAGAAAGAATACAATCATTTATTGTATACAGCATGCCAGGCAGTATGCAAATACTTTCCTTCTTTTATTTTATTTACTACTTAAAACAACCCTAAGAAGTACTCATGGCCAGGTACAGTGGCTCATGTCTGTAATCCCAGCACTTTGGGAGGCCAAGGCGGGCAGATCATCTGAGGTCAGGAGTTCGAGACCAGCCTGGCCAACATGGTGAAACCCCATGGTGAATTCAAGTGAATTTCAAGTGAATTCGTGAGGCACGAGAATTCACTTGAACCTGGGAGGTGGAGTGAGCCGAGATTGCGCCATTGCACTCCAGCCTGGGTAACAGAACGAAATTACATCTCAAAAAAAAAGTTCTCATTATTATTATTTTCATATTATATTGGCTGGGCTTGGTGGTATACACCTGTAGTGCATAGAGTTAGAGCCTGCAGAGCCTGGAAGTTCAAGGCTGCAGTGAGCTATATTGCACCACTGTTATCCAGTCTGGGAGACAAGAGCGAAACCCTATCTGGAAAAAAAAAAAAAAGTATTATTATCCCCACCTTACAGATGAAGAAGTTGTAGTCTGTGGGAGTTAATTAATTTATCCTGCCAGTATAACCCATGAGCCAATAATCTAAACAATACTAATATTCTGCAATTTGCTTTTTCATTTATTTTCTTAGTAATGAGCATTTAATTGTTTCCAATGTGTAACTCAGCACAAAAAGATAGTGCAATTACATTTGAAATATTTAACAACTGATAGAATACGCGCATCAGCCAATTAGAAGAGCCCCTTCTGATTGTGTACTGGGGCATACTGATAATGAACCAGCTGGGCCCAACAGAATGTTAGTTTGTATGCAGATCTTTTGGGGCTTCTGTGAGCATATCTGTAGGAGTTTCTGGGAGGTGGAATAGCTGCATCAAAACGTGTTTCATTCAGAATTTTGATAGATATTGCCAAATTGCCTCCAAATGATCTTACCTATTTAAAATCTCACCAAAGTTATGTGAGATCTCTTTCTTTGTGCCCTCACTAACGCTGAATATTATCAATCAATTTCCTATTTGTCTATCTCCCAGGTAAGTAAATGGAACCAAATGTTTTTATTGTTCACATTTCTTTGAGAGGGTGAGCCCATTTTTGTGTATGTATTAGTCATCTTTATTTCTTCTTCTTGCTTATTCATAACATTATTTTTTAAAGATTTTTTATTTATTTAATAAAAGTAGAGATGTGGTCTCACTATGTTGCCCAGGCTGGTCTTGAACTCCTTGGTTTCAAGGGATCCTCCCATCTCAGTCTCCCAAAGTGCTTGGATTACAAGTTGAGCTACTGCACAATCCTGTTCATAACTTTTGCCAACTTTTCTATTGTATTGATTTTTTTGGTATATTCTTTTTTCTTTTCTTTTTAAAATGATAAGTAAGGGACAGCCTATTTTTGTATTAGCTTAAAAGCTCATCTGACAAAGAGCAAAAAGCAGTGAACTAATATTATAAATGCAAGAAGGCAATGTGTCCCCATTTGTTTAAAAAAAATCATTGGACTAAGTACTATATTTATATTATAAAAGACCTTCAGAATACTGTACCAGTTTTTAACTTATTCCTTTTCTTTCCATTAAAGGGTTAATTCATCCACATTTCCATTTATCACAGTTACTTCTTCCCAAAGCTCTAGAGTAGCCATTTATAATAGCAATAAAATGATGAAATATCTAGGAATAAAATTGACAGAAATTTGTGCAAGGTTTATAAAGAAAACTTTAAAACCCTACTGAGAGACATAAAGGAAGACAAGTAAAATAAAAGACAACTTATTCTTTCTAGCAAGATCCAATAGTGAAAGTTATATAAAGATGTTTATTCTCCCCAAATCAGTCTTTAAATTCAAAGTGATTTTCATTAAAATACCAACAGGGCTTTCTTTTTCTTTTTAATTGATGAAACAATGCCACAGTTCATTGAAATTAAAACCTCACAGCAGCTGGGGAAATTCTGAAAGAGAAGAGCTGGTATAGGGGAACACTGGGGAAGCCTTCCAAATATTAAAGCATATTTTGAAGTCTATAATTTAAATGTAAAAGTTTTATGCTGGAGAAATAATAAAGAAGAAACAATAAGGAGGCAGATTAGAATATAATGGGGATTTAGATTTTGGCAAAGGTGGCTTTTCATATCAGAGATAAATTGAATTGGGATAATTGACTACCTTCGGTTAAAAAAATAAAGCTAAATCTCCATTTCACTCCCTTAACGTAAGTACAATTCATCTGAATGAAATGTAAAAGTAATTTAAAATGCACCTATGTATATTCTAGAATAGTGGTTCTCAAAGCAGGGTGTGTATGTGGCAATTTTTCCTTCCAGGGAACATTTGACAATGTCGGGAGACATGTTTGGTGACTGCAACTGGAGACGAGGTGTTGCTACTGGCATCTAGTGGATAGAGACCAGGGATGCTGCTCAACATTCTACCATGCACACCACAGCCCCCACAACAAGAATTCTCCTGTTCAAAATGTCAGTAGTGCCAAGGGTGAAACACACACTTCTAGAAGAAAGCATGAGTAAATGTATGATCTTGGAGTGGGGAAGGCCTTTCTAATCAGAGCACAAAATCAAGAAATGATGAGATATAAATGTTTATAAGTACTTTGTTTCTTAGAAAGAATTTATGTTTAAGGAAAAATTGTATAAAATTTTCAAAAGCTAAGAAACTTGGAAAAATAGTTGTAGCACATTCAGGCATAAGCCCAATTGACTTAATTCATGAAGAGCTTATACAAACCGTAGAAAAGAAAAACTGTGTTTAAAAAGTTGGACAGCCTGTAGATTTGTATTTTACCTAAAAAGGAATCCAGATAACCAAAAAACATGGAGGAGGGGACATGAAAACTTTGTTTTTCTGTCATTACAACAATAAAGTAAATCAGACTGAACTGATACGGAAAGATTATTAATAGATGTTAAGTTGTTTTATTTAAAAGCAAGGTATAGAACTCTACAATATTATCCCTTTTGCATAAAATTTTTGTATGCCTATATTTTTCTGGAAGGATAAGTGTAGAAAGATTAACAGTTACTACCTTTGGAGTGATGTAAGTGTGGAGAGGAAGACACCAGCCCAATCTTAGACTGACTCAGGGAGCCTACATCCGTTTTTAACAACTAAATAATAGTCCATTGTAACTATGGATATAATTTATGTACCAATGCCCAATTATCGGACATTTACGTTTGGTTCTCATTTGTGTTAAAGGAGATTTTTTCACAAATCTTGTATAAAAACCTGAGCAGGCATCTGAAATGGGACACAGTTGTGTTTAGACTGGGGAAGGCCTTTCTAATCGGGGTGGAAAGTGGTAAGTTGAAGTCAGTGTCTGGAGTCCAAGAGCCATTGGTGGTTAATCATCAGCAAATGTGAATAACCCCTAATGACACTCTGGGAGCCAACTATTCATTGCCTTTTACAAGAAATAAGAACAAATACTGTCAAACCATTTACCAACCCAAATGGCTTTGGATTTGGATGACCAAATCTGCAAAACTGGAAATGTTAATCCTAATGCAGGTAATTTTTTTTTTTTTTTTTTTTTTTGGAGAAAGAGTCTTGCTCTGTCACCCAGGTTGGACTGCAGTGGCACGATATCGGCTCACTTGCAACCTCTGCCTCCCAGGTTCAAGCGATTCTCCTGCCTCAGCCTCCCAAGTAATGAGGAATACAGACATGAACCACCATGTTTGGCTAATTTTTGTATTTTTAGTAGAGACCGGGTTTTGCCATGTTGGCCAGCCTGGTCTCAAACTTCTGACCTCAAGGGATCTGCTCTCCTCAGCCTCCCAAAGTGCGGGGTTACAGAGTAGACTAGTAGAGCTCCTTTTCAAGGGTGAAATAAATGTCTAAATCAGTACTTTTTTTTTTTTTCTTTGAGACAGGGTCTTCCTCTGTTGCCCAAGCTGGAATGCAGTGGTTCGATCTTGGCTCACTGCAACCTCCGCCTCCTGGGCTCAGGTGATTCTCTCACCTCAGCCTCCCTAATAGCTGGGACCAAAGGCGCCCACGACAACGCCTGGCTGATTTTTGTATTTTTTTTAGAGACCGGGTTTCACTACGTTGCCCAGTCTGGTCTTGAACTCCTGGGCTCAATCTATCCGCCCACCTCGGCTTCCCCAAGTGCTGGGATTACAGGCATGAGGTGCCATGCCTGGCCCCATTCCTATTTTTCTTTTCTGCTTTCCCTGAGACAGGCAACAATTCACACACGTCTACTAGTCCTGAATAAATTTTATTTTAAAAAAATCTTTAGAGCTGGGCACGATGGCTCATGCCTGTAATCTCAGCACTTTGGGAGGCTGAGGCGGGCGAATCACCTGAGGTTGGGAGTTCAAGGCCAGCCTGACCAAAATGGAGAAACCCCGTCTCTACGAAAAATACAAAATTAGCCAAGCATGGTGGAGCATGCCAGTAATCCCAGCTAATCGGGTGGCTGAGGCAGGAGAATCGCTTGAACCTGGGAGGAGGTTGCGGTGAGCCGAGATCTGCCACTGTACTCCAACCTGGGCAATAGAGCAAGACTCCGTCTCAAAAAAAAAAAAAATTAAAATAGTGAGGTGACTTCAGAAACAAGGACTCTGTTGTGTCCAGAGTGTTTTTGTTTGTTTTGCTTTTTTTACTTTTGATTATGGAAAATTTTAAATATATCCAATAGTGAGAAGATCCTAGTGTAATAAATCCCCAAAGAACCATCACCCAGCTTCAACAATGATCAATTCATGACCCATCTAGTGTCGCCTTCTCCCTTACACATTTCGTCTTCACCTATATTACTTTAAAGCAAATTCCAGACATCATACGTCTTCTGGATAAGCTCTCATAGTGAATGATCCTGCTTGCCTGATCAGTAACTCCTTATTCCTCGGTCTAAATGATTTGTTTACTAATGGGGCCAAGTAGTCCCAGAATTATGCTCTATTGTCTTTTTCTTTCTAGCTATTTATATTCCTATGTTTATACAATTTCTTCTTGTCAGAGAGAACAATTCCATTTTATTTTTAGATGGAACTTTAATGCTTTTAGTTCTACTAGCTTGTTTTAGACCAATCACAGAGGGAAAACTTCTCTTTTGGATAGTCCTACTCTCAAATATTTATTTCCACTTCTGTTTGCACCGGTCAGACTACGCACCTTGATTTTTTTTGGTTCAGGAAACATGTTCACCAAATCAGTATCTCACTTTGAGATCTCCAGGAACATTGTTTTACTTTATTGACTAGACAAATTTAACTTTTAGAAAAAGTAATGGCTAATGATTTCCTTCTCGTGTGTGTGTGTGTGTGTGTGTGTGTGTGTGTGTTTGTGTGTATGAAATGATGGGAATGGAAGATGGGGGGTGAAGTCTAGAAGGACTTGATACATCCAACATGGAGCTGTTTTTAGCCAGCACAGCCAGATGGTGACATAGAAACACAAACAGCCATATTACAAAGTTTTAAAACATAACATTCTGACCTTTAGGTTTGAAAAAAGTAGGAGAATTTCAGGTAACTTATCTGAATGCTTGTCCTCCCTCCCTCACCTTCTCTCTCTTCTCCCATCTCTCATAACTCTTGCACACATGACCCTTCACTGCAAGTCACACATCTGTAATTTGTGACTAAATATTTTTTGCTTCACAAGAATCCCATTTGGTTTTAAAAACTAAACCAACTTTTTCAAAAGCAGGGTCTAGATTGCTTGACTTAGGTTCACTGCGCTTTCAACTAATAAAATGATATATTGATTCTATCAGCTTCTTTATGGAAAAAAAATACAACAACCACCTACACTAACTTCTATTTAATTAGTCACTTGTCACTTTTTTTTTTTGAGACGGACTTTCGCTCTTGTCACCCAGGTTGGAGTTCAATGGCGTGATCTTGGCTCACTGCAACCTCTGCCTCCCAGGTTCAAGCGATTCTCCTGCCTCAGTCTCCCAAGTGGCTGGGATTACAAGCGTGCACCACCACACCTGGCTAATTTTTGTATTTTTAGTGGAGATGGGGTTTCACCATGTTGGCCAGGCTGGTCTCGAACTCCCAACCTCAGGTGATCCGCCTGCCTTGGCCTCCCAAAGTGCTGGGATTACAGGCATGAGCCACCGTGCCCGGCCACTTGTCACTTCTTGTCTGATCACAAAATGCATTTTCCAAGGGGATTAGTGATTCTATAACCATATGTGCTTTGACTTCTGTCATCATTTTGCTGAGTTTCCAAGAAGCATTTCTTTGAACCACCAGCCCCAGCCAGAAATACAAGCCCTTCCGTGTAGCTTTGAAATACAATTAACAAATAACCTCTGTTTTTCATACTAAAATTGCTGTTTAGAAAAAAGCTTTCTCTCTAATATAACTTCAATATACACTTTCTGTTCCCATTTCTCCCTCACCCACTCCCAAAATATATCACTTATTATTTTGCAAATGGTAATCATTAAAAATGCAAAATAAATTTTAGTCCAGGAAAAAAATAACATAAATTATGTATTGTTGGACTTCAAGATAGGTAAAGGTTTAATTAATTTACTGCTAGGAAATCCTTATCTGGTAACAGGTGGCCTAAGCTAGAAACAAGAAAACGTATACTGGAATGGAACGTTTACACTCATTCCTCATTGATTATCTGCAGGATAAGAATGCAGATCCCCCATGCTCGCACACCTCCACACACAGAGAAGTCATGTCAACTATCGATTGTTCTTGAAAAATACAGTTGAGAAGGTTTGGAGGATGTGCAAAAAGAGTTGGCACTCTTTTTTCTGGGTAAATAAAATTGAGGGTTTATTTTATTTTATTATTATTGTTATTTTTGAGATGGAGTCTTGCGCTGTCACCCAGGTTGGAGTGCAGTGGCGCAATCTCGGCTCACTGCAACTTCTGCCTCCTGGGGTCAGGCCATTCTCGTGCCTCAGCCTCCCAAGTAGCTGGGATTACAGGCATGAGCCACCAGGCCTGGCTAATTTTTGTATTTTTAGTAGAGATGGAGTTTCACCATGTTGGCCAGGCTGGTCTTGAACTCCTGACCTGGAATGATCCACCCACCTCGGCCTCCCAGAGTGCTGGAATTACAGGTGTGAGCCACCAAACCCAGCCCTCTTTTTTTGAGTCTCCCTCTATCTCCCAGGCTGGAGTGCAGTGGCACGATCTTGGCTCACTGGAACCTCCACTTCCCGGGTTCAAGAGATTCTCCTGCCTCAGCCTCCTGGGTAGCTGGGACTACAGGAGTGCGACACCACAACTGGCTAATTTTTGTATTTTTAGTAGAGACGGGCTTTCACCATGTTGGCCAGGCTGGTCTCGAACTCCTGACCTCAGGTGATCCACCTGCCTCGGCCTCCCAAAGTGCTGGAATTACAGGCATGAGCCACCATGCCCGGCTACATTCAGGGCTTCTTTTATTTAATCTGGGGCCTATAGATTTACATTCTAACCTACATCCACTCCAGACATTATTTGAATGTTCATAGAAACAAAGCAAAACACAAATTAAAATTTTGTGCCTCCCTTCTGGGATTCAGCTTCATCTGCTGGATAAAATTTGACTATTTGTCAGCCAAAATGTAAATAATGCTTATGCCCAAGTTGTGGGATTATGGCTCTTCACTGTTTTTAGCCTTTTGCAAGTTTTCTGCAATTAGCTGGTACTGTCTTACTTTTATCATCATAAGAAGCAATAGGCATTATTTTTTAAGTTAATAAAAAAAGTTGCTGAAATAGTGATATTCTCACTTGACAAATATTGACAAATATTCCTGAGGGCTCACTATGTGTGAAGTATTAACCTTGCTGGTGTGAAAATAAGTAAACAAAGAATAAAAGAGGAACGTGCTCAGGCGTTCAGAGGAAGAGAAAAAATGAGTAGCTTGGGAATTTCAAAAATTGAAGGAAGGCCAGGTGCACTGGCTCACGCCTGTAATCCCAGAAACTCAGGTGGCAGAGACAGGAAGATCGTTTGAGCCCAGGAGTTCGAGACTGTTATGAACTATGATCATGCCACTGCACTCCAGCCTGGGTGACAGAGTGAGACCTTGTCCCTAAATATATATACATATATATTTAGTCCCCTTTATCCCAAACCCTTACCAACTAGTTTGGGGAAAAGGAGACCTTTTGTTCACAGCTAGTGAGAGAGCAACTCATCAATGCATATGCAAAGTTTTGAAAATGCGTACATTCTGTGGCCGAGCAATTATTGGGGATTTATTCTAAAGTTTGGGAGTCTAACTTGACAGCTACAGAAGGAATAGCAAAAGGGAAACCTCAAAAGGTACACTGAGGTCAAGTTACTAGATTGAGATGGGATCAGTGCCTTATTCTATAAGAAATGATGACTATGTGGCAACAGTTGAGGAAGATGAAGTTTGCAATTTTCTCCAGAATCAATTAGAGACAGAGTCTGGTTAATAGGGTTTTAAGGCCGGGAGCGGTGGCTCACACCTCTAATCCCAGCACTTTGGGAGGCCGAGGCAGGTGGATTGCCTGAGCTCAGGAGTTCGAGACCAGCCTGGGCAACAATGGTGAAACCCCATCTCTACTAAAATACAAAAAATTAGCCGGGCGTGGCAGCATGCGCCTGCAGTCCCAGCTACTTGGGAGGCTGAGGCAGGAAGCAGAATCGCTTGAACCTGGGAGGCGGAGGTTGCAGTGAGCCGAGATCACACCACTGCACTCCAGCCTGGGCAAGAGAGCAAGACTCCATCTCAAAAAAAAAATATATATATATATAGGGTTTTAAAAGATTAAAAGCCTGAAATTTAATTGTGCCTTTGAAAATGGAAATGAGTTTTTCACTTGGTACTTTAAGTTTTTAAAAATAAGACAAGATTGACTGTGCCTTGGTATTTGACACTTACAGGCAAATTACTACAGACACTTAAAGCATGAAAGACACTTTACCATTGCTTATACTGTAAAAAAGCAATGAGTAACCTTAATGAGAAGTGAACCCACTTCAGGCCAGGTCCATGCCAGAATTAAGACTGTATAAGTCAGCTATTTTACTTGGCTTTATTTTTCCTGTTCACATTGCAGAGGTCAAAGGGTGTGAAAGGGAAGAACTTGCAAAATGCTTGGTTCCTGAGGGTCACGGGTCACCAAGCATGCTTGGGAAGTGTTATCATGAAGTCTTCGATGTTGTCTAATTACTGTAGTGTTTACCTCCTGAGCCTGCTCATAACTATATTTACTTATTTATTTTTGTTTTTTGAGACAGTCTCACTCTGTCGCCCAGACTGGAGTGCAGTGGTGCAATCTCAGCTCACTGCAGCCTGCGCTTCTTGGGTTCAAGCGATTCTCCTGCCTCAGCCTCCCGAGTAGCTGGGATTACAGGCGCATGCCACCACGCCTGGCTAATTTTTTTTATTTTTTTATTTTTATTTTTTGAGATGCAGTTTAGCTCTTGTTGCCCAGGCTGGAGTGCAATGGCATGATCTTGCCTCACCGCAACCTCTGTCTCCTGGGTTTAAGGGATTCTCCTGCCTCAGCCTCCCGAGTAGCTGGGATTACAGGCATGCACAACCACGCCCAGGTAATTTTGTATTTTTAGTAGAGACGGGGTTTCTACATGTTGGTCAGGCTGGTCTCGAACTCCTGACCTCAGGTGATCCACCCATCTCAGCCTCCCAGTGTGCTGAGATTACAGGCATAAGCCACCGCACCCGGCCCAAGGCCCAGCTAATTTTTGTATTTTTAGTAGAGATGTGGTTTCACCATGTTGGCCAGGGTGGTCTCAAACTTCTGACTTCAAGTGCTCCACCTGCCTCAGCCTCCCAAAGTGCTGAGATTATAGGCGTGAGCCAGCGCACCTGGCCCATAGCTATTATTTAAATGGGCTGTTTCTCACTTCGACTGGCAAGATGGTACAAGATCTCTGGTAGGGAAGGAGGCTGTTCCTTAAATGTTTTTATAGAATGAAACTGCATTTTGTAATCAGTTCTGGGGAAGACATGCTGATATTGTAGTTAAAGTATAAACCTGGGACTGTGAACCCTCATTTACTTTTTTTTGTATATGTGGTACAATATACACAACATAAAATATACCATTTTGACCAATTTTAAATATACAGTTCAGTGGCATTAAGTATATTCACTTGGCTGTGCAACCATCATGACTATCCATTTTCAGAACTCTTTTCATCTGACAAAACTTAAATTCTTCAAGGTTACATTGAGCTATTATTAAACCAGAGCACTCCAGACTGGGTGATGGAGCAAGACCCTGTCTCTAAAATAAAAAATAACCTCTTTACCCATTAAACACTAAGTCATCGTTCTCTCCTCCCCACAGTCCCTAGTAACTTCTCTTCTGTATTCTAGTTCATTCTAAAATGGAGGCTTTCCGTCTTAACCTCCATGAATTTGACTATTCTAGGTTCTTCATAAAAGTAGAATCACAATATTTGTCCTTCTGTGTCTGGCTTATTTCACTTAGCATAGTGTCTTCAACCTTCGGCCATGTTATAGAATATGTCAGAATTGTATTACTTTCGTCTTGTAATTTTTAATCTTAAAGTGATTTTAGCCTTATAGAAAATTCATAAGGGCCAGGCGTGGTGGCTGACGCCTGTAATCCTAGCACTTTGGGAGGCTGAGGCGGGCGGATCATGTGAGGCCAGGAGTTGGAGACCAGCCTGGCCAACATGGGGAAATCCCGTCTCTACCAAAAATACAAAAATCAGCCCAGCGTGGTGGCATGTGCCTGTAATCCTAGCTACTTGGGAGGCTGAAGCAAAAGGAGTGCTTGAGCCCAGAAGGTGGAGGCTGCAGTGAGCTGAGATTGCCCCACTGCACTCAAACCTGGGTGACAGAGTGAGAATCAGAATCAGTCTCAAAAAAAAAAAAAAAAGAAGAAGAAGAAGAAGGCCAGGCGCAGTGGCTCACGCCAGTAATCCCAGCTCTTTGGGAGGCCAAGCCGGGCGGATGACCTGAGGTTGGGAGTTCGAGACCAGTCTGACCAACATGGAGAAACCCCGTCTCTACTAAAAATACAAAATTAGCCGGGCTTGGTGGCGCATGCCTGTAATCCCAGCTACTCGGGAGGCTGAGGCAGGAGAATTGCTTGAACCCAGGCGGCGGAGGTTGTGGTGAGCCGAGATCACACCATTGCACTCCAGCCTGGGAAACAAGTGCGAAACTCCATCTCAAAAAAAAAAAACAAACAAAAAAAGAAAAGTCTGAAGAATGGTATAAAGAAATCTCATATACTCTTCACCATCCAGATTCCCCAGATTTGATCCATTATTTTCCATATAGACAAACACAGGTGCACACACTACATATAATCATTTCCCATATATGTCTTTTATTCCTGAATCATTTGAGAGTAAACTGCAGATATGTTGCCCTTTGTGCCCTAAATACTTCAGTGTGTACTTCCTGAGAACAAGGACATTCTCTTATACACCATAGAATGTATTACAATTATCAAAATTAGGAAATTAACATTGATATAATGCTATTACCTAGTATACTGACCATATTCATATTTTTTGTTGTCAAATAATGTCCTTTATAAGAAAGCAAAAATTTTCAGACTAAGATCCAATCTAGGATCACGCACTGTATTGAGTAAGCATATCTCTTTAGTTTCCTTTAATGTAGAATGGTCTGTATTTGTCGTTCAGGACCTTGGCATTTTTGAAAGTAAAGTCCTGTTAGTTTATAGCACATCCCTCACTTTGGCAGTCCCATGTTTCCTCATGATTAGATTGAGGCTGTGCATTTTTGACAGATATATCACAAAATTGATATTTCGCCTTCCTTAGCTTTCTCAGTGCTTTTTTTTTTTTTTTTTTTTTTTGACAGTTTTGTTCTGTTGCCCAGGTTGGAGTGCAATGGCACAATCTCGGCTCACTGTAATCTCCGCCTCCTGGGTTCAAGCCATTCTCCTGCCTCAGCCTCCCAAGTAGCTGGGACTACAGGTGTGTACCACCATGCCCAGCTAATTTTTGTATTTTAGTAGAGATGGGGTTTCACCAGGTTGGCCAGGATAGTCTCGATCTCTTGACCTCATCATCTGCCTGCCTCAGCCTCCCAAAGAGCTGGGATTACAGGCGTGAGCCACAGCACCCGGCCCTTAGTACATTTTATTAGGTGGCACGTGATTTTAATGTGGGCTTGTCCCCTTACTGGTAATGTTAACTTTGATGATTAACTTTGATGACTTGGTTAAGGTGGTGTCAGCCAGGCCTCTCCATCTGAAATAATAATAAAGTTATTATTTCTCCCTATTTTGAAACAAGATAGATGTCCTATTCCTCAAACTTTTACTCTTTAGTTTTATCATCCATCGTTTCTTCTACATTTATTTGTTGGTTTTCTACTCTGTGGAAAAGCTTTTCCTTCTCCATTTGTTTGTTTGCTTATTTGTATCAGTATGGATTTGTGGAGCCCTACTTTATTCACTAGGTTAAAAATCCATTACTATTATTTATTTATGATTTAATTATTTTATTTTAGTTTTAGTTTTTATTTTTTTTGAGACAGAGTCTCGCTCCTGTCGCCCAGACTGGAGTGCAATGGCACAACCTCTGCTCACTACGACCTCCACCTCCCGGGTTCAAGCCTTAGCCTCATGAATAGTTGGGATTACCGGCACCCACCACTACACCCGACTAATTCTTATATTTTTACTACAGACGGAGTTTCACTATGTTGGCCAGGCTGGTCTTGAACTCCTGACCTCAGGTTATCCGCCTGCCTCGGCCTCCCAAAGTGCTGGGATTAAAGGTGCGAGCCACCACGCCGGACCTCCTATTATTATTTATTTCTGTGCTCAGATTATCTTGGATTTGGCCAGTGGGAGCTCCTCAAATTGGGTGCCTTATCCTTTCGACTTGCCTCCATCACTCCTTCAGGGTTTTTTTATTTTCTGGCGTAACAAAATGTTCCAGGTTCATATCGTATTCTCCCTGCCCCAGCCCTGGAATCGGTCATTTCAGATCATACAGACATGTGTATATTTGTTATTATACAATAAGTAGTAAGTCTCAGATTGTTTTAGGCTCAGGACCTCTTCACCCTATTAAAAGCTACTGAAGAGCCAAAAAGCTTTTGTTTATGTGGACTATATCTATTATATTTACTGCATTAGACACTAAAACTAGCCGGGTGCAGTGGCTTGTGCCTATAATCCCAGCATTTTGGGAGGCTGAGGCAGGAGGATAAGCTGAGCTCAGAAGTTTGATAACAGCCTGGGCAACATGGCAAGACCCTATCTCTACCAAAAAAAAAAAAAAAATTAGCCGGGTGTGGTGGCATGGGCCTGTAGTCCCAGCTACTCAGGAGGCTGAGGTGGGAGGATTGCTTGAGCCTGTGTCAGGTGGAGGCTGCAGTGAACTAATATCACACCACTGCACCCCAGCCTGGGTGACAGAGCAAGACTTCGTCTCAAAAAAAGAAAAAACAAAACAAAACTAAACCAAAACTGAGAAATTGTAAAAATACGCATTTATTAAATACATGTAAAATAATAATATAAATTCATGACACGTAAATATAAGTAACATTTCACATTTTTATTAATAAAAACTCCATTTTATCAAAAATATAGAAAGAAGGATAGCATTGTTTTATATTTCTGCAAATCTCTTTAATGCCTGGTTTAATAGAAGACAGTTGGATTCTCATATCTGATTCCTCTAGTAATCTCTTGAAATACATTGTTTTGGTAAAAGCATCTAAAGAAAACTTGGCACCAAACAGATATGTAGTTGGAAAAAGGATGAGTATTTTCACAGTCTTTTCTCTTTTGTTGAGACAGTCTTACTCTGTCACCCAGCTGGAGTGCAATGTTGCAATCTCAGCCCACTGCAACCCCTGCCTCCCAATTTCAAGCAATTCTCCTGCCTCAGCCTCCCAAGTATCTGGGATTACAGGTGCCCACCACCACGCCTGGCTAATTTTTTGTATTTTTAGTAGAGAAGGGGTTTTGCCATGTTGGCTAGGCAGGTCTCCAACTCCTGACCTCAGGTGATCCACCCACCTTGGCCTCCCAAAGTGTTGGAATTACAGGCACAAGCCACTGTGCCCAGCCTCAGCCTTTTCAGGTAATTGTGTTTGTTCCTCTTTGACAACACTAAAACACAATAGTGATTGTTTCTCAGAAGTTAGTTGCAATGTGGATTCTGAAATCACATTCACAAACTTTTTTGTGGTGTTAACATTAAAATGCATTGCCCTATCTTGTACTTTGATTGTGTTTTTTAACCATGCGTGATTTTGTAACATCATGCTTTGGTCACTTGGAAAATAATGGTTCACTGAAGTATATACATCTTCCAAATGTTGACACATTTTATTGTACATAAAAGAAGTTACTTCATTTACTATCTTCTCTGACCCGATTCGGTAAAGCCCATGGTAGTGGATGAGAGATTTTCCAAATTAAATTTAAATTTAAATTTTGAATCTTTCCATTAGCAACATTTACTATCCATTTTTTTTTTTTTTGCTTGGAATGTTAGGCTTACTTCACTCATAGTTGAGAAAATAACTGTGAAATCCCATGCCCAACTAGCAGTAGTTTGCCTTTCCGGTTTCACCTTGAAATGGTGTTCCACAGGCTGGGCATGGTGGCTCATGCCTGTAATTCCAATGCTTTGGGAGGATTGTTTGAGCAAGAAGTTCAAGACCAGCCTGGACAAACAAAGCGAGACTCCAGTCTCTACAAAAAAAAAATTACAAAATTAGCTGGGCCTGGTGGCATGTGCCTGTAGTCTCAAATACTCAGGAGGCTGAGGCACAAGAATTGATTGAGCCCAGAAGTTTGAGGCTGCAGTGAGCTATAATCCTACCACTACACTCTACACTGGGCAACAGAGCAAGGCCCGTCTCTATAAAATAATTTTTTTTTTTTTTTTTGGAGACGGAGTCTTGCTCTGTCACCCAGGCTGGAGTGCAGTGGCGCGATCTCGGCTCACTCTAACCTCCGCCTCCTGGGTTCAAGCACTTCTCCTGCTTCAGCCTCCTGAGTAGCTGGGACTACAGGGGCACGCCGCCATGCTCGGCTTATTTTATTTTTTATTTTTGTATTTTAGTAGAGACAGGGTTTCACCGTGTTGCCCAGGCTGGTCTCGAACTCCTGAGCTCAGGCAATCTGCCCACCTTGGCCTCCCAAAGTGCTAGGATCTCAGGCGTGAGCCACTGCGCCTGACCTATAAAATAACATTTTTTTTTTTGAGATGAAGTCTTGCTCTGTCGCCCAAACTGGAGTGCAGTGGTGCGATTTTGGCTCACTGCAACCTCCACCTCCTGAATTCAAGTGATTCTCCCGCCTCAGCCTCCTAAACAGCTGGGACTACAGGCGCGTGCCACCATGCCCGGATAATCTTTTTGTATTTTAGTGGAGATGGGGTTTCGCTATGTTGGCCAGGATGGTGTCGATCTCCTGACCTCATGATCTGCCCGCCTCAGCCTCCTAAAGTGCTGGGATTACAGGCATGAGCCGCCACCATACCCAGCCAAAATAATTTTTAAAAATAAAAAAAATTTTTTTAATTAAAAAATTAAAAATGATGTTCATGAAAAAATGGCTACCTCATCTTGCAACTCAAACAACTGCAGAAACACTGTTCCACAAGATCACCATCATATGCCATGCACATAGGAAGTGCTCTTGTGAACCTCCCATTTGGTCACACAGAATAGTAAAAAGATGTGAACTCAGGGTCAAGTTCTGATAAAATTACCAATTTTTATTGCTTCATCAAGGAAATTCTTAAGTAAAACTGTCTCTCCCTCCCCCCAGCCCCCAGAGTGTGTGGCAGTGGAGAGAGCTTGCCATGGCCTTGATTTGTGAAGGGCTTGCAGTTTTATCTGCATCCGTTCCACATCAACAATGCAAATGTCAGCACAGTGAAAAAGGCAAACAATGCATTATTTGGAAAATAGTTTTAACCTCATGGGCCACCTGAAAGTGCCTCAGGTACCCCCAGGGGTGTGGGCACCACGTTTTGAGAATGGCAGCCATAGATTGTTTTTGGCATTTTCCTTTATTCACTTAAGAATATATTCTGAGGCCAGGTGTGGTGGTTCATGCCTATAATCCCATCCCTTTGGGAGGCCCAGGCAGGCGGATCACCTGCAGTCAAGAGTTCGAGACCATCCTGGCCAACATGTCGAAACCCTGTCTCCACTAAAAATATAAAAATTAGCCAGGTGTGGTGGCAGTTGCCTGTAATCCCAGTTACTCGGGTGGCTGAGGCAGGAGAATTGCTTGAACCCGGGAGGTGGAGGTTGCAGTAAACTGAGAGCCCGTCACTGCACTCCAGCCTGGGTGACAGAGGGAAACCCCGTCTCAAAAAAAAAAAAAAGAATATATTCTGGCTCAGGCACGGTGGCTCACGCCTGTAATCCTAGCACTCTGGGAGGCTGAGGCAGGCGGATCACTTGAGATCAAGAGTTGGAGACCAGCCTAGCCAACCTGGGAAACCCCGTCTCTACTAAAAATACAAAAATTAGCCAGGTGTGGTGGCGCACACCTGTAGTCCCAGCTACTCGGGAGGCTGAGGAAGAGAATCGCTTGAACCTAGTGGGGTGAAGGTTGCAGTGTCCCGAAATTGTGCCTCTGCACTCTAGCCTGGGCAACAGAGTGAGGCTTCATCTCAAGGAAAAAAAAAAAAAAAGGGAGAATGTATTCTGGAAATCACTCCATATCAGTTTATAGAGATCATTGGCCGGGCGCGGTGGCTCACGCCTGTAATCCCAGCACTTTGAGAGGCCGAGGCGGGTGGATTGCCTGAGGTCAGGAGTTCGAGGCTAGCCTGGCCAACATGGTGAAACCCCGTCTGTACTAAAAATACAAAAATTAGCCGGGCATGTTGGTGCAAGCCTGTAATCCCAGCTATTTGGGAGGCTGAGGCAGGAGAATCGCTTGAACCCGGGAGGTGGAGGTTGAACCCGGGAGGCGGAGGTTGCAGTGAGCCGAGATCATGCCATTGCACTCCAGCCTAGCTTACAAGAGTGAAACTCCGTCTCCAAAAACAAAAAAAAACAAAAAAAGAGATCATCCTTATTAATTTTTTTACCGCTGCATAGTACCCCACTGCTTGGATGTACCATGGTTTAATTACTTTCTCATGTTTGGCATTTGGACTGCAATTCTAAATAGTGCTGCAAAGAACAATCTTGTTCACATGTATTTTCATATTATTGAAGCTATATCCTCAGAACAACTTCCTAAAAGTGTGATTCTTATGTCAAAAAATAAACGTGTGGCTTTGTTAGATATTGCCAAATTCTACTTCACAAGGGTTGTACCAATTTGCATTTCCACTAGCAATGAATGGGAATTCCTGCTTCTTTCTCCACAGTATTAGCAAACAAAATACAAATATGGAAGACAGACATATATTAGGCCCATAGGTTATCTGTACAGCTAACACCAGTCTTTTCTGAGAACATTCTCCATTATCAGTCTATGGGTTGACTGAATAAGTGGACCCTAGCTGGGCCAGGGGTAGTGGCTCATGCCTGTAATCCCAGCACTTTGGGAGGCAGAGGCAGGCGGATCGCTGGAGGTCAGGAGTTTGAGACCAGCCTAGACAACACAGTGAAACCCTGTCTCTATACAAAACACAAAAATCAGCTAGGTGTGGTGGTGTGCATCTGTAGTCCCAGCAACTTGGGAGGCTGAGGTGTGAGAATCACTTGAGCCCAGGAGGAGGACGTTGCAGTGAGCCAAGATTGTGCCACTGCATTCCAGCCTGGGCAACAGAGCAAGACCCTGTCTCAAAAAAAAAAAAAAAAAAAAAAAAAAAAAAGGACCCTAGCCAGAACTGGGCCTGAGATTAGGGCTAAAGTCTTAGTGTGTCTCAGGAAATTCAAAGTTGGGGGACTGCTCACTTATACATGGCCATATACCAAACAAAATAGATAAAAGGATACATGTAAAAACACTTTCTCCTACTATACTCTCACAACGTAGGATGCTGCTGTGACCAAATATGGGGCGGGGGCAGGGCAGGGCAGGGGGACGGTGCGGGTTTCCTCACACACCAAGCAAGCAATCAATTCTGCAAGAGATTCTCCAGCACACACCAGTTGGATGTCCTTGTAACTGCCTGATGGGTTCTTCCTGCACAGACCCAATCCACTGAGCCCATGGCATTGCAGTCAAGAAAGAGTTCAGTTGACACGATGCTGGCACTACGCAGGAGACAGTTATCACCCAAATCAATATCCCAGAATGCCTGGAGGTTAGGGGTTTTTCAAGGATAGTTTGGTAGGCAGGAGGCTAGGGAAGGGGCCATGCGGATTGGCTGGGGATGCAATCATAGGGGTGTGGAAAACAGTCCTTGTATGCTGAGTTGGCTTCTGGGTGGGGCCCACCAGAGGAGTCACTGGTCTGGGTGGGGCCATCCAGTACTTAGAAATGCAAAAGCCTGAAAAGACATCCCAAAAGGCCAATCTTAAGCTCTACAATAGTGATGTTATTTACAGGATTAATTGGGGAAGTTGCAAATCTTATGACTTTCGGAATAATGGCTGGTAATTATTTAACTACACCCACATCTTAGTAGAATTCAGGCCCCTCTCATCCTCCTAACTTCATGATGTTCATCAGTTTTACAAGGGTAGTTTAGTTTTTGGAAAGGGCTATCATCACGTAAACTATAAACTAAATTTCTCCCGTGGTTAGCTTGGCCTATGCCCAGGTATGAGCAAGGACAGCCAGTCTGTGAGGATAGAAGCAAGATGGAGTTAGCCATGTCACATTTCTCTTGCTGTCATAATTTTGCAAAGGCAGTTTCATCCTCTAGAATTCAGTTCAATTCTGACACTATCTACCTGAAGGTAGCATCAAACCTCACGGGTTGAGAGTTCAGTCCCACAAGACTGCCCCACTTTAGACATCACAAGTAGTAGGTTGTCACCAATACTTCTGACCAACTGGCTATACATCAGGGTTCCCATGCCCCTTCCACAGGTTTGATTAATTTGCTAGAGCAGCTCACAGACCTTTGGGAAACACTTACTTATGTTTACCTGTTTATTATAAAGGATATTAGAAAGGATACAGATGAACGGCCAGATGGAAGAGATGCATACGGCAAGGTATGGGGAAGGGGTGCAGAGCTTCTGTGCCCGCTCCAGGCATATCACCCTCCCAGCACCTCCAAGGGTTAAGCAACTCAGAAGCTCTCCAACTTCTATCCTTTGGGGGTTTTATGGAGGGGTCAATAAGTAGGCATGATTGATTACATCATTGGCCATTGGTGAATAACTCAAACTTCAGCTACTCTCTCCTCCCCGAGGCTGGGGGTGGGGCTGAAAGTTCCTACCCTCTAATCAAGTGGCAACCACTATCCTGGGGCTATCCAGTAGCCCCTACCCACCCACCCAAAGGTCAATTCATTAGCACACAAGGAGATTCCAAGGATTTTAGAAGTTGCTTGCCAGGAAATGGGTAGAAGACCAAGTAGTATTTCACAGTATCACAGGAGAGAAATCTGGTTTGCAGAAGCTGATATGAGAATGACCTCAGTTACTGATGGCTTCTCTATTTCCTGTTTCAGATCCTGCAAGGTGTGGCTGAACTTCCCACCCTTGGATTACAGTAAAAACTTAACTGCATGTGATCCTTTGTAGTTAATAACATGATGATTGTGTTTTCACACTCTCGTGTGAGATATGCCTCCCTCAAATCTTGGCACATTACCCATCTGACATTAAAAAAAACAACAAAAAAAATTACTTTGCTGATATTATTACTGATGATTACTTATAATAAAATAATCATAATTAGAGAAATAGCTACAATACAATGAGATATGTACTTGATCATAAACCTACATTAATTAGGTCGCAGCTTGAGTTGCTCTCACATAGACCCAAATAAACATGAAAGAATTTGACTTGTCTCTGCGTCACAGTGTGAACATAAGCACTCCAGGGCTGCGGAAGCTCCACAATGTTGGTGACGCAGACCCCTTCTGTATTGTCACTCCATCGTGGCTGCCCTCTTTAGTTTAAGATAGCTGCTTTAATTCTCTCTACCTCTCAACATTTAGGCCACTGGAAAGAGAGGAAGAAACGAGGGCAGGTGTGCCTTTTTTTGTTTTGTTGTTTTTGAGACAGAGCACTGCTCTGTCACCCAGGCTGGAGTGCAGTGGTGTGATCATAGCTCACTCCAGCCTTGACCTCCTGGGCTCCAATGATCCTCCTGCCTTAGTCTCCCGAGTAGCTGGGATTGCAAGTGTGCACCACCACACCCGGCTAATTTTTAAAACTCTTTTTTTTTTGAGATGGGAGTCTCGCTCTGTTGTGCAGGCTGGAGGGCAGTGGCGCGATCTCTGCTCACTGCAAGCTCCGCCTCCTGGGTTCACGCCATTCTCCTGCCTCAGTAGCTCCTGAGTAGCTGGGATCACAGGCGCCTGACACCAAGCCCGGCTAATTTTTTGTATTTTTTTAGTAGAGACGGGGTTTCGCCGTGTTAGCCAGGATGGTCTCGATGTCCTGACCTCGTGATCTGTCCGCCCTGGCCTCCCAAAGTGCTGGGATTACAAGCGTGAGCCACTGCGCTCAGCCTTAAAACTTTTTTTTGTAGAGACAAGGTCTCACTATGTTGCCCAGGCTGGTTGAGAACTCTGGGCTCAAGGGACCCTCCTGCCACAGCTTCCCAAAGTGTTGGGATTAGAGGCCTGAGCCACCACGCCCAGCCATGCCTATTTTTTCAATAGTACAATATGTGATATACTGTCATGCATCAACGACGGGGAGACATTCTGAGAAATGTGTCTTCAGGTGTTAGGCGTGTACTCAGACAAACTTAGAGCCGACTACATGCATTAGGCTTATGGTATGGCCTATTGCTCCTATGCTACTAGGAGTGATGTAACCATATGAGTACTGCAGGTGATTGCAACACAATGGTAAGTATTGATCTATCTAAACCTAGAACATGTATAATAAAAATATGGCATAAAAGACAAAAAAAGCCTGGGCGCGGTGGCTCACGCCTACAATCCCAGCACTTTGGGAGGCCGAGGCAGGCGGATCTTGAGGTCAGGAGATAGAGACCATCCTGGATAACACGGTGAAACCCCGTCTCTACTAAAATACAAAAAATTAGCTGGGCGTGGTGGCGGGTGCCTGTAGTCCCAGCTACTCAGGAGGCTGAGGCAGGAGAATGGTGTGAACCCAGGAGGTGGAGCTTGCAGTGAGCGGAGATCACGCCACTGCACTCCAGACTGGACGACAGAGCCAGACTCTGTCTCAAAAAAAACAAAAAACAAAAAAAGACAAAAAGAGGCACACCTATATAGGGCACTTAACATTAATGGAGCCTGCAGGACTGAATGTTGCTTTCAGTGAGTTGGTGAGTGAGTGGTGAGTGAATGGGAAGGCCTACAAAATATTACTGTACACTATTGTAGACTTTATAAATGATTATACACTTTGGCTACATTTTATTTTTTAAAATGTCTTTCTTCAATAATAAATTACCTTACTATAACTTTTTTATTTTATAAAGTTTTAAATTTTTAAAAACTTTTTGACTTTGTCACAACACTAAGCCTAAAAACAAGCACACTGTACAGCTCTATGAAAATGTATTCGTTCCTCATGTCCATATTCTATAAGCTTTTTCTATCAAATTTTTTTTTTTTTTTTTTTTTTTTTACTTTTTAAACTTTTTGTTAAAAACTGAAACACAAACACACACATTAGCCTAGGCCTACACAGGGTCAGGATCATCAACATCACTGTCTTTTTTTTTTTTTTTTTTTGACGGTGTCTCACTCTGTCGCCCAGGCTGGAGTGCAGTGGCGCCATCTCTGCTCACTGCAATCTCCGCCTCCCAGGTTCAAGCGATTCTCCTGCCTCAGCCTCCTGAGTAGCTAGGATTACAGGTGACCACCTCCACGCCCAATTAATTTTTGTATTTTTAGTAGAGATGGGGTTTCACCATGTTGGCCAGGCTAGTCTCGAACTCCTGACCTCAAATGATCTGCTCACCTCAGCCTCGCAAAGTGCTGGGATTACAGGCGTGAGCCACTGTGCCCGGCCAATATCCCTGTCTTTCACCTGTATATCTTTCCCACTGAGAGGTCTTTGGGGCAATAACACTTATGGAGTGTTCAGCTTCCATGGTAACAATGCCGTCTTTTGCAATACCTCCTGAAGGAACCTGCCTGAGGTTGCTTTACAGTTAATTTTTTTTAATAAACAGAAAGAGTACACTCTAAAATAACAATTAAAAATATAGTATAGATGGGCGCGGTGGCTCACGCCTGTAATCCCAACACTTTAGGCGGCCGAGATGGGTGGATCACCTGAGGTCGGGAGTTCGAGACCAGCCTGGCCAGTATGGAGAAACCCTGTCTCTACTAAAAATACAAAATTAGCTGGGTTTGGTGGTGCATGCCTGTAATCCCAGCTACTCAGGAGGCTGAGGCAGGAGAATCACCTGAACCTGGGAGGTGGAAGTTGCGGTGAGCCAAGATCAAGCCATTGCACTCCAGCTTGGGGCAACAAGATGCAAACTCCATCTCAAATATGTGTGTATATATATATTTTATATACTATATATATATAAATGTATATATATAGTATAGTAAGATGCAAACTCCATCTCAAATATATATATATTTCATATACTATATATAAATGTATATATATAGTATAGTAAACTCATAAACAGGTAACTTGGTCATTTATTATCAAGTGCTAGTACCATCAAATACAGTAGATTTGTTTACACCAGCATCAGCATCACCACAAACATGTGAATAATGTGTTGCACCACAAAGTTAGGACAGCTTTGACGTCACAAGGCAACAGGAATTTTTCAGCTCCCTTATAATCTTATGGGACCACCATCATATACGTAGTCTGTCTTTGACCAAAATGTTATGAGGTACATGACTGTATATAATTTCTCCTCACATCCCATTGATTAGAACCAAGTCACACTGTCAAACTCCTCCTGTGAGGAAATGTATTCCATTCTAGTCTGCTTTCTAACTGGCTAATTCTTGCTTTGGTTCATCAGTCTCACAGAACTTGGCTAAAAGCAGCAAAAAGCAGTCAAAATACATAAACATTGATATTTCTTAAACACCCCTCCTAGAACTAAGGGCTAAGGGCCTGACATGTGAACTGTCTTCCAAGATATTGCAGGAGATAATTTGTCTGAAATTAACATAGCTACCATAGCTTTCTTTTGATCAGTGTTAGTGTGGCATATCTGTATTCATCCTTTTACTTTTCACCTGTGCCTGCATATTTAAAGTGAGTTTCTTGTGAACAATGTATAGTTGGGTGTTGTTATTTTATCCACTCTGATAGTCTCTGTCTTTTAATTAATGTATTTAGATCATTCACATTTAAAGTGATCATTGATATAGTTGGATTAACATGTACCTTAATTGTAGTTTATTTTATTTCATTGCTCTTATTCTTTGTTTCCTTTTTGTTTTCCACTCTTTTTCTTTCTTGTTTGGTTTTATTAATATTATTTTTTTTTTGAGAGGGAGTCTCACTCTGTTGCCCAGGCTGGAGTGCAGTGGCGCGATCTTGGCTCACTGCAAACTCCACCTCCTGGATTCAAGTGATTCTTCTGCCTCAGCCTCCTCTGAGTAGCTGGGATGACAGGCACCCACCATCAAGCATGACTAATTTTTGTATGTTTAGTAGAGATAGGGTTTCATCATGTTGGCCAGGATGGTCTCAAACTCTGCCTGACCTCAAGTGATCCACCCACCTTGTCCTCCCAAAGTGCTTTAATTATAGGCTTGAGCCACCATGCCTGGCCACTTGTTTGATTTTAATTGAGCATTTACATGATTACAAACCCGTGTTTAAATCAGGTTATTTTCTTTTTTTCTTTTTCTTTTTTTTTTTGAGACGGAGTCTTGCCCCGTTACCCAGGTTGGAGTGCAATGGCACGATCTCAGTTCACTGCAACCTCTGCCTCCCGGGTTCAAGTGATTCTCCTGCCTCAGCCTCCTGAGTAGCTGGGATTACAGGCAGGCACCACCATGCCCAGCTAATTTTTGTATTTTTAGTAGAGGAGGGGTTTTGCTAGTTGGCCAGGCTGGTTTTGAACACCTGACCTCAGGTGATCCACTCGCCTTGGCCTCCCACAGTGCTGGGATTACAGGCGTGAGCCACCGTGCCCAGCCTGCTTTTTTCTTGTTGAGTTGGAGACTAATTTTTATATGGAGCATATAGAATCAGATACACACCAAGGGTAGTCCAGTGATGGAAATTAGAAGTCATTATGTGGATTATTAGTTTTGTGCATTTTATCTATCAATAAAGAAGATCAACAAAAAGAAGATCAACATAAAAAAGACTGCTTCAAAAGAAAGATAGAAAAAACCAGCTAACCAACCAACTAACCAACAAACACACAAAAATAAAAAGCATTCTCCTGACCTAATACAAGCGTGGTGTCTTCTATATGTGGTGTATGGTTTGCAGTTCTGGTTGCTGAAGGTCAAGGAAAAGATAATTATTCTCAATAAGGTCCAGAAATCTGTAGAATGGGGGACCAACTAAAGCAGGGGTCATAATCTGGTTGCCATTTTCATCTATATTTCCCTACAGAAAGTTAAGTTTTTATGTGGAATGAATTTTGTCATTTAATCTAACTTTGTTTTTTCCAAATGGTTTTCCAATTCTCTCAACATTATTGAGTTTATTTTCCTCCATCTTAATTTATATGCTTTAATCTTATATGAATTCCAGTGTATTTATGGTTGTCCTAGTCTTTTTATTTATTCCTGTGCCAGAATCACAGTATTATAACTATTGTACATTTTTATTTATTTTTAATTTTTTTTTTGAGATGGAATTTTGCTCTTGTCACCCAAGCTGGAGTGTAATGGCATGATCTCGGCTCAATGCAACCTTGGCCTCCCAGGTTCAAGAGATTCTCCTGCCTCAGCCTCCTGAGTAGATGGAATTACAGGCACCTGCCATCACGCCCATCTAATTGTTGTATTTTTAGTAGAGATGGTTTTTCACCATGTTGGCCAGGCTGGTCTCAAACTCCTGACCTCCGGTGATCCGCCCACCTTGGCGTCCCAAAGTACTGGGATTACAGGCGTGAGCCACCACGCCCAGCCTAGATTTTTAATATCTAAATAAGAGTCCAATGAGTCCATCTCTCACTATTCCTACTCATCTTTAGTAATAATCCTTTCCCCCTAAATTTTAGCTGAATACACACACACACACACACACACACAGTTGGCCCTGGGTTTCCATGGGTTCTGTATGTGCAGATTCAACCAACTGTGGATAGAAAATGTAGTTAGGCCTACTATAGTTGCATCTGTACTGAATAATATAGTATAACAACTATTTATATAGCATTCACATTGTATTAGATATTATAAGTAATCTAAAGATGATTACAAGTATGCAGGTGGGTATGCACAGGTTATATGCAAATACTATGCCATTTTATATAATGAACTTGAGCATTTGCACATTTTAATTTCTGAGGTAGCATCCTGGAACCAATCCCCCATGGATACCAAGGGACAACTGTACATGGCTGACAGCTGGAGACTATAGATCGCAGCCTGCCTTCTTGACTGATGTGGTCACATGACTAGGTTCAAGCCAATGGTGAGTGAAAATGAAGTGTGCAACTACCAGGTCATCCCCCTTAAAGAAATATCTACTTACCTTGGACTTTCCCTTGGGCTGGAATGTGGAAGTGGAGGTTAGCCAGCTTCTACCACGTGGAAAAGACACCAACCTAGATAACAGCAGCACAAAATCAGGACCCCTGAGTAACTTTGTGGAGTACAGCTTCATTGTAACACTGGGCCCTTCACCGATAGACAATTTGGGGAGAGGAAAAAAAAACCAACTTCGATCATATGTAAGCCCTATATTTTTTGTATCTCTGCTTTTAGCTTAACTAACAAAAAGCTGTTAAGAATAACTCCCCACTTTTTTTGTAGAGATGGGGTCTTGCTATGTTGCCCAGGCTGGTCTTGAACTCCTGGGCTCAAGGGATCTTCCTACCTTGGTCTCCCAAAGTGCTAGGGTTACAGGCATGAGCCACTGCACCCGGCCAGAATAACCGTTTTACTATTCCAAAAGTGATATATGTCAATTGTAGAAAATTCAGAAAACAGTGAACAAAAAGAAGAAATATAACATATTTCTTAATAATTCCATTTTTAAGAAATGAATATTTGGAAATATCTATTTTTGTTTTGTGTGATCTCAATAATGATAGATATATACACGAATAGGTAGCTAAATTTACAATAACAGTTATATAGACAAAAATAGATATAGTTATATAAATACAAATGGGATTATACTTTACATGTTGAGTTGTGATATACTTTTTTAATCTAACAGTGTATCATGAACGTTTCCATGTAATGAAATATTTCTCTGGATGTAGTAGAATTTATTTAACAAACAGGGTAGGCGCGGTGGCTCATGCCTGTAATCCCAGCACTTTGGGAGGCTGAGGCAGGTGGATGACCTGAGGTCAGGAGTTTGAGATCAGCCTGCCCAACATGGTGAAACCCCATCTCTACTAAAAATACAAAAATTAGCCGGACGCGGTGGCTCATGCCTGTAGTCCCAGCTACTCGGGAGGCTGAGGCTGGAGAATAGCTTGAACCTGGGAAGTGGAGGTTGCAGTGAGCTAAGATTGCACCACTGCACTCCAGACCAGGCCACAGCATGAGACTCCATCTCAAAACAAACAAACAACGAACAACAACAACAACAACAAAAAACAAACAAAACCTTGCGGGACGTCTAGAGTGCTACAAAATTTTAACCACTATAAATAGTATTTAAATAAACATCTTTATAAAAATATATTTTTGCTTATCCATAATGATTTACTTATGATAAATTCCGAGTGAGATTTCTTTTTTTAAAAAGAGTATCAAATTTTATTTGATTTTATTATAAATCTTTTTGTTGTTGTTGTTGTTGTTGTTTTGATACAAAGTCTTGCTTTGTCACCCAGGCTGGAGTGCAATGGGATGATCTTGGCTCACTGTAGCGTCCGCTTCCTGGGTTCAAGCGATTCTCCTGCCTCAGCCTCCTGAGTAGTTGGATTACAGGGGTGCACCAACACGCCCGGCTAATTTTTGTATTTTTAGTAGAGATGGGGTTTCACCATGTTGGCCAGGCTGGTCTTGAACTCCTGACCTCAGGTTATCTGCCCCCCTTGGCCTCCCAAAGTGCTGGGATTACAGGTGTGAGCCACCCAGCCCGGCCTTATTATAAATCTTAAGCCATTTATTGACCACTCGCTTTTCTTAAAAATTACAAACATGAGAATAAACTAAACACACCCCAGACTCACTAGCCCTTGCAGGACAGGAAGAGGCCCTAGACAGAGAGCCTGCAAATGCTTTTCTTTGTTCTTTTGAGACAGAATCTTGCTCTGTCGCCCAGGCTGGAGTGCAGTGGCGTGATCTCGGCTCACTGCAACCTCTGC
The DNA here is from genome assembly GCF_028858775.2 of Pan troglodytes. Taxonomy (NCBI): domain Eukaryota; kingdom Metazoa; phylum Chordata; class Mammalia; order Primates; family Hominidae; genus Pan; species Pan troglodytes. The sequence goes on from NC_072415.2 coordinate 27,471,897, forward strand.
CTCCTGGGTTCAAGTGATTCTCCTGCCTCAGCCTCTGTAGCTGGGATTACAGGCGCGTGCCATAACACCCTGCTGATTTTTGTATTTTTAGCTGAGATGGAGTTTCATCATGTTGTCCAGCTGGTCTCAAACTCCTGACCTCAGGCAATCCACCTACCTTGGCCTCCCAAAGTGCTGGGATCACAGGCATGAGCCACTGTGCCCAGCTGCAAATGTTTTTCTTTATACCTAACGTCCAAGCTTCCTCACACATTCTAGGGTTCCATGTTTTGTTACCTCTTACAAGGGAAAGGAAACTGGCTAGAAGATTCATGTACAAGAAGGTCATAACAACTTTCTAGATATCTGATGCTAGTGGTTTCTACATTCCAGTTTGCAACTCTGAGAAACAGTATCAAATAAGCACCATCAAATACCTACTCCCAGCCACCCTTTATATTGTTATTGTTCTTTGAAATTATCTTTGGGACTGGTTACGTTCTCTCAAACTGTAGCTTTGGTATATTCCAGAGCACAAACTCTAAAGTCCACACAGAGACTCCACGTTCAAGTATAAAAGTCTGTTTTAGGACAATCCCAGGTTCTATAGTGTTTCTTTATCTCTCTATACTGTCTACCGGGTGTTGTATCCTTGGACAGGCTGACCAAATGGCAGCACAATGCAGGGAACAAATTGGTCAACATCCCCACTGCCAAACTTGCCCCCCATTCAAACTTGGACACTGCCCACAGCCAAGGCCGAAATCTTGAAATCAGTGAGACCTTGGCCTATCTTCATTCTGAAGTTGCACTCTTATGTAACCAAAGTCACTTCTTCACCGATAATTAAATAGAGCTTTCAAAAGGGGTTGGGCATGTTCCTGAGAACCGCCCTAGGCTGGAGCTGGAGGGTCCTGGTCTGCAGGCTCTAAAGGGGGCGCTGGCACCATTGCTGTCTTCTGGGCACCCAGGAACTCATGACTTGCTCCTTCCATTGGTGGCCTGAGGATGTGGTTTAATTTTGGATCCTCTGCCTGAGAAATAACCCTGTCTACTCCAGCTTCCAATGTCCCTGACTGAACCTCACTCTGCCTCTGACCATTTCGCAATAGGCTTTTGCGCATCATAAGATTCCAGTTCTGCTCATCCAGGTGTGTGGACACTGAACGCTCAGCTTTCCGCCTCCAGTTTTGGTAAGCTGGCTTGGTGTCCACAGGGGCCAGGCAGCATCGACAGAAGCTGCCAAACGGGCCTGGCTCTTGAGCCACTCCAGGATGAGAGCAATGAGCTCCGGGTTGCCGGAAGGCAGAGCCGGGATCATGGTGCCCACGTTGCCTCTGTCTCAGCCATTGAGGGAGACCAAATATGGCTTCTCCAGGACAGAAGTGGTGACAGGGGTGGAGGAGAAGGAGGCCAATAAGTAAGATTTCTGAGTCAAGGAATATGTAAAATTTTTTACATGCGTTGTCAAATTGCCCTTTAGAAAGAATTTAGAAGTGTAGTGTAGAAAAGTATCACTTTCTCCTTGATCTTTCTGACATTGGACATTGGGGCTTTCAATATTTTTATTTTTTAGAGACATGGGGAGGAGAGGTCTCTTTACTTTTCCCAGGCTGGCCTTGAACTCCTGGTTCAAGTGATCCTCTGATCTCAGCCTCAGAGTAGCTTGGACTACAGCTGTACACCACCATGCTGGCATAGATATTATGGGGTTTTGATGAAAAAAAATTCTTGAAATTCCTTATTTTCTGTTTTCAAAGATATTTGAAAGGAATGTTGAGAGAGACTTCATCTGTTGGTAAAAGGAAACTGGACTTAAATAGGATGGGGTTCTGAGGTCTAGAGAGGACACAGATGGGTCACCTCTTTATTTAAGTTCACTGGGTAGAGCCAAGGGACCGTTACTAGAAGTATGTCATAAAAAAGTACGATATTAGATTCACGGTAAACAGGATCACCAACCCAACTGGGGCTAGACTTAGAGATGAACTCTGGCTACAAAGCCAGAAAACTGAAGGGAGGTGGTGGAGAAGGTTTGAAACATGTGGATCGTGCTAGAGTGGCCTGGAACATGCTATAATAAGGTGCAGTAGCTCTTGAATTAGTTGTGTAGTTGAGAATATCAATTCTAGACTCAGACTGCCTGGGTTCACAGTAAGTGTTAGGGATTATTGTGATCATTATTTCCATTGACTACAGCATCATATACTCATATCCACTGAATGGAAAAGGGTTTAGAAGTATTTAAGTGAGAATAATTACTTAACATTGTAATATAATTATGACCAGTTCAGTAAAGTGTAGAACAAAAATTGAACACATAGCCCTTGGGAAGAGGAGACAAAAATTGTCATTTTGTATAAATGATACGATTGTGTATCTAGAAAAACCTAAGAGAATTAATTAGTGCTTAGTAATGAACTCTGTGACCTTAGGCAAATTATGTCATCTCACTGGGCTTGTTTTTTCATCTACACATTAGGATAATAACTATAATTAATTTATAGGATTATTGTGAAGATTTGCTGAGAAAATACATTTAAAACCCACGACATAGTGCCTGCCATTTGGCAACTGCTCAATACTTTAAGATACAACTGTACTTTTTGTATCACTCTTGTTATTTTTATTATGGCAGCTATAGAATGAATTTGTAAAAATAATTCCCTTGACAATATATCTTCTATAAACAGTTAAAACCATGAAGGAGAGAAAAGTCTCATTTGTAATCAGAAAAAAAAATTTTTTTTCATCGAAAAAATTATAGACACGAGGTCTCCCTGTGTTGCCCACGCTGGTCTTGAACTCCCGAGTTCAAGTGATCCTCCCGCCTTGGCATCCCAAAGTGCTAGGATTACAGGCGTGAGCCACCGTCCAGGCCAAAAAAAACCTTATAAAATTCTCAAGAATAATCTTTTTAAAGAATACTAGACTCTATGAAGAGAACTCCAAAATCTACTCAGAGAAAAATGACAACTCAAATAAGCAAAGGAAACTATCATTTTCCTGAAAGTTTCAATATTATAAAGATGTCAGGTTTAATAAAATTCAAATCAAATCTCAACCTAATTTTGGGGGGAGAAACTTTAATGATTCTAAATAAATCTCTCTGGATTAATGAGTGGCAAATGAGATAATGGTAGTTAGCAAATTTTATTGTACAAGGGCAGGGCCAAGAAGAATAAAAATATTCATAAGCCATGTTCCCCTCCTTTAACATAAAAACAGTTCCATGAATTTAATTTTTTAAAAATCTTCATTCTTTTTTACTCTATTAAATAAAAGAATGCTAACGAGACAATGAGCATTTCTTTGTAGACATTACACTATTAATAATCCGGATGTATTTGAGATTTACATATATTTTATCCCCAGCATTTCTGAATTCACCAAGGGACATTCAATATATTATCTCATACCTGGAAGAGCCTTGTGAGGTTTTTGGTTTTTGGGGACAGAGCCTCGTTTTGTCGCCCAGGCTGGAGTGCAGTGACGCCATCACAGCTCACTGCAGTCTTGAACTCCTGAGCTCAGGAGATCCTCCTGTCTCAGCCTCCCAAGTAGATAGGACTACAGGCGTGTGACGCCACACTCAGCTAATATTTTATTTTCTTATTTTTTGTAGAGACAGGGTCTCCCTGTGTTGCCCTGGCTAGGTAAGTCTGTTTTATCATCAGCTCTAACGAGAAAGGGAAAAACCGACTCAGGCTAGGAAACTTGACAAGGGCAAAGAATGAGTCAACGGCAAAGGCCGGAATGCAGTCATGCCACTCGATATAAGGAACCATAGCCTGTGCCAGGTCCTGGGGGATTACAGCGACGAGAACGATGCGGCCTACCTGGGTTTCTCGATGAGGAGCTCCTGCGGTAAGGAGGGAGCCCCGCGCAGCACCGAGCACGCGCAGGCCTCGGGATCGCGGCGGGACTGGAACCGCAGGCTCGAGTCTCTGGCTCCCTGCGGCCCTCGGCGAAGGCTGGGCTCTTCCGTCAGGCCTGGCCTTTGCCCCGCTGAGGCAAATCACTGTTGTCCTGGAGGTTTCTTTCCCCCTTGTAACAGATATGTTTTTGAAAGATTCCCGACCAGGCTTCCTTAAGATAAGCTGGTCTGTGTTTCCTGAACCCTTCCCACCCCGAGATGCGGGCGGGAGTCACTCCCGGAAGGAGGAGCGTAGGATGGATGCTCTTCCAGGCTGGAAGAGGACAGGCAACTCCCGCCCCTGCTGCTGGGGCCACTGCAGGTAGCCAAAAAGAGCGGGGGAACGGATGGTTGGTCAGATGTTCCCAATGTCTGTTTTTGGGCTGAGATGAGGTCATGCAGCGTGGCTGGGGCGGAGTAGGATGGTCTTGGTCCCCAACAAGTGTCACCAGGCTCAGAAGCTCCTGCAGGTCTTTTGGATGGAGGAAGACACAGAGGTGGCTGACTTGAGGACCAGGGGCCTTGTGGGTCCCCAGAGGGCAAGAGCGAGAGGGCTTGACAGCAGGAGCTTGTGTGGCTCCAACAGGGGAGAGTTTTGGTGGGGGTTGTGGCATAGGCTCAGAGGGAGTGACTTTACTGAAGACAGCCCACTGGGCACTGACCAAGCCACGAATGATCCCAGCAGCAAATTTCACCCCCCAACAGCAGCAGAGCAAACAGTAATCAGGCAGGCATGGGGCATTGCCTCTGAGACCAGAGGAGGCCTGAGACAACATACCACTCAGGAACCCTTTTATCCTACAGGCATCACAAGGATATAGTAAGTCCTGCCCTTTCTACCAGGTCGAGGAAGAGGAAGAGGAGACTAAATTTGAGAGATAGAGTATTTTACCTGAAAACATTTACTCAACCAGGTAAAGATTTTCATTAGCACTTAGTGGGAAGTTGAACTTCAAATGGACCGAATGTTTACACTGAAACAAGCCTGTATAAATGAGAAGAAATGGAAATATTTTAACGAGATTAAATCTAGCCTTTCCCCCGCTCCCTGGGAGGTGAAGAGGAGCAAGTGTGCTTGTAAGTGAGCAAGCACAGGGAAAACACACTCCAGATTCTTTGCACATCTGGGAGGGGCTATGAGTAATTTTTCTAACTTGCTGCCTCCTATCTCCTGTGTGTTGTATGAAGTGAAAGACTGCATTTAAGATTAAGTGGGCTGGCCAGGCACGGAGGCTCACACCTGTAATCCCAGCACTTTGGGAGGCCGAGGTGGGCAGATCACTTGAGGTCAGGAGTTCCAGACCAGACTGGCCAACACGGCAAAACCCCGTCTCTACTAAAAATACAGAAAAAAACAAAATTAGCTGGGCATGGTGGCGGACACCTGTAATCCCAGCTACTCAGGAGGCTGACACATGAGAGTTGCTTGAACCTAGGAGGTGGAGGTTGCAGGGAGCCGAGATCGTGCCACTGCACTCCAGCCTGGGCAACAGAGTGAGACTCTGTCTCAAAAAAAAAAAAAAAAAAAAAAAATGAGCTACTCTGATTCAAGTGAGGTAAGATCCAGGGTCCGGACCAATCCCTGGGACATTTCAATGAAAGTATCTTTGTAGCACAGCAAAGCACCACCAGAAATGATCTGAAAGCTATTACCTTACATGTCACTCCACTCCCAAACCACTTCAACCTCCCCCATTTCCACCCATAATTAATTGGTGTTGAAAGCAGAGAGTCTGACATCAGCTTTTGGGTACAGAGTAAATCACAAACAGGACAGTATGGTAGGAGGAAACATACCAGCTAAATGTAAAGACATAGACATGATTTAACTGATCTTCTTACAACATACTAACCACTATTACCGTTTGAACAAGTGCTTTGGGGCCAATGATTGTTGAAATATTATGACTTTCCATGATGTGAACATTCAGCCTCCTGGTCAGAACTGAGAGGCTAATGAGGAGGATTCTCCAGGTGCAAACATCCATTACCCATTAAGGCTGTGTGTTGGACATCTGAACGAGAGAGCAGGGTGGTCGAGAGGAAATTCTACAAGAGGTGACAGCAGCAAGCCTGCCAACAGACTGCTCTGAGCGGTTCCCATTCACCCGGTACAGCTGTCTAAAGGATTATGCCAATGAGGAGAGGGCCTTTTGTCAGAGACCCTGTCCCATCCGACCATTTGTAAAGCTGCCTCATGAGACAGGGCTGGCGGAGGCTCTGCAAACATTCTGGTGACCCCCTCCTGGACAAAGCAGACCTTCACAAAGAGACTCTCAGAGCGGGAGGACTCTGTCCCACCTTGTGTATAGCCCCTCTGAAAGCATAATTTTTCAATGGTTCATTATAAGCATATATGCCCTAGGTTAAAAAAAAAATTAAATAGTACAGAAGGATTTATAATGAAAATCAACAGCTCTCCTCTCACAGTCCCCATCCCAAAAGGGAAAATTCTTTTTAACTAGTTGAATCGTCTCTGTTTTTATTCTTATGGTGATTGCCTCATATCCTTAAACAATATGCTAACGCAGGTATTATTTTGCTTTGGTTTTTGTTTTTGTGAGACAGGGTCTTGCTCTATCACCCAGGCTGGAGTGAAGTGGCACCATCTTGGCTCACTGCAGCCTCGGCCTCCCTGGCTCAAACAATCTTCCCACCTCAGCCTCCTGAGTAGCTGGGACTACAGCTGCGTGCCTCCATGCCCGGCTAATTTTTGTATTTTTTTGTAGAGATCAGGTTTCATCATGTTGCCCAGGCTGGTCTCAAACTCCTGAGCTCGAGTGATCCACCTGCCTTGGCCTCCCAGAATGCTGGGATTACAGGCGTGAGTCACCGTGCCTGGCAGTTGTTTCTTGATACAGTATTTTATAGCTTTGTTTGTTTTGTTTTGTTTTTAGAGACAGGATCTTATTCTGTCACGCAGGCTAGAGTGCACAATCAGAGCTCACTGTGACTTTGAGATTCTTGAGCTCAATCCATCTTCCCACCTAAGCCTGATGAGAGGTTACAAGCGTCCATCATCACACCTGGTTAATTTAAAAAATAATAATAATTTTTTTGGCTGGGCCCGGTGGCTCACGCCTGTAATCCCAGCACTTTGGGAGGCTGAGGTGGGCGGATAACCTGAGGTCAGGAGTTCGAGACCAACTTGGCCAACATGGTGAAACCCCATCTCTACTGAAAAAAAATACAAAAAAATTAGCCAGGCCTGGTGACGCATGCCTGTAGTCCCAGCTACCTGGGAGGCTGAGGCAGTAGAATTGCTTGAACCCGGGAGGGGGAGGTTGCCGTGAGCTGATACTGTGCCACTACACTCCAGCCTGGGCGACAGAGTAAGACTCCATCTCAAAATAATTAATTCATTAATTTTTTTTTTTTTTGTAGAAATGGTGGTCTCATTATGTTGCCTCCAGGCCTCAAACCTCCCACAGCCTTGGGATTAGAGGCATGCACCACCTTGTTTGGCCTTAATATAGTATTTTCGGGAACTATCTATTGACTTTCTTTTTATGCAAAATGAAGATTTAATGCACATTTACCCAGCCCCTTCTTTTTTTTTTTTTTTTTTTTTTTTTTTTTTTTTTTTGAGACGGAGTCTCGCTCTGTCGCCCAGGCTGGAGTGCAGTGGCGCGATCTCGGCTCACTGCAAGCTCCGCCTCCCGGGTTCACGCCATTCTCCTGCCTCAGCCTCCCGAGTAGCTGGGACTACAGGCGCCCGCCACCACGCCCGGCTAATTTTTTGTATTTTTAGTAGAGACGGGGTTTCACCGTGTTAGCCAGGATGGTCTCGATCTCCTGACCTCGTGATCCGCCCGCCTCGGCCTCCCAAAGTGCTGGGATTACAGGCGTGAGCCACCGCGCCCGGCCACCCAGCCCCTTCTAATAATAGAATTATATTCTTATTTTGAATTCCTCTTTCCTTGCATTTATGATTTTAAATTAGCACCTTCATTTCTCATGATGTCGCCTATTGACTTTATCTCTTCCCATTTTCTTTCGTCTCTTCTCTTTTCAAGTTTCTTTTTTCTTTTCTTTTATTTATTTATTTTGAGACAGGGTCTCACTTTGCTTCAAACAAAACAAACAAAACAAAAAACAGGTTGCTGGGATCCATTCACAGACATTCCAATTCAGTAGGTCTGGGGCGAGACCCAAGAATGTACATTTCCAACAAGTTCCTGGGTGATGCTGGTGCTCTCAGTGTGGTAATCATACTTTGAGAACCATTGGTCTAAGGGAAGCATGGCCACTGCAGTAATCGGGATATTGCTTTGGCTACTTTAGGAAGTTTCTGGGTTTTTTTGTTGTTTTGTTTTGTTTCCTTTTGTTTTTTGAGACAAAGTTTCACTCTGTTGCCTAGGTTGGAGTGCAGTGGCGCAATCTTGGCTCACTGCAACCTCCGCCTCCTGGATTCAAGCAATTCTCATGCCTCAGCCTCCCAAGTAGCTGGGATTACAGGCGCCTGCCACCACACCTGGCTAATTTTTGTATTTTTAGTAGAGACAGGATTTCACCATGTTGGCCAGGCTGGTCTCGAACTCCCGACCTCAGGTGATCCACCCGCCTTGGCCTCCCAAATTAATGGGATTACAGACATAAGCCACAGCACCCGCCACTACTTTATTTATTTATTTGTTTATTTATGAGACAGAGTCTCACTGTGTCACCTAAGATGGAGTGCAATGGCACAATCTTGGCTCACTGCAACCTTTATCTCTCAGGTTCAAGCGATTCTCATGTCTCAGCCTCTTGAGAGCTGGGATTACAGGCGCCTGTCACCACACCTGGCTAATTTTTGTATTTTTAGTAGAGATGGGGTTTCACCATGTTGACCAGGCTGGTCTCAAACTCCTGACCTCAAGTGATCTGCCTGCTTCAGCCTCCCAAAGTGCTGAGATTACAGGCATGAGCCCATGCCTGGCCCCTGCCACTACTTTAATAGTCACCAAAATAAATAGAGTGGACCTCTCTGTCAGATAGGATTCCTAGCTAGCCTACAGTGTAAGAGGATAGAGAGGCTGAGCATCAAGAAAATGTCCTGGGTCCCCAGGCTCCTTCTACCCATGGCTCTGTCATCCCCTTGGGAGCTGCCCTCATCTTCATGTTTGAAGCTGACCTACTACCACCAAATCTTCATATTAGCCAGAATGGAGGAATTGAGCCAGTGGAGAGCACACAACTTCTTTTAAAGAAAAATTTACAAATTGCCCACATCATTTCCATTCATATCCTATTGGCCAGAACGTAGTAACATGGCCACACCTAGATGCAAGGGAGGATGGGAAAAGTTGCTTCTAGCTTGGTAATTACGTGTGGAGATACAATTCAGAGAAGTTCTATCATAGAAAGGAAGGAGGGGGAGATGGATATTGAGGGCAATTAACAATCCCTGCTGCAGTGGTTCCATTTTCTTTTCCAGTAGTTGTTCAGATGTGCACAGGATACAGTTTTAGCCAATGAGATGGGAGAAAACGCCTACTAGGGGCTTCTGGAAAGTTTTCCTTTCTCTAAGAGAGATAGAGTATTTTTCTTGGGATTCTGCCATGTTGGATATGAACCCTAAAAGAGCATGTACATCTTGTTACCGTGAGGGGAGCCTGCCTTTGGATGAGTGAAAATGGCAGAAAGAAAGATGTAGCCTTTTGGCCAGAATCGCCATCTTCCAGTAATTTGTCAAAATGACAAACACAAAAGGAAAGAGGAGAGGCACCCGATATATGTTCTCTGGGCCTTTTAGAAAACATGGAGTTGTTCCTTCGGCCACGTATGTGCAAATCTATAAGAAAGGTGATATTGTAGACATCAAGGGAATGGGTACTGTCCAAAAAGGAATGCCCCACAAGTGTTACCTTGGCAAAACTGGAAGAGTCTACAGTGTTCCCCAGCATGCTGTTGGCATTGTTAACAAACAAGTTAAGGGCAAGATTCTTGCCAAGAGAATTAATGTGCGTATTGAGCACATTAAGCACTCTATGAGCTGAGATAGCTTCCTGAAACGCGTGAAAGAAAATGATCAGAAAAAGAAGCCAAAGAGAAAGGCACCTGGGTTCAACTGAAGCCCCAGCCTGCTCCACCCAGAGAAGCACACTGTGTGAGAACCAATGGGAAGCAGCCTGAGCTGCTGGAACCTATTCCCTATGAATTCATGGCATCATAGGTGTTAAAAAAATAAAAGATCTCTGGACTGTAAAAAGAAAAAGAAAAAGAAAAACCAAAAGAGAAATGTAAAGAACCTATGCACTTGAAGAATCAGATACTGAATTAACCAGTCAACTGAAGCTTCCCTGCCTATGAAGCTCTTGTTATGTCAGATAGTAAATGTCTTATTTTTAAGCGTTTTGGGTTTGGTTTTCCTGCTGCTTGCAGTCAAATTATCCTAATAAGGTGGCTTTCTACTTGTTCTCCTATCTTTCTTTTTATTTTTGTATTGTTGGTATCTTTCTATTATTACCAAATCTCAAAGTTAGTATAAGATTTTGAAAAATACTCAACTCTCTTTTTTCCTCAAGATAACTTCCTCCTAAGGCCTTTGTTACTTGCTGCCTTGATCTGCTACACAGCTATCACCCAGGGACTTCCCTTAATTACTTACCTCATTTGAAACCACTGTTCCTGGATCCTCGTGTCTTTTCCTTGCTTTACTCTTTTGTATTGTTGAGGCATATTGCCAATTAATTTGCAAAGAAAAGATAATGCGGGAAGTGAATTTTCTGAGCCCTTGCACATTGGGTCCTGCAGGCAGATTGGCTTCCTTCGCAGATATGGTCTCTCCATGCATCCTTCTGGCTGGAATTCCCTTTATAGAGGAAGCAAAATTTTTATCTCTACCCTTTTAGGGTTTTTTGGCTGAGCCTGATACTTAAATTGACATAAGCTATAGCAATGGAAGAAAAGCATGCACATTTATTTAATGCAAGTTTTACATGGCATGGGAGCCTTCAAAAAGGAATGGAGACTCCAGGAGGCAGTTAGAGATAAACACAGAGATACTGAAGTAGACAACGCAAAGTAAATTGTGAAAATGTGACAAGGCAAAGGAGCTTGAGCTAGCATGGTTCATTGGACAGAGAAGTGGCTAGGAGGATAAGGATTAGTCTAACATGGTTTGTTGGTACAGATTTTCCTTGGCCTCAACTTCTTGTCCTTGATGATGATAAGAGTGATATTTTCCTTCCGGTACAGGGAGGACATTTGTCACACAGGAATTTAATCATCTGCTTTTAATAAGCAGTAGGAAGGTCAGAGTGATCTTGTTCTTGCTGTTTTTTTCAAGACCCTTAACTCAAAATAGTCTATTTGCCAGAGTGGCATATTTATTTATTTATTTATATTTTCTGAGATGGAGTCTCACTCTGTCGCCCAGGCTGGAGTGCAGTGGTGTGATCTCAGCTCACTGCAACCTCTGCCTCCCAGGTTCAAGCAATTCTCCTACCTCAGCCTCCAGAGTAGCTGGGATTACAGGCACGTGCCACCATGCCCAGCTAATTTTGTATTTTTAGTAGAGACGGGGTTTTGTCCATGTTGGTCAGGCTGGTCTTGAACTCCCAACCTCAGGTGATCCACCTGCCTCCGCCTCCCAAAGTGCTGGGATTACAGGTGTGAGCCACTGTGCCCAGCCTGAGTGGCATATTTTGAGTTCCTTTACCTCCACTGTGTTTCTCTAGTTATCACTTCCTTCTCTGTCTTCTAGAAGTTTATTGAAAGATTTAGATCACTGATGATGATCGGTGATCATCATTAGATCTTTCTTTTCTCTTAATTGCCCTTTGCCCTTAGATTCTGCCTCTTTTAATTTCTTTTTTCTTTTTTTTTTTTGAGACGGAGTCTCGCTCTGTTGCCCAGGCTGGAGTGCAGTGGCGCGGTCTTGGCTCATTGCAAGCTCCGCCTCCTGGGTTCACGCCATTCTCCTGCCTCAGCCTCCCGAGTAGCTGGGACTACAGGCACCCACCACCACGCCTGGCTAATTTTATTTTGTATTTTTAGTAGAGACAGGGTTTCACCATGTTAGCCAGGATGGTCTCGATCTCCTGACCTCATGATCCACCCGCCTCGGCCTCCCAAAGTGCTGGGATTACAGGCATGAGCCACCATGCCCAGCCTAATTTCTTTACTATTATTTTAATGGGATCTCAGAAGGATGATCACATAAATAATATGTCATTCCCCCATATTGAATGACAAGTTTTATCCCTTTCTAGTGAGACTAATACATAATTCAGACTTTTAAACTGAGTCATTAGGTTGGATAATTCACATTACAGTACTCTTGGAAAGACTATCATTTTACTATTTCTAAAAATATATATTTTTAGCATATAATTAAAGGGATAAACTTTTTATAGGGAGTTTTCATCCACCACATCTCTTGTGTGGGACACTTCCTTTCCAGAGTGTTCTTTAAACCAGGGGACTAGAGTTTCTTTGACTGAACAGAACTGTAGAGCACATAAATAAAGTGGTTGTCTATTTCCCATTAACTATGAATAATTCATTTTTTTATCATTACTGACAAAAATGTTACTGAACATCCAGCTCACTAGAAGTTCAGATTTATAGATACTATTTTTTTTAATTATTGAAAAGAAAAAAAAGCTTTTAATTTCCATGACCACATAAAATAATATTAACGGACTACTTAAATGAGCTCATATATACAGGTTATAAATTAGTATTTTTTGAGAAACTATGTGTCCCATAACTTTCATATATTCACCAATCACCAATTGATGCCTTCAACAATCTTTTTTTTTTTTTTTTTTTTTGAGATGGAGTCTTGCTATGTTGCTCAGGTTGGTCTCTAACTCATGGGCTCAAATTATCCTCCTGCCTCAGCTTCCTGAATAGCTGGGATTACAGGCATGCACCACCATGCCTGTATCTTATGAAGATCTTATTTCTATCATGTTGCTGAGGAAATAGGCTACCCTAATTACCCTGTGTAAAGTCACATAGGAAAGAATTGACTGGGTTGGGGTTAATTTCCATTTCTGCTGGACCCCAAAGCCTATGCCCTTTGTACTACGTCATAGACACAAAGACAGGTGGGTACATCTGTTCCCATCTGTTTTTATTCCCCAGGGTTGTGATAGCAAAATATCACAGCTGGGTGGCTTCAGAACACAGAAATTTATCATCTCATGCTTCTGGAGGCTGGAAGTCTGAAATTAATGCGTTGGTAGGGCCATGCTCTCTCAAAAGCTCTAGGGAGAATCTGTGCGTGCCTTTCTCTTAGCTTCTGGTGTCACAAGCAGTGCTTGGCTTATAGCTGCATAACTCTAATCACTACCTCTGTGGTCACATGGTCACATGACATTCTTCCTGTGTGTGTCTGTCTTCATTCACATGGTTATCATCCTGTACCAATCATAGTGGATTAGGAGGCCTCCCCATTCCAGTATGATCTCATGTTAACTAATTAGATCTTCAATGATCCTATTTCCAAATAAGGTCACATTCTGAGGTTCTGGAGATTAGGATTTCAACATATGTTTTTTGAGGGGACCCAGTTCAACCACCACACCATCTTAATTGGGTTTCCTTGTCTAAAAGGACTCGATTTCAATCACTTACTGATGAATAAATGTATGATTAGCTAAAAATTCTCAAAATTAACTCATATAAATACCTACACAATTTCCTAAAAGGAGAGTAAAATTCCTTTTGAAGGAAACCTGATGTTTTCATCTTGAATCTGTATTGGAATCATGTCATTGAAATATTTCACACTAGTGGATGGTTTTTATTTTGAGTTAAAATATTGCAAAGATTGAAATGTACCCAGGAGTTACTGTCATCACATTAGAAGTAACAGAATCACATTCATTCCTAAAAAGCATAGTCTCACAGACAAGTAGTTTTAGAGTATTAAACAATGCGTCATGATAAAAACTAGATCTTTTTAGAATGTAAAGATTTCTTTGGAGTACTTCACTCTTTGTAGAATCTGAAGAAAAACAATAACTAAAATCAGTGTGGAGTTCACCTCAATGCTGAGTTTAATTATTGTCTTGCAAATATTTACAATACTATTGTTTTATCGCGGATGGCTCTTCCAGAAATGTCAAACTGCCCATTCTGACTGGATGTACCTACTGTATACTAATATTTTCTTTCTGTTAATAGATAGCAGATTATTTCAAATATACAAACAGGATTATTTCATGTATGTAAATAATTACAGACTGTTTTTTTTACTCAGATATCTACTGTATTCCTTATAAAAATGAATGTCAATAGAACCTGAATTCCCCTGGTGGAAACAGTGATCTCTCTGGGCTATAGCACAGGGCCCCTCTCAGATGTCTAAAACCATTAGGAGTGACAAAGCTGTACTTTCAAAAAGGCACATATTTACATATGGCTTGAATAAATAATTTTCCCTCTAGTTGCAGTTCTGTTACTTGTATGGTTTCATTTCCCTTCACTTACTATCAATCACCGTCCCCCATCACCCACAAAGACAGTCTGAGTATAAGGTAATATCATTTTCTGGTTATATACATTTCTCTTCTAAGATTCAGGATATATGGTAGTTCATGTATTTAACAAAAGTAACCTGAATGTTCCCCGGGTCCTCCAGCTTTCAGCATGCTTGTGGGCATATGTATGAACTTGGGTGTGTGTATGTGGCCAAGGGAACACGTCTATTTAAAGCCTATACAAAGCAGCTGAAACTCCCACCCTACTTGTCTGCAGCAAGTCCAATTTCCTCCACAGCCGTTTCTGAGTCTCCTTCAAGGTGTGTGAGGGTTGCTTCTCTTTTTGACATTTTCTTTTTTTTTTTCTTTTTGAGACAGAGTCTCATTCCGTTGCCCAGGCTGGAGTGCAGTGGCATGATCTCAGCTCAGTGCAACCTCCGCCTTCCAGGTTCAAGTGATTCTCCTGCCTCAGCCTCCAGAGTAGCTGGGATTACAGGCACCCACCAACACGCCTGGCAAATTTTTGTCTTTTTAGTAGAGATGGGGTTTTGCCATGTTGGCCAGGCTGGTCTTGAACTCCTGATCTCAGGTGATCCACCTGCCTTGGCCTCCCAAGATGCTGGGATTACAGGCGTGAGTCACCATGCCTGGCCATCCTTTTCACACTTTCATTCTGGTTATCTTGTCTCAGATCTTATACTCCCCACACCTCAAGGCTTCTCTGCCATTCACCTCTGGCTGTTTCATAACTATTTTTCAGCCTGCTACCCTTCTCCGTCACCTCTTCCCCTCCTACACTAGGTGCAGAGCCCTGGGCCTTATTTTTCAAAGGATGGAAGGCAAGGCTGCCATGTTTAAGACTTTACATGGGTAGAGATGGACACAAAGGAACTGTTCTGCAGAAAAGGGAACCTTAAGTCTGGATATCTATTATCACTGCTAGTGCCACCCATTGGCCACACTCCTTCAGTTGAAATCCCCTTGGGCCATCTGTTTTCCATCCTCAGCCTACCACTTTGTTGTTCAGGCTCAGTTCCTCCTTTTCATCTCCCTCACTTCTACCACTTTCAGGTATAAGAAGCAAAAATCTTGTAGAAATTATAAAGAAAATCTCTGCTCAAGACAAAGACACTCCCTGCCTTAGTCCATTTTTTGTTGCTTTAACTGAATACCTAAGACTGGTAATTTATAAAGAAAAGAAACTTATTTCTTATAGTTCTAGAGGCTGGAAAGTCCAAGAGCATTGCACCAGCCTCTGATTAAGGGCCTTCTTGCTACATGATAACATGAAAGAGAGCATCACATGGTGAGAGGGCAAGAGGGTGAGTGTCACCTGAGGCTTCTCTTCCTCTTCTTGTGTAGCCACCTGTCCTGTTGTGGGTCCCCCACCCTGATGACCTCCTCTAATCCTAATTGCCTCTGAAAGGACTCATCTCCAATCAGCATTTGAATTGGGGGATTAAATTTCCAACATGTGAAGTTTGAGGGGCACATTCAAACCACAACATTCTGTACCTTTACATTATTGAAAGTTATATTAATGACAGCATTATATTATTAAACAACACCTACCATCTCAGTCTGAAATATGTGCATTCAGATTATTCAACTGCTAGCTATCCTTAAGAAAGATGAACTGAAAAGGCTCAGAAAAGGTCCCTTCTAGAACAAAATAAAAATATCTTCCAAGCTTCTACTTCAGAATACAGGCACCACTCCAGTTTTAAACTAGCACTTTAAAATTCTTTCTGCTACTGAAATTTTTTTTTTTTTTTTGAGACAGAGTTTCACTCTTGTCACCCAGACTGCAGTGCAATGGTGTGATCTCAACTCACTGCAACCTCAGCCTCCCAGGTTCAAGCGATTCTCCTGCCTCAGCCTCCCGAGTAGCTGGGGATTACAGGCACCCGCCATCATGCCTGGCTAATTTTTCTATTTTTAGTAGAGTCGGGGTTTCACCATGTTGGCCAGGCTGATCTCAAACTTCTGACATCAGTTGATACACCTGCCTCAGCCTCCCAAAGTGCTGGGATTACAGGCGTGAGCCACTGTGCCCAGTCTCTGTTACTGAAATCTTTCAACAATATCTATTTAAGATCTCTTATGGATTATGTATTACCATATTAGTGACATGAGAGATCCCAAAGAATAGGGACTTTTTCTGGCCTCCAGAGGTTCCATCACATAAGACCACTCATTGAATTTGGATTCTAGTGCTGGCTGTGTTATGTGTTGGCTAAGTGACCTTTGACAAGTCACCTAAGCTCTCAGAACTTTAGTTATCTCACCTATAGAAGGAGGAGAATAATACCAGCCTCAAAGTGCTTTTGGGGTTTTGTAAGAAATAAGTGAGAACATTTGTTAAAAAAAAGTAAGGACTTATACAACTGTGTGCAAATATCCACTGTTACAAGTACTAAATCTTGGTTTATTCTAAGAAGTTCTTGTGATGAGCAGACATCGCGAAAAGTATTTTTTATGGATTCCAGGATGTTTCTTGAAGCTGATTAGAAGCTGGAAAGAAGAAAGGGGGACTTTTTGAAGGCAGAGTCACTCATAATATCTCTGCCCAGTTCCCCAAAGTTATGTCAGACTCCTGAGCAGATTGGGGTACTATAATTGTATTAGTCAGGATTCTCCAGAGAAACAGAACCAATAGGAGGTAGATGCAGATAAAGATGCAGCTATAGATATAGATAGGATACAGAGATTTATTATAAGAAATTGGCTCACATGATTAGGAAGCTGAGAAGTCCCAAGGTCTTGCCATCTGTAAGCTGGA
Organism: Pan troglodytes; assembly: GCF_028858775.2. Taxonomy (NCBI): domain Eukaryota; kingdom Metazoa; phylum Chordata; class Mammalia; order Primates; family Hominidae; genus Pan; species Pan troglodytes. The sequence continues at coordinate 27,488,992 of NC_072415.2, forward strand.
GACCCAGGAAAGTCCAGTCTTAGTCTGAAGGCCTGAGATCCAGGGAAGCCCACGTTGTAAATCCCAGTTCAAGGGCAGGAGAAGACCTCCCCCAACTCAAGTAGCCAGGCTGGAAGCAAAAGGGGGCAAATTCTTCCTTCCTCCACCTTTTGTTCTTTTCAGGCTGGAAATGAATTGGATGGTGCCAACCCACATTGGAGAGGGCAATCTACTTTACCAAGTCCACTGATCCCAATGTTGATCTCAGACAGAAACACCCTCACAGGCACACCCAGAACAATATTTATTTATTTATGTTTTTTTTTTTGAGATGGAATTTTGTTCTTGTTGTCCATGCTGCAGTGCAATGTGCGATCTCAGCTCACCACAACCTCCGCCTCCTGGGTTCAAGCGATTCTCCTGCCTCACTCACCCTCCCAAGTAGCTGGGATTACAGGCACCCACAACCATGCCTGGCTAATTTTTGTATTTTGTAGAGACAGAGTTTCACCATGTTGGCCAGGCTGGTCTCGAACTCCTGACCTCAGGGGACCTGCCCAACTGGGCCTCCTAAAGTGCTAGGATTACAGGTGTGAGGCACCATGCCCAGCCCCCCCAGAACAATATTTAATCTGAGCACCCCTGGCACAATTAAGTAATTTTAAGACATGTGAAATTAACTATCACAATAATAAACTAAAAGGGGAGGCCAAATAGCAAGCTTTCAAGTGTGTGCATTGTATGAAAACTGGAGCTCCAACTGGGCGCGGTGGTTTACGCCTGCGATCCCAGCACTTTGGGAGGCCGAGGTGGGTGGATCACTTGAGGCCAGGAGTTCAGGATCAGCCTGGGTAACACAGTGAAATCTGTCTCTACTAAAAATAGAAAAAACTAGCTGGGCATGGTGGCACACACATGTAATCCCAGCTACTCAGGAGGCTGAGGCATGAGAATTGCTTGAACCCAGGAGCTGGAGGCTGCAGTGTGCTAAGATCTCACCAGTGCAGTCCAGCCTGGGTGACAGAGCAAGACCCTGTCTTAAAAAAAAAAAAAAAAAAAAAAAAAAAAAAAAATATATATATATATATATATATATATATATATATATACACACATATATGTGAAAGAAAGAAAACTGGAGCTCCAGCCTCCTGGGTAACAGCTGAGTTCCTCGATTAAAAATCTTGTCCTGACACTAGCAGCAAGACCTTGGCTAAGCTACTTAAACTTTATTTATCTCAGTCTCATAATTTGTCAAATGTGCATCCAGTCACACCTGTTTCATAGTGTTTCTGTGAGGAGTCAATAAGCTAATACATCTAAGGCTTTGGGAGGGTGCATGACAATGGCATAATGCAACAAATGTTAACCACTATTTTATCCGAACAGCTTGAAGGTAGAGCTTATCTCAGACTGGGGGAGACTTTTCCCTTCCCCTTAAGCTCAGAATGCTTGACTTAAACCTTTGAATTTGATCATTGGACCTTATGCTTCTGCCAGCAAATGGTGGGAATTAATCCCCACAATTATTCCCTTCTCACTACCTTGCTATTTCTTTAAATGCAAGCACTCATATATTTATTGATTACTATTGCACTTGTATAAACATCTTAGTTTTTATTCACTCTGTCCTCACAATTTGTTTTCCCGACTCTCTGCTATCATTGTGGTTCTGTCTGCAACAATACTCGATTTGTGTCTTCACTAGAGAGGGCCAGAGAAAGAAATAGAATTGTCTTACAGACAATGCTTTCATTGAACATTCTCAAACACTGTGTGTGTGCCTGTTTCTGTTGCTTTGTTGACTCATGTCCAGCTTGTGGCCCTGCCTTCTTTCCTAGACTTTCTTCCCTGTTCCATCTAATCAATGGTTTTCCAGTTTGTGTTTATGGAATGTATTCCTTCCTTATCCACAAAAATCTACCTCCACAACCTCAAAATGTATGTGGGTGTGACAGTCAGAAGCAAACAGTAGAGGCGTTGTGTCTTGGAGCCAATTTATAAGCGTAGGAGGTCCTGGGACCTGAGCATTTCGTTTAGGCCCAAATATGAAAAGCTGGTATCTTTGTGGAATGATCTCAAAACTCTCTGGGGTGAGGAAATGGGAAAGGTCTATAGGCAGTTACAGGTTGAACCTGTTTGGTTTCTTTTTGCTAGAGCAAGGTGAGCACAGTTTAGGGTTTGCTTTCTCTGCTCTGAAGTTTCAGAGCTTCCATGGTAAACTTGGAGGTGAACGAGGTAACTGAGATCGACATTTCACTTTATCTAAACAGGGGGCTACTTTGTAAGCCAGACGATCAGCCTAGCATTCCAGCCGAGAGAGGAAAGTTCTCCAAAAGTCAGAGATACTTGGGAAAGCATCACCTTCCCTATGCCAACACACTTAGTAAGCTTAAAAATCATAAACCCAACAAAGGCAGCTAACTCTGCTACCAAATATTTTTACCAAAATATAAAAATCTATCATGTGTCTGTCTGCTCTGGGATCTCTCTACTTCTGGTTCTTGACACTGATGCCAAGAAGCCTATGTTTTCTTGCCTTTCTTTCCTGTTTCTAGAATTCTTTTGATTATCTCGATTTCCCTTTTTCCTTTTTTCTTTTTAGATAAGGTCTTGCCCTGTTACCCAGGCTGGAGTGCAGTGGCACAATCTTGGCTTACTGCAGCCTCAACCTCCCAGGCTCTAGCCATCCTCCTACCTCAGCCTCTTGAGCAGCTGGGACTATAGACACGTGCCACACACCCAGCTAATTTTGTATTATTTGGTAGACATGAGGTTTTGCCATGTTGCCCAGGCTGGTCTCGAACTTCTGGGCTCAAGCCGTCCTCCTGCCTTAGCTTCCCACAGTGTAGGGATTACACGTGTGAGCCACTGTGCCCTGACCTTTATCCGCTTTTTAACTTCATATTACCTTCTAATCATTAAAAATGCACATTATGTTCATTTACATATGATGCATTTAGAATTTTACTGTGCTTTTCTTTTTTCTTTTTTTTTCACTTAGTATATTTTGGGAATTTCTCCATGTAATCAAAATTTTTTGAAAATATAACTCTTGGCTGGGCGTGGTGGCTCAGGCCTGTAATCCCAGCACTTTGGGAGGCCGAGGAGGGCGGATCACCTGAGGTCGGGAGTTTGAGACCAGCCTGACTAACATGGAGAAACCCCATCTCTACTAAAAATACAAAATTAGCTGGGCGTGGTAGTGCATGCCTGTAATCCCAGCTACTCGGGAGGCTGAGGCAGAAGAATTGCTTGAACCTGGGAGGCGGAGGTTGTGGTGAACCGAGATGGCACCATTGCACTCCAGCCTGGGCAACAAGAGTAAAACTCTGTCTCCAAAAAAAAAAAAGAAAGAAAAACAGAAAAGAAAATATAACTCTTGAAGATTATTTAATATCACAACATATACTCTAATTGCTTAACCACTCTGTTTTTTGACATTTAGATTGTCATTTTTTAAGAGTTGAAGTCTTTGCCTGCCTGTATCAAAACATTTCATGTACTCCATTAAATATATATACCTACATTTACCCCCAAAAATTAAAAATAAAAAAATAGAGTCAGGTCTCACTATGTTGCCCAGGCTGGACTCCAACTCCTGGGCTCAAGCAATCCACCCATCTAGCTTCCTGAGTAGCTGGGACTGCAGGTGCGTGCTGCCAAGCCTGACCTGTCACTTTTCGATATTGATCTCATTCAGATGTTGGCTAGCTTTGTCATCTGCATGAGATGACTCTTGGCAAGTCCTCTGCTGGCTATGACACAAAATCCAATAAAGTCATATTAACAAGTTAATGAAATCATGCATTCAGGTGTATCTGTGTTGAAGGCCAGTGGTCTTCACTAATATTCACATCTTCTTTTTTTTGTTTTGTTTTTGTTTTTCTGTTTGACAATGAGGATACTTATTGAGGGTTTATTGGGTACAGGGAGAAGGGCTGGATGACTTGGGATGGGAGGAGAGACACCTCCCCTGGGATCCTCCAGCTCCAGGCCTCCATGGGTGGGGTAAGGGCCAGGGACCTAAGAACATTCTGTATGGGCCATTGTCTTCTCCAGGGTTCTCCTTTTATGCATGGCCCAGCAGCTGTAGCTGCTGCGGGATCTCCACTGTTCAGGCATCAGGCTCAGGTAGCTGCTGGCCTGTTTCTTGCTCTGTTTGGAAGGCTTAGTGGTCTCCACGTCCTGGGTGATGATGATGCCATCTGCCTTCCAGGCCACTGTCATGGTGCCCAGGTAGAAGTCATTCATGAGACACACTAGGGTGGCCTTGTTAGCTTGGAACTCCTCAGAGGAGGGGGGGAACAGAGTGACCAAATGGCGAGCCTTGGGCTTACCTAAGACAGTGAGCTGGGTCTTGCTGCCAAACATGTGTGACAGTGAATGATGCTTGGATCGAAACCCTTAGGGCCAGAACCTGGGGCCAGTCCAGGAGCTGGGCTGCAGCAGAAACAATCATGGTGGAAGGGGAAACAAACATGTCCTTCTTCACATGGCAGCAGGAGAGAGAATGAGCATTCAAATCCTCTTCTAAGGAGACTTCTGCCTCTAATAAGCTCTCCCACACCACTCACAGCTGATTGGACCAAGGATGGACACCTGACCCAAGACAGGCCAGATACTGTGGTGTCGGCCAGTGGGAAAAGGTAAACTGGGTCACAAAGAGGAAGCATGAGAGTAGGAGGCAGCTACCCTAGGGAGCCAGAGATGAGAGCATGCAAAGAACAGCTTTGAGGGAGAAATCACAGTTGGAGAAAGACTGGAGATTACAGCTCCCAACCTGGCTCTGCCAGCTGGTTTTGTCCCTCAGCTTTCTTGAGCTGTAATTGACAAAGAAAAGTTGTATGTGTTTAAGGTATAATGCGATGTTTTGATACACATCATGAAATACATCATGAAATGATTGCCATAATCAAGCTGATTAACAATACAATCTTACCTCACATAGCTACCATTTGTGTGGTGTGATGAGAACATTTAAGATCCACTCTCTTTGCAAATTTCAAGTAGACAATACAGTATTGTCAACCATAGTCAGCAGACTGTACATTAGATCTCCAGAACTTACTCATTTTCTAACTGAAACTTCACACCTCTTGACCAATATCTCCCATTTTTCCCACCCCCCAGCCCCTGGCAACCACTGTTCTACTTCCCCGGCTCCTATGAGCTTGACTCTGTTAGATTCCTCATGTAAAGGAGATCATGGGACATTTCTGTGTCTGGCCTACTCTACTTAGCATAATATCCTCCAGATTGTCACAAACGACGGGATTTCTTTCCTTCTTAAAAGTATATATGTGTTTCCAGTACACATATATACCACATTTTCTTCATCCATTTATTCATCCACATTTGTATAGGTTGTTTCTGTATCTTGGCTATTGTGACTTATGCTGCAATAAACATGGGAGTGCAGATATCTCTGCGAAACTGCTTTCATTTCATTTAAATTCTGCCACTTGATCTTGAGGAATCAACATAACTCCTTAAACCTCTGTTCTCAGCTGGGCGCAGTGGCTCACACCTGTAATCCCAGCACTTTGGGAGGCGGAGGTGGGTGGATCACCTGAGGTCTGGAGTTAGAGGCCAGCCTGACGAACATGGAGAAACCCCATCTCTACTAAAAATACAGAATTAGCCGGGTGTGGTGGTGAATGCCTGTAATCCCAGCTACTCGGGATGCTGAGGCAGGAGAATGTCCTGAACCCGGGAGGTGGAGGTTGCAGTGAGCCGAGATTGCGCCATTGCACTCCAGCCTGGGCAACAAGAGCGAAACTCTGTCAAAAACAAACAAACAAACAAATGAAAAACAAAACCTTTGTTCTCGTCTGTAGAAGATTAGAGATAGTGTATATAAAATGTATATAACACAACAGGACCTCAATAAATGGTGGCTATATTACACATAAAAGTATTTTTTTAAAAAGAAAAGAAATACTGTGAAATCTTCTAAAAGCATCATTTATAATAAAGAATGGAGTGCATAGAGGAAGTAAAAGATTTATACAACACAAAAGCAAGGTTTCAAGCTCTTAAGACAGTCTGTTTTAATCACCCATGTTTATACTCAGTACTTAGCTTAGTGCCTAGCAAATCTTTAAGCGCTCAACACGTATGTATTGCTTTCAATGAATAGCTTCAAAGCAAGATTTTTCTTTGACTCAGGTATCTAGCTGATTGGGCATTTTTACCCATGGAATTGCTCTGTTGTAATTCACTGAGCCCCTTGTATGTGAAACCACTGCAGCAACCCTAATTTCTCTCTGAAAGATTGGCATTTATGAGGTCATTTTCCCTTCAGTCTTTTCCCCCATTCTTATTTATTCCACCATATTTCACAGGCAAGCAAAACAAAAACAAACATAAGACCTTTCATAAAAGTAACTTCCCACTGTTAACTCCTCTCCCTGAAATCTACTGGGAAGACAGAAAAAGAAAAAAATAATCACAAGAGAGATGAAAATGCAAGCCCATGCAAGTTCCCCAAATCTTTAACAGGATATATATATATATGTGTGAAAGGCTCTGAAAGGCCCTGAAAATAACTCTTAACTAGAGGCAGGATGATCCAGGGGAAGGAAAGAGAATACAGCTAGGGCACATTTCCATACCAAAGAGTGTGAGGTGTGGTAGACATCTGTTGCTTTTGTCCTCTCAACAAAACACTCCTCTTTACACTGGAGAATTGGTCTTCACAGATCCCATATGATTCCCATGGGCCTGGCTATGGGGTGGGTATACAATCCACCCCCGTCCAACCACACCACCCCAGCCGTGTTTACACAATACAATTGGGCATTGACCCAATCAAGTCCAGTTATATTTCTTTCAAGAAATTTAATATAGGAAATACTGGGAAAGGGAGGGAGTGTCTCGCTTTCATACCATGAATTGTAAGTTTATACACAGGATTGGGACTACCAGCAGCCATCTCTCCTGCCACATGTAATGAACATATTTGTGTCAGGACAGAGTGAGGCCAAATGCAAAAAGAGGCAGAGACAAACATAACCTGAGAGGAAGAGTGGGAAATAGAAGCTTGATGACGTCATTTGAACACCTGAATGCACCTGTAACTAAAGCCTTCAGTTGAGCAGATTGTAAGGGTAGAAATGAGTTCTAAGTTCCCCAAGCCCACCCCACTCCCAACTCCAGGCTTGCTAAGTTGGTAAGAAGGTTTTAAGGAAAGAGAGAAGTTACTCTGCACCCACATGGGGGTAGAATTTGGGACTGGGGCCACCGTCTATGAGAGAGGAAACAAGGAACAGAAGGTCACAAACCCTCAAAGCTTAAGGACGCTGGTGTTAGTTGCTTTCTTGGGAAAACCAATTTTAAAAAAAGGTATGTGTTTTATAGCTGTGGGAATATGAAGAGAAACAGAGACAGGATTTAGTTGACATTGTGAGGTCTATGGTTTTTATAGGTCTTGGAGCTGGCTGGGACTTAACCAGTTATCTAGATCTCAAAGGGCCAAGTGACTTTAGCTAACATCTGAGTCACAGATGTGAAAAGAAGCAAGGAAGATTCAGCACACACATAATACGCATTCCCAGGGAAAAACCAACAAAAATGGAACAGAAAAGTATTCAAAGATTTCATAGGCAATTCTCCTGAAAGAAAAGATCTAAATCTTCAGGTTGAAACAATGTATGGAGAAAAAGCTGATGAGTTCTAACAAGATTAAGACATATCCTGATGAATTAATTTCAAGGATAAGGAAAAGTCTTGCAAGCATCCAGGCGGAAGAAACTTGTCAACTTTAAGGGGAAAGAATATATGTCAGGCAGGCTTTAGACTTCCATCCACAGCAACACTAGATGAACAAGATAATGGGAAATGTTGAGAAGAAGAAATAGAACACAAGAATTCTTACTTAGCCAGGATATCTTTCAATTTTAAAAGCATGGCAAATACATTCCTAAATATGCAAGAACTGGCTGGGCGAGGTGGCTCACGCCTGTAATCTCAGCACTTCAGGAGGCTGAGGCGGGCAGATGACAAGCTCAGGAGTTCCAGACCAGCCTGGCCAATATGGTGAAACCCCGTCTCTACTAAAAATACGAAAATTAGCTGGGCGTGGTGGCAAGCGCCTGTAGTCCCAGCTACTTGGGAGGCTGAGGCAGAAGAATCGCTTGAACCCAGGAGGCAGAGGTTGCAGTGAGCCGAGACTGTGCCACTGCACTCCAGCCTGGGTGACAGAGCGAGACTCTGTCTCAAAAAAAAAAAAAAATATATATATATATATATACATATATATATAATATATATGTATATATATATAGCTATGCAAGAACTTTATAAGTTTAGCATTAATAAAATCTTCCTGAAAAAATGTACGTGAAACAACTGCTGTCCAAAAGAAGGACCAAATTAATAATTTACAAATGGAGGCCAGGCATGGTGGCTCATACCTGTAATCCCAGCACCTTGGGAGATTAAGACAGGAAGACCACTAGAACCCAGGAGTTCAAAACCAGCCTGGGCAACATAGGGAGACCCCGTTTATATGAAAAATCAAAACATTAGCCAAGTGTGGCAGTACATGCCTATGGTCCCAGCTATTCAGGAGGCTGAGGCGGGAGGATCACTTCACTTGGGCCTGGGAGGTTGAGGCTGCAGTGAGCCATAATTGGGCCACTGCACTCAAGCCTGGAAAACAGACTGAGACCCTGTCTCAAAGAAAGATAAATTTTAAAAAAGATGCCAAAGCAATAAAATGGCAGAGTGCTGGAAAGCAAAGAAAGAGAGCAGACTACAAAGCTACAAGTAAATATGCAAGATAGATATAGACAAGTTTTCAGGACCAAAAAGAGGGAAAATACCACAGCCCAAAATATCAGATGGAAGAGAGAATTTTCCTGAAGACGCCTCTGGAGAAGCTCTACAGCCAACAAATTCAAAGCACTGGAGAGGGAGGGGCAGCACCCCAGTTCCAGCCCTGGCCCTGAAGAGGATGGACAGCTTCCACTTCCTTCCTCTGGAAACTCTCAGCCCCAGTTGTCATGCTGTGGAAAGCAGAAGCCACATAGAAGGGCCAAGTGAGGGTCCTCCAGCCAACAGCCAGCATCCCTGCCAGCACTGGAGGGAGCTATCAGAATAGTGTCAACCGGTGGAAAGCCCCGATGAGTTCAGGAGCAGCCCACATCACTGGGGACAGAAAACCGGCCCAATTGAGCCCAGTTAACCCACAGAATCATTGGAGATAGTAAAATAAATGGGCTTTGCTTTATGCCACTAAGTTTTAGGATTACTACGTAGTATACACAACCAAAACAAGGGCCCTGGGGCAATCATAAGTTATTCAAGAATGTCATGGAATTTTTGGGCCAGTTTAACTCTATCCCCTTTTTTTTCCCCTCCTTTCTCCTTTCCCTTTCCTTCTCTCTTCCCTTCTATGGAGCTTTTGAAGCTAGATTTCTATTTTTAGTCTTATTAGCATCAAAGTGGAAGAAGGCAAAAAGGTTTCTCCTGACGTGTAGGAATTTAAAAACTATGCAACTCGTAATAAGAACTTTACTCCTGTAAAAGGAAAAGGAAAAAAAAAATTTTCAAATGAGAACAATATGAAATCTTTTAAGGCAGTGACAGATTTAAGGAGCTCCAGGAAAAAAGCAGAGACAGGAGAATCTAAAGAACTGTGGTGCTGGAGAGAGTTTCCTTTGAGTGGTAGGGAGGGCTTTAGTGTCATAGAATGACAATTTCCTCCCCACAGACCTCCTCTGATTCTGCAGAAAATGTTGAAATGGTTATTACACTAAAAGTGGGATCCTAGAGTTTTTTAAAAATTCAATAAGCAAATAAAAAAATGTTTAAAGGATGACAGCAATATTCTTTTTTTTAAAAAAAGAATGAATAGCAACAAACCAAATAACGAATTAGAAGACTCATTAAATAACTCATTAAATAAGTTCTTGAAACACAACAAAAACAAAACCTATCCTATAAAACAGAATAAATGTAGACTAGCCATGGGGAACACTGTAGAAAGCCTAAATATACAAAGAACCACAAAGGAGAAAACCCAAATGGACCCCTCCATTCCACTTCATTAGTCTGTGACTCCTGGTAAGAGCACCATGTCTTCAGGTGTCTCATTTGTGAAGTCACAACCCAGGAGACTCTGGCATCAACTCAGACAGAGGTAAATTCTGAGAAGTGAGTCAACCACTAAAACAACAATCATATTAATGTGAAGTCCTCAGGGCAGAGTGTTTCTCTGGTGCAGTTTAAGATTGAGAGACACAACCGGGCATGGTGGCTCGCTTCTGTAATCTCAGCACTTTGGGAGGTCAAGGTGGGAGGATTGCTTGAGTCCACGAATTCCAGACCAGCCTGGGTAACATAGCAAGACCCCATCTTTACAAAAATAAAAAATAAATTAATTAAAATAAAGAAAAAGATTGAAAGTCACACAGCTGTAAACTAATGAAAGTTCACTTAGAGCAACAGGCTTTGTCATGGGGAAAGAGCAAATCCTCATTTGATTTGCCACTGATCAAACACCCTTGCAGGCACCATTGAAAATGGATGTGGAAGCCACAGTTGATGTGATCTCACGGTAACAAGAGGTGTTGACTCAAAACCAAAAACCCTGCCACTTCTTACTGTAGAATATGATGTCAAAATAATATTATCATGTTGGGAAAATATTATTTAATTTAGCCACATCTTGACAAGTTTTTCTTTTATTGAGTCTCTCATCTCTTCTATTTCTTCTTCTTCTTCTTTTTTTTTTTCTGTTTTAAAGGTTAATTTGTTTTTTTTTGTTTTTTTAAAGATGGGGTCTTGCTATGTTGGCCCAGACTGGCTTCAAACTCCTGGCCTCCAGTGATCCTCTTGCCTTGGCCTCCCAAAGTGCTGGGATTATAAGTGTAAGCCACCATGCCCGGCCTTACTTCTCTTTCTTTATAGCTAACAAATGATCTGATATATATGCCAGATAATTGTTGAAGTGTTTGCTGTTTCATTTTTTTCTTTTTTCTCTTACTGATTTCAATGGCCATGATGACAAAGATCAGCAAAAAACAAATCCATTCAAGGAAAATGCCACTTTCTTCCATGAGTAGCATGCCCACTGTACTTTTATACACAACTTCATGTGGTCTATAACTTCATAAGGTTAACAAACAAAATCTGTATGCCTTTTTTCACGGGATAAAAATCAATGTTTTTCTTGTATCATTGTAAAACTGAAGCTCAATTCATAATTTTTTATGTACATAAGTTTACGAGAAAAAAATATTTGAAGGAAATTGATTCTAGAATCTAGAAGTTCTTCCTCTACGTAATGCATATTAATGTTTAAATACATTTATAGTTAAAATTCCAAGTATCATGATTCTTTAGAATTTAAAATTTCATTACTAGTTTTTTGTTTTAGCACATTGTGGTCAGATAATGTGTGCTATATGTTTTCTGCTTTTAAATTTTATCAGTATTTTCTTTGTTGACTAATACATTTCATTTACATAGGGAAAAAAGTATATTCTCCATTGTACAACATAACATGCAGCTATTAAAGTAAGCTTGTTGATTTTACTATAACATCCATAGTCTAGTTTATTTGTTGCTTGTGAAGTTTGTCAGAGACTGAGAATGATATATTAAAATATCCCATACTATAGTCCCAGCTACTTGGGAGGCTGAGGTGGGAGGATTGCTTGAACCCAGGAGATCGGGCCTGTGAATAGCCACTGGACTTCACTCTGGGCAACATAGTGAGACCCCCCCACTCTAAAAATAAATAAATCCTGTAGCATGCTATTCATTTCTTCTTCCGCATTTATATTTGGACACAATAGTATTCACTGTTTCCAAGTACATGAAGTGTAACCTTTATTAACGTATGGGACAGTGGTTTCCTTTCAGGAACAGCTGGGTTCATGGGTGTGACAAAAGTAAAATTAAACTTTAAATTTTATAAGGTTCTGTATTATCTCTGCTTCCTAGAGTATAGTTTCTCTCTCTAAAAGATAAATAAGCAAAAAATACAGTGAAATAAAATAGCCATTTGTATCTCATTTGAGGCTTTTGCCTTGATTTCTTCTCTGTATATTAGTATTGTTATCATTGCTTTATGTATTTACTTTTTGTTTAGGCATGTTTGATAAATCTTTGGCCATCTTTTCTTTTCTTATTTATATCAGAAACTACAGGATAATTCAATAGTAAAAAATGTATTACTGGCATGGTGTGGTACTCATGCCTGTAATCTTAGCACGTTGGGAGGCTGAGGTGGGAGGATCACTTGAGATCAGGAGTTTGAGACCAGCCTGGGCAACATGGCAAAACCCCATCTCTACTAAAAATACAAAAATTAGCCAGCTGTGGTGCCCGTGATCCCAGCTACTTGGGAGGCTGAGGCACAAAAATCACTTGAATCTGGGAGGGGGAGGTTGCGGTGAGCTGAGATTGCACCACTGCACTCCAGCCTGGGTGACAGAGCAGGACTCTGTCTCAAAAATAGAAAAGAAAGAAAGAAAATGTGTTACTATAATGTGTTATATTAATAGTCCAATACAGTTTTTTTTAAAGCAGCATATTTAAGAAAGCATAAAAAAAATTCAGCATCTGCACTTTTAAGTTGTTAGAAAACTAGGAAAGAAAGCACTTTTAATGTTTTCTGATTTTTTTTTTTTTTTTTGAGACAGTCTTGCTCTGTTGCCCAGGCTGGAGTACAGTGGCGCAGTCACTGCTCACTGCAACCTCCGCCTCCCGGGCTCAAGTGATCCTCCTGCCTCAGTCTCCTGAGTAGCTGGGATTACAGACATTAACCAGCTAGTTTTTGTATTTTTTGTACAAAAATGGCTTGTCCGCCTTGGCCTCCCAAAGTGCTGAGATTACAGGCTTGGACCACCGCATCTGGCCTCTGATACTTGTTTTTAATGGTAACCCTATAAAATACCACACATTTGGAGTTGGACACTGTTTTTTTCAAGTCAGTCTGAGAATTTTTGTCTTTTCATAAGGAGTTTAATTTATTTATACTCATTGTTATAACTGATAGCTGATCTTTCTTGTGTTATTTTGTCTCATAACTGATTTTTAAATTCTGCCAGTGAGCACCTTTAAGCTTTTCAAATAAATCAGCATTTCTCTAAATGACAAAACCAAAAGTGACATGGTGCTATGCCCAACTCTCTACCCCCATTCAAGGTAAGAAACATAATACATGTCTGCATTTCTTAACAGCCAAGTGTTCCTTGGTCTTTGTTACTATAACACATGCGTTTAAATCCAGATCATTGTTACTTTCATATTTTTCTATTATATGTCATTTCCTTCAATATCTCCATGAATACAGCTGTAAATATTAACAAAATATTAACAAATAAAATCCAACTAATAAACAAAAAGGGTAATATATCCTCACTAAGATAATGCAAGCTTGGCCTACTGTTTTTTAAAAAATCAATCAATGCAATTCACCGTATTAGCAACAACGTAACAACACAAAAAGGAGAAATACCATAAGGATATTTCAAAAGGTGCCAAAAAATGGCAAATGATGTGAATGATTGATCGTTTGTTATAGTCCCAATAATACCTGAAATCTGAAGCTCTGCTTTTTTTTTCTTTCTCTGTCATTAGGTTAGTCATTTCTTTTGTTCTGTCTTCAAGTTCACTAAATCTTCACTTTGTCACTTCCATTCTGCTATTGAGTCCATCTGTGAGTTTTAAAAAAAGTTTGATTATTGTATATTGCAGTGCTCCCCAGCTAAAATAACAATACAAAATTAAAATATTGAAACTTACAAGAGCAAAGAGAATGGGAAAAGGAGACAGCAAATATCCACAGATATTTGCAAGGTGGTAAACTTATGATGGAATTTCCACTACCTTGGCAGGGAATTTGGATGCGCTCCTAACCCTGGCAGAGCAGGGCACCATGAGAAATAAGACAATTATCTAGAGAAACTGAGAAGCCCAGGACTCAGAGGCACCAGGAAAGGCTGTATGGAATGTGGGTGTCTTCAAACAGAGCCTGAGAAATGTGCTCCCATGCAGATCGTTGATGTTGGGAAGTGGTTCTAATGGTGGGAAGGACTGGACAGGATGAAATAGGGGAAGGGTGCATTTTCAAACTGTTCATTGCTTTAGGTAACTGGAGTTTAATCCTGCTGGAAAGTCTCTGAGAAGCCATGTATAATTCACCCTAGAATTGTCCCCTGGCAGGACAGAAGAGGATACTATTTATCAAGTATCTCCCAATCCCCTCAGATCAAAGGTCATTACCAGGTGGCACATGTGTCAGAATGGCCCAGCAGAAACTGAGCCACATAAGAGCAAAACCATGCTGCATTCATAACTATTAAATCGGGTTTAGCCCAAAGTAGCCTGCTTACATATTTTAACTTTGGCCTAAAGGTTTCTCTGTACCTAGTGAACCATAACCTAAATGGAAGAGTAAACAGACTGTAACCTACTCTTGTGCCAATCACCAAGTTTTGGCAACTTAAAGGGGGCCAACTGTTCAAACCGTGTTCAAATAAGGCAAACACGGAGCTGTAACCAATCTGACTGTTTCTGTACCTCACTTCCATTTTCTGTTCGTCACTTTCCTTTCTCTATTTACCTCTTTCCAACACGTGGCTGAGCTGGAGTCTCTGAGCCTCCTCTGGGCCCGGAAGGCTGTCCAGTTCACGAATTGTTCTTTTCTCAATTAAAGTCTGGTAAATTTAATTTGGCCAAGGTTTAAGATCTCTTCCAGCTTTAAAATTTCCTGACCCCAATTTCATCTTCTCATTCACCATCCAGCCATGCAACATGATGGCCCATTATAGCCAAATTCCAACAAGGTAGAATGTTTGCTCTTTACAATTTCCTTAATTTACCAAAAGCATAAACTTCAGGCCAGGGGAATTTAACTGCATTAATTGTCTATTACATGTGGTCCAAAATAATTACTGTGTTTAAAGTACTAGAAAATAACTTACAAGCCTCAACATAAAATTTCACAAGACAAGGTTGAGAAAAGAAAAGCTGGGCTCGGTGGCTCACGCCTGTAATCTCAGCACTTTGGGAGGCTTAGGCGAGTGGATCATGAGGTTAGGAGATCGAGACCATCCTGGCCAACATGGTGAAACCCCTTCTGTACTAAAAATACAAAAATTAGCTGGGTGCGGTGGTACGTGCCTGTAATCCCCGCTACTCCGGAGACTGAGGCACGAGAATCGCTTGAACACGGGAGGCGAAGGTTGCAGTGAGTGGAGATCCTGCCACTGCACTCCAGCATGGCGACAGAGCAAGACTCTGTCTCAAAACAAAACAAAACAAAACAACCTTCTTTCTTTCCTCTTTTTTCAAGAGTCGAGGTCTCACTCTGCCACTCAGGCTGAAGTGCAGTGGTTCGATCACGGCTCACTGCAGCCTCAAACTCCTGGATTCAAGGGGTCCTCCTGCCTCAGCTTCCTGAGTAGCTTGGGACTACAGGTGTGAACCACCATGCCTGGCTAATTCTTTACATTTCGGGGTTATGGGGAACGAGGCCTCCCTATATTGCCCAGGCTGCTGTTGAACACAAGTGATCCTTCCACCTCAGCCTCCTGCTTGTCACTGGGATTATAGGATTGAGCCACAATGCCTGGCTTAGAAAAAATCTATTATCTAAGGAATGCGAGTCCTTTTAAATTATCAGGACCAGAGAGCCATTGAAATGAGACAGCAATCACGTCCCCCTTAAGCTATGTATTTATCTCTTGAAACTGTTTGCTGTTGTCACAAGTAGCTATAAATTACCCTAATAATGCCACACTGGACACTATAAGCCACACCCTATAGTTTAGCAGTGTATAGCCAGTCACTAATCCCTGTTATTTCTGTAAACCAAAGAGAATTCCTTACAACAACTTTGTATGAGCTCACTTCCCATCCCTCTTTTTTGCCTTTAAAAACTTGCTTGTAACAAAGGCTGGACGGAGCTCACATTCAAGGTTTCTTGGGTCTAAATCTTCTGGGCAGCTGTCTACACTTTGGCTCAGGTAAACTCTTTAAATCTTATTTTGTGCCACAGCCTCTTCATTTTATGTCGACAATGTAAGACAAAGACAATGTTAAGCAAATATATGGATAAATTAAACATGCATAGTAAATAACCTTTTACTAGAGTTTTTTTAATGTAATTTTTCCCATTTTCTTTTGAAAAATTTTGAACCTATAGACATGTTAAAAGAATAGCACAGTGGGGAAGGGGGAGGGATAGCATTAGGAGATATACCTAATGTTAAATGACGAGTTAATGGGTGCAGCATACCAACATGGCACATGTATACATATGTAACAAACATGCACGTTGTGCACATGTACCCTAAAACTCAAAGTATAAAAAAAAAAAGAATTGCACAAAGAACTTCCCTCATTATGCTATATTCCTATTTAATTCCTAAATCCTAAGAAAAAGGATGTTTTCCTATATAACCACTTCACCTTGATCATATTCAGGAAATTTGACTTTGATATACTATTATCAAAAATTTACTTACTATTGAAATATTTAAAATAACCACCAATAATCAAGTTTCACCAGTTGTCCCAATAATGCTGTTCATAAACTCTTCTTTTTTAAAAAAATCAGGGATTCAGTCTAGGATCAAGTATTGCATTTAACGTCATATAGCTTTCATCTCCTTTAATTTCAAGCGGTTCTGCTGCCTTTTTTTTTTTTTTTTCTTTTGAGATACAACCTGTGAAGTGTCCAGGCCAATTGTTTTGTAGACTGTCTCGGAATTAAATTCAGATTATTCACTTTGGCCGGCCCAGGTGGTAGTGTGCTCTTCTCATACCAGCAGGTGCGTCAAGTCAGTTTGCCCTAACATCAGGGATGTCATATTTGATCATTTGGTTAAGGTATTATGTGCCAGATATCTTCCTCTCCTCTTTGCAATTAATCAATAACCTGTGATATTTGGATTAGTGTATATCCAAAGGGTCCCAGCAATTTTTACCTATAGGTTTAGCATCCATTGTTGATACTTGCTGGAATCAGTCATCAAATTGGTGAAGTAATAGTGATTTTGAAATCAGTTATTCCTTCTATATTTCTTAGCTGAGATTCTTCTGTAAATAAGAGCCTCTCCTTACCTCACCTTTTGTTGAAGAATCCTGGACTCCTGTTTTAATTCAATTTGCTTTAATCTATTGCCAACACTATTTTTTTTTTTCTTTGGATGCTCAAAGTTTTCCAAATTTGGCCAGCAGAAGCCTCTTCTAGTAGACTCCTGTGTCTTTTTTTTTTTTTTTTAATTAAATGGACACAAAGTCTTGCTCTGTCACCCAGGCTAGAGTGCACTGGCTCACTGACTGCAGCCTCCAACTCCTGGTATCAAGGGATCCTCCCATCCCAGGCTCGCAAGTAGCTAGGACAACAGGTGTGGACCACCATGCCCAGCCAATTTCTGAAAAAATTGTATACAAATACAGTCTCACTATGTTGCCCAGGCTACTTTTGAACTCTTGGCCTCAAGGGATCCTCCCACTTGGACCACTTAAAGTGTTGGGAATACAGGTGTGAGCCACTGTACTTGGCTTCTGTGCCACTTCTACCGTCTTTGTGTGTTTTTGAACACTTTCTTATCTTCTGGAACAAAAATGATCCAGGCCTAACTTGTTGTACTTTCCCCGCCCCCAAACTGAAATTAGCCATTTTTCCAGACAGCCCTGGTTCCTTTTAGTGGGAATGCTATTTAGATTAATGTGCTTTAATATATAATACTTTTATGTTGTAAAATATTACTTTTGGATAGTTTGCAGAATTATGATAATTTACTTTAGAATCTATCTCTTCCATCATACATCAATTCTATGTACTTGCTAATTATGGGAATAATTTCTGAGAATTTTCTTTCTTTTTTCTTTTTTTAGACAGTCTTACTCATCACCCAGCCTGGAGTACAGTAGCACCATCCCGGCTCACTGCAACCTCTGCCTCCTGGGTTCAAACAATTCTCTTGCCTCAGCCTCCTGAGTAGCTGGGACTACAGGGCTATGTCATCATGCCTGGCTAATTATAATTTTTAAAAAAAATGTTTATCATTAGACAATGGTTTTCCTTAAAGTAGGAATAGTATTTAGTTTTCCCTACAGCAGTCTGTATAACTTTATAAAATAATGGTTCACAGATTTAAAATGTATTATTCAAAGTGATGAGGCTGGGTGTGATGGCTCATGCCTGTAATCCCAATACTTTGCGGGGCTGAGGAAGCAGGATCACTTGAGGTTGGGAGTTCAAGACCAACCTGTGCAACATAGTGAGACCTCGTCTCTACAAAAAAAAATGTAAAAATTAGTTGGGTGTGGTGGTGCATACCCATAGTCCCAGCTACTCAGGAACCTGAGGTGGGAGGATCGCTTGAGCCCAGGAGTTTGAGTTTATAGTGAGACATGATGATGCCATTGCATTCCAGCCGGAGTAACAGAGCAAGACACTTTCTCAAAAAAAAAAAAAAAAAAGTGATGAGATAGACGGGAAGTGTTTAACAATTTTTGGTTTCTGAATGAATAATTTTAGTACATCATCTTAAAGTTTTCTTCTAAAGCAATATGATATGATTTTGAAATGAATGGCAGCGGCCTCTACAGGAAATGATCATGTAATTGCTTATTTAATTGAATGATTCATTGACTATGACACATGAGGGAATTGTTTCTGTCACACTGTGGTATTGTCTGTCTAATGTTTAGCTATAGGCAATGGATGAGAAATCCTTTTTTGAGACGGATTCTCTCTCTGTTGCCGAGGCTGGAGTGCAGTGGCGCCATCTCTGCTCATTGCCATCTCTGCCTCCCAGATTCAAGAGATTCTCCTGCCTTAGCCTCTGGAGCAGCTGGGATTATAGGCACATGCAACCACGCCCAGCTAATTTTTGTAGAGACGGAGTTTCACCATTTTGGCCAGCTGGTCTTGAACTACTGACCTCAAGTGATCCGCCCACCTCAGCCTCCCAAAGTGCTGGGGTTACAGACGTGAGCCACCACGCCTGGCCGAGAAATTCTTCTTTGCTGAATTCACAAGAACAGTTGTGCAAAGTCTTGCACATATTTTAATACTTCTAAATATGTAAACATTTAATAATATTTCAGAAATTTGCCCTTTACCCATTTTTCTTTTGTGTGTGTGTGGTGGGGGAGGGTTATTGATTTCTTAATGCAAGAAAAAATGAGGAAAAGATAAAGTATTATCAAGAGAATATCAGTGGACACAATTGCTGGATATACATAATATTGGCATCTTTTCAGTACGAAAACATTTTAAGCTCTTTGGAAAATTTATCTCTGCTAGAGATGTTTATAGATCTAGAGTCCTGCTCTTTTAAGGCCCACTTAAACTTGAAAAATATGTGTTTTTGTTTTGTTGCTGTTATTGCTCTAGTGCGGTAAAATATCATTTTAACCATTTTTAGGTGTGACAGTTCAGTTGCAATAAGCACATTCACATTGTTACGCAAGGAAAAAGGCATGGTTGTAAGTGGCAGGTATTTCCCTATGGAGGTCTATTTTGAGTTATGTCAATCACAAGGGAAAATCTCTCAGAATATTGTTTTATTAAAGTCCATATGGAATGGAAACAGGAGTCAAGGTATATAACATTTCATCTAGTGAGGACAAATACTTCATATGTAAAATAAGAATGCTTTAAGGAGAAATAACTTTTTATTATATAAACCCACTTGAAAATAGACAACTAAAGCCTTTTGAAACTAATATACAGAGGGCAAATGCTATAGCCAAGCCACAAAATGTAACAATAATAAAAAGATAGTACTATGGATGACAAAAGAGCAAAAATGTATTAAGCTTTATTATAGGTCAAGTGCTGTTTTGGCATAGAAGCATTTGATTCTATTCTGTTACTTAATCCCGGTAACAATCCTATTAGGTAGACGCTGGTACATTGGAGAAGCTGTGCAGTGTTAAGAACATAGTTACTGGCCGGGCATGGGGCCGCACGCCTGTAATCCCAGCACTTTGGGAGGCTGAGGCAGGCGGATCACTTGAGGTCAGGAGTTTGAGACCAGCCTGGCCAACATCAGGAAACCCTGTCTCTACTAAAAATACAAAAATTAACCAGGCATGGTGGCCCGTGCCTGTAGTCCCAGCTGCTCGCATGGCTGAGGCAGGAGAATAGCTTGAACTGGGGAGGCAGAGGTGCAGTGAGCTGAAATCACGTCACTGCACTCCAGCCTGGGCGACGGAGCTAGATTCTGTCTCAAAAATAAAAATAAAAATAAAAATAACCTAGCTACTGCAGCCACAGTTCATCACCTGGGCTTAAGTCCTGGTCTTCAGTCCTGGTCTTCCACTTGCTGTGTGGCTTTGGGAGAGTTACTTAATTTCTCTATACTTTAGTTTTCTTATCTGAAAGATGGAGACTATGCCAAAAATAGTACTTACCTTATAAGATTGTTGTGAAGATTAAAGACATCACTGTGTGGAAAACATTTGGAAACTTGAGCCAGATACTTTTTTTTTTTTTTTGAATCAGAGTCTCGCTCTGTCGCCCAGGCTGGAGTTTCAGTGGTGCGATCTCGGCTCACTGCAAGCTCCGCCTCCCGGGTTCACGCCATTCTCCTGCCTCAGCCTCCCGAGTAGCTGGGACTACAGGCACCTGCCACCACACCCGGCTGATTTTTTTGTATTGTATTTTTAGTAGAGACGGGGTTTCACCTTGTTAGCCAGGATGGTCTCGATCTCCTGACCTTGTGATCCTCCCACCTCCTCGGCCTCCCAAAGTGCTGGGATTACAGGGAGCCAGATACATTTGACTTTAAAGCTCCTGGCCAGGCTCAGTGGCTCACACCTATAATCCCAGCACTTTGGGAGGCCAAGGATGGAGGATGGCTTGAGCCTGGGAGTTCGAGTCTGCAGAGAGGTATGATGACACTGCTGCATTCTAGCCTGAGAGGCAGAGGGAGGACTTGTCTCTGGGAAAAAAAAAAATCAGGAAAAAAATACAGCTTTTATTCACTTTAGTATGCTCTTCCAGTCATCCATTCATTCCCCAAATATTCACTGGTGATTTACTGACATGCTAGGCACCATGCTAGGTGCTGAGATGCAATAGTGATGAAGAAAGCCGAAAACAGCTTTCCAACTTGGGCCAGGCAGAATGACTCCAGCAAACAAAGGTAGCGAGAAGAAAGGCCATTCTGCCATCAATATTCACAAGTGCATACAGAGTGGGCTTCAAGAAGTGTGCCCCTCGGGCACTCAGAGAGATCCAGAAACTTGCCATGAAGAAGATGGGAACTCCAGATGTGCTCATTGATGCCGGACTCAACAAAGCTATCTGAGCTGAAGGAATAAGGAATATCCTCTACTGTATCCATGTGTGGTTGTCCAGAAAACGTAATTAGCATGAAGATTCACCAAACAAACTCTATACTTTGATTACCTATGTACCTGTTACCACTTTCAAAAGTCTACAGACAAAGTGGATAAGAAGTAACCACTGATCATTGAATACATCAAATAAAGTTATAAGACCACCAAAAAAAGGCCAAAAAATCTCTGCCACTAAGACTTATAACATGGAAATTGTTCAGCCTCAATGGTATTCAAAAAAATGAAAATGGTATTAAATGCTAAAAGGCAGTGTCAACATAGGTTTACTGAAGTGATATTCTAATATACAGGAAATGAGTATGAAATTACTGTAGCTAAGCCGGGCACAGTGGCTCACACCCGTAATCCCAGCACTTTGGGAGGCTGAGGTGGGTGGATCACCTGAGGTTTAGAGTTCAAGACCAGCCTGACCAACATGGAGAAACCCCGTCTCTACTAAAAATACAAAATTAGCTGGGCCTGGTGGCGCATGCCTGTAATTCCAGCTACTTGGGAGGCTGAGGCAGGAGAATCGCTTGAACCTGGGAGGCGGAGGTTGTGGTGAGCCGAGATTGCACCATTGCACTCCAGCCTGGGCAATAAGAGCGAAACTCCGTCTCAAAAGAAAAAAAAAAGAAGTTACTGTAGTTATTTTAGAAAACAATATAGCTATAGGTATTGCCATAAAATATTACATGATTTATTGCAACAATCCTAGAAAAAAATCCAAAATACAAAATTCTATCTAAAAGCTGTCTGTTGTAATATCATTTATTACAGGAAAAGAAAAACAGATGCAAGGTGTGTATCAACAAGAAAATTTTAAATGACGTATGATGTAGCTACTTAAAGTAGTGTTTTGGGCCGGGCACAGTTGCTCATGCCTATAATCCCAACACTTTGGGAGGAGGAGGCAGGCGGATCACCTGAGGTCAGGAGTTCAAGACCAGCCTGGCCAACATGGTGAAACCCCGTCTCTACTAAAAATACAAAAATTAGCCCGGCATAGTGGCACACGCCTGTAATCCCAGCTTGTCAGGAGGCTGAGGCAGGAGAATTGCTTGAACCTGGGAGGCGGAGGTTGCAGTGAGCAGAGATCACACCACTGCACTCCAAGCCTGGCGAGAGAGCTAGACTCCATCTCAAAAATAAATAAATAAATAAATAAAAGTAGTGTTTTGTAGCAATGAGGACATTCAAAATAATAATTGTAGCAGGCAGATGAGTGTCCTCCTGAAGATAGCCATGTCCTGATCCCCAGAACCTGTGACTATGTCAGGTTATGTGGCAAGGGGGGAGTTAAGGCTGCTGATGAGCTGACCTTAAAATAGGGGGATTATCCTGGATTACTGGGATGGGGCCGATGTAATTACAAGGGCCTTTAATGTAAAAGAGAGAGGCAGAGAACCAGTATTGGGTGATGCACTGGGAGAAGACTTGATCGGCCAAGGCTAGCTGTGAAGATGGAGGAAGGGACCATAAGCCAAGGAGTCTGGGCAGCCTCTAGAACCTGGAAAAGGTGAGGAAGCAGATTCTTCCTGGAGCATTTGGAAAGGAACACAGCTCTGCCAGCCTCTTGATGACCTCCAGAACTGTAACATATTAAATTTGTGTTGGCAAAGTCTAGCTCTGTGGCCCAGGCTGGAATGCAGTGGTGTGATCTCTGCTCACTGCAGCTTCGATCTCCCGGGCTCAAGAGATCCTGCCACCTCATCCTCCGAGTATCTAGGACTGCAGGCACACACCACTATACCCAGCTAATCTTTTTATTTTTGTAGAAATGAGGTCTCACTATGTTGCCCAGGCTGGTCTTGAACTCCTGGGCTCAAGTGATCCGCGCTCCTCAGCCTCCCAAAGTATCGAGATTTCAGGTGTAAACCACAACAAGCAGGCAATTTGTGTTGTTTTAAGTCAGAAAATCTACAGTAATTGGTTGCAGTAGCAATAGAAAACTAATGCAATAATCTTGGGTGGGAAGGTACCAAAAATTTACTGCCTGCTTCTAGGCTGCATCTCAACTGAGTCTTTAAAGTGAGCATGGCCACTCCCGTGGGAGGTGGTGAGTGAGTGGCCGATCCTAAGGAGAGGGAAGAGGATGGGCAAGAAGATGGTTTGAGTTCTTGAGTTCCAATTTTATCTTCTGCTGAATCCTTCATTTTCCTTCCTCAACTGGTACTATTCCTAGTTTGACAAATAACATAGCTTTTCAAATTCTGGTTGGCTTCAGACAACCAGATATGCAACACTTTTGGATTTCCTTCTGGGATAAAAAAAAGAGACCTCTAAGGAAAGCTATGTTTTCTTCCTTCTTTTCCTTCAGCTAAGTGTGTCTCTTTACTGTAGCTCCTTCCTGAAGGCTAAGGATGCATACAATATCCTGAGTTTTTCCCACTAATGATGCAGTTCCACTCACTGATGCAAAGACAGGCATTCTTTTTTTTTTTTGAGACAGAGTCTGTCTCTGTCACCCAGGCTGGAGTGCAGTGGTGTGATCTCTGCTCTCTGCAACCTCCGCCTCCCGGGTTCAAGCGATTCTCCTGCCTCAGCCTCCCGATTACAGGAGCGTGCCACCACGCCCAGCTAAAAAAAAGTCTACCTTCACTTTCGGGAGTTAATATCCTTGTTTAACTTCCCATTGCCTGTCCCAGAGAGGCTTTCTCATGTAGCTCAGTAATTCCTATAGTTTACAAACAGGAAAGTTCCAGAAAGTTTAAGAACAAATTCTGAAAGACCTATGAGCAAATGGTGCTGAATTTAAATATGGCTTCTTAAAGTCACATTTCATTGTCTTAGTCAAAGCAGAATTATTAAGTGGTTATTTTAAATTCATTTTTAAAATTAGCAGCTTCAGGTATAACAACTTTGAAGCTAGAATAAATATTTATTTTATATTAATAACAATGAATTGTGCCAAAAAAAGATACTCAGCTTCATGGTAACCAGAGAAACGTGGATTTAAAACACAGCAAGAGGCAAGTACTAGAAACAAACATAAAAACTCAGTCCAGCTACGTCTATGCCCAGTTCCAATATGACAAGGTCTCATGCCCACCCTTTACAGTCACTATTATTGATGGGTGGGCACCCTGACTGGAGCAGCTACCACCCCTGGGGTCAACTGGGAAGCATCTGGTGCTGCGATCGAGGCACCCCCAGAATCATTGCACTGAGTAAAGAGAGAAACCTTTCAAAGGAAGGGATGCTTGGCAGAGGAAAATCAGCACTCCCATTGTAGCGTTCAAGTAAATAAATTCAAGGTAAGTGAACTGTTGTGAACTTGAACAAATCTTTTTACATTTTCTCATTGGCAAAAGGATGATCAAAAGTCTACGCTCACTTCAAGGAGTTAGTATCTAACATGCATCAGTCTTTAAATCTGATGACTGTTGTGAAGTCGGCCTCAGAGGGGACTCCATGCCCTTGTCTTATTCCAAAAAATGTCCCACCACTACCTCACCGATAAGTTACAATTAGAGGTATAACACATTTTATGTCTATCATTTGGGGATCTCCAGCTACGATAAGGAGGTGTCATAAAAGATGAATTTAGGATAAACGTATGGTGTCTGACACAGCTCCCTGCTGAGGAGCCCTGACTTGGGAGTGGACCATGGTGTAGCCCCGACAGCAGGCAAGCTGAAGGAGGAGAGTGACCTCTGAGCCAGCGGGGAGCAACTCAGCATCGAGGCACCACACACACACACACACACACACACACACACACATGACTCTGCATCCCAGATATCCCCCCACCCAGCCTGCATTCCCTGGCTGGAGAAGGCAAGAATGAGTCACCTGTCCCTTCCTCACTGCCCAGCTGAGCTGTTGGGGCAGCTACAGCCACAGGAATACTCTTGAGAAAGGAGTGTAATACCTGTGTCCTCGGGGAGGGCTTGGAAGGATAAAGAAGGAACCTGGACAAGGACAGCTCGAGGGGTCCTTGCTTCGAGCAGACACCAACAGGATTCAGGAAGTCCAGTGACTGACCCCTGGACAGCAGGCAGCAGGAATGACTCCGAACATGCTTTAAAACCATGGTTTAAAGTCACACAAATTTTATCAAAAAAATAAAATTTCTGGAACTCAAACATCCAAAAGTGGATCCAACTTCAGGCAAATCTGGACGTTGGGAGCCTGGCAGTGTCATCAGGATATTTTTTGCTTGTTTGTGTGTTTTTGTTTGTGTATGTGTGTCGGTGTTTTTTAATGCCTCCCATCTTGAGCTTCTTTTTGCAGATACAGTCTCCTCATGAGGCTGGGAAGTCAGCTGCCAACATCCTCAGATTCACTTTCTCTGTTTGGGGACCAGAACAGAATATAAGCCCAGTTCAGCCCAGCTGAAGTACTGATATAGTTTGGACGTTCGTCCCCTCCAAATCTTACATTGAAATGCAATTCCCAGTGCTGGAGGTGGTGCCTGGTGGAAGGTGTTTGGATCAGGGGGGTGGATTCCTCGTGAATGGTTGAGTCATCCCATTGGGAATAAGTGAGTTCTCTCTCTGAGTTCAGAGATCTGGTTATTTAGAGTCTGGGACCTCCTCTCCCTCTCGCTCCTCCTCTCACTATGTGATATGCCGGTACCCACTTCACTTTCCACCATGAGTAAAAGCTCCCTGTGGCCTCACTAGAAGCCAGGCAGATGCTGGTACCGTGCTTCCTGTACACCCGCAGAACCATGAGCCAATTCGACCTCTTTTCTTTATAAATTACCCGGTCTCAGCTATTTCTTTATAGCAATGCAGAAAAGAACAAACACAAGTACCTTCAGCCAAATGAGCCCCAAGTGGCTAAAACAGATCCACCTAACACATGGTGTAGAAGGTAGTGCCCCAAACCAGTAATAATGAAAGCAATAATCTAAAACAATAATAAATACTATTCAGAATCACTGAAATAATTATTTCAGTAGCAATGATAATATAATATATTGAATTCTTACCAAGTGTCTGGCACTGTCCTTTACAAAGATTCTCTGGTTTAATCTCTACAGCCCATTAAGTAGCTGTTATCCCCATTTTACAGATGAGAAAACTGTTCCATCATAGGTTTTGCATCTCTAGTGCCGGCAGAGCTGTCAGATGCCATGGGTCTCTTGCTTGTGTTTCAATAATCAGTTCTTACTCTCCAGTCCCATTTTTATCGAGCATAAAATGCACTAGTACCTCTTATGCTGATTTTACAATCTATCTTGGCCACTACCCCTAGATTCATCCATCAGCAGCCCTATCCCAGGGTGAGCTGCTTCTGTGACAGACGTACTAGTTGGCATCTGCATTTTTGTTTCAGAGGCTAATCTTTTAGGCAACCTTGTCTCCAAACCTGGAGAATATGAAGAAGCTGGCTCTAGACATGAGTAAGATCCTTGGCCTTCTCCACAGAAGTGAAAGAGAGAGGCATCCAGACGAGTGACTATCCTACAATTGTCTATCATAGAAGTGTGCCATGTAAAAGGGAAAGATGAAGTTCTGTAGAGGAAACTGAGGCAAGTAAAGTCCAGGAGGGCAGAAACTTGATGTTTTTTCATTGTGGAATTCCCACCTCCTGGAACAGATTCATAGAGCACATGGGAAACATCTATCTAAAAAATGGATGAAGCAAGTGGCATTTGACTTGACTCTGAACAGATGAGCAGTGCTCCAGGCGGGGCTAGCATGTGCAAAGACACAGCAGGATCAAGACCTTTGTATGAACTGTATGCGAACACTTTGGGCCCAATGTGGTGGCTCATGCCTGTAACTCAGCGACTTGGGAGGCTGAGGCAGGACGATCGCTTGAGGCCAGGAGTTCAAGACAGACCTGCCTGGGCAACATAGTGAGACCCGCACCCCCCCATCTCTAAAAAAAAAAAAAATTAATTCTGCTCCTAAAAAACATTTTGGGATATTTAATGTGGTTCCCCCATCCTTTTCACCCCTTTACACAAACATATGCTGGGAGAAAAAAACTGTGTTTAAAATGCCATCTCTGGTGGTAGTATGGACTAGAGAAATGAGTCCTTCAGAAAGTTAGTAAAAATGATTTTTTTTTTTTTTCTGAGACAGAGTCTCACTCTGTCACCCAGGCTGGAGTGCAGTGGCGCTATCTCGGCTCACTGCAAGCGCCGCCTCCTGGGTTCATGCCATTCTCCTGCCTCAGCCTCCCAAGTAGCTGGTACTACAGGCACCCACCACCACACCTGGCAAATTTTTTTTTCTTTTTTGTATTTTTAGTAGAGACGGGGTTTCACCGTGTTAGCCAGGATGTTCTCGATCTCCTGACCTCGTGATCCGCCTGCCTCGGCCTCCCATAGTGCTGGGATTACAAGCGTGAGCCACCACGTCCAGCCAAAAATGATTATTAGAATGATTGTTCTGAAATACCCTTTGCATGACTCCTTTGTGATATTCATCAAATATTTCTTGCTCTCCACCCTCCAGACACATGGGAGGGTTGCAGTTTTCTACTCCACTGCCATTGACCTTTGGGTGTGGCCCTATGACTTACTTTGCCTCCTAAAATGTAATAGGACAGAATAGAAACTTTAAGTCAGAGGGCAGAGTCCCCACTGAATGAATGGGTGGCAAGAAATAAACCATCAATGAATGGGTGGCAAGAAATAAACCATCAATGAATGGAAAGCAAGAAATAAACCATCAATGAATGGGTGGCAAGAAATAAACCATCAATGAATGGAAAGCAAGAAATAAACCATCAATGAATGGAAAGCAAGAAATAAACCATCAATGAATGGAAAGCAAGAAATAAACCATCAATGAATGGAAAGCAAGAAATAAACCATCAATGAATGGAAAGCAAGAAATAAACCATCAATGAATGGAAAGCAAGAAATAAACCATCAATGAATGGAAAGCAAGAAATAAACCTTCTTGTTAGAAGCCACCCTACACTTTCACACTTCATGGTTTCATTTAATCCTCACAGAAGTCCTATGAGGTAGGTATTATTCCAGTGTCCCAAAAAAGGAAATCGGGGTTTATTCACAGCCAACATAACTCTGGAGCTGTGTCCTTCAACAGCACGGCCACCAGCCCCAAGCGGCAATCAAGCATTTGAAATGTGGCTGGTCCAATAAAACACATACCAGATTCAAAACTGGCATGAAAGAGGAATGTAAAAATCTCATTAACAGTTTATATTTTACCTGCTCTTGGTTGTTGAAAAAAATAGTTTCTATTAATTACACGACGAAATAATATTTTAGAGACACTGGGTGAGTTAAATAAAATATGATCTTAAAATTAATTTTGCTTGTTTATTTTTATCTTTTAGAACAGAGCTACTAAAAATGGAAAAGTACATAGGCAGCTTGCATTTGTAATCTGTGCTATATTTCTCTTGGACAGCACTGGTTTACTGGTTATAGATTGAGGAAGCAAAGATAGTTGCTCTGAATGTAAATTCAGGGCTCTTTGGAGCATGTATTCCTCCCCTCTCAAAGGGAACTTATCTGGTGGTGGTGATTTGACTGGCTGCTCATCTAAATGTATTTATTCATGGATTCATACAACACATATTTATTGTGCAGTTACTGTATACAAAGCTCTGCAGGAGGTGGTATGATTGTGCTCTACCCTGAACTCACAGTCCTGCCGAGGACAAAAGTTTTGTGGGTGAAGAGCTGATAAATGGCCAAGTTTGAAGGTAAATGAGATGCTAATAGGAATGCTGTTCAGGAAAGGGAAGTCTGACCTGGCTTGGAGTAGTGAAAATAAAAAACCTATCTGAAGACCATACTGCCCCAGCTTTAAATGCAATTTGCTCCTTGAACTTTCCCGAAAATACTCACAATTCATGTAATCTCAGCAAGTCTATACATTAACCCACTTCTACTCTCTACTTGTTACTTTAAAAAGAACTCAGTCACTCTGGATGCAAGTGTTTACCATGTGGGGAAAAACACTAAGGAATTCAGCTTCATTTTGTCCCAATTAGGCTTATTGAAATAACAACATCAATGCCATTAGCTCAGAGGTGAAAATAACTGGACAATTCCACTATTTATTCTTCAATGATTAATTACTAAAAGGAAAATTATATCTAAAATGTCAGCTGATGAACCAGTATCACATTTTCATTTCCAATGGTTCAAAGCTCATGTCAAACCCTTTGATTTTCTTTTCTTTTCTTTTTTATTTTTTGAAATAGGGTCTTGTTCTGTCACCCAGGCTGGAGTGCAGGGGCATGATCACTGCTCACCCCAACCTCAACCTCCTGGATTCAATTGATCCTCCCAATTGAATGATTGTTCTGAAATACCCTCTGCAGGACTCCTTTGTGATATTCATCAAATATTTCTTGCTCTCCACCCTCCAGACACATGGTAGGGTTGCACTTCATTACTCCACTCCCATTGACTTTTAGGTGTGGCCCTATTACTTACTTTGCCTCCCAAAGTGTAATAGGACAAAATAGAAACCTGAAGTCAGAGAGCAGAGTTCCCACTCTGAGTAGCTGGGACCACAGGCGCACGCCACCATCCCCAGCTAATTTTTTATTTTTTTGGAGAGATGGAGTTTCACTGTGTTGCCCAGAATGGTCCCAAACTCCTGGGCTCAAAGAATCCTCCCACCTTGGCCTGTCAAAGTGCTGGGACAAGTGTGAGCCACCACGCCTCACCAAACCCTTTGCTTTTCATGTAATCTTTTAACTAAATCTTGTGGATAATGAGCAATTTTCTTTCTTTCTTTTTCCTTCCATCCTTCCTTTCTTTTCTTTCTTTCTTTCTTTCCTTCTGTCTTTCTCTCTCTCTTTCTTTCCTTCTTTCTTCTTTCTTTTCTTTTCTTTTAAAGATGTATTAGTCTGTTTGTGTTGCTATAAAGGAATGAATGAGACTGAGTAATTTTTAAAGAAAAGAGGTTTATTTTGGCTCACAGTCCTGCAGCCTGTACAGGAAGGGTGATGCTGGCCTCTGCTTTTGGTGAGGGCTCCAGGGAGCTTACAATCATGGCAGAAGGTGAAGGGGAAGCTGCTGTATCACATGGTGAGAGAGGAAGCAAGAGAGAGAAGCAGGAGGTCCCAGACTCTTAAACAACCAGATCTCGTGTGAACTAAGAACTCACTCATCACCAAGGGGATGGCACTAAGTCATTCATGAGGGACCCATCTCTATCATCCAATACCTCCCACTAGACTCCACTTTCAACATGAGATTTGGAAGGGATAGACATCCAAACCACATCACAGCTTTTTTTTTGAGACAGAGTCTCTCACTATCACCCAGGCTGGAGTATGGAGTGCAGTGGTATGATCTCAGCTCACTGCAGCCTCCTGAGTTCAAGCAATTCTCCTGCCTCAGCCTCCCAAGTAGCTGGGATTACAGGTGCCGGCCACCATGCCCGGCTAATTTTTGTATTTTTGGTAGAGATGGGGTTTCGCCATGTTGGCCAGGCTGGTCTCAAACTCCTGACCTCAGGTGATCCCCCCGGCCTCAGCCTCCCAGAGTGCTGGGATTACAGGCATGAGCCACCACGCCTGGCCTTCAAAGTACTTTTTTAGGATGTTCTTTATCTTTTATATCTCTCTGCCAGTGATTTTCATGGTGTGATATATAGTCAACCCCACATCAGATCACCTGGAATCATTGTCGATATTGGGTACAACTTGCCTCACCCCAGAATTTCAAGGAGTGTAACCTGCGAGTCTGTATTTTTACCAGGTGATTCTTATGTTTGTTAAAGTTGGAGAAGCATTGCTGTTAGTCCAGGAAACAAACAAGTTGGTCTCTTGGATTCTCCCTGACAAGATCAAAGGGCAGTAGAAGTAAAGACTAGAAAATATTTTGAAAGTCCTCCAACAGTCCAGGGGAGTGGAAAGGATTATTCATAACCCTTTGGTGCCAAGAAATCTGGAACTTCTAAAGCTATGGGCTAATGCATCTTGCATTAGCAATTTGGCATGCAGGAAATCCCCCCACCCAGAGTGCCAGGGGCACAGGGAGTCTTGGCATCCCTTAAATAAAACAAAGTTGGGATTTTCAAGTTACCCAAGGCTTCTGATTTCCTACTTTGTGGTCTGAAAGAAAACAAAATGACTATACTCTTTTCCCAAGGTTGGCGAATATATGTGATAATTTTTCTTAATGGCATAAATGAAACTGTGGCTTGAGGGGAAGTAATGAACAAATGGTTCAGGAAAACGGAATTGGGAAAAGCCTGTTCCTTGGTGAGAACAGATCAGCCTCTTAGGTGTCGATACAGCCTTTCACTTGCTGCAGCACAGCACAGTCTAGTGTTCTTGGAGGGTTCAGACCTCCTTTGGGACCCAGATGTAGTTTGGATTATCTTTAAATTGGGGCATTGGTTGGATCTAAATACTTCCTTTTTAGCTTTTTGTTTTGAATTACTTTTAGACTTTCGAGAAGTTGTAAAAATAGTACAGTGTGTTCCCATCACCCTGCTTCCCACATTGATAACATCTTACATAGCCACAGCATATTTTCAAAACCAAGAATTTGAAATATGTGCAATATTATTACCTACACCACAGACTTGGTCCCTGTTATAGTCTGAATGTTTGTGTCACCCCCAAAATTCATATGTTGAAATCTTTCTCCAATGCATTAGTATGAATAGGTGGGACATTTATGAGTTGATTAGGTCATGAAGGTAGAGCCCTCATGAATGGGATTAGTGCCTTATAAAAGCGGTCCTTTGTTCCCCTCTTTCATCATGTAAGGACACAGCAAGAAGGCCTGAGGAACGGCCCTTACCCAACAGTGAATCTGTTCGCACGTTGATCTTGGACTCCTCAGCCTCTAGGACTGTAGGAAATAGATTTATGTTATTTATAAGATATTTTGTTATAGCAGCCAAAATGGACTAAGGCAGCCACGTTTGTGTAGCATGTAGGCAAGATGTCTCAGGAGCAACCTTAGGAAGCATCTTACGATACATATTGGACATGTGCACAACACACATAGAACACTAGTTTGGTTGCAGACTCCACTGGTGTTTTGTTTCATAAGAGCAGCCACAGTGCCCTGTGGAAGGTGGCACCATCTTCTTTTCCATAAACATTAGCCATGCCATCTACTATGAATGACAGAGATTTTTTCAGTTCAAGTTTCTGAGGACTGCAAACAAGTATCAAAGAGCCAGATGTTTCTTTGCATTAAACCAGTTTTATTACTCGCCTTTTGTCTTATACACTTAATAAATACAATTTTCTACATTTCTATGGTGCTTTAAATTTGCAAAACCATATATCTTAGTTTATTTATCCCTTGCAATCAGCCCAGAAAATTATGGTCCATACTATAATTTGTATTTTATATGTGAGGAAACTGAGTCTCACAGAGGTTAAAAGACTTGGGCCCCAGCCTCCCATTCTGGTAATTACCTCATTACGATGCCTCTTTTATTGTTCCTACTCTCCAAATATTTGGTTGTTATTTATTACACGTATCACTTTAATGAATGAAATGATTCTATAAGGTTTACTGTAAAAAAAGAGCAGTCCCTTGCACTGCCCTTTCTTTCTAGTTCTGATTGTCAAATGTCCAGAAATGTCTTAGTCTATTTTGTGTTGTAATATTAGAATACCACAGACTGTGTAATTTTTTTTTTTTTTTTTTGAGACAGAGTTTCGCTTTTGTTGCCCAGGCTGGAGTGCAATGATGCGATCTCGGCTCACTGCAACCTCCATCTCCCAGGTTCAAGTGATTCTCCTGCCTCAGCCTCCTGAGTAGCTGGGATTACAGGCACGCACCACCACACCCAGCTAATTTTGTATTTTTAGTAGAGATAGGGTTTCTCCATGTTGGCCAGGCTGGTCTCAACCTCCCGACCTCAGGTGATCCACCCGTCTCAGCCTCCCAAAGTGCTGGGATTATAGGTGTAAGCCACCACGCCCAGCCTCGACTGTAATTTTTAATGAACAGAAATTTATTGGCGCACAGTTCTGGAGGCTGAAAGTCCAATATCAGATGTCAGCATCTGGTGATGGTCTTCTTGTTGCCACATAACATGGTGGAAGGTGCCACGTACTGGAAGGGTCAAAAGAGGGTGAGAGAGAGCACAAAAAGAAGTGAACCTATTCCCACAAGAATGCAGCGTGAGTCCATTCATGAGGCTAGAACCCTCATGACCTCATGAACACTTCTTAAAGATCCCACCTCTTAACACTGTCGCAATCACAATTACATTTTAACATGAGCTTTGGAGGGAAAAACATTCAAATCATAGCAGAAGGAAACTACTCTCAAACTTTCAGCGACAACTGTTGGTCTTTATCGTCCTATCGCTGATAGCACACTTACACTGCTATTTCTTGATTTTTCACTTTTAGGTGCCATCTGCTGACTTCCCACATCAGAAGGTAAGGACTTACTTCTTCGCTGCCTCCGTCCATGTCCCCATCTCCTACACATATGACTTGACCACCTCCCATACTCCCATTACATATCCCAATTTTGGCTACATTGGTATTCACTGATTCCTATGACTCTAAATGCTAGCCACTGCTGTGTAGCTGAGCCATACAGTATACGATGATTACTTTTCCTCTACTGCTAACTTTGTATTTTCACTGGAGTTAGTAAATGTCAAGTATTTTCCTTTGCTTAGTTTTCTAAGCAACATACAATAATTAACATATTTCTAAATTTTCCCATGGTTTAAATCTCCTCTCAATACATCTGATTTTCTCTCAGTCTCTTCATGGAATCATCCCTACCTGAATGTTCCAACCTGCCTCTCTCTGGACTGTGACTCTCTGGGCTTGCAACAAAGCTGTCTTCCTGGGTCTTCCTCATCATTTCCCTGGGGGTACTGTTCACGTCCTTCTTTTGTTGGATTCCCTAAATTCAGTGTCTTCTTCTTTTCGGTTCTTTCGCTTATTTTGGTGGAGTACTTCCTGTAGTATCTTTCTGGGAAAGGGTACTCAGAGATCAATTTTTTGAGCCCTTGAACATCTGGAGAGATCTTCATTCCAGTCTCATATTTAATCAAAATTTGACTGGAAAGAGAAGTCTAAATACAAATATCATTTTCCCGTGAATTTTTATGTTATTTTATTTTATTTGCATACAATGTAGTCATTAAGAGGTCCAGAACCATTCTAAGACCTGTTCCTTTCTAAGAAATCAGATTTTTTTTTTTGGAAGTTTTCTTTGTTTTGTTTTTGTTTTTAGAGATGGTGTCTTGCTGTATCACCCAGGCTAGAGGTGTAGCCTCAAACTCCTGGGCTCAAGTGATCCCACCCTCCCAAGTAGCTACAACTATAGGTGCACACCATTATGCCTGGGTAAGTTTTAAAATTTTTTTGTAGAGATAGGGTCTCACTATGCTGCCTCGGCTCGTCTCAAAATCCTGGCCTCAAAGCAATTCTCCCACATTGGCCTCCCAAAATGCTGGGATTACAGGTGTGAGCCACCATGCCCAGCCCTGTTTGGGAGCTTTTAAGATCTTTTAAGTTCTTCACTCTTCACAATGATGTACCCTAAAGTCTTACTGTAACTATGCTTGGCACTTTGTGTGCTCTTACCATCTGAAAGCTCTTTTTTGTTTTTGTTTTTGCTTTTAAAATTGAGACAGGCTCTTGCTCTGTCACCCAGACTGGAGTGCAGTGGTGTAATCAAGGCTCACTGTGGCAGCAAACTCCTGGGCTCAAGTGATCGTCCGACCTCAGCCTCCCAAGTAGCCGGGACTACAGGTGTGTGCCACCACACCGAGCTAATTTTTAAATTTTTTTGCAGAGATGAGGTCTCCCTATGTTGCTCAGGCTGGTCTCAAACTCCTAAGCTGATGTGATCCTCTGGCCTCCCAAATTGTTGGGATTACAGGTGTGAGCCACAGTGCTGGGCCTGAAAACTCTCATAGGTCAGTTTCAGGAAATGTTCTCAAATTATTTCTTTGTTGTTTTCTCTCTCCATTATGTTCTGTTCTCTCTTCTCTTTCAAACTCTTGTTATTCATTTGTTGGACTTTCTGGTTGGATTCTCTAATTTTCTTATCTTTTCTCTTTCATTTTATTTTCCTGTGTCCTTTTTTTCCCACTCTCTGAGAGATTTCTTAAATTTTATCTTCCATCCGTTCTAGTGAGTGCTATTTTTTTCTTTTTCTTTCTTGCTTTTTTTATTTTTTTTGAGATGGAGTCTCACTCTGTCACCCAGGCTGGAGTGCAATGGCGTGATCTCGGCTCACTGCAACCTCTGCCTCCCAGGTTCAAGCAATTCTCCTGCCTCAGCCTCCTGAGTAGCTGGGATTACAGGCGCATGCTATCATGCTGGCTAATTTTTGTATTTTTAGTAGACATAGGTTTTCACCGTGTTAGCCAGGATGGTCTTGATCTCCTGACCTCGTGATCCGCCCACCTCAGCCTCCCAAAGTGCTGGGATTACAGGCATGAGCCACCGTGCCCGGCCTGTGAGTGCTATTTTTTGAATGTTCTTAATTGATTCTAAGATGCATATTTTTCAGTTTATAACCTCTGTGATCAGAATGTACTACATAAATAATGAACAATGACAATGACCATTGTTTAGGCACCAGTCACAGCGTCATTGCCATTGCCTGTGTATGCACAAGCTTGCCATCTCCTCAGTTGAGTTATATGCATGGTTGATGCCACACATGTTGATACTACCTGTCAGGAAATGCAACTGAAGGCAGTAAAAATGTCAAATCCTTGGGAATAAATGAGAAAACTTTCAAAGCAATAAGTAGTTGGTATGACCAATTTGTGCATTGTACAGGTTTATCATTGAAGCATTAAAACTTAGTTTGTCAGAAGCTTCCTCGGACCTTGGACCGAAACACCATGACATTCAGTGATGTGATTCAATGGAGAAAAGGTGAAATGATTATTTAAGTTAAATAAAGCCAAATTAAGTGCTAGCTTCAAAATTAAAACTTGGTATCAATAGCTTAGAAAAAAATCCCTGACACACTAGTGGAACAATTGGCTAAAATATAATGCATCTATCAATACTCTTAATGATATGGAGAAAGATATTAAATGGGGAAAAAACAATGTCAATAATTCTGAGCTGGGAACTGGTTTCACAGGACTCACACTTTAAATGTGAAGATGTTTATGAATTCCTTAAGTAAAGTGTTTTGCCAATTTTTTCTTTTATATATACAAACAATGGTGATATTTAATACATTTATCTCTAAGTAACATTAAAAGACTTTTTCAATGGGCAAAACTTGTTATGTTAAGCAGTGTCATACATTGGTTAGCGGTTTTGTTTTTTTTTTCTTTTCTTTTCTCTTTTTTTGAGGCAAGATCTTGCCTTGCTGCTCAGGCTGGATTGCAGTGGCATGATCATAGCTCACTACAGGTGTTTACCACCACACAAGGCTAATTTTTATCTTTTAATTTTGTAGAGATGAGGTCTTTCTCTATTAGCCAGGCTGGTCTTGAACTCCCAGGCTCAAGCAATCCTCCTGCTTTAGCCTCTTAAAATGCTGGGATTATAGGAGTGAGCCACCTTGCCTGGCTTTCTTTTTTTAATGGTACAGAAAATAATGGGGTGTCTTATGGTTACAGGCATCTTAAATGTGGGTATTTTAATTTTTTAAGAGTTGGGTTGCTGGGCACGGTGGCTCACGCCTGTAATCCCAGCACTTTGGGAGGCCGAGGCAGGTGGATCACGAGGTCAGCAGTTCGAGACCAGCCTGACCAACATGGTGAAACCCTGTCTCTACTAAAAATACAAAAAAATTAGCTGGGCGTGGTGGTGGGCGCCTGTAATCCCAGCTACTTGGGAGACTGAGGCAGGAGAATCACTTGAAACTGGAAGGCGGAGGTTGCAGTGAGCCGAGATTGTGCCACTGCACTCTAGCCTGGGCAACAAAAGCAAAAACTCTGTCTCAAAAAACAAAACAAAACAAAACAAAAAACAAAAAGAGTTGGGTTTTTCCTGAAAAGTTTTTTGGTGACATCTTGTTTTTTTTGCATGGATAAAATATTTGTTCATCTCTGTGAGAATGTTCCTGATTTTTTTTAAGTTTTCACTTCTATGTATAGTCCAGGATTCCTCTGAATTGATTTTTTTCCCCCAACTGATGTTTAGAACTACAACTTTGATATGAGAAACTCCCCCTCAGATATCTGATCATCCTTGGCTTCCTGTCATTGCATAAAATTTAACTACTAAAAAGCTGTTTCAATACTTTGCATATATGGAAGGGGGCTTGGGCTTGCTTGGAGGCTGAGCTTCTTCAGTGAGGACCCTTCCACACCCTCAGTTTCAGGATTTTTAGGTATTTTTCTCTCATGCTGATCAGCTTCCCCAGAAGAAAAAAAAAATTCGATTTCTTGTCTGGGGGGTTTACACCTGACAGCCAACATTCAGGAAGCAACTTGCACACCCACCCACCCCCCAACAAGGTGGGGCTCACTCAGCTGAAGGTTTAGAGGGAGGGTCCTAAGGATGTACCCAACCTGTTCCATTCCCTCCTTTATCTCTCTTCCAGAAGGAACTGCCGTGCCATTTCCCCGGCTGCCTCGGGCTTCCCGCGGGAAACCAAGCTGCCTTACGGGGAGCTGAGTTAGCTCACCACTCTTTCTGCTTTCGGCCTTTGCTCTTGTCTTCCCTCCTGTACTCTTTGTTCTCTGTGTTTACAGCTTTTGTTTGTCCCTTTGTCATAATTTCAGTCATGTTTCTGGAAGGAGAAGCAGTAAATGTGTGTGTTCAGTCCACTGTCCATCAACAGAATCTCCTCATATTCCCAGGCCGATTGGCATATTTTCAAACTAAGTTGTATAATTTGCTTTAAGGTCAATATTTGTAGGTGATTATTTTCTTTTTTTCCTCCTCACTTCATTCTCTCCAAAGCATAATCATTTTATTTTGTTTAACTTCACTTTTATTTTTATGAGAGAGTCTCGCTCTGCCGCCCAGGCTGGAGTGCAGTGCTGCGATCTCAGCTCACTGCAACATCCGCCTCTTGGGTTCAAGCGATTCTCGTGCCTCAGCCTCCCGAGTAGCTGGAATTAGAGGCGCGCCCCGCCAAGTCCAGCTAATTTTTACATTTTTAGTAGAGACAGGGCTTCACCATGTTGGCCAGGCTGGTCTCAAACTACGGACGTCAAGTGATCCGCCCGCCTCGGCCTCCCAAAGTGCTGGGATTACAGGCGTGAGCCAGACCGCACCGGGCCTTAACTTCATTTTCATTTGGTGAGAGAAGAGGAATTTAATTTTGGAAAATGGAGAAGGGAAGGGACAGGAATCCAACTTGAGAGTTAGTTCATTTAACGCCCACGCAACCCCAGCAGGACAGGCACTAGCACCTGTTCCTTGGGGAAAAGGGCAGGAAGGTTCCACAGCTGGCTCATGGCTGCGCGAGGCCCCTAAATAGCAGATCCGCGAATGCACTCAAACTCCACCTCGGAGACTCCTCGTTCTTTGCTGAGAAAAGACGGGAAATACCAGAAGCACGCAGTCAGACGTCTTTGCTATCTTAGACCGGATCCTTTTTTAAGCCATCTTCTAGATCCTTCCCTTCCTTTTACAGCCGTGGCAGAACACATTTCCTCCTTCCCACCTCCCTCGACCTCTGGGCACTTCCTCAGGACCTGTCAGCCCCCGCCACCCTCACCCCTAACCCCGGCCAGCTGTAGATCGACAGTCTCTACTAAGAGCCTCTATTGGGGAAATCACTTAAGGATTTTGTTTCCCAGCTTAGAGCTGGAAAGGCTGATGTGCGGTCATTTCCAGTGATAAAGAGAAATGAAAGTCAGCCTGCCCCGGAAGCCTAAAAGGGGCATTGGTTCTTATAATCAAAGTTAAGGTGACCTGGGTCCGTGAGGCCTGGAGCGGCAGTGAGAAGAGAGCGTGACAGAGGCCGGGCCTGAGGGGCGTGGCCCTACTTTGCTGCTGAAGGACGCAGGGCTCTTCAACAACAGGGGTCAGTGAGACAAGGCAAGCTTTGTCAGGCTCTGGAGTGGGACAAAGGGCTGCTGGTTCATTGGGATAGGGAAGGACTGCCAGCTGACTTGGAATTTCATGTAAACAACTGATCATTCTTCAGTATAGATATGTCCTATGAAAAATATGGAACATACCAATCCTAAAAAACTTTATTACATATCCAAAATTCAAATTCAGTTGAACATCATGTATTTTTACTTGCGAAACCTGCCGCCCTTAAGTGGGGGGGCAGATAGGAGTAGCCTCCAAAGATAGTTATTACTATAAACCATCTTGAAGGATTTTTTTTGAAACACAATCTTTCAAGGATGCCAAATGTGATGGCTAATTTTAGGTGTCAAGTTAAAGAACTGACAAAGCATTATTCTGGGGTGTGTCAGTGAGGGTGTTTCCGGAGGAGACTGGCGTGTCAGTCTGACATGCCTAAGTGGGGAAAATTTGCACCATCCAATTGACTGGAGTCCTAGATAGAACAAAATCAGAGGAAAGGCAAATTGGTCTCTCTCTCTCTCTTCTGGAGCTGGGAAACGCTCTTCTTCGCTTTTAGACAGAACTCCAGGCTCTCTGGCCTTTGTACTCCAGGACTTGTACCAGTGGCCTTCAGGTCCTGAGGCCTTTTTACTTGGACTGAGCCATGTTACTGGCACCCCACATTCTCCAGCTTGTAGATGGCCTATCAAGGGACTTGTTAGCCTCCATCATCAGGTGAGCCAATTCCTCTAACATGTCCTTTGCATCTATTTATCTATCTATCCATCTACCTATCATCTATGCATTTTGTTTCTCTGAGCAACTCTGACTAATACAACAAATATATGTTTTGAAAATAGGAATAAATCTGCTCAAGTTGAAGCAGTTATAAGGGGCCTCTCTCCCATTAGCCTTCTCCCAGACTCCCTTTCCTGCAATGGCTGAGGCACCACAGCCAAATGTAAAAATGCACTGAAGAACAGGCAGCAATGGGAGGAAAGGGGGATGATTCTTGGGTTATTTCTGCAACACCCTTAGGAAAGTGCTGCCGTGCCCCTCGGTGGAAATCCTACAGTGAGAGTTGACCAGCTTTGGAGGAAGCAGAGGCCTCCCCTGCAGCAGTGCACAGCATCAGCACCAGGTGGCTGGGTGACATCCCTCGTGGGAGCTGGGACTCACGCAGCCAATACAGGTTTTCAGTTAGTTTGGTCCTCGAAGAGGCCAATGTGTAAGGTTTTGCAGGCCTTCTTTGGTGTTCAGAGATCTGATAGATCAGCCATGAATGGGCAGGTAAACATGTTCACTAGACAGGAAGCATGGAGAGAAAGAAATATGTACCTTCTGATACTGACATCATTTATGGAGAACAGAATGGTGTGATTCAGTACATGATGTATGTTACTTCTGATACTCATTTAAAAACATTGTTGGTAGTATATGACAAAGACTCAAGATTAATTCAAAACTCAAAGGAATAAGGAAAAATAGAACTACATGTGGAATCCTTCAGTATGTTTATAATAATACAAATTAATCTATCATATCAATGGATCCTATAGTCAGCAAGGGAATCTTTGCAGCTCTGGATAGTATATCTTGAATTAAACTGATATCTACTTAATGAGATTTTGCAGTGTAAAGTATATATGGGACATTGAATAACATTTTGCCCTGATAGAACCAGGAAAGACAAAAAGAAAGATCATCAGTGTAAATGAAAAAATGTAATGTATGTGATAAAACAGCACAAAAGACAAAGCTTTTGTTTTCTCTCTCAAGCAGAATGATCTTCAACCCAAGACACAGGCAAAGAGAGCATCTAACTGCTTAAAATGAGAGCAGGAATGGCTGTTGGCTTAGATAGATGGCACCCCAGAGTCCTGAAAGCACTTGCAGATGTGATCACAGGACCATCTGAACCGGAGAAACCGGGGGGAATGGAGAGACAGCAAAAGACCGGAGATGGGTAAATGAGTTCCAGATTTTCCAACACAACAGGAAAGGTGACTTACGGGTCTGTGTGCTGGTTACATTTAATGTTGAGCTTCAGCAAAACTCCGGAACAGATGATTGAAGGGGCTTTGTGCGTATTTATTAAAGAAAGTAATGATTGCTAGGCACTCTCATGAGTTCCCCAAAATCTGAGCTCGTGCCAGACAACCTTGTTTCCATGCCATAGCACTCCACTTGACGAGCAGGAAAATATCATAGTCAGAAATGACTTATTTTAGCAAGACACTTAGCAAAAGTCTCACGTGACATCCTTGTGGACCGAGGAATGTGGACTGGTGGTTGCTTTGTGTCCACATTTCAGGGGACCCACTCAGGGTCCTCCTTATGCCCATGTCTCTACACGAAACCTCAGCCACAAAGGTGCAAGGGAAATAAAATGACTGTCACAGAGACAATTGCTAATGAGCTTTTAAAAAACGAATGACTTATTTTTTAAAATTTTTATTTTTCGATCAACAGAACTAAATTTATTCTCAATGTTATAACTATGGAAAATGGAAAAAATTGCTACTTCTTACTTTCTTATTCCTTTTTAATTGAATATATTTGAGGTGTACAGCATATTTTCATATACTTACCTTTTTTTTTTCCGTGAGAGACAGAGCCTCACTCTGTTGTCTAGGCTGGAGCATAGCAGTGCAACCATGGCTCACTGCTGCCTCCAACTCCTGGGCTCAAGTGATCCTCCCACCTTAGTGCCCCCGAGTAGCTGAGACTACAGGCACATGCCACCACATCCAACTATTTTTTTCTGTAGAGACAATCCTCCTGCCTCAGCCTCCCAAGGAGCTGGGACTATGGACACGCACCACCATGCTCAGCTGATTTTTAAATTTTTTGTAAAGACGGGGTCTCACTGTATTTCCCAGGAGTGTCTTGAACTCCTGGA
The DNA here is from genome assembly GCF_028858775.2 of Pan troglodytes. NCBI lineage: Eukaryota > Metazoa > Chordata > Mammalia > Primates > Hominidae > Pan > Pan troglodytes. The sequence goes on from NC_072415.2 coordinate 27,531,044, forward strand.
CTCAAGCAATCCTCTGCCTTTGCCTCCCAAAGTGTTGGGATTTCAGGCATGAGCTACTGTGCCTGGCCAATATACTTATCTTGATATGCATATACATAGTGAGGTGGTCACTATAGTCAAGTAAATTGATATACTGGTACATTATCTCTATAGCTACTTTTCCTCTGTATGTGTGTGTGTGTGTGATCAGAGTACCTAAAATCTACTCTCTTGTCAAATTACCAGTATAAAATAGAATATTATTAACCGTAGTCCTCATGTTGTACATTAGATTTCTAAACGTATTCATTCAACAGTTAGGGCGCAACTTTGTACGCTTTGACCTATATCTTCCCATTTCGACCCTTCGCCTCCAGGCTCCCTTCACCTCTGGTATCCGTCCTTTTACTTTCTGGTTCTACATATTCAATTTATTGAATTTAGTTTTTTAGATGTCACTTAAAATAAGATCATGCAGTATTTTTCTTTCTGTGTCTGGCTTATTTGACTTAGCATAATGTCCCCTAAGCTCATCCATGTTGTCACAGATGGCAGGATCTGCTCTTTTTAAGGCTGAATAGTATTCCATTGTGTATCTATGACACAATTTCTTCATCTAGTCATCTGTTGATCGACACTTTGACTGTTTCCATATCTTGGCAATTGTGAATAACGCTGCAATGGACACGGAAGTGCAGATGTTTTTACGAGGTGGTGACTTCATTTCCTTTGGGTATATACCCAGAAGAAGCATTGTTGGGTTATATGGTAGTTCTATTTCTACTTGCTTTAGGAAACCCCCATACTGTTTTCCACAGTGGCTGTACGAATCTACATTGCCACCAACAGTGTACAAGAATTCTCTTTTCTCCACACCTTTACTATTTCTTTGTAAGAAGGATTAATGACTTTTTGGTAAAAACCATCCTAACAGGTGTGAGATAATATCTCACTGTGGTTTCTATTCACATTTCCCTAATGACTAATGATGTTGAGCACTTTTTATTTCACCGGTTGGCTGTTTTTATATCTTCTTTGGAGAAATCTCTATTCAAGTCTTTTGCCCAGAGTTGTGTGAGTTCTTATACATTTTGGATATTAACCCCTTATCAGATTTGTGGGTCACAAATATTTTTTCCCAATCTGTAGACCGAATTTTCATTTTGTATACTGTTTCCTTTGCTATGCAGAAGCTTTTTAGTTTGATGTAGCCCTGTTTATTTTTGCTTTTATTGCCTGTGCTTTTGGTGTCCTATCAAAAAAAAAATATATTGCCAAGAACAATGTCAAAGAGATTTTCCCCAAATCTTTTTGTAGGAGTTTTTATGGTTTCAGAGCTTCTGCTTAAGTATTTAATCCACTTTGAGTTGATTTTTGTAGATGGTGCTGGATAAGGGTCCAATTTTATTTTGCATGTAGACACCCAGTTTTCTCAGCACCATTTATTGAAGAGACAGTGCTTTCCTCATGGTGTCTTCTTCTGCCCTTGTTGAAAATTTGTTGACTGTGTGTGCTTGAGTTTATTTCTGGGCTCTGTATTATGTTCCATTGATCTATGTATCTGTTTTTTGTGCCAGTACCATACTGTTTGGGATGCCTCCAGCTTTGTTCTTTTTGCTCAGGCTTGCCCAGGCTATCCAGGGTCTTTGATAGTTCTATATGAATTTTAGGATTTTTTGTCAATTTCTGTAAAAATAAATGTCATTGGAATTTTGATAGAGACTGTATTGAATCTGTAGATCACTTTGGGCAGTAAGGCTTCTGGTCACAAAAGCTCCTTGTCTAGATGACCTGTGGCATCTACCAGAGTCACTTCAACACAACTTTGCTCGTTGCACCTTATCTTCCCTTTTATTTGGTCTGAATTGCCTTTGGAGCACTTTCTAGTTGAAAGACACATGTTCTTTTTGTTGTTGTTGTTTTTGAGACCAGAGTCTTGCTCTATCACTCAGGCTGAGATGCAGCGACCATGGCTCACAGCAGCACTGACCTCCCAGGCTCAAGCAATCCTCCTGCCTCAGCCTCCCGAGTAGCTAGAACTACAAGTATGTGCCACCACCCCTGGTTAATTCTTAAACAGTGAGATGGGATCTCACTATGTTATCTAGGCTTGTCTTGAACTCCTGGGCTCAAGCAATCCTCCTGCCTTGGCCTCAAAGTGCTGGGATTACAGGCACCAACCCCCAGTGGGCCCAGCCAAAGACACGTGTTCTAAAGAATTTGAGGAAACCCTTTCATTAAGAATGAGATAGCAGGCCTGGCGCGGTGGCTCACACCTCTAATCCCAGCATTTTGGGAGGCCAAGGCGGGGAGATCACGAGGTCAGGAGTTCAAGACCAGCCTGGCCAACATGGTGAAACCCTATCTCTACTAAAAATACAAAATTAGCCAGGTGTGGTGGCACACACCTGTAGTCCCAGCTACTCGGAAGGCTGAGGCAAAAAATAGTTTGTACCTGGGAGGCAGAGCTTGCAGTAAGCTGAGATTGTGCCACTGTACTCCAGCCTGGGCAATGGATTGAGACTCTGTCTGAAAAAAAAAAAAAAAGAATGAGATAGCAGACACTCAGATGTGTGCAGCATGATGTTGCAGTTGACCCTTGTGAGCCAGGAAAATTTTATTTTTCAACTTTAACTCTTAAAGAAAGTTAAATATAGTCTAAAACTTCGGTCTATATCACTGACTTTTTCCTGCCCACTAAAGCATACAGCAGCAGAAAGTTTCAGGCAATCCCGATCAGTAAGTCTGTTTCTCTCTCAATGAGGCTATGAGAGAACCCCCTTTTCATGCTTATTCAGTGAGTCAAAGAGTCTGTGTGGGTAGAGACACTCAGAACATCTCTGAGGACAGACACGGTAAGATAAGATGCAAAGTATTGCCACAAAGTATTTTCCAAGGTTACCTGCTACTTGCTGTGACTGATTTTGTTGTAGGCAAAAACTGTCTTATGGAAATGAATCAGTTCAGATTAGGAGCATTAAAAAAGCTCAAAATACTCATGGCCTCAGTAAGGCAGAAGTTTATTTCTCTCACAGAGAAGTACAGGGGCTAAGAACCCAGGGCTGCCATGGCAGTTCTGTGAAGGCATTTCAGGGCTCAGTCCAACTGAGAAAACAAGACCAAGAACACTCTTCTCTCTCAAAGTCCAGAGGAGAGAAGTCAGCATATTCTTCCTCTGTAAAGATCTTTTATCCCAAGTCAGATGTTAAACACAGGGTAGAGCTGACAAAGAACACTTCTTCTTTCCCCCATAAGGAGAAAGGTGGAATCTTGAGCTGTCACTTACATCTCGTTGACCTGAACTTGGTCTCGTGGCCACACTGGGCTGCATGGGAAGCTAAGAAATAAAACCTAACAACTGAAGTTCTATTATTAAACTGGAAGGGAAAAGAAACATTGGGAGGTAATTATCAATCCTTGCCACAACAACTTGGGGGCAAATTAGTCTCTACATGTGTACTGTCCAATATGGCTACCACCAACCACATGTGGCTACTGGGCCCTTGAAAAGTGGCTGCTCTGCTGATAAGATCATTCCACAATGTGTGCATGTCTTGAAACATCACATTGTATCCTGTAAATATATAGTTATCATTTGTCCGTTAAAAATACAAGAAGACTTTTTTTAAAAAAGAAATGCTGCTGGTCCAAATTGGGATGTGCTGTAAGTATAAAATACACACAGGATTTCAAAGTCTTAGTATGACAAAAAGAACGCAAACTATCTCTCAGCTTTTATATTGATTACATATTGAAATGATACTATCATTGAAATAATACCCAAATATACTGGTTTAAATACATGTTATTAAAATAATTTCATCTGTTCCTTTTCACTTTTTAAAATGTAGCTTCCCCGGGCGCAGCAGCTCATGCTTATAATCCAAGCACTTTGGGAGGCCAAGGCGGGTGCATCACTTGAGGTCAGGAGTTCATGACCAGCCGCGCCAACATGGTGAAACCCTGTCTGTGCTAATAATACAAAAATTAGCCGGGCCTGGTGGCAGGTGCCTGTAATCCCAGCTACTCAGGAGGCTGAGGCAGGAGAATCACTTGAACCTGGGAGGTGGAGGTTGCAGTGAGCAGAGAGCGCACCACTGCACTCCAGCCTGGGTGACAGACTGAGACTTCATCTCAAAAAAATAAAATAAATAAAATAAAATAAAATGCAGCTACTGTAAAACTTCACATTATACATGTGCTGCACATTATATCTCTATTAAGCAGTGCTGCTCTAGAATAACCCATACAGTCTTCTGAAAGACTCCAGGCTTGGAAAGTGGGACAGAGATGGGAAATTTAGCAAGAGAACAAAGAAAGAGAAACAAAAGAGTTTCAGAGAGGAAGGGAGGGAGAGAAGGAGAAAGGAAAGAAGAAGGAAGAAAGGAGAAAGGGAGGGAGGGAGGGAGAGAGGGAGGGGAGGCACTAACGATGATTAAGTCATGGATGAGTTCTAGACTGCAAGGTTGACTTCCCCAAAGGAGTGGAAGGAAGAATTTGAGGAGATCCAGGGATGCAGAAAAGATGTTGAAAGATGGCTTCATTGAATGAACCAAAAGGAAAACTGCATTTTTGATTTTCCAGGCCTGGATGTAAAGGTCTGAACCCTGGGGACTGCACATAGAAAATCCAGAACCAGGGCTCCAGCACTCTGGGGCATTTCTGGGAGCTGTCTCAGTAACTCTATATACCTGTCAGTTGTCTACCACCCCGACTCCCCTCAAACTCAGGCAGTGGCCGCAGAAGACTCTGGCAGCAGGCAGAGCAGGGAGCCCTATACGGTAGTCCTGGTGCCTCGTCACAGATCCCAAAGTGCCTTTACTGGAAGGCTAGGACTATTGCAGTTGTTGCAGGGTCCCTGGGGACTGTCAAACATAAGCCTGGCCCCATAAGAAAACTGGGCCATGCACTGAAGAATGCAAAGAACACTCTTCTGTCTCCCAGAGCTCCAGAGGGGAGATTCCAGTTCACTTTTGCTTCTAAATGAATTTTTTTTTAAATCCCAAACCAGATGTTAAGCACAGTTAGAGTTGAAAAAGAAAATGAAAGATTTGGCAATCATCCGGTGAATTTCAGCTGGATAGAGAGCTACCCTAGATCTGCTTTGGGAACTAATTGATCTTGGTGAGTTATTCACATTGATCCAAAAAAAAAAAAAAAAAAAAAAACCCCAGAGAAAAAAATGCTCCCCCTTCATTTTGAGTGTTGATATATAGCGAGAGGAATCCAAAGGTCTCTTTATTCCTGAATAATATTTTCACCAACCATTACTCCCACTGTCATGACCACAAATGGAGCAAAATATATTGTTAAATACTTTGTGTTATTACAGGAAAGGGATGCTTTCACCGCCCCTCGCTTTTTTTTTTTAATTATAAAGACAGCGTCTTGCTCTGTCACCCAGGCTGAAGTGCAATGGCATGATCATAGCTCACTGCAACCTGGAACTCCTGGGCCCAAGTGATCCTCCCACCTCAGTCTCCCAAGCAGCTGGAACCACAGCCATGCGCCACCATGCTCAGCTAATTTTTTAAAAATTTTGCAGAAGGTGAGGTCTTGCTATATTGCCCAGGCTGCTCTCAACCTCCCGGCCTCAAGCTATTCTCCTGCCTTGGCCTCCCGAAGTATTGGAGTTACAGCCGTGAGCCACCACACCCAGCCCAAACATTTTTATAATAATAAGAATTTTTATTATCATTAATGTTACTTTAAAGGCAATTCAGCTTTTCCAACTCGAAGTCTTTCTGTTGCAATTTAATAACTTTAAAAAGTGTTATTAAATATACTTTTCAAAGATTTGAACTTTTTGACAAAAGTTTTCAATTTAGATCCACTGGAATTTGTATTGTACATTTCAATGCATTTGGTGTGGCCACATTTAAATAGCCATTATGTTTTCTTTTACTCCTAGTATTAGAGAGTCAGGAGTTGCAGGCTTTCTACCAACGTCAGACACCTGCTAACAGGTTTTGTTGACATTTAGAATGAAATAATTAAGGTACAAAACATAAATGTGGGTAACTGAGGAATTATTACCTGTACAATGAGCTGACAGTGGGTAGAGTGTGAAGCCTAGGGAACTCATGGTTACTGCCAGTCAGTAAGCAAGTAAACACAGTGACTGTGTGGAAGTTTCCCACCTGGGAAATGGCCCAAAGAGCAGTAATTCCAGAATCCTCTGAACCTGTTCAGACAGTTGGGGTGGAAGGTTTATGATGCTATCTGACTGCTCTCTCACTTGGAGTGTGAATATGCTTGTGTCATGACTCAGAGGGTTAATTTCCTTTTAAAAGGAGGCTTGTGGGCAAGGGCCAGAGGCAATTGCCTTTGGACAACTGCTCCTTTGGCACGTTTTGCTAATGAAGAAGAATGAATGCTGCTATTATTTAATAAAGATTTTTTTTTTAACTTAAGGTTCGGTCCTTTCCATTTTATGGTTTTAGTTTTTATTTTTCTTTTTTTGAGACAGTCTCACTCCCTTCGCCCAAGCTGGAGTGCAGTAGTGCCATCTTGGCTCACTGCAACCTCTGCATCCTCGGCTAAAGCGATCCTCCCAACTCAGCTTCCTGAGTAGCTAGGACAACAGGCACCAACATGCGGGGCTAATTTTTTTTATTTTTGGCAGAGACAGGGTTTTACCATGTTGCCCCGGCTGGTCTCCATCTCCTGGGCTCAAGTGATCCACCCCTTCTGCCTCCCAAAGTCCTGGGACTCCAGGTGTGAGCCACCATGCCCAGCCACATTTTGTGGTTGTTATTTGGCAATAAAGCTGGAGGTACTTTGTCTCCTAGCTGAAACTAGCTAAGTGGTGATACTAACTCTGTTCTCTGAGTTAGGAAATTCCTGCAGCCTACAAAAGCCTGCTGAGGAATTGTCAAGTCAAAGAGTTCTAGAATGCCAAGAGACCTTCAGTCCAGCTGGTCTTCAGTCCAGCTTGTTTCACACGTGAGGAATCTGACCCTCAGAAAATAATCACATACGCGGAGCTCACTAGTGGCAGAGCCCACGACACCCGCTCCTCTCCAGCTCTCTCTTTAGGGACAGAGAGGTATCATTCTTATTTTTAATGAAAACAGGTGCATATATTGTGGATAGAATTGTTAAAATATCTAATTGTATTAATTAGATATGCACTTTTAAATATTAAGCAATATTTTGGTTTCAACCCGCAAGCCACACAAAAATACAGAAATCCTCCACCTCAGGCCCTCTTCCTTGGTTCCTCCGCCGTTACCAATACGTGAGCCATTCCCAGGATTTGAGCTGAAGTGTGCGGGAAGGAAGGAAGCTGTGTGGCAGCTGGTGGAGCTGATTATAGGGTTGGACGTCGCAGAACTAGAACCCGTTTCTCTTCATTCCCAGCCCAGTCATCTTTACACAACTTTTTCTTTCTTCCTTCATTTTTCTTTTTAGAAACAGGGTCTTGGCCAGTCGCAGTGGCTCACGCCTATAATTCTAGCATTTTGGGAGGCCGAGGAGGGTGGATCACCTGAGATCATGAGTTGGAGACCAGCCTGGCCAACATGATGAAACCACATCTCTACTAAAAATACAAAAATTAGGCCGGGCGCGGTGGCTCACGCCTGTAATCCCAGCACTTTAGGAGGCTGAGGCGGGCGGATCAGGTCAGGAGATTGAGACCATCCTGGCTAACACGGTGAAACTCCGTCTCTACTAAAAATACAAAAAATCAGCTGGGCATGGTGGTACTCGCCTGTAGCCTCAGCTACTCAGGAGGCTGGGCAACATAGCAAAACCATGATTCTACAAAAAAAAATTTTTAAGCTAGCTGGGTGTGGTGGTGCGTGCCTATAGCCCAAGCTACTCAGGAGGCTGAGGCAGGAGAATCGCTTGAACCCGGGAGGCAGAGCTTGCAGTGAGCCAAGATGGCGCCACTCCAGCCTGAGTGACGGAGCGAGACTCCGTCTCCAAAAACAAACAAACAAACAAACAAACAAACAAAAAACAAAAATTAGCCGGGCGTGGTGGCGGGTGCCTGTAATTCCAGCTGCTCGGGAGGCTGCGGCAGGAGAATTGCTTGAACTGGGGGCGGAGGCGGAGGTTGCAGTGAGCCAAGATTGCACCACTGCACTCTAGCCTGGGCAACACAGTGAGACTCCATCTCAAAAAAAAAAAAAAAGAAACAGGGTCTTGCTCTGTTTGTTACCCAGGCTGGAGTACAGTGGCACACTCATGGCTCACTGCAGCCGCGAGCTCCTGGGCTCAAGCCATCCTCCCGCCTCAGCGTCCTGAGTAGCTTGGACTATAGGCACGCACCACCACACCCAGCTAGCTTTAAAATTTTTTTTTGTAGAATCATGGTTTTGCTATGTTGCCCAGGCTCGTCTCAAACTCCTGGGCTCAAGTGGTCCTCCTGTCTTGGCCTCACAAAGTGCTGGGACTACATGTGCACACCATCGCATCTTGCCTTCAACAACGTTTAGTTGTTCCTTTTACTAGGGACGAACAGCAGCAGTAATAACATCCCCCTCACACTACTGGTAGGTTGGTTTGATTTCTTTTCTCTCTCTTTTTTTTTTTTTTTTTTTTTTTTTTTTTTTTTTTTGAGATGGTATCTTGGTCTGTCACGCAGACTGGAGTGCAATGGCGCGATTTTGGCTCACTGCAACCTCCACCTCCCAGGTTCAAGTCATTCTCCTGCCTCAGCCTCCCGAGTACCTGGGACTACAGGCGTGCGCCACCACGCCTGCCTACTTTTTGCATTTTCAGTAGAGACAAGGTTTCGCCATGTTGGCCAGGCTGGTCCTGTACTCCTGACCTCCAGTGATCCGCCTGCTTTGGCTTCCCAAAGTGCTGGGATTACAGGCGTGAGCCACCGCGCCTGGCTGGTTGGTTTGATTTCTATCAGACATATTTTAATTCCCAACATTATTTAATGTGTAAATGTAGAATTTCATGTTCTTTTTAGTGAAAGAAGTTCAGGTCTTCAGGGTATAATGAGGTAGGAAGGCTTAGTCATCTAGGGAAACTATACCATGTACTTATTATCTTTTTAGTGTTGGGATTAGGGTTGCCAGATAAAATACAGGATGCCCCACTAAATTTGAATTGCTAAACAACAGGGACATACTTAGACACAAACATCATTCAGTGTTTATCTGAAATTCAAATTCCGCTGGGTGTCAGGCATTTCTGTTTGCCAACTCCAGCAGCCCCAGCTGGGAGGTGCCCTCTGAGCTCCTCTCCCTGGAAGTCCTCTTACCTGCTGTCAGCTGAGCAATTTGCCAGGCTTGCTTTGGGAGCTGGCTTGAAGTTATTTGGATTTGATGACTTTCTTTCTCTTCTGTACAGGAATCTACTTACCAAGATGGCAGGAGCAAGTGGTTATCAGAGCCTGCTTTCTAGAAATACAATTAAATAAGCAGCCCCTGTCTCTTTTTCTCCACTTTCAGTCTTGGGGAAGGGATTGGTAGGTTAAAGTCATTCTACCTCTTTATTTAATAATTCTGTTTTGCATACCCTTTACTGGATGATCATTCCTTAGAGAGGTTTGCAGTCAAAAGCCCCATTCTTTATTGTATTAAACATCACAGAGTCCCATGTTTTCCTTCAGGAATATGTGAGCAGGAGAGAAGGGTCATGTTGGAGCAGCCAGGACTCAGAGCATTTCCGCAGGCTGAGTCTGGATCCTTTCCTTCAGCCTCCAGGAATACTCCCGGCTCCACACCCAGAATGGTAATCCAGGCAAGGGCTCTGGTGTGTGGCCACACTGCCACCTATTACCTGTGGGTCCAAATGCAGTGACTCAACTTCTCTGTGCCTCTCTTTCCACATATATAAAATGAGGATAATGTTGCTATTGTAAGAATTGCATCAATTAATAAACAGCACTCAGTGAATCTGTTAACCAATCAGTGGATCACGCCTTACATGCTGGGCATGTTCCCTCTTCTCTCTAGACCTCAGTGACCCCAACTGTGAAGTGGCTATAGCTAATCCACTTGGTCTATAGGATTTGTAAAGGAACATGTTAATAACCCTCAAGTGACTGCAGAGAATGGGGGCATTCTTTTTGGGAAAAATATAGATTGTTTATCATCAGGGATGAATACTTAAAATCTGGGAATTTTTTTGTAAGTCACAAAGAAGGATTTGGGAGGGGCTGCACACTTTTGAATGGGATTGCCTCTCTGGGAACTGTAGGGAAATGGGTGACACAGAAGTACTAGGGGATTTGGAGCTGTTCTGAGTGAACACACAGGTCCAGTGTGGCTACTTGGGGGCAAGGCCCCTGGAATTTATCCTGTTTTGCCTGCAAAGCTGATTACCCAGCTGCCTCTGCTTTTCTCACTTCCATGATATTATCACCAAGCAACTGACAACAATTAAATCTGAGGACTCAACAATCATGCACTAAGATAAAAGACCACTGTGCTGTTGTGTTTCAATAGGTATATAGAGAGAAGTGGGAAACTTCCGGGTTAATGAAATGTAGATAATGTCGAGAAATGGCCAAAACACTGAAGCACTAAATTAGGAGCCTTATGCAAATATTTGGTACCAATGCCTGCTTTATTTTTTTACATTTTTTAGTTTAATTTTTGTTTTTTGATACAGGCTAGAGTGCAGTGGCACAATCACGGCTCACTGCAGCCTCTACCTCCCAGGCTCAAGCTACCCTCCTGCCTCAGCCTCCCAAGTAGCTAATTTTTCTGTGTTTTGAAGAGGTGGGTTCTCACTATGTTGCCCAGGCTGGTCTCAGCTCCTGGACTCAAGTGATCTTCCTGCCCTGGCCTCCCAAAGCACTGAGATTACAGGCATGAACCACCGTGCCCGGCCAATGCCTGCTCTAAACAACAGGAATAGTCATTTATCAGACCCTTAGAATGGCGTGGGCATCCAACTGGAGTGAAGTCTGAGTATGGATGGTTTTGAAAAGCTCCAGGGATTAAGAGTGACTAACTTAATGTATTCGAAGTCCCATACTTTCATTACATTTTAGTGAAGACAAATTGGAAGCTGGTCCAAGAAACTCACTCTATATTTTTTGCAGTGTGCCGCATGTTTATATAAACTGTGTGGTCAGCTGTACATCATGCTCATTCCATGGTGTGCATTCATTCCTGATTACCTCCTTTTGTTGCTTTATTGGTTCTGATTTGAATTACCCTCCAGATATTGGACCTAGATGACTCTTGGGATCAGATGGCTTTCTCTAGCCATGAGAGTCAAGAGGATAGTTTGGAGAGTGGGAAGTGTACATAGCCCCTCCTGCATTGCACAAAGTTAGCCAAATTTATGTCTTTTCCATGTGCACCATATGAGGTGTAAGTTGGAAGGATGAGTAGGCTTGGAAATAGAGCTGCAGCATGTTGGAACCCGCTCATAAGCATGTTGGACATCACAGAGGCTGGAGCCCTGCAGAAGAGAATTGTTGTATTCAAATGTTATTGTGAAACTACAGGAAGAGAGCTGACCTGCCAGCAAGAAGCCTAGTTCTTCTATTACTGAGCATGTGACCTTGTTGGATCATTTTAAATCTTCAGAATCACAGTTATAACACCACCCATCCTAACTTCCTAAAGAACAAGTGAGCCTGCACACATGTGGAGACCATAAAACCCTATCCAAACGCAATGCATGATTAAATAAGCACATGCTTATGTGAGCATATTGTTTAGGTTTAGTTTGCCCTGGAGGTTGTATTTATTATATAGTCTCCAAGGGCAAGAAAGCATGTTCCACTATATGATATTCATGTGTGCTAACTATTAATTCTCTGAAAATGATTCTGTTGTTATTACCAAAGGACAAGGGCTATAAGAGAGTTTTATTAAACAAACTTGAAGTCTGTCATCTCTATAAAACATCCTTATTTGGGTAAGCAGAGAGGCTTCCACAGGTTTACAAATGATTTCACAATCAAGTCTAAAATTAGTGACAGCATCCAAAAAGATCTTTGGTGTCTTTCCAAACTGCTCCAAGCATTAGACTCTCCGAAAGGGAGTGTTTCATTAAATCATCACAGAGCTGGCCTATTCTCTGTCCAGTCTGGGGTCCATTGTTTGTAGAATTATGACCTTGTCAGGGCATCCAGAGGTGAATAGTTTCTCAGATTCTGACTCACATTAATCAAATTCACAAGAGAGTGGTATATATATTTCTTGGATTCTGACTCACATTAATCAAATTCACAAGAGAGTGGTATATAAAATAGAATATCAATCGATTGAGTAATTGCTATGTACTATCAATTAATTGATAGAAGTATTAACAAGGCAGATACTCATGTTTGCTGATGAGCACATTCATTCCCTGAAGGCAAATCCATGAGGAAATCCTGTTAAAATACTAAGCCTTCCTGCAGAGCGTGAAATCAGAATGAATTTCCGATTCAGCTGGAACCTCCATTTCCAGCTCAGGTGATCCCATCACACCGACCAGTGGGGCCTCCCTCCTGCCCTGTGAGGTTGCTAAATGAGTTGAGTAGGTCAGGGTCAGAATTTTTAAAATAAATAAATAGAAGATTAAAATAACAGAAAGCATCATACCTAGCAAGAGGAAGATTTGTTTCATGAAACCCGTTTTAATTTAGATAGATAGATATAGATAGATAGATAGATAGATAGAGAGAGAGAGAGAGAGATAGATAGACTGATAGAAGTATTGGGTCCTATGTGAAAAAAAAATGTGTTTCTTACAGTGACTGCTTTCCAAAAAAATGTGTGAACATCACTGCTATAGAGATGCTAACATCTTTTATTTTTAAATGAATATTTATTAGGTGCCTATTCTGTAATCTTGTGGAGATTATACTGTAGGGGAGAGATTATGAGAGAGATGAAAGACAGGCAATACACAAAATACCAATACCCTTTGGGTCCCCTACCTCTTTCTCTAGTCTGATGCCTCCAGTGGTACATTTGCTCTTCCTACAGATACAGCTTAGGATGGACTCATCAGTCCTCCTGTCCTAGGATCATGCTTGGCCTTTGAACTGGCCTGTGCCCTGGCAGGTGGTCTCTTAGACTGGAACTGTGCACAGAAGGGGCTGCTTTCAGCCACCACCTGCCTAGTTTTCCTTTTCCTCTTTTTTTTTTTTTTTTTTTTTTAGATGGAGTCTCTCTCTTTGGCCCAGGCTAGAGTGCAGCGATGTGATCTCGGCTCACTGCAACCTCCACCTCCCGGGTTCAAGCGATTCTCCTGCCTCAGCCTCCCGAGTAGCTGGGATTACAGGCACCAGCCACCAGGCCTGGCTAATTTTTGTATTATTAGCACAGACAGGGTTTCACCATGTTGGTCAGGCTGGTCTCAAACTCCTGACCTCATGTGATCCACCTGCCTCGGCCTCCCAAAGGGCTGGAATTACAGGTGTGAGCCACCGCACCCAGCCTCCTTTCCCTCTTTTAACTCTTCGTTGTTTATATCACCCACCCACCTTCTTGAAATAGCTCTTGTTTTTTTTTTTACTCTGTCTAAAGATAATCAGGCAAAATAGCACATAAATATACAGTTCAAGGGCCTGAATGAAGAAAACTACAGTATGCAAGAAGCTGGAAGAAATCCTGGAAATTCTCTTTTCAACTTTCTTATTTTTAGATGAAGAAACAGATTCAAGAAGGCTGTGACTTGCTCAAGGTCAAAGTCATCCAGTAACAGATCTGACACTAAACCCTGGATCTGTAGACCCCATGTCCAGTGCTCCGTCATTCTGCCACACAGCCTATCGAAAATAAATCTGCTCAACCTGAGGAAGCAGATTACGAAAAAAAAAAAAAAAAACATGAAAGAAATCTGACTTTAGAGAACACCAAGAATGCTTCCTTCTCAGGTTACTGAAGATGCATCATTATTCTGTGTTGTGGTTCTAGATCAAGAACAGGCATGGAAAAAACTGATTGTGATATTTTCATGATGAAAGATAGAAGGAGCACCACTGAGATAAAAAAAATTTAAGGCAGCCTTATATTTGTAGTCTTAATAAATCTCCAACCTAGGAACTGATTTTATTTATTAACTTTTTCATTCACTCAACCAACCAATACTTACCAAGCCCTACTATGAACCAGGCAGTGTTCGAAGTGCCAGTGGTATGTCAGTGTTTATTAGACAACCAGTCTCTGCTCTCAGGAAGTTTTATTATCATGGTTGGGGGAGGTGGGTGGGTATGGTAGACACAAAGATGCTCCACTCAGATCCCCCTTCAAGGAAGAACTTGTTGCCCAGCTGTGGGGCGTGGTCAGCAGCAGACTCCAGCTGTCAGTTCCTTCAGGGCCAGCCTCAGTTGCAGGCTGCTATTTTGCCCTAGGTCATGCCCTTCCCAAGGCAACCCTCACCCAGTGGTTACACAAAGCAAGAGTATAGAGGCCTGGCCATTTCTACCTAATACAGACAACGCTGATGGGCAACATTTTCTCTACGACTCCCTGCCAAACTGGCCAGTGTTTTGTCAAGCCTCTATCTCAATTCAACTTCTCCCTCTGCTCCGTTCTGCTTCTCCCATATCTTCCTTTCACAGGCGCTGAGCCTTAATAAACATCCTGCACCCCAAACTCTGTCTCAATATCTGCTTTCAAAGAACCCAACTTGCAACAGGGTGTGTGTGTGTGTGTGTGTGTCTGTGTACGACTATTTTATATAAGGTGGTAAATGAAGACTTTTTAAAATAAAATGAGATTTGAGCATCTGAGCAGAGACCTGAAGAACGTCAGGAAGTAAGTCTTACAGAGATCTGAGGAAAGAACATTCCAGGCAGAGGGGCGATCGAGTGCAAAGGCCCTGAGGCAGGGAGCATGTTTGGTAGGTGTGAGGAACCGCACAGGGCCATAGGGAGTTGGAGCAAAATGGAGAAAGGAGGTAGAAAATGAGATGTAAAGGGCATGTAGTGTGGAGTGGGGAATGACACCATCCTACCATGCAGGGCTTTGTAAGCTATGGTAAAGACCTGGTTTTTACTCGGAGATAAAAGGGCAGCTTCAGAGGGTTTTGAGCAGAGGATTGACATGATTCAACTTATACTTTAAGAGTTTCATGGCCGGGCGCGGTGGCTCACGCCTGTAATCCCAGCACTTTGGGAGGCCGAGGCGGGTGGATCACGAGGTCAGGAGATCGAGACCATCCTGGCTAACACGGTGAAACCCCGTCTCTACTAAAAATACAAAAAATTAGCCGGGCGTGGTAGCGGGCGCCTGTAGTCCCAGCTACTCGGGAGGCTGAGGCAGGAGAATGGCGTGAACCCGGGAGGCGGAGCTTGCAGTGAGCCGAGATCGCGCCACTGCACTCCAGCCTGGGCGACAGAGCGAGACTCCGTCTCAAAAAAAAAAAAAAAAAAAAAAAAAAAGAGTTTCATTCTGGACAAAGGTGGAAGCAGGAAGGTCAGATGGGAGGCTATGGTGAGAATTCAGTATGAGAAGTAAAGGTGGCTTAGATCCAAGTAAAAGAGCAGGTGGTGAGAAGTCAGAGGCTGAATATGTGGTGAAGGTAGAACCAGTATGGATTGGAAGTGAGGCATGAGAGAAAGAGAGCATGGGTAACTTCAAAGGTTTTTGTCTCAAAAACTGAAAGGAAGGAGTTGCCATTTGCTGGATCAGGAGTTAAGTTTGGGACATGTTATGTTTGCAAATAGAATCTGTTATGTCCCTAATTAATATAACTTATTATCCAAAGGGGAAAACTTTTAAGAATAAAAGAGGATGTGGCGAATAATTTCCGTAGTGTAAACCAGGATTATTCATGGCAAAGCAGAGCATATGACCCTGGGGTAGCCCAGGACTCAGAAAAGGGCCCTGCAGCATATGTTGGGAGAACTGGACTTAAGCTGGCACTCTGTCATTGCTGTTAGTAGGTGTATGGCCTGAATGTATATGTCCACCCAGAATTCACATGGTGAAATCTAACCCCCATGGTGATGGTTTTAAGAGATGGGACCTTTGGGAGGTAATTAGGTCATAAGGGCTGTACCCTCATGAATGGGATTAGTGCCCTTATGAAAGAGGCCTCAGGGAGCTTGTGAGCCCTTTTTTGCCCTTCTGCCATGTAAGGGTCCAGCAAGAGGCACCATCTATGAAGCAGAGAGCAGGCCTTCACCAGACACCAAATGTGCTGATGCTTTGCTCTTGGACTTCCCAGCCTCCAGAACTGTGAGAAATAAATTTCTACTATTTATAGGCCAGGCGTGGTGGCTCACACCTGTAATCCCAGCACTTTGGGAGGCCAGGGCAGGTGGATCACCTGAGGTCAGGAGTCCAAGACCAGCCTGGCCAACTTGGTGAAACCCTGTCTCTACTAAAAAAATACAAAAATTAGCTGGGCGTGGTGGCAGGCGCCTTAATCTCAGCTACTTGGGAGGCAGAGGCAGGAGAATCATTTGAACCTGGCAAGCAGAAGTTGCAGTGAGCCGAGATCTAGCCATTGCACTCCAGCCTGGGGGACGAGAGCGAGACTTCTCTCAAAACAAACAGACAAGAAAATTCTACTATTTATAAATCATCCAGTCTAAGGTATTTATTAATAGCTGGCCAGACAGTCTAAGAGGAAAATTTTTTTCTCTACTCACTTTGGTTCAATGGTCAGAGGCCTGAGAATTAAGTAACAATGGACAGATTAACAAAAGAAAGGACAAGGTTTATTTACATGTACTTGTGAAATACTCAATAATGGGCAACTCCCTGAATACTCAGAGGTAAAGGTTTTTGGTTTTTGGTTTTTGGTTTTTTGCTTTTATTTTAAGTTCGGGGGTACAAGTGCAGGTTTGATACATAGGTAAATGTGTGTCATGAGGGTTTGTTGTACAGATTATTTCATCACCCAGCCATTAAGCCCAGTACCTATTAGTTATTTTTTCTGATCCTCCCCCTCCTCACAACCTCCACCCTCCAATAGGGCCCAGTGTGTGTTGTTCCCCTCTATGTGTCCATGTGTTCTCATCCTTTAGCTCCCACTTATAAGTGAGAACATGCAGTATTTGTTCCGGTGTTAGTTTGCTTAGGATAATGGTTTACAGGCTCCACCCACTTCCCTGCAAAGGACATGATCTCATTCTTTTTTATGGCTGCAGAGTTAAAGGTTTATATACCAACTTAACAGAGAGGGGGAGTGGGGTTTGGACTCCATGGGAAAGTAGGGAAGTTTCTATTGGGCCTTGTGATGATAAGGGACAGCTAAATCCTTACTCGCTGATGCTAGGATGAGTCTTCTCACAATCGGGAAACTCCCTCAGAGGGGGTCATAGAAGCTGTAATTCAGGAGGCTCTGCCTAAGTTTAGATAATGTTTCTTTCTGTGCCTGCTGATTGTGAAGATGTTTTGAGTTTAAAGTAATTTTCACACCATTTTGGTGGGCTGTTAATTCCTTCCTTTCCCCCATTTAATACTTCCCCAGATGTTTCACAAACAAGGAACTGGGTTTATTGAAGACACTGGTCAGGCCTTGTGAGGTAAGGATCTGCAAAGGGAAGGAACATACATCAGAACAAATATCAATCAGCACCAAAGACCTAACATAAGCACACTACACCGTATTTTGTCAAACCAATCTCCTAGTCTTGGGCATGAGGGGTATTTTTATGGAAACGTAAAGAAAAACAAAGATTAATGGTGAGAGCAGAAGATAGACCCAATTTCTGAGCCCACAGTTCAGCCAGTTGAGATGATTTCTAGATACTGGGCTTGAAGCATCATTAGATGATGGAGTGAAGATAGCAGTGGCAATCTGACAGATTTCTCAGTTCACAGGTCATTATTTTTGGTGACGGTATAGATATTACAGTCACAGTCATGGTTACTTCCCAGATTAGATCATGGAAGATATGGGTGTTCTGGTGAACTTCCTCAGTGACTCACACAGTTGTAGTGATGAGTCCTTTGAAGTTTATATCAAGTCACCCAACTTCAGTTTATAGGGCTTTGGGCAAAGGACAGCCACAAGACAACCCAGAGTCTCAAAAAGGATCTCAGCAATCAGGTTTCAGGTCTCAACAACACCAAGTCAGAAAGGTGAGAGTAAAAATTGGAAATGTTAATTTGGAGCCTGATATGGAAGAAAGCTAGAAAAAATGAGAATTTGATAAAAATGTAGAAAATGGCAGAATTCAGTCAAGTTTATAGGTAGATAATAAAACCTCAAAGGCAATGAACAGGACTAGAATATGGTAACTCACAACGTTTGATGATAGTTTTCTATTGAAACATAAAATTCCTCTCAATTGCTATCCCTATTTTGATCAAAAATAATCAAAGTAAGATTATTGTTGTTTACAATTCTAGTCTCATTAAGCTTGGCCTGATTATTTACATAAGTGCAGCAAGAAGAGTAATTGAACTCAGAGACTTTTAAAGTTTGCTTTGCTGGAATTTTCTATACAGAATCACAGATTCGACTTTTAAAAGCCTCTTGAGGCCAGGAAGCCAAGCCAGGAACTTCCTGTCAGACTTTGGCAATACCTATACATTTGGGTGAATGCTTCTCTTCTTGAGGTCCCCCAAATATCCTAAGTTTCTTGGACTTGCCAGGAGGTGACCTTATTTACTCTCTTCAGGGCTGGGAACCCTATAAGTCAGGTACCAGGACAGTTTTTCCAAGAGGACTTTGTAAGCACTGGCTCCATAAGTCAACTTTAGTTTTTAAAACTGTCTGGTAGAAGCGGGAGGATGGGAGGGGGGCCAGGGTTGAAAAACTACCTTTCGTGTCCTATGCTCACTACTCGGGGTGATAGGATCATTTGTACACCAAACCTCAGCGACGTGCAAATTATCCGAGTAACAAATCCGCACAGGTACCCTCTGAACCTAAAATAAAATTTAAAAAAACTGATCATATCTGATTCTATGCACATCATTCTTAAATATGACATACTAGTCAAAGCCTTGGTTATACAGCCAATGTTTCTAATCATGCCTTGTTATAAGAAGAGCAAATTCTTATTGAATTTACGCAAATAAGTATGAAAATAATAGTACTCACTGAGAGTTAATGAATTCTGGAGGGATCAGGCAGAAAGAAAAGAAAAATTTTTCATTTTTGTTGCAAACATTTAATCTGTTAAATTGTTACAAGTATAGGTAACTAATGAGAAAAGAATAAGAGATTCCTTAAATCCAGAAAATGGAACATTAAAGAAACAGAAATGTTCCAAACAAAAGCCATAATTATCTTTCCTCAATTCATTTAGTCCCATGTAACTAATTCTTGTTCTACCTGATCTTGGATTGGCAGTTTTATGAACCCATAGCTTCTCCGCTAGAGTTCTAGAAACCCTTACTCAATTCAGTGATATGATTTCAGTTATTTAAGCAATGCCATCAGAAGCCTGTGCCCCAAAGTACCTGGCATGGTCCTCTTCATGGGTATCTGAAATAGTCTCCTTTTGTTAAAGATGAAGCATTCTGGCCTGTAGTTGATGGCAAGAGCTTTTAGAAAAGCATTGACATAAAACAATTGTCTGTGGATGACAAAAGACTTAAAATGACCATGATTAAAAATCTGATGAGAGTTCATTGTAAAAATAATGCAATTTGAGAAGAGAATTTGGTTGTTTCTGGCATACAACATTTAACATAATAACCGAAGTTGCCACCGATAATATTATACTGTGGTTGTCTAAAAGCAGGGATGACATTACCAGGACACGTCACGTACTGTGAGGGCATTGCCAAACTTCTAGGAATTTTATATAACTTCTGAAATAGTTATAGTAATAATATTTACCCACATGAATATAATTAGGGAAGGTTAAGCATCTCTTCTTCCCTGACAATGCTTTTCATGCAATTCAACATATTAAAAAAAACTAATTTTAAAAAATTGCTCTCTTTTTATTATGTAAAATAACAAATTATTTAAGATTTTCCAGAAGGCCTCTGGAAAATCTCAAAGTCAATTGAGATTAAGATTTTATCTAGGATTTGAATTTTGGAAGGCAATACATATAAGGTGTAAAATGTCAAAATGTTTGAGAAGAAAAGATAAATTTTGCATTTCTACTTGATTAAATAGGATGACAGATCACTGTAAAACAACAGACATACCATATTTTCAGCTTACAATGGGTTTATCCAGATGTAATCTCATCATAGTAAGTCAATGAGCATATTAAATGTGTTTTACCTTCACACTATCATAAAGTCAAAAAATTGTAAATTTAACCATCATAAGTTAGGAGCTGTACTTAGTTACCTATTTAATCAAAGTGATAAAGATTTCAAAGGTAAATATAGGAGGTAACATGATTGTAAGGGAAATCTTAGCTCTTTTAAAAATGAGGTTTGGTTCCCTTAAATAATTGAGGACACCATAAAGACAACATAGAAAATTATCCTGCTAAGGCATAGAATCTTTGTTTTATGGGTAGATTACTTAAAAGGTAAGAAAAACTTTTTACAATATTTTATTAAGAGCAGACCAATAATCCAAGAAATTTTTGTCATTTTAAGAAAGATTGAAAATCAAACTCTAGTTTTGCATTCGGGTACTATTAATACTAAAGCTCATTTTATTTTATTGATTTATTTTGAGACAGAGTCTCGCTCTGTCACCCAGGCTGGAGTGCAGTGGTGAAATCTTGGCTCACTGCAGCCTTAACCTCCTGGGCTCAAGCAATCCTCCTTTCTCAGCCCTTAAGTAGCTAGGACTACAGGCATGCACCACCACAGCCGACTAATTTTCTTTTTTAAGAGGTAGGGTCTTGCCGTGTTGCCCAGGCTGGTCTTGAACTCCTGGACTCAAGTGATTCTCTGGCCTCAGCCCCCCAAAGTGCTAGGATTACAGGCATGAACCACTATGCCCAGCCCCTTGTGTTTGTTTCCCTTCACTGTTATTATTTTTAGTAGTTTAATTTACTTATATTAGTTATAATTAATTTTTATCATTAGTAACCTTCCTTTTATAGAGAAAACTAGACAGTAGTGAAAAGTAGACAATTGTGAATTGTCTGTCATATTCCAACATTCCATAGCAGGCTAGCAGTTTATGAATACATCATTTCGTAATTCGTATATGCCTCTTCATAATACAATTTTTCAGTGTGATAAAAAAATGTTTATTTACAGATCCAAGTATCTTTAGTCTCTTTGTAAAAATAAGAAATTAAGACCGGGTGCAGTGGCTCATACCTGTGATCCCAGCACCTTGAGAGTCCAAGACAGGCAAATCACTTGAGCCCAGGAGTTTGAGACCAGCATGGGCAATATGGTGAAACTCCATCTCTAAAAAAATACCAAAATTAGCCTTACATGGTGGTGCATGCCTGTAGTCCCAGCTACTTGACAGGCTGAGGTAGGAGGATCATTTGAGTCTGGGAGGTTGAGGCTGCAATGACCCATGATCATGCCACTGCAGTCCAGCCTGGACAACAGAGCAAGACTCTGTCTCAAAAAAATAAAAAAAAAAAGAAACTGAAAAAATATAAGCTTAAACTTTAGTTTAATAATGAATGTTTCAGGAGATTGTTACTTAGAAATGATATAGATTTTTAAAGAATATCTATTCATTAGCATAACTCTAAGGTTGCAAGTCACCAAAAAGGTTTTTGAAACTATCTTAAAGCGTACATATTATAAAACATAATTGTTAAAAAGCCCATTCATAGGCCGGGCGCGGTGGCTCACGCCTGTAATCCCAGCACTTTGGGAGGCCGAGGCGGGCGGATCACAAGGTCAGGAGATCGAGACCATCCTGGCTAACACGGTGAAACCCCGTCTCTACTAAAAATACAAAAAATTAGCCAGGTGTGGTGGCGGGCGCCTGTAGTCCCAGCTGCTGGGAAGGCTGAGGCAGGAGAATGGCGTGAACCCGGGAGGCGGAGCTTGCAGTGAGCCGAGATCGCGCCATTGCACTCCAGCCTGGGTGACAGAGCGAGACTCCGTCTCAAAAAAAAAAAAAAAAAATCCCATTCACATAATTTTTATCCCACTTATATCAACTTAATAAATGTATTCTTAACAATTCTGTTTGGGTTGTTCATGGAAATTTTTTTCTTCTTTTCTTTCTTTTTTTTTTTTAGAGACGGAGTCTTGCTCTGTTACCCAGGCTGGAGTATAGTGGTGGGATCATGGCTCACTGCAGCAAGCCTTGAACTCCTGGGCTCAAGTGATTCTCCCACCACAACCTCCTGAGTAGCTAGGACTACAGGCATGTAATGCCGGACTGGTATTGAACTCCTGGCTTCAAGTTGGAACTTCTTTTCCCAAGGTTCTGGGATTACAGGCACGAGCCACCATGCCTCGCTAAAATTTTTTTGTTTTGTTTTGTTTTGTTTCAGACAGGGTCTCACTCTGTCACCCAAACTGGAGTGCAGTGGCGCTACCTCAGCTCATTGCAACCTGTACCTCCCTGGCTCAGGTATCCTCCCAGCTCAGCCTCCTGAGTAGCTGGGACTACAGGCACACAGCTCCATGCCCAGCTAATTTTTGTATTTTTTATAGAGATGGGGTTTCGCCATGTTACCCAGGCTGGTCTCAAACTCTTGGTCTGAAGTGCTCCACCAGCCTTGGCCTCCCAAAGTGCTGGCATTACAGGCATGCACGCCATTGCACCCAGCCTGAAAATTTCTTAAGACATTAAACAAAGCTACCCATCATCTCAAGTTATTTTTCTGTTAACTTATTTCATGTTAACTTATTTTAGGCAATTATCAAAAAAATCAAAAAAGCAAATAACCTAAAATAAATAAAACTAAAATTTAAAAAGTTAAATACTTTTTTTCTGTGCTTCATATACAAGAAATAATGGATATCATGCAATTCATTTTTATTGCATCTTTACTCGTACATTTGTTCTTTAGGTTAAGTTTATAGTTTTTTAATCTTAAACATCTGACAGATACAAGGTTATTTGACTGGTAAACCCAAAGCAAATAAAATGCATACTTGTTTCATGCTTAATGCTGATAACTTGGAAGACATACCACCTGTTTTTATTAAACCAACAAATTCAATTTAGTCTTATTTACCAAAGATTTACCCAAATCACATGAACTTGAAAAACATTTGGGTTAGTTTCTATACTTCTGAAAGTTTTAGGAATATTTTAATTTATATAGCCCTTGTTTGTCTAAGCCAATTAGAACTCCTTTAAGGGATTTTAGAAATTAATTTATTAATACCACTCAGAGATAGAAAAGTATCACATATACATAACATACATGCATGCATACAAACTGGTGCAAATAGAGATCTGATGGCTTTCATCCTAAAATTTTTAGCCATCTATAACAATAGTCACAGCACCCAAGGCGTAAACACAGTAACACAAAATTCACTGGTTTACAAGAGTTGGTTCCTGTCTTTACTCCCCTTTATGTTTTTATCCAAATTGTATTTTTATTAGATGGAATAGGTTGAGATTACCAGCTCAATATGAGGATTAAAACTGTCCATGGATATTTACAGGAAAGAGTTTAAGATTTTTTTTTTTTTTTTGTAATCTTATGGAATCTGTGTACTAAGATTTAGGACTGAGTTTGTGGACTAAGGGACTGAGCACACATCAAGAGGTTGTGTGGATGTCCTCCAAATCCCATCTGAGTGGATGAAACATCCATTCTATTTTCAATAAGCCTTTTTAGCCTCATATGATTGCATTTGGGGGCCCCTGAACCCCTCAAGAGCCCCTGTTGATGGGAGGAGAGCTAAAGCTTGAGTGACTGTAAAGAGATGGGGGGCTGGAATGGGAAAGAAAAGATCTGACAGGGGCAGAGAGAGGGATGGAGGAGGTAGGGTCTTGAAGGGGACATGTCAAAGGAGCTGAAGGGAAGACTTGAGGCAGTAAAAGGAGGAGGAGAGATGGTAAGAGAGAGGTTTTAGAGGAGCTAGTTTGGGGAGATCTTAGTTTTCCAAAAGGGCCACTAAAGTCCCATGACTTTATCCTTATTAAAGTCTTATCAACAAGAAAGGAAGTGGCCAAATTTACCACCAAATGGAGTCACTCACAGGGGCCCCAGCAGAGACCCAGGAGTCTAATGCTTAAGAAGGTTAACATTTACCAGCTTGGTCAGAGGTCTGAGATCGCTGCTGTCTGTAGATTGAGTGGGGAGTCCTAATCATTCCATCCTACACTTGCTGAAAGTGTAGAGAGGAAACTTTGTTTATCCACTGATACGGGTTGGCTGTGTCCCCACCCACATCCCATCTTGATTTGTAGCTCCCATAATTCCCATGTGTTGTGGGAGGGACCCGGTGGGAGATAATTGAATCATGGGGGCAGTTTCCCTCAGACTGTTCTCATGGTAGTGAATAAGTCTCATGAGATCTGATGGTTTTAATAAAGGGGAGCCCCTTTTTGCTTGGTTCTCATTCTCTTTTTGCCTTGCTGCCCTGTAAGATGTGCCTTTCATCTTCCACCATGATTGAGGCCTCCCCAGCCACGTGGAACTGTGAGTCCATTAAATCTCTTTTTCTTTATAAATTACCCACTCTCAGGTATGTCTTTGTTAGCAGCGTGAAAACAGACTTTTTGCCACTGACGGGCAAAATGTTGGGAGCCTGAGAATTAACTTACAATAGACAGATTAGCAGGCGAAAATAAAATACAATATTTATTTACATGCGCATGTGGGAGTACTCATTACTGAGTAACTCCCTGAATACTCAGAGGTAAAGAATTATATACCAACTTAACAAAAAGTGGGAGTAGGGTTTGGGCTTCAATGGGAAAGTAGAGAACGTTCTGTTAGCCTTTATTATGCTGATGGGTAGCAGAATTCTTACTTGCTGATGCTAGGGCCAGTCTTCTCCCAGTCAAGAAACTCCCTCAGAGGGGGATCATAGCAGCTGTAATTCAGGAGGCTCTGCTTAAGTTTACATAATGTTTATTTTTGTAGTTACAGATTTCAGATGTTTCTAATTTTTATACCACTTTGGAGGGCTACTACTCTTTTCATTGGCCAACTTTATAAGTTGGGCAAATGACCGTTCTCTAACCAGAGGCAAGAGTTATGGCCCATAGAAGGTTTGCTCTGAGAGAAAAGTACCCCATACAGTTAAGAGCCCAACCACATGATTTCCAGATAACTCGTATAGCCTAAAGTATGTCAGTTGAATTACCTTGCAAGTTGTAAACTAATCGACAAACTCAGAATCAATTGGATATTATTTTAATACCCTATAAGAGTTATGAAATCCTAAGAGTAAGAATAAATGTAGGAATCGAGCAAATTCAAAGTTCTTTAAAGGAACAAGGACAACATTTACACATCTTTGCCAAAGAGATGCAAATCCAATCAAGTGATGTGAGTGGGGTAAACTCTTCTGAGAGAATCAGAAGGGTCTTGGTTTTGGGCTACTTGACCTATCCCTCTCCTGAAATTAAGGAGTAATTGACATAGCAACCACAAATAGAATTCATTTAGTTACCAAAGAACTCAGCCTCCTGGCCAAAATATTTGGTGGTTGGGCAACCTCAAGCTATAGTTACATGGGAAAATTGTAGCCTGAGTGGGAAGTGCCTTACCCAAATAAGTTTTGAGAACAAAACTCACCGTATTTGTATTTTGGGGTTAAGGAGTTTATACATATTTGATGTTTTATAAACTTATCATGTTTTAAGATGATTGAATTATTCTAAATCCATTTTAAAATACACAAATACATAATTGATTCTGATAAGTGTAAGTTTATATCCAGGTCTTAATTATTTAAGAGAATTTCATGTTCAACATATTATCAGTTTAATTGACCATATCAAATTTAAAAGAATTATTTAGTGCTCAGGAATGTTTCATTTATTAAGTCAGATAATTGTTTAATAAAATTAAATATGAATTAAATTTATAAGTGCAGTATAAAAGGTTCTAAAATATTTGATTTTGTTTATAAATAGGACCAAGTTTTAATCAAAGTTCTCTGTAGGCAGGATTCAGTGGCTCATACCTATAATCCCAGCACTTTGGGATGCCGAGGTAGGTGGAACACTTGAGGTCAGGAGTTCAAGACCAGCCTGGGCAAAGTGGTGAAACCCCATCTCTACTAAAAATGCAAAAATTAGCCTGGCATAGTGGTGCATGCCTGAAATCCCAGCTACTCAGGAGGCTGAGGCAGGAGAATCGCTTGAATCCCAGAGGTGGAGTTTGCAGCAAGCTGAGATCATGCCACTGCACTTCAGCCTACCCAACAGAGCGAGACTCTGTCTCAAAACAAAACAAAACAAACAAACAAAAACAAAAAACAAAGTTCTCTGTAAGGTGATTACCAAATTCACCCAACTTTAAAAAACAGAATTTGTAAGGTGGACTTAAAAACCTAAGGAAGTATTAGATTGTGAGATTTGTATCTTAATATACTGAATACTAATATAACCATTTAAATTAAATATTCTTTTCCTGCAAACAAATCCACCTGTAAGGATAATCCAAAACTCACATTTCACATAGGTCATTGTGAAAATTGAAAGTGATAATCACCATGAAAGTACTCTGAAAAGTCAAGCATGCTCTGTGAGTATAAGGAATAAGGGAGACAGTGATTGGCTCTGCAGCACCTATTCAGCTCCTCTGGCTGCTCAAGGCTCTCCCGTGCCCTTGGAAATGCTCAGTTAGGAAAAGGCCTGTTGTTGTGTCTGGATGTGATGACTAGGATCTCAATGGCCATCTAGGGAGAGGATTCAACCTGCACCATATAAGGGAAACAGCAGAGGTAGAGAAGGAAGCTGAAGTGCCTACCACATCATGACTGGGGCTACCCTATCTCCGGACTTCCTATGGAAAAGAATACATTTCTTTATGGTTTATATGGATCCAAATTGTGTTTTTCTATTATTTGCAGACAAAATAATCTCACAGACATAAGAAGTTATTAAAATCCATAAAGCAGTGCTTTCTGACCATTTAAACGAGTAAGTGGCAGAGCTGGGTTTGATTCCACTTAATAGCCACATGTCTTTGGGCAAGTTGTTTGACCTCTAAGTGAAACAGCCTCATTGTCTGGAGTCACACCCGAGGTTCATTTTCTCATGGCCACGGAGAACAATAATGAGGACACATAAAGATTGAGGTTGAGAGCGGAAGTTTAATAGGCAAAAGAAAGAGAAGAGTTCTCTGCTGCAGAGAGGGGTCTCAGAAAAATGGGTTGCCGGATCCGCGGTGAAATGCAGGAGGTTTTATAGATGAGCTGGTGGGGAGGCGGTGTCTGATCTACATAGGCAAGAAAGGGCAAGAAAGACTGGTTAGACCAGTTGTGCTATTTGCATAGGGCACGAATCTCTGGTATCCCCCATCCTAACCTTTTTTTTATTATCCAGGCGCTTCTCTGCCTGAGGTGCACCATGTTGCCCATTTCTTTATTACTGTACACGTGATAACAAAAAAAGAGAAGATGGAGCCTCCATGTTGGACATGGCCGCCCCCAGGTAGTCCTTTTCCTTTTCTATTGGCACAGCTGCCGTCATTCCCCTGTGCAAGCTTCCATCTTGTTTATCTATGTATCTATGTTTGCAACTCAATTTTTCAGGCTTCTCTTTGTTATGAAAAGAAATGATTTTGAGGGCTGCTTTTTGTTAGAGGGGAAGCTCTGCTGAGGACTCTTGGGCTCTCACTATCTGCCTAAATAATTTCTTTCTACCTCCTGTATCATCAGCTTCACTTTCTTGCAGTGTTGTTGCAAATGCAGAGCTATATAGGTAAAGCAGGTAGTTTAGTGTCAATTTCTTTAACTGTAAAATGAGGATATTATTAGTATCTAGCAAATACCAAATGCTAGATACCGAATGGTATCTAAAACCTCATTGTTATGAGGATGAAATGAAGATCTATGTAAAGACCTTAGAACAGTGTCTGATACACAGATATTTTTGTCATTGTTATTTTCAGAATACCAGAGTGGACTACAAAGACCCTGAGAGAGTGTGTCCTAACAGTTGGGCCTAATGGTGAAATTTTACAGCCTTGCCTTGCACAGTCCCTCTCACAGCCACACTATCTCCTATCTCCACTGCCAGGTCTGCAGTAGGGAATTTAGGGAATTTAGAGAATTTACGGGTCTTTGGAATAGCAGTAGTTTTGGAAATATTGCCCCAAGGGATTCTGGAGATTTAAACCAGAGAAGATGGAGTTCTAAAAGTAGTTAATATTTGTCACTCATTCCTTCTGGCAACATTTATTGACATGGGGGTTACAGAGATGAACCTGACCCTCATAAATTCAAACTCCCGTGGAAGCAGAGAGACCTGTCCCTGAAAAAATTTACACCAGGTGCTGTGATGAAACTATGCTGAGTGCATAGATGGCCACAAGGGAGAAGGATGCTTCTCTTCCTGGGGGAGTCAGGAAATGACTTACAGGTGAGGCGATGCTTGGGAATGTTGAGTAGAAGCTTGAAAGATTGACTGAGATGGGGAGGAGGGGCGGGGAAGCGCTTCCAGGGAGGCGGCAGGGAGTTAAGGCGGTGCCTTTCCGCTCTGGCTGCACATCCAGAATCACCTGAGGAACTTCAAAACATACTCCTGCTTGGGCCTCACCCCTGAGCAGAGTAATTGGAACCTTTAAGGGTGGGCCCAGGCATTGTCTGTTTTTAAGACTTCTCACATACCTCTAATTTGCAGTCAAGGGTAGAACCATGGATCGAAGAGTAGGATTGGAAAAAAGTGGGTGGTGTGGCAAGGTTGGAGAGCTTAAAGAGAGAGTCTGGTTTGAATTGGGAAGACTGGCAGGAGTCATATCATGGACGATGATAAAACATATTGTTTTGCAAGTAGCTTTGTTCCTAATTAAAAACGAAAACAAAAACTAACCCGAACACCACTGGCCTCGAGGGGACTGCTTTCATAGAGATGGTAGCATCAGCACTTAATCTTTATCTACTGAATAAATGAGTCCACCAAAAGCCCAGTCTTTACAAGTGAAATGGCTTTTCAGGAGTTTCTTTAGAATCCTTACCAGTTTCTCTTTTCTTCCAGTCTTCCAATCAAAAGTCTGGCTAGCTTGGCAGTGATAGTGATCATGAACCAGTATTCAGAATTTTGCTTGTTCTAGAAAGGCACTTCCTCATCAACCCCTAACCTTGGATGAGGCTAGCTGCTCCCAATCTAATTTCAGCAGTTCAGATTTCAAGCAAAGTATCTACACAACTAATAATCTCATTCTATTAACATTCCCCCAATCTTCTATGTCTAGTGTGTAATTTGAGGAAGCAGTTGGGCCCTGAAAGCTCTTGGCAGACCTCTTGTCTGATAAATATTTTAGTACTTTCAGTAGCCCTTTAAAATTGGCAGTTCTTGCTCTAAAGATTCATTCAAGTACATGTGATAATTTGAAATTAACATGCTGCCAGATTTTGCGTTTATACAAGTAACTTTGATAGTCAGTACCAACAAAGGGATTTTGTCAGCCATGAATGGATAAACACAGCTGTTTTCTTTACTCATGAGAAGGATAGAAAACTAAAATTATAGGGTAGCCTATGGGCCTATGATTTAAATTCTTACACTGACTCTTCCAAAGTCTAAATAAATTAATGATGTTTATTGGGTTTAAAAAAGTGCATTGCAGTCCATGGTATAAAAATCAAAGGTTTTAGAGTAAAATTGTTTTCATTATTTTCTAAAATAGTCAAAGGAGTGCCTAAAGCTGTTTAATTTACTTGAAATCCCTTATTGGGTAAAGAGAAAAACCCATAACTCTCTTTAATTCACAGAATCTTAAGGCATTCCCTTTTTTTTTTCCCCCACCAACTACTCAATCATACAAAAAGAAGAGTATCTTCAAAATATGATCTGTAAAATCTCTCCCAATTTAAATATCAAATAGAAGATAAATTTGTGTAATTAGAAATAACCTCTGGAGAGGAGTAAGTCTAAAAGAAGGGTGAAATATATAGGTAAATAAACATTCTTTTTAGAATGTTAATCACATAGTAAGTTATTTTCTAGTTTTAGCTTGGTAAGAAATTAGCTTGTTCAGTAAGATATGAACAACTAATCCCTATTAATCTTCATTTGTTCATTCATCTATTGAAGGTCTACTTGCTTTTGGGAATGATGAGACACATGATTAAATTACAGTCCTATCTCGGGTCACCTTACAAGTTACTGGGGAAGACAGACATGTAAATATATCATTATAGGGTAGTGTGGTAAGAGATGTAGATAAGATATTGCCAAAGAACTACCAAATTATTGGGAAAAGAATAGCTGGTTTTTAGAAACCAATGCCAATGGATTCTCCATAGAGGAGGTGCTGTTTGGACTAATCTTTACGGAAGGGGTAGTCCTACTTTTTGGGTAGGGTGATGCACTCAGGGCTATATGCTGATGTCTTCCAGATCTCCATCTTCAGCCTAGATCTCTTCATTGGCTTTTGGATTTGTGCATACAGATGTCTACCAAGGAACTACATCTAGAAGTACCTCAGGCATCTCGAAGTCCAAAACAAACCTATTTACCCCACCAAACCTATTCTTTCTCTCACATTGTCTACCTCAAGTTAATAATATCACCCTCCCTCCAGTCACTCAAGCACAACCTGGTGTGTTCTCTGTGTTCTGGCTCTTTAATGCTACAAAATAAACCTCCCCAAAACTCAGTGGTGCAGCAATTTCTTACTGTCCTTCCTGATTCTGGAGGTCCATTGGCTCAGGCAGGTAGTTCTTGTTGGGTTATCTTAGGTCATTAAGGACAGATGTTGTCTGGGGCTGCCGTCATCTCATGGCTCAGCTGGACTAGCTGCCCAAGACGGCTCACTCCTGTGGCTGGTGGGTGATGCTGGCTGGTAGCTAGGAGCTCCGCTGGGTGGTTTGGGCTTCTCACAGCGTGAGAGCTGGGTTCTCACTCCAAGAGGCCCAGGCAAACCTTCCTCCAACCTAGCCTTGGAAGTCATGGGAAGTCACGTAGTACCATCTTGCCTCATTCCATCAGTTTGAATGGCCCAGTCCAGAATCAATGTGAGACAACCCTACTGGGTGTGGTTCACTGGGGACGATCTTTAGAAACTAGCTACCACACCCTGACTTTACCCTTTCCTCCATTTGCTTTAGAAAGTTCCCTAATCTCTCCATCCCAGCTATTAATGTCCTAGTTCTGCTTCTTGTCCCCTGACACCAGGATTATTGCAATAAAAAGCCTCCCTCAACCCAGCCACTCTTCCTGACTTCTATCATGCTTCTCTACAATTCATACAAGATACTCTTCTCAAAGATGGTAAGAGATCCTTAAAGAAAAAAAAATAGACTTTAGGCACAGTGGTAATCCCAGCACTTTGGGAGGCTGAGGCAGGAGGATCACTTGAGACCAGGAGTTTGGGACCAACCTGAGCAAAAAAGTGAGACCCCATCTCTACAAAAAAATAAAATAATTAGCCTGGCATAGTGGCATGTGTCTATAGGTCTAGCTACTTGGGAGGCTGAGGTGGGAGGATCGCTTCATCCCAGGACGGTCCAGGCCACAGTGAGCTGTGTCCACACCACTGTCTTCCAGCCTGGGTAACAGAGCAAGATCCTGTCTCAAAAGAGAGAAAAAAAATAGACTTTATATTTAGCAATACAACCTGCTTACAGAAAAGGGCACAGAATATAAACGTACAGCTTAACACATTTTTATAAAGCAAGCTTCCTATAACCACAAGAAATCAAATATTGCCAGCATCCCAGAAGCCCCCTCACATTCCTTCCCAATCACACCATTCCCCTGCCCCGCCAACCAGAAGTACTGTCTTGACTTCTGTGGAAACTACGTCTTTGCTTTGTTTGATTCTTTTATCACCTAAGTATTCATCTTGAAAATACCTAGTTTAGTTTTAC
The DNA here is from genome assembly GCF_028858775.2 of Pan troglodytes. Lineage (NCBI taxonomy): Eukaryota > Metazoa > Chordata > Mammalia > Primates > Hominidae > Pan > Pan troglodytes. The sequence continues at coordinate 27,562,702 of NC_072415.2, forward strand.
CTGTTTTAAAATTTTATACAAATGGAATTATACAATACATAGTCTTGTGCCTGGCTTCTTTCATCCAAAATTGTGCAGATGTATTCATCTCATGCCTGTATCTGTAGTTCATTCATTTCATTGCTGTAGAGTATTCCATTGTACGAATATGCTACATGTTATTTATCTGTTCTAGAAATTGAGTACACTGATTACTTCTACTTTATTTTTCTTTTTCAAAATCATTTTTGTTATTCTAGTTTCTTTGCTTTTCTATGTAAATTTTAAACTGATCTTGTCTATACAAAAATCTTGCTGAGATTTTGATAAGAATTGTGTGAAACTTGTTTATCAATTTGGGGAGAATTAACCATTTTTCTATGTTGAATATTCCAATCCATGAACACAGGATGTATCTTCATTTATTTAGATCTTTTCCAGTTTCTGTCATCAGCATTTTGTAGCATTTTGTGCATGAGTCCTATACATGTTTCAAATAAATAAATAAATGAAGTGAAACATGAGTCCTGTACATGTTTTGTTAGAGTACACTCACGTATTTCATTTCATTCATTCATTTCTTTGCTTATGTATGTATGTATGTATTTTTAGAGACAGGGTCTCGCTCTGTTGCCCAGGTTGGCATGCAATGGCACGACCATGGCTCACTGCAGCCTCGAACTCCTGGGCGCAAAGCGATCCTCTTGCCTAGCCTTTAAACTCTCTTAACATTTGTTTTTTTAATGAATAATTGGTACCTATTTGACATTATAGTCACAACATCTATTGACATATAAAGTATATGGGAATAAAAGTTATTTAGAGAAATATTACTTAAGAGAGAAAGCTTTCTGTTTTACTATTTTAAAATGTGTGTTAAACAAATGCTTTATAAGAAAGAACTCATCTTTTGCTGCAGGATTTTCTAGCTGGCTCAACCAGTTAAAAATAATTTACCTAAGCAGCATTATTTGAAAGGTAGAAATTTGGAATTTGGTCTTTAATGTCTACTTTATCCACTGAGATTCTTAATCTGTAAAATGGTGTTGATGCCTACTACTTGGAAACACTAGATATTTCTAGAAGGTGTTTAATGTTTGTAAAAGATTAACATTATTATTACAGTTACGTGATTGAACACCTTCTTTAGTCTAGGCATTGTGCTAAGGCTTTTACATACATTACCTCTTTTAAGACACAGCAACCCTGCAAGGTACAGATAATAGCTGTTTTCTAGGTGAGGATCCTGAAGCCACAGGCCACAGCCATGTGGCAGCAATGACCTCCCTCCATTGTCTTTGCTTCCGTGCCACCACACTGCCCAAGGGCTCTAACAATTCTTGTCCATTTTTTTTTAAATCATTCCTAAATCAATTTTAGGATATTGTTTTTACTTTGATTAGGTAGAACTGGAGCTTTTTCTATGGTGTTTGGCTGGACCAAAGTGGCTGTTGTCTAAGTGTTCTGTTATGCTAGGCTGTTCCTCACCTGGTCCTTTGACTAGAGAGACGAGGACTTTGTTGTTACCAGGTTGGTGCAAAAGTAATTGTGGTTCTTGCCATCATTTTCAATGGCAAAAACGGCAATTATTTTTGCAACAGCCTAATATTTTTGCCTGTACTCGCCATCACTTCTGGGTTGTTGACTTCTTCAGCTCCAAGTATTAGCTATACATGGCAAAAAGCAAAGCCAAGCAACTCATCTTTTTGTTACTTGAGTCTCAAGGTTCTTAACGGATCTACTGTTTTCTTTCCACTTTTCAGAGTTTTCTTATGTGTGTTCACATATTATGTCCAGGGTTTAACATTGTACCTAATGGGAGGAATAGAGAAAATTACATCTACTCTATATTTCCTGAAGCAAATTTTCCCTTCCATATTTTTAGCATGTATTGTAAATGTTCTCTAAATATCTCGTTAGTAACATGAATTCTATTTTACACATCTAATAATACTAGTAGGTGTCCTAAGAGAGCCTTTCAAATGGACACCTATGACCTTGTGTAACGGGCGAAATAAATTAGGCTGGACCAACACAAATTTGAAAATAATTCTACCCTCCCCTGTTGGCCCCTGGCTGACCCTGTATTCTTCAGCCTGACTCATCACTTCCCTTTTGTTCATTTCTAGTCTTCCTCTCCAGCCTCTCCATCTGTCGTTCTCTAACTTCTTCCTTTATTTTTCCTTTTCTCGGTTTCATTGTGATTGTTTTAAAAACCACGTCTATGGCAAATATACCCACAGGTACTTTTTAGAGGGCTTAATGACAGTGTTTATCAGCAGACTCTAGAAATGTGTTCATGACAGATCAATGCTTATTTTTGTGGTTCAAAGGAAAGTTGTAAAAATTTTTAGAAATTATTAGTATTTTCTTGCGGGAATAGTGAAAGTTAGTTGTGTGTGATCATTTTTTAAGCATCAAAGATTGGAAAGTCTGAAATTGTGTTTCAGGTGTGTTCCAACCTACTGACTTTGAATTCATCACTTATTGTTACTGAGGGTCATTTTTCCTTTCTGTAAATATACACATTTTCACCAACTATTCCCAGGGAAATCTAGGAAGTCAGATGCAAATAGAATATGGTTGATATTCAACAATATTCAGCCTGAAGCAATATCAAGGTAGGGTATGTACTCTGCCCTTCTTGAAGGACTAGCAGTAGCTGTTAGGGTGAATCCTACTGGATCAGTGAGGAAAATCTACAATGAGCTAACCTGAGAAAACTGTGCATGCTTTGTAAAGTATAATCTATTTTTCTGAGTCGTTCTAGGAGCTGCCATATCACAGGACACAATGCAGCCATTGACGTGTGTGTTCTGCTCTCAACTGTATCAGTTAAATTACAGAAGGGCTGGACACGGTGGCTCACACCTGTAATCCCAGCACTTTGGGAGGCTGAGGCGGGCGGATCACGAGGTCAGGAGTTTGAGACCAGCCTGACCAACCTGGTGAAACCCCTTCTCTACTAAAAATATAAAAATTAGCTGGACGTGGTGGTGCACGCCTGTAATCCCAGCTACTCAGGAGGCTGAGGCACGAGAATCGCTTGAACCCAGGAGGCGGAGGTTGCAGTGAGCTGAGATTGCGCCATTGCACTCCAGCCTGGGCAAGAAGAGCAAGACTCCGTCTCAAAAAAAAAAAAAAAAAAAAAAATTACAGAAGATGTGCCCACTAGGGGGCACATTTTCTGAAACAAAATAAGGTACCAAAACACAATGCAAATGTCAGGTGAGTCTTGATATTCTTTAGTTGCACAACCAAATCTAGTTAATTGTTAAACTTCCAACGTTATCATATACTAAATTGACAGCTGACAAATGCAAAACAAACCAGTTAAAAATGAAAGAGCCTCTTTGTTAGGCCAAATACAAGAAATAATCAATCTTACATCATCAATTCTGATCTTAAAATCTGTCACTTGCCACATTTTTATTTATAAGCTACAAAAAATGTTAAAAAATGGATAATTCTCAGTGTTGGAAAGGAGGGACAGAGAAGAGGCACCCTGCTACATGGTCAGTGGCAGGATAAATTGGCAAACATTTTGGAAGGGTAATTTTACAGTCTTCCAAAATTTAAAACACACATCATTTGACACAGTAATTCTACTACTGGGAATTTACCTTATGGGATACATTTGCAAAAGTATTACTTAATGCATACAGAGATGTTCATTAGAACTTTAATTGTAATGAAAAAATTCTGGGCCGGGCACCATGCTCAAGCCTGTAATCCTAGCACTTAGGGAGGTCAAGGTGGGCGGATCACTTGAGGTCAGAAGTTCAAAACCAGCCTGGCCAACATAGTGAAACCCCATCTCTACTAAAAATACAAAAAAAATTAGCCGGATATGGTGGTGGGCGCCTGTAGTCCCAGCTACTCAGGAAGCTGAGGCAGGAGAATCACTTGAACCTGGGAGGCAGAGGTTGTAGTGAGCCGAGATGGAGCCACCGCACTCCAGCCTGGATGACAGAGCGAGACTCCATCTCAAAAAATAAAAAAAAACGAAAAAATTCTGGAAATAATCAAAACATCCATTAGTAGGAGACTGATTAAATAAATTGTGGCATACAATGAAATAATGTGTTGCTGTTAAAAAGAATGAAATAAATTTACACATTTCACATAAAGACTTCTAAGATATATTATAAAGTGAGAAAAACAGCAAAATATAGTCAGTATTTAATATATCATTTGTATAAATGTTTTCAAGACTATACACATATATGCTGATATTTGTATAAACAATTCTTGAAGGATAAATAATTACAGACACTAATTATATTTTTAAAAAAGGGCTGGAAGTTGATGGAGAGGAAGACTTCATTTTATATCATTTTATACTGTTTGGATTTTTTTTTTTTTTTTTGCCATCTATGTATCTTATGTTTTAAAACATCGCCTCTCCCATGGGGAGAGATAACTGCCCAACACATCCATTCTAACAGTTCATAAAACTCAAAATTTTATAGCCTCATAATTCTAGACTTGAGATCTTCTTGTCTCATAAATAAGAAAATTGAGGTCGAGAGCATTCAGATGATTGAGACTTGAAAGTGATTCAGCAAGCTGGTAACAAGCCAAGATGAGGCCAGGTCCTCATCTGACATGGCCCCAGGCCAAGTGACTGACTATTGCACTCCACTATCTTGATTTTGTGGCATCTGGGAAATTTCTCCAAGTGTGCCTCAAATTTCAATTCGTTTAGATCCCAGTATTAGAGAATCATTTCCTGAAAAATGTCATACATTATATGTATTAAGCAATGGCCTCAAAGTTAGTCATTGTTTTTCACTGAATAATTTTGAAGTGGCTTAAATGCATGGGAACTAACAATCCCCTTCAAACTGAGGTTACTGCTGGTGGCCAGACACCCCTCAGATTCATGGGTGATTCAATGCACCTGCAAAGTGCAGTGTAGCATTTCGGTCCACAATTGTGTTCATGGAACACACGTGTGAGCTGTCAGGCAGCTCAAGGCATTGCATGAAGGTAACTAGAAACACAATTTGCACCTCTTTATAAACTAGTGTAGTTCAAACCTTCCCTCATTTTTAAGTTCTTTTTTATTGAGGTGTAACTTACATTCAGTAATGTGCCAAGTCCTACGTGTTCAGGTCAATAAATTTTTACAAACACACACACATGTGCACAATCCCCTATAGCCACCACCCAGATCAAACACCCAGGGGGCTTCCTCAGGCCACCTCTTATCAATTTCCCACAAAGGTAACCATTATCCCGGCCTTTAACACCAAAGGTTCATTTTCAAGCCTTCACTATTAAAAAACAACGTCAACAACAAAAAACAAGCAACTAATGGCATGGGGTCGTAGGCTGGATAGGAAGGGCAGCCAAGAGTGTTTTAATCAATTTTATTAAAAAAAAAAACTCTGTTACTATCTTTTAACTTATCGTCCTTGCTCACTGTGTTCTTTTAAAATATAACTGTGTGAAAGATCTTAGATTTAATACATCTCTTTTAAAGGAGAATTTTTCTAGACTTCTCTTTTTATGGTTTATTTGTGCCTGAACTTTTGGCATGCTCTAGAGATCAGAGAAAGCCTAACGACGCGGAAGGAGGAAAATAATTTCAGAAGGACATTGATTTTCTTTTTTAGTCTTAAGTTCAATTTTCATACCTGTTCTATTTCTCACTGCTTTGACTCTGGACCAACACTTAGCTCTAAATATTTACCAACGTGTGTGCATACTATTGCAGAATATACATATTGAAATATTATTGTTTATTATTTAATGCTTTAGAATAACTGCAGGAAGATTGCATAGTTTCAGCATAGAGATTTCAGGGAGGAAGCAGGTTCTGAAATGGATTTTGTTTAAAGTGTGGGGGTAATTACTCTGGAGTCCCAAAGCAGCAACTTAAAGGATGCTGAAATTGGACCTGAGTGCAAAGGGAGTGTCTGGTATGGAACATCAATGTACTGGGGGTGGGGGTAGCTCCTGATTGGGTGCAACCCAACCCAGAGTTCCGCATCTGGCCATCAGCTGACCTAATGTGACCCTTCCTACCAAGAGTAGATGACCTCTGCTTGCATCTGTTGGGACTGAGAACACTCCAACACCCTTTCAGCTGTGCTGAAGGAAGCTAACAACTTTCAAGAGGCTGGAGGTGGCAGTGGCAAACCCAGCTCTGTCCCCTACAGACAGTAGCCCTGTCCCGTACAGACAGTAACCCTGTCCCCAGACACTTAAAGTCAGAGAGCTAAGACTTCAATAGAAAAGCTTACAAAACAACTGGATGCAATCTTCATGCAGCATCATAGTGAACAGTAAAGATCAGATTCATGGCTGATCCGGTAAAAAACTGTAAAAGCACTCTTCTCTATACGTTCAAAACGTGGAAGCAAAACTGATCATTGATATTTATTTAAAACCTTGATTGTCCCGCCATGCCACATACTTTTCCTTTAGACTACTCTCTACAAGTATTTTCTGACGCTATTTAACAACAAATACAAACATACTGAGAGTGGTGAAAGAAAATAGGAGTGCTCTTAATTAGAGGTAAAACCACAAGCTGACACAAAATGATATTTTGCTCTAGAAATGAGAATTAGGAGGTGGGAGACTGATGCTGCTGTCTTTTCAGATGGAGCCCCGGGGGGGCCGTGGCTGGCCTGGAGCTGGGGTGGCAGAGTCTGTCTCCTGGTTTTGCTCTCACAGAGCGTGACATCTCCCTGGAGCAAGGTGGGACCACTGCTGAGCTCACATCAGTCACTGTACTTCCTAGGAAGGTTTCTGATGCAACGTCATTTCCTGTAAGTTGGGATTTTTGCGCATGGGACAAAACAAAGATGACAGCTCATCTCTCTTGACCCTGGTAGGTATTTAAGTGAAAACCAGAATCAATGATACATTGCCCTGGGATGTATATTTTTCTGGAAAAAGAAAAGAACAATCTCTGCCTACATCTGCATACCCAAAAGATGGATATAAAATGAAAGCCTCCCCCACTCCAAAAGGAAAGCAAAAGAGTGTTAATGAAAATCAAATGACCAAGGTCATTGACCATGTTATAGTACATCTGAGTGATGCAGAGGGGTAGTAGAGGTGATAGGAAACAGACACACACAAAGGGGAAGCTGCAATTTTGTCTTCCTTTCAGGAATGTGGGCAAGAAAGTGAGTAAGCAATATATGGCAGTTCTCCGGACCTGTTAGGTTAGTATTATACTCTGGGAATAGGGGGGAATGTCTACAATGTAAGTGTCTCATTAAAACAAAGAGGAGGGGGCTGGGCATGGTGGCTCATGCCTGTAATCCCAGCACTTTGGGAGGCCGAGGCAGGAGGATCACTTGAGGCCAGGAATTCAAGACCACCCTAGGTAACATAGTGAGACCTCATCTCTACAAAAATAAAAAAAACTTAGTCTGGTGTGATGGTGTGTGCCTGTAGTCCTAGTGGGAGAATCAACTGAGTGAGCCCAGGAGTTCAAGGTTATAGTGAGCTACGACTGTGCCAATGCACTCCAGCCTAGGCAACAGAGCAAAACCCAGCCTCTAAGAATAAAAAGTAAATAAATTAAAACAAAGAGGAGGGGAAAGGAAGGATATTTCCATGTGAAATAAAAGAGTATAATTTTGAAAGAAATAGTTGCACTTCTTGGCTGGGCGCGGTGGCTCACACCTGTAATCCCAGCACTTTGGGAGGCCAAGGGGGGTGGATCACCTGAGGTCAGGAGTTCAAGACAAGCCTGGCCAGCATGGGGAAACCCCGTCTCTACTAAAAATAATAAAATTAGCCAGGTGTGGTGGCAGATGCCTATAATCCCAGCTACTTGGGAGGCGGAGGCAGGAGAACTGCTTAAACCAGGGAGGCAGAGGTTGCAGTGAGCCAAGATGGCACCACTGCACTCCAGCCTGGGCCACAGAGTGAGACTCAGTCTCAAAAAAAAAAAAAAAAAAGAGAGAGAGAGAGAGAAATATTTGCACTTCTTTATGGCATTAAGCTGTGCTTAAGCAAGGATATTATTGGTAAGCACTTGATAAATGTCAGCTATAATTATAGGCATATCTCATTTTACTGTACCTTGCTTTACTGTGTTTCACAGGTATTGCAATTTTTACAAATTGAAGGTTTGTGGCAACCCTGCATTGAGCAAGTCTATCTGTTCCATTTTTCCAACAGCATGTATTCACTTCCTGTCTCTGTGTTACATTTTGGTAATTCTTGTAATATTTCAAATTTTTCATAATGATATGTATTATGACGATCTTTGATGTTACTATTGCAATTTTTTTGGGGTGCCACAAACCACACCCATATAAGATGGCAAACGAAATCCATCAATATTGTGTGTTCTGACTTCTCCACCAAATGTGCTACTGAGTGGCCATTCCCTCATCTCTCTCCCTCTCCTCAGGCCTCCCTGTTCCCTGAGGCACAACAATTTTGAAATTAGGCCAATAAATACACCTACAATGGCCTCTAAGAGTTCAAATGAAAGGAAAAGCACACATCTCTCTCTTTAAATCAAAAGCAAGAAACAATTAAGCTTACTGAGGAAGGCATGTCAAAAACCAACATAGGCTAAAAGCCAGGCCTCTTGTGCTAAACAGCCATGTTGTGAAAGCAAAAACAATGTGAAATGCAAAAGAAGAAAATGTAAAATGCTACTCCAGTCAACACACGAATAATAAGAAAGTGAAACAACCTTATTGCTGATATAGCTAAGGTTTGAGTGGTGTAGATAGAAGATCAAACCAGCCATGACATTCCCTTAAGACAAAGCCTAATCCAGAGCAAGCCCCTAACTCTCTTCAATTCTATGAAGGCTCAGAGAGGTGAGGAAGCTACAGAAGAAAAGTTGGAAGCCAGCAGAAGTTGCTTCAAGAGGTTTAAGGAAAGAGGGCATCACCATAGCATGAAAGTGCAAGATGAATCCCAAGCGCTGATGGAGAAGCTGCAGCAACTTATCCACAAGATCTAGCTAAGATAATTGATGAAGGTGGGTACACTCAACAGTAGATTTTAAATGTAGACAAAACAGCCTTCTGTTGGAAGAAGATGCCATCTAGGCCTTTCATAGCTAGAGAGAAGTCAAGGCCTGGCTTCAAAGCTTCAAAGAACAAGCCGACTCTCTTGTTAGGGGCTAAGGCAGCTGGTGACTTTAAGTTGAAGCTAGTGTTCATTTACCTTTCTGAAAATCCCAGGGCTCCTAAGAATTATGCTAAGTCTATTCCCACACCCCCTAAATGAAACAACAAAGCCTGGATGACAGTATATCTCTTTTTCTTTCTTTCTTTCTTTTTTTTTTTTTTTTTTTGAGACAGAGTCTTGCTCTGTTGCCCAGGCTGTAGTGCAGTAGTGCAATTTCAGCTCACTGCAACCTCTGCCTCCTGAGTTCCAGCAATTCTCCTGCCTCAGTCTCCCAAGTAGCTGGGATTACAGGTGCCTGCCACCATGCCTGGCTAATTTTTATATTTTTAGTAGAGATGGGGCTTCACCATGTTGGTCAGGCTGGTCTCAAACTCCTGATCTCAAGTGATCCGCCTTACTCGGCCTCCCAAAGTGCTAGGATTACAGGTGTGAGCCACCATGCCTGGCCAACAGTATATCTCTTTATAGCATGGTTTACTGAATATTTTAACCCCATTGTTGAGATCTACTGCTCAGAAATAAAAATTCCTTTCAAAATATTACTGCTCATTGACAGTGCACCTGCTCACCCAAGAGCTCTGATGGAGACATACAAGGAGATTCATGTTGTTCTCATGCCTGCTAACACAACATCCATTCTTCAGCCCATGGGTCAAGGAGTCATTTTGACTTTCAAGTCTTATTATTTAAGAAATACATTTTGTAAAGTTAGAGCTGCAATAATGATTCCCCTCACAGCTCTGAGCAAATACACTGAAAACCTTCTGGAAAAGGCTCACCATCCTCTATGCCATTAAGGACATTGGTGATTCATGGAAGGAGGTCAAAATATCAACATTAACAGAAGTTCAGAAGAAGTTGATTCTCTGGAACCTCAAAGTTGAACCCCTCAAAGTTCATCCTCAAAGTTAATCCTCATGGATAAAGTTGGACCCCTCAAAATTCATCCTCATGGATGACTTTGAGGGGTTCAAGACTTCAGTGGAGGAAGGAACATCAGATGGGATGGAAATAGCACAAGAACTTGAATTAGAAGTGGAGGCTGAAGATGTGACTGAATTGCTGCAATCTCATGAACAAACTTGAATGGATGAGGAGCTGCTTCTATGGATGAGCAAAGAAAGTGGTTTCTTGAGATGGATTCAACTCTTGCTGAAGATGCTGTGAACACTGTTGAAATGACAACAAATTATTTCAAATATTACATGAACTTACTTGATAAAGCAGTGGCAGGGTTTGAGAGGATTGACTCCAATTTTGAAACAGGTTCTACTGTGGTGGGTAAAATGCTATCAAACAGTATCCTGTGTTGCAGAAAAATCTTTCATGAAAGACAGAGTCAATCAATGAGGCAAATTTCATTGTTGTCTTATTTTAAGAAATTGCCGCAGTCATTCCAGCCTTCAGCAACCACATCCCTAATCAATCAGTAGTTATCAACATTGAGGCAAGACCCTCCACCAGCAAAAAGATTACAACTTGCTGAAGGCTCAGATAATCATTAGCATTACCAACCCAAATGTCCATCAATGATAGACTGGATAAAGAAAATGTGCCACATATATACCATGGAATACTATGCAGCCATAAAGAAGAATGAGTTCATGTCCTTTGCAGGGACATGGATGAAGCTGGAAACCATCATTCTCAGCAAACTAACACAGGAACAGAAAACCAAACACTGCATGTTCTCACTCATAAGTGGGAGTTTAACAATAAGAACACATGGACACAGGGGCGGGGAACAGCACACACTGGGGCCTATAGAGGGGTGGAGGGCAAGGGGAGGGAGAGCATCAGGACAAATACCTAATGCATGAGGGGCTTAAAACCTAGATGATGGGTTGATAGGTGCAGCAAACCACCATGGCACATGTAGACCTATGTAACAAATCTGCATGTTCTGCACATGTATCCCAGAACTTAAAGTAAAAAAAAGAAAAGAAAAGAAACCAGTAGTTGCCCCTACTGTCTGTTCTTCCTTTTTCCTTACTAGAAAAATCTACACGTTTTTATTGGGCACAAGGCCTACTCAGAAGAAAATATATATTTCTACACCAGCGTTGTAGCTAAGTGCAATCGCAGTGGTGAAGTCCTATGCAATATGTAAATGTTGTGAGAAGATATTTAAATGGAGTGGACATTCCCATTTCCTCTTCTTCTCTCTTTCTCCTGGCTATAAAGTAGATGTGATGGCTGGAGCTAGAGTGACCATCTGGAACCACCTGGTGAACTTGAGCTTGAGACTCTAACACTGCAGAGTGTCATACCAACTGTGATGACCTACTCAGACTTCTAAGTAAGACAGCAATAAACTTCATTCTGATTTAACCCACTGTTACTTTGAGCTTTTTCTATTACAGTCAAGTCTAATCCTAACCGATATATGCTCCCTTCAACTTTTCCTCAGGCACTGGGAGAAAAGACAGAGCACAAAAGATGCAACCTGAAACTGAATTTCTAAGAGGAAGACAAGTCTCAGGGCAATGGGAAAAAATAATAAAGAAAAGTAATAAATAAAAATTCATCCACACTGTATCTGCAAAAATAGAAAACATGGATAGAGCCCCACATGTTAAAGAGTAGTATGGAGAGGAGTATATGAAAATGCAAAAATATAGCAAAAAAAAAAAAAAAAAGGAACAAAAGATTAAAACTATTATCTGGAAAGAAACACACCTTTAAAATGTGAAGAAAAATTCCTAAAACCAAAGTTTTGTAGTCTAGGAAAAAAATTTAAAGTACAGATGGTCCCTGATTTATGATGGTTTCACTTGCAATGTTTTGACCTTACAGTAACGCAAAAGTGATACGCATTCCGTAGATGATGTTTGGTAGGTTAGGTGTATTAATGCACTTTTTACTTACATACAATATTTTAAACTTATGATGGGTTTATCAGGACATAACCCCACTGTAAGTTGAGGAGCATCTGTGTATGAATTCAATGAAACAAGAAATCAAAGGAACGTAAGGCAACAGAAAACTGAGATTGCCATGTGTGATGGTTAAATTTATGTGTTAAGTTGATCGGGCCAGGGTGTGCTCAGGCATTTGGTCAAACATTCTAGGTGTGTCTGTGAGTATGTTTCTGGATGAGACTGAAATGTGAATCAATAGACCAAGTAAAGCAGATTGTTCTCTCTAATGTGGGTCGGCCTCATGCAATCAGTTGAGGAGCTGAATAGAACAAAAACGCTGAGTAAAAGGAAGCTCCTCCTACCTGACTGCTTTGAGCTGGGACGTCAGTCTTTTCCAGCCTTTGGACTCAAACTGAGACATTGGCTGTTTTTGGGTGTCAAGCTTGCACACTTTTGGATAGGAACTTACGCTATTGCCTCTCTTGACTCTCAGGCTTTTGGGCTGAGTTAAATCTAGACTACAGCCTAAAATTAGTTTTTACATTTGTAAATCATTTAAAAATAGTTTTGACATATGAAATACAAATGTGTGTGTCCATGTAATTTTAACTGGAACACAGCCACACCCATTCATCTCTTACTATCTATGGCTGCATTTGCTATATAGGACAAATATGTAGTTGCAATAAGACTGTATGTCTGGCAAAGAGGAATATTTATTATTTTTCCCTTACAGATCTGATTTAGATAGAGCAAAATGTGGAGGAAAATTTAATAACCCTTCCTCTACATTAAATTGTCTGCGTCTTCCTTAAAAGTAAATAAGCTAAAAAATTTTGAACAAAAATTCCATAGCCTAGAAGATCTAAAAGTAAACAACCAGACTTCCAAGTTTCAAAAAGAAAAGTACACACTTAAAGCAAACAGAAATCATTAAGCAAAACAAAGGTTGTGTTAAAACTATAAATATATTCTGGTGAAAAATTAACATCAAGTATATGACATATAAATAAAATAAATGTAGTAAATACATAGGAGAAAAAAATCAGATTGGGTTAAAAAAAGATTAAATGTCATATATAAGAGAGTTAGAAACAAAGTTATTCAGAAAGATAAAAGGGAGGGCCTGGCGCGGTGGGTCACGCCTGTAATCCCAGCATTTTGAGAGGCCAAGGTGGGTGGATCACCTGAGGTCAGGAGTTCCAGAGCAGCCTGGCCAAAATGGCGAAACCCATCTCTACTAAAAATACAAAAATTAGCTGGGCATGGTGGCACGCGCCTGTTGTCTCAGCTATTTGGGAGGCTGAGGCAGAAGAATTGCTTGAATCCGGGAGGCAGAGGTTGCAGTGAGCCGAGATAAAGCCACTGCACTGCACTCCAGCCTGGGTGACAGAGCGAGACTCCATCTCGAAAAAGAAAAAAAAAAAAAAGAAACATAAAAGGGAAAGAGAGATTAATAAATCTCAAGACAATGAAAGCAAAAAGAGAGCTGGTATCAACATCAGTCAAGGATGAATTCAAAACAAAGAAAAAGTTGAAAAATGATAAAGAAAAATTTTATGATGATAAAGAAGTGAGGCTTTACCTATCATAAATCTTTATGGACTAAATTACATATTCTTCAAATACATTAAGAAAAAATTGCAAATGCACAAAGAATTTTAAAAAGACAAAAAGAGTAAAAGACATTAACTCCTTGGGAAATTCATTTCCAGTTCTTTGAAAAATACTAAAGAATAGGCTGGGCGTGGTGGCTCAACCCTGTAATCCCAGCACTTTGGGAGGCTGAGGCGGGTGGATCACGAAGTCAGGAGATCGAGACCATCCTTGCTAACACGGTGAAACCCCGTCTCTACTAAAAATACAAAAAATTAGCCAGGCGTGATGGCGGGCGCCTGTAGTCCCAGCTACTTGGGAAGCTGAGGCAGGAGAATGGCGTGAACCCGGGAGGCGGAGCTTGCAGTGAGCCAAGATAGCGCCACTGCATCCCAGCCTGAGCGACAGAGCGAGACTCTATCTTGGGGAAAAAAAAGAAAAAGAAAAATATTAAAGAACAGCTAGAGGCCAGGCGCGGTGGCTCAGGCCTTTATCCCAGCACTTTAGGAGGCCAAGGCAGGCAGATCGCCTGAGGTTGGGAGTTTAGAGACCAGCCTGGCCAACATGGTGAAACCCCGTCTCTACTAAAAAAAAAAATACAAAAATTAGCTGGGTGTGGTGGTGCACACCTGTAATCCCAGCTATTCAGGAGGCTGAGACAGGAGAATCACTTGAACCCTGGAGGTGGTTGCAGTGAGCCGAGATTGTGCCACGGCATTCCAGCCTATGCGACAGAGCAAGACTCCGTCAAAAACAAAAAAAAGAAGAGATAGAAAATAAGGAATATGATTATGCAAAAAAAAAATACTAAAAGAGAAGAGAATTGAAGGAGATTAATCCTAACAGAAGTGAGCACTGATTCCAAAACTTCAACAATTAACTGACCAATGGAGTAGATTAAAAAGTCCAGAAATAAAACAAACAAACAAAAAAAAGAAGTATTTTTAGGTGATAAAAATCTGTGGAACAAAAGTAATTATTCAATAAACATTGTTGGTTCAATTCACCAACCATTTAAAGAAAAGCATATTTTAACTCTTGCCTTATTCCAAAATAAATTTGAGGCAGAAAAATGAAGCAATTGAAATGCTAGGAAATGCTAGAAAAATTGTGAACAAAGTGAGAAAATTTTAAGTACATATTGTTGAAGTAGATCTTCTTTCTAACCAGAACACAACCCCACAAGCCAAAAAAAAAAAAAAAAAAAAAAAAAAAAAAGCATACATTTAATTTGATGAAAATATAAGTTTTCTGTTTAGCTTTTTAAAAAAAATCACTCAATATAGTTTTAGAAAACAAGCAACAGGCCGGGTGTGGTGGCCCACACCTGTAATCTCAGCACTTTGGGAGGCTGAGATGGGTGGATCCCTTGAGCCCAGGAGTTCCAGACCAGCCTGGGCAACATGGTGAAACCCTGCCTCTACAAAAAATACAAAAAATTAGCCAGGTGTGGTGGTGGGCCTGTAGTCCTAACTACTCAGGTGGCGGAGGTGGGAGAATCGCTTGAGCCCGGGAGGTTGCAGTGAGTCGTGATGGGGCCATTGCACTCCAGCCTGGGCAGCAGAGCGAGACCCTGTCTCCAAACAAACGAACAAACAAAAAAAAACAGGGAAGTAGTTGCCACGCACATCATTGAAAAGGGCTAATTTCGTTGACAGATTTAAAATTTCTTATTCAAAAAATATTTGATAAACTTGAGTTTGTGGAGTGTGTGAGTAAAGACATTACAAACTCCTGAAAACCTTTTGTTTTATTTTTTAAAATTCTTTATTGAGATAACATTGACATGTAAAAAACTGCACATATTTAAATGATTTGATCAGTTTTGACATGTAAATAAATCTGTGAAACTATGACGGCTTGAAAATAATGAAGAAATCTGTCACCTCAAAATGTCCTTGTGTCCCTGCAATCTCTCCCTCCCTCACTCCTCTTTTCCACCCCCAGTCCCTAGGCAACCACTGAACTGGTTTTTTGCTCTTACGGATTAATTTGCATTTTTATCATTGTATACAAATGGAATTATACAGTAATACTCTTTTTTTGTGTGGCTTAACTCAGCATAAATATTTTGAGATTCATCCATGTTGTTGTATATATCAATAGTTCATTCTTTTTTCTTTTTTAATTTTTTTTTTTTTTGAGACGGAATCTCCCTCTGTCGCCCAGGCTGGAGTGCAGTGGCGCGATCTCGGCTCACTGCAACCTCCGCCTCCCAGGTTCAAGCGATTCTCCTGACTCAGCCTCCGGAGTAGCTGGGATTACAGGTGTGCACCATGCCCAGCTAATTTTTGTATTTTTGGTAGAGATGGGGTTTCGCCATGTTGGCCAGGCTGGTCTCAAACTCCTGACCTCAGGTGATCTGCCTGCCTCCGCCTCCCAAAGTGCTGGGATTACAGGCGTGAGCCACCGTGCCTGGCCAGTTCATTCTTAATCATTGATAAGCATTCCATCATCAGAATGTTCTACAGTTCATCTAGCCATTCACCTGTTGATGACACTTGGGTTGTTTCCAGGTTGGAGTTATTGCAAATGGAGCTGCAATGAGCATTGGCATACAAGTCTCATATGGACATATGCTTTTATTTCTGTTGGATGAATATCTATCTGGGGTGGTAAATCCTGATATGGAAAAATATCCATGATATGTCACTAAATTTAAAAATTAAATATAGCATGTGTACTTGAGTCTCATTCATGTACATTTTTAAAAGATACACAATTTTATATGTGCTTCATCACTAACTTCACAGTTTGGCTGAACTCCAAATGTCTGGCAATTAAAATCAATATTTCATTAAAACAACTAAAGCAGATTATACCACCATAGAACGAAACTGCTGGGTTACAAGAATAAATCTGGAATTAATTTAAAAATTCAAATATTAGTTAAAAATTTACTAGTCATATTTTTAGATGATAAACATCTGTGGGACAAGAGTAATTACTTAATAAGTGGTGTCGGTTCAATTGGTTAACCATTTAAGGAAAAACATATTTCAATTCCTGTCTTATTTCAAAATAAATTCAAGGCAGTGTTTCATGTAAAATATAAAGTAATCAAAATGGTTGAAAATTTTGTGTGAAATGTGAAATTTTAAAATATAATTTTGAAGTAAATTTTAAATATAATTTTGAAGCAGAGCACAACCCCACAAGTGAAAAAATAAAACATGCAATTAATTTGTGGAAAATATAAGGTTACTGTTTGGCTAAAATAAAAGTTACATAAATATAGTTTTTAAAAAACAACCAATAAAACTAAGAAAATATTAAATACCAAATAACTAAATAAAACTCTTAAGGTGTATTTGGCTTACCTAATTCACCAAACAAGTCTACAGAAATTTGAATTTTGATACTCTCTGATCTCAATTATTCTTCCTTGTATTAATACTTTTTATAAACACTTGTGGACTCAAAAAAGAATTTTGGATTTTTTCTTAAAGTTATCAAACTATTTTTTTTTTTGAGACAGAGTCTCGCTCTGTCTCCCAGGCTGGAGTGCAGTGGCACGATCTTGGCTCACTGCAAGCACTGCCTCACGGGTTCACGCCATTCTCCTGTCTCAGCCTCCCGAGTAGCTGGGACTACAGGCGCCCACCACCACGCCCGGCTAATTTTTTGTATTTTTAGTAGAGACGGGGTTTCACTGTGTTAGCCAGGATGGTCTCGATCTCCTGACCTCGTGATCTGCCCGCCTCTGCCTCCCAAAATGCTGGGATTACAGGTGTGAGCCACCGTGCCCAGCCTAAGTTATCAAACTATTTTAATCTGTGCACTGCCAGTCTATTGCCTTATTTATTTAACTATTTGAAAATTCTTAATATATCTAAATGAATGAGTGTGGTAAGTTGCAATAAATATTTACAAATCAGAAGGGAGACTAGATTTCGCCGAAGAGCTGTGAATTGCAGATCCCCTGATCTGGGTGATAATTGATCATGCCCTGAGAATGCTAGAATGGATGCTGAATTTGGCATTTGACTATTAAGTCGACCCCAAGCCAAATATGAAACCAGATAGATTATGGCAGAACATTGAGACCAAGCTGAACTACAAAGCTTCCATAATATACACCAGTAGAAACATCACGAAATTTTTAGAAAGATAAACAATTGTCTTGGTTATGTCTGGGGAGTGGAGACGAGGCTGGGGTAGGGAGACTTTTGCTTTTCATTTCATATTGTTTACTTTGAAGTTTTTATCATGTGCATTTATTACTTTAAAACAAAGTCAGCTGGGCACAGTGGCTCACGCCTGTAATCTCAGCACTTTGGGAGGCCGAGGCGGGTGGATCACAAGGTCAGGAGATTGAGACTATCTTGGCTAACATGGTGAAACCCTGTCTCTACTAAAAATACAAAAAAAAATTAGCCGGGAGTGGTGGCGGGCGCCTGTAGTCCCAGCTGCTCAGGAGGCTGAGGCAGGAGAATGGTGTGAACCAGGGAGGCAGAGCTTGCAGTGAGCTGAGATCGCGTCAATGCACTCCAGCCTGGGTGACAGAGCGAGGCTCAGTCTCAAAAACAAAACAAAACAAACAAAAAACAAAGTCTAAGGGCAATTCCTTGCTGAAGGACAGGATACACAGAATCAGAAAGTTTGCTGTTTAGTATCAAATAAATATTTGTTGTTGTGGCATTTTCTTTTTTTTTTTTTTTTTTGGACAGAATCTTGCTCTGTCACCAGGCTGGAGTTCAGTGGTGCGATCTCAGCTCACTGCAACCTTCGTCTCCCATGTTCAAGCAAATTTCCCCTGCCTTGGCCTCCCGTGTAGCTGGGACTACAGGTGCACGCCACCATGCCCGGCTAATTTTTTGTATTTTAGTAGAGACGAGGTTTCACTGTGTTGACCAGGATGGTCTCGATCTCCTGACCCTCGTGATCCACCCGCCTTGGCCTCCCAAAGTGCTGGGATTACAGGATGAGCCACCTCGCGCGGCCACATTTTATTTTGAATAGAAGATTAAGATTAGCAGACCACTTTTCTTTGCCATCGTGGTGTGTGCTTGACTTCACTTCTCCCCATGTCTCCTCACAAGACTTTCAGGATTAAGCGATTCCTGGCCAAGAAACTAAAGCAAATCGTTCCATTCCCCAGTGGATTCAGATGAAAGCTGGTAATAGAATCAGGCACACTACAAAAGGAAACAATGGAGAAGAAGCAAGCTGGGTCTATAAGGAATTGCACATGAGATGGCACACATATTTATGCTGTGCCAAGGTCAGACCATCTTACCATATCAAGCTGAAAATGTCACCACTATCTGGACAGTTGGACATATTTTATTGGGAATATATTTTTTCTTTCTATGTGTGCTATGAAGGGATTGGTTGGCTGGGTTCAGTAATGAATGTGTGAAGCCTTTACTTTAAAAAAAAGAAAAAGATTAGCAGACCTCTGAAATGCCCTTCTGATGATAATATATGACAATTCCTGTATCAGGATAATTGACTTAGTTGTGTTTTGGCACCCAACAATCGTTGCACAGGCAACCTAGGATGTATTCAAATGCTACAAAGGAATAAGGAACATATTTAACATATTGGACTAAATAATATTAAAAGACATGAAAACTTTAATTCAGTTCATTGATTATGTTTTTAGTCTTCTCTTATCATATTTATCATATCTTTGATTCAAATAATTTTTACCCAAAATGACTTTATAATTAATGATAATAATGTGCAGCAAGACAGACTATTGATCAATGAAACTTGGAGAAATATGAATGACTAATGTCTCTTGAGCACTTATAATAAGCCAGACACTATGCTAAGTGCTTACCGTGAGCTATAATAATCACTGCTCATAACACCCCTGTGAAGCGTGTGCTCGTATTTTCTCCATTTTACAGGTGATAAACATGAGGCTTGAAAGGGTTTACAATTTTGTCCAAAATTTAAAGTAATATATATTTACTTTATATTTTACATGAAATGCTGCCTTGAATTTATTTTGGAATGAGACAGGAATTGAAACTTACATTTTCCCCTAGTTCTGAGATTCCAACCTAAGCAATGTGATTTGATATGTGCCTGTTATTTCCTGTTACTCTTGCTACCTGCTCCACGGGAGAGGACGGAGAGGATGATTCAGAACGCATTTCAGTTGCCTGTGGAAGCCACTTTATGACTTCCCAGTGGATCAGGAGGGACAAGGATAGGGAGGGTTTGGGGGGACAGAGTCACCTCCCCAGTGAATAAAATTGGCATTCCATTTCTGACAAAATGTCATTTGGGCTCAAGAAGAAACCTGTACTTTTTAGAGCATCAGTAAAATTTGTTCAGGTTTTTAAATGGATCGGTGTCAGGTATGACTCTATCTGCTCACAGAAGAGTAATTGTAATGAAAAAAGACCTCAATTCAACATCACCAATTCTTCTTGTAACCTAAATACCCTAATGGAGTGGAAACACTACAGGGTTTCTCAAAATGTGTGGGAATGCCAATAACACACACTCGGCAGCAGGCTGACCTTGGGCGAGGGCCAGAGGAGACAGAAGACAAGAAGCAACGGAGCAGAGGAAGCGATGAGCTCAGGTCTGAGGGAGAGGAACCAGAGCCTTATCTGCTGCGTGTGAGTACGAAGCAACCTGTGGCTGGAAGAGGAAATCACATAAACATTTGAACAAGGAGGCTCCCTCTAATCCTTAGAAGTCCGTGCTTGCCCTCTGAATGACCGAAGCCCATAGAAAGATGAAATTTACAACCAAGCCACCGGTTTGCTGCAAACATTAGGGCCACAAGAGACAACCCAGCCTGAAAGGTCAGGGGCCCAAGGTTCCATGGCCCAGAAAGCTCTGGCCACTGTGCTCAAATGTTCCACTGTTGAATCTTTTCTCTTCTTGGTAAAGTTTGGCTTCATGACTGAAAACAAAGTACTGAAACTTGTAAATCACTTACAAATTCTGTTTCCATTTTTCTTGTCTGATATCCAGTTATTCCGGAGCCTGCCAACTCTAAGTTCATCTAATTAATCTGAAAATTCAACCTAATTGGTATGTGAATGGTGCGGTGTACAAAAGCACCAACACCACATTCCTGCACACAGGTAAATGCACAGGCTGCATTCATGCCTCAGCCGGTAAATGAAAAAACACATCCAGACTACCAAGTGCCTGCCAAGTATGAGAGTGCACGGAAACCCTAGGCCCTGAATAAATGCAGCCATGAGTCGCTTAACCACAGGACATGTTCTGTGAAACGCATGGTAGGCAACTTTGACACTGTATGAACGTCGTAGAGTATACTTACATAAACCTAGATGGTCTAGCCTCCTACACACATAGGCTATACCTGATATCCTACTGCTCTTAGGCTACAAACCTGTACAGTGTGTTACTGTACTGAATACTGTCAGCAACTATAACACTATGATAGGTATTTGTGTATCTAAACATAGAAAAGGTAGAGTAAAATTATGACAGAAAAGATAAAAAAATGGTACGCTTGTATAGGGCACTTACCATAACTTTTATACCAAAAGCTATAAAGATACCAGTGGAAAACTTCCAAATTGTTCAAATGTATATTTTGGAAAGAACATTAAAAGTTACAGAAAAGAAGGTTGTTTCCATGCAGTTCAGAAGATCCAACCATCAGTTTAGAGGGAACAGAAAAATATGGTAATGACATCATGATGCAACCATCAGAATGCAGACTGCAGGCAGCTCTAGACTTTGCTACTCTAAGTGTGGTCCATGGATGGTCAGCATCCGCCTCACCTGGGAGCTTGCCAGAAATGCCACATCTCAGACCCACTCCAGATCCCTGCACTAAAGCAGAATCTAGTAATTTATTTATGTATTTATTTTTTGAGACGCCATCTTGCTCTTGTTGCCCAGGCTGGAGTGCAGTGGTGCAATCTCGGCTCACTGCTCAACTGCAACCCCCAACTCCTCCTGCTTCAGCCTCCTGAGTAGCTGGGATTACAGGCACCCGCCACCACGCCCGAGTGGTGCAACCATCCGATTTCTCAATCTTTTCCCCACCTTTCCCCCCCGTCTATTCCACAAAACCGCCATTGTCATCATGGCCCGTTCTCAATGAGCTGTTGGGTACACCTCCCAGACGGGGTGGTGGCCGGGCAGAGGGGTTCCTCACTTCCCAGTAGGGGTGGGCGGGCGGAGGCACCCCTCACCTCCCGGATGGGGTGGCTGGCCGGGTGGGGGGCTGACCCCCCCAACTCCCTCCCAGATGGGGCGGCTGGCTGGGCAGAGGGGCTCCTCACTTCCCAGTAGGGGTGGCCGGGCAGAGGCGCCCCTCACCTCCCGGAGGGGGCGGCTGGCTGGGTGGGGGGCTGACCCCCCACCTCCCTCCTGGACGGGGCGGCTGGCCGGGCAGGGGGCTGACCCCCCCACCTCCCTCCTGGACGGGGCGGCTGGCCGGGCAGGGGGCTGACCCCCCCACCTCCCTCCTGGACGGGGCGGCTGGCCGGGCAGGGGGCCGACCCCCCCCACCTCCCTCCCTGACGGGGCGGCTGGCCAGGTGTGGGGCTGACCCCCCCCAACCTCCCTCCCAGACGGGGCGGCTGGCCGGGCAGAGGGGCTCCTCACTTCCCAGTAGGGGTGGCCGGGCAGAGGCGCCCCTCACCTCCCGGATGGGGCAGCTGGCCGGGCGGGGGGCTGACCCCCCCACCTCCCTCCCGGACGGGGTGGCTGCCGGGCGGAGACGCTCCTCACTTCCCAGACAGGGTGGCTGCGGGGCGGAGGGGTTCCTCACTTCTCAGACTGGGCGGCTGCCGGGCAGAGGGTCTCCTCACTTCTCAGACGGGGCGGCCGGGCAGAGACGCTCCTCACATCCCGGACGGGGCGGCAGGTCAGAGGCGCTCCCCACATCTCAGACGATGGGCAGCCGGGCAGAGACGCTCCTCACTTCCTAGATGGGATGGCGGCTGGGCAGAGACGCTCCTCACTTTCCAGACTGGGCAGCCAGGCAGAGGGGCTCCTCACATCCCAGACGATGGGCGGCCAGGCAGAGATGCTCCTCACTTCCCAGACGGGGTGGCGGCCAGGCAGAGGCTGCAATCTCGGCACTTTGGGAGGCCAAGGCAGGCGGCTGGGAGGTGGAGGTTGTAGCGAGCTGAGATCACGCCACTGCACTCCAGCCTGGGCACCATTGAGCACTGAGTGAACGAGACTCCGTCTGCAATCCCGGCACCTCGGGAGGCCGAGGCTGGTGGATCACTCGTGGTTAGGAGCTGGAGACCAGCCCGGCCAACACAGCGAAACCCCGTCTCCACCAAAAAAATACGAAAACCAGTCAGGCGTGGCGGCGCGCGCCTGCAATCGCAGGCACTCGGCAGGCTGAGGCAGGAGAATCAGGCAGGGAGGTTGCAGTGAGCCGAGATGGCAGCAGTACACTCCAGCTTCGGCTCGGCATCAGAGGGAGACCGTGGAAAGAAAGGGAGAGGGAGACCGTGGGGAGAGGGAGAGAGGGAGAGAGGGAGAGAGGGAGAGGGACCCAGCTAATTTTTATACTGTTAGTAGATACGGGATTTTGCCACATTGGCCAGGCTGCAGAATCTACTTTTTAACAAGATCCCCAGGTGGTTTGTACACACTTTAACATTTGAGAAGTAGCACTCTATTGGAGAAGACACCCAATTTCTTCAACAAATAAATTACAACCAAAAGAAAAAGAGAGAAGGTAATAAATAGATTAAAAGAGGTAAGACAGCCTGAGCAACATGACAAGATCCCATCTCTACAAAAAATTTTTAAAAACTAGCCAGACATGATGATGTGTACCTGTAGTCCCAGCTACTAGGGAGACTGAGGCGGCAGGATCGCTAAGTCTAGGAGTTTGAGACTGAGGTGAGCTATGATCATGCCACTGCACTCCAAGCTGGGTGACAGAGTCAGATCCTGTCTATAAAATACATAAGTAAAAGAGATTAAGAGACCTTCAATAAGATGCAATGTGTGGACTTTGCTTGGATTCTGAGATTTTATTTTTTTTTTATATACAGTTTTTACAATTTCAATAGCTTTTGGGGTACAAGTGGTTTTCAGTTACATGGATGAATTGTATAGTTAAGTCTGAGATCTTAGTGTACTCATCACCCAATAGTGCACATTGTACCCAATATGTAGTTTTTAAAAATCTCTTATCCCCCTCCTACTTCCCCTTCTGAGTCTCTAGTATGCGTTTTACCACTCTGTATGCCTTTGCTTACCTATAGCTTAGTTCCTACTTATAAGTGAAAACATATGGTATTTGATTTTCCATTCCCGAGTTACTCCACTTAGAATAATGACCTCCAGTTCCAGCCAAGTTGCTGCAAAAGACATTATTTCCTTCTTTTTTATGGCTGAGTAGTATTCCCTCGTGTATATATACCACATTTTCTTTATCCACTCACTGGTTGATGGCCACTTAGGTTGGTTCCATATCTTTGTAATTGTGAATTGTTCTGCATAAACATATATGTGCAGGTGTCTTTTTGATATAATGACATCTTTTCCTTTGGGTACATACCCAGTAGTCAGATTGCTGGATCAAATGGTAGATCCACTTTTAGAAATAGATCTACTTGGGCTGGGTGCAGTGGCTCACGCCTGTAATCCCAGCACTTTGGGAGGCTGAAGCAGGCAGATCACCTGAGGTCAAGAGTTTGAGACCAGCCTGACCAACATGGTGAAACTCTGTCTCTACTAAAAATACAAAAATTAGCCAGACGTGGAGGCAGAAGCCTGTAATCCCAGCTACTCAGGAGGCTGAGGCAAGAGAATCACTTGAGCCTGTTAGGTGGAGGTTGCAGTGAGCCAAGATTGCGCTATTGCGCCTGGGTGACAGAGTGAGACTCTGTCTCAAAAAATAAATAAATAAAATGAAATAAAATAAAATAAAACAGAAATAGATCTACTTGGATGGGTGTGGTGGTTCATGCCTGTAATCCCAGCACTTTCGGAGGCTGAGGTGGGTGGATCACTTGAGCCCACAAGTTCATGACCAGCCTGGGCAACATAGTGAGACCCCCATCTGTTTTTCTTAAGATAAACACATTTTTAAAAAAAGAAATAGATCACTTTGGTAAATCTCCATACTGTTTTTATAGAGGTTGTACTAATTTACATTCCCACCAGCAGCATATAAGTGTTCCTTTTTTGCCATATCCACACCAACATCTATTGTTTTTTGACTTTTTAATAATGGCCATTCTGGCTGGGGTAAGGTGGTATCTCATTGTGGTTTTAATTTGAATTTCTCTGATGATTAGTGATGTTGCACATTTTTCATATGTTTCTTGGCTATTTGTGTATCTTCTTTTGAGAAATGTTTTTTCATGTCACTTGCTCACTTTTTAGTGGGATTATTTATTTTTATATTCTTGCTAATTTGTTTGAGTTCCTTGTATATTCTGCATATTAGTCCTTTGTCAGATGCATAGTTTGCAAATATTTTCTCCCATTCTATGGGTTGTCTGTTTGATGATTATTTCTTTTCCTGTGAAGAAGCTTTTTAGTTTAATTAGGTGCCATTTATTTATTTTTATTTTTGTTGCATTTACTTTTGGGGTCTTAGTCATAAATTCTTTGTTTAAGCCAATGTCCAGAAATATTTTAGCTAGGTTTTCTTCTAAAATTGTTATGGTTTCAGGTTTCAGGTCTCAGATTTTTTTTTTTTTTTTTTTTTTTGAGACAGAGTTTCTCTCTTGTTGCCCAAGTTGGAGTGCAATGGCACGATCTTGGCTCACTGCAACCTCTGCCTCCCAGGTTCAAGCGATTCTCCTGCCTCAGCCTCCCAAGTAGCTGGGACTACAGGCACCCACCACCATGCCCGGCTAACTTTTTGTATTTTTAGTAGAGACGGGATTTCACCTTGTTAGCCAGGATGGTCTCAATCTTTTGAACTCATGATCTGCCCGCCTTGGCCTCCCAAAGTGCTGGGATTACAGGCGTGAGCCACCGCACCTGGCCTCATGTCTTAGATTTAAGTCTTTTATCCATCTCGAGCTGATGTTTGTAGATAGTGAGAGATAGGGGTCCATTTCATTCTTCTACATGTGGCCATCCAGTTGTCCCAGCACCATCTATTGAATAGAATGTCTTTTCCCCGATTTATGTTTTTGTATGCTCTGTCAAAAGATCAATTACTTGTAAGTGTTCAGCTTTATTTCTCGGTTCTCTATTCTGTTCCATTGGTCTATGTGTCTACTTTTATACCAGTATCATGTTGTTTGGATTACTATAGCCTTGTAGTATAATTTGAGGTTGGATAGTGTGATGCGTCCATATTTGTTTTTTTTGCTTAGGATTGTGTTAGCTATTCGAGCTCTTTTTTTGGTTCCATATGAATTTTAGGATGGTTTTTTCTAGCTCTGCAAAAAAAGATGTTGGTATTTTGATAGAAATTGCATTGAATCTGCAGGTTTCTTTGGGTAGTATGATCATTTTCATGGTATTGGTTATCCAAACCATGAGCATGGGATGTATTTCCATTTGTTTGTGTCATTTATGATCTCTTTCAGGAGCATTTTATAGTTTTCTTTTAGAGATCTTTCACCTTCTTGGTTAAGTATAGTCCTAGGCATTTCATTTTTTTATAGCAATTGTAAAAGATATTGAGTTCTTGATTTGATCCTCAGCTTAGTTATTGTTGGTGTCTAGCAGTGCTACTGATTTGTGTACATTGATTTTGTAACCTGAGATTTTACTGAGTTTGTTTATCAAATCTAGAAGTCTTCTGGTGAAGCCTGTAGGATTTTCTAGGTTTATGATCATGTCATCAGCAAACAGATGTTCGACTTCTTCTCTAATTCGGATGCTTTTTATTTCCTTTTCTTGCTTGATTGCTCTGACTAGGACTTACAGTACTATGTTGAACAGAAGTGGTCAAAGTAGGCATCCTTGTCTTGTTCCATTTCTTAGGGGGAATGCTTTCAACTTTTCCCCTTTCAGTATGATGTAGACTGTGGGTTTGTCATATGTGGCTTTTATTATTTTGAGATGTGTTCCTTCTATGCTTAGTTTGTGGAGGGTTTTTTATCATAAAGTGATGCTGGGTTTTATTAAATGCTTTTTCTGAGTCTATTGAGATGATCACATCGTTTTTGTTTTTAATTCTGTTTATGAGATAAATCACATTTATTGACTTGTGTATGTTGAACCATCCCTGCATCCCTGGAATGAAACTCATTTTATCACGGTGAATTATATTTTTGATGTGCTGTTGGATTCAGTTTGCTAGCACTTTGTTGAGGATTTTTGCATCTATGTTCATCAGAGATATTGGTCTGTAGTTTTCTCTTTTTATGTCCTTTTCTGGTTTTGGTATCAGGGTGATACTGGCTTTGTAGAATGAGTTAGGGAGGAGGCTCTCTTTCTCAATCTTTTAGGATAGTTTCAGTAGGATTGGTACCAATTCTTCTTAGAATATCTAGTAGAATTTAGCTGTGAATCCATCTGGCCCTGGGTATTTTTGTTCTAGGTGGTAATTTTTTTTCTTTGAGATAGGGTCTCACCTTTCGCTCAAGCTGCAGTACAGTGGCACAATCACAGCTCACTGCACCCATGACCTCCCACAGCTTAAGTGATCCTCCAACCTTTGCCTCCCGAGTAGCTGGGACTACATGCATGCACCAACACATTTGGCTACATTTTGTATTTTTTTGTAAAGATGGGGTTTTGCCATGTTGCCCAGGCTGGTCTCTAACTCCCGGGCTCAAGCGATCTGCCTGCTTCTGCCTTCCAAAGTGCTAAGATTACAGGCATGAGCAACCATGCCTAGCTGGTAATTTTTTTATTACTGATTCAATCTCAGTGCTTGTAATTGATTTGCTCAGAATTCCTATTTCTTCCTGATTCAAGCTAGGAGGGTTGTATGTTTCCAGGAACTTATTCATTTCCTCTAAATATTCCAGTTTTTGTGCATAGAGGTGTTCATAGTAGTCTCTAATGATCTTTTGTATTTCTGTGGTGTTGGTTGTAATGTCTCCATTTTTATTTCTAATTGAGCTAATTTGAATCTTCTCTCTTTTTGGTTAATCTAGCTAATGGTGTATTGATTTTATTTCTCCTTTCAAAGAACCAACTTTTTGTTTCATTAATCTTTTGTAATTTTTGTTTCAATTTCATTTAGTTCTTCTCTGATCTTTGTTATTTCTTTTCTTCTGCTAGTTTTGGGTTTGGTTTGTTCTTCTTTCTTTAGTTCCTTGAGGTGTGATCTTAGATTGTCAATTTGTGACCTTTCAGACTTTTTGATATAGGGATTTAGTACTATAAACTGTCCCCTTAGCACTGTTTTTGCTGTATTCCAGAGGTTTTGATACCTTGTATCACTATTATCATTCATTTTGAATAATTTTTAAATTTCCATCTCAATTTCTTTGTTAACCCAAAAATCATTCAGCAGCAGATTGTTTAATTTCCATGTATTTGTATAGTTTTGAAGGCTCTTTTTGGAGTTGATTTCTAGTTTTATTCCACTATAGTCTGAGAAGATACTTGACATTATTTTGATTTTTTAAAGTTTTTTGAGACTTGTTTTGTGGCCTGTCATATGGTTTATCTTGGAGAATGTTCCATGTGCTGATGAGAAGAATGTATATTGTGCAGTTCTTGGGTAGAATGTTCCATAAATATCTGTTAGGTCCCTTTGTTCTGGAGTGTAGTTTAAGACTAGCATTTCTTTGTTGACTTTCTGCCACAATGATCTGTCTAGGACTGTTAGTGAAGTGTTGAAGTCCCCTACCATTATTATGTTACTGTCTATCTCTCATCTTAGATCTAGAAGTAATAGTTTTATGAATCTGGGAGCTCCAGAGTTAGGGACATATGTATTTAGGATTATAGTATCTTCTTGTTGGATTCATCCTTTTATCATTATGTAATGACTTTTTTGTCTTTTTTCTATTGTTCTTGCTTTAAAGTCTTTTTTATCTGATATAAAAATAGATTTACTTCTGCTCACTTTTGGTTTTCTTTTGCACAGAATATTTTTTGCCACTCCTTTACTTTGAATCTATAAGAATCCTTATGTGTTAGGTGAGTCTCTCAAAGACTGAAGATCTGTGGTTTGTGATTTTTTATCCATTCTGCCCATTTATACCTTAAAGTAGAGCATTTAGACCGTTTACATTCAACATTAATATTGAGATGTGAGCTACTGTTCCAGCCATCATGTTGATTGTTACCTAGATATTTTGTTTTCTTCATTGTGTTATTGTTTTATAGACCCTATGAGCTTTATGTGTCAAGAGGTTCTGTTCTGGTTTATATCAACCTTTTGTTTCAAGCTTTAGAAATCCTTTGAGCATTTCTTGTAGGGCTGATCTGATAGTGACAAATTCCCTCACCATTTGCTTATCTGAACAAGACTTTATTTTGTCTGTATTTATAAGACTTAATTTTACTGAATACAAAATTCTTGGCTGAGGGTTATTCTGTTTAAGAAGGCTAAAGACACTTTGGGAGGCTGAGGCAGGTGAATCACAAGGTCAGGAGTTCGAGACCAGCCTGACCAACATGGTGAAACCTTGTCTCTACTAAAAATACAAAAATTAGCTGGGCTTGGTGGCGTGTACCTGTATTCCCAGCTATTCAGGAGGCTGAGGCAGGAGAACTGCTTGAACCTGGGAGGTGGAGGTTGCAGTGAGCTGAGATTGCACCACTGCACTCCAGCCTGGGCAACAGGGCGAGACTCTATCTCAAAAAAAAAGAAGGCTAAAGATAGGATCCGAATTCCTTCTGGTTTGTAAATTTTATACTGAAAAGTCTACTATTTGTCTGATAGGTTTCCCTTTATAGCTTACCTGATGCTTTTGACTCACTGCTCTTAGAATTCTTTCCTTCACGCTGACTATAGATAGTCTGATGACTATGTTCCTTGGTGATATCCTTTTTGCAATGAATCTCCCAGGACTTCTTTGAGCTTCTTGTATTTGGATGTCTAAATCTCCAGCAAGGTCAGGGAAGTTTTTCTCAATTATTCCCTCAAAGAAGTTTTCCACATTTTTTTTTTTTTTTTTTTTTTGCTTTTTCTTCTCCTTCAGGGACACCAATGGTTCTTATACTTGTCCATTTTACATAATACCATATTTCTTGGACACTTTATTCATTTCTATTAATTCTTTTTTCTTTATTTTTGTCTGATTGGGTTAATTTGAAAGCCTTGTCTTAGAGCTCTGAAATTCTTTCTTCTATTTGGTCTAGAATATTGTTAAAACTTTCCAGCTCATTTTGTAATTCCCTAAATCCCTAAATGTGTCCTTCATTTCAAAAAGTTCTGGTTGATTTTTTTAAAAAATCTATCTCTTTAGAAAATGTTTCATCTATATCCTGGATTGATTTTTAAATTTCTATATGTTGTTTTTCACCTTTCTCTTATAACTCCTTGAGTAGCTTAATGATCAACCTTTTGAATTCTTTGTCTGGTAAAGATTTCTCAAATGCCAGTAGTAGTAGTAATGAATTGGTCATGTGGACAGACTCAGGACCCCCTGGTTAGCCAGAATGATGCAGGCAATGGTGACAGCTGAGGTCATGCACAAGTTTTCTCCTTCCTTGATGCAGTGTTATACTACTTGGAGATGCTGTAATGGAATGTCAATTGGCCTCCAGCCAGAAGGTGGCGCTTGCCAAAGAGCACCAGCTGCCGTAGTAGCAGTGGGATTTGTGCTTGCCTCATGTTACCCAGGGGAGGTACTCTGGTGACTCAGGTAATGGGTGGGGCCATAGAGCGCCAAAAAATTTCTGTCCTTTGTGTTAAGCTACCAGAGCAAGTGAAGGAGCAAAGCCAGGTGGCGGCTGGATCAGGCAGGTTCACGCTGTGGCTCCCCACATGCGGGGTAAGCAGTGGCCCCTGTGGGGGTCAGAGAGCATTTTTCTGGCCGCAGGGGTAATGTTGCAGGGAGGGGTGCAGCTGCCTCTGCTGCACAGAAGTCTCTGTACAGGGGTTGGGGAGTAGCAGGCGGCAGTAAGCCCCACCAGCGCCCATGCACTTGGCAAGGCCGGTCCTTCACCCGCAGGGTTCCGCTTGCAGCAGCTCGTTAGAATCCAGGCAGTCCGCATTCAGAACTCAAAACTGCGCCATGCCATAAGCCTTCCTGAAGGAGAGAACAACCAATGCTTTCAAGCCACGCCCCTCCCAGTCTGCCCCTGAAGACTGGGCACATTTCCCATTCACTCCTTGGTTCTGCCCAAGGGGGTTTGTCCCCATTCGGCATTATATTGTGAACCCAGTTGGGAACTTCTGCCAACCTGTGACTGCTGTCTGAGTTAGCTGGCAGATTTCTGCACAGTCCTCTGTGAGGTAGGGTCGGGAATGTCTTCCCTCCATCCTCACTGGAGCCTGGGAGTGCATGCAAAGCCCGTCCCAATGATGCTTTTTCTCATAAATTCCCCACTGCTCACTAAAATCAGCTCCATTGCTGGATAGGGTTAAGTTCTTCCCTCATGGGCCTCTATTGCCAGATTCCCAAGTGGGAGTGTATGTTCCAGAGGCAATTTATTCCTCTTTCACTCTGGGGAACTTAGTTTTCCACTGGCTTATGGTGTAGGCTGCAGCCCAGTGCTTCTTTCAAAGGGTCAGTGGCTTCTTTCAGTTCTCCTGTTAAGTTCCTGTGTTGCTTCTAGGAGAAAAGTTCACAGTGTGAGTCTCTACACACTATCTTGTCTTTCCAAGTGGAAGAGGCATGCTAACACTGCCTCCAATCTGCCATCTTGGGAGCAACAGAGTGAGAACTTGTCTTTTAAAAAAAAGGTGGGGAGGCCGGGCGCGGTGGCTCACGCCTGTAATCCCAGCATTTGGGAGGCCAAGGCAGGCAGATCATGAGGTCAGGAGTTCGAGACCAGCCTGGCCAACATGGTGAAACCCCATCTCTACTAAAGATACAAAAAATTAGCCGGGCGTGGTGACGCCCGCCTGTGATCCCAGCTACTCAGGAGGCTGAGGCAGGAGAATCGCTTGAACCTGGGAGGTGGAGGTTGCAGTGAACAGAGATAGCGCCATTGCACTCCAGCCTGGGTGACAGGGTGAGACTCTGTCTCAAAAAAAAAAAAAAAAAAGTGGGAGGGGAAGCGGTCTTTTGTTTTAGAGATATCTGCTTTAATATGTATGAACAAATATCAGTGATTTGCTGACAAAATCATTTGTCAGTGATTTACTTCAAAGTAATCCAGTGACGCAGGTAAGAGGGCTGAGGGATAATGATGAAAGGAAAATGGGAGGGGTTATAGATGAAACAAGTTTGGCCATGAGCTGATTATTATTGAAGCTAGGTGATGCCTACAAGGGGATCCATACATCATTTTCTCTTTGCAATACAATCCTGACCTGGAGTAAGGTCAAATTTCACAGGTTAAGGGAACAGCCACTCACAGGATGCCTCTTACCCCAGATACCAGCTGTTATATGTTCCAGGGTTCCTGAGCCACCCGTGCTTCTGACCAACTGACCACAAATGCAGGGATTCCCACTAACTCCTCAGGTTTAATAATGGACCAGAACAACTCACAGAATGCAGGCACGCACTATACTTAGGCTTAGTGTTTCATTATAAAAGACACAAACCAGGGACATCCAAATGAAAAGGTGCAGGGAGCAAAGTCTGGGAGGGTCCCAAATTCAAAGCTTCTTTATGCTCAGGACCTGTCATCCTCCTGGCACACTGATGTATGATTATCAACCTGGAAGTTTCCCCTAGCTTTCATGTCCAGAGTTTTTATTTGGGTTTTATTTTGTAGGCATGATTGGTTGAATCATTGGCAGTGTGATCGAATTCAGTCTCCAGCCCCCTGCTCCTTCCTGGGGGTCAGAGGTCAGAAGTCAGGCTGATATCCACATTGCTCAAAGCCCCAACCCTCCAGTCACATGGATGGCTTTTGTGGCATGTCCAGCCCCTATCCTGAGTGATATCATTAACATAAAGTCAGGCATGATCTGAGGATATTATTTCATAGAAATACAGCCTTCTACAAACGTTGGAACTGGTTAAAGAGTCTCTGTAAGACTGTAGTCCTTTCATCTGGTACTGGAGCTTGAAGTCCAGAGGGCAGAGAGTTGGAAAGCGACAATGGATATAAAGTGAGGAAGATCAAGAAAAGACTGGAACCCACAGCATGAACTAGAACCCAGCAGGACAAATTGAAACTCATGTCAGTTCATATTCCTTCTGGTGTTGATAGTGGGGACCCATCCTCATGGAACTAAACACACACACACCAGGCCCAGGAGTCAGGGAAGCTGAGGGAAAACCCAGTGGAAGGTAGAGCAGGCCCAGCTGCCGCTTCATGCTGATGAGGTGAGTCAGCAGATCAGCGACAATGTGTGTGAGCTACAAAATGACTGCAGCTTCCCATCTGCTTTCTGAATCTCACAAGAATCTCCCTTGTGGCCCACCATAACCAGAAACATACAAGAAACAAAATTGTGGAAAACGTAGTTCAGCTTAGCCAAGTCAATACATTACAAGGCCACCACACCACACCTAATAAAAAGTAAACATTTGTAAATCAATCAACCAGTGCCTGGAAGTACTTATTTAAGAGCCAAATTATTTCACAAAGTAAACTGAAACACACCTGGTGAATCCCACCCACCACTGGATACATATTTGCATTGCCACCCATTATTCCTTCCCTCTTCTCCTGTAAGAGAATACGATCTCCCACCAATTCTCCCTCCACCTTTTATTCTCTCTCAGTAATCATGCTTCATCAATTAACTTCTGTCTCTGGCTGTTCTTTATCTTCAGCTTATTTTTTTTTAAGCTTCCCATGATTCTGTAAATCCCTATAGCAAATAACTTTTTTTTCTCTTTTCCGTTACAGCCAAGTGTTGAGTACAAAAAGTCTATTCATGCTATCGTTACTTCTATAATGTGATTTTTCTGTAGTATTTGAGAATATTCAATTCTTCTGAAATTAACAAGAGAAACAAACAAGTAGAACAATAGGTGACACTCATAAAACATGTTGAGGAATGATAGCAAATGTACTAAGTTAGAAATCTTTTAAGTTAAACATAAATAGCATATACAGAACATATGTTTGATAAGCATAGATTAAAAGAATGGAAATACCAAGTGTGCTACTTGTAGATAGGAAAGGATAGAAGGACCAAGTAAACCTAAAATATTAGTAAAATCACAGATCATGTATCCTCCTGAATGACAGCTATGTCATTTAAATCAGCTGCTGAATCGTGACAGCTATTCTTGCCCCAGGTGACCTCTGTCCAAGATATGCAGATAAATCCACAGCTCCTCAGCACTTCATTGGTGAATTTCAGTTGTGCACAGGCTCCTTGTCCTCCATCTCTTTGAAAGAGGAAGCATGTGTTGGCTTCAGGCACCTTCAATTTGCTGAGTCTCCTTGCTCACCCTTGACTCTGGTCCCTGCATCAGACCATGCCATCAGTAGGAAATTCTGATGTGTCTTTGTAGGTGAGAGAGGTAGGATATGAACATTGTGTGACACAGGATTTTGTTTGTATGGCTCTTACATCCAACTTGGATCCTATCCTTAGTGTGATAACTTATCTCAGTTTCCACTTGCTTCTTGCTTTGTGTTTAAAATTTACACATAGGCTGGACATGGTGGCTCAAACTTGTAATTCTAGCACTTTGGAAAGCTGAGGTGGGAGGACTGCTTGAGCCCAGGAGTTCAAGACCAGCCTGGGCAACATAGCGAGACCTTGTCTCTAAAACAAAAATAAAAACAA
This sequence comes from Pan troglodytes, assembly GCF_028858775.2. NCBI lineage: Eukaryota > Metazoa > Chordata > Mammalia > Primates > Hominidae > Pan > Pan troglodytes. Next base: position 27,596,929 of record NC_072415.2, read on the forward strand.
AAAATTAGCTGAGCATGCTAGTGTGTGCCTGTAGTCCTAGCTACTAGGGAGTTTGAGGTGGGAGGATTGCTTAAGCCCAGGAGGATGAGGCTGCAATGAGCCATGATGACACCACTGCACTCCAGCCTGGGTGACAGAGCAAGACCCTGTCTCAAAAAAGAAAAGAAAACATAAATAAACCTTGTGATTCCAGCGTCTTTGCAATTTTCTCTCACCCTGTCTCTTTTGTGAACTCTAGAGCAGCCTGCCTGATAGTGTACTTGGAGGTAGCATGACCAACTTGTCCTGATTTGTAGCTTTTGCACGCAAATCCAGTATCCTAGAAACCCCCTCAGTTCTGTGCAAATGGGGACAATTGGTCACCCTACTTGGAAGTAATTATTACATCAGATCATTTCCCACTGAAGCAGTCCCCTTACCTCTCCTTTTCTTCTTCAATTATTGTAATCTGGTTTCTACTGACACAAATTGCTATGGGTTGAATGTGTTCTCCAAAGTTCATGTGTTGTAAACTTAATCCCCAGTGCAACAGTGTTGAGAGGTGGGACTTTTAAGAGGTAATTAGGTCATGAGAGCTCAGTCCTCATGAATGGATTAATGCCATTATTGTGGAAATGGATTTCTGATAAAAGGATAAGTTCAGCCCTCTTCCCATCTCTCTCTCACATGCTTTATTGCCCTTCTGCCTTCCATGATGGGATGATGCATCAAGAAGGCCCTCTTCAGATATAGGCCCTTCAACCTTGGACTCCCCAGCCTCCAGAACTGTAAGAAATAAATTTCTGTTCTTTATAAATCATCCAATCTCAGATATTCTATTATAGCAGTACAAAATGAACTAAGACAGCATTCTACCAAAAATGTTTTCACTGGGAGCACCACTTATCTTCCATATTGTCAAAACAAATGGACACTTATTTGATTTCACTGAAGCAATTAACACTTTTGTCACATTTTCTTTCTTGAGATTCTTTTCTCTTAGGTTCTACCACGTCTCTTGCATTACCTAGATGCTTTCTGGATTTAATGTGGACCAGTTGGATGCCAAGCATCTGTAATTCAAAAAGTTCAAATAAGGGTTATAGGCCTTAAAGGGGAGGTAAAGAGAGAGATCAGAATAGAAAGTTTATTCAAAGGAATAATAACAGAGAACTTCCCAAACCTAGAGAAGATATCAATATTCAAGTACAAGAAAGTTATAGAACACCAAGCAGATTTAATCCAAATAAGACTACCTCATGACATTTAATAATCAGACTTCCAAAGGTCAAGGATGAAGAAAGGATCCTAAAACCAGCAAGAGAAAGAAACAAATAACATACAATGGAGCTCCAATACATCTGGCAGCAGACTTCTCAGTGGAAACCTTACAGGCCAAGAAGGAGTGGTGTGACATATTTAAAGTGCTAAAGAAAAAAACCTTTTATCCTAAAATGGTATGTCCAACAAAAATATACCTTAAACATGAAGGGGAAATAAAGACTCCCCCACTGTACCCCAGACAAAAAAAAAAAAAGGCCAAGGGATTTCATCAATGCTAGACCTGTCTTACAAGGAATGCTAAAGGGAGTTTTTCAGTCTGAAAGAAAGGGACATTAATGAGCAATAGGAAATCATCTGAAGGTTCAAAACTCACTGGTAATAGTAAGAACACAGAAAACAACAGAATATTATAACACTGTAATTGTGGTGTGTAAACTAGTCATATCTTGAGTAGAAAGACTAAAAGATGAGCCTATCAAAAATAGCCACAACAACTTTTCAAGACATAGTACAATAAGACATAAATAGAAACAACAAAAAGTTAAAAAGTAGGGGATGGAGTTAAAGTGTAGAGTTTTTATTAGTTTTCTCTTTGCTTATTAGTTTGTTTATGCAATCACTATTATCAGCTTAAAATAATCAGTTATAAGACTAGTTATATATGCAGGCCTCATGGTAACCTCAAATAAAAAAACACACAAAAAATGAAAAGCAGAAAATTAAAACATACCACCAGAGAAAATCACCTTTACTAAAAGAAAGACAGGAAGAAAGGAAAAAGGAAGAGAAGACTATGAAACAACCAGAAGACAGACAACAAAATGGCAGAAATTCATTCTTAACATGGAATGTAAATGGACTAAATTCTCCAATCAAAAGATACCGAGTGGCTGAATATTAATAGATCTTAAAAAACAAAACCCAATGATCTGTTGCTTACAAGAAACACACTTCATATATAAAGTCGCACATGGACTGAAAATGAAGAGATGGAAAAAGATACTTTATGCAAATGGAAACCAGAAAAGAGTAGAGATAAAAAAAGAGATATTACAACTAATATTGCAGAAATGCAAAGGATCATTAGAGGTTACTATGAGAAACTCTCTGCCAATAAATTGGAAAACCTAGAAGAAATGGATAAATTCCTAGACACATACAACCTACTAAGATTGAACTGTGAAGAAATCCAACAGCTGAACAGACCAATAACAAGTGATGAGATCAAAGCCATAATAAAAAGTCTCCCAGTAAAGAAAAGCCTAGGACCTAATGGCTTCACTCTTGAATTTTACCAAACATTTAAAGAACTAATACCAGTCCTACTCAAACTATTCTGAAAAATAGGGGAGGAAATATCTCCAAACTCATTCTACAAGGCCAATATTACCCTGACACCAAAACTAGACAAAGATACATCAAATAAAGAAAACCACAGGCCAATATCCCTGATGAATCTTGATGCAGAAATCCTCAAAATAATACTAACAAACCAAATTCAACAACACATTGAAACTTCATTCATCATGACCAAGTGGGATTTACCCCAGAGATGCAAGGATGGTTCAAAACATGCAGATCAATCAATATGATGCATCATATCAACAGAATAAAAACAAAAACCATACGATCCTTTCAATTGATGCAGAAAGGCATTTGACAAAATTCAACATCCCTTCATGATAAAACCCTAAAAAAAAACTGGGTATAGAAGTAACATACCTCAAGATAATAAAAGCCATATATGACAGGCCCACAGCTAGTGTCATAGGCAATGAGGAAAAACTGAAAGCCTTTACACTAAGATCTAAAACAAGACAAGGATGCCCACTTTCACCACTGTTGTTCTACATAGTACTGGAAGTCCTAGCTAGAAAAATCAGATAAAACACAGAAATAAAAGGGGATCCAAATTGGAAAGGAAGAGTTAAATTATCCTTGTTGGCAGATAATAGAATCCTATATTTGGAAAAACCTAAAGACTCTACCAAAAAACTATTAGAACTGATGAACAGCCAGACACAGTGGCTCCCACCTGTAATCCCAGCACTTTGGGAGGCCGAGGCAGGTGGATCACCTAAGGTTTGAGACCATCCTGGCCAACATGGTGAAACACTGTCTCTACTAAAAATACAAAAATTAGCTGGCTGTGGTGGTGTGTGCCTGTAATCCCGCCTACTTGGGAGGCTGAGGCAGGAGAATTGCTTGAACCTGGGAGGTGGAGGCTGCAGTGAGCTGAGATTGTGCTACTGCACTCTAGCTTAGATGACAGAGTAAGACTCTGTCTCAAAAAAAAAAAAGAAAAAAGAACTGATGAACAAATTCAGTGAAGTTGCAGGATACAAAATCAACATACAAAAATCAGTAGCATTTCTATATGTCAATATTGAACAATCTGAAAAAGAAATTAAGAAAGTAATCCCATTTATATCAGCTACAAATAAAATAAAATACCTAGGAATGAACTTAACCAAAGAAGTGAAATGGGCATGGTGGCTCATCCCTATAATCCCAGCAATTTGAGAGACCAAGGTGGGAGGATCACTTGAGCCCAGGAGTTCAAGACCAGCCTGGATAACATAGCAAGACCTCATCTCTACTAAAAGTAAAAAAGTTAGCTGGGTGTGGTGGTGCATGCTTGTAGTCCCAGATACTCAGGAGGCCGAGTTAGAAGGATCGCTTGAGCAAAGTAGTTTCAGATTGCAGTGAGCTATGATAATACTACTGCACTCCATACTTCAGCCTGGGCAACAGAGAGAGACCACCTTGTCTCAAAAAAAAAAAAAAAAAAAAAAAAGGAAGAAGAAGTGAAAGAGCTCTACGATGAAAACTATCAAGCAATGATGCAAGAAGTTGAAGACACACAAAAAAATGGAAAGATATTTCATGTTCTCGGATTGGAAGAATCAATATTGTTAAAAATGTGCATACTACCCAAAGCAATCTACAGATTCAATGTAATCTCTATTAAAATACCAATGACGTTGTTCTCCAAAATAGAAAAAAAATCCTAAAATTTACGTGAAACCACAAAAGAACCAGAGTAGCCAAAGCTATCCTGAGCAAAAAGAATAAAACTTGAGGAATCACATTACCTGACTTCAAATTGTACTACAGAGCTATAGTAATCAAAACAGCACAGTAATGGCATGACAGACACATAGACCATGGAAAAGAATAGAGAATCCAGGCCAGGCACAGTGGCTCACACCTGTAATCTCAGCACTTTGGGAGGCCGAGGCAGGCAGACCACGAGGTTAGGGATTCGAGACCAGCCTGACCAACATGGTGAAATCCCGTCTCTACTAAAAAAAAAAATACAAAAATTAGCCGGGCGTGGTGGTACACACCTATAATCCCAGCTACTCAGGAGGCTGAGGCAGGAGAATCGCTTGAACCTGGGAGGCAGAGGTTGCAGTGAGCCGAGATTGCGCCATTGCACTCCAGCCTGTCCTGGGCGACAGAGTGAGACTCCATCTCAAAAAAAAAAAAAAAAAAAAAAGAATAGAGAATCCAGGAATAAATCCATGCATCTGTAGTGAACTCGTTTTTGACAAAAGTGCCAGGAACACACATTGGGAAAAGGACTGTCTCTTCAATACATGGTCCTGGGAAAACTGGATATCCATATGCAGAAGAATGAAACTAGACTCTTATCTCTCACCGTATACAAAAATCAAATCAAGATGGAGTAAACACTTAAATTTAAGACCTCAAATTATGAAAACACTTTAAGAAAACATTGAGGAAACTCTACAGGACATTGGTCTGGGCAAAGATTTCTTGAGTAATGCTCCACAAGCACAGGCAACCAAAGCAAAAATACACAAATGGGATCACTTCAAGTTCAAAAGCTTCTGCACAGCAAAGGAAACAACAAAGTGAAGAGACAACCCACAGAATGGGAGAAAGTATTTGCAAACTATCCATTTAACAAGGGATTAATATCCAGAATATATAAGGAGCTCACACAACTCAATAGGAAAAAAATCTAATTATTCAATTTAAAAATGGACAAAATATCTGAATAGACATTTATTTAAAGAATATATACAAGCCAGGTGCAGTGGCTCATGCCTGTAATCCCAGCACTTTGGGAGGCCGAGGTGAGGGGATCACTTGAGGTCAGGAGTTTGAGACTGGCCTGATCAACATGGTGAAGCCCCATCTCTACTAAAAACACAAAAGTTATCCAGGCATGGTGGCGCATGCCTGTAATCCCAGCTACTCGGGAGGCTAAGGAAGGAGAATTGCTTGAACCTAGGAGGCAGAGGTTGCAGTGAGCCGAGATCATGCCACTGCACTCCAGCCTGGGTGACGGAATGAGACTCTATCTCAGAAAAAACAAAAAAAGAAGATATACAAATAATCAACAGGTATATGAAAAGGTGCTCTACATCACTGATCAACAGAAATGCAAATCAAAACAGCAATGAGATATCAATCACCCAGCTAAAATGGCTTCTATCCAAAAGATAAGCAATAATGAATGCTGGAGAGGATATGGAGAAAAAGGAACCCTTGTACACTTTTGGTAGAAATGTGTATTAGTACAACCACTATGGAGAAGAGTTTGGAGGCTCCTCAAAAGACTAAACATAGAATTACCATAAGATCCAGCAATCCCACTGCTAGGTATATGCCCAAAAGAAAGGGAATCAGTATATCAGAGAAATGTCTGACTCCCATGTTTATTGCAGCACTATTCACAATAGCCAAGATCTGAAAGCAACCTAACTGTCCATCAACAGATGAATGGATAAAGAAAATGTGGTATGTATACATGGTGGAGAACTATTCAGCCATAAAAAAGAAAAAAGAGTTCCTGTCATTTGCAACAACATGGATAGAACTGGAGATCATTATATTAAGTGAAATAAGTCAGGCACAGAAAGACAAACTTCACATGTTCTCACTCATTTGTGGGAGATAAAAATTAAAACAATTGAACTCATGGAGATAGAAGAAGGATGGTTACCAGAGGCTGGGAAGGGTAGTCGGAGGCAGGGGAAAGTGGGGATGGTTAACGGGTACAAAAATAAAGTTAGAGAGAATGAATAAGATCTAGTATTTGGTAGCGTAACAGGGTGACTACAGTCAATGATAATTTATTGTACATCTTTAAGTAGTTGAAAGAGTATAGTTGGAATGTTTGTAACACAAAGAAATGCTAAATGCTTGAGGTAATGGAAACCCCATTTACATGGATGTGATTATTATGCATTGCATGCCTGTATCAAAATATCTCATATATGCCATAAATATATTTGCCTACTGTGGACCCACAAAAATAAAAAATTAAAATTGAAAAAAAAATGTTTAAAACTGAACTCGTCATTTTCTCCCCCAAAACTTTGTCCTGAACTCTCTGTCTCTCTTGACTATACCTCCACCCACTCAGCTACTCCGTAAGCCTGAAAGTGAGTGATCCCAGACTCCTATCCATCCCCATATATGTGTTCCCTGTGTCTCCTTCAGGGCTCCTGGTATGCTCACCAGCAGCTGCAAGTGACCCACAGAATCAGGCCACTCTGGCATCTACTTGCACTTTCTCCCTTCACTCTCCATCCCACCTGGTCTGATCCTTTAGCTCCCTCCTCCTGGCGAAGTTGGATGCATTTGATACTGCCTTTGCACGAGTTCCCTAGGCCTTGATCTGACATAGGCTTGGATGTTGATATGGTTTGGCTCTGTGTCCCCACCCAAATCTCATGTTGAATTGTAATTCCTAGTGTTGGAGGAAAGGCCTGGTTGGGGTGGATGTCCCCCTTGCCGTTCCTGTGATAGAGCTCTCACAAGATCTGGTCATTTGAAAGTATGTAGCACTTCCCCTTTCGCTCTTTCTCTTCCCTCCTCCCGCTCTCTCTCTTCCTTCTCCTCCCGCCATGTAAGACGTGCTGGCTTCCCCTTCAGCCATGACTGTAAGTTTCTTGAGGCCTCCCAGCCAAGCCTCCTGTACAGCCTGCAGATCTGTGAGTCAGTTAAACCTATTTCCTTTATAAATTACCCAGTCTCAAGTATGTCTTTGTAGCAGTGTAAGAACTGACTAATACAGATGCTGTCTGTCCATTTCTACTGATACCTTCAAGTAGACCTGCAGCGACATCCTGATCCCTGTCTTCCAGGGGAGGGAAAGCACGGTGTCACTCCTATCATTTCTGCAACTGCCCGCTTCTTCACCATCTCACTCCTTTTTGGCCGAAGTGCTGCAGGAGCTCCTTAACTAGTCTCCTACTTCTAATATTAGAATATAATATTTCCCACCCCCAATGTATTTTTTTCTACTGCTATTAGTGATCTTTGTTGTTGTTTTTTTCTGGGATTGGTTTTCACATTTGTATTAGGGGCCACAGGGAAGGGAGCTCTTCCCTGTCAATAGAGGAGCTCACAGATTCTTCAGTCACTCCTACTTCTTCAGAATCTTCTTCCAATTCATTCATTTTCTCAATCTCCACCACTCCAGCTCAGATCTTTCTAAGAATACGGGTGAACCAATGACAGGGCCAGGAAGGTGGCATCCAGGCCCAACCAACACAAACACCAAAGTTCTCACCGTCTTTGCCGTAGCACTGCTATCAGGAGCCCCCGAACCCATGGTACTCAAGAGCCACTTGCTTACTTGGGAACATATGCTTGGCCCTTCAACATCTCTGTAGTAAAGTCATAAAGGAAAGATAACCCACTTTAACCTCCCTTCAAGCTGAGGTGACAACTAGGATTTTATTCCCCTTATGCCAAGGAAGAAATTGCTCAATGGGACTACTTTGAGATTTTTCCTATGCTTGTAAAGAATATATCCTTTAGTTAAGATGATTATCATATGTTTTAGTTTTAATGGGAAATGCAAGTGCACATTCTAAAATTTTAAAAAGAAAGTGTTTACAATGTAATTAAGTTTTCCTCTCACCCCTGGCCCGTGGCTACAAATTCCCACCACAACAGCAACTAGCTTCTGGTGTGTCTTTCCAGAGATGTTTGATTTATGGCTGCATGAACACACATGTGCACATATGCATGGAACACACATGTTATATATAAATTGATTTCAAAATACAATACCTGGGCTCTATTTTTTTTGTTGTTTTTTGAGAGGGAGTTTCGCTCTTGTTGCCCAGGCTGCAGTGCAGTGGCGTGATCTCGGCTCACCGCAACCTCCGCCTCCCGGGTTCAAGTGATTCTCCTGCCTCAGCCTCCCGAGTAGCTGGGATTACAGGCATAGGCCACCATGCCCAGCTAATTTTGTATTTTTAGTAGAGACGGGGTTTCTCCACGTTGGTCAGGCGGTCTCGAACTCCCAACCTCAGGTGATCCGCCCGCCTCGGCCTCCCAGAGTGCTGGGATTACAGGTGTGAGCCACTGCGCCCGGCCTACCTGGGCTCTATTTTAAACCAAAGCCACAGATTTCCCTATCTGCTTGTCATTTCTGACCTCTGTGACACAAGCACAAAAGCTGGAACACATACTTGTCCCTGACTCACACTGCCCTGGCCTGGACAACCCCAGCCTGCACCATAGGTCCTCACGGCCGGCCCATCCCACCCTCAATCTGTTATCAGTGTCTCTTTCACAGGTGAGGAGGTAGCTAATTTTGATACCTATGTCCAATTTAGCCCAGGTACAAAGAAAGTAGGAGAGTGCCTTTGTATTTTCTAAATCAAACGCATCTTTTCAAATAAAAGAAAAATGTGCCATGGAAGAGTTTCAAAATTGAGGTCTGTTTTCACATATTCAGGTAAAGTAGCAAAGTGGTAGCAGTGACATGACAGATATGTGCAACATACGAGGTCAAAAAGAAAAAAATCACAACAAAAATCATATGCATAAAAACACAGATATGCACTGAAAAGGTAAGCAAGAATCTAACCTTTTCCATCTCCATGATTATGCAGAGTAGAAAAGCTTATTTTTCATCTCTTTAAAATTACCTTGTCTGTTTCCTCTTGGCAATAACTTGGTCACATCCATCTGCCTTCTGTTTCACTTGATTTACTCAGCCCTGGCCAATGCTGCCAGCCTGACAATGAGCCTGGATTTGCACGGCCAGCCCGGATTTGCACAGCCAGCCCGGATTTGCAGGTCTCTCCAGTGTGGCCGCTGTGGACTGGCAGTGGGCTCTCCTCCGCCCCTCCCCTCCACAGGGCAGGATGGGCTTGCTTCCCATCTGCCAGGCAACTCAGGGTCCGCAGCTCTGCGTGGCAAGCCCATCAGATAAAGAGGGATTCCTGCTCTTGTTTGGTTGGTGTTCTGTGAAGAGGTTGGGGTTTTGTCTTTTAACAGGGAAAGAAATAGCCAGACTCACAAACAAGGGAGGGGCAAGGTTATATAAATGTGATATTGTTCAAGGAGTGTGCTGTGAAGATCCCCTAGCTACCTTAGACTGGGAACTAAGACCAGATTTGGAGCAAGGAGAGAGGCCCATCCCAGAGAGACACAAGCCTTTTTTGCTTGGGAAGAGTTTCTCAGCACCACTGATTAAAATTTGCTGTTATGAATGGCAAATTTTCTAGGATTGCTCAGTTTATTCCCATGAATGCAGGCCTTGTTTCCTGCTTGCTTCTCTATTTACAGACCCTTGTCTTTTCCTATTGACATCCTTGGTGTTTTCATACCCACGGGGAAGAGGAGAAGAGTGGTGCAGAACTCAAGGGCAATTCAAAAACAAAAGGAAAAGCTCTGGAGTTGGGTGGGGCAGACAGATCCCACTGCCTGATAAACTGGGTGAGACCACAGTGGCTAAGAAGAAGCCTGGATTAAGAGGCTAGATCTGGAGGCTTTGGGGCCTTAGTCTTCCAATCTGAGAAGTGGGAGTATATCTCTCAAGATGCCTTTCAGCAAGTGGCCCCTGCTCCCAAATGTTTATCATCTGGCAGCGATGAAACGCAGATAATCTACTGAATTTCTTTAGCTTGTCTGTAAAATAATCAGGAAATCCTGGATATTTTCAATATAAAACTCTTCAAATTGAGGTTTTTCTATTTCGTGTTTGCTTGAGTTCTCAGCTATGTGATAGGCTGGTATGAAGGCGATCAGCGGTAGCACTGAGAGAACAAACATCACCGTCAGGGCAAGCATTTCTAAAAGCTCTCTTTGACCTCTTCAGTGAGCAGTTAGACACCCGTCGCAGCTCCTGAACAGCTGTTTGGCACCCTGGTAACAGATAAGAACTCACGTTCGTTACGTGCTTCCAAAGTGCTGGGCATTAAAACACTCCCAGAGAGTAGGGTCCTAGTTTCGCTATCACCCTCGGCTCTCAGATGTAATGTACACTTCAGTAAGAAAGAACTGAATAAATAGATTGAATAAAAGATTACTTGAGAAAAGTACAGTAAGCACAACCTCCCAAATGAGTCAATTGCAATTTACACTCGGATTATTAAAAAATGCGAGTAGACGAAGGTCCTCAGATTGGTTTTCGCTGTGCTAGTTACCAGTGTCCACGAGGAAATATGAATCATCATCAAGTTCATTCAGAATGACTGTCTGAAAGGAAGCCTGTGTCCTGGCAATACAATCAACTGCAGTTAAGTGCGGCTGGTAAAAGATTAGGCTGGTCTCCTGTGAGACGTGTTAGAACAATGTTTTATATTTAAACACACCCATTCATACGCATCTCACAAAATACTTTTCGTACCTTTTGAGACCAGCCTGGCCAACATGGCAAAACCCTGTCTCTACTAAAAATACAAAAATTAGCTGGGCGTGGTGGCAGGCGCCTGTAGTCCCAGCTACTTGGGAGGCTGAGGTGGGAGAATCTCTTGAACCTGGGAGGCGGAGGTTGCAGTGAGCCGAGATCACGCCATTGCACTCCAGCCTGGGTGACAGAGCAAGACTCCATCTCAAAGAAAAAAAAAATAGAAGCTGTCTCATAGTCATTTGTGCTAGACCTGTTTTTAATCAGCTTAGGTGCCTTATTAGAGTATATTATCTAGAACTATAATAGATACAGTTCTCAACATTCCTGAGGTGGTAATAATAGCATTCCTATATAAAGCATAATTTTACAAAGTATTTTCATACATAACCACTAGCTCTGTGCTTTAGCCTTCTCATCTCTAAAATTGAAGTGATGGTAACAAGAACGACTTGTTCAAGTCAGTAAGTGGAGGAAGTCTGGTCTTTTCAGTGCAAAGCCTATGATCTCATGTTCAACAAAGGTCATTATTTCGGTGTAAAAGCCGCTGGAGCCAAGCTGAGATTCTGGCACTTTCCAAGCACTCAATAAATACTTGTAAATTAATGAAGGAAGGAGGAAGGAAGGAAGGGAGGGAGGAAGGAAGAAGGGAGAGAGGGAGAGAGGCTGAGAGGAAGAGAGGGAGGGAGGGAGGAAGGAAGGAAGGAAGGGAGGGAGGAAGGAAAAAGGGAGAGAGGGAGAGAGGGCGAGAGGGAAGGAGGGAGGGAGGAAGGAAGGAAGGATGGAAGGATGGAAGGAAGGAAGGGAGGTAGGAAGGAAAAAGGGAGGGAGAGAGGGAGAGAGGGAGGGAGGGAGGGAGGAAGGAAGGAAGGAAGGAAGGAAGGAAAAAAGAGGGGAGGGGAAGGGGAAGGAAAAGGCAAAAGGGGTGGAGAAGGGGAAGGGAATTTGCCATTGATATTTGTAAAAAGGAGTCCTAGAGATTATTCCCTACATTTGGAGTTCATGAAATAGTATGAATTTAATTGTAAGACTTTTCATCAATTATTTAAGAAACAACTTTGACAAAGTCACAGCATTACTGACAGTAATGCTGTCTAGATACTCATGATTTGGCTGCTTTATCTCAAATTCATTAGGGAATGGGTTAAGACAGTACTATACTAAGAACAATAGTGCCACCTAGTGACACTTCTAGTTATTGTCTCTAAAATTGCCTATGACAACCATTCTAAAAAAAAAGATCCACTTAAGAGACTGTGTGATATGTGCAATCCATCATCTTCATCATTTTTCTATACAAGAAACCTTTTTTGAAATTTTAGTATGTGATAAATCTTTACATCCTCATTCAGATTTCCCAGATGATGTTTCTAAGGGATCTTTTTATACCCGATTTTTCAGTAGTTTATGTTTCTATTTCAAAAACTGTGTTTCTTATAATTTAAGAAATATAAATTTATTTTATATTTCTGTTTCTTATATTTTAACACATACCAATTTTGAGATGCAAATCTGTATAATTGCTGCTCGTAGGACAGACAGTATTAAATATATACATTGTGAGACATTCTGATCAGGTTACAGGTACTAATTATGTAATTAGGAAATTATAGGTTTAATGAGAAGCACCCATCTTGGTCAAAAAGGTTAGAAGCTCAACATTTCTCTAGCTTCTTTAGTTATACAAAGTTGAGCAGGTCAGGGAACTTCAGTAATCTCATCTGTGAAATGGGATGACAATTCCTACTTTATCCACTTCCTAGAGTTCTGAGGATCAAGCACAATTAACAAACACTTGTAAAACTGGCTCATGAAACTATCGATGGTGTTTCCATAATCATTTTCTTGGGAGGAGCACAACTGCCTGCGCTCAGGTGACTGCCCCACTGCTTATTCCCTGTGTAACTTTGGGAAGTTACTTCCTTGCCCCTTGACATTTCATTTGTAGAACAGGGATAATAAAAATACCTACCTCAGGCTGGCCGCAGTGGCTCATGCCTGTAATCCCAGCACTTTGGGAGGCCGAGGCGGGCGGATCACTTGAGGCCAGGAGTTTGAGTCCAGCTTGGCCAACATAGTGAAACCCCATCTCTACTAAAAATACAAAAATTAGCCAGGTGTGGTGGTGCACACCTGTAATTCCAACTACTTGGGAGGCCGAGGCACGAGAATCGCTTGATTGAACCTGCGAGTGGAGGTTGCAGTGAGCCAAGACTGTGCCACTGTACTCCAGCCTGAGTGACTCTGTCTCAACAACAACAAAAACCAAACCCCAAAAAAACCTACCTCAAAGGGCAGTTGTGTAACATGCTTCGTACATAGTGAATACTCAGTGCATTTTCACTATGTGACCACACACACACATACACACACATTCTCACTGCAGTGGCCACGGAATCAACCATCAACTTAGGAGATTGTCACTATGTGGTTCTCAAAAGGAGATATTAAGTAGACAAAGTTTTCATCATCATCATTAATTATATTTACTGGACACCAAAAAGAAACAAAGTCTTGGCCCAGGTGTCTTCCACTACTGGATTCCACAACACTCTTCACAAATAATACAGATGAAACAGAACAGTGTGTCAGGTAAACATAAGGCAGTCGAGAAACAACTAAGTTTTTTTGTTTTTAATCTTCAAAACTTTTCTCTCAATTTTTCAAATCTGGCTTTAAGCAGATCAATAAAATAAGCACAGTTATGATTATGCCAGAGATGGAAACAAGGCTGAGCTGGAGGGGAGGAAACAGATAGGACCCGGAGAGGCGTTTTATAGCTACCTCCCCTGCTACCTGAGTCCATGCTGCTCCCTCTAGCCTGGACGACGGCAACAGCTTCCATACCGGCCTTCTTGCTTCTCTTCGTGCCCCTCCATTCAAGACACAGCACCAACACTGATTTTAAAAATATAAATCACCTTTCTTCCCTGCATTTCACATTAGGACTCTGCTCCAAATACCCTCCCTGGACCCGTATCATCCATGTGCTCTCCCGATGCTCCTACCACACGTGCGCCTTGGAGTGGACAGCCTCGCCCTGATCCTCACATGGGTCCGGACCTCCTTCCTGTCATTCAGATCTCAGCTTACCACCCAGAGGCCTTTCCTGACCACCCTGTCATGCATGCCCAGTTCTCTGCACAGCACTTAACCTGATATTGCACATGGATTGTCTGCCAGCAGAGAATGCAGTCCCATGAGGGCAGCATCCTTGTCTGTCCCACCCCCCAGTTATCCCCACCCCTTACAACAGTGTAGGGTACATAACAGGTGGTTGACAATGGTTCAGTAATCATCAAGATTATCCCACCGTATTTTTCTGTTTCCTGTGAAACACACAATTCTCCACCTGGTTTTGTGACATGTTGTGGTGAGTTTAAGCTTCTAAGTGGAAAAAAGAGCCAGATGGGGATTCTTCTATTTGTTAGATCTTGGGCAGGAGTTTCAGTCTAAACCTCAGGTCTATTAATAAAAAGTAGAACTGATACCTCAGAGACTAAGAGGATTAGGTAATAAATGTGACAGTTCATATGAGCTGCTCCCTCATTCTAATGATAAAAGGAAGCCCAGGCAAATTGTTAGCAAGTGAATACAGACCGGCCTACTGCCCCAAGTTGTAAAGCACCAATATTAAACAACATATAAACGCTTTGGTGTTAAGCAGACAAAATACCATCACAATACTTTTAAGAGGGGAAATCGGTGTTGAACAACGTTGGGTAATTTTTTAAAACGGATTTTTTCCTTTTATAGATTGTTCTCTTTATTCTCATATTGCTTGGCCTTGAGGATTCTGAGCTCAGAGCAACCTTGTCTTTCGGCTCTTTTCTAGTCTATATATTACATGAACTGCCTTCAAACACACAATAGTATTGTTTATTTTAACCTGGGATAGAATTTTCTGAAATTCTGTTCCAATCATCAATTACCCCAAGATTATTTTAAATTTCAATAATGACCACAGAATTGTATCATAATAGAACAGAAATGTCTTGACTCTTTTAGACATTTGGGGCTTTTCAGAGACAGTATCGTGGTTCCAGCACTGTGAGCTCTGAAGTTAGGTGCCCTAGGTTGGAATTCCAACTCTCACGTCCTAATAGTTACCCTAATCAACTACTCAAGTATGCTAGGTCCTCCCACTTGAAATACAGGGCTAATAAAAATCCCACAAGGTTGTTGGGAAGATTCAAGAAAAATTGCGTAGGCACAACGCTCCACATATAGTAAATGTACAATAACTAATCTTCGGAATTTTGCCTCTTCTCAGAATCTTAGATGAATGCAATGTTTAATGTTTTCCCAGATACATTCTATATTTATCATTTAATAAGCATCTGAAAGAAACAATGGCATAACTAGTTTTTACTGCATAATAATGTTAAAGGGTACTTAAAAGTTCTGAAGAACACTGTCCCATATATGTGAAAAATCAATTTTACCATAAAACCTGAATCATATGAAGTTGAAAACCTGAAAAAAGGACTACCCCCACCTATCAATCATTTGTTTAACTTGCCATTACATTGCATTTGAGTCAGCATAATCTTTATTTCAAAATAACATTTTTATTATATAAAAATGTAAAAATCCAGCAAAACCAGAAATACGAATATATTTTTCTGGGCTTTCACATTTGTTGATTTTTATTCGCGATCTCTTTTTCAATACAATTTACACCCTCATCCCCATTTCCAGTCTGATTATACAAGTGCTAAGTGGCAGAAAGGTCTGGAATAAATACATCAAAAAGAAGAGGCAAAGCTGTGAAACTAAGTTGCATGCAACAGGTTCTATGAGGGTGGGGGAAGTGTCTGAGAAATAAAAGAGAGTAAGACAATGTAACTGGAAGATTTTAGCTAAAGTTCTTTCAGTCATCTTTGTCTTTGGCTCCATGTTTCAGGATGCGTGTGAACTCGATGTAATTGAAATTCCCCTTTTTGTCAATAGGTGCTTCTCTGTACAGCTCATCCACTTCCTCATCTGTAAACCGATCCCCCATGGTTGTCAGCAGCTCTCTTAGGTAATCTTCCTGAATGGTGCCTGGAAGGCAATAGAAAGAAGAAAGCAGTCATCAATACTTCCTGGCACTTTGATGGTTCATTCCTAAGCTAGTCAATCGTATAAAATATTTCAGAATAGGCCGGGCGCGGTGGCTCACGCCTGTAATCCCAGCACTTTGGGAGGCCGAGGCGGGCGGATCACGAGGTCAGGAGATCGAGACCATCCTGGCTAACATGGTGAAACCCCGTCTCTACTAAAAATACAAAAAATTAGCCGGGCGTGGTAGCTGGCGCCTGTAGTCCCAGCTACTCGGGAGGCTGAGGCAGGAGAATGGCGTGAACCCGGGAGGCGGAGCTTGCAGTGAGCCGAGATCGCGCCACTGCACTCCAGCCTGGGCGACAGAGCGAGACTCCGTCTCAAAAAAAAAAAAAAAAAAAAAAAAAAATTTCAGAATATCCATATCTATAAACAAAGTAAGTTAGTGAACTAAGGCTATATGAACTATATCATTATGTTTTCCAATTATTCTTAAGAGTTCTGTGTTAATATTAGATCAAATCATTTAAAAGCTCAGAAACAGATCATATGCTTACAAAATTATTCTTAAGCAAATATTTTCTAGAGGTAAAAAAAGAAAACCCCTTCTATTTCACAGAAGTACTTTATATAGTATGGAATGAGGCTGGGCATAAACAAATAGCACTCACCTGTTGCTTCTTCATCAAAGCAAGCAAAGGCGTTTCTGATGACATCTTCAGGATCTGTGCCATTTAACTTCTCACCAAACATGGTCAGGAACATGGTGAAATTGATGGGCCCTGGGGCCTCATTCATCATGGCATCAAGGTATGCATCAGTGGGATTCTTCCCTGTAAGAATACACATTTTAACATTTAAAGACAAAAACATTTAATTTCAATAGTTATTTCACTATTATTATGCTCCCCAACATATTTTAAAAATTTACATCATTTGAAACTAATTTTTCAATTAACTTTAAGAACATTTTAAAAAGATTATTTTTGACAACTTAAAAAATATTTGATACATCATTATAAAAATGTATTCCAGGCTTATATTGAAGGTTATTTATTCGTTTATGTGAACTTTCTCTTCATTATTTTTCATTAAAAACAAAACAAAAACCTGAAGCCAGGCAGTGCCACATTATTACATCTTAATTTTTTTTTTTTTTTGGACTACAGGCATGTGCCACCATGCCCTGCTAATTTTTTGTTTTTTGTAAAGACTGGGTTTCACTATGTTGCCCAGGCTGGTCTTGAACTCCTGAGCTCAAGTGATCCACCTGCCTTGGCCTCCCAAAGTGATGGGATTGCAGGCGTCCATCACCGCGCCCAGCCTACATCCTGAATGTTGATAACATCAACGGTCCATCAGGGGAGTCAGTTCAATACCAGTCATACAAAAAAATCTAAATATTCACACTTCCAGTTGTGGTACAGATGCCCATAAGTTGATATGCTTCCAAGTTGTATTTATAAGTTGGCCATTTAAACTATTAGCATGGTTTTGAATTGGCAGCTTATTTTGAACAATGTTAGACATCTTCAAACACTGTTTACACATGTCATTGAACTGTGGTCTTCTTTGGTATTGTTTGTAATGGGAAATCTTAATCTCCATTCCAAGTGTGAACACTTCTTTTAGTGCAGTGGTGAGGGAACTCCCCTGACCTTTCCCTAGGAGCTGGAAGAAATCTCCCTGGAATGGCCAGACATGGTGGGAGTGTTTCTGAGGCCCCATGGTGTGGGAAAAGCAGCACTGAACCAAGGATCTGGAATACTGGGTTTGAATTCCAGTTCTACCACTGGTTGTGTGATATAGGAGGAAGTGGCAGAACTGGCACTCAAACCCAGTATTCCAGATCCTTCGTTCAGTGCTGCCTTATGTAGAATTTACTTCTTTTTTTAAAAAAGTCTAATATTGACTGGTTAAAGTTGGTATCTGAAAGGTATCTTCCAACATTAAGTTTATATGATTTTACATGAAAAGAACATCTATTAGTCAGATATTCATATCTAAGGAACCATCTCAAAATTATACCCAACTAAGTCAAAGCTAGAATGACAATCAAAGCTACAATTATAGTTCATATGTAAGTTTTAATTCTGGGAATTTGGGTGAAATGTAAACATCATGTTGGCATCTATTTCACTGCATTGCAGTCCTACCTGATTATACTTACTCAATGTTCCAATATCAAAATTAGCCCAAAATTAAACTCAAGATTCACTGAATAAGTTAAAGTAGCTAAAAAGATCTACTTTCCTACTCCAGATTTAACCCAACTCACTTGCAGCATTTTTTTGGGGGGAAGAAAAACTGTAACCAAAAGGTGTGAAGAGAACGCTAGGGTACAAAAAGTTACAGGGATTTAAAATGAATTGGTTTAGGCTAAGCACTTATGGACCTGCTCAAGACATCCAATGTAATCTGTTGATTTGAAAGGTAAATATGTATCTTTTAAAAATTCATATTTATTTAAATTGTTATGGGTACACAGGAGGTGTATATATTTATGGGGTACATGAGATACTTTGATACAGGCATATAATGCATAATAATCACATCAAGGTAAATGGCACAGCCATCCCTTCAAGCATTTATCATTTCTTTGTGTTACCAACATTCCAACTATACTGAGTTATTTTAAAATGTACAACAAATTACTGCTGACTGCAGTCACCTTGTTATTCTATCCAATACTAGATCTTATTCATTCTATCTATACTTTTGTATCTATTAACAATTCCCACTCTTCTCCCTGCCCTTCCCAGTCTCTGATAACCATCCTTCTACTTTCCATCTCCATGAGTTCAATTATTTTAACTTTTAGCTCCCACAAGTGTGTGAGAACATGTGAAGTTTGTCTTTCTGTGCCTGGCTTATTTCACTTAACATAATGTCTTCCATTCCATCCATGTTGCTGCAATGACAGGATCTCATTTTTTATGGCTGAACAGTATTCCATTGTACATAAGTACCACATTTTTAAAATCCGTTCATCTGGTGACGGACACTTACGGTGTTTTCAAATCACGGCTGCTGTGAATAGTGCTGGAATAAACATGGGAGTGCAGATACCTCTTCAATGATACTACTGATTTCCTTTTTTGGGGGTATATACCTAGCAGTGGGATTGCTGGATCATATGGGAGAGCTCCTATTTTTAGTTCTCTGAGGAACCTCCATAATGTCCTCCACAGTGGCTGTACTTATTTACATTCCTACCAATAATGTATGAAGGTTCCCCTAAAAGGTAAATACATATGTTAAAGCAAACTAAATATGGCCTGAGAAAGACTCCGTACTTCTACAGTTGAGTCCTTGTGGATGAATTATAACCTAGCTTAATAGTCAGACAAGATTGAAAACCTAACTTAGGAGTATGAGCCTGTAACAATTGCTAAGCCTTGGCCAATCTCAGCAGCCATACTTCAACCATTCACACACTGCTGAGTGTTCAAACCATGTTCAAATAAGGCATATGCCGAGCTGTAATCAATCAAGCCATTCCATACCTCACTTCCAATTTCTGTACGTCATTTCCCTTTTTTTGTCTATAAATCTTCTTCTACCACGTGGCTGCACTGGAGTCTCTGTGAATCTGCTGTGATTCTGGGGGTTACCTGATTTGCAAATTGTTCATTGCTCAATTAAACTCCATTAAATTTAATTAGGCTGAAATTGTTCTTTTAACACGTATCTTTAAAAGGATGGGTTTCTGCAAAACAGAAGGTCTCAAAGACAACCTCTGACTCTACCATGACTTGTTCATTCAACAAATATCTATTGAGCATCTATTATAAGCAGACTATAGACTTGAGAGTTCAATCTTTGGAAGACGGCTACATTCCTCAATTTTCCTCAGAGGCCTTCTTCAGTACTGACTTGCCCAAGAACATACTCAGACATTCTGAATGTGAGAAACACTAGGTTATAATCTAACTACAAGTCAACAAATCAGATAAAAATCTTTGATTCTACTCTCACCCTAAAGAAAAGTTACAAAATGTTAACAATCAGTGAATATAGCTAAAGATGTATAGGTGTTCACTATAATGTTCTTTCCACTTTTGGTAGGCTTAAAATTTTTCAAAATCATATGTTGGATAGGAGTAAGTACACACCTAAACTTTACTTTCAGTGTGTTAGGAGAAATAATCAAAATCAAAAGTTAGAAGAATAAAAGCTAGCTGATCATTTTGTAGGCATTAAAAGAGAAAAAAAAAAAAAACAACCCACCTCTTTCTTTGCCTTTTTGGCCAGTCAGCCAAGCAGGAGGACAGAGTGCAAAGTCTCACTGTAGGCCATCCCTGACCCACTCCCAGCCTGCCTCACCCCCTCCGCTTTGGCCTATCAAGGTCTCCTTTGCCTGCAGTTCCTTGACTCCCAACTGTAAATTAACTGCTGACTCTGGGCAGAACATGCAGGATGCATGTTAAGAAACAATAACAAAATAATACAAGGAATATTAACACCCATATACCAACATACAAATGGCTGTTTATGTGTGCTTTAAATCCTGTATCTTTACATTTTATTTAGTTATTAAAAAAATCATACAAAATATTGTGAAAGTCTTCTTCACTGTGTTCCCTTTTCCAGTCGCACTGCCCCTCCTTCCCAGAGATAACCATCATCACTTACTGTCACTCCTTGTTTATAACCTGTACTCAACCTTTATTAAGTATATTATTTAACTACACTTGTTTGAAACTCTGGTATTTTGCTGCCTAGCCATGCCCTGGCTTTCCATCTAGAAACCTAAAAAATTTAGCCAACAGGAACATTAGCCTACCCGGGCACAGCATCTGCCAGGTCCCCAACCTTGCAGGCTTATCTCCATATGACTGGCCAAGCCCCAAAATAGCACCTCCCATACCCAGAAATCTCTCCAGAGGCCTTTTGAGACAAGGAGAGAAATATTTGTACATCACACAAAAAAATGATTCATAAAGAGACAAATTATTATTTTAGGGAAAATACAAATAAAGAATATAAAGTCTACCTAGAGAAGCAAGCATATCATGCAAATCTTCCTTGTCGATGAAGCCATCTCTGTTCTGATCAATCATGTTGAAGGCCTCTTTGAACTCCTGAATCTGTGACTGGTCAAACATGGCAAACACATTGGATGTTGCGCGCTGAGGGCGCTTCTTGGTGGTCTTGGTCTTTGCCTTTTTGCTCGACATGGTGGTTGTTTAATTCTGGATTAAAAAAAAAACACAAAAACATAAAACAAAGTATAAAACAAAGCAAAAACAGAATACATAATACCTAAAGTTAGTAGGTAAAAATATCAATAAGGAATTATTACTTCAATTGGGTAGGAATAAGTAGGCACCTAAACTTTATTTTCAATGTGACAATTAAATGAGTGGAAAAAAAGCAGTTTTGAAACATTAAGGAACAGAATTTGCCAGACACCAGTGGCTCATGCCTATAATCCCAACACTTTGGGAGGCCAAGGTGGGAGGCTCACTTGAGACTAGGAGTTCGAGACTTGCCTGGGCAACATAGTGAGACTCCCATCTCTAAAAAAGAAAGAAACACAATAGAAATTATTGATGTACCTTCTCCTAAACTTCAGGGGATCAATTTTTATGAAGTGAGAATTTAAAATATCTAACAATAGCTAGCATCTATGGAGTACTTACTCTGGCCAAGCACTGTTATGAAGGCATAGGGCTTCCTCAAAGAGAAAGTCTCCAAAGTTGATTTCTTACTCTGACAAAGACTGTCCCCATTTAATCCTCACAACAGTTGCCTATGGTAGGTACTCTTATTCCCATTTTACTACCAGTATAACATAACCTCTCTGAGCCTCAATTTTCCATCAGTAAAACATGATATCTACTTCAATGCAAAGAACTAATTGAGATAACATATGTAAAAAGACTAGTCATGTTCAAAAAACGTCTCATCTTTATAAATATCAAACCTACCCTTTCATCTTTCTAGCTATCCCTGCATTTCCCTTTTCCCTTGACAAGACTTTCAGAATACCAGTCTAATGCTGAACTATCTTCATTTTTCCTTCTGTTTTTTATTTTAGAGATGGGGGGTTTCTCACTATATTGCCCAGTCTGATCTTGAACTCTGAGGCTCGAGATCCTCCCAAACTGCTGGGATTACAGACATGAGCCACCGTGCCCAGCCCCTTTTCTCTTCTTCCCAATCATTCCTCCATTCTCCGTAATATGGTTTGGGTAGTAGCTTCCAACACTCTACTGAAAGCCACCAATAATTTAAATGTCAAGCAGAAAAGACACTTGTCATTTCATTTTTAATCTGCAGTTTTAAATAATAAATAAAACACAAAAATACCGTCAGCTCTGGAGTTAGGAAGTCCTGAGTTCAAATCTCAGCTCCACGGTTACTAGCTACATATAACCTCTGAAAACCTATGTATCTGTGAGCCTAACAGCTTTCAGTGAGTTCTGTGAGTCTTAGCAAATAATCAAACACAAGGGTGGTCTTAGGACATCCAAACTTGAAACTGCTGTCAGAAATGATGGTCTTGCAGACTGTTTCCGTAACTTCCCGCAATGTGAAAAACAAATGACTAGAGAGGTCAATGACTGAGCAAGGGGATTTTGGACCTAAGTCTCTAGGACTTCTGGTATTGGGATTTTTTATATAAATTTATTGTCTACTTCTATTTCTTTAAGCTAAAGAACATCCCACAGGGTGCTTTGAAGCTTGGCTTAGTGGTGTTGTTTTGAAGTACACCAGCCTTACAGTCCTTACTCTAACATTCCAACTCCTTACCCTCCCCATATACAAGTCCTAAATAAATGTTAATTTTCTTCTCTTCCTTGTAACTTAGTTTGTTATTTGACCTTAGTTATATCGAAGGTTAAATCAGAGACAGAATGTAGTCTACTAACAAGGCATTTGATTATGTTTTCATTCTTCTTCACATACCAAAACTTAGATTAAGGTTCATTCTCATGCTAAAAATTTTGACTCAATTTCTTCAAGATTAGTCAAATACGTCTGAAGGCAAAAATTATTAGTTCTTTCTCTCTCAGTATCAGCAAGTAATTTTTGTAATCGAGTTATTTAGAAAACGTTCCAAAAGAGTTAAATATTTATTTTTAAAAACGAATCAGGCCAGGTGCGGTGGCTCACACCTATAATCTCAACACTTTGGGAGGCTGAGGCCAGAAGACTGCTTGAGCCCAGGAGTTTGAGATAGGCCTGGGCAACAAAGTGATACTCTGTCCCTACAAAAAATTTTAAAAATTAGCCAGGTGTGGTGGCACATGCCTGTGGTCCCAGCTACTATTTGGGAGGCTGGGGTGGAAGGATCATTTGAGCCTGGGAGGTCGAGGCTAGTGAACCGTAATGGTGCCCCTAACCTCAGCCTGGGTGACAAAACGAGACACTGTCTCAAAAAATCAAATCAAATCCAATCAAAATCAGTCAATTGTATCATGCTACTTCTACAGTTAACCCAAAAATATACTATATTTAAACATTTTTGAAGTTTAGTCCGAGTTCTCTAAGAAGCTGATACCAAGACAGAATGAAACACCCAAGGATTTTATTAGGGGAAATGCCTGTGAGAAAGAATAGGGAGTTAGTTAGCCTGATAACTAGAAGAGCCATCACCATCTGATGGTGACACCCAAGAGAAGGAAACAGAAGGCAAGTTGATGGAAGAGAACAAAAAACAATTCACTAACTGGTCCCAATCAAAATATGTTAGAGCAGATATAGGCTCAATGTAGTAATACTATATTTTAAATTTTTTTCATACTTCATTTAAAAACAGTGGTACATTTGTATATGTATATGGTACCTATAAAAACTACACATACAGTATCAGCTGAAAAGTGAGGCAAAGTTGCATCAAAATAATCAATCTGAAGGGAACTCTGGCCCCCAAAGAAATTACCACCCTCTCTCCTTCCCTTCTGAAATAAGTATCTTGGCTTCCTCCACCTTCTCACTTCCCACTCACTTTTCAACCCACCACAATCTGGCTTTCTGTTCTCTAATGCAACTGCTTTAATTGCCAAATCTGGTCTAAATCTTCTTGGATCAGTCTACTGCATCACACTATTTTATCCCTCTTTTCTTTGGAGAGACAGCCACTGTTAGCCTGGTGCTCCATAACAGTAGAAATGAACTTTCCCAGGTGGAAAGGGTCCCAACCTTGAAGAACTTACGCTCTAATCAGGAAGACTGCTAAGCATTATATTGGAAAGACTGATTATGTAAAATGGTGTATTTGACTTACTCTAGCTCAGTTCTCCTATTCCTAAGACTTCCTCCTCCATTTTCCTCTTAGATGTTTATCTCCGTTTAAATATTCATGTTTCCCAGTATTCTAGCAGCACATGGTTTAAAGTTCTTTTCAGTCTTCATTCCTTGGATGATCTCATCAACTTTCACTGTTATGACAACGCCTGCACCTCCCAAATCCGAACCTCCAGGCCTGACCTTTCCTTGGAGTCTTGGACTCAAACATCCAAATGCCTGTGAAAGGCACCCATCTGGATATGCCACAGACACTCATAATCAACATGCTGAAAACTCAATTATCTCTCCCCTCCTGAACTTTACCATCTTTGTTTCCAATCATCTACCCAGTAGCCAGAAACCTAGGAGTCACCCTCCCCAATCCCTCTCCCTGATGAACCAAGCCCTGCCTCTGAGAAATACTTCTCAGAGTTGCTCATCTTCCTCATTCCTCTGTCATCACCCTAAACTGGATCCTCATTATCTCTTGTGTAAAATATTTCTATGGCCTCTTCACTACCCCCTTGCCTCTCGGCTCTCTCAAAACTACCCTTAGTTTTCTAGCCAGGGCTGTCTAAAACATGAATATGACCTCATCATTCCACTTTTTAAAATCTTCTTTGGCTCTCCACTTTCTAAAGGATAAAGTACCAAGTTCCTAAACATGGTGCATGAGTCTTCCTTTCCCTACTCTAGAATGACCTTTCCAGCCTCCTCTCTAGCCATTCCCTGCTTTGTACTTTTCCTTTAGCAACACCAAACTGCAAATGTCCCCAAGGTACCATGCCACATCTTATCTTGTATATCTTTGTTCTTGCTATTTTTCCAGCCCCAGTTGCCCTGATCTACTTCTCTGCCTTAGGAACAGAGAGAGAATTAAAGATCTACTCAACTTACAGCTACTACCATTTATTAAGTGACTCATGTGCTAGAAACATTATGTACATTAAATGAAACATGCCCACCTGCCAAATGAAGAAACTGAAGGTCAAAGATATTAAATAATCTTGCCCAAGGTCACCTAGTGGCAGAGCTAGGATTCAAATCCCATTTGTTACAGGTTGTTTCTCCTTGTATGTTTTCTACTTCTACTAAATACTCTTCTAATTATTTTGAGTTTAGCACAAAATTTTTTAAAACTTGCAATGCCACCAATATAATTCAACACTGATTTCTGAGCACCTACAATCCTCTAAATTCAAATCCTAGACAAATTGAGTGTTCAAATCAAGTCAATCTACACCAGAAAAACCAAGGTACAGAATAGAGTTGCAGTGAGTAAATGAAATGTGAATGGCACTCCCTGGAATTGTGCAGTGTAGTAGCCCTGGTTGGGTTTAGTCAGGTGGCAACTATCAGTTATGGCTTTCCTTTGAAACTTTGATCTAGGACTGTCCAATTTATTAATGTTTAACCAAGAAGCATTCAAAAACAACAACAAACAAAAACACAAAAAACTAATCCAACCCTTACAGACAGAAAATAGCCATACAGAACACAGCACAAAATGAATGTAATAACCCTCAATAGCAGTAAAAACACTTCTTCCTTCCTCTGCAACACTGTTACTCTGATATTGCTATAAATTTCTAATACAAAGTGAACTACAGGATATAAGTAGTACTCAGAGGTTACATCAAAGGCAGGCATGTAGGAAGTGATACAGAAGTCCCTCCTTATCTGAGGGGGATATATTCCAAGACCCCAGTGGATGCCTGAAACCAGGGATAGTACCCAACCCATACAGTTAGCCCTCCATATCCACAGGTTCCGCACTCACAGATTCAACCGAGAATCAATTGTTCGTTTATTTGGAAAAATACAAACAAAAAATACAACAATAAAAATACAAATAAAAAATACACTATAACAACTATTTATATAGTATTTGCATTATATGAGGTATTATAAGCAATCTAGAGATGATTTAAAGTATTCAGGAGGATATGTGTAGGTTATATGCAAATACTATGCCATTTTATATGGGAAACTTGAGCATCTGCAGATTCTAGTATCTGCAGGAGGGTCCTGGAACCAACCCTCTGCAGATACAGATGAATGACTATATACACTGTTTTTTCTTATACATACATACCTACGATAAAGTTTAATTTATAAATTAAGCACAGTAAGAGATTAACAATAACAATAAAATAGAACAATTATAATATACTGTAATAAAAATTATGTGAATGAGATCTCTCTCTGAAAATATCTCACTGTACTGTACTCACTTATTTTCAGACCTCAGTTGACCACAGGCAACTGAAACCGAGGAAGCAAAACCATGGACCGTGGAAAGAAGCATCATATAGGACTACTGTATTATGTATTATAGGTGGCTGTGGTATCAACATACTTAGTTGATAATAAAAATGTTTGTAAAGTCACCTGCAGTACTGATATGCAAACAGAAACAAGGACACCATCATCATTAATAAGCAGAAATTGTCTATATACTTCAGCATATATTGCTTTATCAAAGCTTGGGGAAGATGCTCACAGAGCACATTCTCAGCTACCTATGATTTCCTCAACATTGTTTTGAGGCTTCTTCCTTTAAGTATCTCAAGTCAGCTAGAGCAAGTAAATACGGCTCTTAAAGCAGTTAAATCCTCTGGTTTCAATCTTGGCTGCACATCAGAATCACCTCAGAAGTTTCAAAAAAGTGATGCCTATAGCCTCAAGGTAATGGAATGTCTGGGGGTGGAGCCCAGGCATCTGTATTTTCAAAAACGCACCAGGTGATTTCGATGCACATTGAAGGTTGAGAACCACTTAGATTATTAAGTTAACCACTTAGATCACATTGGCTGTTTATGCATCTAGTTCCCCTTAGTTTTTCAATGTTGTCATTATGGTTTAATGGAGATGCTGGAGACATGGATTCTAATTCCAGTTCTATCATTCACAAGTTGTATGACTGCTGGTCATTTCGGCTTCCCCAGGCCTCATTTTCCTCATCCATTAAATAAGTGTTAAGTAGATCAGAAGTCATAACCTGGCAGCTACCAAACTACATGCAGTCTGCACAGAGGTTCATTTAGTAATCCCCAGGATGACCTTTAAAATGCCTCTTTTAAAAACTGAATTAGTTTGCCAACATTTAAAAAAAACTGAACATTTTACATAACCTAAATTTCAGATATTTTAAACAACTGTACAATAAGGAATCACTTGACCAGCATCCTGGAAATTCCTGCAGGTCCTAAGTGTTCAACAAGCAATCCCCTCTACTCCCTACATCTCCTTATCCCAGCTGGTATTAGTCTGTTATCTGTCTGACCCCTCAGAACACTTTAACTTGCTCCTCTGGTCATGGTGCTAGCCAGGTTCCAAGAAAGCCCTCAACAATTCTCATGCCCTTGTGCAGTCCCCTCCAACAATGGAAAGTGTTGACCCGTGTAACCAATAAGATATTGTGACAATAAGATATTGTGAAATGAGGGTGTTTGGCTTTGTCATAATACACCTTGCAGCTTTTGCCCTGCTCTGTCTTGGATCACTCAATCGGCAGGAGCCAGGTCATGCAGACACACAGCCCTGTGAAGAGATCCATGTGGCAGGGAACTGAGGATTCTTGCCAACAGCCAGCACCAACTTGTCGGCTATGCGTCAGCCATCTTGGAGGCTGATCTTCGTTCAGACGACTGCAGCCTCCGCATGTGACCTCATGAGAGACCCTGTGCCAGAACCACCCACCTAAGCTGCTCTGGCTCTGACCCTCAAAAATGGTTCATTGTTTCTGAGGTGCTAGGTTTTGGAGTATTCTGTTATACACCAATAGAAAAGTAATAAAGCCACTGTCTCCTTGACCTCTTTAATGTTAAAATAGGGCAATGCCTTTATTTCAGAATTACAGCCACAGTCCAAGTTCCAAGGGACCACAGTCAAATTTGCATAGCACGGGGAATTTTCCATTTCTGAACAGAAAAGTTTAAGTCCTTCTACTCAGTTTCCATCCAAGTTCTGTAGGTTCTTCTTTTTACTGCACGAGTCACCCTTCCTCAACATTCCCACCACCACCATCCTATTCTTTTGGCTGAATTCCTCTGGCTCTGACCAGCAAATCACTTCCTGATTTGCTAGTTATTCCTGCTTTCTAATTGGAGTCTCAAAGCTCTGTCCTTTTTCCTAAGTGCTGACTGAAAACCTGGTAGTATAAAGGTACCACTCAAAAATGAGGTAATTGGGGAGGGGAGGGAGGAGCTGGTTTTGTCAGCAAAGGACGATAAATAACTCAAATTTTAGCTGGGCCACAGTAGAATGCTAGTAGAGGACAGGACTCTGAGGGGGTCTTGTTAGCAGTGCTGAGTCGTGAGCAGAGGCACAAGGTAAAGCCCTCAGAGTAGATGAACTCACACAGAAAAGCAGAGAGTAGTTCTTGGGCTAAAACCTAAGGTCATTTTTACTCCACCTCATCTTCACCAAGGTCTATCAGAATCTTTAGAAATTTCTCATGGATTCTTATGGTTATTACTGTAGTCAAGTTGAATGTTCTAACTGGAAGACTCAAATGACTGGATATATAAGCAACAGTCTGAAAACAGCAGTCATAAACAGAATTTAGTATATATCAAGTTAAAAATACTTCACAAAATTAACCTCATATACCTAATGACATATAATTGTTTTTGTGCTGCATATTTAGGCAAAAAAAAATAGTTCCATAAATTATTAGAAGTATTTTTTTTAGGGAGCCAAACTCAATTTTTTCAACTTTTTTTTAACACCAGGGAAGCATTTCCCCTAGTACTCTATATGTATTTTAACACTTACCACATACACATTATAACACTGACATTTCTTTCTCTATTATAGGTTTTATGATCATTCCGGTTGGCTGCAAACTTTCTATTCTCTGAGCTCCTATATCATTTTGTTTTACTGCAGTGAAATTTATATAGTCAAATGTACAAACCTTAACAAGTTTTTATAATGTGTATACCCATGTAACCATCACCCCCATTAAGTTACAAATGTTAACACTGTTCCAGAAAATTCTCTCCAAGTTAATCACCATCTCCCATAGGCAACCACTGTTCAGATTTCTATCACCATAGATTAGTTTTGTTTTTGAACTTCTTATAAATGGAATTGTACAGTATATATTCATATATATGCCTGTCTTCTTTCATTCAATACAATGTTTTTGAAATTCACCTCTCTTATTGGGTTTATGGCACAATCATAGTTCACTGTAGCCTTGAACTCCTGGACTCAAGTGATCCTCCTGACTCAGCCTCGAGCAGCTGGGACTACAGGCATGAGTCACCAAACACAGCTACTTTGCAAGGAGCGGGTGGCAGGGTAGAGACAGGGTCTCGCTATGTTGCCCAGGTTGGTCTTGAACCCCTGGCTTCAAATGATCCCCCCACATTGGCTTCCCAAAGCATTAGGATTACAGGTATGAGCCACCATGCCTGGCCATATTCATTCTTTTTATTGCCTTTTGCCTTTCCACCTTGGACTGCAGAACTTAGCAGTGTGCCTTGCACACGGCAGGTGCTCAAATAATCCTAGTTAAGCAAATACATATATATATATGTATAAATATATGTATAGTATATACAGTTGTATATAGTGTATATACATATATAGTTCTTTCCTGTCACAAACAGAATTACACATATATGTTCATTACAAGGTAGGTCCCGGATCTGAATTCCAACATGAGGCTTTTCTCTACGGTCTACCTATGGTTCCAGTCTCTTCCCCAAGAGATCCCTAAGGAAACTTAGTAGCTACCCACTGCTCCATACCTGGAAGAAGCAGTAGTAACCAGGGACAACTGGGTGCTAAAGATGTGCCAGGCACTGATTTAAGCATTTTGTATGTGTTAACACATTTAATCCTCACGACAACTCATCATATAGGTATTGTTATCATCCTCTTCTCTCAGATACGAAAATCAGGGTAAAGACAATAAACAACTTGCCACACAGCTAGAAAATGGCAGAGCTCAGTCAGGATCTGTACTCAGGAAATCTAGCTCCAGAGCTTGAACCACTAGCCAGTAACATCCTGCATACAGGCAGCTGAAATTCTCTACCATGAAAATGTGGATACCTGGGCGTAACAAGCAATGACACCCCAAAGCTAATGTGTAGAATGAGGAAGGAAGATCACAAAGATGCTGGCAAAAAGGGTATGATAAACTCATCCCCAGATATACCTGGAGCCTTTGAATCTTGGGAGAAAGGGAAAACTAGCCCCATGTCGGGGCTCTAAATCCTGTTCTTTCCTAACCCTAGCAACTCTTGTCTGGGCATCTGTCCTTCAGAAGTTGCAGTTCATCTTGTCCAAGCTTAGTTTCATCAAAGCATAAATGAACATCGAGTCAGCCATCATAAAAGCTGTTTCACTCAAAAGAGCCTAAAGCACTCAAAAGTGCTCTTAGTTATAAAGTCCAGGAGGGTCCACCACCTTCGACAAATTACCTCACCTCTCTGGGTTTCATTTTCCTCAGTTATAAAACGCAAAGCCTTCACAAGGTAATCTATCAGGTCCTACTGAATTCTAAATGCTTTGATTCTTCTCTTACCAAAAGACCATTCCAAATCTACCTTAAACTAAAGCGGCCAAACGAATCCTCTAAACATCCCTTTCTTATTACTCCGTTAGTGAAGACTCCAAAATTACTCTCTATGGCTTCTTACATAATCTTTTCTTTCTCCTAAGTTTTCAAGACATCCATAAGAAAGTCCTACTTACCTATCTACCCTTATTTCCCACTATTAGTCATTATAGTTCTGTTCCATACCCGCCGGTCTCCCCACGGTCTGCTTTTCACAGGACACAATTCCCAGCTTTTGAGTTTTGCTCTTGTTACCACCTCCCACACATCTAGCCGGAAACGCTAAGTTCTCCCGCTTAGGGTTGAATCCAAGGCCTTCAGTGAGGTCACGATTCTTTTCCAAGTAACCTTTCCCTATTTCTGTTAATTGTCCTTTCTTCAATCAACACGAATAAACTAAACCTTTACAAGATGCAAGACACACTGAGCGAATTACAACTCTATGTAAATCATCACATTTGAGCCTGTATCAACCACACACTCGGTTACCGGCATGCTAATGGCTTCCTTGGAGGCTTCACCTTAGGCAAGACCGTGCAATAGGAGGCTCCTCCACCCTCCAAAGCATCTAGGACAGTGTTGGGCACAGGGCAGGTGCTCCACACGAACACGCCCGGGTCGGCCCTAATCCACCGCCAGGACCCGCGGCGGCGCAGGGAGGGCAGGCGTTGGCCGCCGGGCAGCCGGGCCGTCCAAGGCCCAGGTGTGTGAGGTCACCCAGGTGGCGCAGGGACGGCCCACGCACAGCCGGGACCCGGCCACTTCTCCAGCAGGGCGTCTCCCCAGACCGGCTCCATCGCCTGCAGCCTCCCGGCCCCTGGACGTCCGGGCCAGGGCCTCGCCACCAACCCTCCTCCCGCCGCCAACCCTCCTCCCTCCACCTCCGGTCCGGCGCCCCCTTCTCAGCCAGTCTGACAGGTCCTGCCGCCGCCTGGCCGCCCTGGGGCGGGGTCCGGCCGCAGGCGCGCGAGGGGAGGGGGCGCGGGGGTACGGAGATGGCGGCCTGAGGGGTCTCGCGAGCAGAGTCGAGCGCGACTCACCCAACGCCAAACACCAGAACCGGGGCCGCCCTGCGCGAGACCACAAACGACAGCGAAGAGCGTTAGGCTGTGGCCGGACAGTGGCGGCGCCGACACTTCCTGCCTGAAGGGGCGGAGCGGAAGGCGCACCGGAAGGCTCGGCGGGACCAAGTGGAACGGGGGTGCGCTGAGTGTTCGCGCCCGGGCCGGCGGGGTCTGCTTGTCCGCCGAGCGGCGGGGCTGCTGAGGCCGGACGCACACGGCCGGGGTCTTAATTGCCCCTCCGGCCTGCTCCGATCCGCTGCGATATCGCGGCCTGCGCTGCGGCGGTCGCCCGCAGCCCGGCCCTCGTCCCCCGCTCCTTTGGTAGCTCCGCCACCCTTCCGCATTCCTGGGCCCGCTGGGCGCGGCTGGGCAGGCCGCTCGAATTTGACCCGAGTGGGCCGCGATCGGCCGAGGATTTGGGGTACTCTTTGACCCAGGCGGGGCGCGATCCGCCTAGGATTTGGGGTCCCCTGGCGCCGAACCCTGAGTTGCCAGATTTAGCAAGTAAAAGTACAGTTCTTCTAAATTTGAATTTCAGACAGGACAGGTTTTAGGGTTCGTCTCCTGTAATGTTGAGAAGGTGAGGGCGGCGCCTGGGCGGATTCTTCTCCGTTCCAGAATCCCTGAATCCCTTTCTTTTCAAACCGCATTACAGCCCGAGTTAAATTCTTTAACCTACTCCTCTCTGCTTACCCTCATAAGGTTTACGGCCGTATCAGCCTACGGCTGTTTGATTCCCCTTTTAGCCACAAGAAAGTTTTATTCGAACTACTTGCTTTCCTTTATCAAGAAAATGGCAACGCACACACATACATGCACACACAAATAAAAACACAAAGCTGTGTTTTTCAGGTTTTGTTCTAGATCGTGTTTGTGGCTGTGTTCTTCAGGATATTTTCCCTGACCTTGAGGTAATCTAGCATTACTTCATCTAGCATTACTAAAATAGCATTACTTCAGGATGGTGGAGGATCGGCAATCTAATAGCAAATCTTTATTGAACTCTTCTTACTGCCTTAACATGTGCCGGATGCTGAGAGATGAATTCAAAGCCTCTTAGGGAGTTTATATTCTAGAAATCTTTGATCAGAAATTCCTAGAAGAGAGGGACCTTGTGTTCAGCACTCTATAGCAGTTCTTAAACAGTAGCACGCATAAAAACAGGGCTTTTAAAAACATTTTTGAGCCTCAAAACCGGGTATCAGGATTCAGTGAGTAAGGGGTGGAGGATAATTCGAATTTCTGGTAAGCACACATGATGCTGATGGGGTGGTCGTCATCCCAGCAGCACAGCTCTAAACGCGGTTCATAACTGTGTATATTTTCTCAATAGTGTTAGAAAAGCAATTGCTGAAAAGTCACACCTGGTTCTACAATATTTACTCTTAGGTTTTGGTTCGATAGTCTAAATAATAATAAAAAAATAAGTTTCTAGAATTGTGCTGTCCAATACAATCGTCACTAACCACATGCAGCTAAACTTAAATTTAGTTCCTCAGTTGTATTTGATACGTTTTATTTTTAGAGATGGGGTCGCCTAACCTGGAATGCACTGGCTATTCACAGGCGTGATCATAATGCACTACAACCTGGAACTCCTGGGCTCAAGCGATCCTCTCACTTGAGCCTCCCAAGTAGTTGGGACTACAGGTGAGAGACACCGCACCAGTGCGTCTGGGAGTATTAGACACTTTTTTTTTTTTTTTTTTTTGAGACGGAGTCTTGCTCTGTCGCCCAGGCTGGAGTGCAGTGGTTTGATCTCGGTTCACTGCAACCTCTGCCTCCCGGGTTCATGTGATTCTTCTGCCTTAGCCTCCCGAGTAGCAGGGACTACAGGCCTGTGCCACGACGCCCAGCTAATTTTTGTATTTTTAGTAGAGACGGGGTTTCACCATGTTGGCCAGGATGGTCTCAATCTCTTGTCCTCATGATCCGCCCGCCTGGGCCTCCAAAAGTGCTGGGATTACAGGCGTGAGCCACCGCGCCTGGCTAGTATTAGACACATTTTAAGTGCTCAATAGCCACATGTGGTTAGTGTCCTTATTGTATGGCACAGAGAGCATTTCCTTAATTACAGAAGCTTCTATTTGACAGCACTATTCTGAAGAAATAATTCTAAGGTATATTGTTCTCTCTAGATGCAAAAGAAAAGCCTATAATAGGCTTTGTTTAATCATGAATAAAAATTTATTCGCTAATAAAAATAGCTGGATAGCTAAATATCTGTCATTGGGAAATTGTTAATTATAGCATGCCCACGTCAAAGATAACTGAAGTTAAGAATGGTTGAAAAAGCAATATACGCAAAACAATGGTGGCTATGCCAAAACATGAGATATAATTTAAGTAGTAAACGAAAAAACAAGTTGTAAACTCATTACAACTCTAAAATGTATGTGGATAAATATTGGAGAAAAGTCACATTTCCTGCTATTTGAGCAGACACAGAGAAATCTAGACTAAAAAGATATAGGGACTTGGAAGATGGAAGAGCAAGTGGAAATGATTCGAATAAGCAGCAATGGGAAAACTGGGCATTTCTTCAATGTGGGATTAGCTACTACAATCCCTTTATGGACAGAAAAAATAAACTGTACCCGTGAAGAGGACCTAATTCGACACACACAAGTCTGGCATATTGGACCTGCTCAGGAAACCGAAAGTGAACTATTTCAGCATCCACTAGTACCAAACTGACAGGCATTTGTATGCATAGTCTTATAAAATCTTCCTAACAACCTGTTAATGAAATTCTACTTTGAAATCCATCCACTTTTCTAAGGGCAATCCTACGTGGTCTAGGTTCTGTCACTTCCTAGCTCTTAGACATGATCCATTTTGTTTCACTAATTGTTCCCTCCTAGTTTGTTGTCTTCTACTCTGCCTATAAACAGGCTTGAATTTAAAGATATGCCCTTTGCCCCTTCTCACTGGCCCACTCGTAAACAAAATAACTACTATTTGGATACCTAATGTGTCCCAGACCATTTGTCTTTCATGCTTCTAATTTTCAGAAGAAACTTGGATGGTATTGGCCATTTTACAGATGAGGAAACTGGCAATTAAGAACACAAAGCTAGTCAAATAGGCAGGTGCAATTCACTTAAGTATGGCTCCAAATCCGTGCTGCTCTTAATCACACAAATGCTGCTTTATATATTATGTTCCTAATACGAACCAACAGTATTATTTCCATTTTATAAATGAATAAATAGGCCAAGGAAGTTTAAATAACTTACTTAAGGTTATAGAGCCATGACGTAGCAACAAACGGGAATTAAGTGTAGGTCTGCCTGACCCCACACCTAGGCATTATTCACTATCCTGTGTTGCATTATGGATTCTGCACTCAGAACTCTTAATAACTCTAGCAAACATGACTAATAACTTGTCACATCTGGGAGGGTCTCATTTAAACCTTCCCATACTCCACTTTTCTGTGTTGGACACTACTAACCTCCTTACTCTTGAAATTAACTAGGTTTCCGTAAGACTGTTTTTGTGGCTCTATTTACCTCTCCAAACTCTTTGATCATTTTTTATCTGATCCTCAAGTCTAGGTATTAAGCCTCTTGCTGTCCTTCCTCTTTTCACTTTGTAGCAAATGGTTTCCTTTCCTTCTCAATTTGCTGTTACTTGTCTCTTATGCTCAGGCCTTCCTCCTTTCTTTCCCAGGAGCATTCAATTCCTGCTCTCATCAAGTTATAGATTCTTTCATCAAGTAAAATTTGGGGCCTGGAATCAAAATGACCATATCATCATATGCAGGTGGATAAGGATGCCACCCCCATTAGGCTGGTTTTGTCCGATTTTTTTTTTCTTTTTCTTTTTTAAGACAGGGTCTCGCTGTCACCCCAGGCTGGAGTACAGTGGCACAGTCAGCTCACTCCAGCCTCAAAGTCCTGAGCTCAAGCAATCCTTCCACCTTAGCTTCCAGAGTAGCTGGGACTATAGGCACCCACCACCATGTCCGGCTAATTTTTATTTTTTAATTTTTATGTAGAGATGGGGTTTTGCTTTGTTGCCCAGGCTGATGTCAAACTTCTGGCTTCAAGCAGTCTTCCTACTTCGACCTTCCAAAGTGCTGGGATTACAGATGTGAGCCGACGTGCCTAGCCAGATCTCTTGAAATGGTTTAAGTATGACTTTCATCATGGAAACTTTTGAGACTGATTTTTCAGTCAAACACACCATTGAAATGGATGCTTTTA
The DNA here is from genome assembly GCF_028858775.2 of Pan troglodytes. NCBI lineage: Eukaryota > Metazoa > Chordata > Mammalia > Primates > Hominidae > Pan > Pan troglodytes. The sequence continues at coordinate 27,632,956 of NC_072415.2, forward strand.
CCTTTCTGTTGGCAATCGCTCTTGTTTAAGCAAAGAATGCTATTACTAAATTAGGAGAATTATTTCATTCAGGGTACATCATTGTTCTTAATGCAAGTTGGTTCTTTGAGCACTTATCTGAAAGGGAAACAGGGGCCCTGCAAGAGATCCTTTTAGTAGCACCTTGTTTTTCATATAGTGGAAACAATGCTATCTGTTCTTCACTAGAGATATAACAAAGCATATGATAATTTTTTCTCTTGACATGGAAATTCAATTCAAAAAACAAGATTTTAGCACCATGGCCAAGCCTGGAAAAAGTATTTTGGCTTAACCAGTGAATAAAATTCAGAAACAAAAGACAAAGAATGAAGGCAGGTTCTAAGATTCTAATATTGAAGAGGTCAAGGACTAGCTTTGACTAGTCCTTCTATTCCTATAGCGTTGGCCTTCCCACGTTACAGGATCTAGCTGATCTATCTTATTGGCTGCAAAGACCTGCTGCCCAGAAGGCTTTTAGTAATTGTTTACTGAATGAGGTAATGGTTTTGTCCAAGGAGAGTCATGTTAATCGTAGCATAAAACTTAAAGTTATTATAGTAATGGTCAATTACTCATCTTCATAGGCTAATTGTCAACTCTTTTCAACCAAATTTTTCTCCATTTCAAATCTTTTAAAACTCATGCTGCTCTTTGAGAGTCAGAGTTTTGGGCTGGGCATGGTTGCTCACACCTGTAATCCCAGCACTTTAGGAGGCAGAGGTGGGAAGATCACTTGAGTACAGGAGTTTGAGACCAGCCTAGGCAACATAATGAGACCTTGTCTCTACAACAAATTAAGAAATTAGTCAGGCATGGTGGTGCCTGCCTGTAGTCCCAAGTACTCAGGTGGCTGTGGATCACTTGAGCCCAGGAGGTCAAGGCTGCAGTGAGCTGTGATCGTGCCATTGCACTCCAGCCTGGGTGATAGAGCGAGAGACCCTGTCTGGAAAAAAAGGAGAATCTTGAAGCCCTTTGAGAGTCAGATTTTTAAAGCTGAAAAAGAACGAAACTGTCTGCCACTCCCTGATTAACTATGAAACAGTTCTGCATTTCTGCAAATAGTAGAAGTTATTTTTAGGACTGAAATAATGACCTCACTTTCCCAGGCATGCAGGTTCAGCTGTTTTGATTGTGGGAAGGTCAGGAATGTCCAAAACTCAAACATGGACTCATGGTGAATCTCTGCATAAACAAATATCTTTCAATACACATTGCTGTGTTAAAGAAAAACTACATATAATAAAAAAAATACTGCATTATATTTCCAGCACTTTAAAACATAACATAAAAATCTCTCTTTGGTAGCATTCCACAGAACCTTTAAGCCAAAATGGTTTTTAAAAATATGACAAATTGAAATTATACTCAGTAACCTGGTCTAATTTTAAATGACCAGAAATTACAAAAGTTTAAATAAAGTGGAAATGTTGGCAGGTATGTCAACTTAAGGACTTAAAGCTATGGAAACTATCATATATGCAAATTCTACAGGAAATTATTTTAAAAATTGGAAGACAAAGTGCAGAAAACCTGATTAGGGCAGTTAAAATTGGATATCCTTGGGAGGAGGAGGAATGGATAGTAGAGGAGATAGGATTGTTAGGAAAAGTGGAGGAAGAGAAAGCTAACAACCGTATCATTTTCTAGGATTTCCCTCATCTACCTTTCTTTGGGAGATACGACTAAAACCAACAAAAGCCAAGTTTGGTAAATAAGAAGTTTAAACAAGTAAGTATTTTATCATAAAGTTTAATTATGATTCAGAAAAAATCGAGCGAATAACTTTCTCTGAAAAAATATATTGACTCTGTATAGACCACAGTTACTGGGGGAGAAGGGCTGGTAGGTTAAATTACCCTATTTTCTATTCTGAAAATGATATTAATAGAAAGTCCCGTTTCCAGTCTGATTATAAAGATACATATGCCCAAAATGGCTGAGAATAAATACAACAGGAAATGCAAAAGCTGTAAAGCTAAGGGCATGCAAGAGAAAATCTCAGAATACCCAAAGTGGCAACAAGGAACGTTTGGCTGGAATTTGAAGTTCTTTCAGTCATCTTTGTCTTTGGCTCCATGTTTCAGGATGCGTGTGAACTCGATGTAATTGAAATTCCCCTTTTTATCAATAGGTGCTTCTCTGTACAGCTCATCCACTTCCTCATCTGTAAACCGATCCCCCATGGTTGTCAGCAGCTCTCTCAAGTAATCTTCCTGAATGGTGCCTGGAGAATAAAGAACAAGGGATCAGAATACATACTATTCTGAGGGTTAATTACAAAGAATATCTATACTCAACTAAGCATGTTCTGTATGTTACAAACTATAAACATGCAAAGATATATGAACTACAGGGTGTCCACCTACTTAAAACAGCCTCAGCAGAGAAGTGCCTAGAAAAATGCCTAGCTGCTTAGCAGCACTGCTCCGCTCTATCATTTGCTCTATCATTCTGCCTCCACATTCAGCTTCTGATCTCTTGATAAGAGAGACTAAACCTATGCCTAAACAAAGTAATAAAAAGTATGGTTAAAGAATCTAAGCCTTACGGTTCCTTAAAGTGGCATGAATGGTCACATCTTATTCTACAAGCAAGTAACATTTACCTGCCAGGCTAAAATCAACACTACATCATACACATCAATAAAGTGGTACAGTGGAAAGAATACTGGAAACTTGAGGCCCAGTTTTAACAAGCTATTTTATTTCAGGCATTTCACTTTATCCCTGACTTTGGTTTTCTCAGATGTAAAATGAGATTTTTACTGTTTACAAATCTAATTATTGTAATAAATATGGCCAGTCCCAGCACATGCAAAAACATGGAATAAATATTTGAGCACTAACTATGTGGCAGGCACTGTGCTGGGCAGTGGGGATGTGCAGTGGTAAGCTGAAAGGTGTGTGCTCTTTACTTTGGGAATTTGATACCAGGGTTCTCATAAAACCTGCCTGCCTACAAGAATCTGATGTCACCCGATTTATTTTCTGGTATTGGTATTTTTAAGATTTCCCAAATAACTGGCATGCACATGTGGGGAGCCTTGAAAGCCACAGACCATGCTTCCATCAGCAGGCCCTGGCAACCACCCAGTATTTAAACTCGTCCCACTAATGGAGGCAACCAAAGATTGTGCCTTCCTTCACTAAACACACTTGGCTACGCCATGTTGAGTTGGGAATCACGGAAAATATTCCCTCATTATGTTTTCTCTTACATACATTTCTGCCAAAGGATCAGGCCCCTATATAGATAACATTCTGTTTTTCTGAGAGTTAACTCTGTGCCACACAGTATGCTAAGTACTTCATGTACATCTCACTTCTTCACTTAATTCTCACAACAACCCTATGAGGTAGGTAATACTGCTCATTTTACAAATAAGAAAACAGAGGCTTAGAGAAAGTTAAGCAACTTGCCCCAAATTATACAGCTATTATGTGGAAGAGGAATTTGAAGCCAGATAGTCTAATTCCAGACCCTAAGTTCTACTGGGTGTATTTTAAAATAAAGGTTAGATGTCAGATTTAAACAATTTGAGAGCTGACAGATACCTGGTAAACATATACAGGATTGTAGTGGTGCATGGCCTATAACAATTTATACTTCATCAAGATTATTCTGGTAAAAGTTTTTTATTCAATACATATTTTCTGAGAGCCTAACCCTTGTGGAGTTAACATGGTAGGAAAGGGGTAATATAAGCTTCCCAATGAGGTTTCAAATACAACCTATTCATTGTAAACTACTACTTAGGGCAGAAGCAGCAAAGTGAGTGACAAACATGCCAAGAGAACTCTGTCTAAAAAAATAGGTGTAGTACAAACCTGAGAGCGTTATCATATTTTAAGTTACTGTATATTTTAGTTACCATAACTAAAAATTAAGTCACTTTATAATTAAAGGTTACCTCTCACTTACCAGTTGCTTCTTCATCAAAGCAAGCAAAGGCGTTTCTGATGACATCTTCAGGATCTGTGCCATTTAACTTCTCACCAAACATGGTGAGGAACATGGTGAAATTGATGGGGCCTGGAGCCTCATTCATCATGGCATCTAGATACTCATCAGTTGGATTCTTCCCTAAATTTTTAAAAGGGGTCATAATTTTAATTACATTACAATACATATCAACTATTAATGACAGTAAACATTTTGGTAACAAAGATTATCATTCATACAGTTTACTGTTTGCACTCATGAGAGTGAAACTATTTGGGGGGAAAGTTTTCTTAATGAATAGGGCCTATTAAAGAGTCTGGAAAGTATATGATAGTCCATTGGAACGTCAGAAGGAATAATACTGCTTCCATAATCAAGATCAGTGTTTTTATACACACACACACACACACACACACACACGAACCCCAACCCAATCCTAAGACAGGGTCACGAATCTGCTGGTGATCCGGTGGGAAACACTGTTCCACACTTTACTCAAACCTTAGTAGACTCATTAGACAGGCTTTACAGAGCTTTAAGACTCATGAAATCAAGATGAAAGGCACCATGGAAATTCTATCCAATAGATTAATATTTAAACTGAGCATTACCCAATGAAGCAAGCATATCATGCAAATCTTCCTTGTCGATGAAACCATCTCTGTTCTGATCAATCATGTTGAAGGCCTCTTTGAACTCCTGAATCTGTGACTGGTCAAACATAGCAAACACATTGGATGTTGCACGCTGAGGGCGCTTCTTGGTCTTGGTCTTTGTTCTTTTGCTCGACATGGTGGTGGTTAAGTCCTAATTAGGAAACGAAATACAATAAAAACCAAATCAACATCTAAGATTACTTAAGTTTGAATCAAAACAATGATTAACAAAAGTACACAGAACCAACTTTCCTGATATGTTTGAGCTACTCAGAAATGGGTCTTTAGAAGACACATCTCAACAACATTACATATGTCCTGTACTGCTATATAGCTAACAACAGCTGATAACCAAATCTGCTGATTTGATAACAATAAAAAACCAAGAAGCAAAAAAAATTAGGTACCCAGGAAACTCCCAAGTTCTATACTTCAGCAGTATAGGGGTGCTGAGGGATACTAATTCATCTTCAGTAGGTCCCCCCTTTGCAGCCTTAGCCTAAACTGGCTATTCCATAGTAGGGTGGACAGAAAGGTGAAGAATAGTAAGAATGACTAACTGATGGAACAGGTCTTCATCTCCTAATCTCTATTGACAAATATTGTTAAAGCTTTCACTTTCAACTAACATTTTTTATTGTACCCTCACCTCTAGGCAAAAGTAGTTCAAAAAAACTATTTGTTGAAAGGCTAACAGTAAAGTATAAAAAAACTGAAGGGAATTCATCTATAGTTTTTATAGACATTGCACTCTATCCAAACCAGTTTCTTGCATTACAGTCACACTAAATCACTGGAAGTATCTAAGATCTCTAAACAGAAATCAGAGCACAAGCTTTTAAAATAATTTTAAAAGTTTTAGAAAACATCTTAAACGTAGAAACTACCTTTGCTCTCTTACCTAAATTTATCCCGGTAAAATTTAAGTTAAAATTAAAAAGAATGTCTAATAATACTTAAAATAAAAAGGCAATTTTCAATACTCAATCTTTTAAAAACTACAAAAATTTGTTTCAAGTTAAAAATCTCATAGTCATCAGACAACAAAATTCTACCATACCATCCTTCAGAGTTGCAGGGAAGATGGTAGTCTGCAAAACCGCTCAGCAGCAAAAGTAAGACACTGCATTGAGTTATATTCTTCCAAGCAGGTCTAAAATAGGCACTACTGATTTCACTCTGACCAGGATAACAATTTTAAAGCTTACGTTCTGAAAACAACATTTAGCTATGATCTGGCAAAACACTATGCCATTGGTCTAAAAATAAGTCTGTGGACTGCAAAGAATGAACCACCACCTAGATCTCAGCACTCCAAAGTGACCCTAAGAATGTGTTTCCGATGTGTTTAAAAAGTAATTTCTTACATTCTTTCCTTGATTATAACCACATCGTCCAGACTAAATACAATTATGGAATGATTAGAAAAGCTCTGCCTCAAATTTTTTAAAGCTAAATCTGTTTTCAGATTTTAATAGGAAATTCCACAAAGGATAGTCACAAATTCCAGCCCATCCAATATAGCACCGTATGGCAACTGGAATATATTGTTGAAAAGATACATCCTACACAGCACAGGAGTTATGATATATGCTGTTCCCAAATTTCCTAGAATTCTTTAATCAACTTTTAGGATGCTGCCTTTCACGACTTAAACTATTCATAAATGCATATTTTCATTCTATAACACCTTTGGGGGTAGTAAATCCCATTCATATCTAAACTACATGAGGATGTACTTGCCTCGTCTGTTATAAATGCTGTCTTTAAAAACTACAAAGAGATATAGAGTATATTATTCCTCCAATTCTTAAATGTACTCAAGGACTTGGAGCAAGAGGTTGAAACCCAATGAGTGACACGTTTACCAGTCCATATCGCTTTAATATTTTAGGCATGTCACGCCTTTGCAAGCCAAAGCACATCTTTAAAAATAGTCTGCTTTGTGTGACAACATTGTCTTTCCCTAATGATGCAGAAATGTCAGCTATTTTAAGAACAAAGAAACTGATGAGGTCAAACGGCTGACACATCTGATTTTTTAATCTATTATATAAAATCTCATATTACTAAATTTACGAGGGTCCTCTAGATACATTTTCAAAATGCTTAGTTTTGGTTGTAAAGTAGTATGTTTTCTGAATTCTGATATATTTCCTATTCTTTTAATCACGCACTTTTTTGAATTTGTAGATGTATTATAAAATAGATTTTTAAAGTAAAAAAGCTTTTTTTTTTTTTTTGGGTCAGCACTGACAATGGCCTCATATACAGCTCTTCTTCAGCACATTCAATACTTAATCTTATCAATTTTATTATGAAGTTAATTAAACTAATATGTATCAAACGTCATATTAATTATGTTGAATACTAGCTAAGAGTTAAGAAATGTAAGGCATGTGTCCTATCTTCAAGGAGCTTAATATAGTTGGGGAGGCAACTATAAAGAAATGAGATGATTGGTTCAACTTATGAAATGAGTCATAGTTTTCATTCCAGAAGTATGACTCTAAACTTAAAACGTGTGACAATAATGAAAAATAATTCCTAACATGGTACATAATTATGTACCATGCTGTGGTACATAATGCTGTGAGTTCAGAAAAGATGTTTCTGAGTAATTAAGGGACTGGGGAGGAGGAAGACCTTGAAAAACCCAGTGTGGGATCATTTAGAAGCTACAAGGCATTGTTAGAATGAAGAGATTCGGGTGTTAGTCTCAATTCTAACAAATTAAGGTAGTTAATTCTATCAAAAACTGACAGTGTAATGTTGAGCAAGTTACTACCTAGGCCTTTACTTTTTCAAGGAGGCTGGATTCTGATCTATGAGTTATTTTCCACCAGAAACCTTTCAGCGATAGGGAGTTTGGCTTCACAGTCACTGTTCCAAAATACAGAAACTGTGGGGTTTTTTCCCTACCAAACTAAAAGTGTGGGGAGAATAAATAATGGTGGAGGGAGTCAAATCAGGAACAGTGCTATGATCTCAAGGAGCAGATCATTTCTGATATTGTCAGGGTCCTCTTTGCTATGATTCTAGTTTGCTGTTCATTTTACTTTCCTTCAAACGATTGAGACTGTCACTCTTCATGTAATAAGCCTTCAGCAAATGCACAACTCTCATCGAAGTTTAGAAAACTAGGGTATACCCCTTAATCTAAAAAAGTTGAAATTGCTTTATTATTATACTTTAAGTTTTAGGGTACATGTGCACAACGTGCAGGTTACATATGTATACATGTGCCATGTTGGTGTGCTGCACCCATTAACTCATCATTTAACATTAGGTATATCTCCTAATGCTATCCCTCCCCCCTCCCCGCTGAAATTGCTTTTTACAAAAAGCAAGCTAGGGTAAAATAAATTGAAAAGATTTCATGTCAATGTAATTATTCTTTAGGATGCAAAGATCGCCAGGTAAGGACCTGAGGTTTCCAAATTACGAAGCTCCTCAATCATAAAGTCGAGTCTTTATTTACTTATTTATTTTTATTTATTTATTTATTTTTGAGACGGAGTCTTGCTCTGTCGCCCAGGCTGGAGTGCAGTGGCGCGATCTCAACCTCCACCTCCAGGGTTCAAGCAATTCTCTGCCTCAGCCTCTGGAGTAGCTGGGATTACAGGCACCCACCACCATGCCCAGCTAATTTTTTTATTTTTAGTAGAGACGGGGTTTCACCACCTTGTGCAGGCTGGTCTTGAACTCCTGACTTCGTGATCCACCTGCCTCGGCCTCCCAAAGTGCTGGGATTACAGGCGTGAGCCACCGCACCCAGCTCGAGTCTTTATTTTTGAGGGATTAAGTGAAAGATCCTTGGTGTCAAGGAGTGTCTGTTGTACGAAACTGGAAAGTAGAGAGACTTACAGAACAGGCTTCTACAAAATATGAGGATTTCAGATGCATGAGAAAGTGGATGAAGGGCAGTTAGGAGACTGAGTTTACAGATCTAAAGGAGCATAACCTTTTTTTTAAGTCAGGCGAGGTGAGCCCTGGTGGCAATGAATCTGGTTTTTATTTTGTGTTTTAGCTCAGAATCATTGTGGGCTGTAAGGAGAGATACACAACATGATTAAGGAAAATGTTAGACTAGATTAATAGGTGGGAGAAATAGAAGAGATTCTCAAAGTGGCTTTCCCCACACACCAAAGCACACAAGAAGTTTTCAGAATCTCTAGAAACTATGTTCATTTATAAAATGGGATTAATCCATACCAATATATACATTAGAGTTCTGTGGTTAGAATCCTAGAGTCCAGCATTTACAAAGTGGCAATAAATGTAAAATAACCTAGAAACTTTTTCTACAAAACGAACACTCAAATTGATAATATTCTGAGAAATATCACATATTCTGCAAGAAAAAACCACCATCTTACAAAACACTGCGTACTGTGATAGCACCTAGTATTTAATGGGCTTTCTAAACCCTGACCAAATATACCGCCTCATTTAATCAATGCACTTAAAAAAAAAAAGCCTAAGTATAACTTATTTTCTGGTGCTAACCACAATTTTTAAAAAGTGTATTTCAAGTTGGTGCTTCCGTTCCAAGTAAACCAAGTTTCATTTCTTATGCAAACTTCCGGTTGAAGGTAGGATTCGTTCTCTTGGACTGCCACACCCAAAAGTTCTCACCACTGGACAAAGACAATTAGCTGTGAGGGCTGACTTGCCAGTAAAGCCTCGCTTTTGAAAACAGAGTGCTTTTCTGATTACCGTTTATTAGAGCCCTTCCAGAACATGAAACAAATACCAATAATTTTAAGAAATATTCGCTTTATTCGCCTTTAAATATAAAACTTTTTGCACTTAAGTTAAAATCTCTGCTAAATCCATAGGTCTCTCAAGAACTGACAGATACATTCATATACCTACTAAACTACTTTAAAAAGAAGACACTTTCATGGCGAATTGAATTAGCCCAAACTTTCCCCCCAAATGGGACAAGGTATTACATTTTGGAGTTTTTCTTCGAGTCACAAACTAAACTCCAGATCTCTCTGTCCGAAATTTCATCGCTTAAAGAAAAAAAGTTCTAATTACAGGAGCGGATACTGAGCTGAAGAACTTCCCAATTTGAGTTGCTTATTCCTACTAAACGCAGCCACACAGCTGCAACAACAGCTGCAGCAGGGGGACAATGGGCTACGTTTTTTGCGCAAACCCTCTTGAATCGGGCAAGTTGACGTTAGAAACTAAAATAGTCCCGGAGTCAGCTCTGCAGGGGTCGGGTTTCGCTGGCCCGGCAGTCGCCCAAGCTCAAGGCGCCAGTGAGCGAAGCCACATTTCCAGAGTTCCAAGTTTGGGCACAGGAGCGAAGTTCGGGTCTGGGCCACTCCAAGCCATGGCCTCGGATCCCAGAACCGAGGACCAGGCTGGCACACCTGCCCAGGTGCGCTACCGGCGCCAGGAGCCCCGCCGCCCTCCAGCTGCCCTGCGGAGACGGGTCCCCGGGATGGGTCTCACGCGCCCGAACGCGAGCGCCACTCACCCGGCACAGCTACGAGAATCCGAGCACCTCTGCGAGCCCCTCGCTGCCGCTATCACACCACCCTGCTACCCAGAGAGCCGCTAAAAACCACTGCTTCCGGCCTCTACTTAGCAAGCCGGAAGGAAGCCCGGTCACCTTTCTTGGCCCGCAGAGTGGGTCTGGCTTCACGGAGGGGCGACAGAGAGGGAAGTCGCCAGTGTGGTCAGCGGGCGCGGTATTGACCAAGCGCATGAGAAGGAAGTGTAAAGTGGGCGACCTAGAATATAGAGCAATATATAATGGTTCTCTGGGTCCTGTTACTGAGTTTCCTTCTTTTTTGTACCTGTTGTTGCAGTGTTAAGTCTTCCTCCCCCCATCCTTTCCGCAGATGGTTGCGTCCGTCCTGTGGCTTTGCCTGGCCGCACATTCCAAGGCACGGCGAAGGGCGGGGCCCGTCGGCCCAAGTCCTTGTAGGGAAATCGAGGAGAGGGCTGCGGGCCCACGTGACTGACCATCGCCCCGCCCCGAAGCCGGGCTCCAGCTTGTGGGCGGTAGTGCGCCTGCGCTTGACGCCGCGCGCGGGGTCTGGGTCTCCGCCTGAGGGCCCCGGAGCAGTTCGCGTATCCCGGGAGCGGATCTTGATGCTAGCTCTGTGTGCAGTGTAATTTTATGAAGAGTCCCGCCCCCTCCATACGGGAGGAAACGTATGTCCCTGGGGCCCTCAGCCAAGCGTCCACTATCTTTTTGGCCCAGACGGATTTCCCAGGTCACAAGTGGCTGGAGACTTCCTCTTGAAAAACATTTGCCGTCGTTTTTCCCTGGCAGAGCCCCTTTGACCCTGGCTAACAAGGACAGCCTGACTTGGATCCCACTATGCAGGAAGGAAGGCGACTCTTCCCCGCACCTCTTGCTACGATTAGGACTTGCGGCTTGGTGAAAACAGGAATCAAAACTTGGGCCTGTTTCTCCTGAGGTCTGCTTGCCTAGAACAATTCGTAACAATGAATCTTATTAAAAAGAGAAAGTCCTCCCCGACTTTATCTTTTTCCGCCCAGAATCCGATAAGGAAGACTTGTTCTGGCCCCCTCAGCTCTCTGACCTCATCTACCAGAGGAGTGAGTGGGATCCTCTAACACTCGAGCCGTCATCCCAGCACTAGGGGACAGTGACCAGTGTGGCTCCCGTGGCCAGAACCCTTCTGAAGTTTGGGTTGCCCTGTGGTCTTCGCCTTCAAAGGAGGCCGTCACTTGAATCCTTCTGGAACGGACAGTGTTACTGTAAACGCTGCGGAATAGTGTCTTCTAAGTATTCGTAGCTTCTTTCTTGAGGGATCTCGGGAACGTTCCGTGTATTAACCACTAACATATTCCAAAGTTAACTTCGTGGTAAAGTCACTGGGGAAAAAAATAACTGCTCCAGTTCCACAGGTGATTGAAACAAACGTGATTTGTTTCCCAAACTTCCTTGATGGTAAAGAATGACTTGGGGTACTAATTAAAAATAAAAATAATTGCGTCATTTCCAACCTACTAAATCAGAGTCTTTAAGGGCAGGTCCTGGGAAGTCATCCATGTAATGGGGGTCCTAAGTGGGCTCTTATCGGCGAGGGCGGGGACTCAGCGAGACGGCTGGCAGCGACGGGACAAACCCCAGACGGCTGCGCGGATGCGTTTGTTCCTGGAGCTTGCGAGCACTTGCAATGCATGGACACCTCCACAGGGTGGTGGCCTGCCACCACGAGAGCACCAGCTCCGCCAGCGTCCTCTCCAGAGGACACTTTAGAGCAGAAAGAAACGGACAGTTCAGTCTTCCCCTCAGCTTGAAGGCAGCATTCTTTTGCTTCTCTTTGAGTCAGGTAATTGTCTTGTCTTCCTTCCACTCAGTCAGCAGGTATTAAACAGCAACCGCATTGCCAAGCACTGTGGTGGGGGCTGTGGCTTATGCTTTCTGGAGCAGAACATAGTTGTTGCTACCTTGGGGATGGGGGCGGGGGGAATAGAAAGAATGCGGAGTTAGCGGAGTATCAGGGAACAAGGGTGGAACAGATATAATAATTACAGTACAGTTAGTTAGGGCCTATTGAAGGAGCACAAACGAAGAGTAAACTTGTCTGGGAACTAGTGGAAGGTGTCCTCCAGGGGATGTTAAAGAGCTAATTCTAGAATTAATTCAGTGGGGAAAGAAAAGGAGAGGGAGATGCCAGGCAGAGGGAGCAGCATGCCTGATTGTCTGGAGGTGATCAGAGGGCCTGGCTGATTGAAGATGAACAGGAATTGTGTAGTCTGTGTTCATTCATTCATTTATTCATTCCACAACTATGGATTTAAAAACGGTTAGTCAACCAATGTGGAAAAATAGCATCTCGATAAAATGTTCTTCAAATGTCCACCTAGTATTTTGATATTCAGTTTTCATGACTGGACCCACCATCAAAGGCCTCTGACTCTGATATTTCTATCCTTTGGACCCTATGGGAGATCTTTGCCTCCATGTGATAATCTCCTTCTCACGTTTTTACTAAAAGTTTGGAGACTTGAATTCTGCTCCAAATAGAGTGAAACAGGGTCTTGCTCTATTGCCCAGGCTGGAGTGCTGTGTTCGATCACAGCTCACTGCAGCCTCCATCTCCCAGGTTCAAGCCATCCTCCCTCAATCTTTTGACCAATACTCATAGTAAGAAATTTATTTCACTAAGAAATACTTGACTACCTATAATGTTTTTCAAGGATTTCTATTCTGTTCTTTTCAATTCTGTTATTAGTCTGCTTTAGCTGCCATACAAAATACTACACACTGGGTGGCTTAAACAACAGAAATTTATTTCTTATACTTCTGGAGGCCGGGAAGTCCAAGATCAAAGTGCTGGCCAATTCGATTGAAGGCCCTCATCCTGACTTGCAGATAGTCAGTCGCCTTCTCCCTGTGTTCTCATGTGGCAGAGAGATCTCACTCTCTTCCTCTTTTTTTTTTTTTCCTTTTTAAAATCTTTTTTTTTTGTATTTTTATTTTTTTACTTTTATTTACTTATTTTTTTGAGATGGAGTCTCACTCTGTCGCCCAGGCTGGAGTGCAGTGGCACGATCTCAGCTCACTGCAACCTCTGCCTCCTAGGTTCAAGTGATTCTTGTGCCTCAGCCTCCCAAGTAGCTGGGATTACAGGCATGTGCCACCACGCCTGGCTAATTTTTTTTTTTTTTTTTTTTTGTATTTTAGTAGAGACAGGGTTTCACCATGTTGGCCAGGCTGGTTGCCAACTCCTGACCTCAGGTGATCCACCCGCCTCAGCCTCCCAAAGTGCTTGGATTACAGGCATGAGACGCCACACCTGGCCTCTTTTTTTGTACTTTTAGTAGAGACAGAGTTTCACCATGTTGGCCAGGCTGGTCTCAAACTCCTGACATCAAGTGATCTGCCCGTCTGTGCCTCCCAAATGGCTGGGATCTCTTCCTCTTCTTATGAGCCTTCAGTGTTAATGGAATTAGGGCCGACCGTTATGACTTCATTTAACCTTAATTATATTTTAATTATATCTCCAGATACAGTCACACTGGGGGTTAGGCCTTCAACATATGAATTTGGCAGGGAGGGGACACACAATTCAGTCCATAGCAAATTCTATGTCATTTAATTTCTAGAATACCTCTCAAGGCCCACTAAATGTGAGCTTATGATCCACTATTGCAGTGGTTCTCAATAGTGGAGGAGTGGTGGTTGGGTTTTGCCCTGAAGGAACATTTGGCGATGTCTGGAGAGACAGTTTTGCTTTTCACAAACGGGACAGATACTGCATCTAGTGGGGAGAAGCCAGGGATGCTGCTAAACATCCTACTATGCACGGGACGGCCCTCGACAACAGAACGTTATTCAGCCCAAAAAGTCAGTAGTGCTTAGGTTGAGAAAACCCAGCACTAATCATTTGGAAACTCAATATTTATAGTAATCAATTATTTTGGGAGTACTATAATTTCTACAAGGTCACTATCCATTGCTCCTGCCTCAGAGTAAGGTGGTGGTGTTTTTTTTCCCCAAGTGAGATCTAAAGGGAGAAAAAAATGGAATGAACAGTTATTATTATCTGTGCCTATTATGTGCTAGGTATTCTATATAAACATTTCTAATATATAATTCTTACAACAACCCTGTGAGATAGATATTATTACCTCCGTTTCATTGATTGGGACACAAGCTCAAATACTTGAATGATCTGCACAGGTTTCCCAAAAGGTAATGAAAGAACCTGGGTTATAAATCCTGTCTCTGATTGTCCGGGGGTAGAATAGAAAGGAAAACAGTAAATATGTGGATATTTATCCACATATCTCTAACTCCTAATACAATGCCTAATATCCACAGGTGCCGGTAAATACATGGTAACTGGTCAATTGTTCAAGTGCACATAGCTAGTAAGTGGCCCAGCCCAAAGCCCATATTTTATTTTACTGTACTGTGCTTTCTCCTTTGGTCCAAAGTAGGAAAATTTCGTTACCCAAACAACAGCAAGGAAGCATAGCAGAATGGATCCTTGATATTTACAACCTAAGTCAATGATTTTATATGGATCACTTGCAATTTTTATTGCATGTAAGAAACTATTGAATGTTAAGAGACATGGCTTACATTCTGGTTTTGCCTACATACATGGAATTCTAATTCTTCATACATGAAATATTTATGATGTAACAATTAGCATTAATCCTTTAATTCAGGAAAACAGTAGGAGGAGCTCCTTTCTTTTAAATGAATAAGCATTTACATAAATCTGTATAATAATTAATTTTAGAGCACCAAAACTACAAATAATATATTACAAAGATATAGAAGATTCTACATATATAAAGAATTGCTTTTTTAAAAACTTTAGTCAGAATTATCATTAAAGTCAGGGATGATAAATGAGATAAAAAATTATGTGAAATTGAATTAAGGGTATTTGGGGATACTTATTACTTCCATACTAGAAAATTTGAAAAAATAAGTTAAATAGATACATGCTTAGAAAAATTAAAATACTAAATGAGATGTAAGAACAGAGAATATGAATAAAGCAAACAAAAAAAGGAATAAGGATTATATAGATAATAAATTATCTGGCAGTATTAGTCTGTTTTCATTCTGCTGATAAAGACATACACGAGGTCAGGCGCAGAGGCTCATGCCTGTAATCCCAGCACTTTGGGAGGCCAAAGTGACTGGATCGCTTGAGGTCAGGAGTTCGAGACTAGCCTGGCTAACATGGTGAAACCCCATCTCTACTAAAAATACAAAAATTAACTGGGCGTGGTGGTGCGTGCCTGTAATTCCAGCTACTCAGGAGGCTGAGGTTGGAGAATCACTTGAACCTGAGAGGCGGAGGTTGCAGTGAGCCGAGATCATGCCACTGCCCTCAAGCCTGGGCTACAGAGCAAGACTCCATCTCAGAAAAGAAAAAAAGACATACCTGAGACTGGGTAATTTACAAAAGAAAGAGGTTTAATGGACTTACAGTTCCATGTGGCTGGGGAGGCTTCACAATCATTGCGGAAGATGAAAGTCACGTCTCACATGGTGGCAGAGAAGAGCTTATGCAGGGAAACTCTCCTTTTTAAAGCCATCAGATCTCATGAGACTTATTAACTATCATGAGAATAGCACGGGAAAGAACTGCCCCCATGATTCAATTACCTCCCACTGGGTCCGTCCCACAACACGTGGGAATTTAAGATGAGATTTGGGTGGGGACACAGAGCCAAGCCGTATCATTCCACCCTGGCCCCTCCTAAATCTCATGTCCTCACTTTTCAAAACCAATCATGCCTTCCCAGCAGCCCCCCAAAGTGTTATTTCAGCATTAACTCAGAAGTCCACCGTCCAAAATCTCATCTGAGTCAAGGCAAGTCCCTTGCACCTGTGAGCCTGTAAAATTAAAAGCAAGTTAGTTACTTCCTAGATACAAGGGGGGTACAGGCATTGGGTAAATATAGCCATTCCAAATAGGAGAAATTGGCCAAAACAAAGGGACTACAGGCTCCAAGCAAGTCCAAAATCCAGCAGGACAGTCAAATCTTAAAGCTCCAAAATGATCTCCTTTGACTCCATGTCTCACATCCAGGTCACGCTGATGTAAGAGGTGGGTTCCCATGGTCTTGGGAAGCTCTGCTCCTGTGGCTTTGCAGGGTACAGCCTCCCTCCTGGCTGCTTTCCCAGGCTGACGCTGAGTGTCTGTTGCTTTCCAGGCACACAGTGCAAGTTGTCGGTGTATCCATCACTCTGGGGTCTGGAGGACAGTGGTCCTCTTCTCACAGCTCCACTGAGTGGGGCCCCAGTAGGGAGTCTGTGTTGGGTCTCCCACCCCACATTTCCTTTCTGCACTGCCCTAGCAGAGGTTCTCCATGAGGGCCCTGCCCCTGCAGCAAACTTCTGCTTGGGCATCCAGGTGTTTCCATACAACCTCTGAAATCTAGGTGGAGTTTCCCAAACCCCAATTTTTGACTTCTGTGCACTGCAGGCCCGACACCATGTGGAAGCTGCCAAGGCTTGGGTCTTGCACCCTTTGAGGCCACGGCCTGAGCTGTACCTTGGCCCCTTTCAGCCATGGCTGGAGCAGCTGGGATGCAGGGCACCAAGTCCCTAGGCTGCCTGCAGCATAGGGACCCTGGACCTGGCCCATGAAATCACTTTTTCCTCCTTGGCCTCCAGTCCTGTGATGGGAGGGGCTGCCATGAAGACCTCTGAGATGCCCTGGAAACATTTTCCCCATTGTCTTGGGATTAACATTCACCTCCTCGTTACTTATTCAAATTTCTGCAACCGGCTTAAATTTCTCCTCAGAAAATGGAATTTTCTTTTCTATTGCATTTTCAGGCTGCAAATTTTCCAGACTTTCATGCTCTGCTTCCCTTACAAAACTGAATGCCTTTAACAGCACCAAGTCATCTCCTAAATTCTTTGCTGCTTAGAAATTTCTTCTGCCAGATACCCTAAATCATCTCTCTCAAGTTCAGAGTTCCACAAATCTCTGTGGCAGGGGCGAAATGTCACCAGTCTCTTTGCTAAAGCATAGCAAGAGTCACCTTTACTCCAGTTCCCAACAAGTTCCTCATCTCCATCTGAGACCACCTCAACCTGGATTTCATTGTCACTATCAGTATCAGCATTTTGGGCAAAGCCATTCAACTAGTCTCTAGGAAGTTCCAAACTTTTCCACATTTTCCTCTCTTCTTCTGAGCCCTCCAAACTGTTCCAGCCTCTGTGTGTTACCTAGTTACAAAGTCACTTCCACAATTTTGGGTATCTTTTCAGCAGCGCCCACTCTACTGGTACCAATTTGCTATATTAATCCATTTTTATGCTACTGATAAAGACATACCTGATACTGGGCAATTTAAAAAAGAATGAGGTTTAGTGGACTTACATTTCCATGTGGCTGAGGAGGCCTCACAATTATGGCAGAAGATGAAAGGCATGTCTACATGGTGGCAGACAAGAGAAGAAAAACTTGTGCAGGGAAACTCTCCTTTTTAAAACCATCAGATCTCATCAGAGTTATTCACTATCATGAGAACAGCACGGGAAAGACCTGCCCCCATGATTCAGTTACCTCCCACCGGATCCCTCCCACAACATGTGGGAATTCAGGATGAGATTTGGGTGGGGACACAGCCAAACCATATCACTGGCTCTGATAGTTAACTGGAGAAATGCTATTTCAACTGTTAAAAGACAAAGATTCCTGATATCTAAGCTGTTTTGAAGTATATAGCCTAACATAGTGATACTATAATAGTTCGTTAATGAATAAACGTAGTGATTAAATTACATTTACTAAATTAATCTTATGACACAAATATTATTTTTGAATCCCTGAAATAAAACTAATACCTAAAACAAAAATTATAGTCGATGCTTACTTCAGCCAATCTTTTAGTTTCCTCATCTGTAAATGGGCATAATAATAGTGCCCACTTTATTCAGTGGTTGTGAGGATAAAGCACAATAATCCATGTAAATTTCTTAGGGAGAAATTTACTACTCTGACTAATAAATATATGAATTCTTTGTCCACTTGAGTGTAGGAAACAAGCTAAGTGGTTGCACTTTAAGTTAATGACCACAGACTTCAAGTGGGCCCTCGATGCCCACAACATTTCTCTAGTCTTTTCATGCTCCGCTCTCTCAATTTCTTTCTTTTTTTTTTTTTTTTTTTTTTGAGACAAGGTGTTGCTGTGTCACCCAGGCCAGACTGCAGTGGTACCATCATGGCTCACTGCAGCCTTGGCCTCCTAAGGGTCAATCGGTCCTCCCACCTCAGCTTCCTGAGTAGCTGGGACTACAGGTGTACACCACTACACCTGGCTAATTTTTGTATTATTTGTAGAGACAGGATTTCTCCACGTTGCTGAGGCTTGGTCTTGAACTCCTGAGCTCTAGCTCTCTGCCTGCGTTGGCCTCAAAAGTGTTGAGATTACAGGCATGAGGCACCATCCCCCGGCCCATGCTCTTGTCTATTTGATGTCAGTTTTATAACTTTTGTCTCTTCACACCTCTAACACATTCTATTCTATCCTCACTCTCAGTTGACAACCTTGCTGCTAAGTCACTGAGAAGATAATGGCTCTCACGAGCCCCCACCACATTTACCCACCAGCCAACATCTGTCTTCATGCATTGTCCTCCCCCTCCTCTCCTGCTAACTAGAGAGGAACTCTCCTTGCTCCTACAGAAAGCCAGCTCTTCTGTTTTCTTGCTCATGCCACACCAGCAATTCTGCCCTCTCCTGCATCATCAAGTTCTCTCTCTCTGTTGGAGTATCCCCATCAACATGAATGCTGTAATGTACCCCATATGTATAAGCAGACTAAGGACCCCGAAAAGATACCCCTGTCCTAATTCCCAGAACCTGTGATTGTGTTAGGTTACACAGCAAAGGAGAATCAAGGGAGAAGATGGAATGAGGTTGCTAATGAGCTGATCTTAAAATACAGAGATTATCCTGTATTATCTGGGTATACCCAGCGTTGCCACAAGAGGTCTTAAAAGAAGCGGGAGGAAGAAGAGGGAGGCAGAAGAAGACTGTTAGAGAAAGATGTGACTGTGGAAGAAGGGTCAAAGAGATACAGTGTTGCTGGCCTTAAAGATGGAAGAAGGGGTCAGGAGCCAGGGAATGCAGGAAGCCTCTAGAAGCTGAAACAGGCTAGGAAACTGATTCTCCCCTAGAGCCTCAGGAAAGGAACACAGTCTCCCTGACAGCTTAATTTTAGCCTGGTGAGATCCACATTGGACTTCCAACCTACAAGATTGTAAGATGACTAAGTTGTGTTGTTTTAAGCCACTAAATTTGTGGTAATTTGTTACAGCAGCAATAAAAAACTAATCTACCGTATCACAAACAAACAACAACAACAAAAACTCGCTTCAGCTGTTGTCCTATTTTCTTGCTCCCTTATAGAAAACCCTTTAAATAAGTCACCTGTACTCACTGGTTCTCAATGCCCCCACCCCCCCACCAATTTAGTAAAATGTACATAACATGAAATTTCCCATCTTCACCATGTTTATTGTATAGCTCAGTGCAGGGGTCCCCAACACCCCCTGCCTCCCCCCTCCCCCAGGTCGGAGGGAGTGATGCTTTGTCTTTACTTACAACTGCTCCCCATCGCTCACATTACTGCGTGAGCTCTGCCTACTGTCAGATCAGCAGTGGCTTTAGATTCTCTTAGGAGCATGAGCCCTATTGTGAACTGCGCATTGTGAGGGATCTAGGTCATGTTCTCCTTTTGAGAATCTAATGCCTGATGATCTGTCACTGTCTCCCATCACCCCTAAGATGGGACCGTCTAGTTGCAGGAGAACAAGCCCAGGGCTCCCACTGATTCTACATTATGGTGAGTTGTATATGTATTTCATTATATATTACAATGTAATGATAATAGAAATAAGATGCACTATAAATGTAATGAGTTGAATCATTCTGAAATCATTGCCCCCCGACCGCCGCCCCTGCCCCAGTCCCTGGAAATATTGTCTTCCATGAAACTGATCCCTGGTGCCAAAAAGGTTGGGAACTAAAAGCTTAGTGGATTAAATATATTTGTAGTGTTATGCGTCACCACCATCCAGCTCCATAACTCTTTGCATCTTGTAAAACTGAAATTCTATGACCATTAAACAATAACTCCCCATTCCTCCCTTCCCCCTAGTAACCACCATTCTACTTTCTGTCTAGAATTCTGGCCACTCTAAGTATTTCATGTAAGTTATGGAATCATAGAGTATTTGTCTTTTTGTGACTGGCTTATTTCACTTAGCATAATGTTCTTGAGGTTCACCGATGTTGTAACATGTCAGAATGTATTCCCTTTTTTTTTTTTTTTTTTTTTGAGATGGAGTCTCGCACTGTTGCCCAGGCTGGAGTGCAGTGGTGTGATCTCGGCTCACTGCAAGCTCCACCTCCCAGGTTCACGCCATTCTCCTGCCTCAGCCTCCCAAGTAGCTGGGATTCCAGGTGCCTGCCAGCACGCCCGGCTAATTTTTGTATTTTTAGTAGAGACTGGGTTTCACCTTGTTAGCCAGGATGGTCTTGATCTCCTGACCTCGTGATCCACCTGCCTCAGCCTCCCACCGTGCTGGGATTACAGGCGTGAGCCACCACACCCGGCCATGTCTTTCCTTTTTAAGGCTGAATGATATTCCATGGTATGTATACACCACATTTTCCTTATCTGTTCATTTGTTGATGGACACTTGGGTTGCTTCTACATTTTAGCTATTGTGAGTAGTGCTGCTATGAACATGGGTATACAAACCCAATTCTCTATTTTAGTTTTTACTTTTTTTCTTTCTCAGTGATCCTTTTCTGACCAATTATCTCTTGAATCTGCTATAATAAATCTTTTTTTTCTGACCACTCCATCAAATGTGTGCTCATCAAGGTCACCAGTGACCTCTACATCCTCATAGCCAATTCACAGTTCTCAAATAGTATTAGAAAAGGTGCTCACTCCCTCACCTTTGAAATACCTTCTTCTCTGGCTTCCAGGATGCCACACTGTCCTGGTTTCTGCCTTCATTTGTGGTTACTCTTCAGTCTCCTTTGCCAATTCCTCCTAATTTCGCTAATCACATGGAGTAGCCTAGGATTCAGTGCTTGGATCTCTTCTCTTTTCTGTCAGCCGTCCTTTTGAGCTGACCTCATCCACTCTCATAGCTTTAAATACCACTCATACACCGATCACCAAGTGTGTATCTCTAGCCAAGACCTCTGACCTTTACTCCAGACTCACATATCTAACCTCTCACTTGACAGCTCCATGAGGATGTCTGTTGGGCATCTAAACCTTCACACTCCACAAATGATCTAATTTTACCTCCAAAACCTGCCCATCCTGTTTGTCTTCTCCATCCTTTAAGTTGCTCAGGCCGAAAACTTTGACTCACCTTTGCCACCTCTTTTTCTTTCCTGCCCCTCACTCAACTTTTCAGTCAATTCTGGTAGGATTTTCTGTCTTCTTTGTTCATAGATGTATCTCCATGGCCTAAAACCATAATTAGCACAAGCCTATTAGCAAAGTCCTTCAAAATATATCCGAATTTTATTAAGTCTCGCCACTTCTACTGCCACTATCCCAGTGCAAGTCATTTTCATCTCAAGCCTGGATTTTTGTTAAAGCCTCCTAAAGAGGTCTAAGTAGTTTTCTTACTTCCTTTTCTTCCCATTGTCTGTTCTTCACATAGCAGACAGAGTAATCCTTTAACTATAAACTAGAGCACATCATTGTTCTGCCTGACACCCTCCATGGTGAAGTGAAGTGTCCTACCACCTCTACTTACGTCACTATGCTGAGTGAAGTGTCCTACTTCACTCAGAGTAAAAGCCCAGTGCTTTACCATGGCCTGCAAGGCCCAATAACTCAGGTTCTGGGAACTTCCCCACCCTCTTCTCCTACTTCCTGCCCTCCCCAGTCTGCTCAGTCATATTGACACCCTAAATGTTTCTTGAACAAGTCAGGTAACTTTCCACCTCAAGACCTTTGCATTTGATGTTCCTGATTTCAATGCTCTTTCTTCAGATTCTTCACTACTCATGCCCTCAACTCTTTCGCATCTTCAAGAAGATACTACCGTCTCAGTAAAGCCTTCTCTGGTCATTCCATTTTAAGTCTCCATCACCCAGCTTCTACCCACAGCGTTCCCCTCTCTCGGTTTATTTTTTCCATTGCACTTATTACTTCCAACACACCAGACACTTTACTCATTTTGTTTACCATCTGTCTCCGCTACTAAGTTCCATGAAGAGGATCTTTTGGCTGCTTTGTTTACTAAAGTATCCCAAGGTCCAGAAGAGTAGTTGGCACATTATAGGCATTCAATGTATAAAGATGCATATTTGAATGAATGAATTGCTAGAAGGCAGAATATAAAGGGAAAATTTAGAAACATGAGGCCAACAAGGGAAGCAGGGACTGTGTCCCCAGTGACTTCTAAGCCATGTTTCAAAGGTCAGTGGGATGCCATGCATACATTTTAAGTATGGGATTAGTATGTTCAGAATCGTATTATTTAAAAATCACTCTAGTAATAGTATGGAGGATTAGCAGAGGGTAAGTCTGGGAGAAGCTCAGGATTTCTGACAGATGGTAAGGCCACTCACTAAAGTAAGGAGGAAATAGTTTGGAGGGCAGAGTGTGGTAATGGTAGGAAATGACAGTTATCATTTGGGACATTTTGAGGTAGTGGATTAGAAGTACTGAGGCCTTAACCCAAACACAGTACAAAGAGACAAAAAGAAAAAAATGTAGAAGTGCTGTCAAGAATCATGGAGGATGTATTGAGATGACATGGTATAAATTTGTGTATAGGAAAGCCAGAACAAGATAAAGTGAGAATGATGGAAAAAACAATATCAAAAGTATGTCGGGCCAGGCGCAGTGGCTTACACCTGTAATCCCAGTACTTTGGGAGGCTGAGGAGGGAGAACTGCTTGAGGCCAGGAGTTCGAGACCAGCCTGGGCAATCCAGCGTGAACCCCCATCTCTAAAAAAAAAAAAAAATTAAAAGAGATAATGACAGAGTTTTCTGAAACTGAAAGAGAGACCAAATTTTTCATTCAAATGGAGAGTGTACTCTGACTATCAAGCAGGAAAAATAAAATATATAAAATCTATAGTAAGTTCTATCACAATGAAGCTGCAGAACATGCAGGGTAAAAGGGAAATGGTAAAAGCTGCCAGAAAAAAAGGGAGTGTCTTCAATGGAACAATAATTAGGCTGGCAGCCTGCTTTCCTGTAGCAACCGTGCAAGCTGAAGGTGGCACAGCAATAGCTTCAAAATGCTGTGAGAATCGCCGCTCACTCCTCACTGTGTGTGGGCTGGGTGTGGCACGCTGGCAACTCTCCCCAGATGACTCTGGATGCTGGTGTCCCTAGAATCTCTTGGGTCTAAAGATTGATCTTCTTACCTCCTATAATTCCTGAGGTGGATAATTAACTAGGGGTCACAAGATTAATTCCACAATCTTGTAACATGTCCTGTATAGATGTTTTGACAATGAACGTTTCCAGCTTTTGGGACAGCTCCCACAATTCTAAAATAATGGGAATGTCATGCTTAACATCCTAGTACGGTGAACAATGTTACATAATTTGGGATTTTCCTCTACTGTTTCCTGTATGTTTGACTTGCTTCCCAAACTGGCTTGTAAACATGTATTTCTTTTACATTAGCTAAGTAGAAGTTTTTCAACGTATACTTTTAACAATAATAATAAACATTATATTCTTCTTCTCCTTCTTTATTGAGCACGTCCTATGAGCCAAGCTCTCTGCAAAGTGTTTTATTCACATTATCTCTCATTAACATTAGCTGCAAGGTAATGACTGTCACCTCCATTTTACAGATGAGTGAGCTGAAGCTTAGCAAGGTTAGTGACCTGTCATATTCTGGGTAAGAGGAAAAGGCAGGAATGTGACGCATGTCTGTATAACTTCAAAGCCTGACCTTTCAGCCTCTGTGCTATATTGATCTGTGAAACATACTAACTATTGATAAGAATGACTGTGTTAATAATTTGGAGTGGGAATATTTACTTGAAATGTTGACTTTTTTGTTGTTATCCTTCCCGGAAAAAGAGTCTCTATGGTCTCTTGCAGAATTTCCAGCAAGGCCTAATTCTACTGAAATCAGTGCCTCTATTTTACCAGCCACTTGTAGATGTATTATGGCCTTTGACTGAGTTCTTCTTTCCTCTGGAGAAGGAATGGTAGATGAATCTGTGGACAGTTTCCATTCATATGATTTGTCAGCATTGAACACATAACACCTCTTTTTGCATTACCTCACAGAGTGTTGATTCAGTAAAGCATTAAAGCTGTGGGCTGGCAGTGCTACCCAGTAATCCCTGAAGGGCCAGAGAGCCATAGGTTAAGTTTGGAGGGGCTTTACCAGGGTCTATTATTCAGTGTCCTGCCATGTGCTACACAGTTCATTATTTGCTTGAGGAAAAAGAGCAAGCCCTGATAGTAAGCGGGTAAGGGGACATGCTTCCCAAGAGTAACTTACTCTGTTTGTACTCTCAATACCTTGCAGAGTGCTAGCCATGTCATGTGTGCTTAGTAAAACCTCAGTTAAATCTATAAACTTTAAGAACTTTGGAACAAAAGTAGTAGAAAAAGTAAGGGAGTTTTAGCAAGTGGGTAAATGACGAAAGTAATCCTGTGTTGAAACTCAACCAGATGAATGTTGTTACCAAACTTCTGTATGGTCCACTAGGTCCAAAAATAAATTTTTGTGGTACATAGGTAGTAGAAGTGGCCAGATTAGCCATAGACAGATCTTGTTTACATATAAAGGCACAATAAAAACTATTGTCCAAGGCAGGGGAGAACAATGCATAAAATCTTTAATATATCTATACTAGTTCTTACAGTAATTCTTTGTATTATATGCTCTTTCCATTATAAAATGCTCATTAGGGTGCATGCCTTAGCATGACTTTAAAACACTACAAAGGAACAAAATTTCAAACCAAATCAGATTGTACTACATTTAAAAATAGGAAAATTGGCCAAGGAATGAAAAATATTAATAGAAATAAATTTAAAACTGCAGTGCTCAACACATGATTTTCCAATGGTGAAACATATTATTTATGTGAAATACAGTTGGAAAATAGATTATTAAAACTGAAAAATATAAACATATAATTAATTTCTTATAGCATATATCACAATTGCAGGTGAATTTTAGGTAAGCGTAGAACATAAAGCATAATAAGTTGAATAGAATTGTATAAGTATCCTTGTTGGGAAGAAGAATAGACATTTTTAAAAATGGCTTTAACTAATGTATTATTAGAACACAATAAACTACACATATTTAAACTGTACCAAGTGACAAATTTTAATACATGTATACACTTGTGAAACCATCATCACAATCAAGATAGTAACATACCCATCACCCCAGAGTGCTCTCGGGCTCCACTGTGACCCACTGCTCCCAAGTCTTCCCACCTGTCCCCTCTCCCAGACCCACACAACCACTGATCTGCTTTCTGTTACTATCATTTGCATGAATTTAAGTTTTTGACTGGTAAAGTGGTTATTGATTATATGATGTATCGTTCTACTCTTTTTTTTTTTTCTTTTTTTTTTTTTTTCCATGATGGAGTCTTACTCTGTTGCCCAGGCTGGAGTACAATGGCACGCACCATCTCGGCTCACTGCAAGCTCCACCTCCAGGATTCAAGCAATTCTTGTGCCTCAGCCTCTCGAGTAGCTGGGATTACAGGAGTGTGCCACAACGCCCCGCTAATTTTTGTATTTTTAGTTGAGATGGGGTTTTACCATGTTGGCCAGGCTGGTCTTGAACTCCTGACCTTAGGTGATCCTCCAGCCTCAGCCTCCCAAAGTGCTGGGATTACAGGTGTGAGTCGCTGCTCCTGGCTGGGTTCTACTTTTAAAAAGTCAAAATATAATGAAAAAAAGCAAGGAAATAACTGAAATGGAAACTTTTTGTGGTAAATGACAAGTAAAAGCTTAATATCCACACTAGCAAACATTTAATAGAAAGAATATTTTATTTTGGCTTGTTTGATTGCAAGGAACAGGGACAGTCCAATTAACTAAAAAAAAAAAAAAAAAAGGATGCGGCTGGGCTCAGTGGCTCATGCCTGTAATCCCAGCACTTTGGGAGGCCGAGGCTGGCAGATCATGAGGTCAAGAAATCGAGACCATCCTGGCCAACATGGTGAAACCCCGTCTGTACTAAAAATACAAAAATTAGCTGGGCGTGGTGGCACGCACCTGTAGTTAGTTCCAGCTACTGGGGAGGCTGAGGCAGGAGAATCGCTTGAACCCGGGAGGCAAAAGTTGCAGCGAGCCAAGATCGCGCCAATGCACACCAGCCTGGGCAACAAGAGTGAAATTCTGTCTAAAATAAAAAGGATGCATATTTTAGGGATACACATGACCGGATTACTGCTGAAAACAGAGCTAGTTTGAAGGCTTGGCTCTTCAGGTTTTCTCTCAAGGGTCTCATGGGCCAAATGTTTGTTCTCCAATTGCACCTCTGCTTCTTTAAGCCCATCTGTTTTGTTTGCTCCCTGCCACCCATCTTTCTCTGCTAACTTTAGTTTGCGGTCCCTCATAATTTCAGCATGCTGTGGCTCATCTGATTCCAAATACAACCGTGGCATACCTTGATTCAGCCTCTTTGACTTTCATTCCTTCTATTAAGTGTATTGACACTCAGTCTTTTCAAATTCAAATTCTCACAGGAGGATTGTGATTGGCTTGGCTCGCCTTTTTGGCCCAGGCCATTCACTGTTACCTTTAGATCAGAAATGACCCATCACCTGGGATCAAAAAGCAAGGTCACCTAGTTCTAAACATCAGCAGGGCAGCTTTCCTCAGGAAGGGGTATGAGTAGTGCAGGCATTGAGTGCTTTCCTGTCTAGCAAAGATAATGGTGCTTGAGAGCCAGCTGGAACTGGGTTCAAATCCCAGCTCTATTATTTAGTAGCTGTGTCACTTTGGGGTACTTGCCTAACCTCTCTGAGCCTTGGTTTTTTTGTTACTGTTGGAAGGTGTCCAAGTTCTTGGCATCATGAACAAAGAATTGGACAAAATGCACAAACAAAGCAAGGACAGAATGAAGCAACAAAAGCAGAGATTTATTGAAAATGAAAGTATACTCCATATGGTGGGAGCGGCCCAAGTAAGTGGCTCAAAAGCCCAGTTACGGAATTTTCTGGGGTTTAAATACCCTCTTAGAGGTTCCCCATTGGTTACTTGGTGTACACCCTAGGTAAAGGAAGTAGTGGCCTGAGATCAGTCTGATTGATTGCAGGAGGGGGCCAATCAGAGGCTGAAGCAAGGTTACAAAGTTACACCCTAAGCAAAGGTCTGATTGGTTGCAGAAAGTGACCAATCAGAGGCTGAAGTGAAGTTACAAAGTTATACTACTATGCAAATGAAAACTTGGCCGGCAACCAGCCTGATTGTCTCCCAGAGGGGACAAATCAGAGGCACTTTCAATTTTTCATCTGCCACTCAGAAAATGGGAGGTTGCAAATGTATTAGCCTCTGGTCCTTTTGTTACCTGGGCATGGAAAGTTGGGGTTTTCCTTGCGATTTAGTTCTGGGAAGTCAGCATGAATTCGGCCTTAGGTTCCCTGCCTCCAGACCCTATTCTCCTGCCTCATTTTCATTTTGGCTTGGGAATAATAACTGCCTTGAAGAGATTTTGTAACAAATATATAAAATAATATCTGTAAAGCACTGGTATAGTATCTAGCACACAATAGGTCTCAACTAATGGTAGCTATTTTATTATCACATTAACAGATTAATAATGATCTCAGGAAAAAGATACCTCACAGAAGAGGAAAGCCAAATAGTGGGATAACATTTAAGGACATGCTCAGCCTCACAAATAATTTTTTAAACGCATTTGAGGATAGCTATGAGACATATCTCACTTCTTTTTTTTTTGAGATGGAGTTTCACTCTTGTTGCCTAGGATGGAGTGCAATGGCATGATCTTGGCTCACTGCAACCTCCGCCTCCTGGGTTCAACTGATTCTCCATTCTCCTGCTTCAGCCTCCTGAGTAGCTGGGATTACAGGCATGCACCACCACGCCTGGCTAATTTTGTATTTTTAATAGAGACAAGTTTTCTCCATGTTGGTCAGGCTGGTCTTGAACTCTCGACCTCAGGTTATCCGCATGCCTTGACCTCCCAAAGTGCTGGGATTACAGGCGTGAGCCACCGCACCCGGCCACATCTCACTACTGTTAAACTTGCTAAAATAAATTAAAATTAACCATTCCAATATTGATGGGGCAATGAGGAAAGAGTACATTCATATTTGGTTGATGACATTATGCATTAGCCTAATTATTCCAAATAGCAATCTCATAAAACATACCCTCCAATTCATAGTACCTTCTGGGCAAATACTTCCCAAGGAGGTAGTTAAAAAGGAATACTTCTATTTGTGCAAAATATTTATAGCTTTCTTTTTAATTCAGGATTTTATCCTTTTCGAACTGAAAGAGACCTAAGAGGTTTTTTTTTTTTTTTTTCTCTTGGGTTGCATGTTAGAATCATTTAGGAGCTTTTAAAAAATACTGATGTTCATGTCTCATGCCAGAGATATGGAGTTAATTGTCCTAGAATATGGCCTAGGCCTGAGTACAGTTTCAAAGCTCCTCAGGTGATACTAATGTATAGCCAGGAAGGAGAACCACTCTTCCAATCCCACTCTATTGGGGGAACTATGAATAAACAAGAGCCCGAGAGGCTAAAAAAGGCCTCTCAAAAGAAGTCACAGAGAGGTGATAAAAGAGCTGGGTTGAAACTAAAGATGCTCCAAATGCCTGCTTCCAGCTTCTAGTCCTGGTGAATGACTGGAAATTTCCAGGTGCTCAACACTTAGAGACCAGGTAACAAATTATAGCAGAGCAATACAACACATTCATTCATTGTTATTGAAAGGACAACTGCGGACAGGGTAGGACATTGGTGAGAACCAAGTGCGATACTGGTGCATCCATTACTGCCCCTCATAGAGAGAGAGCAACTGTTCCCAGCTGAAAGGGTTGAATCCCCGTGGGTGCCCTTATCTCCTCCTCCAACATCTCTGTTGTGGAGGGTGAGGTTATCAGTGTCCAGGACTGCTGAATGCTGGGCTGTCTGTGCTGAGCAGTGATGAACTACTAGCAAAAGTTCATTTCTAAAAATTGTGGTGAAATACGTATAGCATAAAATTTACCACTTTAACCATTTTTAGGTATACGGTTTCTCTGGCATTAAGTACATTCACATTGTTTGCATCCATCACCACTACCCATCTCCAGAACTTTTTAATCTTCCCCAACTGAAACTTCATACCCATTAAACACTAACTCCTAATTCCTTCCACCCTGCCACCTCAGACCCTGGTTGCTATTACTCCACTTTCTGTCTCTATAAATTCGACTATCTGTTCTTTGTGTCTGGCTTATTTCACTTAGCATAATGTCTCCAAGTTTAAAGGGCCATTTAAAAATTAAATTATCCTCTTTCTCTCTGCTCCCCTGTTCTTTCCACCAAATGTCCTTTTCCTTCCAGGTTGAGGATCACCTATCCCTTCTATCGATCCTGGCTTTCCCATTCTAGTGGCTACTCTGCCTTTTTCCTCGTTCTTTAAGGCTCAGTGTTACCTAATGAGCAGGATAGGAAACGCTAGCTCTGTAAGCTTGCATTTGAGACTGCAAAGTCTGAAGGGTGGTTTTGTTTTGTTCTTGCATCTTCATTTCTGTTTCAGTGTAGACTGAGGGAAGAAAAGGGACTCTTGGGGTATGAGAGAAAGAGGGAAACAGAACATAATCACATTTACACTCAGAAACGTAGACCTGTCTCACATGAAAAACTGGTATCTACGTTATTTTAGAAATCGGAAAAGTTGTAGAATTTTATCAGGAATGCTTTGTTTTTATTTATGAGGAATTATTGCACACTGTTTAAGCATATTAACTCTGGATCTGAATGATCTGAATTTGAATCCTAGCTCTAATACTTCTTAGTTGTGTGTTCTAGAGAAAATTACTGAATTTCTCTATACCTTAGTTTTTGTTTTGTTTTGTTTTTTGAGACAGGGTCTCACTCTGTCACCCAGGCTGGAGGGCAGTGGCATGATCATAGCTCACTGCAGCCTCAACCTCCTGGGCTCAAGCAATCCTCTTGCCTCAGCCTCTTAAGTAGCTGGGACTACAGGCACATGCAGCCACACCCAACTAATTTTTTGTATTTCTTGTAGAGATGGGGTTTTGCCATGTTGCCCAGGCTGGTCTTAAACTCCTGAACTCAAGCAATTATCCCACCTTGGCCTCCTAAAGTGCTGGGATTACAGGCATGAACCACCATGCCCATCCTGGTCAGTGCTTTGATGTTTCATTTGGTTAAATAAGGAAAAATAGAGTTTAAGTTTTAAGATTTAAGTTAGCATTATTCATAATAGCCTCAAACTAGGCATAATGCAAATGTCCATTAGTTGATGAATGGAGAAACACAATGTGGTCTATCTTTCAATGAAATACTTCTTAGCAATAAAAAGAAACAAGCTGCTGAATCACACAACACCACAGATGAAACTCAAAAACATCTCGCCAAGTGAAAGAAATCAGACACAAAAGACTACATATGGTAGGATTCCATTTGTGTGAAATTTCTAGAAAAAGCTGAACTGTAGAGACAGAGGTCAGTGGTGGCCTCGGTCACGCGCGAGACCCAGGATTAACTGCAGACAAGCCTGAGGAACTTTTCTGGGTGATGGAAGTGTTTTAAAACTGGATTTTGGTGATGGTTGCACAATGTAAAAATTGACTAAAACTCCCTGAACTTTACTCTTAAAATGGATTAATTTATGGTGTGTCAATTTTATTGCTATAAACTGTTAAAAGGAAATTCGACATGAATTGAAACTGAAAACTCAGATCTGCTGATCTTTATTCTGGTTCTTACTTTTAAAGGAAAAAAAAAAACCATATGATTTTTGTAAAAATAACACACAGTCATTGTCGGGAGACAATTCTCCGCGGGTTTCTTGTGTTTCGGCACATGTTGCAAGTGAAGATCTGGCTGTCCGTTGTTCCAGCCTGTTTCTGCAGGACTGTTCATATAGTGAACAGCCTTTGAAGACAGAGTAAGTGTCTCCAGCCACAGCAAAAGGCAGACACGCTTACTATCCAGTGTAACAAGAATATCTCCCTCTGCAGTAAAGGGCAGGTATGCTGAATGCTCATGATGAAATATTCAGGTGCTCTAAAGTCAAGATTCTTCTTCTGTAGTGCAGCCCACTGTGACTGCAGGTGTCACCTGGTCTTCATCACGTTGTCCTTTGGGAACATGGGGATTGGGGGCTGGCAAACCAGTGAAGAATATGCTGACACTCGGCCACTGCTCTTGCTGTCAGGAGTAAAGCTTTTTGTCTTCTTGTGTCTTCTGTCAACACCCATGAAACTGTAGCAGGCTCACTTTTTAGTTTGCAAGTAGGGTAAAATCTCTGACTCCTGCGTTCTTTTTTTAAAAAATTGTGGTAAAATATACACAACATTAAATTTACCATTTTAGCCATTTTAGGGATACAGTTTAGTGGCAGTAAGTACATTTACACTGTTGTATAACTATCACCATTACACATCTCTACAGCTTTTTAAAAATTAATTAATTTTTTTTTGAGATGGAGTCTCGTACGGCCCCCTGGCCTAGAGTGCAGTGGCTCGATGGCTCACTGCAACCTCCGCCTGCTGGGTTCAAGCGATTCTCCTGCCTCAGCCTCCCAAGTAGCTGGGATTACAGGTGCCTGCCACCATGCCCAGCTAATTGTTTTGTATTTTTAGTAAAAACAGGGTTTCACCATGTTGGCCAGGCTGGTCTCAAACTCCTGACCTTGTGACTCGCCCACCTTGGTCTCCCAAAGTGTTGGGATTACAGGTGTGAGCCACTGCGCCCGGCTCACATTGCTGTAGAGCTTTTTAATCACCCTATGTTGAAACTCTACCCATTAAGCTATACTCCTCATTACCCCCTTTCCCCAGCCCCTGGCAACCACTGTTCTACTTTCTCTATAAACTCGACTACTCTAGGTACCTCATATAAGTGGAATCATACACTATTTGTCCTTGTGTGACTGGCTTATTTCACTTTGCATAATGTCTTCAGGGTTCATCCATGTTGTAGTGTGTGTCAGGATTTCATTCCTTTTTAAGGCTGAATAATATTCCATTGTATGTATATACCTTCACAGTTCTTGATGCTAATTATATCTTAAAATCAAGTAAAAAAAATACAAACAAGAAAGTTAAAAAAAAAAAAACGAAAGAAAGAGAAAGCATCTCATCATTTGGAAGTCATTATCATTCCAGATATCTATTTATGAATAGACAGAAAAACAGGTAGAGACAAAAAATGTTAGAAAATGGGCTTTGGGGTCTTGCTTTCTAATACTCACCTCCAGCTCCCTGGCCTGGACTATGCGTGCAGGCAGCTTTCTGGCTTAGGGGCTTGTCCCTCTCCCAGAATCTACCCACCAGCTCCTGAGCCTCACACGCAGGTTAAGAGGGGCTCACAGCAGTTGTCCTCCCCGCAGCTGAACAGCTGATCCCTGGCCACACTGACTCCTAGCCCTTGTTTTTTCCCCATCTCTAAGGAGTCCCTATGTCCTGAGGAGTTGTCCTTTGCCACATTTCCCAGTTTTCCTCATTCAGTAATTCTTTATTAAATGCCTGTTGTGGGTCAGGAGCTTTGCTGGGTACTGGGAGCACCTAGCCATAGAGATCCCGCTCCTACCAGTGAGTACTCATTGTGCAGAGACAGAAAAGTAAACACGTAAATACCGCACGAAAAACTTCCCATCCTAGTGGAAGTAGGGAAGTCTCCCGGAAGGAGATGGCACGGGGTGTTGAAGGAGCGGGGTGAAGGAAGTGAGGAAGTGTGCGTGTGTTGGCAGGGCTGAGAGGAGCACCAGGTGTGAGGGAACCGGGGCGCTGGAGTCCTGGAGTTTGAGGGCTTGCAAGGAATTACCCGTGGTTGAAACTCAGGAGGCAGGCAGGGGAATGGAGAGGGGCGGAGCTGGAGAATTATGGAGGCTCATAGGGTGAAGATGCCCTCGTGCCATGCTGAGGAGGCCACCTGGGGAAGAACAGGCAGTGAGGAGCCATTGGAAGGTTTGAAGCAGAAGAGGACATAGTGAGCTCTGTCTGAATGCATTCTCCCTTTGTCATAGCGTCAGCTCACATTCTGTCCTCAATCCCAGTGCCTGGTTTACTGCAGCACTTCTACTCTCCAACCCGTGCACCCTTCATGCTGACGAATGAATGGAACACAATGTTCCTTAGGTCTTCAGCAAACGCCACATAATGTATGCATTAGGGTTACAAATGAACAGATTCATGAAATGGAATTTTGATTCTCCAGTAGTTTGGTTCTAGTTCTAGTTGCGAATGCCATTATGTGAAAATACTGATGGGGCCATCTCTCTTCTCGAAGTGCAAGATTTTGAAATTGTGTCATATTTCTGGAAATTCAAACACATCATTTACTGACAATCACTGGTGAATGATGAAAGGGCAATACTTCAGTCTAAGTCAACCCAATTCCTGACAGACCACAGGAAAGCAAAAAGATTAATCAGCCTTGGCTGCCTGACCTGTTCTTTGTCCTCAGCCATAATACAGCATGCAGACAATTCTTCATTAACCAGAGAGGGGGAAGAAGGGGCGTGCTGGGAGGAGGGTGTGGATCAGCATAACCACAGTCAACTTTCCATGGCCTTGGGACATATTAAATGTGGCTAAGGCTCAGCTGGACTTTGGACATGTTCGGCATTTAAGACGCTGCCCATTCATACTGAGTCTGCCCTCCTTCACCTCCAAAAGGAGTAGTCTAGGAAGAGAGGTGCCAAGCCTTTGTTCTGGAGTCTGGGGCTCTGGAAGAGGCCAAGATCACTCCTCCCCCTCTGTATTGGGAGCTTCAACAAAGGCCACTTGCTACCCCCCTCCTTTGGCTTATAGGGAAGTATTTTATCAGCTTCTATTCAATTATCCAACAATTCAAGGGGCAGGTGCACCTTAACAAATAAAGGGCTTCCCTCCCTTCTCCTGTGAACAGGGGAAGAAGGTTCAGATGGGCAAAATGAGCTTCTTTGATGCAGGAAGGAATTGAGAAGAGAGAGAAGTATGGGCGACTAATGAAGAATAAAAAGTAATCCCAGGCCTGGCACGGTGGCTCATGCCTGTAATCCCAGCACTTTGGGAGGCCAAGGCGGGCAGATCACGAGGTCAGGAGATCGAGACCATCCTGGCTAACACGGTGAAAGTCTCTACTAAAAAAAAATACAAAAAATTAGTTGGGCCTGGTGGCAGGCGCCTGTAGTCCCAGCTACTCAGGAGGCTGAGGCAGAAGAACGGTGTGAACCCGGGAGGTGGAGCTTGCAGTGAGCTGAGATGGCGCCACTGCACTCCAGCCTGGGTGAAAGAGCGAGACTCCGTCTCAAAATAAAATAAAATAAAATAAAATAAAATAAATAATAATACTAATAATAGGCCGGGCACGGTGGCTCACGCCTGTAATCCCAGCACTTTGGGAGGCCGAGTTGGGTGGATCACGAGGTCAGGAGTTCAATACCAACCTGGCCAAGATGGTGAAACCCTGTCTCTACTAAAAACACAAAAAAAATTAGCCGGGCATGGTGGTGGGCGCCTGCAATCCCAGCTATTTAGGAGGCTGAGGCAGAGAATTGCTTGAACCCAAGAGGCGGAGGTTGCAGTGAGCCAAGATTATGCCACTGCATTCCAGCCTGGGCGACAGAGTGAGACTCCATTTCAATAATAATAATAATAATAATAATTCAATTTCCATAACCATGAGTGGAGCATTTCACAACAAATTATGTTTGTGCTTCCTAATGGCCTGGAGTCTAGTCTAGAGGACAGGGTAATAGGCAAGGATCTGACTAAGGCTTGGGCCCTATCCCACTTACCTGCCAGTTCTGCACCATGGCAGGCATGCCCTCTTCCAAGGCTGGGCTTTCAGCCCAGTACTTCTTCCCCTTTCCAAAACTGGGAAAGGAGCTCACAGGGGCCCCTCGCAGTCTGTGGATTCTGATGCAAGATGTCAACAGCATTGGCCTTAATTTTGCCATTGCCCAGATACACTCAACATTCAAACTAGATCTAATTTTATGTCAGGTGCAGTAGCTCATGCCTGTAATCCCAGAACTTTGGGAGGCTGAGGCAGGCAGATCACTTGAGGTCAGAAGTTCGAGGCCAGCCTGGCCAACATGGCGAAACCTACTAAAAATACAAAAATTAGCCGGGTGACAAGGCAGGCACCTGTAGTCCCAGCTACTCGGGAGGCTGAAGCAGGAGAATCTCTTGAACCTGGGAGGTGGAGGTTGCAGTGAGCTGAGATCATGCCATTGCACTCCAGCCTGGGTGACACAGTGAGCCTGTGTCTCAAAAAAAAAAAATCTAATGTTAGATTTAGTTCACCTAGTTTAGATCTAGGTCATTTAATAACTAGATGAAATTTGGCTTCTGATAAGAGTCCTAGGCCCCACTCTCCAGCCACTCCCACCCTCACCGCTGGCTCTGCTTCCCTCCCTCTCCGCTACTCATTATACACAAAGACTTAAAAGAAACAATAACATATTGAAATACCTTTCTGGGTTATTTTCAGCATAGTAGGGATTAAAGTCATAAAATGACACTCTCAGGGAGGAGTATTTCAGATGTGAGCCAGCAGGTAGAAGCAGAGTTTTTGGATCAGGGATGATTTGTTTTATTCTTCCCACAAATTGCTCCACACAGAATGTTGCTAATCTGCTTATGAGCAAGGCAAGAATAGAATAGTTACTTTGTGGATTGATAGCACAGGTTATTAGAGCTGGAAAGCACCTTAGTGATCATCTAGCTCTAAGCCCTTTAGTTTACAGATGAGAAAATGGAGCTTCAGAGAGGTGAAATGATTTTTCAAAGTTACTCAGTAAACCACAGGACTAGATGCCAAATATGATACCTTTCTTATTTTAGTGTTGCCTATAAATTAGTCAACACTGAAGTAGGAAGGATACAGCAAATTTACGGCTTTCAAAAGAGCTCACTGAACAATTTATTTAAGCTTTTCCTTCCGTGGAAAACATCCGCATTGAAGAAAAAATGAACAAAAATAGGAGATATAAGTCCTCGTAATGGTAGCTAATATTTAATGACTATTTGCTATATGCCAGGAAGTAATACTGTTTTACAATATCTTATTTGATTATCTTATGCATGATTATCATGAAAACATTTTATGGATTAAGAAATTGAGATTTACAGCCAGACATGGTGGCTCACACCTGTAATCCCAGCACTTTGGGAGGCCAAGGCAGGCAGATTGCTTGAACTCAGGAGTTCGAGACCATCCTGGGCAACATGGTGAAACCCCATCTCTACAAAAGTACAAACATTAGCCAGGTGTTGTGGCATGTGCCTGTAGTCCCACCTACTCGGGAGGCTGAGGTGGGAGAATTGCTTGAGGCTGAGGAGGTCGAGGTTGCAGTGAGCCAAGATTGCACCACTGCATTCCAGCCTGAGCAACAGAGCGAGAGACCCTGTCTCAAAAAGAAAAAAAAAAAATTGAGATTTAGAGAGATTAATATCCTTAAAGTCACAACCAGAAGGTGACAGAGGATGGAACCCAGGACTGTTCCACACAGAGCATAGCCTCCTATATATCATACTATGCTGCCTCTCAACCATTTAACTGTGTGTGTATGCCTGTTTGTGTGTGTATGTGTGTATGTGCACACGTACACATTTATGTTGATAGAGAGCACCATGTGCCAATACTGTCCATTAGAAGGAAGAAATGTTACAGAAGAAGAGTTTCATTTATGTATCTTATTAACAGACAATAATTTATTAGGTCAAAATGTACTGGCTACAAGTATCAATACATTTAAATATTTACTGAACTTTCATCCTTGTTAAAAATACAAAAATGAGAGAAGTGCACACACACTATAGAAAAACTAAAATATTATCATTGATTCATTGATACTCAAGATCCCTGTGAAAGCAAGAGTTTATTCCAAACAAATATACAGTAAGTTTAGACAAAAGAAGCATGAGCTAGACCCAGCAGAATCTCCTAAGTGATCTTTCTGCTGTGGCATCATCTAGATTCAGGTTTTTCTAACAGCAAATTTATCTGAATTACAACTAGCTACATAATAAATTACATATGGTGATGTACTGGATAATAAAACTAAAGAAGAAAAACTTGGGCTCATATGAATCAATTATTGTAACTTAGTTATGATTCCTTTATATATGTGGACTCTGGTCAATTACACTTACTCATGATACCCTTACAGATATGTGATTATCCTGAAAACTTAATGGAGTGGTTAGCCAGCTGTTAATTTCAAATTTCCCAGAAAATCATCTAATGTAAAACACTTTTTAAAAAGCATATAAGTTTATTTTTCCTCTTTTCTGCTTTGAGAAGATTTGGGGCAATTGACCAATGCTCTCTAGAGAAACAGCTCACCAGGAATCATCCTAATGGCTGGTGGATAAGACTTGAGAAGAATCACTGCATTCTGTATTGGATATTTAGAGAACAAATGGATGCTTGGGGAACATAACACTTGGAAAACTCGCCTATGGCTTCCAGATAGCTAAAATGTCCACATGCTTACTAATAGCAGAGGTATGTATATGAAGAAATTCCAGGTTGAATTTCACAGGTACCTGGATCAGAACTAGGTGGAATAGATTCTTTTACATACTTTGAGTAGCTCAGAAGCTAACCGTCTATTACAAGTGAAGACCCGTATTGCCATTTCAAAATATCTAGTTTCTTACTATCAAAGTGCCACTGGAGGAGCCAGCAATACATGACTACAAGTACACGGGCTTTGGAATCAAATGTCTCTGAATGAAGTTGCGTTTCTGTCATCTACCTGCTGTGTGATCTTTGGCAAATGCCTTCCCTTCTGGAAGCTTTGCTTTCCTCAACGGGTTAATGAAGCTGTACCTTGCAAGGTATGATAAGTCAGTGGGATCATGTATATAAACTGCCTATCCCAGTGTCTGGCACTGGATAGGTCCTCAACAGTGTTAACTGTAGTTATCATCAAGAAAGTCATGATGAAGTATACTATAATATTGAGTCTGTTCAATATCTTTTTTTTTTTTTTTTTTTTTTTTTGAGACGGAGTCTTGCTCTTTCGCCCAGGCTGGAGTGCAGTGGCCCGATCTCAGCTCACTGCAAGCTCCGCCTCCTGGGTTCACGCCATTCTCCTGCCTCAGTCAATATCTTGATAGAGACTGGGTGCAGTGGCTCACGCCTGTAATTCCAGCACTTTGTGAGACTGAGGCAGGTGGATTACTCGAGTCCAGGAGTTTGAGACCAGCCTGGGCAACATGGTGAAACTCCATTTCTACCAAGAGTTAAAAAAAAAATTAGCCGGGTGTGGTGGCATGCGCCTGTAGCTACTCGGGAGGCTGAGGTGGGAGGATTGCTTGAGCCTGGGAGGCAGAGGTTGCAGTGAGCCAAGACTGCACCACTGCACTCCAGCCTGGGCAACAGAGTGAGACCCTGTCTCAAAAAGAAAAACAATTTTGATAGACACAAGTGACTTTTATTCAGTTGATGTAATATCACTGTCAGAACATAAGGCCAGTAGATCAAAATACCAACCTGCTGCATACATTATAATCTAACAATGAGCTTTTATATTATTGGTATCAGTAATAATAGCTGATATTTACTGAGTCTATATTATGTGACTGTCACTAGGTCAAGTGCTCTGTCTGCAGTATCACATTTAATCACCACGGCAACCCTATAATTTGGATACGATTATCCCCATTTTATAGACAAAAAACCTGAAGCTTAGTAAGGAGAAATAAATTGCTAGAGATTACATGGCTACTAAGTGCTATCAATATAGTGGGATCTAGATCTGGTCTGAATCCACAACACAGGCTCTCACAACCGGGTTACAACTCCTCTTAATTGGTCACACCATTTAAAGAACAAAGAGAGAATCTCTTATTAGATGGACTGACCCTACTCTGAGTTAGGAAAGATAAAACATTGAGTTGCATCTCAAAAGGCTTTAGTTAATGAACAGGAAATCAAATATTCAGGCTTGAAGCTAAGACTTAACCTTGTAAATTTTCCTGAAATGAGAGAAATAGTGACTGTGATGTCAGGCAAAAATTGCCACCACGTGTAACCCATTTCTTCCTTGTTTTGCCTTTAGTTAGCTTCAAGTTCTTTTTTCACATTGTATCTTTTAAATGTACTGTACGTGTGTTATTAACAGCACACCCAGAATCATATCTTGGCATTAAAATTCCACGAAGTCCATTTTGAGAATCATATTACTACACCTATTTTTAGCTGTTAACACAAACCACTCTTTCCATTACACTTTTAAATTATCTACTGATAAAGTGACATTGAAAATAACTCTTGTTGCCAAATAAAAATCCTATATTTGGTTTAATCGGGCCAGACCCATTGACCGGCATTATGCAATTATATTACTAAGGCTGCTACCTGCCCATGCCCCTCTCCTCCTCCTGGTTTGGAACTACCCTCCTCATCTGCTGCTATATTTATCTGCCTTCTTGGCCATAAAAGGCTGGTTGTGTGGCCTGACATTCGACTGCCTGACCACATGCATTATTTTTGAACTGGCCCCCAGGGTCCTGTCTTTAGCCCTGCCTCTTAACATTGTCTTGGATTCAACCTAGGTGGAGTTTTCATTCTCTCATCCAGCTCCTCGGCCTCATCGGAACATTTCCACCACCATTACTCCTTTGGAAACTGGTAAGTGTGACACTGAAGCAGAAGAATGCACTTGATAGCTTATGAGCTTAGCAGCACTGCAGTGTAAGTGCTTTCTTTCTGTCTTCTGAACTCAGCAGTTTTCTCAAAGAGATGTCAGAATAACAGAGAAATAGGAAAGTGAAGCTCCAGGGAGGGAAACCAGAACAGCCGGGTGCCAGTCGGGCTGGCACAGCTCTTCTCTCACATCACTGTATTCTTCTGAAATTAAGCTGCTGTTCCTGGAACTGTAAGGAGGTCATATTTGCCTCGGATTGAACTGTAAGCGTGTGTTTAATGCTATTTCCAAGTACGGTTTGGTTGAAATCTGAAATGGATGAGAGACAGGAGGCCCTGCATTTTCAATCCTGCATGTGCCATACAATGCTCCCTGGTTACAAATTAGACCGAAAGAAGGAAAATTAACTCTGAAGTCACTAGTTTATAATTCAGGGATCTTGCTGTGACGATGCAATGTGGATAAATGTGAGCGCACACAATGATATGGCCTCAAATGGTTAAGTAATATTTCAGAGGCAACATAGAGCCCCACATAGTGATTTTTCTGGGAATCGTTTTCATCAGCTTTTGCCCTCTAATGCCTGCACAAAAGTATCATAAATTACAGCTATGGAATTTGTATTTCTTCCTAAATTCTCAAATTATTTTCAGAAAGAAAATTTAAGTCTTAAAGAAACAAAAGACACTAAAACCATCTGTCCTTCCAACGTACTCCAGCTGTCATGTGTTGGAGCTAATCCTGGCTTTAGTTAACTTCAAGGGCTTACTTGAAGAAGAGGAGGTGGTTGTACCTTTGTTCCAGAGGTCAGGGCTGTGACAATCAGCAATGTGGGCTTCAAGTCAAACCCTGTTTACTTGTAACTTACTATCTATGTGAGAGGAATATTAAGTATTATTAAAAATAAATGTATTTGGGAGAAATAGAAATAAAGAGAGTAAAAAATAGTATTGGGGCAAGATATTTAAAGATTTTATTTTGTGAAAATAACAGCATTTCAAGTCATCTGGGGAATGAATTTAGTTTATAACATAACAAGGTTCTTTATTATTTATTTGAAAAATCATTCAAATAACATGTGCCATGTTACAATGTAGTATAACAGAAACTTCTCTAATATCTTTATAACTGCCTAACGTAATTCTATATTAACATTTTCTAACCCCTTTGTTTTATCAAAATTCATCTAGTAGTTATTAATTATACATGGTAATTATCCTCCATATTTTGTAACAGAAAATAGCCATCTATTTAAGGGTTGAAGCAAAGTTGCTTGCTAGTAGCTATTTTTTTTCCCTTAGGAAATGCCCTGTAGACTGATATCTTCCATGAACCCTAAGATAAATATTTCTGGAGTGAAGTTTGCTCAATTTTCTTCTCTGGGGAATACATGCTGACTTTTCAAACAGAAAGTAGTTTTAAACTTGACAAAGAATATGCTGAGTTTAGAAGGATTCATTCTTCATTTTGAATTTTTTTAAAAATGACATTTGGAGAAAACAGATCACTTTAAAACTAATTCTACAGCATTAAAACACTTGGGGGTGGAGATTTTATAAAACTATTACTTCATCCAGGGTTGTCAACTGGCTGATAGGCCTGCTTCAGTGGATAAACTATTCAAGAATG
The DNA here is from genome assembly GCF_028858775.2 of Pan troglodytes. Lineage (NCBI taxonomy): Eukaryota > Metazoa > Chordata > Mammalia > Primates > Hominidae > Pan > Pan troglodytes. The sequence goes on from NC_072415.2 coordinate 27,674,541, forward strand.
CTAAGGCCATGTGACATCTCCCCACCCTATGCTAAACAAACGTACCTTTGACTTTTAGTAGAACTGCTAGCTCAAGTTCACAATGCCAGCTGCCACCCTGGGAATCGACTCTCTTACCTCTTTAAGTAGGGAGACTAGAAGCCTGCATGTTCCTTATAGAGCAAACAGGTTTTTTTGTTTGTTTTGGTTTTTTTTCTGGTTTGAGACTATACCTTTGCTTGAAATGTTTGTGAGATTTGAGAGAGCTTATATATAAGATTAGCATACTCCAGGGTTCAGTTCTAGGACTTTATTTTACTTATTTTATTTTATCTTAAATTTTTATAATAGAGACAAGGTCTCACCACGTTGCCCAGGCTGGTCTCAAACTCCTGGGCTCAGGAAATCCTCCTGCCTTGGCCTCTCAAAGTGCTGGAATTACAAGCATGAGCCACCATGCCTGTAATTTCCTTTTCTGTGTATAATGGTCCTCATCTGTTTTCTTTTAGGACTTTCTTTTCCGTGTACAATGGTTCTCACCTATTTTCTTGGCTTTCGATACCACCTATATGCTGTTGACTCCCAAATGTAAATCTGCATCCTGGACCTCTCTCCCGCACTCCAGAGTCACGTATCCAGCTTCCCACTTAAAATATCTCCTCTGGGAGGTCTAACAGGCGTCTCAGATGTAGAGCATTGAAACCAATCTCCTGTTCTTCCACCCCAAACTGATACTTTCCCACATTCCTCCCCATCTCAGTTAATAGCAACTTGTCTTTCAATTGCTCAGGCAAAAACCTTGGAGTCATCTCTTTCTTTCACATCCTAATTCAGAACTTTCAGCAAATGCCATTGGTTCTAACTTCAAAACCTGTGCAGAGCTTGACCACCTCTCACACTTTCGCTGCTACCCCTGTCACCTCTAGCCTGGACCATTGCAGTGGACTTTGTATTCTTTTGCCAGGGCTATCATAGCTAAGTGCCATGGACTGGGTGGCTTAAACAACAGAAACTTATTACCTTACAACTCTGGAGGCTGGAAGTCCAAGATCAAGGTGTCAGCTGGGTGGTTTCTTCTCAGGTCTCTTCTCGGCTCATGGATGGCTGTCTTCTTCCTGTGTCTCCACGTGGCCTTCCCTCTGTTATATACATATTTGGATCTTGGTTTTCTTTTCCTATAGAGACACCATCATATAGAATTAGGGCCCATCCTAATGGCCTAATTTTAACTTAACTTCCTCTTTAAGGACCCTATCTCCATATATGGTCTCATTTTGAGGTACTGGAGGTTAGGGCTTCAACACAGGAATTTTGAGAGGATACAACTCAGCCCTTTCATAGGTCTTCTGGCTTTCACTCTCATCCCTCCACAGTCCATCTTCAGACATCGGCGAGAATGAGTCTCAGCTCAGAGTCTTCCAATGGCCTCTCAGCCCTTTCACAGTATTAGCTGAAGTCCTTACTGCTACCTACAGGACCCTACACTACTGGCCCTTCCACCAGGCACATAGCTCACCTCTTTGACATCATCTTCTATACCTCTCCCATCCCAGAACCCCTGCCAATCAGTGGTTCCTGGAGCACAATAGTCATGTTCATTCCTCAGTGCCTTTGCTCTGGTCTTCCTTCTGGAATATCTTCCCCAGAAAGTCTCATGCTCAGATGTTACCGTCTAGAGAAGCCATCCCTGCTGAGGCTGTTGAAAATTGCATCCATCCCTCTTACCTGCTTTGTTTTTCTCTGGTTCTTGGCACATTAACCCATCTCATACTTGACTTACTTGTTTTGTCTATTGTCTTTCTCCTGCAGTAGATTGTACAGTTCTGTGCAAGGTAATTAGAGTAGGCATTTTGTCTGTTTTGTTTACCACTGTATTTCTTTTTTGTTTTGTTTCGTTTTGAGACAGAGTCTTGCTCTGTTGCCCAGTATGGAGTGCAGTGGCGCAACCTCGGCTCACTGCAAACTCCGCCTCTGAGTTCAAGTGATTCTCCTGCCTCAGCCACCGGAGTAGCTGGGACTACAGGTGCCCACCACCATGCCAGGCTAATTTTTGTATTTTTAGTAGAGATGGGGTTTCGCCATGTTGGCCAGGCTGGTCTTGAACTCCTGACCTCAAGTGATCCACCTGCCTCGGCCTCCCAAAGTGCTGGGATTACAGGCATGACCCACTGCGCCCAGCCTCACTACTGGATTTCATGGGCTGGATGGTGCCAGGCACACAGTAGGTGCTGCTAATTATTTGTTGAATGAACACCACATGACTCTCTATCCTTCCACATTCTCCCAAATGAAGTCCCAAATGAAGAATGAAATGGCAGAAAATTAGAAATATGTATTATGAAGAGTCTGAGGAAAAAGCACAATAGCCAGCGTAGAAAAACTTTGTTTTTCTAGGAAAACCTCCTAGATACAATTTTTTTAAAAAAAGGTACAATGACAGGAGGGGCATATCTGGGCTATGAAGTGGAGAGTTTTTTGAATATCCAGTTATGTTAAACTTCATACCCTTTTTGGTTTACTCTTTGGAAAAGATAAGAATATTAATTTTTATTTTATTTTTTTTTAGACAGTGTCTTGCTCTGTCACCCAAGCTGAGTGCAATGGTCAATCATAGCTCACTGCAGCCTCGAAGTCTTGGGCTCAAGCAATCCTCCTGCCTCAGCCTCCAGAGTAGCTGGGACTACAGACACACACACCACACCCGGCTAATTTTTTCTTTTTGTAGAGATAGGGTCTCACTGTGTTGGCCAGGTTGATTTTGAGCTCCCGGCCTCGAGAGATCCTCGTTGGGATTTCAAGCATGAACCACCGCACCCAGCCAAGAGTATTGATTTTTACACATTGATTTAGATGACTTGTTCTATGGAATTTGTTCCGTAATAAGTCACTCAAAAAGTGTTGTTTTCCTTCAGGTGGCCCGGTTCCTTCAAGGGGCACAGGATGTCTTTGCCTTTTTATCAGAGGTCCCACCAGCACTATGATCTCAGCTACCGCAACAAGGACCTCCGCACCACCGTGAGTCACTACCAGCGGGAGAAGAAACGCTCTGCCATCTACACCCAGGGCTCCACGGCCTACAGCAGCCGCTCCTCCGCCGCGCACCGCCAGGAATCCGAGGCCTTCCGTCAGGCGTCCGCCTCCTCCTTCCAGCAGCAGGCCTCGCAGTACGCCCTGAGCTCTGAAGTCAGTCGGAAGGCAGCCTCAGCCTACGATTATGGCTCCTCCCATGGGTATGTCGGAAGCACTCTTCCAACCTTCCAACCTCAGGGAAGAGGCGTGTGCTCTGAGTAACCCTCCCAGTTACTTCTTGCTTTGTTTTGGTTCGGTTTTGGTTTTTTGAGACAGAGTTTCGCTCTTGTTGCCCAGGCTGGAGTGCAATGGCGTGATCTCGGCTCACTGCAACCTCTGCTGCCTCCTGGGTTCAATCGATTCTCCTGCCTCCGCCTCCCGAGTAGCTGGGATTACAGGCATGCACCACCACGCCCGGCTAATTTTGTATTTTTGGTGGAGACAGGGTTTCACCATGTTGGCTAGGCTGGTTTTGAGCCCCTGACCTCAGGTGTTCCACCCGCCTGGGCCTCTCAAAGTGCTAGGATTACAGGCGTGAGCCACCGTGCCCAGCTTCTCCCAGTTACTTCTTAAATACGGCAGCCCTGCATTTCAACCAAGTGTGCAGACAGACCTTGTTTGGGAGACCTGGGACCCGTGCCTACCTGTTTCCCTTTATTGTCTCTTTTAGCTTCACTAAGAGCTTGGTGTTCTCACGGGCGAGTCTTGCTTGTGTTGCCAATTTGCTATTTCTAAGAGCAGGGAAATTTTGCCACAGGTTACTTTAGCAGCAGCAGGGCCAGAAAAGATCATTTCAGTATTCACAGCGGGTTTCCTTGCGCTCAGAATGTTTCTGCCTAGATGAGAAGCTGATATATACAATTTAAAATTCACAGGGCACAGGAGACTGAACTACTGCGAAGATATATTCTACCAAATATTTTTTCAATATCTAATAGCAAATACTTAACATTCGGAACTACTATTTATGCAGCAGATATTTTCTTTAGCTCGACCATTTGATAAAAACATGGCCCTATCTCAGTCAGTCTAAGAATAATAGGAACCAACCTGTATTCCGACAAAATTAGGTTTATTGACCCAATGGAATGAAGGAGACTAAACACTAGGGGAAAAAAGGTTATTTTAGGTTTCTAGGAAGAGTGGAGCTTAGACGCAGGTCTGGTCTGCAAAGTGAACCCAGGGTGCTATTTCTTTGGAAACAATAAAGTTAAGATAAATGTGGGCTGTTGCATCCCCAAGCCCCTTATCTGGGACTTCTCACCAGAAGTGGGAATTGAGGCTGCTTCTCTGCTTCAATGAAACAACTAAGATCCTGCAGGCAAGAGTGAGATGTTTTATTCTTACTGATATAATTTTAAACAGCAAGCTCACTGATTGTCTTTGATATTAGAGAAGAAAGTTTCTCAGTGAATCTATAGTCACTCAAAGAAGGAGGTTACCATGACACTTTCCAACAGCAACGTCCCTGGGAGAAATGTCATTTCCTGTTCACTTTGCAGTTGGCTTATCTGTGTCTGCTGTTTCAGCCTGATGAATGTTGGGCAGACATTTACTTTCTCAACCCAAGGCAAGTTTTATTTTCTTCATATTCAGAATGAAATATTTCATGGAGATTAAAAAACACTTGCAAGATACACGTGACTTTTATTTAAAATCTATCTATAGTCCACAGAAAAAAATTGCTGATCTTCAAAACATAGACATTTCTGGGCTCTGTGGTCGATAACCACCTGCTGCCTCTTTTCCTCTTCTCCAAAGTACCTGGCATAGGTTGCATTTTTTGCTATAAACATAACATACTTTTCAGTCTTACAAAATTTAAGCCCACAAAATATCTGGTAGGGCAACTAGAAAAGCTGTTTTCTCTGAGAATCTAAAAAGTTATTGAGAAAATAATAGAGTGGTCGGTTTAACTAGAAGTGAGGCATGCTTCCAAAGGCAGAAATTCCTAAATCCCTGTTGGGTTTGAGCAGCACCTGATCTACAGCTATCATTTTATCAGTGATGGTGGCCTCCTGGGAGCTTCTGCTGGGTTGAGTAACAGAGCCAGACTCTGCTGGGGTTTACCTGGAGTGTATGATGGCAACACTCTGAAATTCCATTAAAATGGAACAGGATCACTTCGCAGTCTCAATTTCATAGGTCATATTCTGCCGTGGGATATTCATAAGGATCACACATTGGCTGCAGATAGGGAAATACTGTCACTGAGGTGAATTCATTTCTTTTAGCACTTGCCTCAGACGAACTGCCTTCCAAATAAAAGCTGGGAGGAATTAATACCGTATGTATATGACAGCCTCAATTTGTTTCCCTGAAAAACGTTCTGCAGATATGCTTAAGAACCTCATTTAGGAAAGCACATGTAATAGAGAAAGATTACATTTTAAATATCCATTTTCCTGGACTGTTTGTGCTAGGTTTATAGAAGATGGGCATTTTCATTATAAGGCAGTTGTCAATGTAACTCCTTGTGTACTTATTTCATTTCCCCAGTGCTGTAGAATCTAGAGTTTTATGAATTTGTATTTTTAAAGGATCTTTATTTTCTCAACTCTATTGCAAAATTTTATATTAAAATTATCTTAATTTTATACAAATCCTTCTTTTAGCCACATATGCAATCTTTATATTTATTCATAATCTGATATATCATTAATAATTAAAACTTTGAGCAAATTTTATTGTGAAAACATTTGCTCTATATAATCCTCGGAAGACTTATCCATTTTGGCCATAAAGAGCCTTAGATAATAAACTTTCTCTAGGGAATGGAACTGTAATTATTTTTCTGTGTTCAAACTCATTACTTTTTCCTTCCTACTATGTATATATTTTTGTAGGTAGGTATTTATTATGGCTTGCTATGTTTGAACAACTTAAACTTTTTGGTAGAAGCGTGCTGACCTAGAAACAAGAGGAGGGAAAATGCCAATGTTTTCCTTTGAATAATTCAATGTGAAAGGCAAAGAAAGCAAACTCAATCCTGAAGGTATTTTAGTCTTTCTTTTTTTAGACCTAGAACACAGGTGCAGATAATATTTTTTGAACACTTCAAAGTCTTCATAATTCCTTTAGGTTGTATTTTAGCTTGCTCAAAATGAAGCAACTTTTTCCTGCTAAATGAAAGCATTCTCTTTGGATTGTGAACAGTGTTGTTGATTAAAACCCCTGGGGTTGGAAATGCATCTCTGTGGAGTGTAAGTGCTCGGCTTCGTCTATTTTTAGCTCTGCTTTGTAGTTAGATGTCCAGGGTTAAAGTGGAAACTATGGAGAGTTACATGTGCTCAGGGCTTGGCTGACCTTAGTGAGTCTTAGGAACAATGACTAGTTTACTGTCAGTGCGCTTGCAGTACAGATCAGTTACCAATTGTGTTCTGAGCCACGGGCTATAAAGTAAATTCTGGATGGCTTACTCTAAATGCCTTTGTTCTTGGTCACAGTGGGAAAAATAAAGAAAATAATTTAGGAAAACAAACTCTTAAAATGACAGATTACTGTTTCATGCTAATAATAACAAAATATCATCAGGATTAAAGGAGCAGTATTACTTATGACCATGTTGCAACCATTAGGCAAGGGTTCTTAACCTCTGTCCATGAATGGTTTCAGTAGAGTCTTGGATGATCTGAAATTATATGCAAAATTATGCACAGATGAGAATTTTTCTGGAGAGAGGGACTGTAGTTTTCATCGGATTTTCAAGGAGCTCCGTGACTCAACAAAGGTCAGAACCGTTGCTCTAGAAAGTCTAAAAATGAATAACAGAAAGTCTAGTGTATGACCTGAGGACCTCTTTCCTAATGCCAATGTTATAAGGACTTGGGATGAAATAAGGCAGATGTTTACAGAAAAGGTGGTATTATGGAAAGCAGAGAACTTCCATTCTTGCAAGTAAGCTGGATCATACATTAGGATGAAAGTAATTTAAAAAGAATGTTTTCTTATTCTTCTAAGTAGAATGAATAACTTACAAGAATGAATAGCTTACAAAAACCAGAGAACAGCACAGCAGGTTTCTTAGGTTGTGGGATGATTTAGAGTTGTTCCTCAACCTTCCATGGTGACAGTAGACATTTAGTTGTCTTATTCTAAACAGATTAAAATTCAGCCAATATGACATAATTCAGCATTGCATTCTCTATACCACTGAGTCTTTACAACAACCCTGAGCAGTAGAAATTTTTATCATTTTACAAATGAGAAAATTGGAAACCAAGGAGATTAAATGACTTTTCTTCATTACACTAGAAAGTAGCAGAGTAGTTATTTGAATGCTCGTCATACCCAGGTCCCCACCCTTTCCACGGGCACCCAATGCCAGTTACAATCAGCAACTCCCCTTGATCATACACCACCGGGTTTTCCTTGAAGCATCAATATGTAGTTTTTGCATTGTGCTTCCTTTGATTTAGCCTTCTTCTAGAGAAGCTATTGAATACCAAAATAACCAAGATTTACAGCAGGGAACAGCAGATGGAAGGACACAAATTCTAACAAAGAAAACCCAAGGAGTGTCCATGAATGCCAAGCCTGGGACCTTACAGACACTTTAACCCACTATTTAGAATCAGACATAGATATTTGCAAAGGACTCTAAGAGAGCAGTTTGGAGATGAAAACACTGAGGCTTGAGTGACTTTCCCTGGGCACCCTAACTTTAAACCATGCCCCTCACCTACCCCTATGTCACATTGATCAACCACCCCCACTCCCACGTGTCACCCAGATTATAACCTCTTGAAACTACTAGAGTTGGTGAAGACCACGCTAACATTCAAAGCTGTTATAATTCAGACAAAAGATACCAATGCTAAAAATAGAGACAACCAAACACAGCAGAGAGTGCAGAGAACTTGAAAGCTTGTTCCATCTCCTACCCCAATATCCTTTCAAAATATGTTACCAAAGAAATCTGCCTTGTGGACACTTTTGTGTCCTAACCTCAGCTATGAGCTGTAGATTCATGTCATTTTCTACATATCTATTTCTGTAAAATGAGGAAAATGACTGTCCCTCATGTTGTGAGGTCAAAAAGAGATAATCATGTAAGATGTTGAGTGTGGTGGCTGGCACAGGGGGAACACTCAGTGAGGTTTAGGCATTATGAGTCATTCATTCAATAAATATTTACTGAGCGCTAAGCACTGCTCTAGGTGCTTGGGATAAATTACCAAGCACATTGTATTGAATCTATTATATTAAGTAGAATTATATTTTATACCAGAAGGTAATACGTGTTATAGAAACAATAAGAAACAGAGCAGGGTAAGAGAGATCAGGGACATGGGCCAGGAGTGCAGGTTAGAATTTTCAAGAGGGCAGTCAGGCCTTGTTGAGAAGGTGATATCTGAGCAAAGAAATGAAGTAGCTCAGAGAGGTAGCCATGAGGTTATCTGGGTAAAGGTGCACCAGGCATCAGGGACAGCCACTGCAAGGCCTTCCAGCACAGAACAGCATCGAGGCCCATGCAAGGGAATGGGGGAGTGATGGATAGTGCAGGTGGAGAGGATGTCAGAAAGGTGATGGGTTGGGCAGGACTGATCATGGAGGGCCTGTGGGCCATTGAAGGGAGTTGATATTCTGAGTTAAAGAAGGAATCCATGACAGTTTTGAGCAGAATAGCGACATGCTCTGACTCAGTGGTAACAGCATCACTGTGACTGTTGCAGAAGCAAGTTCCCTTGTTAGGAGGCTAATGCTGTAGTCCAGCCAGGGCCAGATGTGCAGTAAGAGCGGATGTGCGAGCAGTGGCCAGATGTGAGGATCTACTGGTCATGGCTGAGTTCTGAATTCCGTCAGATTTCTCCCAGAGCTCCTCAGCCAGGGAGTTTTGAGGCTGTGAAATGGTCTGTGGAGATTTTGCGCATACAATGAATCTTCTGAGACTCTCTTTAGGTGGTATGATAGTAAAACCATTCACTTGTTCCCCATTTTCCCAGATTCCATCTACATCGTGTCAAAGAAATGCCTTATTCTTTTGTTAGTGTTTTTCTGGTATTTAATAGGAAAAGCACCTTAAAATAACCATAGTTGTATGGAGACTCAAATCCATCTGGAGACTGAAGTGACAGAATCTGAATAATAAAAAATATTGAGCCAATTGACTGTTACCAGAAATGAAATTTGCTTAGGAAGCTGCTGATAGTCTGGGCACAGTGGCTCATGCCTGTAATCCCAACACTTGAGGAGGCCAAGGCAGGAGGATTGCTGGAGCCCAGGAGTTTCAGACCAGCCTGGGCAAAATAGTGAAACCTTGTCTCTATTGTTGCTGATATATCAAGGTTTTACTTTTTTTCCTTTAGAAATGATTTTATTGCTTCTTCTCTAAATAAAATTTTAATTATTATATATAAGAAAAAAGCATCATAGTTCATGGGTAACAAAAATCAATACAATATTCTAGGGTTTGTCTTCCAGTATTTAAATACCAACAAAATGATGAGCCACATTATTTCCTGTATGGTAGAAGTTCAGAGGGAAATATCTATGAAAGCAGAAAAGCCAGAGAGTTACTTTGTTTAAAAGGCTGTTGCATTATGTTTTTTTTTTTTAATAGATGGGATCTTGCCCTGTTGCCCAGGCTGGAGTGCAGTGGTGTGATCTCAGCTCACTGCAACCTCCACCTCCTGGGCTCAGGCAGATCCTCTTGGCTCAGTCCTCTCAGCCCGCAAGTAGCTGGAACTACAGGCGTGCGCCACCATGCCTAGTTAATTTTTGTATTTTTTGTAGAGACGGGGTTTCACCATGTTGCTCAGGCTTGTCTCAAACTCCCGAGCTAGCTCGGGCAATCCACCCACCTTGGCATTCCAAAGTGCTGGGATTACAGGTGTGTGCCACTGTGCCCGGCCTGTTGCATTATGTTCTGAATCCCAAAGACCAACCCTAAATCCAAGGAGAATGGTCCTTTCTGTGTATCAGCCTCCTACTCCAACTCCCTCAGCTGTAAACACAGGGAGAGAGAGAGCGGATTCTCACTCCTGGTAACAACAGGTTCACATAATTGGCAATTTATAGATCCATAGAACTGTGGAATGTTAAAGCAAGAAAGGACCAAAAGTTCATATAATTTAAGCCCCTCCTTTCATAGATACGTAGACTGAGGCCCAGAAAGACATGGTTCCTTCTTTGCCTGCTGTGCTTGACTCTTTTACCAGGCTCTCATGCAGCCTAAATCAAGTTGAGATGGCACCAGATACACCCAGAATGGCATAGTCTTCCCTAGGCAGGTGAATCATGCTGTGAGAAGGAAGGCATGTCCTTTTCCTAGAGTGGAGTAGAATGAGTCAGCCAGAGGTGGAGGAAGGGCAAAGCTGCTACCTCCCTGGGCTCAGAGGTGAAACATTTGCTCTGTCCCTGCAGGCCCTTGGCCTCCATACTGTCGGCACTGGCCAGGTAGTGGGGTGTAACTGAGCTTCCACAGAGAGACCTCTGGACTTTGGAAGCCCAAGGGTGCCTTTGCAACAGGCTTGAGGTTTCCCACAGCCATCTTTTAGATGAAACAAGAAAGCAAGAGTAAGATAACTTTCATGCAATGTCTAGTCAATCCCAGTGACCATCCCAAAGTAGAGTGGATATTGGTGTCTGGGCTGCTTTATAAATAAGTTAATAAGACCTGCTTTGACAAACCCTGGACACCTCAGTTCACAAAGAAACAACCTTAGACTTAGTAAGGCATCTCCTGATACTATTGTCAAGTGTCTTTATACTATAATGTCTAGGAAATATGGGGTTAAACTCTTTTACTCTTGCTTAAACACCATAATGTAGTCTGATTAAATTCACTTATGGAATAGTCAGAAGTGAATAACAACTGAAGGATGTATATAGACAAGAACCATAAGAGATTTAATTCTCTCAGAGTTTTACACATCCACCTTTTCTAGAACACACGAATATTCTACATTCCTAGGGCATTTGTTTTTATATCATGGCTATACACTAACTGTGTAAAGTTACTGAAAAAGCAAGTAAAATGTTACATATCAATGGAAATTTAAATCATGGAAAAAATAAAGCAATAAATTAAATGAAAAAATTGCGGTTATATTCCTATTTAAATAGTTTTTTTAAAAAAACTAAAAGTGAGATATGGCTAAGAGTAAAATGAAGAGAAGAGATTAGTGTAAGATAAATAATGCAAAAAAAAAATTAAAATCCAAGGGAAGGCTATTTATTTTGACATCATAATATTTATTATGATGCTACCTGTCAGTAAATTTCAAGCATCATGTCGATCTAACTAAATTCATGTTTGTACCATAAGAAACTTTTTCTGAAAAGTGTATTAGCAAAAAGAGGACTCTTCAGCTTTCTACTTGTCCGCGAACTTTGATGTTCTCCTGAAACCTCCATGTGTGTCAAGATTGGGAAATGGGAGAATCAAGAATCAGTAGGTGTTAGGCCACCGGGATTGCCTGTATCAAAGGAGGAACACAAAACCAAGCTGCTCTCAATCAAAAGTAGATCCAAAACAACGTTTTCACAAAAGTCCAAAGAAAAGTATCATTTTTCAGGTTTTGCAAAGAGGAAATTGTGGCCAACAGAAAATTGGAGAGTAGAAAAGAGAATGCAAATTCCCAGTGACTCTGCACAGGGTCCTAAAGATGAGAGATGTAATTCAGATGCTGAAGCCCTGCGGAGGAGCAGCTAACTGGAGCAAAGACAGCCCAGAAGAGGCCCAGAAAAAGCTGACCCACAGTTTAAAAACATGGCCTCTTTCTCTCTTCCAGTAAACGGCTGAGCATTTCGCATATATGTGAACAGTACGGAGCTGTAAATATGTGTAAAGATGAAGTTTTTAAAGGAACATTTTTAGAATAGAAAAAATGAATTCAGCTCTTTTGTGGCCTTTCAGTAAAGCCTAATGAAAACATATAGATAAGTCAGCATTAAAAACAGAGCTTTTCATCCTGGGATGTCCTACCCATCTTTCAATGTCCAGCTCTTCCACGAAGGATTCCCTGATAACCCCAGACAGAAACTCACTCTCGAGTGTGTGAATTCACATTTTGTTTGCACTGGCCTTTGTGGTTACTGGCCTTCCTTCTTTGTGTTCTTCCATCCTTTCTTCCTTGATTGACGTAATATATTTACTCCCTTACTAGACCGTAAAGCTCTCAGAAGACAAGGGTTTTACATTTATCCTTGTATCCTACTCCTACCCCAGTGCCAAACACAGTATTTTGCACACAGTAGATACTCAGTAATTTTTTTTGTCGAATAAATGAAATTACTACAGAATGTTAAGAAATAAACCCGTGAGGATTTCAGTGGTATTATAATGTGTTATATATATATACATTGTGAACGATTGAACAAGGAGATTGTTCAATAATGTTTGAAATAAACTTTCTCGTGCACTTTCTGAAATACCAGCTGGGTTGTATGCTAAGTTTACATTTAACTCTATAAGAAACTACCCAATGGTTTTCCAAAGTGGTTGTACTGTTTTACCTTCCCACAAAAAGGTATGGGGATTCTAGTTTATCCACATCCTTGCCAACATTTATTGTTTTCTGTCTTATTTATTATAGCCATTATAATGTGTGTGTAATAGAGTTTTGTTGTGGTTTTGATTTGCATTTGCTTAATGACCAATTTTGTTAACCATCTTTTTTGCATTTAGTAGCCATTTCTGTATCTTCTTTAGTGAAATGCCTATTCAAATGTTTTGCCCATTTTTTAATTGGATTTTTTTCTTATTGAGTTGTCATAGTTATTTAAATGGTTTGGATACAAGTCCTTTATTAGATATGTTTGCAAATATTTTCTCATATTCTGTGCCTTGTCTTTTCCTTCTCTTTACCACAGTGTCTTTCCAAAACCAGAAGTTTTTAATTTTGATGAAGTTCAGTTCAACAATTTTGTTCCTTTCAAATCATGCTTTTGATATTTTATCTAAGAACTCTTTGATTAAGTCAACACCTTAGGGAGTTTCTCTGATCTTTTCTTCTAAGAGTTTTATCATTTCAGCACTTATATTTAGAACTGTGATGCATTTTGAAGTAACTTTTTGTGTATAATATTGAGTAAAGCTCTAAATTCGTCTTTTCACATATGGGTGTACAGTACAACTGATTGCCCCAGCACCATTTGTTATAAAGATTATCCCTTCCCCCATTAAATTTCTTGATACCTTTATCAAAAATCACTTGACCATAAATGTAGAGGTTTATTTCTGGACTATCAATTCTGTTCCCTTAATCTATATGCTTGTTCTTATACCAGTACCATAGTGCTACTGTTGCTTTATAAAAAGTTTGAAACTGGTGAATGTAAGTCCTCTTAGTTCTTCTTTTACAATATTGTTTGCCTATGTAGTTCCTTCGTATTTCCATATAAATTTTAGAATCACCTTGTCAATTTCTACAAAGAACAAAGTCTACTGGGATTTTGATTAGGATCATGTTGAATCTGTAGATCAATTTTGAAAAAAAGTATCATTTTAATAATGTTGAGTTTTCCATTCCATGAACATGAAATACTTATTTATTTAGTTGTTCTTTCACTTCTCATAATAATGTTTTGTAATTGTCAATGTACAAGTATTATACTTCTTTGTTAAAGTTATTCCTTAGTATTTTATTCTCTTTGATGCTATTGTGAATGGAGTTGTCTTAATTTAATTTTTGGATTATTCGTTGCTAGTATATGGAAATATAATTGATTTTTGTGTTTTGATTTTATATCCTATGACCTTGCTGAACTCATTTATTAGTACCAACAATTTTTGTGTGTATTTTTTAGGATTTTCTACACATAGGATTATATCATCTGTAACAAAATGTAGATTTACATCTTTTCAATTTTTAAAAAATTAATTACCCTGACTAGAACCTCCACTACAATGTTGAACAAAAGTGGCAAGAGCAGATCATTGCCTTGTTTCAGTCTTAAGAGGAAAGCATTTGGTTTTTACCATTAAGTATGACATTAGGTGTAGATTTTTCGTAGATGGCCTTTATCAGTTTAAGGAAGTTCCCTTCTGTTTCTATTCTATTGAGAGTTATTAATAAGAATGCTGACTTTTGTCAAATGCTTTTTCTGCATCTATTGAGATGATAATATGGTTTTTGCTTTTTATTCTATTAATATGGTATATTACACTGACTGATTTTCATATGTTAAATCAACCTTGCATTTCTGGGGTAATCTTCACTTGGTTTTATATGTTGCTGGATTCCATTTCTTAATATTTTATGAAGGATTTTTGCATCTCTATGATGGATATTGGTCTGTAGTTTCCTTTTATTATAACGTCTTTGTTTGCTTTGATATCATGTAATACTGACCTTGTAGAATGAGTTGGAAAGTGTTCCCTTCTCTATTTTTGGAAAAAAAAAAAGAGAAATGATTGGTATTATTTCTTTAAGTATTTGATAGACTTCATTAGCGAAGCTATTTGGGCATGGACTTTTTGTTGTAGGAAAATTTTAAATTACCAATTTGAGTTCTTTACTTGTTATTGATCTCTTCAGATTTTGTAATTTTTTCTCGAGTTAGCTTTAGTAATTTGAGTCTTTATAGGAATTTTCCTATTTTGTCTAAGTTGTCTAATTTGTTGGCATAAAGGCATCTACATTATTTCTTTGTGAGCCTCTTAATTCCTATAAGGTTGTTAGTGATGTCTCCTCTTTCATTCTTGATTTTAATAATTTGTGTCTTCTATTATTTG